>NC_081298.1:54887500-56137500 GCF_030435805.1 Mustela lutreola | reverse complement strand
CTCGCCCACACTGAGAATTTATAACCACTCTCCCATCTTTTCTTCTGCCAGTGTTTCTATGTATTTGCTTTTATCCTGGTAGTATATAAATCTTATACTTGGGGTTGTTTTTCATGAGCTTCTTTTTTTGTTGTTGTTTTTTTTCTCTTGTCATCTACTTTTGTCAGTCTTTTTGTTTGTCTGTTTTGTTTCTATATTTCATAAATATTACCTTGGGGCCCATTTCGGCTGGGAAGTCTCTTTTATTTTATCTTTCTTTTTTTCCCTGTCTCTCTCTCTCCTTTTCTTTTCCTTTTTCTTGCTTTTGGGTGGGGACTCTTGATTTCTCAGAAGCGTTCCAGGGTGCACCTTGCCTGCACCACGGTCAATACATTCAGCTACACATCCATTCAGCCATCTCTCACCAAAATGACTAGAACGAAGAATGCCCAACAGAAAAAAAGTTCAGAGACTGGTCCTTCTGCAACAGAGCTATTAGATATGGACATAGACAGTATGTCGGATTCAGGCTAACAAATATCCAGGCAATAGCTAGGTTGGAGAAAGCCTTTGATGACAAAATGGAATTGATTAGGGCAGAACTGATAGCCACCAGGGATGATGTTCACAATGTTCTCAATGAGTTACAATCTAATCTAAATTCTCTAAAAGCCAGGGTAACTGAGTCGGAAGATAGAATTGTGAACTGGAGGACAAACATATAAAGAAAAAGGATCGAAGTCTGGAATAAACAACTTAGAAGCCATGAAAACAGAATTAGGGAAATAAATGACGCCATGAAATGTTCCAATGTCAGAATTATTGGAATCCCTGAGGGGGAGGAGAAAGAAAGAACACTAGAAGATACGGTGGAATAAATTCTCCATGAAAATTTTCCCAATCTCGCATTCATGTACTAGAGGTAGAACGGTCTGCCCCCAACCAAGGAATCTAGAAAGACCTCAAGACACCTGATAGTGAAAATGATGAATCATAATTGTAAACAGGAGGGGCGCCTGGGTGGCTCAGTGGGTTAAAAGCCTCTGCCTTTGGCTCGGGTCATGATCACAGGGTCCTGGGATCAAGCCCCGCATCGGGCTTTCTGATAGGCAGGGGGCCTGCTTCCTCCTCTCTCTCTCTCTGCCTGCCTCTCTGCCTACCTGTGATCTCTATCTGTCAAATAAATAAAATCGTAATAAATAAATAAATAAAAACCACTTATCTTTATAAAAAAAAAAATTGTAGACAGGAGCTTTTGAAAGCAGTGAGGGAAAAGAAATTCCTTAGGTACAGAGGAAAGCCCATCAGAGTAACATCAGACCTGTCAGGAGAAACCTGGCAAGCCAGAAAGGGCTGGCAAGACGTATTCAGGGCACTAAATGAAAAGAACATGCAGCCAAGAATACCTTAAAATCCAGCAAGACTGACATTCAAAATGGATGGAGAGATAAAGAGCTTCCAAGCCCCGCAAGGTTTAAAAGAGTATGCGACCACCAAACCAACACTGCAGGAAATATTAAGGGAGGTTCTATAAAAGAGGAAAACTCCTCAGAATATTATTAAACAGAAATATATGGACACAATCTATAGAAACAAAGACTTCACAGGTAACACGATGTCAATAAAAACATTATCTCTCAATAATCACACTCAACGTGAATGGCCTAAATGCGCCCATAAAACGACAAAGGGTTGCAGATTGGATAAAACAACAGGACCCATCCATTTACTGTCTACAAGAGACCCATTTCGAACCTAAGGATACACCCAGACTGGAAGTGAAGGGATGGAGAAGCATCTTTCATGTCAATGGGCCTAGAAAGAAGGTTGGGGTAGCGATTCTCATATCAGACAAATTAGATTTTAAACTAAAGACTGTAGTCAGAAATACAGAGGACACTACATCATTCTTAAAGGGACTATCCACCAAGAAGATCTAACAATTGTAAATAATTATACCCGCAATATGGGAGCAGCCAATTACATAAGAAAACTGTTAATCAAGATGAAGAGTCATATTGATATGAATACAGTAAAACAGTAGGAGATCTTACATGCCACTCTCAGTAATAGATCATCAAGCAGTAAATCAATAAAACTGAACCAAATGGACCTCATAGATATGTACAGAACATTCCACCCTAAAACAACAGAATACTCATTATTCTCGAGTGCACATGGAACCTTCTCGAGAACAGACCACCTACTGAGTCACAAATCAGGGCTCAACTGATACCAAAAGACTTGAGATTATTCCCTGCATATTCTCAGATAGCAATGCTTTGAAACTGGAGCTCAATTACAAGGAAATGTTTGGAAGGAACTCAAACACCTGGAAGCTAAAGACCACCTTGCTTAAGAATGCTTGGATCAGAGGGAGGAGTCAAGATGGTGGAGAAGTAGCAGGCTGAGAATACTTCAGCTAGCCGGAGATCAGCTAGATAGCTTATCTAAAGATTGCAAACACCTATAAATCCATCGGCAGATCGAAGACAAGAAGAACAGCAATTCTGGAAACAGAAAAACAACCACTTTCTGAAAGGTAGGACCGGCGGAGAAGTGAATCCAAAGCGACGGGAAGATAGACCCAGGGGGGAGGGGCCGGCTCCCGGCAAGCAGTGGAGCAACGGCCCACAAAATCAGGACTTTTCAAAGTCTGTTCCGCTGAGGGACATCGCTCCAGAGGTTAAACCGGAGCGAAGCCCACGCGGGGTCAGCGTGGCCTCAGGTCCCACAGGGTCACAGAAGGATCGAGGGTGTCTTAGTGTCGCAGAGCTTGCAGGTATTGGAACGGGAAAGCCGGCTACAGAGAGAGCCGACAGTAAGCTCACAGCTCGGTGTTACCTTGAACCGGTCGCAGGCTCGGTGAGCTCGGAGCGCGGCTGGAGGTCAGGCAGAAGGGAGTAACTGGCGCTGTTCTCTGAGGGCGCACTGAGGAATGGGGCCCTGGGCTCTCGGCTCCTCCGGGCCAGAGACCAGGAGGCCGCCATTTGTATTCCCGTCCTCCGGAACTCTACAGAAAGCGCTCAGGGAACAAAAGCTCCTGAAAGCAAACCCGAGCGGATTACTCACCCCGGCCCCTGGTAAGGGCGGTGCAATTCCGCCTGGGGCAAAGACACGGGAGAATCACTACACCAGGCCCCTCCCCCAGAAGATCAAAAAGAAACCCAGCCAAGACCAAGTTCACCTACCAAGGAGTGCGGTTTCAATACCAAGGAGAGCAGCAGAATTCCAGAGGAGGAGAAAGCAAAGCACGGAACTCATGGCTTTTTCCATGTGATTTTTTTTAGTCTTGCAGTTAATTTAATTTTTTTCATTTTCATTTTTTGTTTTTTTCCCCACATTCTGGTAAAATTTTTTTTAACTTTTACCTTTTTCTTTTTTAACGTTTTTTAACCAGTTTACCTAATATATATATTTTTTCTTTTTTATATTTTTCTTATTTGTTTACTTTTTAAAAAATTTTTTTTTCTTTTTTCTTCTTTCTTTCTTTTTGAACCTCTTTTTATACCCTTTCTCCCCCCCTCACGATTTGGGATCTCTTCTAATTTGGTTAAAGCATATTTTCCTGGGGTTGTTGACACCCTTTTAGTATTTTCCTTGCTCCTTCATATACTCTTATCTGGACAAAATGACAAGACGGAAAAATTCAACACAAAAAAAAAAGAACAAGAGGCAGTACCGAAGGCTAGGGACCTAATCAATACAGACATTGGTAATATGTCAGATCTAGAGTTCAGAATGACAATTCTCAAGGTTCTAGCCGGGCTTGAAAAAGGCATGGAAGATATTAGAGAAACCCTCTCGAGAGATATAAAAGCCCTTTCTGGAGAAATAAAAGAACTAAAATATAACCAAGTTGAAATAAAAAAAGCTATTAATGAGGTGCAATCAAAAATGGAGGCTCTCACTGCTAGGATAAATGAGGCAGAAGAAAGAATTAGTGATATAGAAGACCAAATGACAGAGAATAAAGCAGCTGAGCAAAAGAGGGACAAACAGCTACTGGACCACGAGGGGAGAATTTGAGAGATAAGTGACACCATAAGACGAAACAACATTAGAATAATTGGGATTCCAGAAGAAGAAGAAAGAGAGAGGGGAGCAGAAGGTATACTGGAGAGAATTATTGGGGAGAATTTCCCCAATATGGCAAAGGGAACGAGCATCAAGATTCAGGAGGTTAAGAGAACACCCCTCAAAATCAATAAGAATAGGCCCACACCCCGTCACCTAATAGTAAAATATACAAGTCTCGGTGACAAAGAGAAAATCCTGAAAGCAGCCCGGGAAAAGAAGTCTGTAACATACAATGGTAAAAATATCAGATTGGCAGCTGACTTATCCACAGAGACCTGGCAGGCCAGAAAGAGCTGGCATGATATTTTCAGAGCACTAAACGAGAAAAACATGCAGCCAAGAATGCTATATCCAGCTAGGCTATGATTGAAAATAGAAGGAGAGATTAAAAGTTTCCAGGACAAACAAAAACTGAAAGAATTTCCAAACACCAAACCAGCTCTACAGGAAATCTTGAAAGGGGTCCTCTAAGCAAAGAGAGAGCCTACAAGTGGTAGATCAGAAAGAAACAGAGACCATATACAGTAACAGTCACCTTACAGGCAATACAATGGCACTAAATTTTCATATCTCTCAATAGTTACCCTGAATGTTAATGGGCTAAATGCCCCTGTCAAAAGACACAGGGTATCAGAATGGATAAAAAAAACAAAACCCATCTATATGTTGCCTCCAAGAAACTCATTTTAAGCCTGAAGACACCTCCAGATTTAAAGTGAAGGGGTGGAAAAGAATTTACCTTGCTAATGGACATCAGAAGAAAGCAGAAGTGGCAATCCTTATATCAGATCAATTAGATTTTAAGCCAAAGACTATAATAAGAGATGAGGAAGGACACTATATCATACTCAAAGGGTCTGTCCAACAAGAAGATCTAACAATTTTAAATATCTATGCCCCCAACGTGGGAGCAGCCAACTAGATAAACCAATTAATAACAAAATCAAAGAAACACATCAACAATAATACAATAATAGTAGGGGACTTTAACACTCCCCTCACTGAAATGGACAGATCATCCAAGCAAAAGATCAGCAAGGAAATAAAGGCCTTAAACGACACACTGAACCAGATGGACATCACAGATATATTCAGAACATTTCATCCCAAAGCAACAGAATACACATTCTTCTCTAGTGCACATGGAACATTCTCCAGAATAGATCACATCCTCGGTCCTGAATCAGGACTCAACCGGTATCAAAAGATTGGGATCATTCCTTGCATATTTCCAGACCACAATGCTCTGAAGCTAGAACTCAACCACAAGAGGAAGTTTGGAAAGAACCCAAATACATGGAGACTAAACAGCATCCTTCTAAAGAATGAATGGGTCAACCGGGAAATTAAAGAAGAATTGAAAAAAATAATGCAAACAAATGTTAATGAAAATACAACGGTTCAAAATCTGTGGGACACAACAAAGGCAGTCCTGAGAGGAAAATATATAGCGGTACAAACCTTTCTCAAGAAACAAGAAAGGTCTCAGGTACACAACCTAACCCTACACCTAAAGGAGCTGGAGAAAGAACAAGAAAGAAACCCTAAGCCCAGCAGGAGAAGAGAAATCATAAAGATCAGAGCAGAAATCAATGAAATAGATACCAAAAAGACAATAGAGCAAATCAACGAAACTAGGAGCTGGTTGTTTGAAAGAATTAATAAAATTGATAAACCCCTGGCCGGACTTATCAAAAAGAAAAGAGAAAGGACTCAAATAAATAAAATCATGAATGAAAGAGGAGAGATCACAACTAACACCCAAGAAATACAAACTATTATAAGAACATACTATGAGCAACTCTACGCCAATAAATTTGACAATCTGGAAGAAATGGATGCATTCCTAGAAATATATAAACTACCACAACCGAACCAGGAAGAAATAGAAAGCCTGAACAGACCCATAACCAGTAAGGAGATTGAAACAGTCATTAAAAATCTCCAAACAAACAAAAGCCCAGGGCCAGACGGCTTCCCGGGGGAATTCTACCAAACATTTAAAGAAGAACTAATTCCTATTCTCCCGAAACTGTTCCAAAAAATAGAAATGGAAGGAAAACTTCCAAACTCATTTTATGAGGCCAGCATCACCTTGATCCCAAAACTAGACAAGGATCCCATCAAAAAAGAGAGCTATAGACCAATATCCTTGATGAACACAGATGCAAAAATACTCAACAAAATACTAGCCAATAGGATTCAACAGTACATTCATAGGATTATTCACCACGACCAAGTGGGATTTATTCCAGGGCTGCAAGGTTGGTTCAACATCCGCAAATCAGTCAATGTGATACAACACATCAATAAAAGAAAGAACAAGAACCATATGATACTCTCAATAGATGCTGAAAAAGCATTTGACAAAGTACAGCATCCCTTCCTGATCAAAACTCTTCAAAGTGTAGGGATAGAGGGCACATACCCCAATATCATCAAAGCCATCTATGAAAATCCCACCGCAAAATATCATTCTCAATGGAAAAAAACTGAAAGCTTTTCCGCTAAGGTCAGGAACACGGCAGGGATGTCCATTATCACCACTGCTATTCAACATAGTACTAGAGGTCCTAGCCTCAGCAATCAGACAACAAAAGGAAATTAAAGGCATCCAAATCAGCAAAGAAGAAGTCAAATTATCACTCTTCGCAGATGATATGATACTATATGTGGAAAACCCAAAAGACTCCACTCCAAAACTGCTAGAACTTGTACAGGAATTCAGTAAAGTGTCAGGATATAAAATCAATGCACAGAAATCAGTTACATTTCTCTACACCAACAGCAAGACAGAAGAAAGAGAAATTAAGGAGTCCATCCAATTTACAACTGCACCCCAAACCATAAGATACCTAGGAATAAACCTAATCAAAGAGGCACAGAATCTACACTCAGAAAACTATAAAGTACTCATGAAAGAAATTGAGGAAGACACAAAGAAATGGAAAAATGTTCCATGCTCCTGGATGGGAAGAATAAATATTGTGAAAATGTCTATGCTACCTAAAGCAATCTACACATTTAATGCAATTCCTATCAAAGTACCATCCATCTTTTTCCAAAAAATGGAACAAATAATTCTAAAATTTATATGGAACCAGAAAAGACCTCGAATAACCAAAGAAAAAGAAAAAGAAAGCCAACATTGGTGGCATCACAATTCCGGACTTCAAGCTCTATTACAAAGCTGTCATCATAAAGACAGCATGGTACTGGCACCAAAACAGACACATAGATCAATGGAACAGAATAGAGAGCCCAGAAATAGACCCTCAACTCTACAGTCAACTAATCTTCGACAAAGCAGGTAAGAATGTCCAATGGAAAAAAGACAGCCTCTTCAATAAATGGTGCTGGGAAAATTGGACAGCCACATGCAGAAAAATGAAATTGGACCATTTCCTTACACCACACACAAAAATAGACTCAAAATGGATGAAGGACCTCAACGTGCAAAAGGAATCCATCAAAATCCCTGAGGAGAACACAGGCAGCAACCTCTTCGACCTCTGCCACAGCAACATCTTCCTAGGAACAACGCCAACGGCAAGGGAAGCAAGGGCAAAAATGAACTATTGGGATTTCATCAAGATCAAAAGCTTTTGCACAGCAAAGGAAACAGTTAACAAAACCAAAAGACAACTGACAGAATGGGAGAAGATATTTGCAAACAACATATCAGATAAAGGACTAGTGTCCAGAATCTATAAAGAACTTAGCAAACTCAACACCCAAAGAACAAATAATCCAATTAAGAAATGGGCAGAGGACATGGACAGACATTTCTGCAAAGAAGACATCCAGATGGCCAACAGACACATGAAAAAGTGCTCCATATCACTCGGCATCAGGGAAATACAAATCAAAACCACAATGAGATATCACCTCACACCAGTCAGAATGGCTAAAATCAACAAGTCAGGAAATGACAGATGATGGCGAGGATGCGGAGAAAGGGGAACCCTCCTACACTGTTGGTGGGAATGCAAGCTGGTGCAGCCACTCTGGAAAACAGCATGGAGGTTCCTCAAAATGTTGAAAATAGAACTGCCCTATGACCCAGCAATTGCACTATTGGGTATTTACCCTAAAGATACAAACGTAGTGATCCAAAGGGGCACGTGCACCCGAATGTTTATAGCAGCAATGTGCACAATAGCCAAACTATGGAAAGAACCTAGATGTCCATCAACAGTGAATGAATCAAGAAGATGTGGTATATATACACAATGGAATACTATGCAGCCATCAAAAGAAATGAAATCTTGCCATTTGCGACAACATGGATGGAACTGGAGCGTATCATGCTTAGCGAAATAAGTCAAGCAGAGAAAGACAACTATCATATGATCTCCCTGATATGAGGAAGTGGTGATGCAACATGGGGGCTTAAGTGGGTAGGAGAAGAATCAATGAAACAAGATGGGATTGGGAGGGAGACAAACCATAAGTGACTCTTAATCTCACAAAACAAACTGAGGGTTGCTGGGGGGAGGGGGTTTGGGAGAAGGGGGTGGAATTATGGACATTGGGGAGGGTATGTGCTTTGGTGAGTGCTGTGAAGTGTGTAAACCTGGTGATTCACAGACCTGTACCCCTGGGGATAAAAATATATGTTTGTGAAAATAAAAAATTAAAAAAAAATGCATGGAGGCAAATGAAAATGAAAACATGATGGTCCAAAACCTCTGGGATGCAACAAATGGAATCCTAAGAGAGAAGAATATAGCAATACAAGCCTTCCCTAAGAAGCAAAAGTAACAAACAAACAAACAAAAACAAAAAAAAAAACCAAAAAACAAAGAAACCAAAACCTAACCTTACATCTAAAGGAGCTGAAAAAGAAAAGCAAATAAAGCCCAAATCCAGCAAGAAGAGAAATAATAAAGATTGGAACAGAATGAAATGATAGAGAAAAATAAAAAACAAAAAAAATTGATAGAACAGAGTTTGTTCTTTGAAAGAAATAACAAAAAGTCTGGCTAGGGGCTTAAAGGACCGAAATTAATAATGTCATGAATGAAAGAGGAGTGATCACAGCCAACACTGCAGATACACCTATAATTATAAGAGAATATTATGAGCAATTATACGCATATCAGTGGGTAATCTGGAAGAAATGGATACATTCCTAAGAAAGTATAAAGTACCAAAACTGAAAGAGGAAGAAATAGAAAATTCAAACAGATTCATAACCAGCAAATTGATTGAAACAGTAATCAAAAATCTCCAAAAAAAAAAAAAAAGAGTCCAGGGTTAGAAGACTTCCTATGAGATTTAAAGAGTTAATAAGTATACTTCAGAAGTTGGTTCAAAATACAGAAATGGGAGGAAAACTTCCAAACTCATTCTATGAGACCACAATTATCTTGATCCCCAAACCAGAAAAAGACCCCATGGGAAAGGAGTATTACAGACCAATGTCCCTGATGAAAACAGATGCAAAAATTTCCACCAAGATACTAACTAACTGAATCCAACGGTACATTAAAAAGATTATCCACCACGACCAGGTGGGATTTATTTTTGGCTGCAGGTGTGGTTCAATATTGGCAAATCAATCAGCATGATACACCTTGTTAATAAAAGAAAGGATAAGACCCATATGATTCTCTCAATAGATGCAGAGAAAGCAATTGTTCAAAATACAGCATTCTTTCTTGATAAAAATCCTCAAGAAAGTTGGGATACAAGGAACATACATCAAAATTGTAAAGGCCACATACAAAAGACCCACAGTCAATGGGGAAAACTGAGAGCTTTCCACCTAAGTTCAGGAACATTACAGCGATATCCACTCTCACCACTGTTGTTCAAAATCACACTGGAAGTCCTAATCTAGCAATCAGACAACAAAGAGAAATAAAAGTCCCCAAAATAGGCAAGAAAGAAGTCAAATTTTCATTCTACACAGGTGACATGATGCTCCATATAGAAAACCCAAAAAATGCCATCCCGAAATCATTAGAACTCATACAGGAATTCAGCAAAGTGGTTGGATATCAGATCAATATACAGAAATCAGTGGCATTTTATATGTTAACAATGAGGCAGAAGAAAGAGAAATTAAGGAGTTGATCCCATTTCCAATTGTACCAAAATCCATAAAATGCCTAGTAATAAACCATATCAAAAAGGTAAAAGATCTGTACTCTGAAAACTATACTACACTTATGAAAGAAATTGAGGAAGACAAAAAGAAATGGAAAAGCACTCCATGCTTATTGATTGGAAGAACAAATATTATTCAAATATTGTTCAAATGTCTATGCCACCCAGAGTAATCTACACATTCAATGCAGTTGCAATCAAAATGACACCAGCATTGTTCACAGAACTAGAACCAACAATTCTAAATTTTGCATGAAACTAGAAAACATGCTGTATAGCCAAAGTGATGTTGGAAAAGAAAAACCAAAGCTAGTGGCATCACAATGCCAGACTACAAGCCATAGTACAAAGCTATAATTATCAAGACATTATGATACTGGCACAAAGACAAACATATAGATCAGTGGAACAGAATACAGAGCCCAGAAATGGACCCATAGTTAATCTTCGACAAAGGAGGAAAAACTATCCAGTGGGAAAAAGATAGTTTCTTCAACAAATTGTGCTGGAGAAAATTGGACATCCACATGTAGAAGAATGAACCTGGACCATTTTCTTGCACCATACACAAAAATAAATTCAAAATTGATGACAGACCTAAATGTAAGTCAGATGTCCATCAAAATTCTGGAAGAGAACACAGGCAGCAAACTCTTTGACCTTGGCCACAGCAGCTTCTTTCTAAATATGTCTCTGGAGGCAGGGGAAGAAAAGTAAAAATGAAGTACTAGGACCTTATCAAGATAAAAATCTTCTAAATGGCAAAGGAAAGTATCAACAAAACTAAAAGGTGACCTATGGAATGGGAGAAGATATTTGCTAATGACTTATCAGATAAGGGACCAGTATCCAGAATGTATAAAGAACTGATCAAAATCAACAACCAAAATATAAATAATGCAGTCAAGAAATGGGCACAAGGCATGAACAGATATTTCTCCAAAGAAGACATACAAATGCATACAAGAGCAACCTCTTCGACCTCAGCCGCAGCAACATCTTCCTAGGAACATCGCCAAAGGCAAGGGAAGCAAGGGCAAAAATGAACTATTGGGATTTTATCAAGATCAAAAGCTTTTGCACAGCAAAGGAAACAGTTAACAAAACCAAAAGACAACTGACAGAATGGGAGAAGATATTTGCAAACAACATATCAGATAAAGGACTAGTGTTCCGAATCTATAAAGAACTTAGCAAACTCAACACCCAAAGAACAAATAATCCAATCAAGAAATGGGCAGAGGACATGAACAGACATTTCTGCAAAGAAGACATCCAGATGGCCAACAGACACATGAAAAAGTGCTCCATATCACTCGGCATATCACAGGGAAATACAAATCAAAACCACAATGAGATATCACCTCACACCAGTCAGAATGGCTAAAATCAACAAGTCAGGAAATGACAGATGCTGGCAAGGATGCGGAGAAAGGGGAACCCTCCTACACTGTTGGTGGGAATGCAAGCTGGTGCAGCCACTCTGGAAAACAGCATGGAGGTTCCTCAAAATGTTGAAAATAGAACTGCCCTATGTCCCAGCAATTGCACTATTGGGTATTTACCCTAAAGATACAAACGTAGTGATCCAAAGGGGCACGTGCACCCGAATGTTTATAGCAGCAATGTGCACAATAGCCAAACTATGGAAAGAACCTAGATGTCCATCAACAGTGAATGAATCAAGAAGATGTGGTATATATACACAATGGAATACTATGCAGCCATCCAAAGAAATGAAATCTTGCCATTTGCGACAACATGGATGGAACTGGAGCGTATCATGCTTAGTGAAATAAGTCAAGCAGAGAAAGACAACTATCATATGATCTCCCTGATATGAGGAAGTGGTGATGCAACATGGGGGCTTAAGTGGGTAGGGGAAGAATCAATGAAACAAGATGGGATTGGGAGGGAGACAAACCATAAGTGACTCTTAATCTCACAAAACAGAGGGTTGCTGGGGGGAGGGGGTTTGGGAGAAGGGGTGGGATTATGGACTTTGGGGGAGGGTATGTGATTTGGTGAGTGCTGTGAAGTGTGTAAACCTGGTGATTCACAGACCTGTACCTCTGGGGATAAAAATATATGTTTATAAAAAATAAAAAATTAAAAAAAAAAGAAAAAAAGAATGCTTGGATCAACCAGGAGCTCAAAGAAGAACTTATACAATTCATGGAAACCAATGAGAATGAAGATCCGTCAGTCCAAAACCTATGGGATGCAGCAAAGGCTGTCCTAAGGGGGAAATACATAGCCATCCAAGCCTCCCTCCTAAAAATGGAAACATCAAGAATAGACCAGTTGTCTCTACACCTTAAATAACTGGCGAATCAACAACAAATTAAGCCAACTCCACACACAAGAAGGGAAATAATCAAGATTAGAGCAGAGATCAATGAGACAGAAACTAGAGATACAGTAGAACGCATCAATGAAACTAGACCCTGGTTTTATGAAAGAATCAATAAGATCGATGAACCACTGACCAAACTAATCTAAAAGAAAAGAGAGAAGGCCCAAATTAATAAAATTATGAAAGAAAAGGTAGAGATCACAACTAACACCAAGGAAATAGAAACAATCATCAGAAGTTATTATCAACAGTTAATGTCAAGAAGTTTAGCAACCTAGATGAAATGGATGCATTCTTGGAAAACTATATACTATAAACTTTCAAAATTGAACCAGGAAGAAAGTGACAACATGAATAGACTGATTCCAGTAACAAGACTGAAGCAGTGATCAAAATCCTCCCAAAAAACAAGGACCGGGAATTCTACCACACTTTCAAAGAAGAAATAACACCTATTCTCCTGAAGCTGTTTCAAAATACTGAAGCAGAAGGAAAACCTCCAGTCTTTTTATGAAGCCAACATTACCCTGATCTCCAAACCAGGGAAAGACCCCACCAAAAAGGAGAATTTCAGACCAGTATCGCTGATGAATAGGGATGCTAAGATTCTCAACAAGATCCTAGCTAACAGGATCCAACAGCACATTAAAAAGATTACCCACCATGACCACGTGGGATTCATCCCTGGGTTGCAAGGATGGTTCAACATTCGCAAATCAATCAATGTAATAGAATAAATCAGTAAAAGAATAGAGAAGAACCACATGGTCCTCTCAATTGATGTAGAAACAGCATTTGACAAAATCCAGCATCTGTTCCTGATTAAAATGCTTCAAAGTACAGGGATAGAGGGAACATTCCTGAACTTCATAAAATCTACCTATGAAAAACCCACAGCAAATATCATTCTCAATGGGAAAAAGCTCACAGCCTTCCCGTTGAGATCAGGAACACGACAAGGATGCCCACTCACACCACTCTTGTTCAAGATAGTATTAAAAGTCCTAGCAACAGCAATCAGTCAACAAAGAAAAATAAAAGGTATCCAAATTGGCAATGAAGAAGTCAAAGTCTCTCTCTTCACAGATCACATGATACTTTATATGGAAAACCCAAAAGACTCCACCCCCAAACTACTAGAACTCATACCGCAATTCAGTAGTGTGGCAGGATACAAAGTCAATGTACAGAAATCAGTTGCTTTCTTACACACTAACGATGAAAATACAGAAAAGTTAATTAGAGAATTGATTCCATTTACCACAGCACCAAGAACTATAAGATACCAGGAATAAACCTAACCAAAGAGGTAAAAGATCGAGGAACTACAGAACACTCATGAAAGAAATCGAAGACACAAAAAGATGGAAGACCATTCCATGCTCTTGGATCAGAAGAATAAACATTGTTAAAATGTCTCTACTGCCTAGAGCAATCTATACTTTAATGCCATTCCGATTAAAATTCCACCAGTATTTTTCAAAGAGCTGGAGCAATAATCCTAAAATTTGTAGAACCAGAAGAGACCCCGAATTGCTAAGGAAATGTTGAAAAAGAAAAACAAAACTGGAGGCATCATGTTGCCTGATTTCAAGCTTTACTACAAAGCTGTGATCACCAAGACAGCATGGTACTGGCACAAAAACAGACACAGAGACCAGTGGAACAGAGTCGAGAGCCCACATATGGACCCTCAACTCCATGGTCAAATAATCTTCAACAAAGCAGTAAAGAATATACCGCGGAAAAAAGACAGTCTCTTCAACAAATGGTGCTGGGAAAATTGGACAGCTATATGTAGAAGAATGAAACTTGACCATTCTCTTACACCATACACAAAGATAAATTTGAAATGGATATAACATCTCAACGTGAGGCAAATAATCATGTCAAACAATGGGTAGAAAACATGAACAGACACTTCTCTAATGAAGACATACAAACGGCTAACAGACACATGAAAAAATGTTCATCATCACTAGCCATCAGGGAGATTCATATTAAAACCACATTGAGATACCACCTTACACCAGTTAGAATGGCCAAAATTAGCAAGACTGGAAACAACGTGTGTTGGAGGGGATGTGGAGAAAGGGGAACCCTTTTACACTGTTGGTGGGAATGCAAGTTGGTGCAGCCACTTCGGAGAACTGTATGGAGATTCCTCAAGAAATTAAGAATAGAGCTTCTCTATGACCCTGCAATTGCACTCCTAGGTATTTATCCCGAAGATACAGATGTAGTGTAAAGAAGGGCCTTCTGTACCCCAGTGTTCATAGCAGCAATGGCCATGGTCGCCAAACTGTGGAAAGAACCATGATGCCCTTCAACGGAGGAATAGATAAGGAAGATGTGGACCATATACACTATGGAGTATTAGGCCTCCATCAGAAAGGATGAATACCCAACTTTTGTAGCAACATGGACAGGACTGGAAGAGATTATGCTGAGGGAAATAAGTCAAGCAGAGAGAGTCACTTATCAAATGGTTTCACTTACTTGTGGAAGACATGGGGAGACGAAGAGAAGAGGGAGTTGAGGGAAACTGGAGGGGGAGATGAACCATGAGAGACTATGGACTCTGAAAAACAATCTGAGGGTTTTGAAGGGGTAGGGGTGGGAGGTTGGGGGAGCCTGGTGGTGGGTATTATGGAGGGCACATATTACATCGAGCACTGGGTGTGGTGCATAGACAATGAATTCTATTACACTGAAAAAAAATTTTTTTTTAAAATCCTATTAGATAACACTGGCAGCCACCTTTTTGACTTTAGCCACAGCAACTTCTTAGACTTGTCTTTCAAAGCAAGGGAAACAAAAGCAAAAATGAGCTATTGGGACTTCATTAAGATAAAAAGATTTTATACAGCAAAGGAAACTATTGACAAAACTAAAAGGCAACCTGTGGAAGGGGAGAAGATACTTGCATCTGTCTTATCAGATAAAGGGCTAGTATGCAAAATCCATAAAGAACTTACCGAACTCAACACCCCCAAAACACCAAAAAATCCAGTGAAGAAATGGGCAGAAGATATAAACAGACATTTCTCCAAAGAAGACATACAAATGACCAACAGACACTTGAAAAAAATGGTCCACATCACTCAACATCAAGAAAATATAAACCAAAACCACCTGACAGATGTGAAATACCATCTCACACCTGTCAGAATGGCTAAAATGAACAACCGAGAAAACCCCAGATATTGGCGAAGATACGGAGAAAGGCGAACCCTCTTACACCACTGGTAGGAATGCAAACTGGTATAGCCATTCTGGAACAGTATGGAGGTTACTCAAAATGCTACAAATGGAGCTACCCTAGGGGTGCCTGGGTGGCTCAGTGGGTTAAAGCCTCTGCCTTCCGCTCAGGTCATGATCCCAGGGTCCTAGGATCGAGCCCCACATTGGGCTCTCTGCTCAGCAGGGAGCCTGCTTCTCTTCCTCTCTCTGCCTGCCTCTCTGCCTACTTGTGATCTATCTGTCAAATAAATAAATAAAATCTTAAAAAAAAAAAATAGACCTATCCTAAAACCCAGCAATTACACTTCTAGGTACTTATCCAAAGGATACAAACATAGTGATTCGAAGCGGAACATCCACCCCAATGTTTATACCACCAATGTCCACAACAGCTAAACTATGGAAAGAGCCCAGATGTCCACCGACAGATGAATGGATAAAGAATATATAAACACATCACATGTATATATATATATATAATACATTTATATATATATTTATATATGTGTGTGCGATGTGTTTATACACACACACATATATGGACATGGACAGAAACAGAGGGTATTAGGCTAAGTGAAAATAAGTCAATCAGAGAAAGTCAATCATCGTATGATTTCCCTCATACGTAGAATTTAAGAAACAAAACAGAGGAGCATGAAGGAGGGAGGGAATAATAAAACAAGACACAATCAGAGAGAGAGACAAACCATAAGAGACTCTTAACCATAGTTAACAAACTGAGGGTTGATGGAAGGGAAGATGGGGTAACTGGCTGATGGTCCTTAAGAAGGACACTTGATGAAATGAGCAGTGTTATAGGCAACTGATGAATCACTAAATTCTACCTCTGAAATTAATAATACACTGTAAGTTAAATTGAATTTAAATTAAAAACTTTTAAAACTGAAAGACTTTACAGGATTAAAAAGGGAAAAAAAGCTATTTCACTAAAAAATATTCTAGGAGCCAAGAAGATACTCAAGATTGGTATATTCCACAGTAGCATGCCAGGGTAAATACAAATGTTAATGATCTAATTTCAGTATAGTTAGGAAAATAAGCATTTAAAAATCTGAACAAGTCCCTTAGCTATCCAATTAAAACAGAAATAATTATCATTTATAGGATTCCTGTCATATGCCAATCACTAAGTACATTTTTTATTTAAGTACATTTCTTAGTTTCTGAGCTATACATATTCCATTCCCACAGCCTACATGAGAAAATTAGGATTCTGAAAGGTTCCATAACATACCCGAAATCACAAAAGCCAGTTAGCCACAGACATAGGTCTGACCTGCCTGTGAAGCTAATGTTCCTTCCACTACTGTCCCAATTTGTTTGGCTATAAACCAAACAAATGTTCACTATTTTCAACAGTGAGGAATGGGGGAAGAAAAGTACAAGAGAAGTGGGAATTTCAAAGCAATGCTGCCCCAATAATTGCTATTGTACTTTTGAGTGCAGCACAAGATACTAAGGAAATGTGGTATTTTTTAAAAAGTAGCATCATACGGATATAGTAAGAAAAATGTAAACAGTGCCAGTAAGGAAATAGTGCAAAGTAAGTTCCTCTTCTATCCTTAATTTACTAGGACCTCAACAGACCTATGTATCTTTCCAGAGAAAGACCGTGCATTTTATGAGTATATGTGAATAAGCAGGTGTCTTAATTTATTTAAAAAAAAAAAAAAAAAAGGCAGTGGCCTATTGCTCTGCATTGTGGTATTTCTCCTTAATCTCTCATGGAGACCGTTTCACTGTTAGGCAGATCTACTTCATTCTTTCAGTAGTATAGTATTTTGTTTTATATGTAACAATATATGTGGATCTCTATCTTTATCTTTATTCCCTAGTCTTTAATTACAATAAACTATACTGTAATGAGCAGCTTTGACCACATGTATGATGAAAGGGAGAATCTTACCACTGCAGCAAGAGAATAGTGGTTTTGGCACCTTGAAGTCCCCCCCGACACACACACACACACACATTGGGATTATGAATGCAATCTCACAGATACACAGGTGTGGATCATGACTGGATTTTACAGAAGGCTAACAATTTCCCTCTGTACATTCTGGGTAATATAAGCTATTGAAGCAAGCCTTGTAACTTAATTACTACATATACAGTGTTTCCAAATCCTGAGTACCTAACTGAACACATTGTTTCAACATGAAATGACTCTTGTCCTCTTGTCAGTTGGAAGATGTCCTTACATAAAGCACACAAAAGTTCTGTGATGAATACTTAGGTACTGGCTGTATTTTCACAATTTAAAAAAGTGAAAAATACACAAGCACATCAAATTGGCTTATGGTTTTGTTTTTTAACTATGCATACTTCAACTTAGTCCCTCCAGCCAGCTCCTCTGTCCCTAGTCATTGTGTGTCATATCGGCAGTAGCTCATGTCCCTCTCCCATGCCAGAACACAGAAGTAAGAGCAAAGAAGAGCAGTGGTAGTTATGGAGATGTGGAAAAAGAGATCATTAAAGGCCAAAGCAGTTTTCAGAGAAGACCATGATATTGCAATGAGTCAGGAAAAGTGGCAAGAAAGAAGGTGGCATTTAGGGTAGAAAAAAAAAAATCCCTGAGTATCAGAAGGAGGTAGGATTTAGTATTTGGAGAAAGAAAACAGCGAATATAAGAGTTTCGTGGAAGGAAAAAAAAAAAAAAACTTCATTGGTTTCCTATTGTAGTTACGAATAAGTTTATAAATGAGGTTGAGAAACTGATTACATACAACAGATAGGTATCTGACTGAGGAATTTTGAAGTGCCCATATCAAGAGTCTGACTTATTGGTAAAGGCAAAGAAGTGCCACAGAAAGTAACTGTTTGGGGCCCTGTTTAGAGCTTGCCTTAGACACACTCAGTGGGAGAGTAGAACAGTCCATGGCCAGTAGTACTTCCTGATGTCAAAAAATTATGGTAAGAAAGCTGCACAGTTTTAACATAATGACTAGCATATTTTTGTTAAATACTTGCTGAGTAAGCCCTTTGGTTGAAAAGTAAAATGTGCTTAAAAAATGGGATGGGAGGTGCCTGGGTGGCTCAGTGGGTTAAGCCTCTGCCTTCGGCTCGGGTCATGATCCCAGAGTCCTGGGATCAAGTCCCCGCATCGGGCTCTCTGCTCGGCAGGGAGCCTGCTCCCCCCTCCCTCTCTACCTACTTGTGATCTTTGTCTGTCAAATAAATAAATATTTTTTTTAAATGGGATAGGTTTTGTACTAGTTTATCATTAAATTTTGACTAATAAAACCTCAATTATATTTCTGTCATTTATGGAAGTTCATTTCAAATCTGCTTTTGATTGTTCATTTCCTGTGTTTCTGAATACTTGCCCAAAAAAGTCTACTTAGTATCTCTGTAGATAAATGTTTTGATCAGGAAGTATGAATGAGTCACATAGAAGTATTAAAAATAGTTGTTTTTAATATTCCCACTGCCACTACCTGACTAGTCATATTTCCAAACCAAGTTTTAGAATAAAGTTTTTAACAAATTAACAAGACATTACTGAAGGCAAAATAACACGGGGACAAGAGCTGACCAAGTCCCTCTAGTGGCAAATGCTAAGCTAAAAAAAATTAGAAGCAGATTTCCAGTCTGCAATATCAATGATCACTTACTATGTGTAAATCACTGTGCTGGGTACTGGGGTCTCAGGAGGAATAAAACAGAGTCCTTGATCTTAAGAGCTTACCTCAGAGAAACACAAAGCCATTGATCAATCTCATTCCAAGGAAGACTACAAATCACCACCTACACTTGATTACTCAGTTTGCTTTTCTATAGTTTTTACTTTATTTTAAATACATATACAGATCATACACAAACACATAAAAAATTTAGAACTATCTACACATACCTACAAGGAAAAACAAAACAACATACAGCACCTTTAACTCCTGGCGAAGTCTAATTCACTTTTTTTTTTAATTTTTAATTTTTAATTTTTTATAAACATATATTTTTATCCCCAGGGGTACAGGTCTGTGAATCGCCAGGTTTACATACTTTACAGCACTCACCATAGCACATACCCTCCCCAATGTCCATAAACCAACCCCCCTTCTCCCAACCCCCCTCCCCCCAGCAACCCTCAGTTTGTTTTGTAAGATTAAGAGTCACTTATGGTTTGTCTCCCTCCCAATCCCATCTTGTTTCATTTATTCTTCTCCACACTTTTTTTTTTAAGTTGTAATATATAATGAATCATAGAAAAAGGGGCCATAACATTTTGGGGCAGCTGGAGGAAGAGATGGGCTCTCTACTTTCTTCAAAATTTCAGTTTGGGGAGTATGGGCAATACAACAGAGGTGGGTCTTGTTCTGGGGTCCTGTGGGAGACATACAATAGATGACCTTTTTCCTATCAGCCAATTACAGGGAAACATTTGGTGATTCTTTCACAATAGGACCTCAGATAACAAGTTTCCTTACTTGTAAACATTTTGAAACTGCCCCTCTCTCTAGGTATAACAATGAACCTTACAGGAACAGAAATGTGACTTGGCTTTATCTTTGTCCTACATTTTTTTTTCTTTATAAAATTAATCCAAGAAATAGAACCAAAGTTTTCAAACTGTTCCCTGGTGTTTCCTGGAGTTCTTCAGGAGAAACGAGGGTGCGGGGGTCTGGGGGTGGAGTAAGAGAGAATGAAAAGCAGAGAGTGGTCAAAATAATTACCTGAGCCTATTTTATGGGTTTAAGATGACAGAGTTCTTTGACTTAAAATAATATTTTGCAAGATTCCACGAACTCATTATTTAAAATCATTTTATTAACTCTTCAGGTTAAGGAATCTTAAACTTAAAAGAGCGCCAATCTAAACTTTTCCTAAAAACAAGTAATAAAAACGTTACTGACTCTAGAAGTGGATGCTAATTACAACCCAGCGGGGGGGAAAAGAAAGAATTCAGATGAAACCAGTAAGACTGGAGAGCACAAGGCAAAGCAATACAGCAGCCCCGTGTGTGCATATCCCACCTGGATTTCCCCCAGGGCAGTCTCAGTTCAGGGCAGCTTCGGGTAGTCAAATTTCCATCAAAATATCATCTCAGTGGGGCGCCTGGGTGACTCAGTGGGTTAAAGCCTCTGCCTTGGCTCAGGTCATGATCCCAGGGTTCTGGGATCCAGCCCCACATCGGGCTCTCTGCTCAGCAGGGAGCCTGCTTCCCTTCCTCTCTCTGCCTGCCTCTCTGCCTAACTTGTGATCTCTGTCAAATAAATAAATAAAATCTTTAAAAAATATATATCATATTAGTGTTACCATCATTTCCAACAAATATAAAAATTAGAGGATAACTACAAAGTCTAAATTTCAGCCTCAGAAGATCAAGACATGGAAATTCTTGAAATTCATGTAATAAAGAGTTAGGGGTATCAAGCTTAACAAAAGCTTACAGTAATTAGAAGGCCGCTTAAAATTAATAAATACAATTTATTTTGAAATTACTTCTCTCCCTTTAATTAGAAATGGTAGTATTTTATGTTTATTATAGGAAAAAAATACCATTCTTTATTGTGTCATTTTTTAATAATACTGCAATGAACATCCCTCCTGTGGTACACTACTTAGATTTCCCTTCTAGCAAGAACCTGCCCTTTGAGTACAAAGAATGCAGCTGGCTGATAGCCTCTAGCTATGGATGGAGCCTTCAGGATCTGCCTAGTACTCTGGAGACCAATCCTCCCTGGAAGGCCCTAGCCCAGAACTGAGCACAGTGAGGGTGTCAGGACCTGGCCCCCTCTGTGCTAGATGGGCAGCCCTAACAGTCAAGAGAGCTTTCCACTGCTTTGGCCCAGACTCTGCCAGACCTGCATGGCGTCTGAGGCTCTCTTCACCAGGTTCTAGCTTCCCAGCTTCTTTCCTTTCACAGCTGGCTGTCTGCAACTGCATCAGAGACTGAAGGCTCTTCCTTTCCAATCCCGTTTCCTCCTTTCTGTTCTCCCCTCCCTACCTCCTATCCCCAATCTACCTCTTACACTCCTAAGTTCAGCATCTGCTTCTTGGAGGAGCCAATGGGTAACAGCTGTATAAGCATCAATCATTTTGTGCATTTGATAATTTCCTCATGATAAATTCCTAGAATATAATTATTGGTCAAAGGTACGAACATATTGCCTAAGTGCCCCTCAAAAAGGCTATACCTGGGGCACCTGGGTAGCTCAGTGGGTTAGAGCCTCTGACTTCAGCTCAGGTCATGATCCCAGGGTCCTGGGATTGAGCCCCGCACTGGGCCCTCTGCTCAGCAGGGACTCTTATTCTCCCTCTCTCTCTGCCTGCCTCTCTGCCTACTCATGATCTCTGTCAAATAAATAAATAAAATCTTAAAAAATAAAAAGGTTATACCTACTCACATTTCTAAAACTCGTATGTTCAAAAATATTACCAAAAATCAAAACTGGTATGTTCATTTCATTATTTAGTCAACAATACAGGGTATTAACACTTTTTAAGTGTTTGTCAATTTGACAGGCAACACTGACATCTTAATTTGATGTCCAGTATTCTCAACACTTTTTCAGCATATTTTCATAAATCATCAGTTCCATGTTTTTGGCCATTTGCCCATCAGGGTATCCGTTTTTTTGCTCCTCTTATTAACAAAAGTCGTTGGATATAACCCTGTACTTGCAATATGTATTATAAATATATTTTCCTGATCTGTCACTGACCTTTTCAATTTTCATAGAGCCCAATTTATCAATCCTTGCCTTTATGGTTTCTTCCCTAAACAAAAAGGTTAAAAAATCTTTTCACACCCTGAGGTTTAAATAAAATGCATCTAAATTTTTCCCAAGTTCTTTTAGGGTTTCATGTCTTACACATAAGTTTTTATTTAGGCTGTCTTAAAATTACTTTCTAGCACTGTGTGAGTCTCAAGGCAATCTGACTTTTTCCCAACATCCTTAGTCTACTACTCCGTTAAGGGACATTCAAACATCCATAGTCTGTTTTAGGGAAATGAAACCCCAAGGGAAAAATTAGAATGTATGAATGGACTAGAGAAGCCAATCTGACACAGTGAGGAGAAATTACTGAAGGACTAGGGCTGCCTAGCCAGAGTGGAATGGCTGTCTAATAAGAGTGAAAGGATTTAGCTACTGCCCTCCCCAGGGCAGTAGTTGCGGGGGGGGGAGCGCGGTTCAAACAGTGATACAGTCATTAACTGGTCAAACAGTAGACCAATTTCGGCACTAAGTGGGAAACAAAAATAATGATCTTCTAAGGTCTCTTTCAACTCGATTTTATGACTGTATACCTATGAGCAAGGATGTGATGTGTTAGAGAATGAAGAATGAGTCATGGAAACTGCATGCTCAGACAAGGGGAAGTAAGGAAAGGCACAACAAAACTGCTAGTTGGTGAAAAGACTTCTTGAAACTAAATCTCAAGGCTTAATTAAATGAAAAGTAGACAGCTTGAATTCCTGGGAGAAGGAGTATGTTCCATGCAGACTAGGTGACAAAAAAGCCAATCAAATTTTAAAAGTCATTTATTTCACCCAGAAAAAGCAAATGGGAAAAGGAACTGAAGAAGGGGGAAGGCAAAAGAAACTCATTAAAAAGACTTAAAATTGAAAAGGAATATCTGAAGAAAAAAAAGAATACTGAGGAATCAGGTGAAAACAATCAATACACAACTGCTTTTTAATTGTTCCACAAATGCACACCATACTTACTAAAAGGACTTCCATTTTCAGGACAGAAATACCCAGGCACTGAGGATCAAAAGTGAATAAGTCAAATATCCTTGCAATTTCAATTTTAGTACAGTGAAAAAACAGTCTTTCAGTTTATGAACAGGACACAACAACGATAGCTCAGGGAATAAGGAAACCTGCATGGTCAGAGAAGATACTGACAAGATAAGGCTTGAGTAAAGACTTGAAGGAGAAATACAAATATTCCTAGCCAATGGGAAAAGAAAATAGAGGAACTGATATGCGCAAAATATGCAAGTATACTTGGAATGGATGGAAAACAGCAGTAAGCTCATTATCATTTAAGCCCAAGGAGGCTTAAGGTTAAGTGCAAGGAGGACAGAAAAGGTGAGCCTGGACAAAGCAAGGAGGGCAGGGGGCTGAACATCCACTGTGCCTTAAAGTGAAGGCCTGCCCACCTTCAAGTGTCTTGACCTAAGATAATCTGGTAGATGCTACTGTGAAATAGGAAAGAAAATGAGATAAATCAGCATATGTTTGATGCAATTTTGGAAACGCTGAGTTTAAGGTTCCCCTCTGGATCTCTTACAGAGTCTAATCACCCAAATCTTTAGTCAAGTATATAATTAATCTAGGGTAATTTTTTATGATTATTAAAAATACAGTGATAATTCTCCTTTCTAAGTTTCCACTGATTCTCTAAAACTGGAATTCATCCATATCGGTAATTCTTCTACATTTTAGAGCACTAAAAAACTTAGCCTAACTCATTTAGTCAGTCAGTCTTACTTTTTAGACTGAACATAGTTAATGCTATATTACTACTAGTAGGCTGCAGTTTAGGAGATAGTTTCCATTTTTGTAAGTCAGAAAAAGAAATGATTTTTAAAAAAGGAAAAAGTGGGGCAACCTGGGTGGCTCAGTGGGTTAAGCCTTTGCCTTCAGCTCGGGTCATAATCCCAGAGCCTGTTTCCCCCCAAACCCCTCTGCCTGCCTCTCTGCCTACTTGTAATCTCTCTCTCTGTCAAATGAATAAATAAATAAATCTTAAAAAAATAAAAAAAATGGGGCGCCTGGGTGGCTCAGTGGGTTAAGCCGCTGCCTTCGGCTCAGGTCGTGATCCCGGGGTCCTGGGATCGAGCCCCGCATCGGGCTCTCTGCTCAGCAGGGAGCCTGCTTCCTCCTCTCTCTCTGCCTGCCTCTCTGCCTGCTTGTGATCTCTCTCTGTCAAATAAATAAATAAAATCTTTTAAAAAAAAAAAAATAAAATAAAAAATAAAAAAATAAAAAAATAATTTAAAAGAGGAAAAATTGCATCTGAAAGTCTATATTGAAATACTATGGGGAGTATTATCACAACAACTGGAAGCAATAATTATGAAAATTAAGAGAAATGATATGATGTGAGATTAAATGACAAAATAAGAATTTAAGACTGCATTGACATCATGGTTATAAGTTATTTACATATGAACAAGCATAAAGAGTTTGATTCTTAGAAGGAGGAGAATAAATACTACCTTTTTTTATTGATATCCATTAATATTATCACTTATATGAACTTAACAAAGACTGAAAGGAAAAAAGAAATAAGTATTTTTAAAATACCTATAAAAAGGCACTTATTCAACAGATACGTATGTGTATGAGTGACTACTACATTTTCAGGAACTGTCCTAGGTACAGGGGAAGTATAACTTAACAAAACAGAAAAAAGTCCAGGTCATCAGCAAGCTTCCATTCCAGTTAGGGGAAGACAGACGTAAAGCATATGCTGTGATAATAGGTTCCATACTATAAGGGATGTCCATTAATGACAGTAAGCCTTGAAACAACGCTCCCACAAATCCCCTGTGGGAAAAGTTTGGTCACATGTAAAATTGGTAAAATATTACTATACTCTGACTAAATTAACAAATACATAAGGAAGGCTTAATCCTTCCTAACCTAAGAAAAGCAATGGGCAGAACTCTCTAGGGAACTGTGAAACAAAACACAAGCAATAAATTTAAGTGAAAAATTTTACTATTCCTCTTTCATCTGTACTGACAAAGAGGAATATTATGCTGTGATGATGCCCTGTTCCCTCTGTAGGGCAATCCTTTTTCCCTGGGCCATACTCTCCTTTGGTACCATGGCCTCTCTAAGGTCCTACAGGATCTGACCACCATCTATCTATCTCTCCAGCTTCATCTTGTTCTTGATGCCCCCACTTTGGGCATGTTTTCAGACAGGCCAAAGCTGCATGCCACCACAGGAAGGCGCTTTGCAACTGTCACTCCATCTGCCTGGATACCCTTTCCATCCCTGGTCCCATTCAAAAGTTCCTCCTTTCAAGGAGCTTAGTGAAGAGGAGGCAGTTAAAGAAGAAAGCAGAGTATGGTCAGTGTTAGGAAGGGAAGAGAGAGATGTGAACCAGAGCAGTCAAAGGGATAATGGGGAGAAGGAAAGATTTCCAACAAGGTGCAAACACAATTCAATGGAGAAAGGACAGTCTTTTTTTTTTTTTTTTTTTTTTTTAAATGGTGCTGGAACAATTAGACTCCCATATGCCAAAAAAAAAGGGGGGGGAGAGGTGGAAGAAGAAGAAGATGGAGAAGAAAAAGGAACCTTGTAGAACCTTGTACAATATACAAAAATTAATTCAAAACAGACTATAGATGTAAAACTTTATGGCCTTAGTTTAGGTTAGACAAAAATGTCTTAGCTACAATACCAAAAGTGTGATCCATAAAGAAAAAAATGATAAATTGAATCTAACAAATGAAAAAACTTCTGTTCTTCAAAACACACTATTAAGGGAATACAAACACATTACACATACTTTGATGACACATTTTTAAGTCATTTATCTCATAAAGGACATATATGAGAAATACATATATATTTAAAGCTTGTACAACTCAGTAATTATACAAGAACTTAATTTTGTAAGTGGGTAAAGTTTTGAACACACACTTCACCAAGAATATAGGGATGGCAAATAAGCATAAGACAAGATGCTCAACATCATCAGTTATTAGGTAAAGCCAAATCACGAGCTATTACTATATACCTATCAAAATGACTTTTTAAAAAACTGACACCACCAGTAAAGATGCAGAGCAACATGTCATTACTGGTGGAATATACATTGGTACAAACATTTTGGAAAACAGTTTGACAGTTTCTTAAATTAAATAAACACCATTCCACTCAGCAATCTTACTCCTAGATATCAACCCAGATGAAATAAAAAATTATATTCACATAAAAACCTGTATGTGAATGTAACCAGTAACTTCATTTAAAACTATTAAAACTGGAAACAGCCCAAATGTTCCTCAAATGGAGAAAGAATGAACAAACTCAACTTTGACACATCCATACAATGGAATAATACTCAGCACTAAAAAGAAACATAAAACAGGGACCAATCTCAAAAGTATTATATTCAGTGAAAGAAGCCAGCTCAAAAGCTACAGCAATTCCATACATAGGACACTCTGGTAAACGCAAAACAATAAGGAGAGAAAACTAATCAGAGATTAGGAGGAAGGCAACAAAGCATAAAGGAATGGGGGTTAGATGGTTTTATACCTTTGATTGTGTTTGTGGATACATAACTGAATGTGTTCATCAAAACTCATGGAACTTTGTATTAAAAAGGGTAAATTTTACTACACATATATTATACCTCAACAAAAAAAAAGTAATGAAGATATAACAATTTTTTAAGTAAATATAAGGAAGCAATACATGGGAAAGCAGTTGCTAACAAAAACTTAGAACATTTGACGATAAACTAAGTAATTAAGACAACGTATCTGTAAGCAACAAAAAAAGTAAATACATCAAAATAAGCAAATGCAAAAGGCAATTAAAAATTTTCTCCAACTGTTCAAATTACAACTGAGCATTAGGTTCTTCTGGCTCTCAGAGTTATGTGGAAACTGTAAACTATATTTCTATTCTATACAACAGAATCTCTGTTACTAAACGACAAGCAGCCTATCTTCTCCCAAAACAGAGAGCCCTAGAAATGATCTCAATGGTCCATGTCACAGTAGAGAAGAGTTAACATGACATCAGTATAAATGTACAGCTTAAGAAGGCTGTTAGAATTAACTGCTTATAGTGGTAACAGATGCAAACTGCTGGAGCACAAAGTAACTGCCGAAGCCCTGTATGAGGAGGTACAACGACAACATGAACAAAACAAGATTTCTCTGGGAGCACCTGGGTGACTAAGTCAGTCAGGTCATGATCCTGGGGTCCTGGGATCGAGTCCTGCATCAGATTCCCTGATCAGCAGGAAATCTGTTTCTCCCTCTTGTCGCTCACCCCATTCCTGCTTGCTCTCGCTCTCGCTCTCTCTCTGCCTCTCTCAAGTGAATAAATAAAACTTTAAAAAAAAAAACAAAAAGCAAGATTTCTCAACAAAATTTGAGAAAGTTAATGTTCATCCTCCCAAAATGGAGTAAGAGTACTTAGCTCCTAGGGTTAGGAAACAAATGTGGTAATACAACCAAAGTACTTGTCATAGTGAATGCACTTTAGCATTTGGTAGCATTCAATTATGCTGGTGGATATACTCAAAGCAGCAAAGGAGAAATCCACATAAAAATATATCTAGAGGGGCACCTGGCTGGCTCAATCGGTTAAGCGTCCAACTCTTGCTTTCCATGGTCTCAGTCATGGGATCCCAGCCTAAGCCCAGTTGGACTGTGTCAGCACAGAGACTGTCTGAGATTCTCTCTCTTCTCTCTGCCCCTCCTGTTCATGTTCTCTCTCCCTCTCGTAAACAAATAAATACATCTTTAGCCAAAAAATTTTAAAAGTATCTTGAATACTTTAACGTTTGCAAAGATCTTTAGAGGTTACTAGGCCACTAAAAGAAATAAAAATATGTCCAGAGAAATTGGAAGTAATGGCTAAATTTATCTTTAGTTTTTACAACTATACCTCAAAAATTTTGAAGGGAATTTTTCATGATTAGTCAATATAATTAAAAGGCATCTCATGTTATTTTAAGATTGAATATACAGACTGAGTCTGAAATACCGAATCTTCCTCCTACCTAAAGTATCTAGCCAGTTCTTCTAATCTATGGCCATCTCTTCCTTTAATATTTAGCTCAATATTGAACTTTTGCAAAGTCTTCACTAGATAACTTAAAACTAGTACAAATCATAATCTTACTAATAGGTTGTATTTTCCAAAAGTTCATTTTAGTAATAAGCTTTTTGAATTTAGAATACAGTTTCCATTAGAAACAATATTATAAATGGAGTTCAGGTCCTGAGTAGGTTCACAAATGCCTCATTTATTTACCTATGATATACAAACAATTTATAGTCCTAGATTAAGTTTTCAAATCCAGCAGCTAACCAAGAAAAAGGCTGTTTGTTGCCCTCTTCCTAGAAAGACCAACTCTAGATCATGCATTCATAATGGAGGTATTACTAACCCACAGAAAGGTGGCAGAAATCAGTTCTTGGGGCATGAAAAACCCCAAATTCAGTGGTCTGTAGCCCTCCCAAGCTCAACCTACCTAAAAGAATTATTCTTTGGTATTGAATTCCTCTTATCAGGGAAAACTTAAAGTTATTTGGTTAATTAGAATAATTAATTTTAAGGGATTAATTAAATCTCCTATTTGATTTAATAGGAGCTAAACTAAATTTGATTTAAATTTAATTTTTCTCCTTAAGGGGCAATGATGAAAATAAAAGGTAGAGAAATACTACTCTAGATAAACCTTGAAACAGGCTATGTTTGCCATTTTGTCTTTTTCCACCTTGCTTTTGCAGCATTCTCCCATGCTGTTCTGCCCACTCTAGTCTCTTCCCCCAGTCTGGCCCCAAATCAAAACTGCTCAGCTATATTCACTCCTAATGGATTACCTTTCTGGATTCCATTAGGTATTAGGTATTAGGAAAGTGACCCACTGCCTTTCCAGAGCTAGCCATACTTTCACAAGAGAAGGAAAGACTTTTTAATAAGTGGATTTCATGCATTATAAATGGGAAAATAATGAAGATCATATAGGTGGGGGATAATTCAGTGTCTCTTTGTTTTTGAAGCCCTGACTCACTGCTCTGCAGACTGAGCATTACTAGCTACGAATTTTCAAATAGGAAAATATCTCATCCATGTATATAGGACTACTCTAGTTAACAACTCCTCTTAAAACAAAGCTCCTTTATAAAAAAGGCATCGTTTTATTTTCAAAAATCAATCAAGTGATTCTGGCTTAATCCACAGCTCAAAGTAATATTCTAGCTAAAGAGTATACATACAACTAGGCAAAATATTGCTATGCACTACTTATATTTGTCTATTAAAAAAACAGCATACAGATGACTCACAAAATATCTTTCTACACATATCAGAACAATAGGACTCCCTGGTGTGTCTATAAGCATAGCCCACACAGAGAGTAGGAGAAACTTAACCTGGTTCTTAAGAGGAGAAGGGAAAGGAGACCTGAGATGTCTGATGATTCTCCCATCTTCTCTTTGGTAAACTCCTTGGTCATGTGACACTAGGATGCCTAAAACTAGCTGGAAGGGGCCGAAGCATCCATCACACCTGGCAAGGACCTGTAGGGTTGGGTCATCCTCCTGGTCTCACCCCACATCCAAATCTCAAGCACAACTGTCTCTTCTCCTTTCCCTTAACTACAGCCCCTTCTTCCTATGTACATATTACCTTGTTAAAGATACAGCATCATTTTAGTTTATATTTCAATTTAATATATTACCCTGATCTGACACCCCAGAAAAAACCCTAGGCCTCCTATATAAGTTCTACTTCTGGTCATAAGGTTTTTGGAACACAACTTTTGTTAACTATGCAATCTCTACTATACTGATGTATACCTTCTGTCAGTTGTCTCAGGCCTAGATATCAGAGTACATAGGATTCTTTTTTTTTTTTTTTTTTTTTTAAGATTTTATTTATTTATTTGACAGAGAGAGAGAGAGAGAGAGAGATCACAGGTAGGGAGAGAGACAGACAGAGAAGGAGGTGGGGAGGAAGCAGGCTCCCTGCTGAACAGAGAACCGGATGCAGGAATCGATCCCAGGATCCTGGGATCAGGACCTGAGCTGAAGGGAGAGGCTTAACCCACTGAGCCACCCAGGTGCCCAAGAGTACATAGGATTCTTAGAATGGGAGAAGATGTGGAACAGCCTTAAATGGAACATGGCTCTATAACCTTAGCTCACCCTACTATTCTTATCAGAAAAACTACCACCTACTCTCACTTGAGTCTCCAAGCATCTTCCCTTGTAACAGAAAGAAGTAGGCGTGAAATTCTAAAGCCTGGGGTCATTCTCCTCAGTTTATATCTCCCCAAGGGTGATTTTTAAAAATCTTTCACATGCTGTTTGATTTTACCTTCCTTTCTAGTCTCAATACCCAGTCCACTTTTTAAAAATTTGCTCTGACAATTTGTTTACTCCAGAATTTAAAAATGTCTTAGTGTCTGATAAAAACAGACTGAAAGAAATCTGAAAATTCTAGAATTCCCCATGTAGTCAATTCATGTTTACTGAGAGAATATGGTAACCATGTTTCTCCAAACACAGAGTCTAAAGGGATCATGGTACTTAGATAATTGGTACTATCACAGAAAATCCAGGACTCAAGACTTCTCTAAGTAGTAAAACTATAATCACACACCTTCATTTGTCTATGATAATGAGGTTTGTAGCTAGCCATAGGGAAACCTATACATTTTATTTGACATTATTTAAGCAAAAAAGGAAAAGGGGAGTGCCAAAATATAATTCTGAACAACTTTAAGACTAGCAAACAAAATTCACCTTCAAAGTGTCATGTTCTGGAATAAAAGGGGCAATGATGAAAATAAAAGGTAGAGAAATACTACTCTAATATTTAGCTCAATATTGAACTTTTGCAAAGTCTTCACTATATAACTTAAAACTAATACAAATCATAATCTTACTAATAGGTTGTATTTTCCAAAAGTTCATTTTAGTAATAAGCTGGAATAAACTGTTTCAGCTAAATTTTTAGTGAAAAATCTCAAGCCTTGCTAAGAAAAACAAAGGAAGAAGTTAATTTCAAATTAGTGTAACTGCCAAAGACAAAATTTGAAAGATAGGAAGGATATTAGAAAAAATATGCACATTTACTACAAGTAATACTAACAGAGCCTGTGTTAGTCTACAAAATCATATTTATTTTAAAAGTATTTAAAATGAGCTTTTAATCTTTTATTTATGTTACTGAGACTATAAGAAATGTGATTCCTACTTCCGTGATCTTTAAATCAGTGGCAGATACAAGTCTTACAAGGTGTTAAATAAATTTTTGAAATAAAGCATCATTTAAATCAAACTTCCTTCCAGAAATGAGAAGAAAGTGTAAAAATCAAAGTTCTCACTGAGAGAGCTTTAAAAATCAGATATTTTTATCAGGAGTACTTAAAATCTTAAGCAGAGAAAATTAGATTTAATATGGCTAAAAATGGGGGTTGACACATACTCTTGAAGAGAGGACATCTATTCTGTAGTAAAACACAAAATTTTAGGGGCGCCTGGGTGGCTCAGTGGCTTAAAGCCTCTGCCTTCAGCTCAGGTCATGACCTCAGGGTCCTGGGATCTAGCCCCAAATTGGGCTCTCTGCTCCACAGGAAGCCTGCTTCCTCCCCTCTCTCTGCCTGCCTCTCTACCTACTTGTGATCTCTGTCTGTCAAATAAATAAAACCTTAAAAAAAAAAATCATAAAATTTTAAAAGCACTGTTCTTCCTCTTCTCCCACACACTAAAATACATAACATACATACATATGTACATACCAATACAAATAAGTAGTCTGGGACTATGTTAGATCAAAAACAGTCTGGAAATGTCTGAAAGGTATGACATTATCTGTATCTAGCCTGGTGGAAGGTGGAGCTTCATGAAAGCATAAATGTAAACCAAGAAATAGCTCTTGACTGCCTGTAAGAATTTATAATTTCTGCATTTAACATTTAACAAGAATAAAACTATTCAAGGTGAACTTATTTTCCATATGAAGAGTAATCAACATCCATCCTCAACAACATATAATCACGGCTATGAAGGATACAAAGAATATTACAGACTGCTCTTCCTGAAGACAGATCATTTAATAGAGGGGGAAAATACAAGACTCATTAAAACTTAATTGAGTGCAAAAAATTAAGTAATAATACAAAACTTAAATTAGGAAGTATTACAAGGTAGCATCTAACTAAGTGGCAAATGAGCAGTACGACAAATTGTTAAGGATTAGGATTCTCTGGGAAAACTTCAGAGAAGGTGGGACAGGAACCGGGTATTTCATTATCCTGTGATGATTATAGGATCTGGATCAGCGGGAAAGAAGGATGTCTCTCCAGAAATACAACAAGGCATTGAGGTAGTAATCAATTTAAGGACATGAAGGTAAAGAATTATGAATTACAACTTCAAAATAGAAAATAAAACAAATGAGGAAAGACTCTACAATACAAACATTATCTTCAGTGAAGGATAACTAAAGTAGAAACATAAATGAGTTCAGAAGCATTACAGCTGGAAGAGGAAATAAAAAATGCAGATAAGAGTTGAAAAATATTCAGACACCATTTAAAAGCTTTGGTAAGGACAATCTAGAAAAGTGGGAAATTCTAAGTTCTTTTCTCAGAAGGCAACAAAAGGCAGTCAACATTATTTCAATATCTACTATTGCAGTCAGCAATAAATAATTATACAGTCAAGATCTCTTAAATGATAGCACTTACGCAATTACTAATAGGGGACATGCTGGAGACAGTGGTGAAACAATATGGCCAAGAGCAGATCTCACCATCACCAGTGGTAATTCCTTGAGCAAAATACGAAACTTGCCTGAATCTTGATATTTTCCTCTCTTAAAAAAAAAAGTCTGAAAACCTGAGTACTAAGTGAGATTTAACATAGCTCTTTATAAATGTAGAATGAAAACGAAAACACAACATACCCAAATTTGTGGGACACAGCTAAAAGCCGTGCTCTAAGGGAAATTCATAAAACAAAGTCCATATGTATTACAAAGGAAGAAAAGTCTCAAATCAGTGATCTAAAGTCTTCTCTTGAAAACTTAGAAAAGGAAAAACAAAATAAATAAAGAAGCAAAAAAAAAAAAAAAAAAAAAAAAAAAGGAGATAAAGGTAAAACCAGAAATGTTATATTTAAAATAAGACAATAGAGAAAAATCAATGAACTAAAGCTGGTTCTTTGAAAAGACAAATAAAACTGACAAACTTCTAGCAAGATGAACCAAGAAAGGCATAAGACACAAATTAACCTTATCAAGAATGTTACAAGGAATATCATTACAGACCCTGAAGACATCAAAATGTTATGAGCAACTCTACACATATAAAATTTGACAACTTGGAAGGAATGGATCACAAAACCACGCATTAACAAAATTCACCCAATAAGAAATACTATTAATAGCCACATAAATACTAAGGAAATTAAATTTGCAAGTTTAAAGCTCTAAAAAAGAAACCTCCAGGTCCCAATGGTTTCACTGAAGGCTAGCAAACATTTAAAGAAGAATTAACAATTCTATACAATCGCTTCCAGAAAAAAAAAAAAAAGGAGGGAGCACTTCTCAATTAATTTTATGAAGTTATTATTCCTCTGATACCAGACAAAGACAATACCAAAAACCTATAGACCAATACCAATATACCTCATGCACTGATAAAACATCCTCAAAAAAAAATCTACATCTGTGACAGAAGACTGAATGCCTTCCTCTAAACAACACAAAGCAAGGATATTTATTCTTACCACTCTTATTCAAATAATGCTACAAATCCTAACCAGCACAAATGAAGCAGCAAGAAAAGGCAAACAGACTGGAAAGAAAGAAATAAAACTGTCACTATGTGTTAAATGATACAATTTTCTATGAAGACCATCCCACGGTATCTACTAGGAATCCCAATTCCAAGAATAAATGAATTCAGCAAGGTCAAAGGACACGTGATAAACATACAGAAATCAACTGTATTTCTACATGTTAACAATGAATATGTGGATGATGAAATTAAAATACAACTTATAATTGCTTAAAAAATGAAATGTGTGTAAATCTAACATGCAAGATTATATGCTGAAAGCTACATAATGCTGATGGAAGAAATGAAAGAAAATATAAAGAAATGGGGAGAGAGGCGCCTGGGTGGCTCAGCGGGTTAAGCCTCTCTCTGCCTTCGACTCAGGTCATCATCTCAGGGTCCTGGGATAGAGCCCCTCCTCGGGCTCTCTGCTCAGCAGGGAGCCTGTTTCCTCCTCTCTCGCTGCCTGCTTGTGATCTCTGTCAAATAAATAAATAAAATCTTAAAAAAAAAAAAAAAAAAAGAAAGAAAGAAATGGGGAGAGATACCATGTCTGCAAGTTGGAAGACTCAACATACTAGAGATTTCAATTCTCCTTAAATTGATATACAGATATAATATAATCCCTATCAAAATCCAAACAAAATTCTTTGTAGATATAGACCAGACTATTCTAAAATTTATAATGAAAGGCAAAGATACTAGAATAACCAAAATAATTTTTGAAGAAAACAAGAACAGGGGCGCCTGGCCACGTGGCTTAGTTGAGTAAGTTTAAGTGTCTGCCTTTGACTCAGGTCATGATCCCAGGGTCCTGGGACGGAGCCCTGTGTCAGGTTCCCTGCCCAGAGATAGCTCTGTCTCTTTCAAATAAATAAAATAAATTTTAAAATATTCAAAAAGAAAAGAAAAAAAAGAAGAACAAAGTGAGAGGTATCACTCTATTTCAAGGCTTATATAGCTACAAGAATCAAGACTGTGTGCTAGTAGTGACCCAGAAATAGATCCACACAAATATACTCAACAGCTTTTTGAAAAAGAGCAAAAGCAATTCAATAAAGAATAGATAGCATTTTTAACAAATGGTGTTAGGGCAACCATAAGTCAAAAAATGACATGATCTAAGTCTTACACCTTATACAAAAATTAACTCAAAAACAGGTCATGGGCTTAGAACCCCTCACTGGCTCACTCAGTTAAGAATCCAACTCGATGGGGCACCTGGGTGGCTCAGTGGGTTAAAGCCTCTGGCTTCCGCTCAGGTCATGATCTCAGGGTCCTGGGATTGAGCCCCACATAGGGCTCTCTGCTCAGCAGGGAGCCTGTTCCTCTCCCCCCCCCCCCGCCTGCCTCTCTGCCTACTTGTGATCTCTCTCTATCAAATAAATAAATAAAATCTTTAAAAAAAAAAAAAAAAAAAAAAAGAATCCAACTTGATTTCAGCTCAGGTCATGATCTCAGAGGTCCTGAGATGGAGCCTTACAGCGGGCTCTACCCTCAGCAAGGAGTCCTGCTTGAGATTTCTCTTTCCCTCTCCCTCTGCCCCTCCCTCTGTTCACACTCTCTCTGTAAAATAAATAAATAAAATCTTTTAAAAAAAATGGGTCACGGGGCACCTGGGTGGCTCAATGGGTTAAAGCCTCTGCCATCCCAGGACCCTGGTCATGATCCCAGGGTCCTGGGATGGTGCCCCACATCGCTCTCTCTGCTCAGCGGGGAGTCTGCTTCCTCCTCTCTCTCTGCCTGCCTCTCTGCCTACTTGTGATCTCTGTCAAATAAATAAATAAAATCTTAAAAAAAAAATGGGTCATGGGCTTAAATATAAAATAATAAACTTTAAAACTTTTAAGAAAAAGATGAGAAAACATCTGGGATCTAGGATTAGGCAAAAAGTTCTATAACTTCACACCAAAAGAATAATCCATTGTAGGAAAAATTGTTAAAATGGATTTCATCAAAATTAAAAATGTTTGCTCTGCAAAGAAGTCTTTTAAGAGGACAAGAAAAAAAGCAATAGGCTGAGAGAAAAGATTTGCAAACTACATGTCAAGAAAGGAGAGGCACCAGACATATATCTAACAAAAGAAAAAAAAAAAAAAAACCTCTAAAATTAACAGTGAAAAAAAATCCAGTTAGCAAATGGGCTAAAGAAATGAAGAGACATGTGCTGTGAAGAGCAGTAGGTGTTACAGGCAACTAATGAATTGTTGAACACTACATCAAAAACTAATGAACTAAAACTAATATGTTGGCTAACTGAACGTCATTAAAAAAAAAAAAAGGAAAAAAAAAAGAAATGAGACATTTCACTGAAGAGGACATGCAGATAAATAAGCCCATGAAAAGATGCTAATCATTAACCATCATGCAAATGCAAATTAAATTAAAACCAGATACCTGCATAATACATAATACATATCTATACATATCGACCAAAATGTCTACATAAAAAATAGGAACACTAAATGCTGATGGGAATGCAGGGAGACTGATCCCACATACACTCCTGGTGGGAATGTAAAATGGCACAGAAACTTTGGAAAGCAGTTTTGTTTTTTTTTTAAGATTTTTATTTATTTATTTATTTATTTGACAGACAAAGATCACAAGTAGGCAGAGAGACGGGCAGAGAAGAGGAAGCAGACTCCCTGCTAAGCAGAGAGCCCAATGTGGGGCTCTATCCCAAGACCCTAGGATCATGACCTGAGCCGAAGGCAGAGGCTTTAACCCACTGAGCCATCCAGGCGCCCCATGGAAAGCAGTTTTAACAGTTTCTCATAAAAACGAAGTATGCAGGACAGTGGGTGGCTCAGGCAGTTTAAGTGTCTGCCTTCCGCTCAGGTCATGATCCCAGGGCCTGGGATGGAGTCTGGCATCAGGCTCCTTGCTCAGTGGGGAGCCTGCTTCTCCCTCTGACTGCTGCTCTCCCTGCTCTCTCTCTCTCTAACAAATAAAATCTTAAAAAACAAAAACAAAACAAAACAAAAACTAATAAACATGCAACTGCCATGTGAACCAGCAACTATACTCCTGGGCATTTATACCACAGAAATGAAGACTTATGTTACATGACATGTTACTGTACTGCAATGTTTATAGCAACATTATTCATAGTAGCCCAACAATGGAAACAACTAAGTGTTCCTCACACAAAGTGTGATACATCTATACCATTGAATACTACTCAGCAATTAAAAGGCACAAACTAATGACGTGCAACCACCTGGATGAAATCTCCAGAGAATTTTGCTCTATGAAAAAATCCAATCCAAAAAGGTTAGGTACCCTGTGATTCTGTTATATAGCAGTCTTAAAATGAGAAAATTATAGAAACAAAAAACAGATTAGTGGTTGTCAGGGGTTAAGGTGGAAGTGGTATAGAAATGAAGTGGATGTGGTATAAATAGACAACCTAAGGGATCCAGTGGTGATGGCAAGTTCTCTATATTCTCAGTATCAATGGCAATGCTCTGTTTGTGGTCTTGTACTATAGTTTTGCAAGATATTATTACTGAAGAAAACTGGATAATAGTACAGGGGATTTCTATTATTTACCAACTGCACGATTACATCTGAATCCTCAATTACCTCAAAATAAAAGGTTTAATTAGAAAATAAAGGTAGCATTATTGCAAAATAAGTACACCAACTCACAAGAAATACAATACCAATTAAATAAAGTGCTCTCTTTAGCTCAAGTTTAATTCTGAAGATTATTCTGAATCAGTTTATAAAGCACATTTTCCTCATCTACATACCCACACCAAGGAACGGTAACACAGTTCAGACAGAAAAACAAAGTTCTCTGAACACGTAATAAAAGTGCAAAGAGATCTTGGGCTGTATCAGGGAGAAAAATCCTTATCCAGGCTCTATCAAAGAAGCTGGCTGTAAAACTTCCACACATCACCTTACCTCTAAGGCTACCGTAGTTCCCAAACGTCCTGGTCTCAGGCCCCCAAAGAGCTTTCACTTACCTGGATTACAACCATTAATATTTACAGTATTAGGTAATTAAAAGAACTTTTTTAAAAAACAAGTACACACATTAGGCCTCAGAAAGGTGAGGTCATCCCACCTTACATAGTCTCTTGAAAACTCAATGTATACTTAGAAAGAGGGTGAAAAGGGCAAGTAACTCCTTGGTATGGTTATGAAAATAACTGTGACCACACTTTGAGAACCACTGGCTTACTATCAAATGAGGTAATTATTTAAGTGATTTTAAAAGTATAAAACATTGAACAAATCATTGAACAAAACATACATTCTTTTATGTTCCAGGCTGCCAAAAAAAAAAAAAAAGCTCAAATCCTAATGGAGGACAACTAGGACAAGCGCACAGTTGGTAAAAAGAGGGAGCTTCTTCAAAGTCCAAGAAAGCTGGGCTCCAGTTGAGTATGGTCAGGGAAGAGTGTACAACCGTAAACTACTACACTACTGTTGGATTGATCCGCTCCGCACGTCCAAAACCGTTATGAAAATGATGGACCCGCAATCACTGTTTCAGATTTAACTTTGGGCAAGACAGGGAAGCAGTTGCAAAACTTCCAGCCACTCCAGCACCGCGCTCTCCGCGAGCTACGTTGGGGTCCGTCCCGGGCCCGCTTCTCGGGGCGAGGGACTGCCCAGCCCGGCGTCTCCCGCCTTGCCGCAGGAGAAAGAGAACCCCTCCTCCCCACCCGCGTCGGACCAGCCGGCCGCGGGCGCCCGGGGAGGACCCGGCGAGTGGGCAGTAGCGGCTGAGGAGGGGCGGGGCTCACAATCCCCGCCTGGACTGGCCGCGGCCGTGACTGGGCTGCGAGCTCCGAGCCCCGCGCTGAGGAAATTACGCTGTGACCTCGGGAAACGCGGGGCGGGGGTCTTGGGAGTCGGGCCCTGGGGGAGCAGGCAGTGCTGGGCAGCAGAGGGGGCGTGAGGGGTCGACCGAGACTCACCAGGTGCCGCGCCACCTCAGAGGTCATGGTCCCGAGCGAGAGCTGAACGAAGGCGGGGGGGGGGGGGGTCCCAGCGAAGCGGGGGGATCTCAGCTCCAGCCCCTGATCAGAGCGTCCAGACCACGAACCGAGCAAAGTGGGGCCGGGAAGGGTGGAACGCGCGGGGAACCAGCCGGAGGCGGGCATAACGGGCGGGACCAGCCTCCGATGGGGGAGGGGGCGGTATTATTGGGGGGGCCGTCCAGGAAAAGGGGAGGAGCCAAGCCAAGTGGCCTCAGTGACGCGAGGGCGCGGAGCGAGAGGGCGGAGGCCCCACGAGGCAGGGCGCGCGCCATTAGCCGCACAAAATCGCTGCGCGCGTGCGCGCGAAGCGAGTTTCTCAGAAGAGTGCCCCTCGACGTCTCAGAGAACGATAAATCCATGCAGGGGGAGGGTGACTGGAGGAGGTTCGGAAGAAGATGCGAGGAAACAAATCTCCTCCGCCGGCGGAGAGCCGCGGGTACGTGCAGTGATTGCAGGCCCGCGCGGAGGCCGGAAGTGGGAGGGCCATGAGGCGGGGAGGGGGCGTGCCCGCCGGCGGCTGGCCGGAGCCAAACTAGCGGCCACCGCGGGGACCGGAAGTGGGCGGGCTCCGGGGCGGAGTGAAACCAGCGGGGCGGGGCCGGCGGGGGTGTGTTCTCCCGGGGAGCGGCCCCAGTAAGGCGTTGGTGGCGTCTCCTGCCGCGGACGCCCAGGCGCGAATACCGAGTAGCTAGCTGTACGGTTCGATTCTACGTCGGTCAGAAGCCAGCGTTTTGAAGCCGGCCGAAATGGGGCCGGGTTAAGCTGCCTGCCGCCGGACGAGCAGCGCGGCCAAGAATGGAAAGGTCGGCGGAGCTCAGCCCCGAAGCCGTGCTGCGCTTCCTCTCGGAGCGCGGGGGTCGGGCCCAGCATGCCGAGCTGGTGCAGCACTTCAGGGGTGCCCTGGGCGGCGAGCCCGAGCAACGTACCCGCGCCCGCGCCCTTTTCAAGGAGCTGGTCAATGCCGTAGCCACGGTGCGCACCGACCCTGCCGACGGCTCTAAGTATGTGCACCTTAAAAAGAGGTTCTTGGAGAGGTCCACGTCGTCCGAAGCCGTGTCCCCACGGGACCTGCCGAGCATCTCGGTGACTGCAGAACCCGAATCCAGCAGCTGCTCCCTGGGGGCGTTCGACGGCCTGGTCGAGACCCGGGAGAGCGGCCTGTGCCCAGAGGCGGCGTCCCCGAGTCGGGGTTGCGAGCCGAGCGATGGGGAGCCCCTGGCCGCAGCGCTTGGGCAGCCAAGCCCGGCCGGAGAGAGCCGGAATGGGCCGCCCTTCAATGGCGGGGCCCGGAGGAAAAACTCGCGGCGAGAAGTGCAGACTCCCCCCCGGGGACCGGTCCCCGGGCCCAGCGAGGACCTAGCGCCCCCGCCCCACGGCTGCGGGGAAATGGACTCGGGCAGCTCCCCCGGGGGGATGGCCACCCCAAGGTCTACCCGCCAGAACCTCCGGGACCTTGTGATGGGCAGCTCCCCGCAGCTGAAGAGGAGCGTTTGTCCAGGAGGGAGCAGCCCGGGGAGCTCCTCTGGGGGAGTACGCGTCAAAGGGGGGGGCGATTCAGACAGTGCATCGGTCGCTTCGTCCTCGGCAGAGGAGGAGAGCAGCGGCGGGGGTTCGGTGACGCTGGACCCTCTAGAACACGCGTGGATGCTCTCAGCTTCAGACGGCAAGTGGGACAGCCTGGAAGGGTTGCTCATCTGCGAGCCTGGCCTGCTCGCCAAGCGAGACTTCATCACCGGCTTCACCTGCCTGCACTGGGCCGCCAAGCATGGCAGGCAGGAGCTCCTGGCCATGTTGGTCAACTTCGCTAACAAACACCAGCTGCCAGTGAACATCAACGCCAGGACAAGCGGAGGCTACACTGCCCTGCACTTAGCTGCCATGCACGGGCACGTGGAGGTGGTGAAGTTGCTGGTGGGGGCTTACGATGCAGACGTGGACATCAGGGACTACAGTGGGAAAAAGGCCTCTCAGTACCTGAGTCAGAGCATCGCGGAGGAAATCAAGAACCTGGTGGGAGCCCTGGACGAGGATGATGGAGAGAGTGCCACTGGCAGCGGGGGTGGGCGCTGGAGGCTTTCAAAGGTGCTCCCTTCACACCTCATCACCTACAAACTCTCACACGTCCTGGAGGATGGAGGGGATCATCACCATCATCATCACCACCACCACCACCAATTGACTGAGGGATGGGCTGGAGGCAAAGCAAAGGATCCAGGTCGCAAGGCCTCCAGCAGCTCTAGTGGACGAATAAAACCCAGACTCAACAAAATCCGCTTCAGGACCCAGATCATCCACACTACACCCTCTTTCAGAGACCAGGAGCAGCCACTGGAGGAGGGGGAGGAGGAAGAGGAGGAACGGGCTTTTAAAGGTCACTCATCTTCATTCAAATTGAGGCCGAAATCCAATGTATTTGGGTAAAAATAATTTCGTTTAGAAAATTCTAGGTTTATTGGTCTTCAGGAATAGAGTACACACTGTAGGCTAGTAAGTGAGACCAGAAAAGAGGCCAAATTTTGCATTCTTACTTGGGGAGTTGGAATGCTGGAAGGAATTCCCCTAGCATTCTGGGTTAAGTAGGTTTCCAAGTGATTTCATCAAACCTGCCCTAGGCCTCTTTTTCCTGTGCCACCCCTCTGACTGGAGTCCCGGTTTCTGAGGACTGGGAATGTATTTAAATTGGGTGTACAGAATTGGTGATTGAGGGTTCCTTTGATTTTACAATTACTGGATGCCATGCAAAATAAGGAATATTGCACTTTTATGTTTCTGTTTTTAAAAGTGGTTACTCTTCAAAGGGCAACAAGAAGTGCAAGTTATAATGAAATTTTAAGTGAACAAAACTACATACTGGCTTGGTTTTTTGTTTTTCACTAATTGCATTTACCTTTTAAAATACTACTGAAGGTCAGGTCAAAGTTGAAAAGCGAAAATACTATTTAGTTAATAAAAATGGTATCCTGTTTATATTGTAAGTAGTGCTCAACTATTTTTTTTTAAAAAGCAATTTCAACTCTAATCACTGAACTAAAGAAATAAGCAGTATTCACTTTTCAGGTAATCCGTAGAGTGGTTTCCTCTTAACTCGAATATCATTGCACTCAGTGTTAAGGTACATTATTTTAATACAAAAATTATTTTATTTAAAGAGAACACAATCTATGGTACTTTTAAGTAAAACATTGCCTTTGATTCTGATTCTCACTAATTTGTTTTGCTATTCTAAAAGTCTAAATTTGCCAGAGTTTTAATTCTAGGGATCATATAACCATTGGTTCTATTTGACAAGACCCTATTTGGTACTTAGAAGTGAATTGCCTACAGAAGCTGTTTCTAATTTAGATGACCAGCATAAATGTTAGTGAGCCTATGCTTCTGTGAAGTAATTATTAAATCAATGATTCTCACGTAAGGTACACTTTACTAATAAAGTACACTCATAGTCTGTGCTTTGTAGCAATGTTTGCATATGTTTCTAGTACTAAAGACTTTAAATTTTCCAGTGTTTCCTTGAATTTGTTAGAGGCGTACAGTGAAATTATTGAAAAGCTGTGTAGTAAATCTACCCAGTTAAAAATAGCACTTTATAAAAGGGAGAAGAGGTGGAACTATTTCTTTATTTAAAAGCTGCTGGCTATTGAATTCTTTTTGTTTATAAGTGGAAAAATATCTTTCATTACGATTACAGCGTTAAGTGTAGTTCTTAATCACATTTCATTCAAATTTGTTAAATGTCTATATAATTATTATAAAATTTAATTCACAAGCATATTAAATCAATTTGTAACAGGATTCAAAACAACTTCCTGGGAGATTAATTCTCACAAGTTCTGCTCCCTTAGTCTTTTTGGTCTCCGAACTGCTGAAACTAAGTACCTGGAGCCCTTAGAGGTTAAGGAGTGAGTTAACAGCTTGCAGAGTTAATGAACCAGTATATAAATAGCACAGAACTGAAGGTTAGGGAGTTCTTAGATCTTTACTTTACCAGTTCTTAGAAATTTGTACCATGTGTGTCACACCTTTCTAGATAGCAATTGAATTTGTTTAAAGACATATCGGAAATATTCACATAAAATACATAAATTATTACCCATTTGTGTGGCTTTTGGTTTTAGATTATGGAAGTAGGCTATGTACATTTGGGAAGCACTTTTAACCATACATATGGGTAAAAACAGTCTAATTTTGTATATTAGAGGTTCCTTGAAGATGAAAAGCAGTCATTTGTTTGGAATTATTTATATATATCTATATGTATCTCTCTCTTTCTCTCTCTCTCTCTCTCTCTCTCTCTCTATATATATATATATATGTATATATACCTGTATCTAGTGCAGAACAAGCAATATAACTTCCCGCTGAGGAATCTTACATTTCATTGACCTACAAAGCTAAAATGAACTATGGAATGTAGATACTTCAGAACCATCTATTGAGGTTGGTATTAATCTCAAAATGTATATATTAGTAACTAATTGCACAAAATCTATAATTTACTGGGTTTTTAGAGGTCGAGTCAGTACTTCAGTTTAACCTGCTTTAAACACTAAAGATTTTAACTTCCAATAAAATCTAACTTTAAATTTTCAAAAATCATTCCTAAGAGGAACCACTTCTAGCATTCCTTGTCACGATGTGCTTGTGTGCAGTGAGTATAGCATTTTCAGCTACGTAAACTCTACATTCCTCTTCTTTTTCAGTTTCCAAATTGAGATTATTAAAAGCAAATGATATGTGTAATTTGATTTTATGGAGTTGTCTTATGAAAATAAGTATGTCAATTACTTAGATGTTTATTGATACGAAACTGTGTGATATAGACAACCCAAGTATGTCCGTGTGTTTCTTATAGGTACACTTGAAACTAGTGAATGTTTGGTCACAATTCTCTTCACTTCCATGGTGTGTAAAATGCAGCTAGTTTATATAACTTGAAAATCTGGTACTATTTTAATCATGACTGAAATCTTGGGAGTCCAGGATGCCTCGTCTCTTATTTTTTAAATGAGTGAAGCTTTGGGAGTTTATAGAGAGTGTAATTTGTAAAAGTTTGTTTTGTCAAAATAAAAGGTTCACACTACATTTTTTCTCTGAATTGTCTAAATCACTGTAGCCCTTTATACTTTTACCTGTGTAGTATTTTATAGTTAACAGTGCCTTTCAAAGTTGCCATTTTTATTTGATCCCTTTCCTCTTCCTTAAAGTTGTTAAGGGAATGAAGATTGATGGCTCTTCAGGGTTACGAAGTAAATGGCAGCTAGCAAGATTTTAAGATTAAGTGCTTTTCTACAATATTTTCTGCACTTCAAATTGCCAATTTTGGGCAAAACAACTGTAGTTTGACTTCAGTGTTGGAGGAATCAACTTGGACAGAAGGGGTAGTACCACCACTACATTTAAAAAAAAAAAAAGTATAGTTCATGCACACACCAACTAACCTGAACCCTTCCAACCCAGACAGATCTTAAACATACAGGAATGCCTTTTTTAATATTCTTCAGTATCCATTTGCTTTGGTCGTTAATGAGCTCATTTCCTCACCAAATAAGTACTTTAATCTCTAACAAAATTCACTTCTATTCAGATGGCAAAAGGATATGTGGGAAGACTTGATGTACTTTTTCTGCCATTGTGCACCTGGGAAGATCCAATTATCATTGCTGCTGGGGATTTTTATTGTCACTCTTGCTTTATGACAACTTATAAAATATTTTTCCATATACCTGAAGGACTAAGTTTAGTTTCTGTTTCTAGAATGACTTCTTTCCTGAAAAGTATGTATCTTAGAAGGATTCATTGAACAGCCCACTTGAAAGATCTTTGTATTTAGTCTTAGTGAAAAACTATATTTTGCTAAATAAATGGCAGTTTGGAGTTTCCTGGAAGTTAATCCTAAAAAATAAATACTCTGGGAATTTACTGCAAACCATTGTTCTTCAGTGATGAGTCAAATTTTCATGAATAACATTAGAAGTTAAGTTGGAAAATTACATTTTGTGGACTCATTTTTTAAGATTCGGAAGTAGAGTTGTTTGTGTCATATCTAATTATTTTCCTCTGAAGAAGATCACTTTCAGATTATACTTTTTCTCTCTTTTCTTTAAAACTCAGTTTTGTCTTAGGAGTGGCTTCCCCATTCAGTTAAAAAATTGTCTCTTTTTCCACATTTATTGGTAAGGAATATTGGACAAGTCTCCACCCTCACACAATGTCTGGTGTGTTGGAGATAATGAGTGGGTGTGTGGGTTTTTTTTTTTTTTAGTGGAAAACACTATAAAATATTTCATAATGTCACATCATATGGATAATTTCAATGATACACATTTATGCCAAATGTATTTTCCATAGGATCTGGTTCCTAACTGCTAGCCAACCACCTCATTTACAGACCAGCCAAAGAACAATCTTTCAACCCCAGAGGTAAAATCTGCTTTAATAGGATTTTACTTTGAGAACAACTTAAAAGATTTTCATGAGTAAATTTGATTATAAGAAAGTTTTACCTTACAAGTTGATTCAAGTACATAATCCCTAGGAGAAACTACTTTTTTTTTTTTTTAGATTTTATTTATTTATTTGACAGATCACAAGTAGGCAGAGGCAGACAGAGGTGAGGGTTGGGGGAGCAGGCTCCCTGCTGAGCTGGCTCAATCCCAGGACCCTGGGATCATGACCTGAGTCGAAGGTGGAGGCTTTAACCCACTGAGCCACCCAGGTTCACCATAGGAAAATCTACTTTAACTGACTTTAAATATTCTAACTATTATCATGTATACAAATGACTACTTTGTATAACCCCAAAAAGCAAAAGAGAGAGTCACCTCTAAGTTTAGCTTAGAGAACTTACTAATAATCACTTTAACCATGCCGTGGACTGTCTCAGGAGGCACAACACAGCCCTTGGAAATCATTGATCAGAGGTTATAGGAGCACCTGAGAAGTTAAAATAGATCTAAAGAAACTGTCTTGATACACACTGCTCTAGGCCGTATTCATTCTGACTGAAGTTTTTAGCTGAAAGTGGCCTGACTTTGAAGTTACCCAGTGAAGTAGCATAACATAATTTTTTTAACCCAAATTTATGCTGTTCTGATGAATCAGGAAACATGTGTTAGAATACTCTTATGGGTCTCTCAGAAGTGTTGAATTCCTAAGATTTGTCGAGAAGTTTCCAATATTGGTAAATGTGATCCTTGAGTTTTGTGAGGCAGTGTTTGATCGTGGTCTTCAGTTCAATCGTGTGGCTGCATGCTGAGTTGCACTAAGGAGATTCTAAACCCAGAGAAGGGTTTTCATTGGCTGTATGGAAACAGGTAATACTTCCAGGAAGCTTACTATGCATGCCAGGCAAGGTTTTAAGCACTTAATAAAAAATAAGCCATTTAATTCTCCCAGCTTCATCCCCATTAGACGGTAGTTTGTCTCTATTATTAATCGGAAATTGAGGTGCAGAAACTGGCTATTTGTCCAAGTTCACAAAGCTAGTTAGTAGTAAAACCCGGTCTTAACCCCAGGCAACTTGATTCTTGGGTTTGTGGTAAGCACTAAACTATGCCACTTCTCTGGGAACTTAAGTTATAGTCAACTGGCCATAAGCTTACAAAGCTACCACCGGGTGATGTAGAAATGATGGAGAAAATTCACAGTCCCTGTACAAGAGACAAAACAAAAACAACAGGCAAGCACTGATGATTGAGGTAAATACGAGTTTAGTACCTGATATTGCTGCATAGGAATAAGATTAAAACTAGATTTTTAGGTGTTTAGCTTTTTTCTTTCTCGCCTAGGATGAAATTCATTTGGGCTGAGAAAGATCATTTTCTTAGCTCAGAATGATAGAGTTGCTAAAATGTATAGGGTATGGTTATGTTTCTTTTTTCAGGCTCAATTCCCCTCTCCCTAGCCTCTTCTCACTTTGAGCACTAAGCTTTAATAGAAGTCTCGCTGCTTCCGCACAATCTTAAGATTAAAGGTCAACCTGCGAGAAAACCAGCAATATGTTATCCATTTTCCTTGCCATAAACTTACCAATTTTTTTTTTTTTTTTTATTTTATTTATTTGTTTGACAGACAGAGATCACAGGTAGGCAGAGAGGCAGGCAGAGAGAGAGGAAGGGAAGCAGGCTCGCTGCTGAGTAGAGAGCCAGACGCGGGGCTCGATCCCAGGACCCCAGGACCATGACCTGAGCCGAAGGCAGAGGCTTTAACCCACTGAGCCACCCAGGCGCCCCAAAACTTACCAATTTTTAACCCAATGAGTCTGAATTTTGATAACTCATTTTGGAATAGTCATAAATTTGCCTTTGCTGTATCACAAAGGGTGATGTTCATATATTTTAAAGAACAGAATATTGGGGCGCCTGGTTAGCTCAGTGGGTTAAGCCTCTGCCTTCGGCTCAGGTCATGATCTTGGGTCCTGGGATTGAGCCCCACATTGGGCTCTCTGCTCAGCAGGGAGCTCTCAGCTCAGCCTGCTTCCTCCTCTCTCTGCCTTTCTCTCTGTCTACTTGTGACCTCTGTCAAATAAATGAATAAAATCTTAAAAAAAAAAAAAAAAAAAGAACAGAATCTTCAAGGATATTTGTCCCTTGTTTGCAAACTGATCTTAAAAATGAGTGACTTCCTACAACTTTGACACCCAATTAATTACATATGTACTTCAAATGAATAAAAATACCTTGCCTTATTAGCTATTTTTATATATAAAATGTAATGTATGTCCATGGATTTAAATAAATGACAGGATAGAATCAGATAGGGGAAGAAGTAAAAACTACTCATTTTACCCCATTTACATTCCCCAGTGTAACTTCAGCTTAATGGTTCCTTCTATATTGTTGGGTATCAGACTTTAATTTAGGCTATCCCCTCTCCATGGTCTAAAATAGTTCTTTCAGTTTTTACTGGGTTATACCTAATACAGATAGTGAAAAGAAAAAAAAAAAAAGCAAGTATTTAGATTTTCACCTAAGGACACCTTAATTCTAAGGCATCAGAGATGAGAGTAGGACTTGTTGCAATTTGGGTACCACAGGAATCTGCACTAAGATGCTGGCTCAATCTCCATATGCCCACTGCCAGTCCGTGGCACCCTTTCCAGAGGGATATTTACAAAGGACCATCTGACTGTGCCATTCCCTGGCTTCGGACTGACAAGGTTTTCACAATCTCCCAGGGTCCACTTTTTTCTTTCTGGCCTCATCCCCTGCCACTCGCCTCCCTGCCTTCTACCTCACCGTGATATATATGATTTCAATCCACCTTGCACATTTCATGAACATTTTTTCACTCTCCTAGACTTTCCTTCAGATATCCTTCTGAAACCATCTGCAAGTTGCCTGGGAAATGTTACGTGAGGTCTGCTCTTCTTTTCTTTCCCTGTGTGTATGTTTGGCGGGGGGTAATTAACAAGTGTAGTCTAGACATGTGTAATTGTTTTATTTTATTTTATTTTATTTTATTGACAGAGAGATCACAAGTAGGCAGAGAGGCAGGCAGAGAGAGAGGGGGAAGCAGGCTCTCTGCTGAGCAGAGAGCCCAATATGGAGCTCGATCCCAGGACCCTGAGATCATGACCTGAGCCGAAGGCAGAGGCTTAACCCACTGAGCCACCCAGGTACCCCTAGACATGTGTAATTCTTATGCTGACTGTTCAAATTCACTCTCTCCTTGTGTCTTTGTGTCTCCTTGCATATATCTCTGACTCTTGGGTATACACAGAAAATTTATTCAGATTTAGATTGTGCTGAAATTAAGTTCTTAACAATTTTATGGAGTGATATTTTGGTAAGCAAATGAACAGAATAAAGGAGTATTTAAGGGAAACATTGGTAGGTGAAGACTGTAAACCACCACCATATGCCTTTCATTCAAGGTGAATACTACCATTAGTATAGGATATTGAGGAGAGAATTCCTGAACTGTGGGAAGTTGGACGGGATAAACTTTGAGGTCATTTTAACCCGAAAAATCTGTGATATAGATGCTTATTTATATGCCCCAGCCTAGCTGCAGGCATTCATTAATTCTGGGACCTATGTTGAAGCAGAACTTTGTCAGCCTAGTTGGAGTTTATAAATGGAAATGAATTGCACTTATCTTATAATTCAGATTTTTCATCAACTCATGTTATTGAATGAAATTAGGTAAATCACTCAAATCAAACTAGAAATATAGTAAATTTAAAGATGGTGATAAGAAATACAAAAACAATACAGTAAATTTACAGTAACAATTTGAAAAATATTAAATAGATAATGTTTTCAGGGAAAAAGACTTAAAAATAGAGAATCTTTTTTTTTAAGATTTTATTTATATATTTTGGGAAGAGAGTGAGCATGGCAGAGGGAGAAGGAGAAGCAGGCTCCCCCTTGAGCAGGGAGCCCAACTTGGGGCTCAGTCACAGGATCCTGGAGACCATGACCTAGGCCAAAGGCAAACACTTAACCAACTGAGCCACCTCGGCACCCCCCCCCCCAAAAAAAAAATCTTTAAAAAAGAAATAACCATTCAAGAAATTGAGTAGTTGGGGCACCTGGGTGGCTCAGTTGGTTAAGAATCTGCTGTCAGCTCAGGTTATGATCCCGGGATCCTGGGATTGGGCCCCATTTTGGTCTCCCTGCTCAGTAGGGAGCCTGCTTCTTCCTCTCCCTCAGCTGCTCCCCCTGCTTTTGCTCTCTCAATCTGTCAAATAAAAAATAAAATCTTAAAAAAATTTTTTTAAAGATATTGAGTTGTTAATTAAAAGTAGTTCTTTTCGGGGTGCCTGGGTGGCTCAGTGGGTTAAAGCCTCTGCCTTTGGCTCGGGTCATGATCCCAGGGTCCTGGGATCGAGTCCCGCATCGGGCTTCCTGCTTGGCAGGGAGCCTGCTCCTCCTCTCTGCCTGCCTCTCTGCCTACTTGTGATCTCTGTCTGTCAAATAAATAAATAAAATCTTTAAAAAAGATAAAATAAAATTCTTTTCCAGAAACTGTAATCTCTCAAAACAAACAAAACATAACACAGATACTTTCTAACATACACTGTTTAAGAGAATGTAAAAAGAAACACTCACTTTATGAGTTTAATGTAATCTTGACAACAAAATCAGACTGGTAGAGTACATGAAAACAAAACTGTAGGCCAATTTTACTTATTAAACTAGAGTTAAAAATCCTTAATAATAGCTTATCAAGTTTGGCCAATTCAAGTAAGGTACTCCCCTCAGAAGTGAAAGGCTGTTTCAAAATCAGAAAATCTGTTTGATATAATATACCACAATCCAGTATGGAGAAAAATTATGTAATCATCTCAACAAGTTTATTTTCTTATAATACTAAGAGTTAGGAAAAATGTACAGCAACTGTCATTTGTAGAAAGGGTATAAGATAGAACCACTATGGAGAGGAATTTGGAAAAATGGAATGAAGTTGAAGATATCTATACTCTTTTTTTTTTCTTAAGATTTATTTAGCTATTTATTTGTCAGAGAGAAAGAGAGCACACAAGCAGGCTGAGCAGCAGGCAGAGGCAGAGAAGCAGGCTCCCTACTGAGCAAGGAGCCCGATGTGGGATCAGTCCCAGGACCCTGGGATCATGACCTCAGCCAAAGGCAATGGCTTAATCAACTGAGCTTCCCAGGCATCCCAAAGATACCTATACTCATTAAGCCAACCATTCCACTTCTCAATACGTACCCTACTCAGGAGGTACCCTCTATTTTTCTTTAAAGATTTATCTATTTATTTGAAAGGGAAGGGGAGATACTCAAGTGCAGGGAGGGGCAGAGGGAGAGCCTTAAGCATGGAGTAAGGCTTGATCTCAGCATCCTGAGATCAGGACCTGAGTCAATACTAAGAGTTGGAAGTTTAATGGACCACACCACCAGGTACCCCAGTGGATGGTCTTTATACCTAAAGCATCAGCATCACTTTGTAGCTTATTAGAAGTCCAGAATCTCGGGCTCCACCCATACTTCCTGAATCAGAAATTGCATTTCAACAAGATCCCAGGAATTAGCTAGCTTTGGCTTTAGGGAAATCTAGCAAGGACAAGTGCATGTTTGTTGCAGCATTGTTTCTAATAATAACCAAAAAGGGGGCCCCTGGGTGGCTTAGTTGGTTAAGGGTCTGCCTTTGGCTCAAGTAATGATCCTGGGGTCCTGGGAGTGAGTGCTGCATCAGGCTCCCTGCTCTGTGAGGAGTGTGATTCTCCTCTGCCCCTCTGCCTACTCATTCTCTCTTTCTCTCTACCTCTCTCCTTTTTTAAAAGATTTTATTTTTTTATTTTATAGAGGGAGAAACAGTGAGAGAGGGAACACAAGCAGGGGGTAGTGTGAGAGAGAGAAGCAGGCTTCCCACCTAGCAGAGCCTGATGCTGAGCTTGATCCCAGGATGGTGATCATGACCTGAGCCAAAGGCAGATGCTTAATGACTGAACCACCCAGGTGCCACGCCCCCCCAAAACTCGTTCTCTCAATCCCTCTCTCTTTCTCTCTCAAATAAATAGCCTTTAAAACAAACAAACAAAAAGGGAACAACCCAAATTTCCAACACAAGGAGAATAGATACATTGTAGTACTATCATATGGTGACATACTATAAAGCAGTTAAAAATAAATGAAGTAAAGCCATATATACCAACATTGTAGTGTTAAGTGAAAAAGGAAAGCAAATTGCAGTCTGAAATGTACAGTATGATACAGTTTTTATGGTTTGAAAATAAAATAATACTCTTCCATTTGGGGATACAAACATATGCAGCAAAAAAAAAAAAAAAAAAAAAGGCATGGGGTGATATATACCAAATGTAGTATGGCTGTTACCTTCGCAGGAGAAGGAGAATGAAATGAGGAAAAAACTATATCGGTGGTGTTCTGTTTCTTTTTAAAAGAAGAGCAGAGGGGCACCTGGGTGGCTCAGTGGGTTAAGCCGCTGCCTTCGGCTCAGGTCATGATCTCAGGGTCCTGGGATCGAGTCCCACATTGGGCTCTCTGCTCAGTGGGGAGCCTGCTTCCCTTCCTCTCTCTCTGCCTGCCTCTCTGCCTACTTGTGATCTCTGTCAAATAAATAAATAAAATCTTTTAAAAAAAATTAAAAAAATAAAAAATTAAATTAAATTAAAAATAAAAATAAAAAATAAAAAAAGAGCAGAATCAGGGCACCTGGGTGGCTCAGTGAGTTAAAGCCTCTGCTTTCGGCTCAGGTCATGAACCCAGGGTCCTGGAATAGAGCCCTGCATCAGGCTCTCTGCCCAGTGGGGAGCCTGCTTCCTCCTCTCTCTCTGCCTGCCTCTCTGCCTACTGATGATCTCTGTCTGTCAAATGAATAAATAAAATCTTTAAAAAAAAAAAAAAAGGAGCAGAATCAAACATAGCAAGATGTTTAAATACGGTACAGCTGGGTGATGGGTATATATTTGTTCACCATTTTTTATATGTTTGAAATATTGCACAAGGGGGAAAAAGTCCAAAAAAAATAAAAAAATAAAAAAGACATATTTGGTTTCCTGTCATGACTTTTCCATTTTTCATTGTTTTGCTGTTTATCTGAATGTATTTACAATAAAATCTAATTTATAAAATATAGTCCCTGAGAAGGCTACAGCATCAAGCTGTTAACAGATGAGGCCAGATTAAACTAAAGAGGCAAATATCAAGGACATCAGCTAGTGAATGGTAAAAGGATGCTGAGTTGCACACTGATCCCACAATTCCATCCTAACCCCCTGTCCTATGCCTCACTCTGGAAACTGGCATATTCCAAACTTGCAGCTATACTTCTTAAACCCTCAAATTTGAGAACTTTTAATTAGACTGGCTTCCATCAAATTACTGCTGTGCAGATTAGGAAGGTCAAGGTGAGATGCAGGTTATTCTGTCTCTGTCATTCCACAGGCAAGCTGGGGATGGAGATCTTTCCTGGGAGTAGAGCCTTGGTCCTTAGAGTCATCCAAGTCTAGAGCAGTGCACAGGCATCGAGTTTGCTGGTGTGGACTGGGGCTAGGACAGTGGGGCCTAGATCCATAGTTGAGGCAGGTACTTAAAATTTTTTTATGGGAGTATATGAAATACTCCACAGATTAATTTTGACTTTGTATGTTACATAAATGGAATCATATAGTATATACTCCTTGTGTCTGACTTTTTTCCTGAATGGGGTTTGTAAGATTCAGTTGTGTTATTGATTGCAGACTGGTTGTTTATTCTCATTACTGTATACTTGTGTGACTATAACACAATTTATGTCTTTTATGTCAATTTAGTAGTTTCTTTTTAGGGCTATAATGAGTGTGCTATGAATATCCCAACAAAAGGCTTTTGGTGACAGATCCTGGGTGGCAGGGTATCATAGCTTTTTAACTCTGGTCCATCTGGAACAGTGACTTCTTGATTCTCCATCTCCCAGACAGAAACAGAGGTGGCTCCTCCAGTGGTCCTCTTCTGTGGTAGTATTCTGGGAGGGTTTTAGAAGCTCAGCCTACAACCTTCTTGCTAACACAAAGATGTTCCAAGATACCTAAGAGACTGCAGTAAATACCCCTTTCCTGATTTCTGTTACAAACAACTGATCATGAACTTTTAAAGAATATATTTCCTGTTATTCCCATTATAGCCATATTTAGTTTATTAGGGTAAGCCCTTCCCCTTTATATGCTTACTAACATTCTCACGTTTTCTATGTGGATGCATTTTTCTTCCCCCAATCTGTCTGCTTGTTTTATATTTTCTAAAATCTACCCACATTTCATTTTATTTCAAGGCATTTTATCAATATGATGATATCATATTGTTTCCAAATTGTTTCCATATAGTTTCCAAATGGCAACTTTTGTCAATCTTACAAAAGTACTTAAGTAGTTCTGGTTGTTATTCCTTTTCTTCTTGAAGAATCTCATTTTTTTTTTTGACAAGTGATCTGGGAATTATTTAATTGTTAAATGTCTGACTAAATGTAAAATATTTTGGAATTGGATAAATACTACTGAATAGCCACCAGCAAGTACAAATATTACTTGGCCTAAAGTAGTTTTTTCTTTTTTAATAAATTATATTGATTTTTCATTTTTCTGGGCCTTATTTCTACAAACTTGAAAAATGATAAATCTCTACCTTAATATAAAAATTAACTTTATATATATGTATGTGTGTATATGTATATATGTGTATATATATATATACATATATATATACATATACTAAATTGAAAATTGATTTTTTAAAAGATTATTTATTTATTTATTTGACAGAGATTACAAGTAGGCGGAGAGACAGGCAGAGAGAAAGGAAGGGAAGCAGGCTCCCTGCTAAGCAGAGAGCCTAAAGTAGGGCTCCATCTCAGGATCAGGACCCGAGCCAAAGGCAGAGGCTTTAACCCACTGAGCCACCCAGGTGCCTGGAGAATTGATTTTTAAATCTCAATATCATATATGATAGAAAATTTCTAAGATTAAAAGCTTGAAAACTATATATCATAAATAGTCTACAAGTGCTAGCTATTTGAAACTTAAATACACATGATGCTATCATTGTAGGAACTGGCAGTTGACTTGTGGCAGGCGTGGAATGGCAGATATCATCTTGTCCAGCTCTTGGTGTTATACATGGAGCAGCAGAGATAAGGCAAGAGTAATAGTGTGGCTGAGATAGGGTGTGGATCTAAGCCCACAGAGCCCTCAGCTCACATTTGTTGCCTCCACTTGGACTATTTTCTATGGTTTTAGTGAATTATACTTTCTTACAATAGGATCTTTGAAAAGGCGGCTTGTTCATGGTCCCAAATCTTTTGGAAAGTGAGGTAAGTATATAGATATCAATTCATAGGTTTAATGACAACATCTGTCATAACTTGCCAAATCCTTAATTTGGGAAACCCTAGTTCCAAATAGCATTCAAATTGAGTTGTATATTGATTTGTGTGTTAAGTTCCTTCCCACTACTAATATGAAGTTCGACAATCCTGTGCTCTGGGAGAAGCTACATGTCCATTAAGCCATTTCATAAACATTGTTGTATAATAAAGAATGTTTCTGGTCTTTGTCTTGGCTTCCTGTCATGGAGTCTCTTAAATGTCTTGGAATTTCCTAAATGATAGGAGTGTTTTCATTTTGCCAATGAGGTGACCCATGATAGGTCCCTAAATAGTTTTGGCAGGCTGGTCAAAAAAACAAAAAGCCAACTATGTAATTAGAGGGTTGGGACTTTGAGTCACACCTTTCGGGAGGTGGGATGGGCCTGGAAATAGAGTTCATTATGTGGTCGATGATTTAATCAACCATGTCCATATAATGAAACCCCAATAGTAACACACCCTGATTCCACAGGGAGAAGGCACAGAAACTATGCATTTTGGACCCTCCCAGATTCTGCCCTATGTGTATCCTTTACAATAAACCTATACTTATAAAGTATAGCGCTTTCCTGAGGTCTGTTAGTTGTTCTAGTGAAGTATCAAACCCAAGGGGACCCTCTGAGACTTGTGGAAAACCATTTTGGGAAATTGTAGTAAGCAGGATCCTGATGGGAAATAGAAGGCATGTTCCACTGGAATTTTTAAAAAGACTTTTGAATGAAGGAACTCTTAACAAAAATTCTTGGAATGCAAAGATTTGGTCAGAGGGAAGGAAAAACTTTATTGCCATGAGGTTTATAAACTGGGGAGACATAGCCTATGCTGCAAACCAAAAGTATGCTCTAAAACTGGTCAGACTCAGGAGCCCAACTGCAAACTTCAGGAGCAGAGTGACCAGCAAGACTCAGCTCACCATTTCTGGTAGCAGTTTCAGGATGTGGCAGCTGCCGCTGAAGAGTACGATAAGATACGTAGCATAGCAGGATCTTTCTGCAAATTTTGATGAATTTTGTGCAAGCTTGTCATCTTGGTGCTGACTGGTTTTGTTCCTCATGGTCATTCAGCCTGATTATAATTTTCGGGGTTTTTTCCCTTGACACGAAGGGACTCATCTTGTCCGTTAACTGTTGATATCTAAGTCTTGGGGTGTCTTGTTCTCAGAACAAGTTTTAAAAGAATGGGGAGGAATAAGAAACCAGCAGGGAAGCCTGAGGCACCCAGGGAAACCCTCAAGCCTGAAATGTTACCAGCGCCTGTTGAGAGCTGGAGAAAGGCGCTGTCTAGCAAGTCCTTTCATCCCAAAGGACACAGCCACTGCAGAACTACAGCCAAGGGCAAGGAGCGAGTCAGCTTCCCTCCTCCTGTGCTTCTCAGCAGTGACAGGAACTGAAGCAGTTAAACCCAGATTATCTGTCCCCTAGGGAGAGAATGAATCTGGGGATGAATGGATGATATCTAGCACAAAGAATGAGTGTAAGACTCAAAATTAGGGACCAGGGCTGTCACAGATTGGTTGATTTTCAAAAAGTCCATGGATATTTGTTTTCTCCTGTGGCTTGGAGTTGATACTATTTAATACTGTTAAAAATCTAGTTTATGCAACAGCTGGTATCATATGAATGCTATTGCTCAAGAGAAATACGGATTAACTGGTAACTTCAACTTGCAATTTGTAGTTAGTCATTTTCTTTAGGAACCCTTTGATGAGTTGGCTACATTTATATGTTATATGCTCCCTGTTGCATTTTCCCCTCTGATGTTGTAATTTAGTTTTTCTACCTGACTATTTTCTTTACTATGTGGTGAGCTTTCTCTGGGCATAGATTTCTTCATACTCCTTTCTGAACAATCATCACAAAAATGTGAGCAACTAATGAGAAACTCTAAGTTGAATAAACTTATTTGAAAAAGAATTAAACAAAACATTTTTTAAACGATTTTATTTATCCAGGATGCCTGGGTGGTTCAGTTGGTTCAGTTCAGTTGACCTTTGCCTTCAGCTCAGGTCATGACCTCAAAGTCCAGGGACTGAGCCTCACATGGGGCTCTCTGCTCTGCAGGAGAGCTTGCTTCTCCCTCTCCCTTTGCCTGCTGCTCCCTCTAGTTGTGCTCTCTCTCTCTGTCTGTCAAATAAATAAAATCTTAAAAAAAAAAAAAAGACTTTATTTATCCATTTGACAAAGAGAGAAAAAGCACAAGCAGTGGGAGCAGCAGGCAGAAAGAGAAGCAAACTCCTTGCTAAGCAGGAAGCCCCATGCAGAACTCAATCCCGGGACCCTGGGATCATGACACCTGAACTGAAGGCAGACGCTTAACCTACTGAGGCACCCAGGTGTTCCTAAACAAAACTTTCATAATAAAATATATAGTAATTGAAATTTAAAATGGACAAACTTAATGAACAGCCTGCCTTATACCAGGTGAACATTTCAGAAGAAGAAGAAAAATAAATCAACTGGAAGATACATTTGAAGAAATTTTCTAGATGCAGCTCAGAGACAGATTTTTTTTTTTAATGTAAAAAATAAGGTAAGATACATAAAGGGTAGGATGAAACCTAACATTCATGAATTTAGGATTCCAGTAGGAGATAGAGAAACAGTGATGGAATTTTCTGATGTCCTGACTGATGAAAAATACCAGCTGGCATTATAATGGCAATCATTGATCAGGAAGTCCAACAAATCACAACCAGAATAAACGAGTAGAAACTGACAGCTGCATATGCTATACTTAGACTGAAGAACACCAAGCACAAAGAAGGAGCACTAAAGTAAGCCGAGAGAAAGGCACATTATCTCTCCAAAATGGACAGGCAGGCTGAAAGCTAATCTCTTAATAGCAATAAGAGCAGTAAGGGCCATAAGGCCAAGGAGATGATGGCTACACTGCACTGACAAAAATAAGTCAGTTGTAACTGATGATGAAGCTAAGAGGTCTTTCAAGACTGAAGGCACAACAAAGGTGTTTTCAGATAGTAAAAACTGAAAGCATTCGCTGCTAACATAGTTGTGTCATTAAAGAACTATATTGAGAAAAAGCCAAAGTAATCCCAGACGGAAATTTTGAGACATATGTGGTGATGTGTACATTGATGTGCATATGTGGGCAAGTCAAAAAAGGACTATTGACTGTATAATACAACAATAACAATCACTTGTAATATTAAAAATTAAGAGAGAACATAGGAAGGAGTTTAGATCTACAGCAAAAAAAGATAAATGTTCACTCTAATACTAATTTGTGCATACTATAAGTCAAACCACAAATGAGTATCTATGAAGAAATTAAAACCTGGTAAACAATTATAATCATCTTTTTCCAGTTAAATATTCTATTGCTGACCTGTTTATTTAGTCATCTGTCAGCCATCCTTAACACATAGGGTATGACAAGAACCTACATCCTGAGTGTTAACACCAATTTATAGGGAAGTCTGAAATTGATGATCCTAATATTTTCTATGAATTGCAAAATGTTTTTGAATGTTAATGAGTTAGTTCTTCAATCCACTTTATGAAACTTCAGTATTTGGCAGAAGTGAGAAAATTACTTAGCATATTCATTCTAAACATGTGTTTATTTAGTGACCCAACATTCTCCAGCACTGAAGTGAGTGGCAGTTTACCACTTTGAGCTTCAGAGGGGAATCATGTGTCATATCCTAAGAGGGAGCTGTGTCTAGACTGGACCGCTGTGTGATCCTGTCTAAGTTGAGAAAGAAGCCAAGACTGAGGAGATCCAGAGTGGGTTGCCATGTCACAAAAGATGGTTTGTGAAGATGAAGTGAATGCTCTCCTCTTGAAAAGTAATTCACTCAGTAGGTATTAGTGAGTGCAATTAGATGTCGTGTACTTTTCAGGGTGCTAAATTGTAGACAGGAATAAGACGTACTCTATATATATTCTGTAAATAAATACAGAATGATTCTAAGGCTATTAAGAATCTGATGATGGCTTACAATTCTCATGTGTTTCCTACTGAGAAGAGCATGCCAAGACATAGTTTTTGATGAGAACTTATTATGTACTACCATAGTACGCCTCCTGATATGAGGCACTGGAAAGAATACTTACTTTTCTATGAAATTACTTCCATGAAATTTCTACCAAAGGTATATGGCCTGAATGGAATAATTATGAAACATCTAGCAAACCCAAATGGAGAAACTTTCTATAATATATTGACATGCTGTCTTTAAAAATGTGAATATCATAAAAGACAAAAAGAGAGGAATTGTTCCAGGCTAAGAAAGACTAGAGAAATATGATAATCACATGCAACACAGGATCCAGTCTGTCTTTTGCTGTAAAGGACATTATTAAGATAATTGACAAAATCTGAATAATGTCTGAGGATTATAATGGCATTTTGGCATCAAAATTAACATTTTGATGTTAGTTTTCTGACTTTATCATTGTGGTTGTGTAAAATAATGTCTTTTTTCCCAGGAAATACACACTAAGTATCTGGGCTAAGGAGCATTGTATCTACAACTTACTCTCACATGGCTCAAGGGAAAAAAAAAATAGCAAGAGAGAAAGTTAAAGCAAATGTGGCAAATGTTAACATTTGGGGAATCAGGACAAAAGACAAAATTTTTTGTGCTCTTAATGCAACTTACATTAAAAATTAGGTGAAAGAACAAAACTATCATGCAAGAATTAAGTTAGCATTCACTGGAACAATTAAGTTCATTTAAAGATGCGGTAAATACTGGGTTTGCTCTCTGAAAGTAGTTTCCATATCAGATTGAACTTTTTTCCTGAAACTTTCATTTTTATGTTCCATAAAAGCAAACCCAAGTTCTAAATTTCCCACCAGATGTGCATGTTACATATTTGGACTGGTGTGTATTGTTCTTATTTGTCCTGAGCTTGGCTTTGAAAATGACTTTGAAGCCTGGAACTTAGCCATTTACAAAAAGATGATAGTGATCTAATTGCTGGTCTTCTGTGTGAACTTTTTCCATTGACCAGCTTAAAAAGCAATCCATTTCGATTCAGCTTTCACACATATGTTAAGAAAATCAATTTTGGGAGGGGAGGAGTCAAGATGGCGGAGAAGTAGCAAGCTGAGACTGCTTCAGCTAGCCGGAGATCAGCTAGATAGCTTATCTAAAGATTGCAAACACCTGAAAATCCATCGGCAGATCGAAGAGAAGAAGAACAGCAATTCTGGAAACAGAAAAACAACCACTTTCTGAAAGGTAGGACCGGCGGAGAAGTGAATCCAAAGCGACGGGAAGATAGACCCCGGGGGGAGGGGCCGGCTCCCGGCAAGCGGCGGAGCAACCGCGCACAAATTCAGGACTTTTAAAAGTCTGTTCCGCGGAGGGACATCGCTCCAGAGGCTAAACCGGAGCGAAGCCCACGCGGGGTCAGCGTGGCCTCAGGTCCCGCAGGGTCACAGAAGGATCGGGGGTGTCTGAGTGTCGCAGAGCTTGCGGGTATTGGAACGGGAAAGCCGGCTACAGAGACAGAGCCGACAGTAAGCTCGCAGCTCCGTGTTACCTTGAACCGGTCGCAGGCTCGGTGAGCTCGGAGCGCAGCCGGAGGTCAGGCAGACGGGAGTAACTGGGCGCTGTTCTCTGAGGGCGCACTGAGGAGTGGGGCCCTGGGCTCTCGGCTCCTCCGGGCCGGAGACCAGGAGGCCGCCATTTGTATTCCCGTCCTCTGGAACTCTACGGAAAGCGCTCAGGGAACAAAAGCTCCTGAAAGCAAACCCGAGCGGATTACTCACCCCGGCCCCGGGTAAGGGCGGTGTAATTCCGCCTGGGGCAAAGACACTTGAAAATCACTACAACAGGCCCCTCCCCCAGAAGATCAACAAGAAATCCAGCCGAGACCAAGCTCACCTACCAAGGAGTGCGGTTTCAATACCAAGGAGAGCAGCAGAATTCCAGAGGAGGAGAAAGCCAAGCACGGAACTCATGGCTTTTTTCCTGTGATTTTTTTTAGTCTTGCAGTTAATTTAATTTTTTCTTTTTCATTTTTTTTTTTTTTTTTTCTCGCCTTCGGGTAAAATTTTTTTTTTTTTTTTTTAACTGTTACCTTTTTCTTTTTTAACGATTTTTTACTAGTTTATCTAATATATATATATATTTTTTTACATTTTTCTTAGGTGTTTTCTTTTTTAAAAAAAAAATTCTTTTCTTTTTTTTTTTTTTTTTTCTTTTCTTTTATCTTTCTTCCTTTTTGAACCTCTTTTTATCCCCTTTCTCCCCACTCACGATTTTGGATCTCTTCTAATTTGGCTAAAGCATATTTTCCTGGGGTTGTTGCCACCCTTTTAGTATTTTACTTGCCCCTTCATTTACTCTTATCTGGACAAAATGACAAGACGTAAAAATTCACCACAAAAAAAAGAACAAGAGGCAGTACCGAAGGCTAGGGACCTAATCAATACAGACATCGGTAATATGTCAGATCTAGAGTTCAGAATGACAATTCTCAAGGTTCTAGCCGGGCTCGAAAAAGGCATGGAAGATATTAGAGAAACCCTCTCGAGAGATATAAAAGCCCTTTCTGGAGAAATAAAAGAACTAAAATCTAACCAAGTTGAAATCAAAAAAGCTATTAATGAGGTGCAATCAAAAATGGAGGCTCTCACTGCTAGGATAAATGAGGCAGAAGAAAGAATTAGTGATATAGAAGACCAAATGACAGAGAATAAAGAAGCTGAGCAAAAGAGGGACAAACAGCTACTGGACCACGAGGGGAGAATTCGAGAAATAAGTGACACCATAAGACGAAACAACATTAGAATAATTGGGATTCCAGAAGAAGAAGAAAGTGAGAGGGGAGCAGAAGGTATACTGGAGAGAATTATTGGGGAGAATTTCCCCAATATGGCAAAGGGAACAAGCATCAAAATTCAGGAGGTTCAGAGAATGCCCCTCAAAATAAATAAGAATAGGCCCACACCCCGTCACATAATAGTAAAATTTACAAGTCTCAATGACAAAGAGAAAATCCTGAAAGCAGCCCGGGAAAAGAAGTCTGTAACATACAATGGTAAAAATATTAGATTGGCAGCTGACTTATCCACAGAGACCTGGCAGGCCAGAAAGAGCTGGCATGATATTTTCAGAGCACTAAACGAGAAAAACATGCAGCCAAGAATACTATATCCAGCTAGGCTATCATTGAAAATAGAAGGAGAGATTAAAAGCTTCCAGGACAAACAACAACTGAAAGAATTTGCAAATACCAAACCAGCTCTACAGGAAATATTGAAAGGGGTCCTCTAAGCAAAGAGAGAGCCTACAAGTGGTAGATCAGAAAGGAACAGAGACCATATACAGTAACAGTCACCTTACAGGCAATACAATGGCACTAAATTCATATCTCTCAATAGTTACCCTGAATGTGAATGGGCTAAATGCCCCTGTCAAAAGACACAGGGTATCAGAATGGATAAAAAAACAAAACCCATCTATATGTTGCCTCCAAGAAACACATTTTAAGCCCGAAGACACCTCCAGATTTAAAGTGAGGGGGTGGAAAAGAATTTACCATGCTAATGGACATCAGAAGAAAGCAGGAGTGGCAATCCTTATATCAGATCAATTAGATTTTAAGCCAAAGACTGTAATAAGAGATGAGGAAGGACACTATATCATACTCAAAGGGTCTGTCCAACAAGAAGATTTAACAATTTTAAATATCTATGCCCCCAACGTGGGAGCAGCCAACTATATAAACCAATTAATAACAAAATCAAAGAAACACATAAACAACAATACAATAATAGTAGGGGACTTTAATATTCCCCTCACTGAAATGGACAGGTCATCCAAGCAAAAGATCAGCAAGGAAATAAAGGCCTTAAATGACACACTGGACCAGATGGACATCACAGATATATTCAGAATATTTCATCCCAAAGCAACAGAATACACATTCTTCTCTAGTGCACATGGTACATTCTCCAGAATAGATCACATCCTCGGTCCTAAATCAGGACTCAACCGGTATCAAAAGATTGGGATCATTCCCTGCATATTTTCAGACCACAATGCTCTAAAGCTAGAACTCAACCACAAAAGGAAGTTTGGAAAGAACCCAAATACATGGAGACTAAACAGTATCCTTCTAAAGAATGAATGGGTCAACCGGGAAATTAAAGAAGAATTGAAAAAAATCATGGAAACAAATGATAATGAAAATACAACGGTTCAAAATCTGTGGGACACAACAAAGGCAGTCCTGAGAGGAAAATATATAGCGGTACAAGCCTTTCTCAAGAAACAAGAAAGGTCTCAGGTACACAACCTAACCCTACACCTAAAGGAGCTGGAGAAGGAACAAGAAAGAAACCCTAAGCCCAGCAGGAGAAGAGAAATCATAAAGATCAGAGCAGAAATCAATGAAATAGAAACCAAAAAAACAATAGAACAAATCAACGAAACTAGGAGCTGGTTCTTTGAAAGAATTAATAAAATTGATAAACCCCTGGCCCGACTTATCAAAAAGAAAAGAGAAAGGACCCAAATAAATAAAATCATGAATGAAAGAGGAGAGATCACAACTAACACCAAGGAAATACAAACTATTATAAGAACATACTATGAGCAACTCTACGGCAATAAATTTGACAATCTGGAAGAAATGGATGCATTCCTAGAAACATATAAACTACCACAACTGAACCATGAAGAAATAGAAAGCCTGAACAGACCCATAACCAGTAAGGAGATTGAAACAGTCATTAAAAATCTCCAAACAAACAAAAGCCCAGGGCCAGACGGCTTCCCGGGGGAATTCTACCAAACATTTAAAGAAGAACTAATTCCTATTCTCCTGAAACTGTTCCAAAAAATAGAAATGGAAGGAAAACTTCCAAACTCATTTTATGAGGCCAGCATCACCTTGATCCCAAAACCAGACAAGGATCCCACCAAAAAAGAGAGCTATAGACCGATATCCTTGATGAACACAGATGCGAAAATACTCAACAAAATACTAGCCAATCGGATTCAACAGTACATTAAAAAGATTATTCACCACGACCAAGTGGGATTTATTCCAGGGCTGCAAGGTTGGTTCAACATCCGCAAATCAGTCAATGTGATACAACACATCAATAAAAGTAAGAACAAGAACCATATGATACTCTCAATAGATGCTGAAAAAGCATTTGACAAAGTACAACATCCCTTCCTGATCAAAACTCTTCAAAGTGTAGGGATAGAGGGCACATACCTCAATATCATCAAAGCCATCTATGAAAAACCCACCGCAAATATCATTCTCAATGGAGAAAAACTGAAAGCTTTTCCGCTAAGGTCAGGAACACGGCAGGGATGTCCATTATCACCACTGCTATTCAACATCGTACTAGAGGTCCTAGCCTCAGCAATCAGACAACAAAAGGAAATTAAAGGCATCCAAATCGGCAAAGAAGAAGTCAAATTATCACTCTTCGCAGATGATATGATACTATATGTGGAAAACCCAAAAGACTCCACTCCAAAACTGCTAGAACTTATACAGGAATTCAGTAAAGTGTCAGGATATAAAATCAATGCACAGAAATCAGTTGCATTTCTCTACACCAACAGCAAGACAGAAGAAAGAGATATTAAGGAGTCAATCCCATTTACAATTGCATCCAAAACCATAAGATACCTAGGAATAAACCTAACCAAAGAGACACAGAATCTATACCCAGAAAACTATAAAGTACTCATGAAAGAAATTGAGGAAGACACAAAGAAATGGAAAAATGTTCCATGCTCCTGGATTGGAAGAATAAATATTGTGAAAATGTCTATGCTACCTAAAGTAATCTACACATTTAATGCAATTCCTATCAAAGTACCATCCATCTTTTTCAAAGAAATGGAACAAATAATTCTAAAATTTATATGGAACCAGAAAAGACCTCGAATAGCCAAAGGGATATTGAAAAAGAAAGCCAACGTTGGTGGCATCACAATTCCGGACTTCAAGCTCTATTACAAAGCTGTCATCATCAAGACAGCATGGTACTGGCACAAAAACAGACACATAGATCAATGGAACAGAATAGAGAGCCCAGAAATAGACCCTCAACTCTATGGTCAACTAATCTTCGACAAAGCAGGAAAGAATGTCCAATGGAAAAAAGACAGCCTTTTCAATAAATGGTGCTGGGAAAATTGGACAGCCACATGCAGAAAAATGAAATTGGACCATTTCCTTACACCACACACAAAAATAGACTCAAAATGGATGAAGGACCTCAATGTACGAAAGGAATCCATCAAAATCCTTGAGGAGAACACGGGCAGCAACCTCTTCGACCTCTGCCGCAGCAACATCTTCCTAGGAACAACGCAAAAGGCAAGGGAAGCAAGGGAAAAAATGAACTACTGGGATTTCATCAAGATCAAAAGCTTTTGCACAGCAAAGGAAACAGTTAACAAAATCAAAAGACAACTGACAGAATGGGAGAAGATATTTGCAAACGACATATCAGATAAAGGACTAGTGTCCAGAATCTATAAAGAACTTAGCAAACTCAACACCCAAAGAACAAATAATCCAATCAAGAAATGGGCAGAAGACATGAACAGACATTTCTGCAAAGAAGACATCCAGATGGCCAACAGACACATGAAAAAGTGCTCCATATCACTTGGCATCAGGGAAATACAAATCAAAACCACAATGAGATATCACCTCACACCAGTCAGAATGGCTAAAATCAACAAGTCAGGAAATGACAGATGCTGGCGAGGATGCGGAGAAAGGGGAACCCTCCTACACTGTTGGTGGGAATGCAAGCTGGTGCAGCCACTCTGGAAAACAGCATGGAGGTTCCTCAAAATGTTGAAAATAGAACTGCCCTATGACCCAGCAATTGCACTATTGGGTATTTACCCTAAAGATACAAATGTAGTGATCCAAAGGGACACATGCACCCGAATGTTTATAGCAGCAATGTCCACAATAGCCAAACTATGGAAAGAACCTAGATGTCCATCAACAGATGAATGGATCAAGAAGATGTGGTATATATACACAATGGAATACTATGCAGCCATCAAAAGAAATGAAATCTTGCCATTTGCAACAACATGGATGGAACTAGAGCGTATCATGCTTAGCGAAATAAGTCAAGCAGAGAAAGACAACTATCATATGATCTCCCTGATATGAGGAAGTGGTGATGCAACATGGAGGCTTAAGTGGGTAGAAGATTAAATGAAACAAGATGGGATTGGGAGGGAGACAAACCATAAGTGACTCTTAATCTCACAAAACAAACTGAGGGTTGCCGGGGGGAGGGGGTTGGGGAGAAGGGGGTGGGATTATGGACATTGGGGAGGGTATGTGATTTGGTGAGTGCTGTGAAGTGTGTAAACCTGGTGATTCACAGACCTGGGGATAAAAATATATGTATATAAAAAATATATGTTTATAAAAAAAAAAAAAAAAAAAAAAAAAAAAAAAAAAAAAAAAAAAAAAATCAATTTTGGGGCACCTGGGTGGCTCAGTGGGTTAAGCCTCTGCCTTCGGCTCAGGTCATGATCTCAGGGTCCTGGGATTGAGCCCCACCCTGGGGGGTCTTTGCTCGGCAGGGAGCCTGCTTCCCCACCCCCCGCCTGCCTCTCTGCCTACTTGTGATCTCTGTCTCTCTCTCTCTGTGTCAAATAAATAAATAAAATCTTAAAGAAAGAAAGAAAGATAATCAATTTCTGATTCCCTAATATAGTAATACACAGTAATACAAAGTAATACAAAGAGTAGGTTTGAAAAGTAATGAAAAAATTTTTTTCAAATGGAGCCTAGCAACAGGGGTCCCATTATTCAATACTTTAAAAAATCCTTTTAAAATAGTTTTTATTTATTTTTAATGGAAATATATTTGATAAATACATTGTCTAAATTTAAAGCATATACATGATAATATGATACATTTATATATTGTAATATGATTGCCATTGTAGCAATAATTAACACCTCCATCACATTACATAATTATCCTCTCTTTTTAGTGATTGGAATCATTAAGTTCTAGTCTCTTAGCAAGATTAGTGACTATAATACAATATTGTTGTCTTTTAGGTTCTTTTAATGGCTCATTCATAAGGCCCTGATTTCAGCTACTAGAACTGGCTTTCCAAAAAAACCACTAAACTGCTGAAAACCATTAAAAACCACTGAAACTGTTAAAAAGCAGTTTTAAGTGCCGAAGAAATTGCATTGTTGAGCTGATGCTCTTGTAAGACTCCCTGGTTCTTCTGCCAACACCCTGAGATGATGTTTCTTGAAATAGAGGTTGGAGACTTTTTTCTACCTCCAGGAGAGTTCTGGCCATGCTCCAGAACAGAGCCTGGATTCAACAAATGTTGCTACTGGCCAAATCCCTTTATGGCAAACATGGGGCCAATTTAAAAGAGGTATCACCTGGCTTTTCTAGCCAATAATCTTGGAAAGAAGGAGGTAGTTTGCCTAATGCTTAGAATGGTTTTTGTTTTCAGACCTTTCACATGTTCAGGTAGTTTGATCTACAGCACCTCCCCATCTGCAGAGAGTCACTGAGATTTTTTCAAGTGCTTTTATTCTCTACTTTCTGAATTGAGGAATTAATAGTAGTGATGGATTTAAATAGTCCAAATTTATGCTAAGAAAATAAAGCAGATGTTTCTCCATCTCACTGGGCGTTGTGGTAAAGAGAATCCCTCCAGAATCTTCTGCAGGTTTTAATTAAGTAGCTGTTTGACTCTGGAAATCATGTGAGGAAATTGGTTTGTAATCTAAAGGCCCAGACGGGCCTTTTACAGAAGGTTACTATAGGTCACTCATGTTTTCTGACAGTACTAGATCAGAAAAGAACCCACAGAACTGCTTGCTCAGAAGGGGTTGCAGATTTTCTCTCTTTCTTTGGTCTTCAACTTTTTTTCGGAAAGCCTACATTAATCAATAGCGGGGGATTCACAGAAACATTTACGAATTATATGATTTCTTTTTTGCAAAGCCCGAAACACTTTAAATATTTAATCTTTCCTCACAATGGCTCTGAACAGTAAGGCTGTTTCACAGGATCCCTTGTCTAAAAGCTGATAAACTCAAGCCAGCAAAGGGCAGAATTGATTAGTCACCTAGGGCCACAGCAATGCCTCATTAGCACAGTGTGTCACTGTGATCCTTAACTTGGCTGCCAGCTTCCTGCTCCCGTGAATCACAGCCACACTCAGCCATTGCTCAATGGGAGGCTCAGATTCCTGGACTCTGTTTTTACCCTGTCTGACTGCTGTTTACTGAACAGTCGTTCCAAATCCTTAAGCCCAGAGACTGAAGCATCTGTTATTCTAAATCAGGCTCAGGTATAGCAGGAAGGACTGAATCAGATGGCTTGGCGCCCATCCATACCCACCTGGCTCCTGTTTCCAAATCAACTCTGGCAATCTCCTGACACTCAGAGGCTGTTGGTTTTTATATGGGGCTTTATACCAAAGGCTAGTAATTGAAGATAAATCTTCTAGAATTCCTTAAAAAATGAGAGAAGGGAGAAGGGAAATATTCAGTATGCCTAAGAAGTGTAACTGCAAATAATGGCTTCCAAACATGGGTTAGGCTGGAAATATACCCGAAAGAATTGAAAAATAGGGACCTGAACAGATATTTCTACACCAGTGTTTATAGTGGATTACTCACAATAGTTAAAATGTAGGAACACCCCAAATGACATTGGTAGGTGAATGGGTAAACAAGGTGTGGTATACTCATAGAGTGGACTATTATTCAGCCTAAAAAGGAGTGAAATTCTGATACATGCTATAACCCGGATAAATCTTGAAGACATTATGCTAAGGGAAATAAGGCACAAACAGAGAAATACTGTATAATTCCACTTATGTGAGCTACTGAGAGTAGTCAAATTCATAGAGCTAGAAAGTCAAATGGGGGCTGCCAGGGCATTGGGGGATAACGAATAGGGACATAGTGTTTAATGGGTATAGAGTTTCAGTTTTGCAAGATGAAAAAGTTCTGGAGATGAATGGTAGTGAGAGTTGCACAACCATGGAATGTACTTAATGCTACTGAACTGATCTAAAAATGGCTAAAATGGTAGATTTTATGTTATGTGTACTTGCCACATTAAAAAAAATGAATTAGGGAAGAAAGGGATAATATTCTAGCCAGCAGTGTAAATGACAGAGGCGAGCTTTCCGTTTCTCAAATAGCCTTTCTTTATTTTCCTTTGGCTGTTTGAGATACATTTTAGAAAGAAATTAGGATTAATAAAAGGAACTGAGTAATGTCCACTTGATGAGCGGTTCAGGGATGTTTCAGCCAGTTTGTGTACTTTGGCAACTGAACATTTGGGACAGACAGAAGTGGTATGCTGTAAGCAGGAAATAAAAGTTCCTTGTGTGTGCACAAAATGACACTTTACTTAGAGCCTGGGGAAATCTGCTAATATTATCTACTAAGGGCATAAGACAAAATCCTCCTATGCTAAACCCAAAGTATTCAAAAGGCTGTCACCAGGTAACTTTTTTTCTCTTCTGGGAAGTTTGCCTCCTTCTAGCTTTTCTTTTCCCCACCTTTGCTTTCAGATATCACCATCTTTTTTCCTTTCAAAGGCTCTACCTCTAGCATCTGAGTCATTATAGCCATTTAAATCATATTTATTTCATCACTTACTATAGACCATAGTGCCAAGTCTTCTGTGTGTACCAATAAGTACAAGACAAGGTTTTGGATCCTAGGGACTTATATCTTAGGGAGGAAAGTCACCTGTATACAGAAAGGTAACTAAAAATGTCAGTGCTAAAGGTGAGATACACATACTAATGTGTCACTGATGTTCCCAGAGGAAAAAGTGTATAGTCCAATGGGAAGGATTAAAGGAGAGAGATGGAGGAACCATGTACCTAGAGTGATGATGGATGGAATGGGTCCAGCAACAGGACAATATAATGCATGTCCTCAAAGTCTGGGGTCTTCATTTGCCATTGGAAGACAATGAATAACATACTTTGGTTAGAAGAAAGTGACTTTCAAGAAGTAGAAGATAAGGTAGGAAATAGGATTTTCTCTCAAAAGATTGTAGGTTCTTAAGAGCCAAGGATATTATCTTGAGGGAAACAGTTAGCTGTTGTTGCTAACGTCATTTTGGAATACGTCAAAAATAAGGAAAATATCTATAAGCCCCAGTGAACCCACAAACCAGGCTCCACTGTTGGCTGTTTTGTCAAATCCTCTTTCATCTATTTTCCTACCCACTTTCCCTTGTCTCATGTTATTTTTTTTAATCTTTTTTTTTTTAAGATTTTATTTATTTGACAGAGAGATCGCAAGTAGGCAAAGAGGCAGGCAGAGAGAGGAGGAAGCAGGCTCCCCGATGAGCAGAGAGCCCGATGCGAGGCTTGATCCCAGGACCATGAGATCATGACCTGAGCTGAAGGCAGAGGCTTTAACCCACTGAGCCACCCAGGCACCACATGTCTCCTGTTATTTTGAAGAAAATCCCAGATATCAGAAAAAGTGACATTCATATGCATTGTTGAAATGCTTAAAACTGCTGCTGGTAATTTAGTAATTTAGATTTTGAAATCTAAATGCCTGTTTTATACAAATTGTAAAAATATAAACACTCCCTGTGCTGCTGAATTGTACCTCATCAAGGTGTGTGTGCAGTGAGGTATGTGAGGGTGTTTAATGCAGGAGTGTGTAGTGTCCGGGGAGGCTTCCCAGTCCTCTATGAAAGATTTAGATTTTTAAAAAAGATTCATTTATTTATTAGAGAGAGAGAGAGGGAGAGAGAGAATCCTTAAGCAGACTCTCTGCTGAGAGCAGAACTGGATGTGGGGCTCAGTCCCAGAACCGTGAGATCTTTTTTTTTTTTTTTATAGATTTTATTTATTTATTTGACAGAGATCACAAGTAGTCAGAGAGGCAGGCAGAGAGAGAAAGGAGGAAGCAGGCTTCCTGCCAAGCAGAGAGCCCAATGTGGGGCTCGATCCCAGGACCCCAGGATCATGACTAGAGCCAAAGGCAGAGGCTTTAACCCACTGAGCCACCCAGGCACCCTCTACTGAGCCACCCAGGAGCCCCAGACCCTGAGATCATGCCCTGAACCAAAACCAACTGAGCCATCCAGGTGCCCTGAAATATTTAGATTTTTAAATTCTTTTTTTAAAAAAATATTTAATTAATTTATTTTATAGACAGAGGTCACGAGTAGGCAGAGCAGCAGGCAGAGAGAGAGGGGGAAGCAGGCTCCCCGCCGAGCAGAGAGCCAGATGCGGGGCTCCATCCCAGGTCCCTGAGATCATGACCTGAGTTGAAGGCAGAGGCCCTAACCCACTGAGCCACCCAGGCGCCCCTAGATTTTTAAATTCTTAATAAAACTCAAAATTAAAGTTTTTGTCCCTAAAAGGAAAATGTGTATACACACACACACATACAAAAATCATATAATGACAATATTATCATCATATCTGAAATATCAGCAATGATTCCTTAATATCATCAAATATCCAGAGTGTCCAAATTTCCCCCATTTTCTCAGATTTCTAAACAGTTGTTGTTGTTGTTGTTGTTTTTAAACACAGTCCAAGTATGGTTCATGCACTTCAATTGGTTATATGTTAAGTCTCTTAACTGAAAAGTTTCTCCCCCAATTACTCCATCAAAAAAAAAAAAAAGTTTCATAGCTTTTATTTATTTATTTATTTATTTTTAGAAGAGTTTATTTATTTATTTGAGAGACTGAAAACTCGAAACAGAGCATGAGCAGAAGGAGAGGGTTTGGGGAGAGGCAAAAGGAGAGGGAGAAGTAGATGCCCTGCTGAGCAGGGAGCCTGGTATCGAGCCTGATCACAGGACCCTGAGATCATGACCTGAGCCAAAGGCAGACACTTAACCAACTGAGACACCCAGGTGCCCTGTAGTTTCTATTTATTTGTTGAAGAAATTGGTTCATTTTTCCTGTAGAGTTCCCACAGTCTAGATCTTGCCAACTGTATCCCCATGGTGTCATTTAGTACATTCTTCTATCCCCTTATTTCCTGGAAATTAGTATTTATATCTACAGGCTTAATTATAATCAGGTTCCATTTTGCCAATAACACCTCATAAGTGGTATTCTGTACATTTATCAGGAGACCCATAATATCTGTTGTTTGTATATATAAGTGTGAAGTTTGCAGTTATTGAATATGAGTGTCTAGATACACTATTTCATTAAGTGTTGCCAAATGGTTATCTCCTAATTCTATCATTCCCTCTTCAATTATTAGCTGGAATACTTCTGTAAAGAGAAACTTCTCATCAACTATTCAGTCACACTGAGATACAGTTCATATGGGAAAAGAAAGATAGATGCATAGGTTTTTACCCCTTTATTTGTCAATTTTCCAAACAACAAAATGGTTTCCTAGAATCTTCCAGATGTGCCCAGGGAATGAGATTTTAAAGATATATTTATGAATCGTAAGCTTTAACATATTTAATGTTTTTAAACTCTCCCTAATTATTTTTGATGCTCTAATTTTCTTTTATCTTTTTTCTTATGATGATGATGATGCTCTAATTTTCATAGCCAACTTGAGAGGGTCTTTCTGACTTCTATTGGCTCTCAAGTTAGCTAATACCTCATTTTGACACAGCTCTAGTAGTCGCTGTTACTTCTTTGCTTTCCTTCTTCCTCCTTAATATGTTGCAAGGTCATTTTGTACATTTCCTTTGCCATACCTGGAATTGGACACTTCTTTAAAAAAGCCTAGTTTTTGTTGTGGTTTGTGTGTGTGTGTGTGTGTGTGTGTGTGTGTGAGAAATGCCATAGAGACAAGTAGGGTGCACATTGCTATTGGGTCTATCACTGTTTCTAGGCCTTTCAGAGGACAGAGTTATAAAATCCATTTAAAAAAAAAAAAACATTACTAGCTTGTGAGACTTAAATCAGTGTGATTTACTTCTCTGAGCCTCAGCTTTCTCATCAGCAAAATAAAGATGAATAATACCTACAATCTCATAGGCTTGTTATGGGAATTCAACAAGATAGTATATGCTAAGTTTAACTTGATGTCTTTCTACACAGCTTGAAATGCAATTCATAGACCTGCTTAATCTTAAAACCATTATACATTATTGGGAGGTAGCAGCCCAAGGTCTAGTCTCTTCCCTTCCAAAACACTGTCCCTTCCTCTTGATACACGCAGTTTATCCCTCATAATAACGAGGTCACTAGAGAATGTATCTTTGACCTATCTTCTTTTGGGGCAAAGCCTGCAGTGGATGGATGGGGTTGGACTGTTAAGAAGATTGGATTGTTAAGCAGACACTAACGCTGAAAAGTTATTTACTCTAGTGTCTGTCCTGTCCTAAGCCTCGAACTGTCAGCTCCCCTATCCTCAACTTCTTGCTGGCTAAAGTTCTCTTGACCGGTTTTTCTTAAACTCTCAGAACTCAAAATATCTTGTTTCATCATTTTTCTAAATCATTCAAGAGATGACTGGCCCATTCTTAGTGAGACCAATAATTTTTTTTAGTACCGACTATGCTGTGAAGTAACTAGCATTTTCTCTTTAAAGGAGAATGTAAAAGTCAATGTAACATCAGCAAAGGCCCCCTTCTGGCAGAGCACCCTTCTCCAGAAGTCCAGACAGAACAGAGGGCTGGAGGGTAAAGGTGAGGGTCGCACCTTGGAGGAAGAAAAGGATGCAAGTCAAGGTCAAGAGCCCATATCAGGGTGAGATCCATTCAGTATCTGATCCCAGTGGTGAGACAGGAGGCCTGTGATTTTTGGATGCCTTATTACCATGTCCTTATCCCTATCCCTTGTCTTCAGCAGTAACAACTAATCATGTTGTTTCACTCTTCCCACTTACTGTGTAGACTCTAGGTTTGGATCACCAAATAGAATTCTCACAGAATTTTAAAAATTATAGCACCATTCCATTAATTTTGACTTGAAGGGATTCTGAATAGTAGCCTATATAAAATAAGTCACAAGTCAGTCATAGATGCACTAAAACTGGAATCATAGACTTTAAACCTCCTGGTATATGCAGAAGGAAGTTTTTAGCATCCCTTATGTATTATTCTGTCAGCGTTGGTGGTATAGTGGTGAGCATAGCTGCCTTCCTTATGTATTATTCTTGTCATAAAAATGTAACCTAAACTTAATAAAACCTCTAGAGCTAGCTACCACTTTTCTAATAAGAAATAGCAGGGAACAGTGAGACAATTTAAATGACACCCTTAGGGTGTCATCAATTGATTCAGAATCCAGATAACTCCACAGGACAAATGACCAAGTTCCCCCCAAATTAATGGCATAGAAGGAGGGGAAAGATGATTATAAAAGAGATTTAAGGAACAAATTAGCCAAATGCAATATGTGGAAATTGTTTGGACCCTGATCCCATCAAAATACTTGTAAAATTAGGTTTTTAAGACAATATGTACAGTATGAAAAGAGTATTGCAAATTTTATTAGCTATGATAATACTTTGGTGATTATGTTTCTTAAAAATTTTACATGGGGCGCTTGGGTGGCTCAGTTGTTAAGGGTCTGCCTTTGGCTCAGGCCATGATCCCAGGGTCCTGGGATAGGGCTCTGCATGGGGTTCTCTGCTCAGTAGGATGCCTGCTTCTCCCTCTCCCACTTCCCTTGCTTGTGTTCCCTCCCTCATTGTCACTGTCTCTCTGTCAAATAAAAAAATAAAATCTAAAAAATGAAAGAATTTTACGGAAGCATACTGAAGAATTCATAGAAAAAAGTGGCATGACAGGATAAAATTGCTTTAAATGTTCTGAAATAAAATAAAATACCAGTGTTTGTGTGAAATACCAGTGTTTGCGTGAAAAAAAATAGTATGAGCAAAATGCTGATATTTTGAAGCTGGTTGATGGGTTTATGGAGGCTTATTATAGTATACTCTCTACTTCTTGTATGTTTAAAATTTTCCATAATAAGGATTTTTTAAAACATAAAAAAGTAAAAATAAGTGATAGAGAAGGAGGGAGGGAAGCTTTCACAATATAATAACCTAGGCGAATGGGGAAGGTGCCTTACACTCTAGTTCTGTCAGTGAGATGATGGGAACAGAATTATTCAGGATATATTTTGGGAGAATAGGTGATTCTTGGGTTTTTGGCTTTGAGCAACTGGGAGGATGGCTATGAACTTGTTGAGGGGAAAACTGGGAGAGGCAGCACTCAGAAGTTCAGATTTGGCCATAGTGAGTTTGAGGTGATTAGAAGTGTCAATGCACAGTTGAACATCCAGCTGTGCAGCTCAGAGGAGATAATGAAGCTGGGATGCACGTTAGGAGCCATCAGCCACTGATGGTATTTAAGGCCACAGGCCTGAATTAAGTCTCGAAGGGAGAGAGAGCATGGTTGAAGGAGAGTAGTCTGTGTTAAGTAGAATGTTCCAGAATCTAAAATGAATACTAAGAAAGCATGTGCAAAGTTTCTCTAAGGTAAAAAAAGAAAATCAGGTTTTCGCAGTGACCACATTCAAACCGCAGGAACTATGAATTGGCTCCAGTGTTTCTTTACCCCCAAGAGCACCCAGAGCACTGTAGCTGGGGAAGTTGCAGTAATGCTGCCTCATTTCAGCCTTGGACTGGAATTTAAAGCTGAGGCCAGCACTCCACTTTCCAAAGAAATGGAACTCTTGTCCAAACCTGGACTCTGTTTCCTGCCCTGTTTCCTCAGCGGCTTGTCAATATTTGATTTCCAGATCACAGAACCCCATCGACTGCCAGGGTCCAGAGCCTCTCACTTAGAACAAACAGAAGAGGAAGTCAGCAGAAAACGCTCTGCTCACACTGTCTACTTTTAGGGACTTTTCCCTGGTTGATTTGTTCCTGCTCTTCCCCCACTCCCAGGAATAGCAATGCAGTGCTAACTCTGAGCAGCTTTTGTTTGCTTCCCGGACTATGTGGCCCCAAAGAACAATACCTCGATTCACAAGCCAGTGGGATCCTAAATGTCAGAGTGAATGCTAGCAGCAAGGTTACTCTTCAATCCACTGGTGAAATTCCTCCACTGGCGTTTTATTTATAATGCACGCCTTCATGCACCCAGCGAATTTAATTCCTTGCAGACTGCTTTTGAGCTTCGATTGCCAAGAGAGTGCATGGATAATCTTGCGAGGTTTAGAGACAGGCAGAAGAAGGCAATGGGGGTGGGACTAGCACTGCATATCCTCAACAATCCAGTCAGTAACTTCAACTACCTGCCCTACAGCAGTAAAAAGAGTGGGTACCCAGCCTCTTCTGGCCAAATCCCTGATGGGAGATGTCTAACATGCATCCTTTCAGCCTGAGATTTTGTTCTCTGTGTAAAGCCAAGTGCTGCAGCCATTAGTAAATGAGCCCATGCTTTATTAAAATAAACCCAGGTCTTCCCAAGTTTATATCTGAAAGGAGACTCTCCAGGTAAGGACGGCATGCTAACGCTCAGGGGGTTGGTGCACTGACAGGTGGGAGAGTCGTGGTTCTGGGCCTGAGGCCCATGTGTACACACAGGAAGCCCAGTATGAATGTTACAACTACTTGATCATGGCTGTCACCCCACACTAGCTCCAGGGGTTCACTATTCCCATTTTAAACTCTCTGCTCCCAGGGTGGATAAAGCCCTTTTTCCTTGCAGAAAAGCTGCGGCATTTGAAAAAACTTCACTAAGACACAAGGGAGAACCAACGGGTTCTAAAGGCAAAGGAACTCTGAAGCCTGACACCAGCTACACAGGGCACTAAGAGACAGGGTGGGATAGGGCTGCACCACATTCAGGCTACTTCCTACTTCTGACCTCTGACCTTCCCTCCTCAGGCACATTGGTCTCCTGAGGGAGACCTCACTGCTCACACTCCCTAGGTTACTTTCTGTCAGTTGGTTATATTTTTAATCTCTTTTCAGGTGACTGACCCTCATATTTCAGTTAAGGACCAGGGTGAGGAATTTACCTAGAGCACAAGCTGTAAGGGGGACAGTGCTAGAAAATTCAGTCATCTGATTAATAGTTTGATTTAATATTTTTTAAAAATCACATGAATGCAAAAAATCTATGATGAATGACATATTCAAAATTTAAATGAAGATCCAAGGCACAGTGGAGCCTGAGATAAAGGGAATAATGTGCTTCCCTATATTCATGTTTTTATGTATTTTTATTTATTTATATTTTTTAGATTTTATTTATTTATTTGATGCAGAGAGAGACAGCAAGAATGGGAACACAAGCAGAGGGAGTGGGAGAGGGAGAAGCAGGCTTCCCACCGAGCAGGGAGACTGATGTGGGGTTTGATCCCAAGACCCTGGGATCATGGCCTGAGCTGAAGATAGATGTTTAACAGAGCCACCGAGGCACCCCATTTTTATGTATTTTTAAAATGGCTAATGAAGTATTGATAAAGTATTTTTTTTTAAGATTTCATTTATTTATTTGACAGACAGACATTTCATGTAAGCAGAGAGGCAGGCAGAGAGAGAGGAGGAAGGAGGCTCCCCACTTAGCAGAGAGCCCAATGCGGGGCTCTATCCCAGGACCCTGAGATCATGACCTGAGTTGAAGGCAGAGGCTTAACCCACTGAGCCACCCAGGTGCCCCTTGATGAAGTATTATTAATAAGGTTTTTCCATTAAAGCCTGGAAAGTAAAATGATAATTCTGTTTTGAGTGTAAGTAAAATATTTAAACTTAAAATAATTTTAAGGGAATTCTAATAAACCTGTTTCAAAATTTTCTTAACCATTAACTACTTTAATGTTCTGGGGGGAAAAATCATTACAAAATACATGAAAATCTAAAGGGAGCACCAACATTTTCTACCCTTTGCCTCAGGCTCCAATATGGCTGCTTGGCAGGGCCCCTGGCTTGCTTTCCACATCTGGTGATCTTGGAATATGTGTATGCATCTGGCGAGGCATCAGCCCAACCAAGGGCTCTCTTTACTTAAACATTGTTCCTCCACCCCGAGCAGTGGTCCCTGCAAGGTCACATCTGTCCCAGGTGACCCTCCCAAACACACATCTGAAGGCATGACCCAAACTGTACCAAACACAGATCTCGATTGAGAATTGGGAATTGGGACCAGAGAAGCCCGTCTGTGCTGGCCACTGCACAAGGACATGCTAGCCTGGAGATGAGAGGATAGCTATGGCTGTGTATGCAGAAAGAGTTAGGGTCCTCAGAAAAAGAAAGATGAGACTTGGCTTTTGTGACAGAAGGGAAGTCCTTTCAAGCCCCCAGCTAGTTTCCAGGATCTATCTGCCCTACTTACCTGCTCTACTTGCCCAAGCAGGCTTCTTGGGAAACTTCCTAGGAGGTGTCAGGATTACAAAGAAATGCAAAAAACTCAGTAAAGATTTTAAGAGAACAAAGTGAATGCAAAAACTAACAGTCTCTACCAGGCCAGGAAATAGCCCAAGAATATCAGAGATGATAAATCAGTAGTGAAACTCTCTGTGTTGTTTCAAAAGTAAGCAAGGCCTTGCATTCCTTACAGAAATAATGATGAGGGAGCACAAGGCTGGCTGAAGACAAAGCAAAAGCTGGCACCTTGCACCCCGTCTCCATCCGCTCCCCCTCAATCATATGTGTAGCATCCCTCAGGCAGCCCTGACTGCCATGAACAATAAGCAAATAGTTAACTTGCAGAGCTCACAGTCCTGTAAGACTGGAGTCTCCCTTGGCTTACAAATGTCCTAAATCTCACTAACAAAGACAATTGGTAGCAGGATTGTGAAACCCCACCAAAAAGTCTCCCAACTATCTTAATGTTAATGTCTGGTCTAAAGACAACATTGATCAAGCCGCAAGGGCAAGGCCTCAGGTAGGCCTCGGACATCCTGGCACCTTGTAGGCCCTCTTTAGCATATGAAAACTCCATTGAACCCTTCCTTCCCCTCACCTTCCCCCAACCGCAGGGTACATAACCTGCCATCCCTCACAACCCCGGGCAGCTGCATCTCCACCTACCCATGGGTCCTGTCCCCGTGCTTTCATAAACCACCATTTTGCACCAAAAATGTCTCAAGAATTCTTTCTTGGTCATCGGCTCTGGACCTCAGCCCACCGAACCTCACCTAGGTTCTAGAACTTCATCAATAGGGAGCCCAAAACCACATCCAGTTTGTGCCTGTCACACCTGTAGCCCATTTCTCTTGCCAGTGGGTTATATCTGCTTCATTATAATGTTAAGGTCTCCACCCCTGTGCTCCTTGGAGGAGCACAAGCTTCATTAACATATGTATGCAGGCATGTGTAGGTATGTTTTCTAAGTGTGCCTGCACAGCTTTATGCCTGCCTTTACATGTGATGACAAAGCTCCTCGCTCTGAATATTCATGGGGGCTGATGCCTTGCACCCCCTCTCCACCCTTCTCCACCGCGAAAACTGGTTCAACAGATTGCCTTGGCTTACTACTTTGTTGTCATCTATAACGGGCCCTCTCATCATTCTGTTATTGATTCTAACTTTTGGTCCTTGTGTCTTAAACAGGTTAGTACAGTTCATTAAAGATCGCCTGTCTGTTGCTCAGACTATGGTACTGACACAGCGATACCAACTCCTTAAACAAACAGAGCCCCGGACTAGCTCAATGCAAGGGCAGGACATGCAAAAACAGGACGAATGGATAGAAGATTCTATCCATGATAAAGAAAAAGGGGGGAATGAAAGACCCCTCCCCTAGAAGATAGATAGGATAACTAACCGCTTGTTTGCTTTTCTGTGAACCGCTGGCTTTTAGGCGTAAATTAGGTTATTAACTGCTTATTAATTGCTCTTTTGCCCTTCTGTAACTGCTTGGTTTATAGAAATAATAGAAGACGCCATGATGGCATTCCTACCTTCCCCCTTCTTGTTCCCCCTCCCTGCCTCTCTCCTCCCGCGAGCGGGCCCTCAGAACCAATCAGCTTGTTCCCCCTTCCCGCCTCTCTCTTCGCACGTGGGTCCTTAGAGCCAATCAGCAAACTCCACCTATGCCTTTTTCAAAAGTTCTAACTGTCAACCAATCAGTTGCGCCCCACCCAAAACTTGTTTGTACCTGTCTATAAAAACCCGGCACCACCCCAGCTGGGTGTGTTCAGCTAGCAGGAGCTCCTGACCACCCGCAGGTGCCTGCGTAACAATAGAGAACCTCTTGCTGATTGCATCCAGTGGCAGTGTTGGATTCTTGGGTAAGGGGATCCGCGGGTCTTTCAATCCTAAATCCTAAATAAAAAGAACCTGCTTATAGGTTAACTCACAGTTTTGGAACTTATTCCCTGTGATCTCCTTATTTGTCGCAAATAAAGTTCCCGTTGTGTGACAACTCCACCTGGTGTAGTCTCTACCTGTAACTTACCAAGGTTGGAACTCATGTTCTTTCATTTTCACGTCTACAATATGTAAAGGCAGAAATTGGGCCATGTGCAGATGGAAATGGAGTCAAGTGACCCTGTGGCTGGGAGCAGGACTTGGAAACAACTTTTTCCAATGTCCTGGGTATTTCCTTGTGAAGCTGCAGTGGGTTTCATGATCTACATTCGTGTCCTTATTGATCAGTCTTTTTTTTTTTTTTTAACCTTTTAGCTAGCGTAGGTGGATTTCCATTACTTAGAATTAAAAAACAAAAACAAAAAACAAAACCCTGGAGGCAAATTTAGTGAGTCAAATAGGGTGGTGGAGCCCTAGTAACAGGGCTTCACTTGGTATCACTGTCTTGGGCAATGACCATAGATTCATGAATACAATATATAAGAAAGGTCAGAGAGGAAAGATAATATTAACATCCAATTAGCAGTTGGAAGGTAATACAGGGCAGTTCCAAGAGTGGCTATTTCAAGCCACTGCAGAAAGCTTGATTGGTTAACCACTACCTCTTCAGAGAATATTTCCCTGACTCCTAGACCAAGGTAAGTCCCTCCAAATTATGCAATCAAATATTTGTAAGAACGTTTTATTGTCTGTCTTCTCTGCTGGAATGTAAATTCCCTGGAGGCGGGGGTCTACATCTGTTTGGTCACCATTCGTTCCCCAGTATCTAGCTCTGGAGTGAAAAATACCAGGTGCTTAATACTAGTTTATTAATGTAAACAAACACACGCGACGGGTAAAATAGTTTCTTACTGTGATATCATGATCCCAAAGCAACTCTAGAACTTATAAATGCTTGATTACAGAGACTCCCATTCTTCACAAGTAAATATTTGTTCTTAGAATGGCTGCTCACAATCAATGCTTAAGTAGTACTTGTTCTGCTATTAGCACTTACCTGAGTTACCATTTTGATCCTTACAATAGTTTTTTGATTTTAAATATTTTATTTATTTATTTGATTGAGAGAAAGAGGGAGCGGCAGGAGGCAGAGGGAAAAAGCAGACTCCCCACTGAGCAGGGAGCCTAATGCAGGGCTTGATCCCAGGACCATGGGATTGTGACCTGAGCCAAAAGCAGATGCTTAACCAACTGAGCTATCCAGGTGCTCCTCTGCCAATAGTTTTAAGTGGGAGTTCAGGTAAGGGCTGTCCTTTGAGTCAGTCCTCCAGCCTCAGGATGCTCTCTTTGATGGAATGAATGAATTGAATGAATGCTGAAACAGAAATGATTCCATTTCAGTGTCATTAGTAACTCATATCTTATGAATAAACACCTGAGAGAATATAACAGGGAAACCAGAAGAAGATTAGTAGGCCTCCTAGAGGAGGGAGGCATAGAAATATAGAAGTCACTTGCACAACTCATTAGATCTGCAAAGTTATAGCCTAAGAACAAAACTAGACTTGCTTTTATGCTCTTCCCTATTGAAAGCCTTTGGAGCACAGCTGTGACTCAGACTTTGGAACACATATCATTCCACAAACCTTCCTTGGTCACCTTACTGCACTCCACCCCCATGCGAAGCTCTGTGGCTAGTGGCAAGTGACCCCCATATCTGCTCTGGAGTTGCTTACAATCCATTGGGGGAGTGAAAAAAGTAAGCAAGTAATTGGGCACATAAGCAGGAATCAAACATCAGAGGAATCTAGGAAGGAAGAAGAGAGGATGAAATAATAGAGTGACCAGGGCTGGCTACTGAGGGAAGGCTGGCAGGAATCTGTGACCATATTCTCCATGTAGTGGGAAGTCTCTGGAAGATTTTAAGTAGCAGAGTGACATCGTATGATTTACATCTTTTAAAAGCATATTGCTGACTTTTGTGCAGAATGGAGTGGTGGGCTGGAGGACGAGAGGTAGAGATGGGACACCAGAGAGCAGTCCCAGCAATAATGGAGTCCTCGACCAGGAGAAGGGGTAGAGGCCAAAAGCAAGGTCCAGGCTGGAGATTTGTTTTGGAGTTAGCATCCTCAGGACTTGCTGACAGAGTGAATGGAGAAATCTGGGGAACAGAGTCAAGAATGAATCCCAGTTATGTTTTCAAAAAGAGTGCCTATCTTTTAGACCTATATACTAAAATATATTTGGGTAAAATGGTATTATGTCTGGCTGGGAGGGGGAAGCGGATAGAAGTCTTAATGGAAAAAGGCCAGTCATGTGTTGATAATCACTGAAGCCTGATTTTGGATGTGTGTGGTTCAGTATGCCATTCCTTCTTCTTTTGTATATGAATGATATCGTCCATTAAGCATTTTTCTCTAAAAAGAAGGAGCTGATGTTATATGACACTTGATCCTGCCAGACACCTTTCTGAATGTACATTACTGCATTTGAATGCCATATTTATCATCACCATGCCCATTTTACAGATGGGGAAGCTGAGACACAATTTAAAACTTAAGTGTCAGTACCAGGGTTCAAACTCAGGCCACCTGACCAAAGAACACCACATTGCATCAATTTCTGCCCATTCTAAAGAATTAGGCTCCAAGTCATTTCACGTGACATTCTAATATTTTTGAGACAGTCATGGAAACATTAATATGTAGCAATCTCAAAGAATATTAAAATAAACTTTGAAAATATATAGGGGCACCTGGGTGGCTCAGTAGATCAAGTGTCTGCCTTGGCTCAGGTCAGGAACTCAGGGTCCTGGGATGGAATTCTGCATGGGCTCCCTGCTCAGCGGGGAGTATGCTTCTCCCTCTGCCCCTCCCCCCAGCTCATGCTCCCTCCCTCTCTCTGTCTCACAAAAATAAATAAATAAAATCTTTAAAAAAATAAATAACAATAACATACATCCAAATAGCCTCAAAATACAAAAATCAAAGAGTAACATACAAATGTAAGGTAATATTAAATACCAACATATTTCAAATGAAGCAAAGCAATACCCTTGGGCCTGTCTGCTCTTCTGAAGGGAGAGTAAGGGGTAAGCTACTGCTTCTTAATGAATCATCACACTGGGTGACCACTGCCCAGACCAAGAAAGTCACCTTATCAGCTCCCAGAGCCCCTCTGTGCCTCTCCAAGTCCCTGCTCCATCCACCTCCCCAGAGGGTTTGCTTTCCAACATCACCAGTTAGTTTTATTTGGTTTGTGTCAAATGATCCCCATTGTCTTACCTGAACAATTTGATGGCTTTATTGAGATGATGAACTGGTGGGAGGAGCAAGTTTTAGGGGGAAACCAAGGGTTATATTTTAGGATAGGTTAAGTTTGAGATACTTTTTCAAGGGGAAAGGTTAGGCAGCCAGTTGGAAATTAGAGCCTAGGGAGGGTCTAGGTCAGGGCCGAGAGCTCCTAGATGACGTGGGGAGCCTGGATGAGATCACCTGGACTGGAGTCCTATCACCAGGTCAGACCACATCCTGCAGCCCTTTGGCAGGTGTAACCTGGGGAGGCAGGCAGTGGTGCAGTTAGGAAAGCATGACATTTATTCTCACAGCAGTAATTGCATGTCACCTATGAATGCTTAGTCAGGCTCTCATGGATCACCATTTCTGGGGGTCAGGATGGGTGTGTTACAAAGGCAAACCCTCAAAAACTCAGAGATGTATGTGGTCCTCCTCCCATAGAGTGGCTGCTGCCCTAACCAAAACACTCTAACCATCTCAGAGCCAATATCAGAAGATGGAAGAATGAGTACCCCTCCCTCCAGGTAACCCCAAAATACATTATCAGGTAGGTTGTGACCATGTGTATTGACAAATAATGAAGGAACATACAGGTGCAAGGTAAAATATTACCTTAATAAACCGGTCACAGAGAAGAGACTTTGCTTTATCAGTGTGAGTAGCAAGGCTACTCTGTTATTGGGAGGACTTTGGACTCTTATTATCTTTAAGTTCCAAAAAATCCACAAAAAAACAAAAATAAAACAAAAAACAAGACCAAGTTGTTTTAGGAAGAGTATTCATTATCTCTTATCACACAACATTCCAGAGGTATGATGGTCATTCAGTGATATCATCAGGGACCCAGGTTCACTCCATCACTCTGCTCTGTCATCCTTAGACTGCTGTGTTCAGGTGAAACCCCCCAGGGCTGTGGATGTGGGCCCCCATCATAGCCAGACACTGACACTGCCTATGGTAGGAGACCCCGTTTCTCCCCGGAGCTTCCTTCCAAGATGAGGGGATTTTTCTCAAAGACCTCTGGCCCTCTACGTGTCTCAGCCAGAAATGGGTGAGTGAGCCCTGGTTTGGGAAAGGGACCTTTATAGGGGCTGACAATGTATTTAATAGCCACCTTGAGTCCCTGATAAGAGAAGGCCCGCAAGGATAGCTTCTGATCTCAACCACTGAGTAAAGCAGGCCTGTTGTGCCCTTGGGGCCTCTCTGTTCAGGCTGGCTGCTTAAATCAGAATGCTTGCTCTTCAGCCACCTCTCAGGTTGGCTTTGTTTTTCTGCATATTGTTCTTCCTACCAAGGCCATGGGAGGTAATCACACAGAAGGAAAAGTGCTTCTCCAGTGTGTTTGAGGAAGCAAACATGGGATTCCACAGCCTGGCCTTCCTGCACCTGTGCCTGGGAATGCCTCCAACACACTTCTGGCCCATGGCCCTTAGGGGTGGAGGGCAAAACCAGAGGAGAGGAAATAGAAACATTTCTTATGTCCTTCTCCATCCTTACCTGTTGAAACCCCCAGGAAAGATGAGTAGCTGCTTTCTGCTCCTGTGGACCTGGGGAATATCATTTCCTCAATGAGAATGATGCAAACTACTTCCTCTGGATTCAGGTCCAACAGGAAATGTTCCACCTCTGAGGTGGCAGCCTCCCCTACTGCTGGCTTCCACCTCCCCAGAATGCAGCAGACAGGGAGGGTGTAGGTCCTGAGCATAGGGGAAGGTGGGGCCCTGGCCTCCTCCTACACTCCCCTGCTTCCCATACCTATTTGTTTCAGCTGGCCTGGTAGACCCCCTGTGCATGCTGACATCCGAGGGCCTTACTTTTAGTAGCATGGGTGTGGCTGCCTTCTCGTGCCAGAGCTGCTCCTTCCCAGTTATGGTCAGGGATCCACTGTCAGGGGGGGCGACCTTACCCCAGTGTAGAAATCTTGGTCAGTTTTGGCCCTTTGCCATGTTTGTTGTCTTGCCAGGCAAATTCTGCAAGGGCCAGCAACTGATCCTGGCTAATGAGATGTGTTGGGAAGGCTGCTGGAGAGCTCTGGGAAAAGGTCCCTCATTCTTTAAGGAAAGAGCACATGGGCCTTCAGCTGACCGGGGTCTACCCAAAGCCGGGAGTAGGGATGTCCGCCTAGGGCATTGCCTTGTTGAGAAGGAAGCAGGAGGGAATGGGTGTCACTTCCAGTGTCTGAAGTTCTCTGTGCTTACAGGGTTTGGGGAGGAGACGCTCGGATTCAAAATAAGCCACGTGCCCTTCCTGTGTAGTTGCTATCTCAGGCTTGCATGGGGCCTCAGGGGATCAGAGCTGCCTTCTGCTCTTCCTTCAGTGCCACAACCTGCCCAAGACAGTCAGTGCCGGAACCCAGACTCAAACCACGACGTCTGTATGCTTACCCATGACTATTTTAACTTTCTAAAATTACTTTAATAAAAACCTCTACACCATGGAACTGTGCTTCTTCAAACCTGAAGGTGAAAGTGAACCAACTGGGAACCATGTTGAAATTTGAATTCCTGACTCACTCAGTAGATCTGGGTCTTCTTTTTCTTTTCTTTCTTTTTTAAGATTTTATTTATTTATTTGACAGACAAAGATCACAAGTAGGCAGAGAGGCAGGCAGAAAGAGAGACGGGAAGTGAAGCAGGTTCTCTGACAAGCAGAGAGCCCGATGTGGGGCTAGATCCCAGGACCCTGGGATCATGACCTGAGCTGAAGGCAGAGGCTTTAACCCACTGAGCCACCCAGGCGCCCCAGGTCTGGGAGAGCTGATTTCTAGAATATAATTTTCCTTTAAGAAAGGTTTCCCTGCCCGTGTATTTAGGGGAAAAGAGTGGCTACTTAGGCAGATGAACTTGGAAAAGCCATCACACTGATAATTAGCTCCTTGGAGGCCATGACCCCTTGCTTATTAGCATGATTACTATATATGATTAAAGGACAATTCTAGGACGCAGCTGTTTGTTGTAAAATGGTTGTGACCTTTTCTTTGGGCAAGACTGCAATAGTCCTAAAGCTTCCCAGAGCAAGCTCAGTTTTGGATGTCCTTTGCAGGGCACTGATGTATGTGAATTTGACTTTTTAACTGATTCATAAATGTTGGGGCTCATTTGGATTTTGTGGGGAAAAAGGCAGATGATAGACATTCTTACATTCTAGTGATGTGACAGCACACATAGTAGTAATTAGGCTTGAGAGACAACAGCCTAAATAACACAGATCAACAGGGGGAATTGAATCTGGGGAATTAGGAACAATGGGTTAGGAAGCTGATAGAGCACAGTGGATGGCAAGGTTTTCCAGACATTAGTGATTTCAGGAAGCACTACCTCCCTGGGTCAGAAAGGATAAAGAAAGGACGTGAAGCCTGATATCCAAAAGCCAGCAGACCCTGTGTGTACCAGAATTGGTGCTATGGGAGAGAACCCACCTAGTCAGAACTGAAGGAGATACTGCAAGAGGAGGGAGAATGGAGAAGGAGTACCCTACTTCTCTCCTTTTCCTTCCTGCCAATCTCTTGCCAGTTCCTCCCATTGGCCAGTCCTAACTGGAAGCTGGCAAGGAAGTCTGTGAAATAAAAAGTCTGATAGAGCAGAGCAGGCAGGCTGAGGGCTGAGAAGGTATGAGAGCAGTTGAAAAATAACTGGTACAGCAACTCCTGTTGTGCTTCTATTCTCATATATCTGGGCATATTTAATTCCCATACAATAACGTCACTGAATCCAACTACCAGGATCGGCTCCCCTTAAGATACTCTCTTCCTTCAAAGAGACACAAAGCCCCAGCAATTTCTGGATCCACCTCAAAGTGCATACATCGTTATCTCTGTCAGATCCATATGTGGCTTCATATGTGGCTTCACATGTGGTCAATGAACTACGCAGGTTAAATAACAACAATTCTCCTTATCTAAAATAATAGGCAACAGGGGCACCTGGGTGGCTCAGCGGGTTAAGCCTCTGCCTTCAGCTCAGGTCATGATCTCAGGGTCCTGGGATCGATCCCTGCATCGGGCTTTCTGGTCATCCGGGATCCTGCTTCCTCCTCTCTCTCTGCCTGCCTACTTGTGATCTCTCTCAGTCAAATAAATAAATAAAATCTTTAAAAAAAAATAGGCAACAGATAAAGTGGATGTGTGTATGTATAATTTAAAAACTTAGGTATGTTATGTTTTTATTTTTATATATTTCCTCTATTTTATTATTTAAAACTACTATAGTTCTCATTTCTGAAACTGTCATTAGGATGATATTATTATTATTATTATTATATTTTTACCACCCTTTCCAAATTCCCTTTGCCATGATGTAGTTGGCATTCTTTACCTGATAGAATGATACAAACCTTTATTTCTGAGTCATGTGTGTCCTCAGTGGTCCTACCTTTAACAGACAGCTGTAGTTTTCTACTGAATTTTACTTTTGGGCGTGAAAGTACTAAGAAGAGCTCACTAAATCCCCTGGGTACCAAACCTGGTCCTCTCTTACCCCTACTATACAGAAACAAACTAATATCCCCTTGGGATTCAGGATGTATTACCTAGACAGCTCATGAAGTCCCCTTCTCTATCTGCCTATTGCTCTGAGGCAGTGGCATAAGGAGGCCCCAAATTGCCACATTTCATGACGTGAGTCAGTGGGAACATTCTGTATCCCTTTGGTAAAGCATCCTACCCTGCCCCTTGACAACCCAAAACTCTAAACCTCTAGACCAAGTTTTCAAGAATTGTGATAGACTATCAGGTAATGGTGAAAGTGTTCTTTAACAATTCCACCCCATTGATCTCTGGACTTATAAATTCTGTGGAAAAAATGGCACCATATATTGCTCTCAGCTGGAGGCATTCTATAGGGTAACTCCCCCTTCCAACATTGTTTCCCAGCTGATCCTATAAATAAATATATATAAGATTGGCCTTAAGCTGGTCCAGAAGGCAGAGAGTCTTGATGTCCACTCTTGTTGTTTTGCTGCCCCTCCCTTCCTCCAAACTTAAGCCTTATAGAAACTCCCTATGATGATATGAGAGGGACATAGAAACTTGGATATGGTTTACAGATGTATCCACACAACATTAGGTAGCACCAACAAGAAACAAACTGCTGTTGCATTCAGACATTTCAAGGTGGGCCTGAAGGACAGTGGTGAAGAGAAATCTCCCCAGTAGACAGAACTTTGAGCTCTTTGCTGAACCGGAGAGTTAGCCAGAGATAAGAATCATTAGACAGTGGCTAATGGTTTGGTTGGTTGTTTGGGGACCTAGAACAAAACTGGAAGATTTATGACAAGGAGATCTAGGAAAGGGGGTCTGATTTCTCAAAATGGATGGAACATGATCATGTTTGTGTCTAATCTAATAACTTCCCAATGCTTTCTGCCTGCAATACTTCTGTTAGTCCCCCTATTGATGGAGTCAAAGAATGCTCTATTTATCCTCATGGTATCTTGTAAAACCTTTCTCTGTCCAAGAGACTCTTACACATCAAAAGAAGTAAGGCATTTATCACTTGATAATGAATTCCTGCTGTGCATGCACAGCCATATTGCTTGGTGGATCAGAAAGCACCCAGTTCATGATGTCAAGTTGTGCTGCCTACTAATTTGGTGTTCTGTGGTCAAACTTTCAGTCTCTACAAGAGTTCAGTAGGAAACCAGCAGCTGTTTCTCAAAAGCATAAATTACAGTTGTCAGTAGAATATGCTACAGATTTGCTCTGAACGGTAGAACACAGAGATATTTTGGTCTAGAGATTAATATCAATATATACTTAGTAAGCCCTCAAAACTCATTATTTCTCTTTGATGCTTAGTTACCCTGGTACATGACCTTGGGCCCCTTTGGGGTTGGCTTAGAGGAAGACTTACATATTATTGTATTTCTGACAGTGCTGAAGAGTCCTTCCTAAGGAAACCTAATCTTCTCTTCATCAGGGAATAGGGGCTCCTGTGAGGTGGCAAAGCTCTGGGAATTAAAAGAGAAATAACTTCCTTTTGCAGTTACTCAAATCATGTTGCTGGTGACCTAGAATTTTTCTGCTTTTGTGAAGTAATGCTTTAGTAGGATGTCCATGCTTCTTTTGAAAGGTAATCCCAGCAATTCAAACTTAAAACTCTCTTTACCCCTTTTGCAGATTATAGTAACTGTACCCATCTTGTCTGCTGGTTAAGCACTGTCAGTTGGACTGATTGCCCCAGGATCCCATCATCCCCACTGAACCAGAAAGCCCATTTCATTGGAAACTCTCCAGATGTCATTCTCACAGGGCTGTTCAAGGCTTCTGGTTGTCTCCTTACCAGAGCATGTCTCAAAGCCTTAACAAAGGACAGTCTCTGGGTCTTCCTAGGAGACATAATCAGGTGGTGGGTTAAGTGGGTTGCACAAAATAATTCCTTTCAGGTTTCTCATATTCCTGAGTCTTTGACATTATTCCAGGGAAGTCTGAACCTCTGTGCTTTGTTAAACATAGACTGCTGTTGGATCAATAGTCAACCAACAGTTAACCAAATAGCCAAATTAGTAGAACTAATTCCAGCTCTTCAAACTAGCACATAAAGTCCAGAATCTTGGATAATAATACCCATATTAATAAATGTAGTCTAGTCCAGTATTTTTTCCATCTCAGGTTCTTATGGATATAAACTTAGCAAAATTTTGCTGTTGTTTTGGTATATAATCTATCTCTAGGTACAGACTGAGGATGCATGGATCTTACTCTAACTATGGGTTTCGAGGTAATGAGCAGAGTGATGGCAAATCTTCAGAATAAGCTTTTCCTTGAAAACTTATTATGTCAGATGAGGCCACAGATGGTGTGGAAGGAGGTGTTTGTACTGGTAAGAAAGGCTTAGTGGATTTGGGATGCAATGTTCTTAGATTTTGCAAATCTACCCAAGTGTCTTCACCTCAGTTTCAAGTTCCCACAATCCACACTAACATAACCTAATCTTAACATGAGTCTTGATATTGTGAAAGTTGTACTTGTCTTGTAATTTGGGAAGTCTGTACAACTAGATTTTGATCTAGTCTTCAGTGTGTGATATAAAAATAGGAAGTTCTATTAGCACCATCATGGAAGATCTCCATTTCTTTAACCATGCCCTGACTTGAGCCAAGAGTTTAAAACCCTGAACTTAGTGCTTTCTTCTAATAAGTTCTCCAATGCCACATGAAGAAGCCAGTCCTTCTTCATTACTATCATAATCATCAATACTACCCTAACTATCAAGTACAGTAGCTCCTTTATGTCTCAAAGTCTTGTTTTCCAATGGCCCTTCACCTCAAGTCAGCACAGATAATAGTATAAGTCACTGTGATATTATAGAATTGGCTCATAACTGCTTTCAAGGTCAAATAGGTAAGCATTCTCAGAATTCCTGAATCTCCAAGTTTCTGGAACTACTCTTGGGATCGGCCAGGAACCAGCCAGGGCAGGGAATGCATCTTGTCCTACCACACAGTGCCAAATGGCCATGAACCATATATCTCTACTCCCACTGCTTCCAGCCACAGTTCTTTGGAAGTAGGAGAATGTTCAGTCAGCAGCTTATAAATGATTGGCAATGAAGGGCTCTGCCCAGAAAGAAGAACTGCTCTAGTCAAGTCTCTCATTTGGAAAATATAATGGATAAGAGGCAAGAACTCCTCAGGTTTGGTAAAATTTGAAGGCCATGGTTGTTGTTTTGGGTTTTTTTTTTAGATTTTATTTTTATTTATCTGACAGACAGAAATCACAAGTAGACAGAGAGAGGAGAAAGCAGGCTCCCTGCTGAGCAGAGAGCCCGATGTGGGGCTCGATCCCAGGACCCTGGGGTCATGACCTGAGCCAAAGGCAGAGGCTTTAACCCACTGAGCCACCCAGGCACCCCTGAAGGCCATAGTTTAAACTGATGAAGAAGCAAAGATGATTCCTTCTAGGAAGAGAAGAATGGAGGAAAACACAGAGCAGATAGGAATAAGTAGAGACTAAGAAGTCTGTAAGGAGAGAGTGAGGTGCACCTTCACTGGGTGTCATTGTGCACAAGTTTCTGCTTATTTCCTCATGTGGGTTCCTCAAGAGGGCCCTTTATCTTTATTTTATATTTATTTTAAAATAAATGAGCAAAAGTAAATCCAACAAAACAAAGCCCTCCCTTTCACTTGAACAGTTTTCCTGGTCACTCTTCCTTAAGACCAAAATATCCTTGCCTGAGGAAGAAAAGAACATCTCTAATACATCGTTGTAGTAAATGAGGTAATTTGAGTGAAAGACTGGATGTAGAGGGGGGAAAAAAGAAACTTGTCTTCAGAATCAGATAGTTCAGAGTTCCAATTCTGGGCCTACCACTTATTATTTGCATGACCTTGGGTAGCTTAACCTCCCTGTACCTCAACTTTCTCAACTGTAAAATGAAAATAATAGTTTGACTTGAAATGCCCCTCCAGACCTACCAATTTCCATTTGTGAACCCATCCTTCAAAGTCAAGCTTAAGTGATATCTCCACAACTCCTTCCTAAGTCCCTAAGGGAAGTCACCTTCCTTCTGTGCCTCAGTTGATTGATCCTACTCTGCCTCACATACTACTTTTTTAGTAGTGCTTCATCTCCCTGAGCATCCTGCAGTTAAGGGTCTTTCGTCCTCTGTCCCTAATGGGGCAGAGCAGAGAGGACATACAGAATAAATGTTTCTGGAGTAGGAGAAGCATATACTTCCCATTAGAACCACTTTCTTTCTTTTTTTAAAATTTCAACTCCTTTTCTTAAAAATAAAATTCCAAATTTCATTTTGGAATTTCATGCAAAATGGAATTTTATTTCATTTTGGAATTTCATACTATATTTCATGCAGTGATTAGATAACAAATTACAAAATTAATTTGCTCTTTATCACTAAGTAATGTTATGTGAGTATTTTGGGTTTTCTTCAGCTTAAATTTTAGTGAATGCAAAGTAAGGCCTCAAGGGAATGGGAAAATATAAAAAAATGATCTATGACTCTATTAGAACAATGAAAAGAATTTAGAAATGTAGAAAAATGCATAGGAAAAAATCAAGATCTCCAGTGAAGAACAGAAGAGGTAGATGGTGGGATGCCTGGGTGGCTCAGTTGGTTAAGCAGCTGCCTTCGGCTCAGGTCATGATCCCAGCGTCCTGGGATCGAGTCCCACATCGGGCTCCTTGCTCCGCAGGGAGCCTGCTTCTCCCTCTGACTCTGCCTTCCACTCTGTCTGCCTGTGCTCGCTCTCGCTCGCTCTCTCTGACAAATAAATAAAATCTTTAAAAAAAAAAAAAAAAGAAAAGGCAGATGGTAAAAATTAATTATAAGATGGGGATGATTTTTTTTTCAACCAATTATTTCAACATTGGGTCCAATATGATTTGAAAGATGAGGTCATTTCAGGCAATTTAGAAACAACCCCTGGGTACTCTGCTTTTATGAATAGTCCAAACCTAGACATTACCTAACTGCTAAATGGTTAATGATCATGCTCTGTGGGGACATGCAGACATCCCTGCATTTTAACATGTCAAACAGCTGTTAGTTAAGCAGACACTCCCAACCATGTTCTTTCTCTGTATTCCCATAGAAAGAAAATCATAAGTGTGCAGAGTGAAGTTCAACTTGAAATAAATATTTAAATTAGTTATAAATTCTTGGTCAATATGTATAACTATAAGTAATTAAGAATGGTATCATTATTAGGGGAGAAGATGAATATGTTCTTAGAAGGGAATGTAAATAGACTGAAATCTCCAAAGGCACGAATTAGCTGAGTTCATTAGTTACCTGATGTGGAAGACTTACCCCAACTTCATAACTTTGAAATTAGCACAAAGTGGAAAGATGGTATATAAGCTGATTCTCACTCCCCCCCAACAAATAACTTCATTTTATTTTATTTTTTTAAGATTTTATTTATTTGAGAGAGAGAGCGAGCATGAAAGGGGCAAGGGACAGAGGGAGAAGCTGGCTCCCTGATGAGCAGAGGGACTGATGTGGGATTTGATCCTGGGACTCCAGGATCATGACCTGAGCTGAAGACAGTTGCTTAACCAACTGAGCCACCCAGGTGCCCAATAACTTCATTTCTAACAAATGTAAACCAGAATCACAATATTCTCTCTTCATTTAAACAGACCACCATGATATCTAGTGATAAAATCCTTTTAGAACAATGTTGAGTTGTAGTGAAAGGATCTTATTAGAGCTGTCCAAAGACTGACAGATGACATCAGTGATATCCCAGGAAGGAAACTAGATAACAAAATCAAATAAGCTCAAATAACTGCATCCCAGTGGGCTGGGCTCAATTTCAAAAGTGAATGTTGGTGACTATCAGAGCCCTGTCTACTGCTGATTTATTTTTAGATGGCTGTGGAATGTGGTCTGGGACTTGTGGCTGGGTGGACTGTGGCAGTAATGGGTGAGACACAGCCTCTGCAGCAGGGACTGAGTACAAAGATTTTGTCTGGCAGACAGAATGTGAAAGACCAGGGATGAGGGTTGGCTACAGATGAGGTGGTGGTGCCCTAATGTAAGGGGAATCAGAGGGACCAGGAAAACTGAATATAGGGGCTGCCTGCATGGGCCTGATCCTTAGTACCTAGGAGGAGAACAAAAAGAAAAGTATGTGTGGGTACTCACATTCTCAGTGGATTAGGTGGACAGGGCTCTTGGGACCAAGGGCCAAACCACAGCCCCTGTTATGAGAATTGGGGCACAAGGTGTGACTAAATCTCAAGGACAACTAGATGCCCAGATGGCTAAACTGGGGTAGAAGATGGGGGCACAGAATAAGCAGCAGGAGCTTAGCTCTTGACTTAGGTCAGGATTAGTCCAGGGAAATGAAAAGCCAGAAGAGCAGAGCCTACAGTGGGGGGTGCAGGGGGTATCAAGCAGTCACCATAGCCAGGAGGCAGTGGGGGGAACAAGAGAATGAACAGTTGGCTGGCAAGGCCTCCCAGTGCTGTCCCAGGTAGGTTAGCACAGGCTGTCATGGGCCTAAGCAGCAGGGTGCTGGTTCTGGTTCTGCCATCAAATGATGTCAGACAAATCTCTCAGAACCTCATTTTCCTCTTTTGAAAAACAATGGTAATAGCACTGGTTCTCCTAACAGTCTGGGTTGACATCTTGTTCTCCTTCCCTGGCTGCTTTTCATCCACTTGGGCCCTTGGATTTAGAGAAGATGTTAGCCTATTGTCTGTCTTCTGCTCTCTTCTCTCATTTTCTACTGTCTTCCTGGATTCCCTTGTCTACTCCTACAACTACACCTTTAGATTTGGCCTCTTTCTTGGACCTCAGTATACTAGTAAGTATTCATTAGGTTAGTTAGGGCTGGCTTATCTGCTGTAATAAATATATGATAACTAGGTAATGACTGAAGCATGATAAAAATAAATTATTTGCTCAAGGAAACCACCCATGCCCATGCTAGATGGGCAGAATGACTTCATTCCATGCAGTCATTCAGGGACCCAAGTTGATGGAATCTCTGCCACCTTCAACAGTAGCTTCATGGTTGTCCTGTCAATGCCACTACTGGAAGGGGAAAGGGCATGAGGGAGTGGGAAAAGAAGCTTACAAGGGCTAGGAATGAAAGTGGCACACACTTCTGATGATATTCCACAGTCTGGAACTCACTCACATTGCTACACCTAACTACATGGAAAGCTGGGAAATGCAGGGAGGTCATAAGCCCAAAAAGTGGAGACATAGTATTTAGTGAACAGTTATAAACTGCTGCCACAGTAATCCTTAATTTCCAAGTATCTTTGGGATATATCCCTTGGATGCTCTACAGCAACCCCAAACTAAACTTATTCAAAGTTAAAACTCATTAAAATCCCTAATGAAATTTGCTCCTTCTACTATGTTCCTTCCTAAGTTAATTGTAGTATCACTCACTTTGAAGCCCACCTACAAATCTCTGAGTGAGCTTCTCCCTGTTCCAGTAAGGTTTGGTGGTAGCCTTGGAAATTCATTGCTCTTGCCACCTTCCCCTTGCCTTCCTCCTCCTACCCACTCCCCCACCTCATCCTCTTCCTCCTTTTCCTCCTCCTCCTTCTTCTCTCTTTCTTCTTCTTTCTCCTCCTCCTCCTTCTTCTTTTCTTTTGTTACTGCTCCTATCTCCTGCTTCAGGGAGCACAATTAACTGAAGGCCCTAGGTGCTGATGACCTCTTCTGGGGCCATGTCTGTGTTTGTACTGAGTTCACATTCTCCACAGGCCACTCTCTGACAGTGAATGAGCATGCAAGGCCCATTCCTGCAAGTTGTGGAACTCCTTAGAGGGCAGCTTTGGCTCGAGGACTCCCCATCACTACTGAAGAAGCTTTCTGAGACTTCTGCTGAGTCTAGGACTCTCCTCCACAGGCCTCCTTTGTTGTCTCTTCTTCACTGAGATAGGACCCGTTCTATGGTCCAAAGGTTCTCCTCACCTTCAGCTTTCACTCATGTTCCCTCCAGTAAATCTCTTGCAGAGAAGTCTAATATAATGCTGGCATCTGCTTTTCAGAGGACGTGAACTGAAGTGTTTTTCAAAGGTGTAGTTTTCCACATTCCACTGCCCTAGATCAGCTGTGTCCTCCATCCCCCTTGTACTAATGAAAAAGCTCCTGATGGTCTCCCTGCATCCTGCCTAGTTCTCTTTAAGCAGAGCATCTACAGTGCCACAGGGTTCCGTTTCTAAAATCTAGATATTAACAAGTTACTCCTCTAATAAATGCTTTTAATTGTTCCCATCTGCCACTTATGGAATCCACTTAAATTTCATTAGAACATGGTTCAAAGCCTTTCACAATCTCTCCTCTACCTCACCTCCTCCCACTGTCCTTCCCACACCTGGAGCACTTGCCTTTCCTTGAACCTATATCGTTTTCCTTTGCATGGGCTACCCTTCTACCTGAAATGGCTTCCACCCATTTCTCATTCTATCAAAATCGTATTCATTCACTAGATCCCAACTCAAAAGCCCTCCTAATCTTCAAAGACCTATTTTTCCCCCTTCTGCTTTCTCACAGCACTTCAAGCATATCCCTATATTTAAGTGCATTTCTATATCCTCCACTAGCTGAAGATTCTTGAAAGCAAGATGGCGATTCATTCATTCAGGAAAAAGTTATTTAGCACCTACTGTGCCTTAGTTACTGTCCTGGGTGTTGGTGATAAATCATCAAAACAGATTTAAGAAATCCCTCCTAGGAGTTTCTAGTAAAAACTCAGTGTCGAGTGGTGCTCTTGCATATAGCGAGTGCCTCACTGTTTGTTAAATATTGGAAAGGAGATCATCATTTAAAATACTCTACTGAGCTAAGATATAGCTAATGGCAATGCTAAAACCCACACCTATGTTAGGAGGGAAAAGTAGAATTATGGCTTGGAATGTTTGCAGAACTTACAGAAGCATTCTGACAGAAGGGAAGTCAACCACAAATTTAGGCCAGGAACAGCTGAGGCAAAAAGTAAGAAGGTTGACAGAACATCCAAGTTACAGGGAACAGCTTTTGTATTAAAGCTAACAAGAATCCACATCAGTGGGCTCCTGGGTGGCCCAGTCAGTTAAACATCTTCCCTTGGTTCAGGTCATGATTCCAGGGTTCTGGGGTCAAATGCCACAGCAAGCTCCCTGTTTAGTGGGGAGTCTGCTTCTCCCCCCACCCTCTCCATCCCTCTCTCAAATAAATAAAATCTTAAAAAAAAAAAACAAAATCCCGGGCAGGATTGTTTAAAAAAAAAAAAGAATCCTGATCAGCAAAGAGACCAGGCATGTCTAGGAGTCATTTCCAGAAATAGCTTCTTCTCCAGGTGGCTTTGGAGGAAAGACTCCTATGACACACAGAGATGCCTCTCAAATGTCACTGGGCAGCCAATCTGAAGCACAGTCATGGACCCAAACATATTAACTCGGAGATCTAGGAGGCGTAGAGGTGACGAAGACCCTTCATCTTCTTTTACATGGACACTTACAAAATGAGGAGGTGGTTTTTCTGTAGACCAGACCATTATGTTCTGTTGCTGGGCAATCCCCATTGCATTTATTCCTCTTCTAATACATCTTGGATTTTGCTCATCCTTCCCATTGGGCAAGATCTCTGTTTGCAGTAAAATGCCTTCCTTATATTTTTTAGAAATGATGAATGCATTACAGAGTTTCAAGCAATAGCACACACAAAAATTGTATCACCCAAATCCCAAAACCCAGAATTATCATGAATATTTAGTGAACATCTTTTTTTTTTTTTTTTTAAGGTTTTATTTATTTACTTGACAGACAGAGATCACAAGTAGGAAGAAAGGCCGGCAGAGGGAGAGAAGGAGAAGCAGGCTCCCTGCTGAGCAGAGAGCCCTATGTGGGGCTTGATCTCAGGACCCTGGGATCACGACCTGAGCTGAAGGCAGAAGCTTTAACCCACTGAGCCACCCCAGCGCCCCTATTTAGTGAAAATTTTTATAGAAATCTCTTAAAGATTACCTAAACAAGATAAAAATAAGTATACCAAAATGAGATACCACAATTCTGCTTTTAATTTTTAATTTTAATTTTATTCGAAAGCATTGTTTTAAAGTACAGCATACATACCGAAAAGGAAACAAAATCATAAATGCAATGAATTATCACAAAATGAATATGTTTTATGTAACCTCCACTTAGGTCAAGATGTAAAACATCACCAGCATCCCAAAAGTCCCACTCCTATCTCCCTACTAAGAGTCCTCCTAATTGCACTTTTCTCTCTGTAAAGTCCATTCTATTCCATTCCATTCCAAATTGTATAGATTCACCTGTCAATGGGCGTTTGGTTTATCTCTGTTTGGGACTACTATAAATAATGCTGATAAGATATTCCTATCATTATTTTGGCACAAATATGTGCACATTTATTAGGTATTCCTCAGGAATAGAATTATTTCATGAAGCATGCATATGTCTGACTCAATCAGAAAACACCAAAAGTTTTCCAAGGTAGTTGTGTCAGTTTACCATTACAAACAATGTGTGAGGATACTGGTGATCTCCAAACTTGTCTACAATTGACATTGCAAGGGTTTTTTTCTTTCTTTCTCCATCTTAGCTCTTCCGGAAATAATGTTACTACATTGTTCAATTGGTTTTAATTTGCATTTCTCTGAATAATAAATTCTGTGAATTTATTGTCCATTTGGCATATCTGTTTTATAAAGTGCCTCTTCCAGTCTTTTGTGCCCACCCCCCACTTTTTAATGGGCTGTCTGCCTTTTTCTAATTAATTTGTTGGGATTATGTTGCAAATAACCTTCTCATGTCCTATGTGAAGAGTGAAACACCTTTCACTCTTACTATTATTTTGATAGCAGCTTTGCATTGTATTAGTTTTTACAATTAGTGGATACATCTTATTCTAAACAATTAGCATCAAGTGTGAGTATATTTTAATATAGCAGGAAAAAACTGAAGTAAAATTGAAGGAATTGCTAAATTTCAGGTTTTCTTACCATAAAAGATACTAAAAATATATAATACTAAAGATGAAGTAAAAACACTAAAGATGAAACCAGAGAGACAAACCATAAGAGACTCTTAATCACAGGAAACAAAATGAGGGTTGCTGGAGTGGAGAGGGGTGGGAGGGATGTGCTATGGTGAGAGCTGTGAATAGTGGAAGACTGATGAATCACTGTACCCCTGAAACAAATAATACATTATATGTTAATAAAAAAAAAGAAATAAAAAGTAAAAAAAAAGTATACTAGTTTCTAAAATAAACCTGTTAAAATTAAGGAAAGAGTTTATAAAAAGCATTTTTTGAAAAGCAGTTATTTTAAATGAGTTTCGGCTTTGTGTGGTATCTGCTAACTCCTTGTTCTGAATAGGGAAGTGAACATTTGTAGATTTCCTTTTCCCTTCTCTCTCCCACCCTCCAGCTTTATACTGTTGAGATTTTATATTTTAACCTGAAACCACAGTTTCTACCATAGCAGAATCTGGACTCTGTTTATGTGGGGTCATCCCTCTTTGCCAGTCTTTTTTATCATGCCTCTCGGTCCCTTTATTTTTTGATTTTTGTTCATCTCTTGGTTGGCTGGACTTCATTTCCAGCTACATTCATAAAGGCCCTCAGGTGCTGGTTTCCTCTGATACTGGAGAGCATCTGGCAGGCCCCTGGTGGCAGGCCCCTGGATAAGATCATCCATACACCTCCCACAGCACTCTGCTTTATAAGTCCAGGGAATGTAAACCAATTCCCCACTGACACTTCCTTGGTGCACTGAGAACAAGCTCTCAAGTTCCTGACTCAGTGGGCAGAAGCCAGATCTTGAATGGAGAAAGGAACCTTGGCAGCCTAAGTGGCTCTTTTAGCCCCTGCCCTCTTGCTTGCTCTAGCTGCTTCTCTTTTCCTGGGTGTGATCTGCTCCAAAGTGTGCAACAAGACAAGCCCTGCTGGTCCTGTGGCATGCTCTGCTTTCAAACCTATGATCTGTGAGGACTCTACAGAGTGGTTAATGTTTCACTGTGAAGTGAACTGTTTGGTTCCTGTGGGAACACGGGCACATGTGTGGATCGGTAAGATTATAATGGCCATTGAGGAAGACTGAATGTATTTATCTAAGTTATCCATGCATTTATTCCTCCCACAAACATTTATATACAAGGAGGTCCTTCCGTGTAACATCCACTACAATCTTGCTTTGTGTGTGAGGTACTCAAGAGAAGTTTTCTCCGACAAGCTGGAGAGACCAGTGCCAACTAGCATGATGTCACTCTGTCTGGCCCTAGTCCCCCTGAGTTTTGCACTCTATGTTTTCCTACTTCCACCCACATGGCCCTGGAAGGCATGGATAAAAATGGAGCCACTCTTCCTCAGCATCTTTATAGGGCAGCCTTTGCCAGTACCGTCCTCTACCACCATGCTGGACATGCTCCCTCCTGCCCTTCCTTTCCACTGACTAAATAAGTAACTTTGCTGAATGCAATTTAATTGTTGCTGTTAAAGAGAATCAGGGAACCCCACAGCAGACATGTGCAGACACATCAAATACACCCATTAACGAGTCTACGCCATGCAATATTGTCAAGTAAAATTTCTATCTATTCAGCATTGTCAGGTAGAAAATACCAGTTTTGCCCTAAGCACTGGGATTACCTTCGTAAGAGCAGAAGCCTTAGAGCTGACAGGATAGGACAGGCTCAGGAAATTCCAGCTAAAGTAGGGGTTGTAAGCCTATCCATGGAAAGAAAAGAAAGGTTTTTTTGTTGTTGTTTTTTTTTTTTTTTTTTTTTTTTTTTGGTTTTTGTTCTTCAGTATAAGAAGCCAAGCAAGATATTGACAACATAGACCCTGAGCTTGAAGGCAAGATAGCACAGTGTGTTCATTTCACATAGTAGCTGAATTCTTCCCTGAGCAATGGGTACAACCACAGTCAGAGGCTGATTTCCATTTTGGGAGTGGGGTGGGGTGGGGATCTGTAGATACATATGGAGGGAGATAGCAGTAAGTTTTCCTTTGATCCCTTTGTCATCTGTCATCATCTATCTACCTATCTTTAGACACCATGACTCTTGAAAGTGGACAGGACAATATGCGCTGTGAGATTTAGATTTCGGTACAAAAAGTTTCAGAAGCTGGTATATCATCTCAGGTTTTCCTTCTCTGTTCCACTCCTTACTTCAGGGGTGCCATTGCTTTATGACAAGTTCTCCATTTTCTGAGGTTCGATACCCCAACTTGCGGGTAGCCCTTGGCTCTCTGCCTTCACTCCTGCTGCTTCTCAGCACATCCTCACCTTCTCCACCTTCTGTTTTCTTGGGAGTTCCCTCCTCTGGACACTTTCTTCTGACTCTCACAGCCCATCAGAAGCTCCTGCCCTGGTCTATGATATGGGACAGCCCCATCTGGGCCAGGCTCCTCACCCCTTCAGATCTGGATAGGACTGACTCAGGTCCTCTTGCCCAGCTTGTCATACTGCCCTACCCAAGATTTCTCTGAATTTATGTTCTCAAAGTCACAACTGTGGCAATCTCCAGCCTTGGCCAAACTATTCTTTTCTCCATAAGCTATTTTGGTCCCTCTGCCCTGACGTCAACTCAAAATGTGTTGAGGCCTTTTCTCTTTGATCATTATTCCCTTTATGGTAACAGTCAACTGGATTCTGTTATGAGCAGCAAAATGTCTATTGGAGGTTTATGGGTCACAGGAAGTGCTTTTAAAAGCAAAGCACTTAAAATTGACATTGCTTTCTAAACTGGTCCTCCAACCAGGGATTTCTCTAGCTGGGGTAACTTCCCGTCCTTCTTGTCCCCTTTTTTTCAGAAACTCTCCCCTAAATTCTCTTCTGCCAACATCTATGCCAAATCCCAACCCAGAAGTTCATTAGATTATCCTTCCAATAAAGCCAGTTTCCTCCTAGTGAAGAACTCTGATGTCAACTGTTTAGATAAAGCAGTGTCTTTATTTCCTAAAATAGCAACCACCACACTGTAGTATAATCATCTATTTCTGTACCTCCCACTGTAACCAGTCTGAACAACTAAAGGCAGAAGCCTCCTCTTTTGATCTATATATCCCCCTTCCCTAGCAAGAGGGCTCCTAATGATTCAGTATACCCAGCCACTGACCCAAGGACCTATCAGGCACGATGCCTGTGATGGTTCTACCTAGCAGGAGCATGAGGGTCAAGCCAGGCAGTCTGTTGCTAGTTGATAATGGGGCTCTGTAGAGGGGTTTGCAGTGTTGCTTAGCAACACTTCCTCACTTTCCTGTCACTCATAATGTCTAGAACCAAATGATTCTTATAGTGAGACTTGGTCTTTTGACCTATCTCACTTAAAAAATAGGGAAGATTTTTCCTTTTGACTAAGCACAAAACACATAATTTTTTCAAAGATCACAAGGGCAGAAAAATCTGAAATATTCACACTCAAGTGTCTATTTCATCAGAAGGTTAACTGAGTCCGAGGGATATTGGGAAGATTTCCAAGAACCCACAACCTGTCTTCTGTTCCCTGAAAAGAAAAATTCTGTTAGCTGTGGCCAGTAATGCTGCTGGCCTGGAGTTCAACCAAGACTCTCCTGCAGGCTCAGATGTAGAAGTCACTCATGTGACATGGCCTGGACCAGAGTCAGCTGGTCTCCAAGGACAGAAATGCCTTCTGGATATAGTTGATGTTTCTGAGACTCACTTAGCTCAGGAAAAAGAACATTCAGATTTATTGTCCATCTGAAATGTAGAAAACCTTGGTATTGAACTTCAGTTCCTTGAAGCATTTGCATTGAAAAGATTGCACATGAGTCAAATAATCATAAATAATGGACTAGATTTCCCTCTGTGCCAGATAATACACAGCATATACTTTGTGATTATTTTTCCTTCTCTTGCTTTCCCACTACCTTCCATGAAGGGAAGCTGGTGATGTGCAGAAATCTGGATCCAGACTGCAGAGCAGGGCTAGAAGAGGGCTCTCATTCAGTTGTTGTGGGTTCAGGTGAGGCCCCACTGTCTTGTAGCTGTGAAGCCAGCAGCTTGCTGGGAATGGTGATCTCCAGGTAAGGCTAGACACAGTAGGGGCACAATCAATGATTCAACCCACAATCAACCCAGAATAATTCCATCATTCAGCATTCAACAAATATTTGTTAAGAGCTTGCCTAAGGGTGATACACAAACTCTAAAATCAGAGCGGTACTCCCTACATTCAGAGCTCTGTCTGACTGGAAACCAGGCCAGTGAGCTGCCTCAGGCCTAGGCTCACAGTTCTCCCTAGTAGTTATGTTCTGTAAAGTCACAGTGAAGACTACTCGTTGCCTATAAGGATTATACAGGGATAGGTCCCATGAGAACAGCACTTTCATCAACAGATCAGTATATAACGCTGTTTTATGCACATTTCTGTTTAAAGACCCCTTATTTAATAATATATCTAATATAGGGACTCCTGGGTGGCTCAGTTGGTTAAACAGCTGCCTTCAGCTCAGGTCATGATCCCAGCGTCCTGGGATCGAGTCCCACATCGGGCTCCTTGCTCGTCAGGGAGCCTGCTTCTCCCTCTGCCTCTGCCTACCATTCTGTCTGCCTGTGTGCGCTCTCTCTTTTTCTCTCTCTCTCTCTCTCTGGCAAATAAATAAATAAAATCTTAAAATACATATATATATATATATATATATATATATATATATATATCTAATATAAATACTGGACTCTTGCCAACAGCACTCTAACTCAGACCTGAACAAAGCTCATCAAACACGCATTTTCTCTCTCTAGCACATCACAGCCTTCCCGTGCTCAGGAACACTAGGCAGCACTTGCATGTGATGCTTGGGGGCCATTTCAACAGTGAAATCACCTGCAAAAAGCACACAGTGTAAAAACTCTGGCACTAGAAAGAACACAAAAAAGATACCGGTTCCAGTATGACAAGCAGAAACAAGCAGTAGAGCCTTAGTTGGTTGGCCTCAGCTGGGAACTGGCCAGATTTTTCTGGTTTTTCAGATTTTGAAATTTTCTTCACTCTGCACATGTCCACAATGACTACAAAAGCATTGCAAGTGTTATTTTTTGTTACAAATAGTAGGAGAGAGTGAGTAAATTCACAAATACAGAATTTGTGAATAATGAGGATCAACTACATATATGTACATAAGTATATGGCATTATTTATATCTATTTTAAAGCATGTACACACACATATGGATATGCAAATGCTCGGCACCTATATGCATATGTATGTATGCATTTAAAAAGTAAAACTTATACCCACCACTACACAAGGAGAAAATATGACCCTAAAGGCACCATCATAAATGCTACCTCCTTTAGCTGATTGGAACAATCTTCTGGTTACTTGGTTTCCAAACTCTTTAGAGTAGAAATTTCTAAATCTAACAACCCCACACTATTTCAATCAGACTAACCCTGCCTGTATAAAAAAACACACCTTGTTAAAATTGTGTGTTCTAGTCCCTAATCTTGTTCCTGACCGATTGAAACAAAATCTGGGTAAGACAGGGCAGGGGCCCTGCAATGTGAATGTGTATTCTATATAGCTTTACAGAGCTCACAACTCATGTTTGAGAATAGCAGTGGAGAGGTTCCCAGACAGTTAAAAAGATCAGCCCTGGAAGCACTTTGTCTGACTCCAGGGCAAGAGGCAAACTACAGATTCTTCCTCCACCTACCCCACTACTTGTGAGTGGATGAGACAAAACTAAATGGGACCCCCAGGAATAACTTGTAGAAGGCCAGTGGGCAGTTCCACTTAAATTCCGGTGACCTAAGGGAAGGTTGCTTAACTTCACCGTGCCTTATCTGTAGAGTAATGGTAACAATAGTAGTTATATTTTATGGTCCTCTTAGAATTCCATGTATTCATACACACAGAACATGTAGAGCAATGTGTGCAAATACTCATCAATCATTTATCGTCATCATTATCACCTCCTGCCACCCGGACTTCAGTCAGTTTCCCACAGCCAGGTATCACCCCTTCCCTCATACTCACTTTTTCAGCCACATGAATCTCACCTCCTTTTCAAATCTTCCCTGTTTCACTCTGGATGTTTCTGTTTAAATGGCTACTTTATAAAAAAAAAAAAATTGTATTTGAAAGAAAAGTAGGACGACACACCCATCTGGGTGGCTAAAAATGAAAGATAGACAACACCTGGAGTTGGTAAGGATATGGAAAAAGTGAAATTGTTTTTCTTTCTTTCTTTCTTTCTTTCTTTCTTTCTTTCTTTCTTTCTTTCTTTCTTTCTTTCTTTCTTCCCCACTTCTTTCTCCCCTCCCCTCCCGTTCCTTCCCCTCCCCTCCCCTCCCCTCTCCTCCCCTCCTCTCCTCCCTTTCTTTCAAAGTGAAATTTTCACACCTTGCTGTTGGGAATATAGCTTGGTAAAATCACTTGGAGAAACCTGTTGACAGTATCTATTAAGGCTGAACATGCTCATATACTATGACCCAGCCATTCCACTCCTAAAGGCATTGTTGCAGAACCTGGACAGGATCCTGGCAGAAGAACCAAGTGGCACTCGGAGACGTTGGAGGATCGGAGGTTTATTTAACAATGGCAGGCTCATACAGGGTTATTCTCCAAAGGTCTGAGCCCCGAGCACAAGCAGAGAGTGGGATTTATACCCTTCTACTTCCACATACTTGGTACCTTTGGCATGCACAGGAAATGGGGGAGGAAGGAAGAACCCAGAAGGGCTTTGAGACAGGGACTAGAATTCCCTTGCTGGTTTGGTCAGCCATCTGTTTTTCCCTATCAGCATGAGTACTGTAAGGGAGGAAAACCCTTTTTTCTACCTTCTTAGGATCTGTGTGGGCCTAAGAATTAAACTGACATAAGACAGATTAACAGAAGAAAAGCATTCAAATTTTATTTAGTATTGTTGTGTTCACATGGGAGGCTTCATAGGAGAAATGAGACCCCAAATAGCAGATGGGCCTGACAGATTGTGTACCATTTTTAATGATGAACAATAAATTTATGGAGAAGCAAAAAGACAAAGGGTTAAGCTTCTAGCTATTGTAAATTGTGGGATGGTGACTGGTCCTTTCCATCTCTTCTTTCCCCCTGTTTTTTAGGTACTGTAAGATGAAAATATGTGCCAGAATGAACGGAAGATAAGGATCATTTAAGTAGGTTTGTTTGCACAGGCCTGTCTTTTTTTAAATTATTTTTTATTTCTTATATACATATATTTTTATCCCCAGGGGTACAGGTCTGTGAATCTCCAGGTTTACACACTTCACAGCACTCACCAAAGCACATACCCTCCCCAATGTCCATAACGCCATTCTCCTTCCCCCAACCTCCCTTCCCCCAGCAACCCTCAGTTTGTTTTGTGAGATTAAGAGTCACTTATGGTTTGTCTCCCTCCCAATCCCATCTTGTTTCATTGATTCTTCCCCTACCCACTTAAGCCCCCATGTTGCATCACCACTTCCTCATATCAGGGAGATCATATGATAGTTGTCTTTCTCTGCTTGACTTATTTCGCTAAGCATGATACGCTCTAGTTCCATCCATGTCGTTGCAAATGGCAAGATTTCATTTCTTTTGATGGCTGCATAGTATTCCATTGTGTATATATGCCACATCTTCTTGATCCATTCATCTGTTGATGGACATCTAGGTTCTTTCCAATTGTGGACATTGTTGCTATAAACATTCGGGTGCACGTGCCCCTTTGGATCACTACGTTTGTATCTTTAGGATAAATACCCAGTAGTGCAAATGCTGGGTCATAGGGCAGTTCTATTTTCAACATTTTGAGGAACCTCCGTGCTGTTTTCCAGAGCAGTTGCACCAGCTTGCATTCCCACCAACAGTGTAGGAGGGTTCCCCTTTCTCCGCATCCTCGCCAGCATCTGTCATTTCCTGACTTGTTGATTTTAGCCATTCTGACTGGTGTGAGGTGATATCTCATTGTGGTTTTGATTTGTATTTCCCTGATGCCGAGTGATATGGAGCACTTTTTCATGTGTCTGTTGGCCATCTGGACGTCTTCTTTGCAGAAATGTCTGTTCATGTCCTCTGCCCATTTCTTGATTGGATTATTTGTTCTTTGGGTGTTGAGTTTGCTAAGTTCTTTATAGATTTTTGGACACTAGTCCTTTATCTGATATGTCGTTTGCAAATATCTTCTCCCATTCTGTCAGTTGTCTTTTGGTTTTGTTAACTGTTTCCTTTGCTGTGCAAAAGCTTTTGATCTTGATAAAATCCCAATAGTTCATTTTTGCCCTTGCTTCCCTTGCCTTTGGCGATGTTCCTAGGAAGATGTTGCTGTGGCTGAGGTCGAAGAGGTTGCTGCCTGTGTTCTGCTCAAGGATTTTGATGGATTCCTTTCGCACATTGAGGTCCTTCATCCATTTTGAGTCTATTTTCGTGTGTGGTATAAAGAAATGGTCCAATTTCATTTTTCTGCATGTGGCTGTCCAATTTTCCTAACACCATTTATTGAAGAGGCTGTCTTTTTTCCATTGGACATTCTTTCCTGCTTTGTTGACGATTAGTTGACCATAGAGTTGAGGGTCTATTTCTGGGCTCTCTATTCTTTTCCATTGATCTATGTGTCTGTTTTGGTGCCAGTACCATGCTGTCTTGATGATGACAGCTTTGTAATAGAACTTGAAGTCCGGAATTGTGATGCCACCAACGTTGGCTTTCTTTTTCAATATCCCTTTGGTTATTCGAGGTCTTTTCTGGTTCCATATAAATTTTAGAATTATTTGTTCCATTTCTTTGAAAAAGATGGATGGTACTTTGATAGGAATTGCATTAAATGTGTAGATTGCTTTAGGTAGCATAGACATTTTCACAATATTTATTCTTCCAATCCATGAGCGTGGAACATTTTTCCATTTCTTTGTGTCTTCCTCAATTTCTTTCATGAGTACTTTATAGTTTTCTGAGTATTGATTCTGTGCCTCTTTGGTTAGGTTTATTCCTAGGTATCTTATGGTTTTGGGTGCAATTGTAAATGGGATGGACTCCTTAATTTCTCTTTCTTCTGTCTTGTTGTTGGTGTAGAGAAATGCAACTGATTTCTGCACAGGCCTTTATTGACATGCACTCTCAATCTCCGGTAAGAATGTTCTCTTCCTGGTAAAGGAAGATCATCTTTCTCATGGGAAATTTTACAACTTGTTTTTAGGTAGAGGAGGGAATTCAGAGAGCTTTTGTGCATCTGCTATTTCTCAAGGGCCTTCAGCTCAAAATATTAAAAAATGCCAAAGCCCCATTCTTTGGGGTGGTATGTTCTGATTCCTGTCAATACATTCAGCAAAAGACAAGTGCAGGAATATAATTAGTAATAATCAAAAACTAGAAGAACCTAAATGGCCATTAACAGTAGGATGGGTGAACAAACTGGGATATTCATACAAAGGAATTCTACATAATAAATGGAATGAACAAACTGAATGCCCTCAATGTAGATGAGTTCCACAGACAGAAAGTCAGGTGAAAGAAGACTAAAGAAAGCACACTATATGTTTCCATTTATACAAAATATAAGAAGGCAAAATGAATGGGTGATGTTAGAAGTCAGGTGGGGGTGCTCCTGAAGGAGGAGACTAATGACTAATGACTCTAGAGGAGAGACATGAATATTTTCAGGTTTCTAGTTATGATTGATTCTGGGCTGCTGATACATGTATCTGCACCTTGTGATAACTTTCTGTAGTTGTGTGCTTATTCATGCATTTTACTAAATTTATATTAGATTTTAGTAAAAGTTAACATCAAAAAAGAAAGACATGAGTTTGAAGAAGTCTGTGGTTGGAGTCAGGGATTGATGTCAAAGATGGAGAACGGTTGAGCTGCTTTAAAAAGAGGAGGAGGAAAATATCAAGGGGAGTTACAAGAACTTTTTACTTATAATGATTTTGAAGGACCAAGTACAGAAACCCACAATTCAAAGAGAATTCATAGAGCACCAACTTGGAGAATCATAACCAGGAGGCAGAGCCCTGAGTCGCCTCCGGAACTACTTTGTGGTGACCCCAGTAGTCCTCCTTAGCTGGCCCCATGGTTCTACAACATCAGAGGCTCCACGTGTGTGCTTGTGGCATGACTGTGTAGCAAGTTTCAGGGTGAGAATGTGTCTTGTCCCAAGATGACCATGTTCATTAACTAGCAGAGATTTATTGAATATTTACTCTATGCAAAGCAACTCTCCTACACTTTTCTATTTACCTCAAGGCGAGTGGAGACAAAAGAGCACTTGGAGGGAATGATCTACTCTGTTCTCTGGAGCAGAGAGGTGGTCTCTTTCCCCATGTTTCCTAGACCTGCCTGCCCATCAGAAACACCTGAAGTGCTTGCCAAAAATGTAGGTTCCCAAGCCAACTTCCTAGAAATTCTGGCTTGATTGGTTGGGGCAAGATCTGGGATTCCAGGCTCCTCTTCTAATCAGACCACTTTAGGAAACAGTGCTCTAGTATTAGGGGACATTCTTTTGAAAAAAATAAACATACTATTGTAAATAGTGAAATGAAGTTTTGAAAATAATTCAAAATTTATATTAATATTATAATTTCCTGAATAGGAAAGGAGTGGGATCCTGACAGTGAGTCTAGCAGTAAATTTGCTAGATAAATATATGGGACACCCAGTTAGAATTGAATTTTAGATAAATAATGAATAATATTTTAGTATAAGTATGTATGAAATATACTTAGGCTAATTTTTGTTTGCCATTTATCTGAAATTCAGATGTAGCTGGGTGCTCTGTATTTTAATTTCCAAATCTGACCAGCCATCCAGCAGGGGGAAGAGAAGGCATTTGCTGGCTGATTGTAGATGGAAATAGACAGGCTGGCTGGGATCAGAGGTGGCACGCAGGAGGTTAGGATGATAAGGACATTTGTTGACTTTACTAGGGGCTAGATGCTATTTTAAGCTCCTTACATTAATATATTCACCTTTTATACTAACATATGGTGTAGATATCCTTATCTTTATTTTACAGATTTGGAAACTAAAGCAGATAGTGGTAACTTGCCCCAAACCACAGTGGTGAGGAACCAGAACAGCAGGATTCCTCCCAGGTAGTGTGGTCCTGTACCTTTGTGCAAGCCACCATCCTGGCTGCCACCAGAGGAAAGAGGCAAGGGTTTCTCTAATACAGGGGTTCTTAAATGCCATGGATGGTCCCTGGTCCCTCTTCCTCAATTCATTAATCTATTCAACAAATGTTTAGTGTGTGCCTACTCTTGCTAGATACTAGCCTGGGACTTGAAGGATGTGGTGGTAAATGAAACAGACCCAGTCCTTGCTTTGTTAGAACTCATAATGGTGGGAGGTGAGGGATGGTTTCTACAATTTATATCAGAAATTCAAGTAAGCCCTAACCCGACCTCAGGGAAAATCAGGAGCCACCGGTCTGGCTCTTCTCTCCCACTGATCTTTCTCAGATCCACCACTGCCTGGTCCAGTGCTGGCCACCTCCCAGCTGTGGCTCCCACTATGTGTTATCAATATGCTTTACCCACTTGTGTTTTTATCACTGCCCTGAAAACTCGGGCAGCACTTTGTCCAGGAAGCAGGAGGCATCAGCCTACCAGCTCCCTAAGCAGAGTTCTCAGAGCCATGTTTGGGAACATTTGCAGAAGACCTCCAAGTGGACTTCAGTCCAGGATAGAGGCCAAAGGGGAAACTGGCACATGTCTGGGAGAACCTGGTACCCAGACAGGAGACTGCCCTCCTTTTCTGGTAACCTGAGACACCTTGCCATTGGTGATGATCTTTCCTCAGCTCCATTAGCAGGTAATGGCAGAACATCTTTGAAGCCTGGGGCTCCTCTCTGTCTTCATAGAAAACAGTTCATCCCTCCTCACTCTGCCCCACCCAGGCAGCAACTTAAGGCTTTTAGCACAGCACTTAAAACACAATTAATGCCAAGATCACAATGAAGAGAAAGCAAAGCAAAAATGTGAGGTCATTCTTCACATATCAGATTGACAAATACCTTAAATGGTGATGGCCTGTGGTGTTGGGGAGTATGGGAAGACAGGTGCTGTCATACACTCTTGGGAGGGAGCAAATTTTTTGGAGGGCATTTTGATAGTATCTACAGAAATTAAAAAATACACACCCCTTTTGACCTAGCAAGATTCCTGTAGAATTCACCATATAGCATAATTCAAAATATTTATAGAAGGATATTTCACTGCACAGGATATAACAGTTTTTAAAAAAACAGAAATGATAGCCTAAATGTCCATCAGTGGTTGAATGGTTGGTTACACAGATGGCAGTTTCTTTGTAAAACTGAATTTTCTGCAACCATAAGAAAGAATGAACTAGGTCTACAGATACTCAGATGCTACCCATGATACATTTCACCTTTTTTTATCTACTGTTTTCATGCACAACAGTCACCATAATTTATGCATGCCAATCACAATGCTAGAGTAGAGAAAATGGCTATGATTGGGTAGGATGGCCTTAGGGAGACAGAGGGGCAGGGAGATAGGTGGGGGAACCCAGAGCAAAGGAACAGAGAGTTTAGGGGGATGGGGGTGGCCACCATAATCATAAGATGTCAACTTCACGTTAGAATAACATTGCCCTTTGGATTTAGTGCCTAGGGGACTAAAGGAAGGCTATAGGGGACTCTGGCAACAGCTGTGCCAAAGGGACCAGACTCCAGATTGGAGAGGACAGAGAAGAAACAAGAGGCAGGAAACAAGACCATAATATAGAGAACTCTTGAAAACTGCACATGGAAACAGAGAAATAATGTGATGGGTGGAATTGGGTGAGAGGAAATTGAGATCCACTTTTTAAATAGGAGAAATTTGAATATGTAAAAACCAATGGGAAGAATTTAAGTGCGTTATGCTATTAAGTTAAAAACAATAGCCACAAAATAGAGTGTAATATGGTATATATACTATAATAGAGTCTGTATGTATACACATATTATACACACACATATTATATACACACACATATTATAATCCAATTTGTGTAAAAACTTAAGACCATTCATATTCTGGTACATAAAACTTTTTCTATAAGGACACGAGAAATTATTAAAATTGGTAACCATCGTTAATTATTAATAGCGGTAACCATTATTATCTTTGGGAAGAGCTAATGGGATGAGAGAGATCATGAGTTTTACTTCTTATTTTACACTTCAGAACTCTCTTCTTCCCCCCTCAACCAAAATTCCTAATTTTCAGGGTAATTGATCTCATCTAAGTACCCAGAGGAAGGCAATTCCAATTAAAGGAATCCAAAGAATCCAAGCTAAAAACTACATTGTAAATAACCCTGCTTCTGGCTCCTCCACACCCACCCACCCAGGGGGTTTACATCCTTAAACAACATTCATCTTCTCTGGGATAAACTTTGTCAAATCACAAAGACCAGGGAGGAATTTCAGGAATGTTAGGCCATCTTTCCCCTTTCTGGGTGCTTGTTTCACTGAGGCTGTGCCTGGAAGCTGAGCAAGGTCCTGATTAGTGGTACTCAGCCCTGGCTGGTGTTGGAGAGATACTGATGACCTAATACCACACTGGCTCAGATAAATCCAAACCACTGGGGTGGAGCCCAGGTACCATTATTTTTTAACACTTGACCCTCAACCAAGTGTTTAGAGCAGTGGGTTCTCAACCTGGCTACACACTGACATCACACAGGGAGTAAAAAAACAAAACAAAACAAAACAAAACAAAACATTCACATCTGCATCAGTCTGTGGGGGTTGCCATCCCACATACTGTAAGGTTTTGTAGGCAAGAGTGCCTTTAATAAACCTTGCCTTGCACCCACTTCGCCTGGTGTGTCTTGTTTATCCCGCCTATAAAACCTTACATTTGGTGCCGAAACCTGGGAGAGATTGAGCCCCCACCCCAGTGAGGAGGCTCTCTCCTCTCCCTAGCTGGACCTGGGCCTACCTTTCCCAATGCCACTTCTGAAGCCATGGTGAGTTTCCCCCCGATTCCATGCCTCCTTCCGGAAAGCCCTGCCCTAATCTCGGCTGTGTAAGGGTGGACCCCGCCAGTCACCAGGTGACCTCTGTGACTCCGAGAGGCTGGGAGATGTCCTAACCTCTACAGCAGTCAACAGTTCTTCCACAACCCAGTGGTGGATGAGGGGACGCCTTCCTCCAGCCCTCGGGTTGCCTGGCAATGAATCGTGGGGACCTCCCAATTCAAATTCGACCCTAAAACATCCTAGGGGTGTTTTAGGCCTGTTGGCCAATCTTAAAACCCTGGAACTGAACCAGGACCTGTGAAAACGATGCTACTGTACTGTCGCTTGGCCACAATACCGATTAGACAATCAGTCCCAATGGCCTCCAGAAGGCACGTTTAATTATCAGATTCTCATGGACCTAAATAACCTCGGCAGACACCAAGGCAGATGGGCCAAGGTCCCTTATGTCCAGGCTTTCTGGACTCTGTGCTCTCGCCTCCCCCTCTGCTCTCACTGCTCCACTTCACAGGTCCTCTTGGCCTGCTCCCCTCCCCCTACCCTACCCTCCACTTCTCCCAAAGACCCAGACCTCTCCTCCCTTTCTCCCCTCTCTGAACCCCCGGAGAGCTTCACCCACCCACCGACAAGAGGGCCCCAGTTCCTCTTCCTCCTCCTCCTTACCACGATCCCTTACCCCAAGGTCCCTTAAATTCAGGATTTCTGAACCGGTGCCCTTGTCTACCCCTCCCGCTCCCCACTCCTATCCGAACTCCTGTCTAAGTTATCCATAGTAAACGTGAAACTTCAATCAAAGTTTACTGAAGGTCAAATAAGCTCTTGTTATTTGTTAAAATCTGTTAGCAAAGAAATGACTAAACTGATGGCTAAATATCTGTCTCAAAGTTTTAATGAGTAATTGCTGATATAGCTTTCAAAGATTTTGGTAACCTGAACGTTTAAAGTTTTGCTTGGATGACAAATGGAATTAAATTTGTTGGACATTTAGGTCTTTTCCAAAGAGGATAAAATGCCAAGTCATTGTATACTGAACATAAGTTTGTGCTTTTGACTTCTTACAGCAAAGAAAATAAGAATATTTAAATCTGTTAGTAAGCATGGTTTGTGCTTAACTGATTCATAAATTGGCATCTAAAGAATTCTGTTATAACCGTTCACAATTAACTAAATTGTTAATAACTAAAGGTTAATAACTAAAGGTGTTTCTAAGAGTACAAAATTCTGCTAACTGTAAGACTGATGGAAATAAAGGAAGCCACTCTGTATGTAGGAAAGTAGAAGATATATAAGAAAGATTTATGGAATGGGAGTACATTTTATTGAAAGTAAAAGGAGATAGTTTTGTCCAAAATGAGATGGTTGTTTGGGACAAAACCTGAATGCAAAGGAAAGTTGTAGAAGGTTTGTGAAGGGAAATAATTCAGGAACCTAATGAAAACCTGGCCATGTTTCTTAACCGACTTACTAAAGCACTGACTCAATACACTCTCCTAGACCTGGCCTCTCCGGCAGGGGCCACTGTTTTAGCTACTCACTTTATTTCTCAGTAAGCCACGGACATTTGGAAAAAAACTAAAGAAAGTGGAGGAGGGCCCTCAAACTCCCATTTCTGATCTGGTGAAAATGGCATTTAAAGTCTTTAACTCCCAAGAGGAGGCAGCAGAACTTAAGTGGCAAGCCAGACTCCAACAGAAAGCCCAACTGCAGACCCAAGCCCTGGTAGCAGCCCTGAGGCCGGCAGGTTCTGGGGGTCAACAGAAGGGAGCACCTAACTGCGTCCTTCTGGGGGCCTGTTTCAAGTGCAGAGCCAAGGGACACTGGGCCCGTCAATGCCCCAATCCAAAGTGCATACTAGGCTGTGCCCTCAATGCCGCATGATGGGCCACTGGAAATTGGACTGCCCCAGCCTTGGGGTATTCCCAGCACCTTCATGTGGGGGAGACGCTGAGACGGTAAGTCCTGCCTTCCAACTTCTCGGATTGGAGGATGACTGATGGAGCCCAGACTCGGACACCCCTCTCACCCATGCCGAGCCCAGGGTCATGCTCCAGGAAGCGGGTAAGTCCATTTCCTTTCTGTTGGACACGGGACATTCTGTCCTGCCTTCCTACTCGGGTCCTACTCATCCCTCCCCAGTTGCAGTTATGCCACATGCAGCCTGGATGGGTTCCCCTTCTCACACTCCTTCCTCATTATCCCTTCCTGCCCTATTCCCCTACTAGGCAGGGATATCCTCCACAAACTTCAGGCCACCATTCGTCTCTCTCCCTCTCCCTCGACTTCTGCTCACCTCATCCTCCCTCTACTCCCCTCTGTCTCATCCTCTATCCCAGACTGTCTCCCCTCCATAGACCCGCAGGTATGGGACATTTCCAGATCTATAGTAGCAACCCATCACACCCCAGTCAGGATACGACTCAAGGACAAGTCTACATTTCCATCCCGTCCACAGTTCCCTATCTTGATGACCCACCGACTCAAGGACAAGTCTACATTTCCATCCCGCCCACAGTTCCCTATCTTGATGACCCACTGGCGAGGACTTAAGCCCATCATCAACTGCCTCTGGCAGCAGGGTCTCCTTAACCCCATTAACTCTCCAAGCAACTAGATGTCACTGCCCAGGGATGGCAGCCCTGCCTTAGGGCCCTAGCGGCAGCTGCTTCTCTTACCAAGGAGGCCCTCAAACTTACCTTAGGACAGCCCCTCACAGTCTTCTCCCCCCATTGACTGATGGACTTAGTCAGCGACAAATCCTTGGCACAACTCACTCCTTCCTGTCTCCAACTCTACCACCTGCTATTCATAGAAAACCCCCAGGTCACACTTTCTGTCTCCCCTCACTTAAATCCCGCCACTCTCTTACCAACACCTTCATCTACCCCCACTCCTCTCCACTCCTGCTCTCAACTCCTGGAAAACTCTGCCCCTCCCATCCAGGACTTTTGGACCAGCCACTGCCTAACCCTGATTGCACTCTGTTTGTGGATGGGAGCTCCTTCATAGCTCCAGACAGAGGGCAACACACAGCCTATGCAGTGATCACTCTGGATGCAGTCATAGAAGCGGCCCCCCTTCCCATTGGGACTACTTCTCAAAAGGCAGAACTCATGGCTCTTACCAGGGCCCTTCACTTATCTGAGGGCCAATGGGTCACTATTTATACTGACTCCAAATATGCTTTCCTTATTACCCACGCTCACTCTGTCCTCTGGCGAGAAAGGGGATTTCTCACAACGAAGGGAACCCCCATAGTCAACAGGCCTCTTTTTGCCAAACTCCTTGAGGCTCTCAAGTTCCCTCCTGAGGTGGCTATTGTCCACTGCCATGGCCATCAGGCCTCCAAGGACCCCATCTCTTTGGGGAACAAGGGTGACTCTATTGCCCGACAGATGGCCTTAAACTCCTCCCCAACCCCTCTCCTGTTTCTCAACACTCCTCACAGTCCCTCGTACACTGATGAGGAGACTTGGGCCCTTAAACCATTAGGTGGCAGGTTGGGTGACAAGGGATGGTATTTTGTCCAGGACAAAATTGCCCTCCCAAACAGCCTAATCCACACCCTCATTACTGACATCCACCAGTCTCTCCACTTCAGTCCAAAGGCCCTGTACCAATTTCTCCAACCTCTGTTTCACCACCCCCTCATCCAAAAGACCATTAAGGAGGTACACCAGGCCTGCAAAACCTGTTCTATGGTCAATCCCCAGGGCGGCCTCCACAGACTGGGACCCACCCACCAGCTCCAAGGGCATCAAACAGGCAAGGATTGGCAACCTGACTTCACTCACATGCCTCGACACAAAACCTTTAGATACTTAGGAACTCTCATGGACACCTTCACAGGCTGGATCGAGGCATTCCCCACCACTAGGGAAACAGCAGACGTGGTCACCGCCCTTCTCATTGAGCACATCATCCTGAGGTTTGGACTCCCTCAAACCCTACAATCAGACAATGGACTGGCCTTCATCTCCAGCATCACACAACAGATCTCCGAGAATCCTCAACATCACCTGGAAATTCCATATCCCCTATTACCCCCAATCCTCAGGTAAGGTGGAGAGGGCCAATGGCCTCCTCAAGGGACAACTCACCAAACTCACTCTTGAAACCCGCCTCTCTTGGCCAACCCTTCTCCCACTAGCGCTCACCCGTCTTAGGGCCTCCCCTCGCGGCCTGTCAGGACTCAGCCCCTTTGAGCTCCTATACCACAGGCCCTTCCTGCCTAATCACAACCTGCCTGCCTCTCCTCCACCCCTCTTATCCTATCTCCCCTATCTGACCCTCTTATGAGCCCTCCTAAGGGCTCATGCAGATTCAACCATCCCCGCCTGACAGCCCAGGCGGAGACTTACCCCAGGCCCTAAATCCTGGGGACCAAGTTCTCCTACAAGAGCTCCACCCAAAGTCCTTACAGCCCAGGTGGACCGGCCCCCATACTGTTATTCTCACAACTCCCACAGCTGCAAAACTCCTAGGACACCACCCATAGGTACACATTTCCAATATAAAACCAGCGCCACCACAGGATGGCTGGACTTCCCAAACCCTGGGGCCAATGCAGCTGTAGATTTCCCACACTTCTTCTCCTCACTTTCCCCTTCCTCCTAACCCTCTGTAGCCACTTGTCCATCACACCTGAGTTCAGGTGGCACTTTTACCTGAGGGAAAACTGGACCCATGGGGAGACTGCCCAGTCTAGCCTACTAGCTACCACAGATTGCCAGCCCAGAGGGTGCCAGGCCTCTATCAACTTCACCATCCCTGCCTTCCTTTCCATTCAGCAGGGGCACTCCAACCCCACTATGTGCTTCATCTATGACCAAACTCATTCTAACTGCTGAACATACTGGGTCCAGACAAACGGGGGCTGCCCATATACCTACTGCAAAATGCATAAGGCCCGACTAGATATTTATGGAAACCAGCGCTCCCGATATTGCTTCACCACTGATGGGAGTAGTGCTTGGTACCTCACCATCCCCGACCCTTGGGATCCACGATGGGCTACTGGAGTTGAGGCCAAACTTTACACATGGCCCTCTGATTCATATACAATGGCCTCCTTGCACATCTACCGGGCCTATGATAGAAACACTCCCCAAAATCCTCAGGACCTCCAGAGCCAGTCACGGTCCATCCAGGCCCAGGAACAAGCAATCCGAAATGCCCTACTCCTGTCTCCTACTCAGGATTCTGACCCATTTTCCTGGCTTAAACTGATTCAACAAGGCCTTACTCTGACTAACCTTTCCGGTATGGGCAACCTGTCCCACTGCTTCATCTGTGCAGCTCTCGGGGCCAACCCCCTTATCGCGGTACCCTTACCACACCCTTTCAAAATAACCACTCTCACTCTTACCTCTTCGGCACCCATCACTCTACAGGACGTTCCCCTATTTGTTGATCCTCAAAACCCAGTACTCTCATTCTGCTACTCATCCCCAAACCCTTCCTTATACAATTTGACTAATTCATCCTCCCCTACTCATGCTCCTCCGGGAGGTTTCTTCTGGTGCAATGGCACTCTGTCAAAAACCTCTAAGTTCTCTGACACCCTCCTATGCATCCCAAGATCCCTGGTCCCCCAACTAACCATCTACACACAAGCTGAAGTGGATATCCTCACTGACACCATCCAGCGACAGAAAAGGGTCACTTCCCCTGGTTATTGGGGCCTCCCTGGCATCTTCCCTAGTGGCCACTAGGCTGGGCACTGGGTCCCTAGCTCATTCCATAGTTGCCACCAGAGATTTATCCGAACAGCTCCGAACAGCCGTGGAGACCTCAGTTGAGTCTTTGGCATCCCTACAATGGCAGATTACTTCAGTGGCCCAGGTAGCCCTACAGAACCGACGAGCCCTGGACCTGCTCACCGCAGACAAGGGAGGAACCTGTTTATTCGTCAATGAAGAATGCTGCTATTATTATCAACGAATCTGGTATAGTCGAAACCAATATTGGTGCCCTGGCAAAAACCCATGTCTCCCTTGGTGGCTGGCATTGCCCTGGAATAAACCCCTCTCAATGGTGGCTCTTCCCCCTTAACAACCTGGCTCCTTCCAATCCTAAGTTCCCTTATTCTCCTCTGCCTATTAGCACTAATTGCCCCCTGTGTTCTTCGCTTCATTCAGGAACGCATCCGTGAGGTTTCCAGGGTCACTGTCAACCAACTCCTCCTGCATCCCTATACCCGCCTACCCACATCCGAAGGACCCTATGATGACGCCCCTTTACCAGCATGAAGTAGCCAGATCTGAGTTGCCGCCCCTATTAACACCGGTGGGCTCCGGGAGTGCAGGAAGAGCAATAGAAATGATCTCCATGGGGTCTCGCTGCCAGACCCCCGCTGGGTCTCACCCCCATCTTCCAGCCTACCCCACCTCCTTAACCCTTGAATCTCCCGCCAAAAGGATGTATGCCCAGGTCACATCTCCATAGGTAACCGGATACCTATGCAGGAAACAGATAAAAGACCCCCGCCAACTCCCTCCCAGCACGACTTCCCCCACTCTGCTTTCCAGAGTCTCGGAACCTCACCCAAGGGTGCCCACCTCCTCCCGGTGAAACTTTCTTGGCTCCCCTTCTCCTGAGCCCTGAAACTACACCAGAGAGTGCCTTTAATAAACCTTGCCTTGCACCCAGTTTGGCCGGTGTCGTGTTTATCTTGGCTATAAAACCTTACACATGCCACTGATGAAGTTTTAGAATGTAAATGAAGTCCGGAGCTGATGGCCAAGAAAGAATTCTTCAGACGTTTGTGGTGCAAAAATGTGATTTTAAAGCACGGAGGGGACAAGACCTGTGGGCAGGAAGAGTTGCTGCCCCGGTGGTTGTGAGGGGTAGCAAGTTCTGTCAATGGCACTGGGGGAGGTAAGGAAAAGAGAGTTTTCAATAGAACTTTCATATGCTAAAGAGGACCTATAAGATACCATATACCAGAGTCTTTGCCATTGCCAAGATGGTTTTTCCCTTCCTGGTGATGAAGTTCTAGTGATGATGTTCTAGAACCTAGGTGAGGTTCGGTGGGCTGAGGTCTGGAGCCGATGACCAAGAAGAATTCTTGAGACATCTTTGGTGCAAAATGGTGGTTTATTAAAGCACGGGGACAGGACCCGTGGGCAGAAAGACCTGCTGTGCCGGGTTGTGAGGGAAGGCAGGTTATATATCATGCAGTTGGGGGAAGGTGAGGGGAAGGGAGGTTTTCAACGGAGTTTTCATATGTTAAAGAGGGCCTACAAGGTGCTGGGAGGAGGCCTTGCCCTTGTGGCTTGGTCAATGTCGTCTTTAGGTCAGCCATTAACATGGGGAGGGAGACATTAGGGCTTGAGGAACTGAGAGTTATTTGCATCTGGAAATTTGTGCTATTGATAAGGTAACCTCCGTGTTTGTAGATCTCTAGGACATCTGTAGAGCAAGGGAGATTCCTGTTCTGCAGGATTGTGATCTCTGCAAGTTAAACTACTTACCGTTTTATGGCAATCAGGGGTGCCTGATGAATGCTACACATATTACGGAGGGGAGCGGGTGGAGAGGGGGGTGCAAGGCGCCAGCTTTTGCTTTGTCTTCAGCCAGCCTCCTGCTCCCTCATCATTCTCCCCTGAACAATTTTGACCCTTAAATCTTTAAGGTGGTTGAAGGTGGAAGGTCTCATCTTCTGTAACTTCTTCCTGCTGAATAGGGGCATAGAGCTGTCCCTACCTACTCGGGTCAACATTGATCAGTGGAGGGATGTATAAGGGAGTTACAAAAGGTGGAGGCAGCTGAATCCAGCGCTGACAGTGTTCAGAAGTGTCCTTGCACGTGGTCAGGATCATCTGTCGCTGTGAAGTCATTGCAGCAATGGAGTCTCAGCACCAAGTAGAGAAACATTGAACAAAGCAACATATTAAGATTAATAAGGCGATAAGAATGAAAACCCCAAGAAAGAGATTTTTAATTGTTGGCCATAGTCCACCCTCAAACCAGGAAGCTAATCATTCACTGAGAGAGACAGAGAGAAGGATCTTATAGAGCCTTAATCTGGGCATTCATATCTTTTATTAGTCCTGTGACATTTTTGTGATAGTCTGGGTTGTACACACAACATTCTGCTTTGATAATTGCACATGTGCCACCCTGGGCTGCTGTCAGGACATCTAAAGCCATCCTATTTTCTGGACTGCCTTGCATATCTATGAGACTTCAGTATTAAGTAGGGAGATGCTATTTAGTGAATCATTGAGTGCCTTTGTAGTGTATTTATTAAGGGTTTCTACATGCCACATGACATCCTCTAGTCCCACAGATGGAACAAAAATGGATGCTAAGTGATTATACCATTTAAAAACAGATCGTGTCCATCTTTGTTTTAATTTGGGGAGATTAGCTGGAGTTGTAATGGTTTTAGTAATGTGCCCATGAATCCAAGCAAATCCTAAAGTACAGCGACTTATCCATCTTGGAGAAAGCCAGGGCCACAGGTTGGTTCCACATATCCAGTGGGTTCCGTTTGGAGCTGGCCATCTAATGCCAGGTCGCCTTGCCCAGGGAATACATTTCTAGTGATAGCCATCCTAGATGTCGTGTGTTATTTGCCCAAGTATCATACATTTGATTTCTTTGTTCCCAGCATAAAACTGCCTTTTGACTGAGATGTCAAATGGGTGTGGGTATGAAACACAAATATGTATCCCAGATTTGATATACACCATCCTTAGTAGAGCGATAAGGAGGGTCTTGTAACTTAGGCCCATATTTGATTGGGAAGTTATGGCTTGACAACAATCCCCTTTCCTTCTAAATAGCTCCATGGGCATGTAGTACCAGGAAAGCAAATTTGGAGTCAGTGTTAATGTTTATTCTTAGGCTTTGGCAATTGCAAGGTGCTAGTGAGCACTATGGCATACCTAGCTTTTCTTATTCTTTTTATGAAAACTACTGTCATCAGAAAACCAACTGTCATTTGTATTTTTCACAGGGGCATCTTAAATCTGGCCAAATAGAGTAAGCAAGATCAATAACCTCTTAACAGTTTTGCTCTATAAAGAAGTACAGTGGTCAGGTTCAGGCATAAAGGTAACTAGGTTTAAAGTTTGACAAGTTTTAAGTATTATTTCTGGCATATCTGTAAGTATATCCCAATATTTAATTAGTTGGCCTCCATCATCCATTGGTGGCCTTTGGCTTCTAAGACAAATCTGGACCTGATGTGAATTCATTACAGTCAGGGACTGTCCCATAGTGAGCTTTGAGGCTCTTTTTATGAGAAGGGGCTGTTCTAGGTTTCGCTAAAGCATCTATTTGCAATTGCACCTCAACAGAGGCGGCCTCTAGGATAAATATGACCAAGGGATGAAACCAATAAGAAGCCCTTTGAGTGGTCCAGCCTTAACAATATCCTGATTACTGGGAAGTGGGAGAAAACTTGTCAAGAGGTAAGGGGAGTCCCCCATGCATCATCCAATCCACTCATAAAGAAAGTGGGGTCATCCATTATTTCCACAAGTCCATAGTTAATTCTATGGAGTGTGGTATGCTGGCTTTTAGGCAATTTCATTATCCCAGCCACACACAAGGTGTTAATTAAGTTATACAATTGTAGGGGAATCAATCCCATTTTTCCAGTTTTTTAATCATGTGCTGTGGGGTCTTATTATCCCCATGAAATAAAAAAGCAAGAAGATCATCTAAATGAGCTATTGTTTAACTTCTCTGAAGTTTACCTCAAATTGTTTAGCTTAGGTAAACATTTAAAGACAATCAAATCAAGAATTTAACATCCATAAAGGTGTGTTATTAAAACAGAATTTTTCTCTCTAAAATAACCCTTATTTCCAGATATAGCCAAATCAGGACTAATTCACTTGTGAAGTAAGTCTAGTTTTAACAAACTTGGACCATTATTTACATAAGCTCAGCAAGAACAGTGAGTGTGATCAAATAGATCTTTTAGAATCTGCTTTGCTGGAAATTCTTATAAGGAATCTCTAGGTTGAACTTTCAGTAGCCTCTCCAGGCCAGAAGCCAAGCCACGTACTTGCCATCAGGCATGCCTGCAATACCTTTGGGCGAATTCCTCTTCCTGAGACTGCACCTACCAAGGAGTGACATTCTTTACTTACCTGGTGAGGCTGCTGGGAACTCTGTAAGCAAGGTATCAGGCCAACAGTTCCAAGGGGCTTTATGTCTCCAGGTTTCATAAAGTCAACCTTAGTTCCTTTAAACTGTCTGGTCATATCTGAGTCTTTTCAAATATGACATCCCAGTCAAAACCTTGGTAAAATAACCAGTTTCCAATGCTGTCCTGTTACAAGGAGAACAGATTCTTATTGAACTTATGCAAATGACTGATTGCCATGGAAGAAAAAATACTTACTGAGACCTTTTGGTTTCAGAGGGTTCAGATAGAGAGAAAAGTTGAATGCTTTGAGCATTTTTACAAACGAGCACTTTTACATCTCTGTAAGTTAGAGATAACTTTAAAAAAGTATCCCTAGTCTGGAAGAGCAAACATTAGAGAACTAGCAATGTCTAAAACAAGACAAAACTATAGTGTTTTAGTTCATTTAGTCCCATGTTACTAAATCTGGTGAATGCAGCTTTAGTTAGTTTTGGAAATTCTTACCCATTTCAGTTTTAGGATTTTCAAGTATATCAAATATCTGTATTTGTCCTGAAAGTCCTTTATAGGAATATCCTTGAAGACAAAACTCATTTTACAAGAGAATTAAAACAATTATAAATGACAAAAACTCAGAATGGGTATGGTTAGAGTTTACAGTTTAGCTGGCAAGGAAATCAGGTTATTACTTCTGTGTCACTTAACATTTCCAGAATTACAATATCAAGTGATGATCTCTCAAAACATTAAAACTTTAGGGAGTGCACAGAATCTCTAGAATAGTTATAGCATTTTCCCAAATGTAACCCAAGGTTTATCATTGGTTCAGTAGTACTTCATGAGCAACTTCGCATACCAAGGAAAAGCCTTAGTTAAAGAGATTTACAACTTAAATCTTGTCAACATTTGCTAAAATCTTGCCTAAATATAATTAGGGATGTTAAACACCTGATAAAACAAAACATAGAAACTGGTTTTTCTGGGCAGGCAAAGAGAAAACCATTTACATTTTCGTAACAGCAGATCAATTAATCTAAGAAAAACTTTGTCCTTTTAACAGAGACAATTTCAGTCTTATATCAGTGTACCTTTAAAACCCATTCATTTAGTCCATCTTGACCATAGCTAAAATTCCTTTTCTTAAGATTTCCCTTCACAAACCTTCTACAACTTTCCTTTGCATTCAGGTTTTGTCCCAAGCCATTTCCTTCTAAACAACCATCTCATTTAGGACAAAATTACCTTCCCGTCCCTCCAACAAAATGTATTCCCATTCCTTAAATCTTTCTTACATATCATCTACTTACCTACAGAGTTTCCCTTATTTCCATCAGTCTTCGTTACACTAAGCAGAACTTTGTATTCTTCGAAACACCTTTAGTTATTAACCAATTGTGAACTGTTACAACAGAATTCTTCAGGTGGCAAATTTATGAATCAGTTAAGTGGAAAACAAGTTTACCAACAGATTTAAATACTCTCAGTTTCTTTGCAGTAAGAAGTCAAAAGCACCAACCTACATCCAGTAATTAATGACTTAGCATTTTATCCTCTTTGGTTAAGACCTACATGTCCATAATTTAATTCCATTTATCATCCAGCCAAAACTTTAAATTTTCAGGTTACCAAAGACTTTGAAAGTTACTTCAGCAATTACCCATTAGAACTTTGAGACAATTAACCATCAGTTTAGTCATCTCTTTGCTAACAAATTTTAACAAATAACACGAGCTTATTTGACCTTCAGTAAACTTTCGAAGTTTCACATTTACTGCTGATAACTTATAGATACGTCTTATCTTAATTAAACCAACAAGCTTAACTTAGTTCCAATACTGATTTACATTCCACATGGGTCCACTCCACTTTGAATGTTTACCTGAGACACAAGTGGGAAGATCTGGAGTGGGGGGTATTGGGTCCAGGGGGTGCTCTTCTTGCTCCTTGACAGTGGAGAGAGAAGCCATGGTGCATGATCTAGAGGCTGGTCATGCAGGCTGAATGCACGTTGGTGCAGAAACAGGAGAAGGGGGAAACAGAAGAAAGAAAGTGCTGCCAGGAGGCAGAGAAATGATTCCCGGTTTTAGAGCTCATAAGCCCCAACAGAGGAGCAGACGCCATGCTTTTCCGTCAGCAAGCAGGGGAGGGGTTAAGCAGTCCAAGTTGGGCCAGAGAAGACAGGGCAACTTCCCCGAAACAAAGAGTGTTTCGGCAGCTGCTTGGGAATATTCCCTATGGTCCCTGTCTCGAGTTAGACTAGCCCCAGTTGGCTCCAGTTATAGCCATTAACTCGGGAAGTGAGTGAGCGAGAAGCCCCCACAACTGTCAGCAGAAACAGAGAGAAATAAAGCCAGAGTCCACTTTGCTAGGGATGGCCCAACAACCTGGGTTTACTAACTGACTCATTTGGGCAAACACATTCCTCAAAAGCCTCTTATTTGGGGTCCTGGTGCAGAGAAATGAAGGCCTAGGTATGAGCAATGAATGTATCCTAGGTCCATTTTCCCTGTTTCCTGCAGAGATCTAACTGATAGATCCCACTGAGGCCATGCAGTGTTACAGGAGCTCAGTCCTTTCCTAAGTTTTGCAATCCAAATTATTTCCAGTGGATTAAAAGGCACCCTAAGGTAGAGTCCTTGGCAACTGAAAAAGCCTACTGAGGCCATGCTCCCAGAAAAGTAAAGAAGGTCCATTACCAAATCCCCTGACTCATGGGTGGCATCCCTCACAGGGTATGTCAGAGGTTTTAGGTGTCAAAAGCGACCGGAGGCGTCCCTCAAGATATCGCTATTGATCACCATCCTGCCTTCCCCGGGAAGGCATTCCTGCCATAAAAGGCCCTGGAGGGGTGCTGGCGTCCCTCCACTTTCCCATCGCATCCTAGGCTGCTGATGGGTGCCTGGTGAATGGACCAAAATACTGTGCCATGCCATGCCATTGTCTGTTCTGAAGACTGCATACTGTTCTTCCATGGAAATACTGGAAAAGTTTGGCAAGGGGAAATTACCCAATTTCATAGCTTTAGGCAGTTTGTAGAAGACATTGACAAGAAACAGTAAAGACTGAAATCCATCATGGTCTATGCGACATTCCAACACGTGATCCTTACAGCCAATTTCCCTAGGAAACGGTCCCCGGTTGCATTTTAGTTCAATTGGGTACTAGTTTCGGCCGGCTCCCAGTGGAGGTCTCTCGGCCAGAATTGGCTAGACCAGGGATGTGGAGGGGATCACATTAGATCAATCAGGGGGAAACCTCACACGGGAGTCTTAAGATTGGCAGCCATCCTGGTGACTTAGGTGGCTGTCCCATGCCCAAGAGAGACAACTTTCTATAAGAACAGGAATAAAGAGAGGCCATCAAGTTTCTGGGTCTTATTGCCATTCTGGCCAGGGTACTAACTTACAGCCAAAAGGCAGATGCTCTCCTCCCCGTAGAGTAGCCACAGGCTAGAGGATTACAGCCTGAGCAATTGACATGCAAGTGTTCCAATAAGACCATACTCCTTGAAAAGCCCTGAAATGAGAGTAAAGGAGAAGGAGAGAAAGTACTCACCAATTTTGCACGGAAGCTCAGAGTCCAAATGTAAAGACTCACAGCCCCATGTTGGGCACCATATGATGAAGTTCTAGAACCTAGGTTCGGTGGGCTGAGGTCCGGAGCCGATGACCAAGAAAGAATTCTTGAGACATCTTTGGTGCAAAATGGTGGTTTATTAAAGCACGGGGACAGGACCCGTGGGCAGAAAGACCTGCTGTGCCAGGTTGTGAGGGATGGCAGGTTATATACCTTGCGGTTGGGGGAAGGTGAGGGGAAGGGAGGTTTCAATGGAGTTTTCATATGTTAAAAAGGGCCTACAAGGTGCCAGGAGGAGGTCTTGCCCTTGTGGCTTGGTCAGCCATTAACATCAAGATAGTTGGGAGATTCTTGGTGGGGTGTTATGATCCTGCTATCATTTACATTCCCTTCTACCTCAGCCTCCTCCAGTTTATGGTGGGGAGGGAGACATTAGGGCTTGAGGAACTGAGAGTTATTTGCCTCTGGAAATTTGTGCTATTGATAAGGTAACCTCCCTGTTTGTAGATCTCTAGGACATCTGTAGAGCAAGGGAGATTCCTGTTCTGCAGGATTGTGATTTCTGCAAGTTAAACTATTTATCGTTTTATGGCAATCAGGGGTGCCTGATGAATGCTACACATATTACGGAGGGGAGCGGGTGGAGAGGGGGGTGCAAGGTACCAGCTTTTGCTTTGTCTTCAGGCGGCCTCCTGCTCCCTCATCACTAGAACCTAGATGAGGTTCGGTGGGCTGAGGTCCGGAGCCGATGACCAAGAAAGAATTCTCGAGACATCTTTGGTGCAAAATGGTGGTTTATTAAAGCACGGGGACAGGACCCATGGGCAGGAAGAGCTGCTGCCCCAGGTTGTGAGGGATAGCAGGTTATATACCTTGCAGTTGGGGGAAGGTGAGGGAAAGGGAGGTTTCAATGTAGTTTTCATATGCTAAAGAGGGCCTACAAGGTGCCGAAGACCAATGTTGTCTTCTAGCAAGCCATTAATATCAAGATAGTTGGGAGATTCCTGTCTTGCAGGATTGTGATCTCTGCAAGTTAACTATTTGTTTCTTTTGGCACATATGACTGGGGGGAGCGGATGGAGAGGGGGTGCAGGGTGCAGCTTTTGCTTTGTCTTCAGCCATCCTCGTGCTCCCTCATCACTGGCAAGGTATTAACATTAAGATAGTTGGGAGATTCCTAAAGAATGTCAAATAAGTCCCCCCCCCCCCACTCCAGGAGTTGGGGTGGAGGAAGGTTGCAGGGTGTCAGCTTTTGCTTTGTCCTCAGCCAGCCTTCTGTTCCCTCATAATCACAAACCGGGTAGTGTAAAACAAATTTATTTCCTCATAATTCTGGAGGCTGGAAGTCCAAGATCTGGTGTTAGCAGATTTTGTTTCTCCTGTACCCTTTCTCCTTGGCTTGGAGATGGCTGTCTTCTCCTTGGGTCTTTGAATGGTTTTCCCTTTGTATATGTTTGTGTCCTAACCTCCTCTTCAACATACCAGTTACACTGGATTACAGTCCACCCTAATGACCTCGCTTTAACCCAATTACCTCTTTAAAGGCCCCATTTCTAAACACAGGCACATTCTGAGCTACTGAGGGATAGCACTTCAAAATATGGATTTTGACATATTTCATAATTCAGCCCCAAACAACGTTCAAGCTCCATTTTCAGCCAATGAAATTGATGAGGGAACAGAAGGTAGGCTGAAGACAAAGCAAAAGCTGACACCCAGCAACCTTCTCCCACCCACACTCCTGGGTGGGACATATTGTGACATTCTTTAGGAATCTCCCAACTACCTTAATGTTACTACCTTGCTAAAAGGCAAAATGACCTTGGCAAGGGCAAGGCCTCTGGTATCTGGTATCTTGTAGGTCTTCTTCAGCATATGAAATTTCTACTGAAATCTCCCTTTTTCTTACTTCCCCCACCCCCATAGTACACAACCTGCCATCCCTCACAACCCCAGGGCAGCAGCTCTTTCTACCCATGGGTTCTGTCCCCATGCTTTAATAAACCACCATTTTGCACCAAAGATGTCTCAAGAATTCTTTCTTGGTCATCAGCTCTGGGACCTCACCCCACTGAACTTCACCTATATTCTAAAACTTCATCAAAATCAGAACCTCTGTAGGTGGAGTTTCAACATTAAGTATTTTTTTCAACCATGGATGATCCTGAAGTGCAGCTCTTTGATTCCATGTTTTCCTTTTCTCCCAGTTTGGGATTCAGTCTCTGAGGAGCTCAGTGAGTGTCTTGGTCTTAATCTTAGAATAACGAGGCCAGAGTGATCAGAATCTACTTATGTTTCAGATAAGTTAATGAAATCATTGAAAGAGACTGGGTCCTGTGAAGGAAAGTGAGGGAGCCTTTGGTGGTGTGGCAGACACCACTAGCTGCACCCCCGCTGGAGTTCCCTTGTCCCTGTCCTACAGTGTCAGCAGACACCCCTTTGCCTGTAGACCTGTCTGTGTAAGAATGTGATGCCAGGAGCCAGAGGCACTAGCCCACTGACATGACACAAATGGGAAGAGCCTGTGTTCTTGATGCCATCACCTTGGAGTCAAACCAGCTCATTAAACTACATCTTTGGACTTTTGGGTAGAGGAGGTAAGAAAATTTCTTCCTATTTAAATTGTTGACCTGCAATTAAACTGATGTAACTAGTTTCTCCAAGGCAGTGGTCCTCACTTACAGTGGCTATAAATTATACCTACTTGGGTAGCTTAAAAAAAACCACAACACAACAAAACAATTCCACTGATTTCTGGACTCCACATCCAGAAATCCTAGTTTAATTGGTCCAGGGTGAAGGGAAAATGCTGGGAATTTTTAAAACTGGGCTGGTGTTGAGAACCATGGCTCTAATGTTAGGAAAATTAATATGAAGAGATTATACTGGAGGTGCTTCAGAGCCCTTGGCAAGCCAAAAGCTGAGTAGAGGTGGTATAAAACAGTAGTTGGGCACAGTTGTCAGGGAAAGATCAGCTCATGCAAATACACTGGACATCTCACAGGAAGCTGCAAGAGTCACAGGGGGCTCCATTTCCAGGACTAGAGGTAGACTTTGTGTCTGGATAACAATGACCTCATTTCCTTATACAAAAGTGATCCCAGTTCCACATCAATCAGAAAAGCTGGTGTGTGTGTGTGTGTGTGTGTGTGTGTGTGTGTAGTGATGGGGAAATGGAAGGGTTTGTACTGTGATTTGGATCTGGGTGGAAGCACAGACTTCCCAGAAAGAAGAACCAGAGGGACTAAGGCCCTGACCACGGTATGAGTCTGTACCATCCTAATTCCCAGTTAGGCTGGTTTGTGATTGTGTGTGGTGGGTGCTGAGTTTTCCCTACACAGGGGTAGAGATGGGCTCTGCTCCATAACTGCTGGATGGCAGACACAGGGCCGGACAGCGACATACAACAGGATCACAAGGACAGGTCAAACCAAGGTCTCTGAAACACAGCTTTTGGTGGGGGACCCTGGTCCCTACATGGTGGGAATAGAATTTTCACTGTCATCTTAAAAAGGAGCAGTTATTTTCGTTGGTTATTTTACCCTGTGGAGCTACTCTGTGAAGTCTGGGTGCCAGTGCTCATCAGGAGAACCAGTGATAACCCATTTTCCTTGGCAGATTTGCCTTTAAGGATTGTGACTAGAAGCGAACTCACCTTTTATTTCCCTTGCTTCAGGAAGAAGCAAACAACTCCTTCTCTAAATACCCCTTCAAGGACTCACATATCTAGAAATCCTTACCAAATGACCTCGATGAAGAAAGCTGGCCCTGTCTTTAGTAAATCATTCATGCATTCAGAAAGCATTGAGTGAGGATCAGATAGGTGCTGGAGAAGATGCCAAAGCTTAATTCTAGCCCTCAAAGACTTTACAACTTTTTAAGAAAAAGAAAACTAGACTACATAATGATATTAGAAATAATTAAAGTCTGAATTGTGTAATGCTACTAATAAAAACCCCTCAGTGGAGCTGGAAGAGCTGGAGAAAGAGGCTTCAAGAAAAAGGTGGGGTCCAGTGGAGTACAGGATTTGGCTAGGTGGGAGGGGCAGGCGGGATCGAGGTGTGCTGGGCTTTGTGGGCAGTATATGTAAAGCCTTGATGGTTAGGGAGCAGTAGGATCATTCAAACCTTGACTCATGCACCCTGAGTCACATAGCCGGGTTCCATAATTCATGATGTTGCTCTGGCCACTCCCTCCCTCTACCCAGCCATAGCCACTGTGTCCCAAACTAACAGTGGCACAGTATAATCTGACAGTATAAATACTACTTATAGAACATAGACAAAGTCAGTTCTTGTATTGGTCTCAAATGCTTTAGTCAATTACCAACCTCACAGTAAATGCTGGTTCTATTGAGCAATAAGTGCATAGTTTCTCGGGCAGAATTCCCTGGCTGGCATTCATTATTTATTTTGTTGTTCTCATTGTCCCAACGTTAGCCATCAGGAATTTCTTCAAGTTGACCTCTGCGTTGTTTAATATGCCCTCATTTGATTTTTGCAACACTTCCTTACTTTTTGGCAGCAGAAAGTCCTGCAATCAATCTCTTCTCCAAGGAACTCTCATTCCTTTTCTTGGAGAACTGTATCGGGGCTGGGTGTGCTCAGTATTACTAGGGTGTCACCACTTCTAGACCTTTTCAGTCAACAGAACTAGGAAATATATGTATGTACAGTGACACTTGCACACACACATCTTTATTTACTTCTGTAACTATCTGTGTACATACGTATATTTAAAACACCACGAGTTCACATTAACACCTCTGATGTTAATTGCACATGGAAATTCATTACAGCCTTATTTGTAACTTCTTTCTCCAACAGTGAGAAATCTGGTTCTCATTATCTACAATACATTTCTTTATTTGTTCAACCCTATCATACATACAAAGTAGTTTCAGAATTGCCAACCCTTCCCCTTAAGAGGAACAAATTTGGCATCTGTATCGTAGAGTCTGTGTGTAGGCCTTTTTTGTCTTCAGCCTGACAATTTCTGCTCAGGACACTGCTTTCCCAAGTTACTTATGGCAGGGGACTGTTTGGTTCTGCAGATGATATGAATGAGCCAGCAACCAGGAAAACAGTGTGGGGAGCCTGGATTGGGAGGGGGTGGGGTGCAGACAAAAATGAAGCCACTGCCAGCATCTCACTGGGAAGCCGAGCTGCTTGGAATCTGTGGCTGAGCTACCGTCCTGTGTTGGAGCTGGAGTGCTGTGTTATGTGTTCAGCCCAAGGACAGAGGGACTGTTGTATGAGCATTTCTTGTGGCACTGAAGAACTCTTTCTGAAGCCCATGGTGCCCTGTGGGCCGGGCAACTTGGGGGCAGCCCGGGCAGCTGTTCCTGGGCCAAGCTGCTGTGGAGACTCTGTGCCTCGCTCCTCACAGGCAGACTTGAATGGACACTTGTTCCTCTTGGGGCACCAGGAGCCTCCTGGCATGCCTTGCACCTTCCCTCAGAAGCATGACCCTTGCAGTTCCCTGGGTCAGCCTCCTTTCAGTTTCACTTTTTCCTTTAGAATGAACATAAAATAGTTTCCTCTTCCTCCATACTGTCTCCACATCCTCTTTTCTTGTCTGTTACTACATCTTCAAATCTGGTAAATAGTTTGAACAGCCAAGTGAGCTAGAGACAGGCTATTAGAAAGGCCCAGAACAGAAAGCTTTGGAAGTGGAGTGGGGGGCAGGTGTGGAGTGGCAAGCTGGCAAGGTAGGTGGGCTTGGTTGTGAAACATGGAGCCTTTCAGACCTCTGAGGTGAACCTCTGCAACCTCAGTGTTTCTAACATTTCTTTTTAAATCCATTTAGGACAAAATAACAGATCAGTTAAATTTAAAGATTTTTTTTTTTTTTAATTTCTTTATTTAACACAGAGTGAGAGATCACAAGTAGGCAGAAAGACAGGCAGAGAGAGAGGGGGAAGCAGGCTCCCTGCTGAGCAGAGAGCCCAATGTGGGGCTCGATCCCAGGATCCTGAGATCATGACCTGAGTTGAAGGCAGAGGCTTAACCCACTGAGCCACCCAGGCACCCCCAAAGCAGTTAAATTTAAACTGGACCTCCTTATCTTGTAGCATTTGGGGTCTTAGGACGTTGGAGAGGGAAAAGGTCAGCAGGAAACAATTGGTGGAGATATTTTCAACTAGCTGCAGCTTATTTTCAATACCTGCTGCTCATTAGCAATGACAAAATCCAGCCACACCTGGGACTCTGCAAAATCACCTTTTCCTTTTCCTGCACTCTGGTTCAGTAAACTCTGAAATGTGCCTTCTGCCAAATGTACTTCCCCCACTCCTCCCATCTCTGCTCTATTTCTCAAAGAGTGTTCAAGCACTTACAGGGAAATTTGATCCATCTGGGTTGGATCATCTACATTTAACTAATAAAAACTGCTCTTTGTAAGAGCTATTCCATTGCCAAATGTGTCTGAACAACAATAAAATGTTTTTCCCAGAAAAAGTGATAGATGGAACCCAAAATTAATATTTGTACTCTCTCTCCCTCTCCTAAAGTTGCATTCGATTTAACCAGCATTTATGAAATTCTGAATATGTATCAGGTACGTATTGGGGGCAGGCACCTAGAGGTACAAGGACAAAGGCTATCTGACTCCTCTTCTCCAGGAGTTATTAGTCCAGTGAGAGAATGAGAAATGTACCAATGATGATTCTATTATTAAGTTCTTAGCATGTTCCTGGCACACATCACAAAGGAGGCCATCAGACACAGAGGAGCTGAGTCGCCGGAGACTGAGTGATGTGCTCAAGGTCCCACATCGAGTGAGAGACTGGCCATCCTTTGAAGCCAGGTGGGCCTTCACATTAGTCTACTGTTCACCACCTACAAGGCAATGTGGTGTACCTGAGACCCACTTTGGGCAGGGGAGGAACAGACCCATCTCTCCCTGATTTTGTTTTTCCCCTTTGCCCCACCTTCTTCCTTCTTGCACACTCAGTAACCAGAGAATTCTGAACATTGCCTTTGTGATATCCCTTTTCAGCTCAGTCATGGATTTGTTCTCTGCTTCTCATAGCAGTGCAGGGCACCTCACCAGGTCAGGTGGCATCTGGTTCTGCAGGTTTTACAATGTTTAGTCATCAACACCAGAACAGTCAGCTCTGTCCTGCTGCAAGGCAGGTTCTTTACAAATGACAGAGCAAAGACCTTGGTCTCTCCCAGCACCACAAAACTCAGGACTAAAAATATGAAGGGAGAATGGGAAGTGTTTATTGTAGCGCTGCCAGAAACCTAGCAAATGTGTTTAAAGACAACACACTGACTCTCAAGTAATAGAACCAGCCACAGTCAGCTGTAGAGGATTGCGGGGGGAGGATTTTCCTTAAAAGCAGGTTTTTTAGTGGATACCATGTAATAATAATGGTTTCAGCCTAAACATAAGGACTTGGTGGCGATCCACTGAGAGAGCACAGTCTAGTGATCAACCACGGCTGCTGGGTGACCATGAAGTGCAGCTGAGCAGTTCCTGAGGGACCCAGGACCGAGCTGGGCTTGTTTCTGGATGATGCAGGCCAGTTCCCAGGGATCTGTTTGGAGCTGTCTCAGAGCAGAAATGGCCAGAATAACCTAGCTCTTAACTAGGGCTACTTAGCCTCAGGGGCCAAGTGAGGTCCAGAGCAGATTGTATGCAGCACTTTGCAAGTTCTGACCACCCTCCATAAAGAGGACTTGGAGCTGCCTCAGGTGACCTGTTGAGTCCAAAACTATGGTTCCTTCCCCTGCCCCTTAGTGGTTGGGTAAAGGCAGAGACAGAGACAGACAAGCAGCCAGAAAGAAAATCTGTACAGTAAAACTGAAATCTTTGTGGGTGTCCTGGGTCTACATACCTATTTCCACCTCCAACTTTAAGCATCTTAGAAAGTTTGTGATCAGTTTTCAGTTTCTGCCTATCAAACCCCAGGCTACCTTTTGCTAGCTCACTGCCTGGGACCACTGGTGTTTGTGTTTGGGAGCCTCTGCAGGTCCAATGTGGCAGCAGGAAAAGGCCAGGTGAAATGCCAATTGAATATTACCCCCACCTTAAAAGACCACCAGAGACGTGAGTCAAAGCCAATCAGCAAGGGTCGTTTATTGCAGGTTCGAACCTGGACCTCTGCAGCGCTTGTTGCCGATAACGCCGAGAGGTCCAGAGCTGGGTTGGTGCAGGGTTTTTATAGACAGGTACAAACAAGTTTCGGGTGGGCAGGATATTGAAGGCCTGGTTACTTATCAAGTAAAGACAATTGGGAGTCTCCTGGTGGAATGTTACATTCCTGCTATCAAGCATCCTTGTTAATGAGATTTAGGTTTAGAAGAAATTTAACTTTATTTACTTTTCCTTCTACCTCCGCCTCCTTCGGTGTTTTATGGAGGGGAGGGTGACATTAGGGCTATTGATAAGGTAACTTCTTTGTTGTAAATCTCAAGGACATTTGCAAACCAAGGGAGACCCCTACCTTGCAGGACTGTGATCTCTGCAAGTTAACTATTTATCGTTTTATGGCAGTCAGGGGTGCCTGAGGAATGCTACACATATGGAGGGGAGCGGGTGAAGGGGGGGGATGCAAGGCGCCAGCTTTTGCTTTGTCCTCAGCCAGCCTCCTGCTCCTTCACAGGCACAAAATCCACATGTTGTATGGTTTCACTATGAGCTGTGCAGAATTGGCAAATACATAGAGTTGCCTAAGGCAGGAGGTGTGGGGGCTGGAAATATTGGGGGTTATGGCAAAGAGATGCGGAATATACTTTTGGGGTAATAAGAATGTCCTAAAATTGGTTATAGTGGTGGTGGATGTACAGTTCTGGGAACAGACTACAAACCAGAAAACCATATACATTAAAAGGATAAACTTTGTGGTGTGTGAATTATATCTCCATAAAAAGTACAAGTGAAAGCAGAACTGGGATAAACAAAATAGAAGCCAAGAGGCCTCCAGCCTCTCTCCTCATTAGGAAAGTCCCTGTTTTTGTTTTTTTGTTTGTTTTTAGCTCACTTAGAGGGTATAGGCCATGTGAGAGAAAAACCTAAAAAATTCAAGACAGTCTCTTTCTTCCTGCCTTGGCCCTTTGCCATTTCTTATTTCCCTAAGTTGGAATTTGGGGTTTCTAAGAAGCTGCTAAATAGCTGTTTGAATTATTTGACCTTCAAAATTGCAGAGCAGTGGATCCATATATGTCTCCTTTAAAGTCTTTTACTGTTCGTTCTATGTATATTTATTAAGGGCCAACTATGTGCCTGTCAGACACTGTTCTAACAGCTGGGATACATGAGGTCTGTGTATTAGGACACACCCATTTTAGTCAGAGACAGTAGAAGAGTCAGTAAACATAAAAATATAAGTAAATCTTGGGGCTCCTGGGTCGCTCAGTGGGTTAAGACTCTGCCTTTGGCTCAGGTCATGGTCTCAGAGTCTTGGGATCGAGTCCCACATCAGACTCTCTGCTCAGCGGGGAGCCTGCTTTCCCCTCTCTCTCTCTGCCTGCCTCTCTGTAAAATAAATTAAAAAAAATCTTTAAAAAAATAAGTAAATCATATGGCGTATTAGAAGGCAGTAAGTGCTAAGAAAAAAAGCAGAGCAGGGTAAGGGATATTAGGGACACAGTTTGGGGGTGACAAAAATTATAAGCTTAAGACAGGTAAGCAGAGAAGACCCCATTGAGAAGGTGTCATTTAAGCAAAGACCATGGAAGACGTGCAGGGCAGATCCCTCGGTAGGTGGGGGAGAGCTGTCCAGGTTGGGACTCTGCCCAAAGGAGCACACCAGGGTGGCTGGAGTAGAGTCAGAGAGGGGACAGTAGGGAGGGAGGCCAAGAATGACAAGGGGATGGGCTCATGTAAGGCATTGCAAGGTATGTTAATCATGCCTTTTTATTCTGTATTTTTCATGCTTTGATATCTTGGGTCCTGCTGACCCTGGAGGGGTGCCCATTTCAGGGTCAGCTAAGTCCTACAGAGAGTTAATATGCAAACTAGCCAATTCTAATCACCGTAGGCCTGGTAGCAGAGAACTATGGACAGCTTCTATGCTCTGGCATCTGGGGCAGTGATTCAAGCCAGCCAATCAGAAAGCTGCTTATTTAGCTTTACTTGTATCTTCCTGTAGAAACCACAAGAAAGGCTCTTGCCCACATTTCCTCAACTCCCTCTGACTCCTGTTGGCTCTGGGGCTTCCCCGTATGGCCCTGCATGCCTTCTGGTTCTAGGGGTTTGTGAATATAAAATCTTTCTTCATTGACAGTCATTTCCATGTCTGCATGTCTTACCATACCTAAGACAAATCCTTGATCCTCTTAAAAGATGAGGTCTTTTGGCTTCTGCCCTGAGAGAGATGCAGAGCTACTGTGTAGCTTGAATAGACGAGGGACATGACTGAAGTTGTTTCTGAAGGACTACTCTGGTTCTTGTGATGAGAAGAGATTTAAAGGCAGAGGCACCTTGGCTTAGTCAGTTAAGCATCCAACTCTTGATTTAGGTTCAGATCATGATCTCAGGGGTTGTGGGATCGAGCCCTGCATTGGGTTCTGTGTTTAGTGAGGAGTCTGTTTAAGAGTCTCTCATTTCCTCTCCCTCTGCCCCTCCCCCCATCTTGCACACAATTGTGTGCACACTCTCTCAGATAAACTTTTTTTTTTTTTTTTAAGAAGAGCTTAAGGGGCAAAGATGGATTCAGGGCTGCATCCTCCTGGTAAGAGACAGTGGTGCTAGGACCAGGGTCGTGGCTGTGGAGGTGAGGAGAAATATATTCCAGATATATCATCAGTGCAGAGCTTCTCTGATTAGATGTGAGGTATGAAACAACACGAAAAGTCTAAGTGACTCTAAATTTTGCCTGGAGCAAAGGAAGAATGGCCTGAAGACAGAGAAGGCCATGGGTAGAACAGATTTGGGGATGTAACCTTGAAGATGTTAATTAACTTTTTAAGTAGAGATGTCAGATGAGTTGTTGCATACATAAGCTTGAAGTGTGAAAAGAATAACTTGGGAGTGGCCAGCAGATGGTGGTATTTAAACTAATGAGGCTAGAGAAGAGTGCCTAGGGAGAAAGAGAAGTGGACCCACAGCGCCCAGACATCCAACATTAAATGTTCAGGGAGAAGCTGAGACTAGCACAGGAAGATGAGATGCACCATGAAGGGGAAGAACCTGGCCTGATATGTTGTCCTGGAAGCCACAAGAAGGAGGTATTTCAGAAAGAGGGTGTGATCAAAAGTGTCAAATGTTGCTAAAAGGTGAGTGTTGAGAATAGACTGTAAGATCTAATAATGTACAGGTCCATGGTGACTTTGACAAGAGAACTTGTTTTTTGCCAGACCACTGGAGAACTGAAGGAAATGAGAAGACCAAGTGTGGGAAGACTCATTCTCTTGTGCACTGAAAACTTTATAGCAGGTGTGGCTTTGGAGAGATATACTGAGCCAGGAAAGACAGGCAAACCATGCTGCCTCTGAGTGATGGCAGCAGGAACATGAGTCACAGAATGAAGTTATGAGTGACAGAATCTGAGCATCTGAGGTCAGAGCTCAGGTTCAGGAACAAGCAACACAATGGTCTGAGAGTGGTGTTGAGGAGCAATGACATCAGCCCCACCTCCAGGGCTGGTTAAGAGAAGAAGGAGGAAGCTACCCCATGAGTAGACTCCAGGGGAAGTGGTGTCTTTCGTGGGGCAAGGAAGTGCACATGAAGGTACTTTTGTTGGTATTCAACTAAATTCCAGAGAGTGTAGTAGAACATTAGGTGTTGGACACAATTAATAAGGGGTGATTCTTACATGCTTTCCTGGGACTTATAATCAGTTAAGTGGAAACAGAAACAAGTAACAGAGGATGAAAAAGAAATTAGTGACCATTACAATAAGAATAAAGTGAATGGTGAGAGGTGGTAGGAAGCCACTTTATGGGGTAAGGTTTCTCTGAAGAGATGGTGCTAAGTCTGAGATGACAAGAAGGAACCAGAGAAGAGCCTTCCAGGTAGGGGCAACAGCCATGATGCAGGCCCTAAAAGGAGGCCAAAGAGGATGTCTTCCAGGGACAGAAAGGAAGTCAACATGGAATAATGAACAAAGAGGAAATTCATAGGGAAAATAACATTCATTAAAAACATTTATGTTTGATTGTATAAACCATTCCTTGATAAAGTTGATTTAACTTTCTAAAGCATTGCTCTGGCATGTAAGCAGAGGAGAGACAGGTGTGGAAGGCAAGGGCAAAAATGCAAGATGTTCCAGAGGCCGCTTGGAAAATCCAGGACCCAAGCTGTGGACTGGGGGTTACTTATGGAGACAGAAAGAAGGGACACCTACCTACAGGATAATTTTGGAGTTTGGTAGGCAGCATATGCTGGCAGATTAGATGGGTGGGTAAAGTAAGAGAGGAGCTAATGTGTCCCCCTAGGTTTTTGGTTTGAGCAGTTGAGTGAAGGACCTCATATTCAGAGCAGGGGTCTGAGTCAAGGATTCTATATGTACATACAGCAGACATACAGGAGGGACATAGAGCAGACACCACAGGAAACAATCAGCTGGAGAGATATAAAGAGCCAAGGGTTCATAGGACTCCCAGAGCTTCCTGGAGACAGAACCTAGGTGAGGATGTCCCTCTATTCTGTGCATTAAAGTAACTGATCACAGCAAACAGAAGTCAGTTGTCTTGTTTTCTGGTGTAACTCCTTTCATAACTAGAGAAGTATATCAGCTCTTCTCTCATCAAACAAAAAGCGCCCCATATAGAAATAAGATTCCTTGGCCATACCCATCATTTTTGGTTGAGTATTCTTTGCATGCTCTGAACATTCAGTTGGATGGTAAAACTAAGCTGATACATCAATACTGACGGCCAGCTGACATATCCTAACTATGTGTGAGTGACTTAACATATCTTTACTGTGCCTCATATAATTTCTACCTCATCAAGTGTTTTACTTATAAGTTATTATATACTGTCTTTGGAAAGGATTATCTTTGTTGGGATATTTTTTATGTCGTGAACCCTGTCTTTTGATAGCCTATATTTTAGTTGAGAGACAAGGCTAAAATATACAAAAGAATAGTGAAATACAAGATTAAGGTCAGATGAGGAATTATTGAATATTTTCAAGGCGAGGGACCTAATTAAGTGGTATGGAAGGCCTTGGGAAAATTCTTAAATATACTCCCAGGAATTGAGAACTAAAGGGATTAGTAAGTAATGACTATTACTTTTTTTTTTTTTTTTAAGATTTTATTTATTTATTTGACAGAGGGAGGGATACCAAGAGCAGGAACGCAAGCAGGGGGAGTGGGAGAGGGAGAAGCGGGCTTCCTGCTGAGCAGGGAATCTGATGCTGGACTCAATCTGAGAACCCTGGGATCCTGACCAGAGCAGCAAGGCAGACGCTTAACGACTGAGCCACCCAGGGTCCCCAGTGACTATTACAGGAGTTGTAGACACTCTTAGTTGTCTGTCAAGGATCCCGTGTCCTTCTGTTCTATCAGAGCTTAGGTTTTGCAGGCTTAGTGACCCAGGGGAAGTGGACCCATTACTCTGTGACCATGACTCCAAGAGTAGGTCCTCAGTGGTCTAAATAAACTCATTTGCTGATTCCACTTCTCTTTGCCAGTGATTGGTTCCAGGAGCCCTGCTTAAGCCAATCAGGGCATCACATTCTTCTGGCAACTACTATTGGTCTAAAGATGGGCAAGTGACCACAGCTGGCCCAATAAGACAGAGGGTTGGGCTTTATTCCATAATTGGAGGAGAGACTCAATAAGATGGCATGCTGTCCCTATTGCTGTTGATGGCTCTGGCCATGAAGGTAGCCTGAGGACAAAGCCAGCATGTGAAGGGCAGTGATAGGGACTTGTGGAGATATGGAGAGGAAGGCCTAATTATGTCATGCTGGAAGCTGCACTATGTTGGGACTTCTTTGATATGTGAGCTAATCCTTTTCTTATTGTTAAAATCACTTAAGGTTCAGATTTTTGTTACTTGCAGTCAAGAATGTCCTGAGTGGTAGACATATCAACTTTGGTACACCAATTCCAGAAAGGCTGCTGGAGAATGAATTGGTGTATATAGGCCCTGTTTTAAGAAATGTAGCTTGCTTGCTTTTTTGACATGTGCATCTCTGTAGATAGATTAGGAAGAAAACCAAATTAGGTGAAAGGAAGCTGTAATTGAATGACACCTGGTACTTAGAGTTAGGGTATAAGAGGGTTCAGAACACTCCCAGGGTTTGGCTGTCTACTTCAAGCCCTTCCATCTACTGCCTCCCAACTGCCTTCTAATACCAGCTAGGGGATCAGAATAATCAGGTTCATTTTACTCTCCTTTAGGCAGAGGGCTCATGGGAATAAAAGACCCATGGAGTCATCTGACTCTAGGTGTCCTGAAGTTTTGGTTTCACCACAAAGTCTCAGTTTCAAAAAAGAAGATGTCCCTAATTTTGGTAGGCACTAGGGTATGATGGCTACACAAGGTTGGAAAACTCAATAGAGGAAGCCAAATTTGAGGTGACTATTCAATCCTTTTGTTATTTGCCTATCTTATTATTATTTTTAAATAGAACTGCTAATTTTTAAAGTGAAATATTTAATAGTTTTTATTTTAAAAAGGATCAGGTTGCTCTGAGTGTTTTTTGGTTTTGTTTTTGTTTGTTTTACTCCTATGGATCAATGGTGGTTGACAGAAAAGCTGCATCCCATATATATTAATAAAATATATGTCAATAATCAGTGGATAGGAAACTTAAAGAAAACAACCAGATCTTCATTGCTTAGAAACTCTTTGATGGTTCCCCATCAAAAAGTTGGCAGCTGGCTATGTCCCTAAAGTCTTTTAGATGTCACCTTGTTTTCTGCTTCTTCACGTGCACCACATGTCAGCTGCTGTATTTTTGCAATTCTCTGACTATGTGTCCACACTCTCTTAGCTTCCTGCCTCTTCCTCGAATTCTCTTCCCTTCCTACCACGTGTTCAGCCCACTCCCTCCTGTCCCTTCAGGACCTAGCTCAGGCATCACTCTCTCCAGGGAAGGGTTTCCTGACTCCCTAATTCCTACCTGGGAGAAAGTACTGTTCATCTGGCCTCAAATCTATCTTACCGTTTGAGTTCCATCATAGCAATGTTTGTTTTTGGATAAATTAGAATTTTTGCCTATTCAACCACATCCTGTCTGACTCCTGTTGTCTTATATCAGAAAAGGTCTAGAGAAGCTGGAAGACTAGGGTTGAAGTGGAGCTTAATCCTTCTCTAGTGACAGGGCTGGCTTGGGAGTAGGATTTTTCTGCGCAAAAAGTACAAAAACTACACAGGTCATTGGCAAGAGGCTGCCCAGGATATTGGAAATTGGTGTCTTGCCCTACCCATGTCTGATAAGCCAGAAAAGTCCATTTGACTTCATGGACTCACAAACTCCTGGGAAGGTTAGTATAGGCTCTCAACTCGGGCACTGGCTCTCAAAACAGGCAAAGGCAGGGCTGCCTGGGTGGCTCAGTGGGTTAAAGCCTCTGCTTTTAGCTCAGGACATGATCCCAGGGTCCTGGGATTGAGCCCCGCATTGTGATCTCTGCTTAGTAGGAACCTGCTTCCCCTGCCTCTCTGCCTACCTGTGATCTCTGTCAAATACATAAGTAAAAGAAAAGAAAAGAAAAGAAAAGAAAATAGGCAAAGACATTGTTTTGCATTTGCTGCTTACTTTTTCCAGAAGAAAATGGATGGGATGTAGCAGGATTGAGGGTAACAGATTGAGGCCAGAGAAAGTTTTCTGACAGGGTATCATCTAGGAAATTTGTTCCTGACTCAGGATTGTTCTGGTTGGGAAATGGATAATTAGTTGCACTCAACAAGTCCCAGTGGGGAGCAGGATAGCAAGATCCCAGGACACAGAAACAGATTAAATGTTATCTTGAGATACATGGAGACTCCTGCCTCTGTTCTTGGGCTACCATGGCCTACTGCTGGTGAGTGGTGAGGCCCAGGAAAGGAAGGAGAGAATTATTCCCCTATCTGGAGATAGAATGACTCTCTTGATTGTCCTTCAGTACATATAGTGGGCCAACACTTTCAATTATATTTTATTTCAATTATATTTTAGGCACCAGAGACAAAAGATATCAAAGCACTGGATAGAGTGGATCCATATTACAAAAGATTAGCATGAAGAAAAAAAAATTAGCACATAGTGTAATATGTACTTGCGTAAAAGAGCTCAGCTCGGCTCAAAGAAACAGCTTTCCTTTTTTCCAGCTTCTGACTATTCTTTCTTCTGTCTGCCCCCTCACCATCCTGTCTCCTCCTCTTCCCCTTTGCCTGCTCTTGGCTGCTGTGTTTACCCCTCCTCCTCCTCCTTCTTCTTTTTTTTTATGGTCCAAAAAATACAAAGTTTATTGTAATATTGGTCTCAATGCATTTTCTGTCCAGAAATTAAATAAATATTTTTAACAATATTTATTAAACACATATTATGTGTCAAGAAATTTACCTAGCACTGAAGATTCCATGGTGAAAGATAATTCAGACATTGGTTTTAATGTTTGTAATCAATGAAGAGGAAACTGTTGAAACCATACCCTCCTCCCCAATCCTATGATCGGTAGTAAGGATCATTATGTAATCGCTGTGTTTGTCTCAGGAACTTTCTGGTTTACCCCTCCTTCTTAATCTACATTTCTAAAATGCTTGCTGCTAAGAAACATACATTTTCTCAGTGAGTGTTCTGATCATAATTTTAAAAAATAGTATTTTCTTCAAGAAGTTCGAAGTGTGTTTCAGGCTTAAACCTTTTAACACCTCAGGCAGAGATCAATTAATTATTAGGACTATCTCCAAGGAGCACAAAGGAATGCAAAGATACTAATTGTCAACTACATATTTTGGAAAGCTACTCTGGTACTAAAAAAAAACTGTAGGATGAGGGAGAAGGGCAACTCATTTTAGGAGTGACACAGTTGGAGCTAACTAGTATAGTAACCCTGAAGTTAGTGCTAATGACACCTTTTGCTAGTGAGAAAACACTGTGCTAAATATATAGAGATAACCCTTACTCAGCTTGCTAAGATTCCTTCAATATGTTCAAAAAAAAAAAAAAAAAGGAAGGGAAAGGACTATTACCATTATTTTATGAATGAAGAATTGTAATCCAAGCTCAGGGTCTTCCTGGACTCTGGATGGGTCAGTGACAGACAGGGACAGCTCATATAGACTCTCATTGGCCAGGCCTAGCTGCCTTTCCTCTCTGAGTATTTTCCCTCCTTCCCTTTGAAGGAATAGTGTGAAGACTAGTGTGTTTATTATGGCAATGGAAACCTTTAAAACCTTTGCATTAAGGTACTATTGAAAAAAGATAAAGAATAATTAGAAGTACTATTTTTATATCCTCAGTAGATTTGCTTTAATTTCATCAAACATCTCACTGAATACAGTTGGCCCTACATGCCCTCCTTATGCCTGTGGATTCTCTGCATTCATTAACACTAAAGTTAATTGAAGTAATTTCTTTACACTGAATCATGGTACTGATTATTGTTATACAGTTCATCATGCACACACAAAAATCAGGTGCCTGGGTGGTGCCCTTGGTTAAGCATCTGACTCTTGGTTTCAGCTCTGGTTGTGTGTGATCTCAGGGTTGTGAGATGGAACCCCATGGGCTCCTCGGTCAGCAGGGAGTCTGTTTCTCCCTCTGCCCCTCCCGCCTATTTGTGTACTCTCTCTCACTCTCAAATAAATAAATAAAATCTTAAAAAACAAAAAACAAAAAACCTCTTTCCCTCTGCCCCTACCACCACCTCTAAAATAAATTAATAAATCTCTAAAAAGATAATTACTTGTAAGGGTCTAAGCAATAACATACAATTTCTCATATATTATTTATTTATTTTAAAAGATTTTATTTATTTATTTGACAGACAGAGATCACAAGGAGGCAGAGAGGCAGGCAGAGAGAGAGGAAGGGAAGCAGGCTCCCTGCTGAGCAGAAATCCCGATGCAGGGCTCGATCTCAGGACCTGAGATTGTGACCTGAGCCAAAAGCAGAGGCTTTAACCCACTGAGCCACCCAGGTACCCTCATATATTTTTTAAATTTAGGAGTAATTGACGTATAACATATTAGTTTCACGTGTCAATGATTCAATATTTGTATATCTTGCAAAAGGGTAACTACAAATCTAGTTAATATCTATCATAAAAAGTTACAAAAAATTTTTAAGATCTACTTTTAAGATCTACTTTCTTAGCAACTAATGTACAGTGTGGTAACTCTAGTTAATACTACTGCATTGCATATTTGAAAATTGCTAAGAGAGTAAATCTCATGTCTTATTAAAGAAGTATCCTTAAAATACTTTAATCAAATACTTCATCAGTTATTTCCTTGTTTTGATGGGTTTATTTTAATGAAGGTAATCTATGGTCATTGAAGACATTTCAGAAAACACAAATAAAGGGAAAAGAAGATGTGTTACCCCACCATTTTTATAATGTTTGTCTTTTGGGTAAATCAGAATATCTGCCTGTTCAAGCACATTCTGTCCAACTCCTGTCATCTTATATCAGGAAAGGCCTGGAGAAACTGGAAAACTGGGGGTGAAGGTAGAGCCTTATCCTTCTCTTGTGAGAGGGCAGGGTTGTAAATGGGGCTTTCCTGTGCAGACACTGCAAAGGTTACATAGGTCATTGTTATAATTTGACTGTATAGTTTTTCAGGCCTTTTCTCTGCACATATATAAAATACATGTATTTTATTTTTCCACATATGTCTTCCATATACTTTTGTGTAACTTGCTTTGTAAAATTTAACAGTGTATTATGAGCTTCTTCTATTCTTGTCAATATATACAGTTCAACACAGCCATTTTAATACCTACAAATGAATCAACCATGAAGTGCTTCATTAATCCTTACTAATGGGTGGGAGGTGTTTCCCATTTACTGATAGTATTAACAATGCTAATAAGCATCCAGACTTGTCTGGATATTTCCAGAGGAGAAATCATGGGTCAAATGGGATACATACATTAAACATTAGTATACATTACCACATACCTTCCAGAAAGCTTCATCAAGGGGCCCATTTCCCAACACCTATGCCAATGGCTGGCTTTGTCATTTGTAAATATTTTTGTCAATCTGTTAAGTTGGACATAATTTGGTATGTTTGTTAAACACCTAAATTTTTATTTTCTAATATGTTTTACACATTTTTAGATTTTTTATGTTTTATGTATGGGCTTAAGAGCTTTAATTAGTAAAAATATTAACCTTTGATTACCAATATTTCCCTCCAATTTTCTTTGAACTATACTTACAGCTAAGAGATACATTTTTACAGAGTCCAGTATCTACCTTTACCTTGAGTCTGGTTTCAGTAATGAATTTTTTTTCTTCTTAACATTTATCTTCAGATAGTTGCAGATTCACATACAACTCTTTTTTTTTTTAAAGGTCTATTTATTTATTATTTGTAAGAGAGAGAGAGAGAAAATGCACAAGTGAGGGGAGATGCACAGGGAGAGAAACTCAAGCAGACTCCAGGCTGAGTGTGGAACCCAACACAGGTCTGGATCTTGACCAGACCTGCTGAGCAGAAGCAGAGGCTTTAACCCACTGATGAGTCAGTCCCTCAACTGAGTGAGCCATGCAGGTGTCCAAATTCATATACTGTTCTAAGAAACACTGCAGAGATATTCCATATGTCCCTCTCTCAGTTTCCCGCAATAATAGTATCTTGCATAACTATAGTACAATATCACAACCAAGAAATTCACTTTGATTCAATCCATTGACCTTACTCTGATTTCACCATTTTATGTCCACTTACTTGTCGCTGTGTATATTTCGTTCTGTGCAATTTGATCACATATATAGACTGGGGTGACCACCACCGCATTCAGGATACAGAACAGTTTCATGGCAAAGGTACTTTCTGCTATTCCTTTAATCCACACCCTTTCTTACCCCCTCTCTGGCACATCCTTAATATCTGGCAAACATGAGTCTGTTGTCTGTCTTTATAATTTTGTCATTTCAAGAATATTGTACAAATGGAACAATATAGTATGCAATCTTTTGAGGTTGGGTCTTTGAAAATTTGGTGTAACATCCTTGAGATCCATGCAAGTCATGTCAATGGTTTGTTCATTTTTATTGTTGAGTTGTATTCCATAATATAGAAATATGTGTTTTCTTTAACCATTCACCCATTGGAAGATATTTGTGTTTTTTGCAGCTTTTGGCTATTGCAAATGAAGCCGCTGTGAACATTTGTTCTTGCTGAACTCACACCTTACTCTAAGGCATTTTGTTTTTGTAGATTCCTTGGGATTTTCTACATAGACAATCAATTCATCTGCAAATAGAGAAGTTTATTTGTTCCTCTAATCTTTATACTTTTATGATTATTTTTGGCTTATTGTCTGGCTAGTGCTCCCATTACTACAATAAATGAGAATAGAGAGAACAGATGTTCTTGGTTTGTTTTCAGTCCAGGATGAAATCATCTGTCTTTTACTATTATGATGTTAGCCATAGGGATTTTTTAAGATGCACTTTATCAAGTTGAGGAAGTTCCCCTCTATTCCTGATTTTTTGGGAGGTTTTTTAATTTTTTAAAGATTTTTATTATTTATTTATTTATTTGACAGACAGAGATCACAAATAGGCAGAGAGGCACGCAGAGAGAGGGGAAGCAGGCTCCCCGCTGAGCAGAGTCTGATGCGGGGCTTGATCTCAGGACCCTGGGATCGTGACCTGAGCCGAAGGCACAGGCTTTAACCCACTGAGCCACCCAGGTGCCCCTTGTTGGGAGTTTTTATCATGAGTGGGTGTTGGATTTTGTTAAATGCTTTTTTTTTTTTTTGCATTGATTAATATAATCACAAGACTTCTTAATATGTTGATGTGGTGGATTACATTACCTGATTTTTGAATGTTGAATTAGACTTACATATGTGGCATAATTCCCACTTGCTTATGGCATATATTGTTTTTATACAGGCATACCTCAGAGATATTGTGGATCCCCCACAATAAAGCTACTATAAAATTAATCAAATAAAATCTTTGGTTTCCCAATGCATATAAAATTTAAATTTACACTGTACTGTAGTCTATTAAGTGTGCCATAGCATTATATCTGAAAAAGCAATGTGAATATCTTCATTTAATATTGTATTGCTAAAAACAGCTAATCATCATCTGAGCTTTCAGTGAGTCATAGTCTTTTTACCTGTGGAGGCTCTTGCTCCAATGTTGATGGCTGCTTACTGATCAGGGTTCTGGTTGCTGAAGTTTGGTGTGGCTGTGGCATTTTTTAAAATAAGACAACAGTGAAGTTGCTGCATTAGTTGACAAACTGATTTTCTGTAGCAAGCAATACTCTGATAGTATTTTACCCAAATTTCAAAACTGGAGTCAGTCCTCTCAAACCCTGCCACTGCTTTATCAACTAACTTTGTGTAATATAATATTCTCAGATTCCGTTTCAAGAACTCAATTTCTTTGTTTCTTTTGGAGAAACTACTCCTCATCTCTTCAAGTTTTATCATGAGATTGCAGCAATTCAGTCTCATCTTCAGGAGCCAGTTCTAATCTAGTTCTCTTGCTATTTCCAGCACATTTGCAGTTACTTCCTCCACTGAGTATTGAATCCCTCCAAGTCTGGAGTCAACTTCTTCCTAACAAACCCCTGTTGATGTTGATATTTTGCCCTCTTCCACGAATCAGGAATGATCTTAATAACACCTAGAGTGGTAAATACTTTCCAGAAGACTTTCAATTTACTTTGTCCAGATCCATCAGAACAAAATGTTTTTTTAATTAATTAATAAGACTTGAAAATAAAAATTACTCCTTAATCCACAGTCTGACAAATGGGTGTTGTGTTAGTAGACTTGAAAGTAACGTTAATCTTATTGTACCTCTTCATTAGAGCTCGTGGGTGACCAGGTGCATTGTCAATGGTCAGTAATATTTTGAAATGATTTTTTTTTTTTCCCTGAGCAGTAGGTCTCAAGAGTGGGCTTACAATATTTAGTAAATCATGTTGTCAACAAATGTGCTGTCATCCAGGCTTTATGTTCCATTGATAGACCACAGGAGAGTAGATATAACATAATTCTAAAGGGCTCTAGGTTTTTCAAAATGTCAAATGAGCATTGACTTCCATTTAGCTACAAGAGAGTTACTTGCCCTTTGAAGACTTGAAGCTGGAATTTGACTTCTCTCTAGCTATGAAAGTCCTAGATGGCATCGTCTTCCAAAATAAGGTTCTTTTTTATCTACATTGAAAACCTGTAGTTTAGTGTAGTCACTTGCATTAATTATCTTTTGGAAAACTTGCTACAGCTTCTATAACACTTGGCTGCTTCACCTTGGACTTTTGTGTTGTAGAGATGACTTCTTTCCTGAAACCTCATGAACCTACCTTTGCTAAGCTTCCAACATTTTTTTCTGCAGCTTCCTCACTTCTCAGCCTTCACAAAATTAAAGAGAGTTAGGAACTTGCTTTGGATTAGGCTTTGACTTAAGGGAATGTTGTGGCTGGTTTGATCATATAATCAGACTACTGAAAGTTTCTCCGTATCAGCAGTAAGGCTCTTTCACTTTCTTATCATTCATGTGTTCACTGGAGTAGCACTTATAATTTCCTTCAAGCACATTTCTTTTGCATTCACAATTTGGGTGTTTTGTGCAAGAAGCCTAGCTTTCAGATTATTTCTGCTTTTGGCATGCCTTCTTCAACTAAGTTTAATCATTCTAGCTTTTGGTTTAAAGTGAGATATGTGACTCTTTTCACTTAAACTCATAGAGGCCATTGCAGGGTTAATTTCAATATTGGCTTAATTCCAATATTGTGTCCCAGGGCATAGGGAGGCCTGAGGAGAGGGAAAGAGATGGGGGAATGGCCAGTCAGTGGAGCAATCAGAACACATACAACATTTATGGATTAAGTTTGGCATCTTATATGGATGCAGTTTCTGATACCCCCCAATTACATAGTAACATTAGGGATCACTGATCATATATCAGTATAACAAATATAATAATAATGGAAAATTTTGAAATATTGCAAGAATTATCAAGATGTGACACAGAGACACAAAGTGAGCAAATGTTGCTTGGGAAAAAGTGCCAATAGATTTGCTTATTCAAAGGGTTACTGTAAACCTTCAATTTGTAAAAAATGTAATATCTGTAAAGTGTAATAAAGCAAAGCACAATAAAATGCAGTATGTTTGCATATTGTCTGTATATCATATTCTCCATGCTAATATTTCTTGAGGATTTTTGCCCTTAAGTTCATGGAAGATATAAGTCTGTAGTTTTCTCTTTTTGTATTGTCTTTGGCTAGAATTAGGTTAATAATAGTCTCATAAAATTAGTTGGGAAGTGTTCCCACCTCTTGCACTTTCTGAAAGAGATTATATAAAATTGATATTAATTCATCTTTAAATATTTGGTAGATTTCCATCTGGTTCTGAAGATTTCTTTTTCAGGAACTTATAAATTATGAATTCAATTTCTTTAATAGTTTTAGAAGTAGTCAATTTGTTTATTTCACCTCTTCAGTTTTCAAGGAACTGTTTCATTTCTTCTAAGTTGTTGAATTTAAGAACATAAAATTCTAGTAGTCCCTATTATCCTTTCAAAACATGCAGGATCTGCCATGATATCCCTTGTTTCATTCCTGCTATTGGTGATTTGTGTCTTCTCTTCTCTTTTTTTATCTTTAACAGTTTCACTTTAGAGACATCATCATCATCATCATCACCATCATCATCATCATCATCAATTTCCTTTCTTTCTTTTTAAAATGTTTTAATTTAAATTGTAGTTACTTACCATGAAGTACAATTTTGGTTTCAGGAGTAGAATTCAGCAATTCACCATTTACATACAATACCCAGTACTCGCCACAAGTGCCCTTTTAAATATCCTTCACACATCTAGCTCATCCCCTATGCACCTCCATCATCCCTCAGTTTGTTCTCTATCATTAAGAATCTCTTATGTTTTGAGGTGCCTTTGTGGCTCAGTGGGTTACGCCTCTGCCTTAGGCTCAGGTCATGATCTCAGGGTCCTGGGATCGAGCCCCACATTGGACTCTCTGCTCAGCAGGGAGCCTGCTTGCCTCTCTTTCTCTGCCTGCCTCTCTGCCTACTTGTGATCTCTCTCTCTCAAATAAAAAAATCTTAAAAAAAACTCTTATGTTTTGTTTCATCCTCCTTTTTCCTCTCTCTCCCCATGTGATCATCTGTTTTGTTTCTTAAATTCCACATATGAGTGAAATTATATAGTCTTTATCTTTCTCTAATAAGTCATTATTTTACCTAGCATAGTACACACCAGCTCCATCCATTTGCATCTCTCATTGCAAATGGCAAGATTTCATTCTTTGTGATGGTTGAGTAATATTCCTTGCATATATATATACCACTTATTCTTTATCCAGTCATCAGTCAATGGACATTTGGGCTCTTTCCATAGTTTGTTGATAATGCTGCTACAAACACTGGGGATGCATGTGCCCCTTTGGATCTGTATTTTTGTATCCTTTGGGTAAATACTTAGTAGTGCAATTGCTGGGTCATAGGGTAGTTCTATTTTTAACTTTCTGAGAAACCTCTGTACTGTTCTCTAGAGTGGCTGCACCAGTTTGCATTGCCACCACCAGTGCAAGAGGTTTCCCTTTTCTCTACATCCTCAAAAAAACACGTGTTGATTCTTCTGTTGTTAATTTTAGTTCTACAGACAGGTTTGAGGTGGAATCTCATTGTAGTTTTGATTTGTATTTGAAGGATATCAATACCAGCTTTTTGTTTTATTGATTTCTCTCTATAGATTTCCTGTTTTTAATTGCACTTGTTTCTGCTCTTGTTTATATGATTTACTTCCTTCTGTTTGCTTTACTCTTTCTTTTCTAGTTTCTTGAGCTGGGAGTATCGGTGATTGATTTGAGACCTTCTTTTCTATTATAAATATTTAATGTATAGTTTTCCCTCTCAGCACTGCTTTAACTCCATCCCACATATTTTAATATGTTTTATTTTCATTTTCACTCAGTTCCACGTTTTATTTTTAAAATTTTAAAAGTTTTATTGTGTTATATTAGCCACCATACAAAACAATATATGTTTTAAAATTTCTTTTTATATTTCTACTTTGAGCCATGGATAATTTAGAATTGTGTTAATTTCCAAGTGTTTGAAGATTTTTCTCTTGTTTTTCTGTTACTGATTAATTTTGTGCAGTTTATTTTATGGTCCAAGATATGCCCCATTTTGGTAACTGTTCCATAAATGCTTTAAAAATGTTGGTGGGTAGATTGTATATAGGTCCATTTGATCTTGTTGGCTTATTGTGTTGTTCATTTCTTCTACATCCTTGGTGTTTTTCTGTCTGGCAGTTCTATCGATTCCTGAGAGTGGGATGTTGAAATCTCCCAACTATTTCTCCTTCAGTTCTATCAGTTTTCACTTCTGTTAATGTTTTGAGGCTCTGTTGTTTGAAGGTACCTGTACATAAATGACTGTTACGTCTTTCTGGTAATTTAATCTTTTTTTTTTTTTTTTTAAGATTTTACTTATTTATTGGACAGAGAGAGATCACAAGTAGGCAAAGAGGCAGGCAGAGAGAGAGGGGGAAGCAGACTGCCGCCAAGCAGAGAGCCTGACATGGGGCTTGATCCCAGGACCCTGAGTCCATGACCCAAGCTGAAGGCAGAGGCTCAACCCACTGAGTCACCCAGGAGCCCCTAAATGAATGTTTTTATTATTGTTACAGATTTCCTGCTTTTTTTCTAGTAATTTTCCTTTTTTTTACTCAGAAATCTACTTTATCTAATATTAATACAGTTACACCTGATTTACAAAAAATCAGTGTCTGCACAGTATATATTTTTTCCACCCTTTTACTTTCTGCCTACCTGTATTATATTTGATTGAGTTTCTTATAGATTACAGATATATATACATACATAACATTATTAGATGTTATTGAATTACTACTCTACCCTGCCAATCTCTTTTTATTGGTGTATTTAGAACTATTTATATTTAAGGTAAATATATATATTTCAACTTAAGAGTGTCATTTATTATTTGGTTTCTGTCTGTTTCCTCTGTTTCTTGTTTCTCTGTTCCCTTTTTCATACCATAATATGGGTTACTTGAATTTTTTTGGTGGTGTTCTGAGTAATCACTTTGTATAGATTTTTTAGTGGTTTGCTTATCTTTTTGCAGGCTACTGGTATCAACATTTTAATTCTTTGAGTGAAGTTAGGAAACTCTCCTTCTATTTAAGTCCCTTTATCCTCTCTGATTTTAAAATATAATTCCCTAAAGTATTTTCTCTACACATAATACCATATCAGATGGTATTTTAATTTTTGCTTCAGCTATCAGATATAATTTAAAATATTAATGCAAATGGGATAGTCTGTTTACCAATTTCAATGCTTATTTCTCATTTTTGAAGCCCCAGGCCTTTTTCTGTTATGATTTCTTTTTTGTTTAGAGAATTTTCTTTAAGGCTAATTTTCCATAAGGCTAAGGTTTGCCAGCAACAAATTCTCTTAGTTTCCTTTTATCTGAGAATGGCTTTACTTCCTCTTCATTCTTAAAGAATATTTTCATTAGGTGTAAAATTCATGGGTGATAATTCTTTTGGTAGTTGAGAAATGTGTTGCTTCCTTCTGACATTTATGATTTCAGATAAGAAATCTGCTGTTATTCAAATTGGTGTTTTATTATTAATATAATTTCTTGCTAGCTGCTTTCAATATTTTTTCTTAGCCTTAAGTTTTCATAAATTTAATTATGATACATCTTGGGGCACCTGGGTGGCTCAGTGGGTTAAAGCCTCTGCCTTCAGCTCAGGTCATGATCCCGGGGTTCTGGGATCGAGCCCCACATCGGGCTCTCTGCTCAGCAGGGAACCTGCTTCTCTCTCTCTCTCTCTCTGCCTGCCCCTCTCCCTATTTGTGATCTCTGTCTGTCAAATAAATAAATAAAATCTTAAAAAAAAATTATGATACATCTTGGTATATATTTCTTTGGATTTATCCTATTTGTATGCTCTCAGTTTCTTTAATGTGTAGCTTTGTATTTTGTTTTTATCAAATTTGTCAAGTTTTGGTCATTATTTCCTTAAATACTTTTTCAGTCCCATTCTCTTTTTCTTCTGGGGCTCTGACTCCAATAATAGAAATATTAGTTCTTTTGTTATTGGCTTGCTATAGAGACTATAGTTCCTAGAATCATTTTATTTTTCAGTCTGTTATTTCTCTGTTGCTCAGATTGGGTAAATTCTTCTGATACATTACTCAAGTTCTCTGATTCTCTCATCTCACTGTGCTATTGAATCCATTCAGTGACTTTTACAATTTCATTTACTGTGTTTTTTCAGTTCTATATATTCCATTTGGTTATTAAGAAACAACAACAACACAGCTTTAGGGACCTGGGTGGTGCAGTCAGTTAAGTGTCGTACTCTTGGTTTCAGCTCAGGTTTTTGGTGTTGAGTTGTAACAGTTCTTTATATATCTTGAATATTAACCCCTTATCAGACATTTGAAAATATCTTCTTTCATTCAGTAGATTGTCTATTGGTTTTATTGATGGTTTCCTTCAGTGTTCAGGAGCCTTTTATTTTGATGTAGTCTTAATAGCTATTTTTGCTGTTGTTTCTTTTGCCTTACAAGATGTATCTAGAAAAATGTTGCTATGACTGATGTCAGAGAAATTACTGCTTGTGTTCTTTTCTAGGATTTTTATGGTTTCAGATCTTACATTTAGTTTTTAATCCATTTTGAGTTTATTTTTGTATGATATTAAAATGTGGTCCAGTTTTATTCTTTTACATGTACCTGGCCAGTTTTTCCAGCACCATCTATTGAAGAGACTATCTTTTCCTCGTTGTATATTCTCACCTCTTATATAATAGCTTAACTGACCATATAAACATGATTTTACTTTTGTGCTCTCTATTCTGTTCCATTGACTTATTTGTCTATTTTTGTTGAGTATCTTACTGTTTTGATTACTACAGCTTTGTGGTATATCTTGAAATTTGGAATTGTGATACTTCCAGTTTTGTTTTTCTTTTTCAGTATTGCTTTGTTATTTGAGATCTTTTGTGCTTTCATGCAAATTTTAGGATTGTTTGTTATAGTTCTATGAAAAATGCTGTTAGTATTTTGATAAGGATTATATTAAATGTATAGATTGCTTTGGCTAGTGTAGACATTTTTTTAAAAGATTTTTATTTATTTATTTGACAGAGAGAGATCACAAGTAGGCAGAGAGGCAGGCAGAGAGAGAGAGGAGGAAGCAGGCTCCCTGCTGAGCAGAGAGCCTGATGTGGGACTCGATCCCAGGACCCTGAGATCATGACCCAAGCCGAAGGCAGCAGCTTAACCCACTGAGCCACCCAGGCGCCCTAGTGTAGACATTTTAACGGTATTTGTTCTTCTGATCTATGAGCATGGAATGTCTTTTCATTTCTTTGCATTGTTTTAAATTTCTTTCATCAATGTTTTATAATTTTATTATAAAACCTTTAACCTCTTCGGTTAAGTTTATTCCTCCATATTTTATTGTTTTTGGAGCAATAGCTAGTGGGATTATTTTTTAAATTTTATTTTCTTCTGCTTCATTATTACTGTATAGGAACGCAACAGATTTCTGTAACATTGATTTTATATCCTGCAACTTTACTGATCATTTATCAGGCTTAACTAGTTTTTTGGTGGCCTCTTTAGGATTTTCTACATATAGTATCATGTCACCTGTGAATTATGATATTGTAACTTCTTGAAAATATGGATGCCTCATATCTTTTTCTGTTCTAATTACTGAAGACAGAACTTTCAGTGGTACTATGTTGAATAAAAGTGGCAAGATTGAAAATCCTTGTGTACTTCATGATCTTAACAGAAAAGATCTCAGTTTTTTACCATTGAGTATAATGTTACCTGTGGGTTTTTCACTTATGGGCTTTATTATGTTGTGATGTTCCAACCACACTTTATTCAGAGTTTTTTTTTATCATGAATAGATGTTGAATTTTGTCAAATGATTTTTCTACATCTATTGAGAGGATCATATGATTTTTATTCTTCATTTTGTAAATGTGGTATATCATGTTGATTGATTTGTGAATATTCAACTGTTCTTGCATTCCTGTACTAAATACTGCTTGATGTGACTTGATCATGATCATGGTGACTAATCTCTTCAAAGTATTGTATGTGATTTAAAATATTTTCTTGAGGATTTTGCTTCTAAGTCCATCAGAAATATCAGCTTGTAGTTCTCATTTTTGGTAGTCTTTGTCTAGTTTTCATATCAGGGTAATTCTGGCCTCATAGCATGTATTTGATAGTTTTCCTTCCTTCTTTATTTTTTGGGATAGTTTGAAGAGAGTAGATATTAACTCTTTAAATATTTGGTAGAACTTGCCTGTGAATCATTCTGGTGCTGGACTTTTTTTTTTTTTTTGTAGTTTTTGATTACCAATTCAATTTTGTTACTTCTATTTGGTCTGTTCAGGTTCTCTGTTTCTTCCTAATTCAGTTTTGGAAGTTTGTATGTTTCTAGGAATTTACTCATTTCTTCTAGGTTGCTCAGTCTGCTGGGATATAGTTTTTCATAGTATTTTATAATCCTTTGTATTTGCATAGTGTCAGTTGTTGCTTCTGTCTCAGTTCTGATTTTATTTATTTGGGTCTTTTCTCTTTTTCTTGATGTCTGGCTAAGGGTTTGTCGATTTTGTTTATCTACTCAAAGAACCAGCTCTTGGTTTCATTGATTTTTTTCTACTGTGTTTTTAGTTTCTATGTCATTCATTTCTTCTCCGGTCTCAATTATTTCCTTTCTTCTACTGGTTTTGGGTTTTATTATTTTTTTTCTAGTCCCTTTAATTATAAGGAAATATTGTTTATTTAAGCCTTTTCTTGTTTCTTGAGGGAGAGCTGTATTGCTATATATTTCCCTTGTAGAGCTGTTTTTTTTGTGTCCCAGAGATTTTGAACCATTGTGTTTTCATTTTCCTCCTCTCTCTCTTTTTAAAAAGATTTTATTTATTTGACAGAGAGAGAGAGAGAGATATCACAAGTTGCAGAGAGGCAGGCAGGGATAGGGGGAAGCAGGCTCTCTGCTGAGCAGAGAGCCCCATGCGGGGCTTGATCTCAGGACCCTGAGATCCTGACCTGAGCCAAAGGCAGAGGCTTAACCTACTGAGATATCCAGGTGCCCCTCTATCTCTCTTTTTAAAAGATTTTATTTATTTGACAGAGAGAAACATAGAGAGAGAGAGGGAACACAAACAGGGAGTAAGAGAGGGAGAAGTAGGCTTCCTCCAAAAGGGATCCCGATGCGGAGCTTGATCTCAGGACCTGGTATCACAACCTGAGCTGAAGGCAGATGCATAATGACTGAGCCACCCAGGCTTCTCATGTTTTCATTTTCATTTGTTTCCATATATTTTAAAATTTCTTTGTTTGCTTTCTTCACTCCTTGGTTGTTTATTATCATGTTGTTTAGCTTCCACATGTTTGTTTTTGTTCCCATTTTTCTTTTATGACTTATTTCTACTCATCATTGTGATCAGAAAGAAGGCATGATATGATTTCAGTCTTCTTAAATTTGTTGAGACTTGCTTTGAGTCTAATATGTGATATATTCTGGTTAATATTCTATGTGCATTTGCAAAGAATATGCATTCTGTGTTTTGGATGGAAAGTTCTGTATGTTTTGTCCATCTGGTTCAACATGTCTTTCAGAGACACTATTTCCTTGTTTTTCTGCCTGGATGACCTGTCCATTGATATAAATAGGGTGTTAAAGTTCCCTACTATTATTATATTATCATCAATTTCTCCTTTTATGTCTATTAATATTTGCTTTATGTATTTAGGTGCACGAGAGTTAGTTGTGTAGCTATTTACCACTGTTATATCCTCTTGATAGATTGATCCCTTCATCCTTATGTAATACCTTTCTTTGTCTTTTGTTGCAGTCTTTCGGTTTGAAGTCTATTTTTTTGGATGTATAGCTACCCTGCCCTTCCCTTCCTTCCTTCCTTTCTTTTTTCTTTCTTTCTCTTTCCTTCCATTTGCATGGTAAATGTTTTCCCATCCCTTTACTTTCTATTTGTATACATCATTAGGTCTGAGGTAGCAGATAGATGGGTCTTGTGTTTTAAAATCTATTCCACCACACTGTATCTTTTGATTGGAACATTTAGGCTATTCTCATTTAAACTAATTATTTTTTTTCATTTAAACTAATTATTGATAGGTATATACTTATTGCAGTTTTGCTATTTGTCATGTGGTTGTTTTATAGTTCTCTGTTCCTTTCTTCTTCTCTTGTCTTCCTTTGTGATTGAAGAGCTATGTTATGTTTGGCTTTCCTTCTCTTTACATTTGTGCATCTATCAAATGGTTTGGGTCTTTGGTTCTCATGAGAACTATATAACATCCTAACTATATAACTATATAACATCCTAAGAAAATAAAAGTCTATATTAATTTGGTGGTCATTTTAAGTTCAAACATACACACACACACACAAAACCAAAAAGAGGCTAAATTTGTTTTTTTTATTATTATTCTTTTCTTTTTCTTTTCCTTTGCTTTTAAAAATTCTCTCCTTCAGGGGGCCTGGGTGGCTCAGTGGGTTAAAGCCTCTGCCTTCAGTTCAGGTCATGATCCCAGGGTCCTGGGATCGAGCCCCACCTCGGGCTCTCTGCTCAGCAGGGAGTCTGCTTCCCCTTCTCTATGCCTGACTCTCTGCCTGCTTGTGATCTCTGTCAAATAAATAAACAAAATCTTAAAAAAAAAAAAATCTCTCCACATTTTATGTATATGCTGTCATATTTTACATATTTTATTCATATTTTTATGTCTAATTTTAACTATTTCTTTTCCATTTAAAGAAGTCCTTGTAACATTTCTTGTATGGCTGTTTAGTTGCGATAAACTCTTTTATTTTTTAATTTGTTTAGGAGACTATTTATCTCTCCTTCAAATCTGAACCTTGCTGGGTAGAGTATTGGTAGTTGTAACTTTTTTTCCTTTCAGCACTTTGAATATTTCCTATCATTCTATTTCTGGCCTGCAAAGGTTCTTCTGAAGAATTAGGTGATAGCCTCAGGTTTTCCTTTGTAGGTAACTTTTTGATTCTCTCTTGCTGTTTTTAAATTTTCTCTTTAACTTTAACCTTTAGCATTTAAATTATTATATGTCATGGTGTAGGCCTTCTTGTGTTCATCTTGTTTGGAACTCTCTTTTAACTTTTTGGACATGGATGTCTATATCCTTTCCAAGGTTAGAGAAAATTTCAGCTATTATTTCTTCAAATAAATATTTTAAACATTCTCTATTTTTCTGGGACTTATATATTTCAAATGTTTATTGCTCGATGTTATCCAAGAGACCCCTTAACCTATTCTGATTTTTCAAAATTCTCTTGTTGCAGTTCAGGTGCTTTTCATCAGCCTGCCTTCCAGATTGCTGATACATTCTTCTGTATCTTCTAATCCACTGTTGATTCCCTCTAGTGTGTTTTTTATATCAGTTATTGTATTCTTTAACTCTAATTGGTTTTTTCTTATACTCAGATCTCTTTATTGAAAGTCTTCCTGAGTTCTTCAACTTTTCTTCCAGTCCTAGTGAGTATCTTTATGATCATTACTTTAAATTCTTTATCAGGCATATTGCTTTTTTCTGTTTCTTTCTTTTTTGAGCATATTAATCTGTCTTCCCATTTCCTTGACTTTCTGTTTTTGTTTCTATGGACTAGGTGGAATAGCCATTTTCCTAACTTTGAAGGAATGAACTTTTGTGTGGCCATCACCTATGTATACTGTGTGCTTGGTGACTTTTGTTGGCTGGCTGGAACTGTGACTGGCATAGGCGGGATGTCTGAGAGCTTTCCACCTAGTAGGTGCCCTGTCAGGATAGCTAAAGCTGAAGAGGATACATTCTGAGGTGTCCTGGGGTGTTCTATGCAGGAGATGCCTTGGCCTTGGTGGAGCAACTGGAGCTGATACAACATCAGAGCTGGGAGGTCCCTGAACTCTCTGCAGAGGGTGCCCTAGCAGGATAGTAAACTAAAGTGAGTACATGCCAGGGCGATCTGAGGTCTACACAGAGAGCATACCTTGGCAGGAAAGCTAAAGTGTATGTAAACCATGGTGTTCCAGGACAATATAGTGCCCTGAAGGGGGTGTATGGAGCTAAGGTGAGGTACAGGCTGGCAGGTCCTTTGTGAAGGCAGCATGCTGGAAGTACAGCTAAGGATAAAATGGACATGAATTTGTATATATGCTGAATATTTTGGATATTATATTATGAGACTCTGGATCCTTTTTAACTTTATTATTTTTAGTGAGCATCTCCTATTGAAATGAATCATGGGTCCTGCCAACATCATTTCAGCAAAAATGTAGCCAATATGTCCTACTGGATGGAAATGGTGGTTCAATTTGATGCTAAACCCCAATGGTTCTACCTTGACACTACCTGACACTACTTTGGAAGGGTAATAGCCATACTAACTGCATATGTCAGGTAAAGATGGAAGAATATCTCTCTGCTCAACCATACTGACCATGCAGGAGAACTGGAACACTGAGTCTTGCTTTCATAGGGCAGAGAGGTAGAGGGAAAGACCAGCTTCTTGCTTAGTCTTGCTGAAACTGCAGTAGGTGAGTGGCAGTTTTTACATTTACTTTTGGCTGCAGTACGGTGAATATTGCTAAAACTGTTTTCTATTTTTGTCTCCTTTTCTTGAACTTTGATATGTGGTAATAGGCTTTTATTGGAGGTTTTTGTTGTTGTTGTTGTTGTTGTTTCTGTGACTGTTGACAGTTCTGGGTTGGAGGCTCCTATGGCTTTTGGTCCAAGATGAATAGGAAACAAGAAGGAAACCCTGGGAATTCACCACATGTTATTCCTTAAGTTCTGAGATCCCTAGGTGGTCCATCTTTTTCTTCCTACTGTTCAGTCTTCATATGCTTTGTGTTGTTGTGTTCTGCTTAGTGTTCTTTAGTTATAAAAGGGAGGACCTGGAAAGAATTCGGCTATTTCATCCTATCTAAAACTGAACAACAAACTTTTTTTATAATTACTTTTAACTTGATTTTTGAAAAGATAGGTCTTCTCAACCTATGTCTTACTGGCATATAAAATTCCTAATCATGTTACTGTGAGCCATTCTTTTGTGTTTGGGAGATAATTTTCAAAACAGAAATGAAAACAGTGGTAGCATAGTGAGGGTATGAATAAATTTAATGAGCTTTATTGGTATATAATTATTATCCAATCAAAGACATCCATTTTAAGTTAATAAATAGTTCAGTGAATCTTGACAGACACATACAATGCATAACTACAACCACAATTAAAATAAATAATAATTACATCAACCTGAAAATTCCTTCCTGCTCCTTTTCAGTCAATTCCTTCCCCTACTTATGGCCCTTGGCAACTACTGAAAACCCCAAGGGCAACAACCATAATGGAATTACAAAGCATATAGTTTTTTTTTTTTTAAGCATGTAGTTATTTTGACTCTATTTTCCTTTACTTAGCTTAATGTTTACGAGATTAATCCTTGTTGTTATATGTATCCTTATTGTTCCTTTCTTACTGCTTATTCATATTCCCTTGCATGAATGTATCTCAGTGTGTTTTTTCTCTGGCTGATAAACATTTGGGTTGTTTCCTGTTTTCAGCTTTTGAATAAAACTTCTGTAAAAATTTCTCAGGAATATTTCATTTGTGTGTAGTGAGATATGTTTTCATTTTTTTAAGCAAATACATAAACATTGCTAAGATTATGGTTCCTTTTTAATTTTGTAAGAAACTGCTAACGTGTTTTCCAGATTGCCTATGCAGTTTTCACTCTCATAGTCGGTGTATGAGAAATTTAGTTGCTTAGCATCCTTGCCAACATTTTTCTTGTCTGTCTTTGAAATTTTAACCATTCTAGTAGGGGCGAGGTGATATTTTATTGTGGTTTTAATCTGAATTTTCTAATGAATATCTTTTCATATGTTTATTTGAACTTCCATTTTTTGGTATCTTCTTTGGTTAAGAGTCTGTTCAAGCACTGTGTTAGTTTTTTGAAGTTATATCTCTTATTAATGAGTTGTAAGTATTCTTTATGTATTCAAGATACAAATTCTTTAATAGATGTATGTTTTGCATATATTTTCTCTGGATTACATATTTATTTTCTTAAAATATATTTAAAACAACATAAAGTTGTATATTTTTGGTAATAGCTTTGTTGAGATTAAATTCACATACCACAGAACTTAATCCCTTAAAGTATACAATTAACATTTTTAATTTTGATGAAGTGCAATTTATCAACGTTTTTAGTATGACTCTTGCTTTTTTGTAACCTTTCTGCAAGATTTATGGCCAACTTATATTCATAACACTTTTCCTCTTGGATTTTCTCTAGGAGTTTTATAGGGGTTGCTCTTATTTTTAGGTCTATGATCTAGCTCAATTTAATTTTTTATATGTGTTAAGGGTTGAAATTCATTTTGTTTCCTTATGGATATCTAATTTTTCCATTACCATTTGTAGAAATGACTATCTTTTGACTATTGTATTATCTCAGTTCTTATATCAAAGATCAATTAAACATGTGTGGGTTCATTCCTGGGATTCTTGTTTTGTTTTATTTATCTACTTTTTTTTAATGCCATTTTGAGTCTTAGCTATTTTAGTTTTGCTATCTTAAAATTGAGTAGTTAAAAAAAAGGAGTAGTACAATATCTCTAACTTTATTCTTTTTTAAACTTGTTTTGGCTATTTTAGGTCCTTTGCACTTTCATACAAATTTTAGAATTAAGATACTTGCTGAGATTTGATTGGAATTGTATTGAATCTATAGATCAATTAGGGGAAGATTGACATCTTAATAATGAGATCTGTGATTCATGAACATGGTGTAACTCTCCATTGATACAAAAATGAAAAGCTTTCTCAGTGGCATTTTGCAGTTTTCTGTGCACAAGACCAGTATTTTTTTTTTTTTGATAGATTTATCTCTAAGTGTTTTGTATTTGTCTATGCCAGTATTAAAGATATTTTCCCCTGAATTTAAGTGTCTAAATGTTCATTGCTAATATATAGAAATACAATTAATTTTTGTATAATGACATGTCCTGTGGCCTTGCTAAAGACAATAGTTTTAAAAAAATGTTTAATTTTTAAAATTTCCTTTCAGTGTACCAGAATTCATTGTTTATGCATCACTCCCAGGGCTCCATGCAAACGTGCCCTCCATAATACCCACCACCAGGCTCTCCCAACTTCCCACTCACCACCACATCAAAACCTGCAGATTGTTTATCAGAGTCCCTAGTCTCTTATGGTTCATCTAAGCCCTCCAGTTTCCCCCAACTCCCTTCTCCTCTCCATTTCCCCATGTCCTCTGAGTTATTTCCTATGCTCCAATAAATAAGTGAAGCCATATGATAATTGACACTCTCTGCTTGACTTATTTCCCTCAGCATAATCTCTTCCAGTCCCATCTATGTTGAGAAAAGAGTTGGGTATTTATCCTTTCTGAAGGAGGCATAATACTCCATAGTAGATATGGACCATATCTTCCTTATCCATTCATTTGTTGAAGGGCGTCCTGGTTTGTTCCACAGTTTCGTGACTGTGGCCATTGCTGCTATAAACACTGGGGTACAGATGGCCCTTCTTCTCACTACATCTGTATCTTTGGGGTAAATACCGAGTAGTTCAATTGCAGGGTAATAGGGAAGCTCTATTTTTAATTTCTTAAGGAATCTCCACATTGTTTTCCAATATGGCTGCACTAACTTGCATTCCCACCAACAGTGGAAGAGGGTTCCCCCTTAGTCACATCCTCTCCAACAAACATTTACTGTCCTGTTAATTTTGGCCGCTCTAACTGGTGTAAGGTGGTATCTCAATGTGGTTTTGATTTGAATCTCCCTGATGGGTGATAACAATGAACATTTCTTCATATGTCTGTTAGTCATTTGTATGTCTTCATTGGAGAAGTGACTGTTCCTGTCATCTGCCCATTTTTAAAAATTTATTTTTATTTATTTTCAACACACAGTATTCATTATTTTTGCACCACACCCCAGTGCTCCATGCAATCCGTGCCCTCTATAATACCCACCACCTGGTACCCCAACCTCCCACCCCTGCCCCTTCAAAACCCTCAGATTGTTTTTCAGAGTCCATAGTCTCTCATGGTTCACCTCCCCTTCCAATTTACCCCAAACCCCTTCTCTCTAACTCCCCATGTCCTCCATGCTTTTTGTTATGCTCCACAAATAAGTGAAACCATATGATAATTGACTCTCTCTGCTTGACTTATTTCACTCACCATAATCTCTTACAGTCCCATCCATGTTGCTACAAAAGTTGGGTATTCATCCTTTCTGATGGAGGCATAATACTCCATAGTGTATATGGACCACACCTTCCTTATCCATTCGTCCATTGAAGGGCATCTTGGTTCTTTCCACAGTTTGGTGACCATGGCCATTGCTGCTCTAAACATTGGGGTACAGATGGCCCTTCTTCTCACTTTGGGGTAAATACCCAGGAGTACAATTGCAGGGTCATAGGGAAGTTCTATTTTTAATTTCTTGAGGAATCTCCACACTGTTCTCCAACGTGGCTGCACCAACTTGCATTCCCACCAAGAGTGGAAGAGGGTTCCCCTTTCTCCACATCCCCTCCAACACATGTTTCGTGTCTTGCTAATTTTGGCCATTCTAACTGGTGTAAGGTGATATCTCAATGTGGTTTTAATTTGAATCTCCCTGAAGGCTAGTGATGATGAACATTTTTTCATGTGTCTGATAGCCATTTGTATGTCTTGATTGGAGAAGTGTCTGTTCGTATCTTCTGCCCATTTTTTGATAAGATTATCTGTTTTATGTGTGTTGAGTTTGAGGAGTTCTTTATAGATCCTGGATATCAACCTTTTGTCTGTACTGTGATTTGCAAATATCTTCTCCCATTCTGTGGGTTGCCTCTTTGTTTTGTTGACTGTTTCCTTTGCTGTGCAGAAGCTTTTGATTTTGATGAAGTCCCAAACGTTTATTTTCGCTTTTGTTTCCTTTGCCTTTGGAGACATATCTTGAAAGAAGTTGCTGTGGCTGATATTGAAGAGATTACTGCCTATGTTGTCCTCTAGGATTCTGATGGATTCCTGTTTCACGTTGAGGTCTTTCATCCATTTTGAGTTTATCTTTGTGTACAGTGTAAGAGAATGGTCGAGTTTCATTCTTCTACATATAGCTGTCCAATTTTCCCAGCACCATTTATTGAAGAGACTGTCTTTTTTCCACTGTATATTTTTTCCTGTTTTGTCGAAGAGTATTTGCCCATAGAGTTGAGGGTCCATATCTGGGCTCTCTACTCTGTTCCACTGGTCTATGTGTCTGTTTTTGTGCCAGTACCATGCTGTGTTGGTGATCACAGCTTTGTAGTAAAGCTTGAAATCAGGCAACGTGATCCTTCCAGTTTTGTTTTTCTTTTTCAACATTTCCTTAGCGATTCGTGGTCTCTTCTGGTTCCATACAAATTTTTGGATTATTTGCTCCAGTTCTTTGAAAAATACTGGTGGAATTTTGATCAGAATGGCATTGAAAGTATAGATTGCTCTAGGCAGTAGAGACATTTTAACAATGTTTATTCTTCTGATCCATGAACATGGAACGGTCTTCCATCTTTTTGTGTCTCCTTCGATTTCTTTCATGAGAGTCCTGTAGTTCCCTGAGTACAGATTCTTTTTTTTTTTTTTTTTTTTTTTTTTTTGAGTACAGATTCTTTACCTCTTTGGTTAGGTTTATTCCCAGGTATCTTATGGTTCTTGGTGCTGTAGTAAATGGAATCAATTCTCTAATTTTCCTTTCTGTGTTTTCATTGTTAGTGTATAAGAAAGCCACTGATTTCTGTAAATTGACATTGATTTTTCCTCTTTTATAGAACACCCCCCTTAATATTTCCTGCAGTATTGGCTTGGTGATCTCTACTCTTTTAAACCTTGCCGGTCTTGGAAGCTCTTTATCTCTTTATCCATTTTGAATGTCAGTCTTACTGGATAAAGTATTTGTGGCTGTATGTTCTTCTCATTTAGTGCCTTGATTACATCTTGCCAGCCCTTTCTGGCTTGCCAGGTTTCTGTGGACAGGTCTGATGTTATTCTGTTGGTATTTCCTCTGTACCTAAGGAATTTCTTTGCCCTCGCTGCTTTCAAGAGCTCCTGTCTATAGCTATGATTCATCAGTTTCACTATCAGGTGTCTTGAGGTCTTTTTAGATTCTATGATCTTGGTGGAGACCTTTCTGCATCTAGTACATGAAGGGTGGTTCCATTCATGAGATTTGGAAAATTTTCATGGAGAATTTGTTCCACCATACCTTCTAGTCTTTCTTTCTCCTCCCCTTCAGGGATTCCAATAATTCTGACATTGGGATGTTTTATGGAGTCATTTATGTCCCTGATTCTGTTTTCCTGGCTTCTAAGCTGTTTGTTCCAGGTTTCCTCCTGATCCTTTCTCTCTATCTGTTTGTCCTCCAGATCACTAATTCTATCTTGTGTCTCAGTTACCCTAGCTTTTAGAGAATTTAGATCAGATTGAAACTCACTGAGAGCATTGTTAACATCATCCCTGTGGCTTTCAGTTCTACTCTAATCAATTCCATTTTGCCATCAAAGGCTTTCTCCAACCTAGCTATTGCCTGGATAATTGTTAGCCTGAATTCCCTTTCTGAAATATTGTCTATGTCCATGTCCAGTAGCTTCGATGGAGAGGGCCCAGTCTCTGAATTTTCTTCTGTTGGGCCTTCTTCGTTCTAGTCATTTTGGTGAGAGATGGCTGAATGGATAAGTAGCCGAATTTATCAACCATGGTGCAGGCAATGTGCATCCTGGAAAGCTTCTGTGCAATTGAGAGTCCCCACCCAAAAGATAGAAAAAAGAAAAGGGGGGGGGGAATATAAAATAAAAGAGAAGTCCTAGCCCAAATGGACCCCAAAAGTAAGATTTATGAAATACACAAACAAAAACAGAGAAACAAAAAGACCAAGAAAAGTAGATGACGAGAGGAAAAAAAATGAAAAAGTAAAGAACCCTGTCAAAATGAACCCCAAGTATAAGACTTATATACTACCAGAAGAAAAACAAAGATCCAGAGACACTGACAGAAGAAAAAGATGTGAGAGTGGTTATTAATTCTCACTGTACGTGAGGAAGGTTATTTTGATTCTTCCTGGATGTATCTTGATAACTTTGTTAAAGGACTCAACTTTCCTGGGATAAAGGGGTATTAAAGCGGTTTACCTATAGGGGTAGCTTTGATTGGGTAAAGGGGATTACCTTGAAGCTTATCTTTATTATATATTATCTTTATTGAGTTAAAAGAAGTAAAATATAATAAAATGAAATTTAAAAAATTAAATAAAAATTTAAAGGAAAAACACAGGTATATGTATCAGAAAAGTTCAGGTTAAAAGGTTATTATGGAATTTGATGTAGTGTGCATCTCATTGTGAGGGTAAATAGGTCAAAAAGTTATATTTAAAAAAAAAACAGAGTAGTGAGAACGAATTAAAAATAAGAGTTGTATATACGAAGTAGTGTTGGTTTTCCTCTTATTTTATTTTATTTTATTTTTGCTGGCTTTCTGGGGGAGGGACCTACTGCATGGTTTTTCAGGGAGTGTTGCTAGAGTTAAGTCCTTGTGTCCCCATCAAAGATCTGGGCTGTGAAGAAACCAGTTTTTCAGGCTTTTGTTCTCTGGAGGATTTTTTGTTTGTGTATTCATTTGTTTTCTCTCCCCTTGGTGGTTGGAGGTTTAGAGGAAAGCAAACTGCATCCAGACCTCCTTCTCAGAGAGAACTCTTACTCTATTCCCCTCTGGGTGCTCCAGAGCACACAAACTCCCCCTCTGCCACTGGCAGAACATGTCCCCAGTCACGGTGTCTGGGTCACAGGAACTCCCACTTGTACCCAAAACCATGAGAAATACTAGTGGTGGTTGTCTGGGCAGCTCCAGACAGCTAGAGAGGTCCCAAGCTGAGACAGTGCACTGAGATTTTCACACTGCCCCAGGCTGGGAGTGCTTAGAGAGCGCTGCTGGCACCTGTGCACACCTGTCTCATGGGACAGTGTGGGGTGTTACTCACACTGGTTGCACAGCGCTTGCACGTGCAGAGTGCAAAAGGCTCTGGTTCTTCCTGCTGGTGAGGCTCCCTCACCCTCATGGGAGCTACCACCCTGCCGCTCTCAGGCATGTGCTGGTGGCTCAGGGACCAAGACCTGGCTTCTTTGCTGTACTCTTCTCCTGCTCAGCACCAGCAGTAGCTGTCCTGGGTTGGCAGATTTAAGCCCCTGTCCCTAACCACACCCATTTCCCACAATTTCCCCCCACGATTCTTTGCTCTTTTTGAGTACTTTCAACCAGACTCGAAGTTAATGCTGGTCCCCAGTCACAGGGCACTCTTGTATTGGGCTATTACTTTCCAATGGGATGCTTCTGGTGGCTTTCTCCCCTTTTTGTTTATCTTCTGATATCAATCCACTGTTCCCACTCTACTTTACCTGTCCACTGGCATCTTCTACCCCCATAGAGATCTAGAAGTGTATAATTCTAATCTCAGGCTGATTTCATGGGTGATCAGAGTTTTTTGGTAGGTAATCAACTCACTTAAGGGGATAGGTTGAAATGGTGCCTCCTCCTAATTCTCCGCCATCTTGTCTCATCTCTTGAAACTAAATCCAATAGTTTTAATATCTTTTTTTGTGGATTCTTTGGAATGTCCTACATGGACAATTGTGCCATCTGCAAACAAAGATTTCCTTTCTGTTGTTTACCTTTTTTTTTTTCTTGTCTATTGGCCCTGTTTAAGACCTCTAGCACAATGTTAATTAGAGGTTGTGAGAGCAGGCATCTTTGCCATATTCATTATCTTAGGAGGAAAGCATTTATTCTTTTGCTATTAAATATGATGTTAGCTCTATATTTTCTTTTTTTGTGTTCTTCATGAGGACAAAGAAGTTTCCACCAACTGCTCATTTGCTGAGTTTCTTTCATGTTGCTATCTCTGTCTCTGTCTTTCTCTCTCTTTGAAATAAATACATAAAATCTTGAAAAAAAAAGATCTAATTGTGAGACCTGAAACTATAAAAATCCTAGAAGAGAGCACAGGCCGTAATTTCTGTGATTTGTTATGGCAACATTTTTCTAGAAAGGACTCTTAATGTAAGGGAAACAAAAACAAAAATAAACTATTTGGACTACATCAAAATAAAAAGGTTTTGTGCATCAAAGGAAGCTACCAACAAATCTAAAAGACACCATACGGAATGGGAGAATATATTCGCAAATGACATATCTGACAAAGGATTAATATCCCAAATATATAAAGAAATGATAAAGAATACCAACATCATCATCATCCTCAAGTTAAAAAATGGACAGGAGACATGAACAGGCATTTCTCCAAAGAAGACATTCAGATGACCAACAGACACAGGAAAAGATGTTCTATATCACCAATCATCAGGGTAATGCAAATCAAAACTATCACGAGATGTCACTTCACACCCATCAAATTAGCACAAGAAACAGCAGGTGTTAGTGAGGATGTTAAGAAAAAAGAATCTTTGTGCACTGTTGATGGTAATGCAAACTGGTGTAGCTGCTATGGAAAACAGTATGGAATTTCCTGAAATTAAAAATGGAAATACCCTAGGATCCAGTAATTCCAGTGCTGAGTATTTACCCAAAGAAAACAAAAACACTAATTCAAAGGGATACATGCACTCCTATGTTTATTGTAGGATCATTTACAATAACCAAATGATGGAAGCCCAAGTGTTCATCGATAGATAAATGGGTATATGATGGACTCTTACTCAGTCATAAAAAAGAATGAAACCTTGTTATTTGCTACAACATAGATGGAGCTAGAGAGTATAATGCTAAGTGAAATAAGTCAGTCAGAATAAGACAAATACCATATGATTCACTCATACATGGAATTTACAAAAGAAAATGAATGCACAAAGACAGAAGGATATAAACAAACAAAAAACCCCAAGACTCTTGAATATAGAGAACAAACTGATAGCTATCAGAGGGGAGGTGCATGGGAGGATGGGTGAAATAGTGATGATATTTATCAGTCTCTTCCCCAGCTTCTCGCCTCTGGTACTCCAATTATACATATGTTAGATTGCTTGTCATTGTCCAGTAAGTAGTAGATAGTCTTTTGACTCCTTTTCAGTCATTTCTCTTTTGTGTTTTCCTCTGGGTCTGTTACTATGTCTTTAAACTCATTTCTTTTTGTAGTGTTTAATCTGCTGTTAATCTCATCCAATGTGTTTGTTCATTTAGACATTGGATTTCATTTCTGTATGTTCCATTTTTGCCTCATTTCTCATAGTGTTTTCCTTTAGATCATTAAAAATATTTATAACATTTGTTTTAATGTTCTTGTGTGCTAATTACATCATCTGTGTCAGTTCCAGTTTCACTTGGTTTAATAGAGATTGATACAAACAGATGCAATAATGAATCTCTATTAAACCAAGTAAAATGAACTGACACAGATGATGCAAATTTTACATTGTTGGATGCTGGATTTGACTGTATTCCTTTAAGAGCATTGTACTTTGTTTTGGTGACCAGTTAAGTTTACTGCAGATGTTTTCATAGGTTGGTTTTAAAGGTTTTTTGTTCTGTTTTGTTTACATTTTTGTTTTTTGGTGGGTAGAAGGCAACCTTTATTCTAGTGTTACCTTAACACCACTACTAAGGTGGGACTCTTCTGAGTCTTCTGGGGTCTTGGCCCAGAAGTATTATAAAGCCTCTCATCTGCTTGAGTGAATTCTGTTGTGTTATTATTCTAATTTCTGGTAGCTCTTCTCATGGCTTGTGTAATTTAATTTTATACATGCACTAGTTGTTCTCAGTTAGACTGGCAGGGAGTCCCACACATCTTTGAAGCAGTCTTTGGAGCCCTTCCCTTTTTGTACTCTGCTATGTTGGCTTCCCACACTATGATCTTTTTCTTTCGATTTATTTAGTCCTCTGGGATCTCTTTAAGTTCCATTTCCTTGTGCTGCAGGCTAGATTCTGCCTCCAGGAAGGAAGTTGAGACAATTGTAGGGCTTACCTTGTTTGATTCTCTTCTCTCAGGGATTACTTTCCTGCTCTGCCTATCATTCAATCTCTGGGGGAAAAAAATACCTTTCATTTATTTTGTTTGTTTTCTAGCTTTATTACAGAAAGATAATTCCTATGGAAGTTTATCTTTAAATTTTTTAAAAAAGATTTTTATTTATTTATTTGAGAGAGAATGAGTGAGAGAGAGCATGAGAGAGGAGAAGGTCAGAGGGAGAAGCAGACTCCCAAAGGAGCCAGGAGCCTGATGCGGGACTCGATCCTGGAAGTCTGGGATCATGACCTGAGCTGAAGGCAGTCACTCAACCAACTGAGCCACCCAGGCACCCTGGAAGTTTATCTTTAATGGGTAGAGGCAGATGTTATGGGTAATTTTTTATTGTTACTATTATATTGTTTTTAAAAGTTCTTACCGAAGGAAAGTCTGAAGGAAATTGTAAGTTGAATAGTGCTCAGTATTCAGGATATTTTGTAATAAATTCAAGGTCAAAGTAAAAACAATAATTATCAAACTTGCAATTTAGTGTGAGTACTTGACAACCTATAGGGGATGTTGGAGAGATTAATTGTTGTTTGTACACCCTATGGAAATAAATCACTTCTATATTGAAAGGTAGTATAGCTCATAAGGACATGGTAAGAAGAAAAGATAAGGAAAGGCCCATCAGAGTCTACAGGGAGTTACTATAATCAGAGGGCAGAAGCTCAATGACTTCTTTCCTTTAAGGAAATGACAAAAAAAAAAAAAATAGTGAAATAGAAGGATAGCTGGGAGTCTAGGGAAAGGCAACGGCAAAGGAGAATTTGTGAAAAACAGGAAATTTAAAACCAACAGTGAAGATAGATTTAGGCTCACAGCCCTTTGTGCCTGAAGGAAAACTGTGAATTCCAATGTGTAGGGGATAGGTTCTCAGGATCAGGGGTTCTGGACTCAGCATTGCCACTTACCTTGCAGAGAGAACTAAACGTAGGAGAATCTAGTCACTTTTTGCAGTCAGAATACAACAAAATGAGTCTCATCCCATGAGCAGCATCTCTATGTGCAATTGGATGCAGTTTCCTTAACCAAGACATATTAGGAAAAACAAAAACAAAAACAAAAACAAACATTTTCTCTAACAGTAACTTTCCCTTTGGTTCCCAATACAAATGTTTTAAATTTGAACTTTTACTTGTTGACTGTTGACCAAAAAATGTGTAGTTTTTTCTTTTTAGTCAATTACAGAGGCCAGTTAGTCTCTGTACAGTTACCTGATTCTTTGGTTTCATTAATGATTATACTTACATGCTCTTTCACACCACATCTTTGAATAGTTTTTGCGTGTGTGTGTGTGTGTGTGTGTAGTTAAAGCAAGCTGTCTCCTAAAGGGTTTGATTTGGATGATACTAGGGACATCTGCCTGAAATGCTACTTCTATAAACCTGCTACAGAGTCAAAAGTCCTACTGTGTGATGCCTCCAAGAAGGGAGATTCCACAAGCTGGTTCCCCTTCCCTGGTAGTGTATTAGCTTGCTTTCCTCATGACAAATGACTGTGACTAGGCTGTGGAGAAATACCAATTGGGTGGGTGGTAAAAAAGGGAATATAACTTTCATGAAAAGTTCTCTTGAGTCGACAAGTATAGAGGGTTTGAAAACTCAGTGTTAGACATTATTGAAGTAGGAATTGAAAAGAGGAGATGAAGGAAAACTAAACACAAATTCCACCCCCTGTTTGGGACAGGCCCTGGTCCAATGTCTTATTTGGCTTGCATTCCCAGATTTTCAATCCAGTTTATGGCTCCATCAGCTGAACTACCACTGATCCACCTGGAATCCTGGCCAAAGGCTTTATGCAGTATGCCAGAGCTTTTCCCAGGCTACCTGGCTGTACATGCATTGTCTGGGTACAACCTTGCCTCTCTCCAAGATCCCACACAAAGATAAGAAATGGCCAACCATACAGTAAGACAAACATTTAATGCACCCTATAAGAGAATTCACTTTAGAGCATTGCTTCCTTATTCTGACCTTAACTTTCCCTGACCACTCAAATTTATGTCCCTTGTAAGAGTTCCTATCAGGAATACGTTGGAAGGTTTTTATTGCTTAGTGGTTTCTGAAAGTGCTAGGCAGAGGTTCATGACCAATTTATTTCTCTGGCTCTTTCCTTCCCTCACCATACATTCTTTGGGCTCTGAGTCAGTTACTTTTATTACAGCTATGGCATAGGTATATTGACTTTTCCTGTGTTATGTAATGTGACAACAGAGGTGTGGCTATTTAGGTGATGGCCACACCTTTCAAAAAGCCTTTGCTCCTATATAAGCATGCTCACCACATTCTTGCCCATTTCCTAACCTCAGACAGAGAATCACAATAATTATATCACAAAAATAGCAAAAAGCATTGACCAGATTTGGGAGCAGGACTAGGAATGGATTGTACAAAGAGATTTGTCACTCTGAATTAAGGTCTTTGGGGGAGTGTGGGTGATTAATATGAATATTTTTTAAAAAATCACAACTTGAGAGCAAACATAATAGGAAAATCAGCTACATATTAGCCAAAAGGTAGCAGTAATTAAGACCCAAATGTTTCTAATATTTGTCCAGACATGAAATTGCTGAACCCAAGTGCTAAGATTCATCAGGTTATGTTTGTAAGTGCTGAGGTTTCAGGGGTTAGTATTTCATATTACATTCTGAGCTGTAGTGTGTAAAGACTAATAAAATAGTACCATGTCTTTTGAACTGTGTCTGTTACCTAACAGTATGTATTCACATTCACTCAGACACCTCTAAACATTCCATGGTGGTGGTCCTTTTTTTTTTTTTCTCCCTACATGTTAATTGCTCTTTACGTTGTGGTTGGTTGTTAGGGTATCTTTCCAGCTCATTATTCCTCCTTTCTTCTCCTTCCTTGCATCTAACACCCACTGTCAGAATAAAATTTCTTTTTCTTTTTTTTTAAGATTTTATTTATTTATTTATTTATTTGAGAGAGAGAGCACTAGAGAGAGAGAAATAGCAAGCAGAGCAAGTGCAAGCATGAATGGGGGGCAGAGAGAGAGAGAGAGGGAGAAGAAGACTCCCCCACTGAGCTGGTAGCTCTAAGCAGGGCTCTATCCCAGGACCCCAGGATCATGACTTTTGTTTGCACCCTGTGTTACATAGCCTGGAGAACTGTCTCCAGAGAGAAAAGAATAAGGTAGGCATCAAAAGTCAGTAAGAGAAATAGCAATGATTGAGTTTAAGTCAGTACTCATATAAGATGCTCAGACTGCTCTAGGAATTATAAAAATGCAAAATGATACAACAGTCATTTCTGCCAATCATATTAGCAGATAAAAACAAAATGGAATATATGCAGTGAGGATGGTAGATAGCCAGAGAGAGCAGTGCCTGGTCAGCTGGCTACTGGAGGCTTTCTTGCTGCCTCCCAGGGCTGCTGGAAAGCTTGTGAGCACATGTTTGCTTGGGCATGGTTCCCTGCTGTTCCAGGCCCAGACTCAAGAGTTACATTGCCCAAAGTTTACCCCTGTGTTTTGCCATTGTTCTCTAAAGCACAGAGCTGCTCAGGGTGACTGGGCTGGATCTGAGCCTGGTAGCCCGCAGACCTTTGGCATTGTGCTGGCTCTACCTAAAATTTAGGCAGAGCCACTCTTGTCCAGGCCAGCAGTCTTTTCCAAATTTGCATTTAGGAGGAGGAGTTAAAGTCTTAAACCCCAAAGAGGTCCAGGACCTTAACAGACAGAGTCATTGCCTCTGAAGCTCTGCTGACAGAGGTTTAGGGAATGATTATCTAATACTCATCTAAAATTCCAACTTCTAAAATAAAGATCCTCATGTCAATCTACTGTGAAAAACAACAGTTTCACCTGCCCCTAGTCAGATAAAGGTAACTCCAGCTGTTCATGTAAACAAATCAACAATAAAATACTTTGGGTCATTTTGGGTTTCTTCTTCCCAGATTCATACCCAGACAATTAGGATATTCTTCAGGGTATATTAAATATCTGATCACTGCTTCTAACTGACCCACTGGTGGAGCTCCTGTCACCTCTTACCTGGGTTATGCTGGCCTCCTGGTGCTCCTCTTGCCCCTATCTCCTGAGCCTGTTTTCAGCACAGCAGACATAGATTAGGCCAGCCCAACCCCTGCTCACATCCAGCATTAGTGTCCATTACACTCAGATGAGGAGACAAAAATCTTACCAGAAGGAAGATCCATGTGGTTTCTCTGGTGTTGCTACCACTCCAGCAGACTGGATCCTACTGATCCTTGGAGACACCAGACACAACCTTATCTCAGGGCTTTCATACTAGCCATTTATTCTGTCAGGAATATCCTTACTCAGAAACCCATGTGGCTAACCCCTTCCCTCCTCTAAGACCAGTCTCATCTACTGGTTCCAGTCTCATCTACTGGTTCCAGTATCATCTACCCTTGAAACCTTGGCCTCCAAACCTCTTCAATGCCTCTATCCTCCTATTCACTGCTCTGCTTCCCCTCATGGCACCTATTCTTTTATTTTCCCTTCCCTTTCCTCCCTTCCCTTCCTTTCCTTTGCATACTATTTTATTTTTTCAGTGTTCCAAGATTGATTGTTTATGCACCACACCCAGTGCTCCATGCAATATGTGCCCTCCTTTATGCTCATCAACCAGTTACCCCATTCCACTAACCCATCTCCCTTTCTGCAACCTTAATTTGTTTCCCAGAGTCAGGAGTCTCATATAGTTTGTCTCCCTGTCTGGTTTCTTTCCATTCAATTTCCCCTCACCACTATTATGCTCTACATTATTTTTTATGTTCCACATATGAGTGAAACAATATGATATTTGCATTTCTCTGATTCACTTATTTCACTTAGCCTCATATCCTCCAATTCCATCCATGTGATTGTAAATGGTAGATATTCATCCTTTCTGGTGGCTAATATTTCACTGAATATATGAACCACATTTTCTTTATCCATTTATCCATTGAAGGACATATTGGCTCTTTCCACAGTTTGGCTCTTGTGGACATTGCTGCTATGGATATTGGAGTGCATGTGCTCCCTTCTTTTAATGATATCTGTATCTTTGGGGTAAATACCCAGTAGTGCAATTACTGGATCATAAGGTAGCTCTATTTATAACTTTTTGAGGAACATCCATACTGTTTTCCAGTGAGGCTGAACCAGCTTGCATTCCCACTTACTGTGAAGAGGGTTCCCCTTTGTCCACATCCTCACCAGCATTTGTCGGTTTTCTGTCTTGTTAATTCTTGCCATTCTGACTGGTGTAAGGTGGTAGCTCATTGTGGGTGGAGCATATTTTCATGTGTTTTTTGGCCATTTGTATGTCTTCTATGGAGAAGGGTCTATTCATGTCTTTCGCCCATTTCTTGACTGAGTGTTGAGTTTGAGGAGTTCTTTATAGATCTTGGATACCAGCCCTTTATCTGTTATGCCATTTGCAAAAAACTTCTCCCATTCTTTAGGTTACTTTTCATTTTTCTTAACTGCTTCCTTTGCTGTGCAGAAGCTTTTTCTCTTGATGAAGTCCAAATCATTCTGCTTTTGTTTCCCTTACCTTTAGAGATATGTCTTGCAAAAAGTTGCTTTGTCCAAGGTCGAAGAGGTTGCTACCTATATTCTCCTCTAGGATTTTGATGGATTCCTGTCTCACATTTAGATATTTCATCCATTTTGAGTTTATCTTTGTGTGTGGTATAAGAGAATGGTCCAGTTTCATTCTTCTGCATGTGGCTGTCCAATTTTCCCAACACCATTTATTGAAGAGACTGTTTGAAGACCACAATAAATGGTCTTCAATGAAGACCATTTATTGAAGAGACTTTTTTCCATTGGATATTCTTTCCTGCTGTGTCAAAGATTAGTTGACCATAGACTCAAGGGTCCATTTCTGGACTCTCTATTCTGTTTCAGTGATCTATGTGTCTGTTTTTGTGCCAGTACTATGCTGTCTCGATGATCACAGCTTTATAATATATCTTGAGGTCAGGTATTGCGATGACCCAGCTTTGGTTTTCTTTTTCAACATTCCCCAGGTTATTCAGGGTCTTTTCTGGTTCCATAAAAATTTTAAGATTGTTTGTTCCAGCTCTGTGAAAAATGTTGATTATATTTTGATAGGGATTGCATTGAATGTGTAGACTTCTCTTGGTAGCATGGACATTTTAGTAATGTTTATTTTTCCAATCCATGAGCATGGAATGTTTCTACGTCTTTTTGTGTCTTCCCAAATTTCTTTCAGAAGTGTTCTTGGTTTGTAGAGTACAACCTTTACCTTTACCTCTTTGGATAGGTTTATTCCGTGATATGATTTTTGGTTCAATTGTGAATTGTACTGGTTACTTAATTTCTCTTTCTTCAGTCACATTGTTAGCACATAGAAATACAACTGATTTCTGTGCATTGATTTTGTATCCTGTCACATTGCTGAATTCCTGTATGAGTTCTAAGCAATTTTGGGATGGAGTCTTTTGGGTTTTCCACATAAAGTATCATGTCATCTGCAAAGAGTGATACTTCTTTGCCAATTTAGATACCTTTTATTTCCTTTTGTTGTCTGATTGCTGATGTTCTGTTACTGTGTTAAACAGTAGTGGGCATCTCTTTCATGTTTCTGACCTTAGAGGAAAGGCTCACAATTTTCCCCCATTGAGAAAGATATTTGCTGTCACTTTTCATAGATAGATTTTATGATACTGAGGTATGTACCCTCTATCCCTATACCCTGAAGAGTTTTAGGTATGCTGTCTTTTGTCAAATGCTTTTTCTGCATCAATTGAGAAGATAATATCATTCTTGACTTTTCTTTCATTGATGTACTCTATCATATTGATTGATCTGTGAATGTTGAAACCCTTCTTGCAGCCCAGGAATAAATCCCACATGGTCCTGGTGAATACTCCTTTTAATGTACTATGGATCCTACTGGTTAGGTTCTTGGTGAGTATTTTGGCATCCACATTCATCAAGGATATTGGTCTGTAATTCTTCTTGTTGTCATTTCTTAATTTTTATATATAATTTTTAAATTTTGTTTTATATTTTCAGTGTTCCAAGGGTCATTGCTTATTCAGCACACCCAGTGATCCATGCAATACATGCCCTCCTTAATACAAACCACCAGGCTCACTTCTAAAACCCTCAGTTTGTTTCTCAGAGTCCACAGTCTCTCATGGTTTATCTTCCCCTCCGATTTCCCCCAATTCACTTCTCATCATCTCCCTTGTCCTCTGTGTTATTATTTATGCTACACAAATAAGTGAAACCATATGATAATTGACTCTCTCTGCTTGATTTATTTCACTCAGCATAATCTCCTCCAGTCGCATCCATGTTGACACAAAAGTTGGGTATTCACCCTTTCTGATGGGACATAATATTCCTGTATATAAGGACCAAATCTTCTTTATCCATGCATCTGTTGAAGGGCATCTTGGTGCTTTCCACAGTTTGGTGATTGTAGCCACTGCTGCTATGAACACTGAGGTACAGATGGCCCTTCTGTTCACTATATCTGTATTGTTGGGTAAATACCCAGTAGCACAATTGCAGGGTCATACAATAGCTCTGTTTTTAATTTCTTAAGGAGCCTCCACACTTTTTTTCAGTGTGGTTGTACCAACTTGCATTCCCACCAACAGTGTAAGAATGTTCCCCTTTCTCCACATCCTTTCCAACACTTGTTTCCAGTATTGTTAATTTTGGCCATTGTTGTTAATTTTGGCCACATCCTCTCCAACATTTGTTGTTTCCTGTCTTGTTAAAAATGGTATCTCAATGTGGTTTTGATTTGAATCTCCCTGATGGGTAATGACAATAAACATTTTTTCATGTGTCTTATTAGCTATCTGTATGTCTTCTTTGGAGAAATGTCTGTTTATGTCTTCTGCCCAATTTTGACCTGATTATCTGTTTCATGTGTGTTGAGTTTGAGGAGTTCTTTATAGATCTTGGATATCAGCCCTTTGTAGTGTCATTGCAAATATTTTCTCTCATTCCGTGGGTTGCCTCTTTTTTTTTTTTAATCTCATTTTTATTTTATTTTTTTTCATTATTGATTTTTAAAAATTTACTTATTTATTTTCAGCATAACAATATTCATTATTTTTGCACCACACCCAGTGCTCCATGCAATCCATGCCCTCTCTAATACCCACCACCTGGTTCCCCCAACCTCCCACCCCCTCACCACTTCAAACACCTCAGATTGTTTTTCAGAGTCCATAGTCTCTCATGGTTCACCTCCCCTTCCAATTTCCCCCAACTCCCTTCTCCTAACTCCCCATGTCCTCCATGCTATTTTTTTATGCTCCACAAATAAGTGAAACCATATGATAATTGACTCTCTCTGCTTGACTTATTTCACTCACCATAATCTCTTCCAGTCCCGTCCTTGTTGCTATAAAAGTTGGGTATTCATCCTTTCTGATGGAGGCATAATACTCCATAGTGTATATGGACCACACCTTCCTTATCCATTCGTCCATTGAAGGGCATCTTGGTTCTTTCTACAGTTTGGCGACCGTGGCCATTGCTGCTCTAAACATTGGGGTACAGATGGCTCTTCTTTTCACTACATCTGCATCTTTGGGGTAAATACCCAGGAGTACAATTGCAGGGTCATAGGGAAGCTCTATTTTTAATTTCTTAAGGAATCTCCACACTGTTCTCCAAAGTGGCTGCACCAACTTGCATTCCCACCAAGAGTGGAAGAGGGTTCCCCTTTCTCCATATCCTCTCCAATACACGTTGTTTCGTGTCTTGCTAATTTTGGCCATTCTAACTGGTGTAAGGTGATATCTCAATGTGGTTTTAATTTGAATCTCCCTGATGGCTAGTGATGATGAGCATTTTTTCATGTGTCTGATAGCCATTTGTATGTCTTGATTGGAGAAGTGTCTGTTCGTATCTTCTGCCCATTTTTTGATATGATTATCTGTTTTGTGTGTGTTGAGTTTGAGGAGTTCATTATAGATCCTGGATATCAATCTTTTGTCTGTACTGTGATTTGCAAATATCTTCTCCCATTCTGTGGGTTGCCTCTTTGTTTTGTTGACTGTTTCCTTTGCTGTGCAGAAGCTTGTGACCTTGATGAAGTCCTAAAAGTTCATTGTCGCTTTGGTTTCTTTTGTCTTTGGAGACATATCTTGGAAGAAGTTGCTGTGGCAAATGTTGAAGATGTTACTGCCTACATTCTCCCCTAGGATTTTGATAGATACCTGCCTCACATTAAGATATTTTATTCATTTTGAGTTTATCTTTTTGTATGCTGTAAGAGAATGGTTGAGATTCATTCTTCTATACAAAACTGTCCAGTTTTCCCAGCGCCATTTATTGAAGAGACTGTCTTTTACCATTGGATATTTTTTCTTGCCTTGTCAAAGATTATTTGGCCATAGAGCTGCCAGTCCATATCTGCACTCTACTCTGTTCCACTGAACTCTGTGTCTGTTTTTGTGCCAGTACCATGGCTATCTTGGTGATCACAGCTTTTTAGTAAAGGTTGAAATCAGGCAACATGTTGCCGCCAATTTTATTTTTCTTTTCTTTTCTTTGAAAACGTATTTATTTATTTGACACAGAGTGAGAGAGATCAGAAAGAGGCAGAGATTCAGGCAGAGAGAGAAGGGGGAAGCAGGTTCCCTGCTGAGCAGAGAGCCTGATACAAAGCTTGATCCTAGGACCTTGAGAGCATGACCTGAGCTGAAGGCAGAGGCTTAACCCACTGAGCCACCCAGGTGCCCCTGTTTTACTTTTTCAACATTTTATTAGCAGCTGGGGTCTTTCCTAGTTCCATATAAATTTTAGGATTGTTTGTTCCAGCAGTTTGAAAAATGCCAGTAGAATTTAGATCGGGATGACATTGAAAGTACAGAATCGTCTCGGCAGCATAGACTTAAAAAAAAAAGTATTTATTTCTTAAATTTATTTTCAGTGTTTCAGAATTCATTGTTTATGCACCATGCCCAGTGCTCCATGCAGTACATGCCCTCCATAATACCCACCAACAGACTCACCCAACCTCCCACTTCCTGCCCATCCCAAACCCTCAGATTGTTTTTCAGAGTCTACAGTCTCTCATCTCCCTCTACAGCTTCCCCCAACTCCCTTCTCTTCTCCATCTCCCCATGTCCTCCATGCTACTTTTTATACTCCACAAATAAGTGAAACCCTATGATGATTGACTCTCTATGCTTGACTTACTTCACTCAGCATAATCTGTTCTGTCCACCTGTTAGGTTATATTCTCTCCTCTCCCCCCAACACCGCCTTTTTTTTTTTTTTTCTTTTTTGGTTTCTGATCTCTTCAGATTTGTCTAATGTATATATTGATGGGATTTTGTTTGATATTTTCAGTTTTGTTCTCTTATTCATCTATTCTCCTCTGGACAAAATGACTAGAAGAAGAAATTCATGCACAAAAAAGAAAGAAACAGAGGTAATATTCTCTGCCATACATCTAATCAATATAGAGGTAAGTAAGATGCTGGACCTAGTATTCAGAATAACGATTATAAGGATAATAGCTGCTGTTGAAAAAAAGTGTAAAGGGCACTAGAGAATCCTTTAGTGAAGGAATGAAGGAACTAAAATCTAATCAGGCCTGAATTAAAAATGCTTTAACTGAGATGCAGTCTAAAATGAATGCTCTATTGGCTAGAGTGCATGAAGCAAAATAGAGTGAGAGACATAGAAGCAAAATGATAGAAAGTAAGGAAGCTGAGAAAAAGAGAGAAGAACAACTATGGGATCATTAGTGGAGGCTTCAAGAAATCAGAAATACCATAAAGTGAAACAGTATTCAAATAATTGGGGCCCCAGAGGAAGAGGAAAGAGAGTGGCAGAAAGTATACTTGAGCAAATAATAGCTGGGAACATCCCTAATCTGGGGAAGTAAAGAGGCATTCAATCCCAGAAGGCACAGAGGACCCCCCTCAAAATCAATAAAAATTTATCAATACCCCAACATACAATAGTGAACCTTACAAATTTTAGTGATAAAAAGAAAATTCTGAAAGCAGCTTGTTATAAGAGGTCCTTAATCTGCAAGAATAGAAATACTAGACTGGCAGCAGACCTATCCACAGAGACCTGGCTCCCAGAAAAGAGTGGCATGATATATTAGGTACTAAATAACAAAAACATGCAACCAAGAATACTTTACCTACCAAGGCTGTCATTCAGATGGAAGAAAAGATAAGGAAGGTGGCTCAGTCGGTTAATCATCTGCCTTTTGCTCAGGTCATCATCCCAGGGTCATGGGATTGAGACCCATGTCAGGTTCCCTGTTCAGGCAGGAGCCTGCTTCTCTCTCTCCCTCTACCTACTACTCCCCTGATCATGCCCTCTTTGTCAAATTAATAAAATTTTTTAATAAAAAAGGACAAATGAAACAAAAAAAAATTTGTTATCACTAAAACATCCCTGCAAGAAACATTGAAGGGGATCCTGTAAGAGAAGGGAGTGTTCCCCAAAGTAACATATACCAGAAAGGAGCAGAGACAAACTACCAAAACAGGAACTTTGCAGGTAATACAGTGCTACTAAATTCATATCTTTCAAGATTTACTCTGAATGTAATTTGGCTAAATGCTCCTGTTGAATAAATAGGGTATCTGTTTGGATAAAAAAACAAGAACTATCATTATGTTGTCTACATGGGACTCATTTTAGACCCAAAGTCACCTCCAGACTGGAAATGAGGGGATGGAGAACTATCTACCATGCTAATGGACATAAAAAATAAGCTGGTGTAGCAATCCCCATATCAGACAAATTAGATTTTAAACTATAGACTATAGTAAGGGATGAAGAGAGACACTATATCATACTTAAAGGTCTGTCCAGCAAGAAGATCTAAAAAATATAAATATTTATACTCCTAGCTTGGGAGCAGCCAATTATATAAATAAACTATGAACAAAATGAAAGAAATGCAATGACAATAATACAATAAAGTCGGGTACTTTAACATCCTACTCACCACAATGATCATTTAAGCAGATCAACAAGGAAACAAGGGCTTTGAATGACACACTGAACCAGATGGACTTCACAGATATACATGAAGTATTCCATCCCAAAACAACAGAATATGCATTCATGTCTAATCCACATGGAACATTCTCCAGAATAGATTACATACTGGGTCACAGATCAGGTCTAACCGGTACAAAAAGATTAGGATTAGTCCCTGCATATTTTTCAGACCACAATGCTTTGAAACTGGTACTCAGTCACACAAGGGAATTTGGAAGGAACTCAAATACTTGGAGGTTAAGGAGCAACCTACTAAAGAATGAATTGGTCGACCAGGAAATTAAAAAGTAATTTTAAAAAGTCATGCAAGCAAATGAAAAACAAGAAAAGGTTTAAAACCTTTGGGAGGTACCAAAGGCCGTCCTAAGAGGGAAGCATATGGCAATACAAGCCATTCTCAAGATAGTAGAAAAGTCTCAAATATACAAGCTAACCTTACACCTAAAGGAGCTGGAGAAAGAACAGCAAATATACCTAAACCAAGCAGGAGAAGAGAATTAATTGAGATTAGAGCAGAAATAAATGAAACAGAAAGCAAAAGAACAGTAGAACAGATCAACAAAACTAAGAGCTGGTTCTCTGAAAGAATGAATAAGAATGATGAACTTCTAGCCAGATATATGAAAAAGAAAAAAGAAAGGACCCCAATTAATAAATTCATGAATGAACGAGGAGAGCACAACCAACACCAAAGAAATACAATTTTAAGAACATATTATGAGCAACAATATGCCAACAAATTAGGTAATCTGGAAGAAAGGGGTGCATTCCTAGAAACATCCAAACTACCAAACTTGAAATAGGAAGAAGTTGAAAATCTGAACAGACCTATAGCTAGCAAGGAAATAGAAGTAGTAATCAAAAATATCCCAAGAGGGTGCCCTGTTGGCTTAGTTGGCTCAGGTCATGGTCCCAGGTCCTGGGATCTAGTTACACTGGGCTCCCTACTCAGTGGGGAGTCTGCTTCTCCCTCTCCCTCTGTCTGCTGATGTGCCTACTTGTGCTCTCTCTCCCTCTGTCAAATAATATATAAAATCTTAAAAAAAAAGAAAAGAAAAAATATCCCAAGAAACAAGGGTCAAGGGACAGATGGAATCCCAGTGGAATTCTAACAAACATTTCAAGAAGAGCTAAAGCCTATTTTTCTGAAGCTGTTCCAAAAAGCAGGAATGGAAGGAAGACGTTCAAACGCATTCTATGAGGCCACCATTGCCTTGATCCCCAAACCAGCAAAGACTCCACCAAAAAGAATTACAGAATAATATCCCTGATGAACATGGATGCCAAAATACTCGCCAAGATATTAACCAATATGATCTATCATTACATTAAAAGCATTATTCACTGTGACCAAGTAGGATTTATTACTGGGCTGCAAGAATTGTTCAAGAACTAGAAATCAATCAACCTGATACATTATAGCAAAAGAAAGGACAAGAACCATATAATCCTCTCAACTGATATAGAAAGAGCATTTGGCCAAATGCAGCATTCTTTCTTTTTTAAAAAATATTTATTTATTTACCTGAGACAGAGAGGGGGAGAGAACAGAGCTAGAGGGAACAGGCTCCCAGGAAGCCTGACAGGAGGCTCAATCCCAGGACCTCGAGATCATGACCAGAGCCAAAGGCAGAAGTCTAACCAGCTGAGCCACCCATGCCACCCCCATGCACCAACAAGATGTTTCTTTTTGGGCAACATCTTTTCTTGATTAAAACTCTGCTATGTAGGGATAGAGGAAACATACATCAATATCATAAAAGCCATATGTGAAAATCCCACAGTGAATGTCAATCTCAATTGGGAAAAACTGAGAGCTTTTCCCCTAAGGTCAGGAACATGATGTCTACTCACACTACTGTTGTTCAATACAGTTCAATATAGTTCTCTGCAATCAGACAACAAAAAGAAATTAAAGGCAATCAAATTAGTGAAGAAGAAGACAAACTCTCACTTTTCACAGATGGCATATTTCATATAGAAAACTGAGAAGACTCCAACCCCAAATTGCTAGAACTCATACAGCAATTGAGCAACGTGACAGGATACAAAATCAACACACAGTGGCATTTCTGTGCAATATAAATGATGCAACTAAAACAATTCAAGGAGTCAGTCCCATTTACAATTGCACTCAAAACATAAGATACCTAGGAATAAACCTAACAAAAGATATAAAGGACTTGCATTCTAAAAATTACAGAACACTTATGAAAGAAATTGAGGAAAACACAAAGAGATGGAGAAACATTCCATGCTAATGGACTGTAAGAATAAATATTGTTAAAATGCCTATGCTACTCAGATCATCTGCACATTCAATGCAATCCCTATCAGAATACCATTGACATTTTTCACTGAGCTGGAACAAATATCCCTAAAATTTGTATGGAACCAGAAGAGACCTTGAACCATCAGGGGAATGTTGAAAAAGAAAACCAAAGCTGGGCACATCCCAATGCCCGACTTTGAGTTATGTTGTAAAACTGTGATCATCAAGACAGCCTGGTACTGGCACAAAAACAGACATATGTGTCATTCAGATGGAATGAATAGAGAGCCCAGAAATGTACCCTCAACTCTATGGTCAACCTAATCTTCAAAAAAGCAGTAAAGAGTATCCAGTTAAAAAGGAGACAGTCTCTTCAATAAATTGTTCTGGGAACGTTGGACAGCCACATGTAAAAGAGTAAAACTGGACCATTTTCTTACACCACACACAAAGATAAACTCAAAATGGATGAAAAATCTAAATGTGAGACAGGAATCCATCAGAATCCTAGAAGAGAACATAGGTAGCAACCTCTTCAACCTTGGACAAAGCAACTTTTTACAAGACACATCCCCAAAAGCAAGGGAAACAAAAGGAAAAATGATTAGGACTTCATAAAGAGAAAATGCTTCTGCACAGCAAATGAAACAGTCAACAAAACTGAAAAGTAAACTATAGAATGGGAAAAGATACTTGCAAATGGCATAACAGATAAAGGGCTGGTATCCAAGATCTATAAAGAATTTCTCAAGCATTACACCCACAAAACAATCCTGTCAAGAAATGGGCAGAAGACATGGATAGACATTTCTTCAAAGAAGATATTTAAAGGGCCAAAAAATACATGAAAAAAATGCTCCACATCCCTTGTCATCAAGGAAATAAAAATCAAAAGCACAATGACTTATCATCTCACACTTGCCAGAATGGCTAAATTAACAGGAAACAAGAAATTTTGGCTAGGGTGCAGAGAAAAGTGAACCCTCTTACACTGCTAGTGAGAATGCAAGTTGGTACAGCCACTCTGGAAAACAGTATAGCATTTCCTCCAGGTGTTAAAAATGAAGCTACCCTTCAACCCACTATTGTACTCCTAGGAATTTACCCCAAAGATACAAATGTAATGATCTGAAGAGGCAACTGCACCCCAATGTTTATAGCAGCAACGTCACAATCGCAAAACTATGGAATAAGCCAAGTTTTACATCAACAGATAAAGGGATAAAGAAGATGAAGTATATATACTATATATATATATATATATAGTATATATACATATATATGAATACACATACATATATATGCATATATATATGATAGAATGTTACTCAGCCTTCAGAAAGGATGAAATCTTACCATTTACATTGATGTGGATAGTACTAGAGGGTATTACATTGAGCAAAATAAGTCAGTCAGAGAAAAAATTACATAATTTCATATGTAGAATATAATAAACAGTGGATCATAGGGGAAGGGAAGGAAAAATGGAATGGGAAGAAATCATAGAGAGACAAACCATGAGAGTCTCTAAACTATGCAAAAGAAACTAAGTGTTACTGGAAAGTAGGTATGCGCGATGGGGTAACTGGGTGACAGTCATTAAGGAGGACATATGATGTGATGAGTCCTGGGTGTTATACACAACGGTTGAATTATTGAACTCTATGTCTGAAACTACTTATGTTCTATATTTTGGCTAATTGAATTTAAATAAAAATGTGGATAGTCATCACAATTCTAAATGTGTTTAATACTAAAAAAGATAAATGGATTAACCAGGAAATTAAGGAAGAATTTAAAAATACATGGAGGCGAGGGGGAGGAGTTAAGATGGCGGAGAAGTAGCAGGCTGAGACTACTTCAGCTAGCCGGAGATCAGCTAGATAGCTTATCTAAAGATTGCAAACACCAGCAAATCCATCGGCAGATCGAAGAGAAGAAGAACAGCAATTCTGGAAACAGAAAAACAACCACTTTCTGAAAGGTAGGACCAGTGGAGAAGTGAATCCAAAGCGACGGGAAGATAGACCGCGGGGGGAGGGGCCGGCTCCCGGCAAGCGGCGGAGCAACGGCGCACAAAATCAGGACTTTTAAAAGTCTGTTCCGCTGAGGGACATCGCTCCAGAGGCTAAACCGGGGCGAAGCCCACACGGGGTCAGCGTGGCCTCAGGTCCCACAGGGTCACAGAAGGATCGGGGGTGTCTGAGTGTCGCAGAGCTTGTGGATATTGGAATGGAAAAGCCGGCTACAGAGACAGAGCCAACAGTAAGCTCGCAGCTTACTGTTACCTTGAACCGGTCGCAGGCTCGGTGAGCACGGAGCGCGGCTGGAGGTCAGGCAGACGGGAGCAACTGGGCGCTGTTCTCTGAGGGTGCACTGAGGAGTGGGGCCCTGAGCTCTGGGCTCCTCTGGGCCGGAGACCAGGAGGCCGCCATTTCTATTCGCGTCCTCCAGAACTCAACGGAAAGCGCTCAGGGAACAAAAGCTCCTGAAAGCAAACCCGAGCGGATTACTCACCCCGACCCCTGCTAAGGGCGGTGCAATTCAGCCTGGGGCAAAGACACTTGAGAATCACTACAACAGGCCCCTCCCCCAGAAGATCAACAAGAAATCCAGCCAAGACCAAGTTCACCTACCAAGGAGTGCTGTTTCAATACAAAGGAGAGCAGCAGAATTCCAGAAGAGGAGAAAGCAAAGCACGGAACTCATGGCATTTTCCCTGTGATTTTTTTTAGTCTAGCAGTTAATTTAATGTTTTCTTTCTCATTTTTTGTTTTTTTTTTCTTGCCTTCTGGTAAAATTTTTTTTTTAACTTTTACCTTTTTCTTTTTTAACATTTTTTAACCAGTTTATCTAATATATATATTTTTTCTTTTTTATATTTTTCTTATTTGTTTTCTTTTTTTAAATTATTTTCTTTTTCTTTTTTTTCTTTTTTCTTTCTTTCTTTTTTCTTTCTTTCTTCCTTTCTAAACCTCTTTTTATCCCCTTTCTCCCCCTTCACGATTTGGGATCTCTTCTAATTTGGTTAAAGCATATTTTCCTGGGGTTGTTGCCACCCTTTTAGTATTTTCCTTGCTCCTTCATATACTCTTATCTGGACAAAAAGACAAGACAGAAAAATTCAACACAAAAAAAAAGAACAAGAGGCAGTACCGAAGGCTAGGGACCTAATCAATACAGACATTGGTAATATGTCAGATCTAGAGTTCAGAATGACAATTCTCAAGGTTCTAGCCGGGCTCGAAAAAGGCATGGAAGATATTAGAGAAACCCTCTCTAGAGATATAAAAGCCCTTTCTGGAGAAATAAAAGAACTAAAATCTAACCAAGTTGAAATCAAAAAAGCTATTAATGAGGTGCAATCAAAAATGGAGGCTCTCACTGCTAGGATAAATGAGGCAGAAGAAAGAATTAGTGATATAGAAGACCAAATGACAGAGAATAAAGAAGCTGAGCAAAAGAGGAACAAACAGCTACTGGACCACGAGGGGAGAATTAGAGAGATAAGTGACACCATAAGACAAAACAACATTAGAATTATTGGGATTCCAGAAGAAGAAGAAAGAGAGAGGAGAGCAGAAGGTATACTGGAGAGAATTATTGGGGAGAATTTCCCCAATATGGCAAAGGGAACGAGCATCAAAATTAAGGAGATGCAGAGAACACCCCTCAAAATCAATAAGAATAGGCCCACACCCCGTCACCTAATAGTAAAATTCACAAGTCTCAGTGACAAAGAGAAAATCCTGAAAGCAGCCCGGGAAAAGAAGTCTGTAACATACAATGGTAAAAATATTAGATTGGCAGCTGACTTATCCACAGAGACCTGGCAGGCCAGAAAGAGCTGGCATGATATTTCCAGAGCACTAAACGAGAGAAAAACATGCAGCCAAGAATGCTATATCCAGCTAGGCTATCATTGAAAATAGAAGGAGAGATTAAAAGCTTCCAGGACAAACAAAAACTGAAAGAATTTGCAAACACCAAACCAGCTCTACAGGAAATCTTGAAAGGGGTCCTCTAAGCAAAGAGAGAGCCTACAAGTGGTAGATCAGAAAGGAACAGAGACAATATACAGTAACAATCACCTTACAGGCAATACAATGGCACTAAATTCATATCTCTCAATAGTTACCCTGAATGTTAATGGGCTAAATGCCCCTGTCAAAAGACACAGGGTATCAGAATGGATAAAAAAACAAAACTCATCTATATGTTGCCTCCAAGAAACTCATTTTAAGCCCGAAGACACCTCCATATTTAAAGTGAGGGGGTGGAAAAGAATTTACCCTGCTAATGGACATCAGAAGAAAGCAGGAGTGGCAATCCTTATATCAGATCAATTAGATTTTAAGCCAAAGACTATAATAAGAGATGAGGAAGGACACTATATTATACTCAAAGGGTCTGTCCAACAAGAAGATTTAACAATTTCAAGTATCTATGCCCCCAACGTGGGAGCAGCCAACTATATAAACCAATTAATAACAAAATCAAAGAAACACATCAACAATAATACAATAATAGTAGGGGACTTTAACACTCCCCTCACTGAAATGGACAGATCATCCAAGCAAAAGATCAGCAAGGAAATAAAGGCCTTAAACGACACACTGGACCAGATGGACATCACAAATATATTCAGAACATCTCATCCCAAAGCAACGGAATACACATTCTTCTCTAGTGCACATGGAACATTCTCCAGAATAGATCACATCCTTGGTCCTAAATCAGGACGCAACCGGTATCAAAAGATTGGGATCATTTCCTGCATATTTTCAGACCACAATGCTCTAAAGCTAGAACTCAACCACAAAAGGAAGTTTGGAAAGAACCCAAATACATGGAGACTAAACAGCATCCTTCTAAAGAATGAATGGGTCAACCGGGAAATTAAAGAAGAATTGAAAAAAATCATGGAAACAAATGATAATGAAAATACAACGGTTCAAAATCTGTGGGACACAACAAAGGCAATCCTGAGAGGAAAAGATATAGCGGTACAAGCCTTTCTCAAGAAACAAGAAAGGTCTCAGGTACACAACCTAACCCTACACCTAAAGGAGCTGGAGAAAGAACAAGAAAGAAACCCTAAGCCCAGCAGGAGAAGAGAAATCATAAAGATCAGAGCCGAAATCAATGAAATAGAAACCAAAAAGACAATAGAACAAATCAACGAAACTAGGAGCTGGTTCTTTGAAAGAGTTAATAAAATTGATAAACCCCTGGCCGGACTTATCAAAAAGAAAAGAGAAAGGACTCAAATAAATAAAATCATGAATGAAAGAGGAGAGATCACAACTAACACCCAAGAAATACAAACTATTATAAGAACATACTATGAGCAACTCTACGCCAATAAATTTGACAATCTGGAAGAAATGGATGCATTCCTAGAAATATATAAACTACCACAACCGAACCAGGAAGAAATAGAAAGCCTGAACAGACCCATAACCAGTAAGGAGATTGAAACAGTCATTAAAAATCTCCAAACAAACAAAAGCCCAGGGCCAGACGGCTTCCCGGGGGAATTCTACCAAACATTTAAAGAAGAACTAATTCCTATTCTCCCGAAACTGTTCCAAAAAATAGAAATGGAAGGAAAACTTCCAAACTCATTTTATGAGGCCAGCATCACCTTGATCCCAAAACCAGACAAGGATCCCATCAAAAAAGAGAGCTATAGACCAATATCCTTGATGAACACAGATGCAAAAATACTCAACAAAATACTAGCCAATAGGATTCAACAGTACATTCATAGGATTATTCACCACGACCAAGTGGGATTTATTCCAGGGCTGCAAGGTTGGTTCAACATCCGCAAATCAGTCAATGTGATACAACACATCAATAAAAGAAAGAACAAGAACCATATGATACTCTCCATAGATGCTGAAAAAGCATTTGACAAAGTACAGCATCCCTTCCTGATCAAAACTCTTCAAAGTGTAGGGATAGAGGGCACATACCTCAATATCATCAAAGCCATCTATGAAAATCCCACCGCAAATATCATTCTCAATGGAAAAAAACTGAAAGCTTTTCCGCTAAGGTCAGGAACATGGCAGGGATGTCCATTATCACCACTACTATTCAACATAGTACTAGAGGTCCTAGCCTCAGCAATCAGACAACAAAAGGAAATTAAAGGCATCCAAATCAGCAAAGAAGAAGTCAAATTATCACTCTTCGCAGATGATATGATACTATATGTGGAAAACCCAAAAGACTCCACTCCAAAACTGCTAGAACTTGTACAGGAATTCAGTAAAGTGTCAGGATATAAAATCAATGCACAGAAATCAGTTACATTTCTCTACACCAACAGCAAGACAGAAGAAAGAGAAATTAAGGAGTCCATCCAATTTACAATTGGACCCAAAACCATAAGATACCTAGGAATAAACCTAATCAAAGAGGCACAGAATCTACACTCAGAAAACTATAAAGTACTCATGAAAGAAATTGAGGAAGACACAAAGAAATGGAAAAATGTTCCATGCTCCTGGATGGGAAGAATAAATATTGTGAAAATGTCTATGCTACCTAAAGCAATCTACACATTTAATGCAATTCCTATCAAAGTACCATCCATCTTTTTCAAAGAAATGGAACAAATAATTCTAAAATTTATGTGGAATCAGAAAAGACCTCGAATAGCCGAAGGGATATTGAAAAAGAAAGCCAAAGTTGGTGGCATCACAATTACGGACTTCAAGCTCTATTACAAAGCTGTCATCAAGACAGCATGATACTGGAACAAAAACAGACACATAGCCAACTTTATGATCAACTAATCTTTGACAAAGCAGGAAGGAATGTCAAATGCAAAAAAGCCTCTTCAATAAATGGTATTGGGAAAATTGGACAGCCACATGCAGAAAAATGAAATTGGACCATTTCCTTACACCACACACGAAAATAGACTCAAAATGGATGAAGAACCTCAGTGTGAGAAAGGAATCCATCAAAATCCTTGAGGAGTACAGAGGCAGCAACCTCTTCGACCTCAGCCGCAGCAACATCTTCCTAGGAACATCGCCAAAGGCAAGGGAAGCAAGGGCAAAAATGAACTATTGGGATTTTATCAAGATCAAAAGCTTTTGCACAGCAAAGGAAACAGTTAACAAAACCAAAAGACAACTGACAGAATGGGAGAAGATATTTGCAAACGACATATCAGATAAAGGACTAGTGTCCAAAAATCTATAAAGAACTTAGCAAACTCAACACCCAAAGAACAAATAATCCAATCAAGAAATAGGCAGAGGACATGAACAGACATTTCTGCAAAGAAGACGTCCAGATGGCCAACAGACACATGAAAAAGTGCTCCATATCACTCGGCATCAGGGAAATACAAATCAAAACCACAATGAGATATCACCTCACACCAGTCAGAATGGCTAAAATCAACAAGTCAGGAAATGACAGATGCTGGCGAGGATGCGGAGAAAGGGGAACCCTCCTACACTGTTGGTGGGAATGCAAGCTGGTGCAACCTCTCTGGAAAACAGCACAGAGGTTCCTCAAAATGTTGAAAATAGAACTGCCCTATGACCCAGCATTTGCACTACTGGGTATTTACCCTAAAGATACAAACGTAGTGATCCAAAGGGTCACGTGCACCCGAATGTTTATAGCAGCAATGTCCACAATAGCCAAACTATGGAAAGAACCTAGATGTCCATCAACAGTGAATGAATCAAGAAGATGTGGTATATATACACAATGGAATACTATGCAGCCATCAAAAGAAATGAAATCTTGCCATTTGCGACAACATGGATGGAACTGGAGCGTATCATGCTTAGCGAAATAAGTCAAGCAGAGAAAGACAACTATCATATGATCTCCCTGATATGAGGAAGTGGTGATGCAACATGGGGGCTTAAGTGGGTAGGAGAAGAATCAATGAAACAAGATGGGATTGGGAGGGAGACAAACCATAAGTGACTCTTAATCTCACAAAACAAACTGAGGGTTGCTGGGGGGAGGGGGTTTGGGAGAAGGGGGTGGAATTATGGACATTGGGGAGGGTATGTGCTTTGGTGAGTGCTGTGAAGTGTGTAAACCTGGTGATTCACAGACCTGTACCCCTGGGGATAAAAATATATGTTTGTGAAAATAAAAAATTAAAAAAAAATGCATGGAGGCAAATGAAAATGAAAACATGATGGTCCAAAACCTCTGGGATGCAACAAATGGAATCCTAAGAGAGAAGAATATAGCAATACAAGCCTTCCCTAAGAAGCAAAAGTAACAAACAAACAAACAAAAACAAAAAAAAAAAAACCCAAAAAACAAAGAAACCAAAACCTAACCTTACATCTAAAGGAGCTGAAAAAGAAAAGCAAATAAAGCCCAAATCCAGCAAGAAGAGAAATAATAAAGATTGGAACAGAATGAAATGATAGAGAAAAATAAAAAACAAAAAAAATTGATAGAACAGAGTTTGTTCTTTGAAAGAAATAACAAAAAGTCTGGCTAGGGGCTTAAAGGACCGAAATTAATAATGTCATGAATGAAAGAGGAGTGATCACAGCCAACACTGCAGATACACCTATAATTATAAGAGAATATTATGAGCAATTATACGCATATCAGTGGGTAATCTGGAAGAAATGGATACATTCCTAAGAAAGTATAAAGTACCAAAACTGAAAGAGGAAGAAATAGAAAATTCAAACAGATTCATAACCAGCAAATTGATTGAAACAGTAATCAAAAATCTCCAAAAAAAAAAAAAAGAGTCCAGGGTTAGAAGACTTCCTATGAGATTTAAAGAGTTAATAAGTATACTTCAGAAGTTGGTTCAAAATACAGAAATGGGAGGAAAACTTCCAAACTCATTCTATGAGACCACAATTATCTTGATCCCCAAACCAGAAAAAGACCCCATGGGAAAGGAGTATTACAGACCAATGTCCCTGATGAATACAGATGCAAAAATTTCCACCAAGATACTAACTAACTGAATCCAACGGTACATTAAAAAGATTATCCACCACGACCAGGTGGGATTTATTTTTGGCTGCAGGTGTGGTTCAATATTGGCAAATCAATCAGCATGATACACCTTGTTAATAAAAGAAAGGATAAGACCCATATGATTCTCTCAATAGATGCAGAGAAAGCAATTGTTCAAAATACAGCATTCTTTCTTGATAAAAATCCTCAAGAAAGTTGGGATACAAGGAACATACATCAAAATTGTAAAGGCCACATACAAAAGACCCACAGTCAATGGGGAAAACTGAGAGCTTTCCACCTAAGTTCAGGAACATTACAGCGATATCCACTCTCACCACTGTTGTTCAAAATCACACTGGAAGTCCTAATCTAGCAATCAGACAACAAAGAGAAATAAAAGTCCCCAAAATAGGCAAGAAAGAAGTCAAATTTTCATTCTACACAGGTGACATGATGCTCCATATAGAAAACCCCAAAAATGCCATCCCGAAATCATTAGAACTCATACAGGAATTCAGCAAAGTGGTTGGATATCAGATCAATATACAGAAATCAGTGGCATTTTATATGTTAACAATGAGGCAGAAGAAAGAGAAATTAAGGAGTTGATCCCATTTCCAATTGTACCAAAATCCATAAAATGCCTAGTAATAAACCATATCAAAAAGGTAAAAGATCTGTACTCTGAAAACTATACTACACTTATGAAAGAAATTGAGGAAGACAAAAAGAAATGGAAAAGCACTCCATGCTTATTGATTGGAAGAACAAATATTATTCAAATATTGTTCAAATGTCTATGCCACCCAGAGTAATCTACACATTCAATGCAGTTGCAATCAAAATGACACCAGCATTGTTCACAGAACTAGAACCAACAATTCTAAAATTTGCATGAAACTAGAAAACATGCTGTATAGCCAAAGTGATGTTGGAAAAGAAAAACCAAAGCTAGTGGCATCACAATGCCAGACTACAAGCCATAGTACAAAGCTATAATTATCAAGACATTATGATACTGGCACAAAGACAAACATATAGATCAGTGGAACAGAATACAGAGCCCAGAAATGGACCCATAGTTAATCTTCGACAAAGGAGGAAAAACTATCCAGTGGGAAAAAGATAGTTTCTTCAACAAATTGTGCTGGAGAAAATTGGACATCCACATGTAGAAGAATGAACCTGGACCATTTTCTTGCACCATACACAAAAATAAATTCAAAATTGATGACAGACCTAAATGTAAGTCAGATGTCCATCAAAATTCTGGAAGAGAACACAGGCAGCAAACTCTTTGACCTTGGCCACAGCAGCTTCTTTCTAAATATGTCTCTGGAGGCAGGGGAAGAAAAGTAAAAATGAAGTACTAGGACCTTATCAAGATAAAAATCTTCTAAATGGCAAAGGAAAGTATCAACAAAACTAAAAGGTGACCTATGGAATGGGAGAAGATATTTGCTAATGACTTATCAGATAAGGGACCAGTATCCAGAATGTATAAAGAACTGATCAAAATCAACAACCAAAATATAAATAATGCAGTCAAGAAATGGGCACAAGGCATGAACAGATATTTCTCCAAAGAAGACATACAAATGGCTAACAGACACATGAAAAAGTATTCAATATCACTTGTTATCAGGGAAATACATGTCAAAACCACAGTGAGCTATCATCTCACACTAGTCAGAAAGGTGGAAATTAATAACTCAAGAAACAATGGATGTTGGTGAGAATGCAGAGAAAGGCAAATCTTTTTGCATGGTTAGTGGGAATGCAAACTGATGCAGTCAATCTGGAAAACAGTATTAGAGTTCTTCAAAAACGTAAAAAAAAAGGAAGAACTGCCTTAACCACCAGCAATTATAGTACTCATCCAAAGGATACAAACATAGTGATTGAAGGGGGACTTGCACCCCAGTGTTTATAGCAGCAATATCCGCAATAGCCAAAATATGGAAAGATCCCAGATGTCCATTGACAGTTGAGTGGATGAAGAAGTAGTGTGTGTGTGTGTGTGTGTGTGTGTGTGTGTGTGTGTGTAATGGAATATTTCTCAGCCATCAAAAAGAATGAAATATTTGTCATTTGCAACAACATGGATGGAACTAGATGGTATCATGCTAAGCAAAATAAGTTAGAGAATGAAAAAAAAACACTATACGATTTCACTCATATGTGGACTTCAGGAAACAAAACAGTTAAACACAGGGAAAGGAAAGTTAAGTAAAAACAGAGAGGGAAGCAAACCATTAGAGACTTTTAACTAGAACAAACTGAAGGTTCCTGAAGGGGAGGTAGTAGGGGGCATGGGATTAATTGGTGATGGACATTAAGGAGGGCTCTTGGGATGAGCACTGGGTGTTATATGTAAGTGATGAATCACTAACTGCTCCTAAAACCCATACTACAATATATGGTAAGTAACTTGAATTTAAGTAAACAAAATATTGAAATTTACTGTTGAGACTACATCTGTACAGTGAAGGAAACATTCAACAAAACTAAAAGGCAAGCTACTGAATGGGACAATGGGACAAGATATTTGCAAATGACATATCTGATAAAATTTTATTATCCAAAATATATAAAGAACTGATATAACTCAATACCCCAAATAGAAATAATGCAGTTTAAAAAGGAGTAGAAGATATGAACAGACATTTCTCCAAAGAAGACATACATACAGATGGCCAACAGACAAATGAAAAAGTGCTCAACATCACTCATCATTGGGAAAACACAATTCAAAACTACATTGAGATACCAGCTCATGTGGTCAGAATGGCTAAAATCAACAACACAGGAAACAAGAGGTGTTGGCAAGGATTCAGAGAAAGGGGACTGCTCACTTATCATTGGTAGGAATGCAAACTGCTGCAGCTATGTGGGAAGCACTATGGGAGTTCCTCAGAAAGTGAGGTCTGAGAGGGAAGGGAAGAGAAGGGATCATTGGAGCCTAGAGTGCGCCATGTGTTTCACAACAATGTGCTCTTGCCTTGAATCAGGATGAGCACTCCTATCCCAGCTCCTACAGCACAACCCTCTCAGCTGCCTGGTCTCCTTCACTAGACTGGAGGCCCTGGAGGACAGGAGCTGTGTCCCCAGAGCCTAGTCCAGGGCCTAGCACAGAGCTGGCGTTCAGAAAAGCACTCACTGGGCTGTGAAGTGTGTAAACTTGGCGATTCACAGACCTGTACCCCTGGGACTAATAATACAATATATTTTAATTAAAAAAAATAAAAAATTTATTTAAAAAAGGCTCACTGGATGAACACAATTGCATGAGAATCACAGAACAGCAGAGCAGGACAAGTAACTAAGACTTCAGCTAAAATAATAGCTGAAGATTACACAAAGGGCAATGGAGGTGCATAAGGTGGAGAGGGGAGGTGGTGCCAAGAACTGGAACTTGGTCTTGATCTTGGAGATAGCATGAGTCACTTGAGACCTCAGACTGGGAGTGATGTGATGATGTTGAACTGGGAGGTACTTCAGCTGTGTGACTCAGTGAGAGGCAGGAAGTAGGGAGGGACTGGAGGCTGCAGATTCCCGTATTTTGTTTAATTATGACTTGAATTACAAACTTAGTGTTAACTCTGCTGACAAATTATTGCATTCATTTACTGAGTACCTATTGCAGGTATAAGACAGTTACCCTTTACTGAGGGCCTACATCGTGTCAGGTGCTTTGTCCTCATGATTTGACTTAATCCTCAAAACTAACTTTCAAGATGGATAGTAATGTTTTCCATTTTATGGATGAGAAATCTGAGCTCAGAGAGTTGAAGTTGTAGCCCATGGCCTCAGAAGAACTACAAACCATGCACTGCATTAGTACCTGGGTATAAAAGATAAGGTGCTCCCTGCCTAGTGAGGGGCATAGGAGAGAAGTAAACAGACATGAGTCATGTTGTATGAGAGGTGCTACAATAGAGAGAAACACAGAAGGTCTGAAAGGTCCCAGAGCAGGCAGGGCCACTAAACACTCTTAGGGTTGATGGATAGAGTCTCATTGTGACAGGTAACAGAAGAAATGCATCATAAGTTGGAAACATGCCTAGCATCCTATTACTCATCTTTTCTCTTGTTGGAGCAAAGTCAGACTATGCAAAACCTAAGAAGAAATGGTTGAAAGCAGAAGGACAAACATGCAGAGCATTATTGTATGGGACTCAAAAATCATCTTCATGATTGTAGAGGCTTCTCTGTGTTAATTGTTGGCAATAGGTTGATCCCCATCTTTTTGCCTCAGGAAACTCTGGGACCATGAGGGGAGTCCCAGGGATCGGGTGAGGGGTGGCTGACAATCCAGCAGCACATGGCTCCACATAGATCCACCACTTAATTAGGTTTCTGTGAAGGACTGTGTAGAGAGATAAATAAATTGGTGGCAGGGCAGGGGCACAGGGGACCAAGGGTGCTGGTTGTAGGAGCATCAAAGGAGGTCAGAGACTGAGACACCCCCAAACAACTACTGCCTTGCACATGCAGCTGGGCTTATGTCTATTCCCCATGTGTATGTCTCTATAGGTGTGTGTGTGTGTGTGTATGCGCACTTGTGTGTGCTCTGCCAAACTGTGAGAGCAAAGAGGGGTTGGTAACAAAAGGACATGAAAATAGGGGGTACTTCCTCATTAGACATTGATTTGCTTTAAAGATTTTATTTGCTTATTTTTTTAAAGGCAGGTAGGGGCAGAGGGAGAGGGAGAGAGAATTCCACATAGACTCTCTGCTGAGTGCAGAGCCTTATGTGGGGCTTAATCTCATGACACTGAGATCAGGAGCTGACCCAGAATCAAGAGCCAGCCCTTAACCCACTGAGCCACCCAGGCATCCTAGAAATTGATTTGCCTTAAAAAAAATTCATCTGTTTCTCTCACTTGATAGCCATTTATGTACATCAGAATTTGATAATGCCAACCCTGAAGCTGGGAGGAACAGGAGGAAATGAGTTGCTAGAAACAGCTATTCTGAGGTGCTAATTATTTGTTTTCCTTCCCAAGTTCCAGCCCTTCACTGTGTGCACTCACCACTCAACTTTGACTCATCTAAAGTCATCAGCTATTTGTGATTGACATAAATTTCATTGGACATTTCTACTGACTTCAGAACCCTTTGGCAACAGAACAGCCATTTCATGTTTCACCAATATGAAATACTAAACTTCTTCCCCACCCTTTTCCAATCCTGACTTTGATATTCTGATCCTTTATATCTAAATAATAATAATAAATCCTCCAGCAGTGTATGACTAGGCAGCACTTGGAACTTACCAGTCAGTGGTCCTCAGCTCAGGCTGAAGCTTAGAATCATCTGAGGAGGGTTTGAATATCTGAATGCCTGGGCTTCAGATAAATTGAATCCAAATTCCTTTTGTGGGTAAGACCTGGGTATCTAGATCTTTTAAGAACACACCCCCCGCCCAACCCAGCCCTTGATTCTAAGGCACTGTGAGGGCTGAGAATCACTCTATCTTGGCCATGAGATAATAAAGTTCCACTAAACTAAAGATCTGTAAGAATTTCACATCTCAAATGTAAAAGTAAAGCCAGGGATCCAGACATGAAATAATACTGGCATTATTCACAATAGATCTTCTGGTACATAATAACATAATAACTGTCATCTACAGAATCTCCTTAGTTTTCACATGTGTAAATACCCCCAAAGATGTGAGATTATTGGCAAGGTTACCTGATTCTGTCCTTGTCCCCGAAAGTTTTGGAAGTTTTCTCATGCTTGGACCCTAAAACAGCGTATTCTGTTCCCTACCCATGATTGTCATTAATCCAGCCCCAAAAGAAGGTGGCCATTCCGAATAGAACATTTCAGGAATGTGGCTGCCTTTCTACTTACCTAGCTCTGAAGTGTTGTTCACATTTGTTAAACAGCCACCAGATTACAAACCCTGGCCCAGAAGGGTAATGGCACTGCAATATGATCGCACAAAGTTTGCCAACTTGATCAAAAGGTCAGCTGCCCCAAAACAAAGTGTGGGTGATTGTAATGCTAGAATAAATGTCTGAAATATTAATTGATTTCTTTGCTAAAATTGTCTTTGACGAAGACTTGTGTGTGGACACTAGAAGGTATTTAAACAGGTATTAAAATCCTGCTGTGCAAATGTGAACTTCCTTCTTTTGTACTCCAGTTTTTTCCTTTGATGGCTCCTCCAAAAGAGGCAAAGTCGGACCTGTTTGTTCAGCATCTAGAAGCTGTCATACCAGAAATTCCACCCCATTCGGAGCTTATGGAATACAAAGTGTGTGATTTGTTTCCAAAGCAGCAAACTCATAAAAGCAAAAGATTATGGAGAAACATGCTAGGTGTTTGTAATAAATAAAAAGAGTAGGGCTACCTCAGCAGGCAGGTATTAAAGCAAAGATCAATTCACAGGATGACAGGACTGTAATTTGCTCACAAGATACCTTTTTCTCATCCATTTCAGTCCCACAGATAAAAAGCAGAATTGCCAACCACACACCTGGGGGAAGAGCCAGGATGAAAACAAAGTGATGGCAGTAGCTGCTGGCTTTGTCCCTCATGCAATGTTTTCCTCACAAATGTTAATCCACCTCTTTTTTTACTCTTAATTTTTCAGTATGTATTTTATTTTCTATATAAAATATACTCCCCTCAGTGATAAGTACTGAATGCCCATTGGTGTTCCCTAGTCATAGAAAATATGTCTCATGCAGAAGATACAAGCTACCTTTTTAATCCAGAGTCTCCTTAGCAGGCAGCTGGCCCTGTCTTAGTTTCTGCCAAAGAGGACTGCTAACTGGCTTATCCTAAACTCAGCTCTTCAGTCCCATCTCTTGCCACAGTATCCACTTAACCTCAGGAATCCTGTGCAGCTAGTAAGCTTATTTAGTGACCTAGGCAACACATATACTTTAGAGGGAGTGTGAGGAAGTCTTATTGCTTAAGGTCAAATGTTCTGTATAGGCTTTAGTGAGGGCTGTGTGTGTGTGTGTGTGTGTGTGTGTGAAGTGAGGTAGAGAGGAAGATAGCAGACCAAGAGGCCATTTGGCTAAAACTAATTTCACATCTGAGTTGAGCTGGGAAATTTCCAGCCACACTGTGACGAGCAAAACTTGGAGACCTTTCAGTACATGTCCTAGAGTGTGCCCTAACAACTTTTTGAAGAGAAACTTGGGCATCCTAGTTCGATGCCTCCTTTTTCATAGAAGAATTTGTCTATGCTAAGACCAGTTGGCTACAGGCCAGGCACAGGTAGGGGCAGAGCCTGGAACTGCTTTTGGCTCAGTGCTCATTCATCCCTGAAATGGAGGACCCATGGTCCTCCAGTCCTCTATCCCATCTCCATACTGGTTCCTGGGGCATTCCCATCGGTCATTTTTTAATGAGTGAAGTCATTCTTAACATGTGGGGGGCAAGGGTTGGGGCACCCTGAGGACTGTTGGAATCTGGAGCAGGCCTTGCATGTTTTTTAAAAAGCCAAGCCCCAGCGCCTGGGTGGCTCAGTGGGTTAAAGCCTCTGCCTTCGGCTCAGGTCATGATCCCAGGGTCCTGGGATTGAGCATCGGGCTCTCTGCTCAGTGGGGAGTCTGCTTCCTCCTCTCTCTGTGCCTGCCTCTCTGCCTACTTGTGATCTCTGTCTATCAAATAAATAAAATTAAAAAAAAAAAAAAAAAGCCAAGCTCCAGGTGTACATCCTGTACTCCACCATTGGTCTAAACATGGGCCCTGTGTAGCAGCAAGGTAAGACCTTGAAATTCTCATTGCCTGTTTTTCTCCCCAGCATTTGCTGAACCTCTTTCTAGACGTTCCATGGCAGCCAGCCTGCCTCTGAGACAATTGGGGTTACTGCAGCAGACCACAGAGACCGCTGTCATCTTTACTCCCAAGACTCCAAAAGGAATCAGGGCATAGAGTTACACTGGAACAAATACAGATAGCTCTGAGGGTCCTCATGCCAAAAGGGTCAGCAGTGAACAAAACAGACCAAGCCCCTGCTTTCATAGGCTTACATTTCTGGGAGTGGTGGGGAGCCCTACAACAAACAGACATGATTTTGCTGTCACACTTATCCTTTGTTGAGGGCCTTCCAGAAAGCTCATTGTTTTTCACTTAGTCCTCATATCTGAGCCCAGAGACCTCTCAGGCCCAGGTTCAAACCCAGGGTGTCTATGAACCTCACCTCCACTCCACAGGATAAAGGTCTTAGTGCCAGAGAGTTGTGTTGAGGTAGAAGTGCCGGTGCCTGGTGTTGCAGGGCAGGGATAGGGGACAAATTCATTGTCCTAGGTATGATCCCAAGTCCCCCTGACCACCTTCTATAATTGCTTTATCCAAACAGTACTTTGCCACCAACTTCCATTTAAGGAGATGAACACTGTCCTTGCGGGCTGGCCTATTCTGAATCATTCCTGCTATTTCTGAGGCTCTGTGAAAAATACTGTGTATATTTAGTAGTGAAAAAGTGCAGGGCCTTGGTACCTCATTCTGTAATTCCTCTTCCTGAGGACTCTCAGGAAAAGTGTCTGTTCTTCATGACAGGAATGGCATTTCCAGATACTGCTGTGGGTTCTGTATATGGATACTATGAGTCACAAAACTGGATCTAGTTTTTTAAATGGCTTCTAGAAAGCTCAGAACCCAATCTGTGGCCCCCAGCAAATGTATAGGACACCCTGAAATTGCTTTGTGAACCAACTTCACTCCTATCTCATCTGTATTCATTCATTTTCTTTGTCCCATTTTCTTCATTCATCCATTTTTAATTTATCTAATTATATTGGATTGAATTAGTGAGAAAAAAATAAATACTGAATGTCTGTTGTGTTCCACACATTCTAATGCATTCTTTTAGGCATCCAGGATAAAGATGAGCCCTGCCTTCCACAGATTCACAGAGTTCCCCTACCTCTTGACCCTTTGGGGGAGAGGATCAAGTGCTTTTATTTCCTCTTTGCTATCTGCCAAGTAAAGACCCCTGCAAGATTCTGCTCAAGTACTAAGAAGCCTTGTCTAAAAGTTCCAATAGGACTGGCCTATGTGTGCTTGGACCCCTCTACTGAGCCCTGGACCAGGCCTCCTCCATCAGACTGTGACTACTTAAGCAGACCCCTCTGGCTCCAGAAATGTGTCAGATGAATGCATGGGGGAATAAGCTCATACCTTACTAATGAAAGCACAGCAAAAAAAGGTTATCACTGTAAATGCATACTTCATCTTTAGTAATTATAACAATTTGCAAAGAAGAGGGTAATGGATGCAGGAAGGGGAAGGAGGGGCTCAGGGACTGCACAAGCAGTAGCTGAAATTCAGTGATAAGAGCTGAAATGTGTTATATGCCAAATCACATGTTAAATACTTGACTCACACAACACTATTAAGTGTAATCTCCACTTTATGGATGTTGGAAGCAGGTTAGGTAATTTTTCCAGGCGTGTGCCTGAGAGGTAGTTAGGCAGCATCTATCTGGCCATCTGATAGGGCCACACACAAAAAAGATATCCTGGGAAGAAGCTTGGATACAGAGGCAGAAGCTCTCTTGGGGGCTGATCAAGAAGTAGGTACGTATAGAAAGCCAGAGGCAGAATAGGGAGGTCAAGAACCCCAAAGAAGCCAATGTCAAGAAGTTGGTGTCTAAGACAGAGGCCTGGGGCAGCCAAGGAAGCCTCGGATAACAAACGCCTTAAAGGTGAGGACAGGACAAGCAGTTGGTTCGGCGCGGGGAGGGCATGGAGGGTGAGGATGTGGAGGGTGTGGAGACAGGAACATAGGTCCTGAGAGTGACTGACTTGCTGCCCTCAGGCTTCCGGGCGGGAGCATCAGCTTGACAGAAACCGACATCCCAGACTTCAGGGCCCTTTCCATAAACTTTTGGTTCTTGGCTTTTTCTCAGGGGAAATCAGAGCCCTTCCTGCCTCTCTGAGTGCTCCGCCTTACGAACAAATATAAAAAGCAACCAATGAAAAGAACCGTTTGGGTTCTGGTTGGGTCTTTCGTCCGGATGTGGGGCGGGGACCTGCAGTCATGAGGCCCCCTTTCCCCTAGCACCCCTCGCACCCCCCTGTCCTCCCCCCGCCCCCACAGCACTGGAGGACCTGGGGCTGGCCGTCCCCTGACCGAGCGGCTGTCGCTTTCTCCTAGGACCCACTCCGGGCCACTCTGGTGGCAGAGGACAAGCTGCGAGGCGCTTGCCAGGAGCCACGGGAGCTCCGCAGCCTCCCCCTCGGGCTTGCAGTGGCGCTGCCTGCCCGGTGCACCCCGGTACCACCGACCCCAAGGGCACAGAGGAGCTGCCGCGAGCCCCTCTTCTTTTAGAGCACTGCCATAATCTGGCTGCTGCCAAGTGATCAAATTTTGTTTTGGGAGACATTGATCACTTTTGAGATATACTCATTTTGTTTTGGAGAAATCTCTAAAATGGAAGATTTGATTATCACAAAAAAAAAAAAAAAAAAAAAAAAAAAAAAAAAAAAAAAAGGACTAGATCAGCAACTGCTGCTTTGGAGGAAACGTAAGTCACCATGAACGAAAATGCAGTGCGGCAACCAATAGGCATTTAGCCTGTGACCTCGACCTCTCTTTAACCTGAGTGCTTTTGGAAAAACGGCATGTGTTCTTCCTAAATGTGGGTTTCTGTGGGCCTCTCAGTGATCCGCATGGTGCTGCGACGAAATAAGCTACCCTTGTGAAACTTGTTACCAGAATGGGATCCTGCTTCCTGTGGGACCCCAGTGCTGGGGCCTTAGTCTTCTGGGAAGAACAGGATTATCTGCTCTCAAGTTCTGTCAGGGAGACCAAACAGGCCTGGCCTGGAGGGCAGGACGCACACCCTGACACTGAGAAACTGGGACTTCAAGACTCAGAGGGAGCCAGAAAGCATGGCAGACAGAGTCCTCCGCTGTCCATGCCTCATGGTGGGTTTGCTTTGAATTGGCTGAGGAAGGGATTCTCAGATCCATGCCTCACCCTGCCTGGTCCTTGGCTCTGATTTGGAGAGTAAAAGAAGGGCACTGTGTCGGTATAATTTGGAGGACAAGCTGCTTGAAGAATGTGTTCTGGGCACAGGGAGACAGGACTCAGGAGTAGCAGCAGTTCGTAACTGGAGGTGAACAGAAGGGATGTGAAGTGTGTGGACACTCTCCTGAGAGTGCTGGAGGGACCTGGAGAGAGGCCATGAAGACAGGGCTTGCTTCCTGCCCAGCTGGAAAGGTGCTAGTGTTTCACCACTAAAAGAACTCTGGCCTTACCTTGCGGTCCAACTGGGAAAGAGACACACTGGTTACAATAGTCATTCCAGTTGTGATGGCAGAGTGAAGTTCTTCTGTGACTTAGCAGAGTCTATAAAGTACCCTTACAGTCTGTATCTCATTTAATCTTTTAAAGATAGGGTGAGGGCAGAATAATGTAATGACCCTGGGCAGATAACTATGCCTTTCTTTTTCTTTTTTAAGATTTTATTTACTTGACAGGGAGAGAGGAAATACAAGCAGGTGGATGAGAAAGGTAGAAGCAGGCCTCCTACAGAGCAGGGAGCACCATGTGAGACTCCACCCGGTGCCTTTCTGAGCCTATTTTTTCTCTTTGACAAAATGGATCCTTCGAGATCCTTTTGTAAATTGTGAGGATTAGACGGGTGTGATTATTAACTCTTCTTGTTACTAGCTAGCTGGTAAGCTGCTTAACCTTACCAACCCTGCTAAACAAGGAGTGTTCAAAGATTTATTTCAAAAAAAATTTCCCAAAGGCTTGTGGCCAGGAGAAAGCCCCAAATGGGGCTGAAAGTGCAAGCTGCTCTTGAGGGTAGGGAACCTTCTCTACCACAAGAAATCCAACTGCTGGGAGGGAGATGTGATTATAACGTCTAGCTCCAGGATAAACTTAGAAAATTTTGGAGTTTCCAAGGAGATCTGATTGAACAGAGAGGCAAGGAAGAGATACCACATACACAGAGCACTTACTCACTGTTAATTAATTTATTGTTTTAAGATTTTATTTATTTATTTGACAGAGAGATCACAAGTAGACAGAGAGGTAGGCAGAGATAGAGGGGGAATCAGGCTCCTGCTGAGCAGAGTCTAACACAACTTGATCCCAGGACCGCTCTATCCCAGGTCATGAGCTCATGACCTGAGCTGAAGGCAGAGGCTTAACCCACTGAGCCACCCAGGCACCCCAACTCCCTGTTAATTTAATGAACTCACAAGACTGTACTTGGCTCCTGCCATGTATCCAGCCTATGTTGAGTACTGGGACTACAAGGATAACAGGCCAGATGGAGTTCCCACTCTCAGGGAGCTTACAGTGTGGACATACACTATCCTAGTGCTTCCCAACCTGTAGCTACTCTGTACCACTTTCACAGTTTCTGCTATGTCTGCCTGATACCTGAACTAGTAGCTTCTTGATGTTTTCCTTTAAATCGACTCATACTTTTTACTATAGAAAGAAAACCAGCATTTTTTCTAATATATTAAAACAAACACTTAAATATAAAATTTGTGGTCTACACTCTAACTCTTTTGATAAACAACAGAAACACAAATAGCCTTGGGAAACAATGAACTTTGGAGTGGAATGGTCCTGGTAATTCTGTGGACTGGTTTTATTCCCTCCCCCCTTTTTTTTTGCTTATTTTTTTAAACTTTTTTTAAAATTTCTTTTCAGCATAACAGTGTTCATTGTTTTTGCACCACACCCAGTGCTCCATGCAATACGTGCCCTCTCCAATACCCACCACCTGGTTCCCCCAACCTTCCACCCACTACCCCTTCAAAGCCCTCAGATTGTTTTCAGAGTTCATAGTCTCTCATGGTTCACCTCCCCTTCCAATTTTACTCAACTCCCTTCTCCTCTCCATCTCCCCTTGTCCTCCATGCTATTTGTTATGCTCCACAAATAAGTGAAACCATAGAATAATTGACTCTCTCTGCTTGACTTATTTCACTCAGCATAATCCCTTCCAGTCCCGTTCATGTTGCTACAAAAGTTGGGTATTCATCCTTTCTGATGGAGGCATAATATTCCATAGTGTATAGGGCCATATGGTTCTTCTCTCTTCTCTTATTAATTTGTTCTATCACATTGATTGATTTGCGAATGTTGAGCCATTCTTGTAGCGGAGGGATGAATCCTACCTGGTCATGGTGGATAATCTTTTTAATGTGTTGTTGGATCCTGTTTGATAGGATCTTGCTGAGAATCCATATTCATCATTGATACTGGTCTGAGATTCTCCTTTTTGGTAGGGTCTTTGCCTGGTTTGGGGATCATGGTAATGATGGCTTCATAGAAAGAGTCTGGAAGTTTCCTTCTGCTTCAATTTTTTTGAAACAGCTTCAAGAGAATAGGTGTTATTTCTTCTTTGAAAGTCTGGTAGAATTCCCCAGGGAATCCATCAGGTCCTGGGCTCTTGTTTTTGGGAAGGTTTTTGATCACTACTTCAATCTCGTTACTAGATATTGGTCTATTCAGGTTGTCAGTTTCTTCCTGGTTCAATTTTGGGAGTTTATACTTTTCCAGGAATGCATCCATTTCATCTAGGTTGCTTAGCTTATTGGCATATAACTGTTGACAATGACTTCTGATGATTGTTACTACTTCCTTGGTGTTAGTTGTGATCTCTCCCTTTTCATTCAAATTTTATTAGTTTGGGCTTTGTCTTTTTTCTTTTGGATTAGTGTGGCCAATGGTTTATCAATCTTGTTGATTCTTTCAAAAACCAACTTTTCGTTTCATTGATACGTTCTACTGTATCTCTGGTTTCTACCTCATTGATCTCTGCTCTAATCTTGATGATTTCCCTTCTTATGTGTGGAGGTGGTTTGATTTGTTGTTGATTCTCCACTTCTTTAAGGTATAGAGATAACTGCTGTGTTCTGGATTTTTCTATTTTTTTGAGGGAGGCTTGGAGCTATGTATTTTCCCCTTAAGACCACCTTTGCTGTATCCCATAGGTTTTGGACCAAAGTGTCTTCATTCTCATTGGTTTCCATGAGTTGTTTAAGTTCTCCTTTGATCTCCTGGTTTATCCAAGCATTATGAAGCAAGGTGTCTTTAGATTCCAGGTGTTTGAGTCCTTCCAAACTGTTCCTTGTGGTTGTGCTCCAGTTTCAAAGCATTGTGATCTGAGAATATTGCAGGGAATAATCTCAGTCTTTTGGTATCGGTTGAGCCCTAATTTGTGACCCAGTATGTGGTTTAATCTGGAGAAGGTGTCATGTGCACTTGAGAAGAATGAGTATTCTGTTGTTTTAGGGTGGAATGTTCTGTATATATCTATGAGGTCCCTCTGGTCTAATGTGTCATTCAATGCTCGTTTCTTTATTGCTTTTCTGCTTTGATGATCTATTTCTGAGAGAGGCATGTTAAGATCTCCTACTATTAATGTATTAATATCAATATGACTCTTTATCTTGATTAACAGTTTTCTTATGTAATTGGCTGCTCCCATATTGGGGGTGTAGATATTTACAATTGTTAGATCATCTTGGTGGATAATACCTTTAAGAATGATGTATCTCGGGCGCCTGGGTGGCTCAGTGGGTTAAGCTGCTGCCTTCGGCTCAGGTCATGATCTCAGGGTCCTGGGATTGAGTCCCGCATCGGGCTCTCTGCTCGGCAGGGAGCCTGCTTCCTCCTCTCTCTCTCTGCCTGCCTCTCTGCCTACTTGTGATCTCTCTCTGTCAAATAAATAAATAAAATCTTAAAAAAAAAAAAAAGAATGATGTATCTCTTGTGTATCTCTGACTATAGTCTTTAGTTTAAAATCTAATTTATCTGATATGAGAATCACACCCAGCCTTCTTTTGAGGCCCATTCGCAGGAAAGATGTTTCTCCATCCCTTCATTTTTTCAGTCTGGGTGTATCTTTAGGTTCAAAATGGGTCTTTTGTAGACAACATATGGATGGGTCCTGTCATTTTATCCAATCTGCAACCCTGTGTCATTTTATGGATGCATTTAGGACATTCACTTTGAGAGTGATTGTTAGATACGTTTTTATTGACATCGTGTTACCTTTGAAGTCTTTCTTTCTGTAGATTGTCTCTATATTTCTGTTCAATGATATTCTTAGGATTTTTCTTCTTTTATAGAACCCCCCTTAATATTTCCTGCAGTGTCGGTTTGGTCGCTGCATAGTCTTTTAAGCCTTGCTTCTCTTGGAAACTCTTTATCTCTCCATCCATTTTGAATGTCAGTCTTGCTGGATAAAGTATTCTTGGCTGCATGTTCTTCTCATTTAGTGCCCTGAATATATCTTGCCAGCCCTTTCTGGCTTGCCAGGTTTCTGTGGACAGGTCTAACATTATTATGGGCTTTCCTCTGTAAGTAAGGAGCCTCTTTGTCCTAGCGGCTTTCAAGAGATTGTATCTACAATTATGATTCCTTGATTTTTTTTGGAATCTATAGTCAGGTGGAGATCGTTCGGCCTCTAATACATGGACTCTGGTTTCATTCGTGAGATTGGGAAAATTTTCATAAAGAACTTGTTCCACTATATCTTCTAGGCTTCTTTCTTTCTCCTCCCCTTCAGGGATTCCAATAATTCTGACATTGGAACGTTTCATGGCATCATTTATTTCCCTGAATCTGTTTTCATGGCTTCTAAGCTGTTTGTTCCAGGCTTCCTCCTGATCCTTTCTCTCTATCTGTTTGTCCTCCAGATCACTAATTCTATCTTCTGTCTCAGTTACCCTAGCTTTTAGAGAATTTAGATTAGATTGGAACTCATTTAAAGCATCCATGGTCGCTTTAGCTCTGCCCTAACATTGTGAACATCATCTCTGGTCGCTTTCAGTTCTGCCCTAATCAATTCCTTTTGGTCATCCATGGCTTTCTCTAACCTAGCTATTGCCTGGATAATTGTTCACCTGAATTCTCTTTCTGACATATTGTCTATGTTGATAGCCATTAGCTCTGTTGCAGAAGGCCCATCCTCTGTATTTTTCTTCTGTTGGGCATTCCTCCTCCTAGTCATTTTGGTGAGAGATGACCAAACAGATGTAGCTGGATGTATTGACCGTGTTGCAGTCAAGGTGCACCCTGGAACACTTCTGAGCAATCAGGGTTCCCCACCCAAATGAGAGAAAAAAGAAAAGAAAAAGAAAAAGAGAGAGAGAGACAGGAAAAAAAGGAAAGTTAAGAGAGAAGCTTCAGCCCAAGTGGGACCCAAGGTCAGACTGATGAAGTATACAAACAAAAACAGACAAACAATAAGACTGATAAAAGTATATGGCAAGAGAAAAAAAATTATATATATATATATATATATATATATATATATATATATATATATGCAAATAAAGGAAGAACCTCGTCAAAAAGAACCCCAAGTATAAGATTTATATACTATCAGGACAAGCACAAAAACACAGAAACACTGGTGGAAGAAAAAGATGGGAGAGTGGATATAAATTCTCAGTGTGGGCGAGGAAAATTGTTTTGATTCTTCCTGGATGTATCTTTATATCTTTGTTAAAGGACTCAACTTTCCTAAGATAAAGGGGGATTAAAAATTGGTTTACCTATGGGGTAGCATTGATTGGGGAAAGGGGATTACCTTGACGTTTAACTCTATATGAGTATTAGAAATTAAAAATAAAAAGGAATAAACTAAACTAAAATTTAGAAAAAAAATTTTAAAAATAGAAATGCAAAAGAAAAACACAGGTATATGTATCAAAAAGTTCAGGTTAGAAGGTTATTATGGAATTTGATGTACTGGACATCTCACTGTGATGTTAAATAGGTTAAAAAATTATCTATATAAAAAAAATGAACCAGAATAGTGGGAACGAGTTAAAAATAAAAGTCCTATGAAGTAGTGGTGGTTGTTCTCTTGTAGTCTTTTTTTTTTCTTTCTCTTTTTCTTTTCTGGTTGGTTTTCTGGGGGAGAGGCCTGCCACGTGAGTTTTCAGTCAATGATGTTCCCTGAGTTAAGTCCTCCTGCTCCCCTCAAAGGGGTGGGCTCTGAGGAAACCGGTTTTTTTCAGGCTTTTGTTCTCTGGAGGTTTTTATGTTTGTTCACTTTTTTCCTCTTGCCTTGACTGCTTTTGATGGTTTTTGTAGGTTTAGAGGAAAGCAAACTGCACCCTGACCTTCCTCTCAGAGAGAAGCCTCAGTCTGCTCCCCTGTGGGTGCTTCAGAGTCCACATAAATTCCCCATTGGCCGCTGGCATAGGAGGTTCTGAGTCATGGTCCCTAGGGATGCAGGGTCTTCTGCTTGTACCCCAAACCATGGCAGCGGTCTGGGCAGCTGTCTGGGCAGCTCCAGACCGCCAGAGGGGTTCCAAGTAGCGATCACACACTGAGATTTTCCCACTGGCCCAGGCTGGGAGTGCCTGGTCTTTCTGGGTCTAAGAGTGCCGGGCTTGCACGCAGCTCTCTCAGGGGAGGCTGTGTGTCACACACACATCTCAGGCTCTGGTAGCATGGTGCAGGTCGGAGAGTACCAGGCTGGGCCTTCCTGCACCTCTCTCAGGGGAGGGTAAGGGGCGCGCTCGTCTCTGGCTCTGTAGCAAGGCTTGGTGTTCTGCCATCTGGCGGGACTCCCGGCACCTCACAGGAGCTGGACCCCACGTGTTCTCTGGCACGCTGGCGGCTCAGGGACGAAGACCTGGTTTCTTTGCCACACTCTCTCTGGCTCAGCGCCAGGGGAGGCTGTCCTGGGTCCAGGGACTAAGCCTCTGTCCCTAGCCACCCCGATTCCCACAATGTCCCCTCCCCGCGATTCTTTGCTCTTTCTGAGTGCTTTCAACCAGTCTCCAAGTTAATGCTGGTCCCCAGATGCAGGGCACTCTCATATTAGGGCTGTTACTTTCCAGTTGGTCGCCTCTGGTGGCTCCCTCCCCCTTTTGTTTATCTTCTGATATCAGTCCAACCTTTCCACTCCGTCTTACCTGCCCACTGGTGTCTTCTGCCCCTGTAGAGATCCAGACGTGTATAATTCTGATCTCGGGCTGATTTCATGGGTGATCAGAGTTCTTTGGTAGGTAATCAGCTCACTTTAGGGTACAGGTTGAAATGGCCCCTCCTCCTACGTCCCCACCATCTTGTCTCTGTACTCTATTTCCCCCATTTTACAGATGGGAAGATGAAGGCAAATACTGAGGTCTTACTTTGGTTACCTAGCCAATAAGTGTTGGAGCTTTGATTCCAGGTGAAGTCTGAGGGGCTCCAAAGCCTGTTTCTTTTTCACCACCTCTGCTTACTCTAAGGCCCCTTTAGTCCTGCTACTTTGCCTCATGTAGCACATTTTGCACATGTGCAGATGTATGCGTGGGATGTCTGCATTGTCTTCTCACAAACTCCAGCATAACCAGAGGCTTGGGTCCATGGGACATGAGTGATCTGTCCTCAAAGGGCACATCTGACAATAGTCTGATTCATGGGAGTACATACAATGGCCTGGTCTAACATAGGGCTTAGTTTTTAATATCACTGGCTTTTCAAAGCAAACCTGTTAATACAAATGCCTAGGACATCCCTTTAGAAATGAGCACTAAGCATGACCTTTTTAGGAGGATATGTGCTCTCAGAATAACTCATAATCACAGGTCTAGATGACAAGGGGAGAAGCAAAATCATGCAGAGGAAGTTCTGACACTCTGGATTTCTAATTCATACTTTTCAGTTTCAACAAACATCTATGATGACCCTTCTGTGTGCAGTATACCTGGTCTTATTTAATGTTCGAAGCAGCTCCCTACAATAGGTGTTACTATCTTTACTTTCACAAATAAGGCTGTTCTACAGAGTTACTCAGCTTGCTCAATGAATGTCTCTTGGGTAGCCAGCTGGAACAAGGTTGCTAGGCATGCTGCTGTCTCATCACTCAGGAAAGTTTGACATGTTTCATAAAGGCATCCCAATAAACCCTGAAAGAACTACCTTATTAGAGGGCTAGTCCCAAGATTCTTTTTCTGATAGGAATTTTTCTTCATTTCTATTTGTTGGAAAGTGTGTAGTTCTAGGTTGACAGTTATTTTTTCTTAGTTCTTTAAGGAAATCATTTTACTGTCTTCTGATTCACCCTGAAGTCAGTCTAATCATTAATACTTCAAAAATAATGTACCTTGAAAAGAAAAAAAACATAATGTACCTTGATTCAGTAGCTGCTTTTGAGATCTTGTTTAAGTCTTGATGATCTGTGGTTTCACAAGGATGTGTCCAAATGTGGGTTTTTATATTTTATTTTGCTTGAGTTTATTGTGCTTCCTTAGTTTGAGAGTTTGGGTCTTTTATCACCTATGGAACGTTATATTTTTGAATAATCCCTCCTTATCCTTCCCCGCTCTTATTCTGTTTTTTCATGTTCACTTTTCTTACTAAATGTATGTTAGGCTTTCTCAATCGTAACTATTTGTTTTTTATTTTATTATTATATTTTTAAATGTTGGCTTTTAAATTTTTATTTTAATTTCACTTGGTTAAAATACAGTTTTATATTAGATTCATATGTATAGTATAATTATTCAACAATCCCATACATTACCTGGTGCTCATCACAACAAGTGCCCTCCTTAATTTCTATCAACTATTTCACACACACCCCCACCCCTATCCCCTCTGGTAACCATTAGTTTATTCTCTATAGTTAAGAGTGTTTCTTGGTTTGCTTCTTTTTTTCCCCACCTCTGTTCATTTGTTTTGTTTCTTAAATTCCACATATGAGTGAAATCATATGGTATTTGTCTTTCTCTGACTGGCTTATTTGGTTTAGCATTATCCTCTCTAACTCCAGCCACATCATTGCAGATGGCAAGATTTCATTCTGTTTTATGGTTGAGCAGTAGTCCATCGTATGTACATACAGTATCTTCTTTATCCATTCATTGGTTGATGGACATTTGGACTGTTTCCATAATTTGGCTATTGTAGATAATGCTACTATAAATACTGGGGTGCATGTGCCCCTTTGAATTATTGTTTTTATATTCTTTGGGTATATACTCAATGGTGTGATTGCTTAATCAGAGTGGTTCAATTTTAAATTTTTGAGGCACTTCTATATTGCTTTCTACAGTGGCCGCACCAGTTTGCATTCCCACCAACAGTAAACAAGCATTCCCCTTTCTCTGCATGCTTGAGAACACCTGTTATTTCATGTGTTGTTGACTTTAGCCATCCTGACAGGTGTGAAGTGATATCTCATTCTAGTTTTTATTTGCATTTCCCTGATAGAAAGGATTGATTAACATCTTTTCATGTGTCTGTTGGCCATAAGTATGTCTTATTTGGAAAAATATTTGTCCATGTCTTCTGCCATTTTATAATTGGATTATTTGTTTATAGGGTATTTAAGTTCTTTATATATTTTGGATACTGATTTTCATTGGATATGTCATTTGCAAACATCTTGTCCCATTTAGTAGGTTGCCCTTTAGTTTTGTTGTTCCCTTTGCTGTGCAGAAGCTTTTTATTTTGATGTAGGCATAATAGTTTATTTTTGCTTTTATTTTCTTTGCCTCAGGAGATTATATAAACAAATGTTGCTATGGCCAATATCAGAAAAAGCCCTGCTGGTGCTCTCCACTAGGATTTTTATGGTTTTGGCTCTCACAGTTAGGTACTTAATTCATTTTGGGTTTATTGTTGTGTATGGTATAGGAAAGTGGCCCAGTTTTATTCTTTTGCTTGTAGCTGCCCAGTTTTCCTAAAAGCATTTGAGATTTTTTCTCATTGGATATTCTTTGTTGAAGATTAACCATATAATTTTGAGTTTATTTCTGGGTTTTCTATTCTGTTCCATTGATATATGTGTCTGTTTTTGTGTTAGTACCATACTGTTTTGGTTACAACAGCTTTGTGATACAACTTGAAGTCTGGAATTGTGATGCCTCCACCTTTTCTTTTTCAAAGTTTTTCTTTTCTTTTTCAAGGTTGCTTTGTGTATTCGGGGTCTTTTGTGGTTCCATACACATTTTCAGATTGTTTGCTCTAGTTCTCTGCAAAATGCTGTTGGCATTTTGATAGGGATTAGATTTAAATATGTAGATTATATTGGGTCATATAGACATTTTAATAAAATTTATTCTTATGATCCGTGAGCATGGAATGTTTTTCCATTTCTTTGTGAGTTCTTCAATTTCTTTCATCATTATTTCATAGCTCTCAAAGTATAGGTCCAGATAAACCTTGGTTAAGCTTATTCTTAGGTATTTTGTTCTTTTTGATACAATGATAAATGAGATAATTTTCTTAATTTCTTTTTCTGATAGCTCAATATTGGTATATAGAGATGCAAGCAATTTATTTATATAATTTTTTATCCTGCTATTTACTAAATCCATTTATTAATTTTAAGGTGTTTTTTTGGTGGCCTTTAGGGTTTTAGTATATAGTATCATGTCATCTGCAAATATTGACAATTTTACCTCTTTTCCAATTTTGATGCTTTTTATTTTTTTCTTTTCTTTTTTTTTTTTTTGGTTTTTATTTAAATTCCAGTTAGTTATCATGCACTAATATTAGTTTCTAATAAATAATTCTAATTCTAAATTAATTTCTGACTAATATTAGTTTCCAGTGTACAATGTAGTGATTCAACACTTGCATACAATATCTGGTGCTCAGTGAACTGCCCTCCTTAATCCCCAACACCTATTTAATTCATCCCCCCCCCCCCACCAACCTCCCATCTGGTAACTACCAATTTGTTTCTTTCAGTCTCTGTTTCTTGGTTTGCCTCTCTCTCTCTCTTTTTCCCCTTTTCTTGTTTGCTTTGTTTCTTAAATTCCATGTATGAGTGAAATCATATGGTATTTGTCTTTTCCTGACTAACAGATTTTGCTTAGCATGATACTCTCTAGCTCAATCCATGTCACTGCAAATGACAAGATATCATTTTTTTAATTATGTTATGTTAGTTGCCATACATTATTAGTTTTTGAGTTAGTGTTTCATTATTCACTGTTCATGTATAGCACGCAGTGCTCCATGCAATACATGCCATCCTTATTACCCATCACTGGGCTAACCCATCCTCCTACCCTTCCACTCTCAAACCCTCAGTTTGATTCCAGAGTACATAGTCTCTCATGGTTCATCTCCCACTCTGATTTTCCCTCCTTCAGTTGTCCCTTCCTTTTCCTAATGTACTCTGTACTATTCCTTATGTTCCACAAATAAGTGAAACCATATTATAATTGTCTTTCTCTGTTTAACTTATTTCACTTAACATAATCTCTTCCAGTTCCATCCATGTTGATGGAGATGTTGGGTATTCATCCTTTCTAATGGCTGAGTAATATTCCATTGTATATATGAACCACATCTTCTTTATCCATTCTTCTCTTGAGGGGCATCTTGGAACCTCTCACAGTTTGGCTATTGTGGACATTGCTGCTATGAACATTGTGGTACATATGGCCCTTCTTTTCACTACATTTGTATCTTTGGGGTAAATGCCCAGAAGTGCAGTTGCTGGGTCATAGGATAACTCTGTTTTTAATTTTTTGAGGACCTTCACACTTTTTTCCAAATTGGCTGTACTAACTTGATTTCCCACCAACAGTGTAAGAGGGTTCCCCTTTCTCCACACCTGTCCAATATTAGTTGCATCTTGCCTTGTCAATTTTTGCCATTCTAACTGGTGTAAGTTGGTATCTCAGTGTGGTTTTGATTTGAATTTCCCTGATGGTTAATCATGTTAAATATTTTTCATGTGTCTGTTGGCCATTTGTATGTCTTTTTTAGAGAAGTGTCTATTTATGTCTTCTGCCCATTTTTTAATTTAATTATTAGATTATCAATCTATTATTAGATATACCAGCCCTTTGTCTGTAGTGTCATTTGCAAACATCTCCCATTCTGTGAGCTGCCTCTTCATTTTGGTGACTATTTCCTTTGCTGTGCAGAAGTTTTTTATCTTGATGAAGTCCCAAACATTCATTTTCACTTTTGTTTCTCTTGTCTTTGGGGATATGTCTTGCAAGAAGTTGCTGTAGCCAAGGTCGAAAATGTTACTGCCTATATTCTCCTCTAGGATGTTGATGGATTCTTCTCTTACATGGAGGTATCTCATCCATTTTGAGTTTATCTTTGTGTATGGTGTAAGAGAATGGTCAAGTTTCATTCTTTTGTACATAGCTGTACAATGTTTCCAGCACCATTTATTGAAGAGACTGGTTTTTTTTTTTTTTTCCCCATTGGATATTTTTTCCTGCTTTGTCAAAGACCAGCTGGGCATATAGTTGAAGGTCCATATCTGGGCCCTTTGTTCTGTTCCATTGATCTATGTGTCTGTTTTGGTGCCAGTACCATGCTGTCTTGGTGATCATTGCTTTGCAGTAAATCTTGAAATCAGGGAATGTGATGCCCCCAGTTTTGTTTTTCTTTTTCAAAATTTCCTTAGCAATTCAGGGTCTCTTCTGGTTCCATACAAATTTTAGGATTGTTTGTTCCAGCACTTTGAAAAATGCCAGTGGAAGTTTGATCAGAATGGCATTGAAAGTGTAGATTGCTCTGGGCAGCATTAGACGTTTTAACAATGTTTTTTCTTTCTTCTTTAACAATGTTTTTTCAATGTCTTTTCATATTTTTTGTATCTTCTTCCATTTATTTCATGGGTGTTCTATAGTTCCTTGAGTACAGATCTTTTGCCTCTTTGGTTAGGTTTCTTCCCAGGTAGCTTATGGTTCTCGGTGCTGTAGAAAATGGAATCAATTCTCTAATTTTCCTTTTTATATTTTCATTGATAGTGTATAAGAAGGCAAATGATTTCTGTGCATTGATTTTTGTATCCTGCCACATTACTGAATTGCTGTTATGAGTTCTAGTAATTTGAGGGTGGAGTCTTTTGGGCTTTCCATATAAAGTATCATGTCATCTAAGAAGAGAGAATTTGACTTCTTCTTTGCCAATTTGAATACCTTTTGTTTCTTTTTGTGTTCTGATTGCTGTTGCTAGGACTTCCAGTACTATACTGAACAATAGTGGTGAGAGTGGGCATCCTTGTTGTGTTCCTGATCTTAAGGGAGTTGGTCTCAGCTTTCCTTCATTGAGAATGATATTTGGTGTGAGCCTTTCACAGATGGTTTTTATGAAATTGAGGAATGTTCCCTCTGTCCCTATACTCTGACGAGTTATAATCAGGAAATTATGCTGTATTTTGTCCAGTGCTTTTTCTATGTCAATTGAGAGGACTATGTTATTCTTGTCTCTTCTCTTATTGATGTGTTCTATCACATGTTGACTCAACCTTGCACCCCGGGGATAAATCCCATCTGGTTGGATGGATAATTCTTTTAAAGTACTGTTGGATCCTAGTAGCTAAGATCTGGTTGAGAATTTTGGTATCCATATTCATCATGTATATTAGTCTGTAATTCTCCTTTTCGGTGGGGTCTTTGCCTCCTTTTGGGATCAAGGTAATGCTGGCCTCATAGAATGAATTTGGAAGTTTTCCTTCTGTTTAGTTTCTTTTCTTTTCTTTCTTTCTTTCTCTCTCTCTCTCTCTCTCTCTTTGAAACTACTTCAAGAGAATGGTTATTATTTCTCCTTTAGAATTCCTCAGGGAGGGTGCCTGGGTGGCTCAGTGGGTTAAGCCTTTGCCTTCGGCTCAGGTCATGATCTCAGGGTCCTGGGATCGAGTCCCGCATCGGGCTCTCTGCTCAGCAGGAGCCTGCTTCCTCCTCTCTCTCTCTCTGCCTGCCTCTCTGCCTACTCGTGATCTCTCTCTTTCAAATAAATAAATAAAATCTTAAAAAAAAAAAAAGAATTCCTCAGGGAATCCATCAGGCACTTAGCTCTTGTTTTTCGAGAGGTGTTGATAACTCCTTCAAGCGTGTTACTGGTTATTGGTCTATTCAAGTTCTTAATTTCTTCCTGTTTCTGTCTTGGTAGTATATAGGTTTCCAGGAAGGCATCCATTTCTTCCAGGTTGCTTAATGTTTTAGCATATAGTTGTTGATAATAATTGCTTTAAATTCATTTTAATTTATTATTTATTTTATTTCTTAAAAAATTTCTTTCAGTGTAACAGAATTCATTGTTTATGCACCACACTCAGGGCTCCATGCAATATGTGCCCTCTCCATAATACCCACCACCTGTCTCCCCCAACCTCCACTCCCCGCCCCTTCAAAACTCTCAGATTGTTTTTCAGAGTTCATAGTCTCTCCTGGTTCATCTACCCTTCCAATTTCCCTCAACTCTCTTTTCCTATCCATCTCCCCATGTACTCCATGTTATTTGTTATGCTCCGCAAATAAGTGAAACCATATGATAATTGACTCTCTCTGCTTGACTTATTTCACTCAGCATAATCTCTTCCAGTCCTGTCCATGTTGCTACAAAAGTTGAGTATTCATCCTTTCTGATGGAGGCATAATAATCCATGGTGTATTTGGACCACATCTTCCTTATCCATTTGTCCATTGAAGAGCATCTTGGTTCTTTCCACAGTTTGGCTATGGTAGCCATGGCTGCTATAAACATTGGGGTACAGATGGCCCTTCTTTTCACTACTTTGTATCTTTGGGGTAAATACTCAGTAGTACAATAGCAGGGGCATAGAGAAGCTCTGTTTTTAATTTCTTGAGGAATCTCCACACTGTTCTCCAAAGTGGCTGCACCAACTTGCATTCCCACCAATTTGTTCCAATTTCTGCCAACTCCCTTCTCCTCTCTAACTCCCCATGTCCTCCATGCTATTTGTTATGCTCCACAAATAAGTGAAACCATATGATAATTGACTCTCTCTGCTTGACTTATTTCACTCAGCATAATCTCTTCCAGTCCCATCCATGTTGCTACAAAAGTTGGGTATTCATCCTTTCCATAGTGTATATGGACCACATGTTCCTTATCCATTCATCTGTTCAAGGGCATCTTGGCTCTTTCCACAGTTTGGCGACCGTGGCCATTGCTGCTATAAACATTGGGGTACAGATAGCCCTACTTTTCACGACATCTGTATCTTTGGGGTCAATACCCAGGAGTGCAATTGCAGGGTCATAGGGAAGTTCTATTTTTAATTTCTTGAGGAATCTCCACACTGTTCTCCAAAGAGGCTGCACCAACTTGCATTCCCATCAACAGTGGAAGAGGGTTCCCCTTTCTCCACAACCCCTCCAACACATGTTGTTTCCTGTCTTGTTAATTTTGGCCATTCTAATTGGTGTAAGGTGATATCTCAATGTGGTTTTAATTTGAATCTCCCTAAGGGCTAGTGATGATGAACATTTTTTCATGCGTCTGATAGCCATTTGTATGTGTTCATTGGAGAAGTGTCTGTTCATATCTTCTGCCCATTTTTTTTTTTTTTTGATACGATTGTCTGTTTTGTGTGTGTTGAGTTTGAGGAGTTCATTATAGATCCTGGATATCAACCTTTTGTCTGTACTGTAATTTGCAAGTATCTTCTCCCATTCCGTGGGTTGCCTCTTTGTTTTTTTGACTGTTTCCTTTGCCGTGCAGAAGCTTTTGATTTTGATGAAGTCCCCAAAGTTTATTTTTGCTTTTGCTTCCTTTGCCTTTGGAGACATATCTTGAAAGAAGTTGCTGTGGCTGATGTCAAAGAGGTTACTGCCTATGTTCTCCTTTAGGATTCTGATGGATTCCTATTTCACATTGAGGTCTTTTACCCATTTTGAGTTTATCTTTGTGTACGGTGTAAGAGAATGGTCGAGTTTCATTCTTCTACATATAGCTGCCCAGTTTTCCCAGCACCATTTATTAAAGAGACTGTCTTTTTTCCACTGTATATTTTTTCCTGTTCTGTCGAAGATTAATTGACCATAGAGTTGAGGGTCCATATCTCGGCTCTCTACTCTGTTCCACTGGTCCATGTGTCTGTTTTTATGCCAGTACCATGCTGTCTTGGTGATCACAGCTTTGTAATAAAGCTTGAAATCAGGTAGCGTGATGCCCCCAGTTTGATTTTTGTTTTTCTACATTTCCTTAGCAATTCGGGGTCTCTTCTGATTCCATACAAATTTTTGGATTATTTGCTCCAGCTCTTTGAAAAATACCGGTGCAATTTTGATTGTAATGGCATTAAAAGCATAGATTGCTCTAGGCAGTATAGACATTTTAACAATGTTTATTCTTCTGATCCATGAGCACGGAATGGTCTTCCATATTTTTTTGTCTTCTTCAGTTTCTTTCATGAGTGTTCTGTAGTTCCTCTAGTACAGATATTTTACCTCTTTGGTTAGGTTTATTCCCAGGTATCTGATGGTTCTTGGTGCTATAGTAAATGGAATCGATTCTCTAATTTCCCTTTCTGTATTTTCATTGTTAGTGTATAAGAAAGCCACTGATTTCTGTACATTGACTTTGTATCCTACCACATTGCTGAATTGCTGTATGAGTTTTAGTAGTTTGGGGGTGGAGTCTTTTGGGTTTTCCACATAAAGTATCATGTCATCTGTGAAGAGAGAGAGTTTGACTTCTTCATTGCCAATTTGGATACATTTTGTTTCTCTTTGTTGTCTGATTGCTGTTGCTAGGACTTCTAATACTATGTTGAACAAGAGTCGTGAACATGGGCTTCCTTGTCTTGTTCCTGATCTCAATGGGAAGGCTGCCAGCTTTTTCCCATTGAGGATGATATTTGCTGTGGGTCTTTCATAGGTAGATTTTATGAAGTTCAGGAATGTTCCCTCTATCCCTATACTTTGAAGCGTTTTAATCAGGAACGGATGCTGCATTTTGTCAAATGCTTTTTGTGCATCAATTGAGAGGACCATGTGGTTCTTCTCTCTTCTCATATTAATTTGTTCTATCACACTGATTGATTTGCGAATGTTGAACCATCCTTGTAACCCAGGGATGAATCCCACCGGCTCATGGTGGATAATCTTTTTAATGTGCTGTTGGATCCTGTTTGCTAGGATCTTGTTGAGAATCTTAGCATCCATATTCATCAGTGATATTGGTCTGAAATTCTCCTTTTTGGTAGGGTCTGGTTTGGGGATCCTGGTAATGCTGGCTTCATAGAAGGAGTCTGGAAATTTTCCTTCTGCTTCAATTTTTTGAAACAGCTTCAGGAGGATAGGTGTTATTTCTTCTTTTAAGTCTGGTAGAATTCCCCAGGGAATCCATCAGGTTCTGGGCTCTTGTTTTATGGGAGGTTTTTGATCACTGCTTCAATCTCGTTACTATATATTGGTCTATTCAGGTTGTCAATTTCTTCCTGGTTCAATTTTGGGAGTTTATAGTTTTCTAAGAATGCATCCATTTCATCTAGGTTACTTAGCTTATTGGCATATAACTGTTGATTATAACTTCTGATGATTGTTTCTATTTCCTTGGTGTTAGTTGTGATCTCTCCCCTTTCATTCAGAATTTTAATAATTTGGGCATTCTCTCTTTCTTTTTGAATTAGATAGGCCAATGCTTTATCGATCTTTTTAAAAATTTTTATTTATGTTTTTGACATACTGAGATCACATATAGGCAGAGAGGCAGTCAGAGAGAGAGAGTGGAGGAAAAAGGCTTCCTGCCAAGCAGAGAGTCCCAGGACCCTGAGATCATGACCTGAGCCAAAGCAGAGACTTAACCCACTGAGCCACCAAGGCACCCCAGTTTATCAATCATAATGGATTCTTAAAAAAAAAAAAAAGCTTCTCATTTTATTGATGCATTCTACTGTATCTCTAGTTTCTATCTTATTGATCTCTGCTCTAATCTTGATAGTTTCCTTTCTTGTATGGGGAGCTGGCTTAATTTATTGTTGATTCTCCAGTGTTTTAAGGTGTAGAAACAGTTGGTGTATTCTGGGTGTTTCCTTTTTTTTTTGAGCGAGGCTTGGATGGCTATGTATTTCCCCCTTAGGACGGCCTTTGCAGTATCTCATAGGTTTTGGACCGAAGTGTCTTCATTCTCATTGGTTTCCATGAATTGTTTAAGTTCTCCTTTGATCTTCTGGTTGATCCCAGCGTTCTTAAGCAAGGTGGTCTTTAGATTCCAGGTTTTGAGTTCCTTCCAAACTTTTCCTTATGGTTGAGCTCCAGTTTCAAAGCATTGAGATCTGAGAATATGCAGGGAATAATCTCAGTCTTTTGGTATTGATTGAGCCCTGACTTGTGACCCAGTATGTGGTTTAATCTGGAGAAGGTTCCATGCGCACTTGAGAAGAATGACTATTCTGTTGTTTTAGGGTGGAATTTCTGTACATATCTATGAGGTCCATCTGGTCCAATGGGTCATTCAATGCTCTTGTTTCTTTATTGATTTTCTGCTTGGATTATCTGTCTATTACTGAGAGTGGCATGTTAAGAGCTCCTACTCTTAATGTATTCATATCAAGATGACTCTTTCTCTTCATTAACAGTTTTCTTATGTAATTGGCTGCTCCCATATTGGGGCATAAATATTTACAATTGTTAGATCTTCTTGTGGATAGTCCCTTTAAGAATGATGTAATGTGAGGGAGGAGTCAAGATGGTGGAGAAGTAGCAGGCTGAGACTACTTAAGTTAGCAGGAGATCAGCTAGATACTTTATCTAAAGATTGCAAACACCTATAAATCCATCGGCAGATCGAAGAGAAGAAGAACAGCAATTCTATAAACAGGAAAACAACTACTTTCTGAAAGATAGGACTGTCAGAGAAGTGAATCCAAAGCAACGGGAAGATAGACCCCAGGGGGAGGGGCCGGCTCCCGGCAAGCGGTGGAGCAACGGAGCACAAAATCAGGACTTTTAAAAGTCTGTTACATTAAGGGAATCGCTCCAGAGGCTAAACTGGGGTGGAGCCCCCTCGGGGTCAGCGTGGCCCCAGGTCCCGCAGGGTCACAGAAGGATCGGGGGAAGGGTGTCTGAGTATTGCAGAGCTTACAGGTATTAGAATGGGGAAGCTGGCTGCAGAGACAGAGCCGACAGTGAGCTCACAGCTCGGGGTTGCCTTGAACCAGTCGCAGGCTCGGTGAGCTCGGAGCGCAACCAGAGGTCAGGCAGATGGGAGTTACTGGGCGCTGTTCTCTGAGGGCGCACTGAGGAGTGAGGCCCCAGGCTCTCGGCTCCTCCAGGCTGGAGACCAGGAGGCTGCCATTTGTATTCCCGTCCTCTGGAACTCTACAGACAGCGCTCAGGGAACAAAAGCGCCTGAAACTCCTGAAGCCAAACCAGAGCAGATTACTCAGCCTGGCCTCTGGTAAGGGCGGTGCAATTCCGCCTGGGGCAAAGACACTTGAAAATCACTACAACAGGCCCCTCCACCAGAAGATCAACCAAAAATCCATCCAAGACCAAGTTCACCTACCAAGGAGTACAGTTTCAATACCAAGGGAGAACAGCAGAATTCCAGAGGAGGGGAAAGCAAAGCACAGAACTCATGGCTTTCTCCCTATGATTCTTTAGTCTTGCAGTTAATTTAATATTATCTTTTTCATTTTTTTTCTCTTCTTCTGCTAAAACTTTTTTAACTTTTAGCCTTTTCTTTTTTAACGTTTTTTAACTAGTTTAGCTAATATATATATATATATATATATATATATATATATATATAATACTTTTCTTTACTCGTTATCTTTTTTTAATTCTTTTTTTTCTTTCTTGCTTTCTTTCTGAACCTCTTTATATCCCCTTTCTCCCCCCTCACGATTTGGGATCTCTTCTGATTTGGTTAAAGCATATTGTCCTGGGGTTGTTGCCACCCTTTTAGTATTTTACTTGCTCCTTCATATACTCTTATCTGGACAAAATGACAAGGCAGAAAAATTCACCACAAAAAAAAAAAAAAAAAACAAAAAAAAAAACAAGAGGCAGTACCGAAGGCTAGGGACCTAATCAATACAGATATTGGTAATATGTCAGATCTAGCATTCAGAATGACAATTCTCAAGGTTCTAGCTGGGCTTGAAAAAGGCATGGAAGATATTAGAGAAACCCTCTTGGTAGATATAAAAGCTCTTTCTGGAGAAATAAATGAACTAAAATCTAACCAAGTTGAAGTCAAAAAAGCTATTAATGAGGTGCAATCAAAAATGGAGGCTCTCACTGCTAGGATAAATGAGGCAGAAGAAAGAATTAGTGATATAGAAGACCAAATGACAGAGAATAAAGAAGCTGAGCAAAAGAGGAACAAACAGCTACTGGACCACGAGGGGAGAATTCGAGAGATAAGTGACACCATAAGATGAAACAACATTAGAATTATTGGGATTCCAGAAGAAGAAGAAAGAGAGAAGGGAGCAGAAGGTATACTGGAGAGAATTATTGGGGAGAATTTCCCCAATATGGCAAAGGGAACAAGCATCAAAATTAAGGAGATGCAGAGAACACCCCTCAAAATCAATAAGAATAGGCCCACACCCCGTCACCTAATAGTAAAATTTACACGTCTTAGTGACAAAGAGAAAATCCTGAAAGCAGCCCAGGAAAAGAAGTCTGTAACATACATTGGTAAAAATATTAGATTGGCAGCAGACTTTTCCACAGAGACCTGGCAGGCCAGAAAGAGCACTAAATGAGAAAAACATGCAGCCAACAATACTATATCCAGCTAGACTATGATTGAAAATAGAAGGAGAGATTAAAAGCTTCCAGGACAAACAAAAACTGAAAGAATTTGCAAACACCAAACCAGCTCTACAGGAAATATTGAAAGGGATTCTCTAAGCAAGGAGAGAGTCTACAAGTGTAGATCAGAAAGGAACAGAGACCATATACAGTAACAGTCACGTTACAGGCAATACAATGGCACTAAATTCATATCTCTCAATAGTTACCATGAATGTTAATGGGCTAAATGCCCCTGTGAAAAGACACAGGGTATCAGAATGGATAAAAAAAAAAAAAACATCAATATGTTGCCTACAAGAAACCCATTTTAAGCCTGAAGACACCTCCAGATTTAAACTGAGGGGGTGGAAAAGAATTTACCATGCTAATGGATATCAGAAGAAAGCAGGAGTGGCAATCCTTATATCAGATCTATTAGATTTTAAGCCAAAGACTACAACAAGAGATGAGGAAGGACACTATATCATACTCAAAGGGTCTGTCCAACAAGTAGATCTAGCAATTTTAAATATCTATGCCCCCAACGTGGGAGCAGCCAACTATATAAACCAATTAATAACAAAATTAAAGAAACACATCAACAATAATTCAATGATAGTAGGGGACTTTAGCACTCCCCTCCCTGAAATGGACAGATCATCCAAGCAAAAGATCAACAAGGAAATAAAGGCCTTAAATGACACACTGGACCAAATGGACATCACAGATATATTCAGTACATTTCATCCCAAAGCAACAGAATACACATTCTTCTCTAGTGCACATGGAAAATTCTCCAGAATAGATCACATCCTTGGTCCTAAATCAGGACTGAACTGGTATCAAAAGATGGGGATCATTCCCTGCATATTTTCAGACCACAATGCTCTGCAGCTAGAACTCAACCAGAAGAGGAAGTTTGGAAAGAACCCAAATACATAGTGACTAAACAGCATCCTTTTAAAGAATGAATGGGTCAACCAAGAAATTAAAGAAGAATTGAAAAAAAATCATGGAAACAAATGATAATGAAAACACAACAGTTCAAAATCTGTGGGACACAACAAAGGCAATCCTGAGAGGAAAAGATATAGCGGTACAAGCCTTTCTCAAGAAACAAGAAAGGTCTCAGTACACAACCTAATGCTACACTGAAAGGAGCTGGAGAGAGAACAAGAAAGAAACCCTAAACCCAGCAGGAGAAGAGAAATCATAAAGATCAGAGCAGAAATCAATGAAATAGAAACCAAAAAAACAATAGAACAAATCAACAAAACTAGGAGCTGGTTCTTTGAAAGAATTAATAAAATTGATAAACCCCTGGCCGGACTTATCAAAAAGAAAAGAGAAAGGACTCAAATAAATAAAATCATGAATGAAAGAGGAGAGATCACAACTAACACCCAAGAAATACAAACAATTATAAGAACATACTATGAGCAACTCTACACCAACAAATTTGACAATCTGGAAGAAATGGATGCATTCCTAGAGACATATAAAGTACCACAACGGAACCAGGAAGAAATAGAAAGCCTGAACAGACCCATAACCAGTAAGGAGATTGAAGCAGTCATTAAAAATCTCCAAACAAACAAAAGCCCAGGGCCAGATGGCTTTCCTGGGGACTTCTACCAAACATTCAAAGAAGAACTAATTCCTATTCTCCTGAAACTGTTCCAAAAAATAGAAATGGAAGGAAAACTTCCAAACTCATTTTATGAGGCCAGCATCACCTTGATCCCAAAACCAGACAAGGATCCCATCAAAAAAGAGAGCTATAGACCAATATCCTTGATGAACACAGATGCGAAAATTCTCACCAAAATACTAGCCAATAGGATTCAGCAGTACGTTAAAAGGATTATTCATGATGACCAAGTGGGATTTATTCTAGGGCTGCAAGGTTGGTTCAACATCCGCAAATCAGTCAATGTGATACAACAAATCAATAAAGAAAGAACAAGAACCATATGATACTCTCAATAGATGCTGAAAAAGCATTTGACAAACTACAGCATCTCTTCCTGATCAAAACTCTTCAAAGTGTAGGGATAGAGGGCACATGCCTCAATATTATCAAAGCTGTTTATGAAAAACCCACCCCAAATAGCATTCTCAATGGAGAAAAAACGGAAAGCTTTTCCACTAAGGGCAGGAACATTGCTCAGATGTCCTTTATCACCACTGCTATTCAACATAGTACTAGAAGTCCTAGCCTCAGCAATCAGACAACAAAAGGAAATTAAAGGCATCCAAATCAGCAAAGAAGAAATCAAACTATCACTCTTCGCAGATGATATGATACTATATGTGGAAAACGCAAAAACTACACTCCAAAACTGCTAGAACTTGTACAGGAATTCAGTAAAGTGTCAGGATATAAAGTCAATGCACAGAAATCAGTTGCATTTCTCTATACCAACAACAAGACAGAAGAAAGAGAAATTAAGGAGTCCATCCCATTTACAATTGCACCCCAAACCATAAGATACCTAGGAATAAACCTAATCAAAGAGGCACAGAATCTACACTCAGAAAACTATAAAGTACTCATGAAAGAAATTGAGGAAGACACAAAGAAATGGAAAAATGTTCCATGCTCCTGGATGGGAAGAATAAATATTGTGAAAATGTCTATGCTACCTAAAGCAATCTACACATTTAATGCAATTCCTATCAAAGTACCATCCATCTTTTTCAAAGAAATGGAACAAATAATTCTAAAATTTATGTGGAATCAGAAAAGACCTCGAATAGCCGAAGGGATATTGAAAAAGAAAGCCAAAGTTGGCGGCATCACAATTACGGACTTCAAGCTCTATTACAAAGCTGTCATCAAGACAGCATGATACTGGCACAAAAACAGACACATAGCCAACTTTATGATCAACTAATCTTTGACAAAGCAGGAAGGAATGTCAAATGGAAAAAAGCCTCTTCAATAAATGGTATTGGGAAAATTGGACAGCCACATGCAGAAAAATGAAATTGGACCATTTCCTTACACCACACACGAAAATAGACTCAAAATGGATGAAGAACCTCAGTGTGAGAAAGGAATCCATCAAAATCCTTGAGGAGTACAGAGGCAGCAACCTCTTCGACCTCAGCCGCAGCAACATCTTCCTAGGAACATCGCCAAAGGCAAGGGAAGCAAGGGCAAAAATGAACTATTGGGATTTTATCAAGATCAAAAGCTTTTGCACAGCAAAGGAAACAGTTAACAAAACCAAAAGACAACTGACAGAATGGGAGAAGATATTTGCAAACGACATATCAGATAAAGGACTAGTGTCCAAAAATCTATAAAGAACTTAGCAAACTCAACACCCAAAGAACAAATAATCCAATCAAGAAATGGGCAGAGGACATGAACAGACATTTCTGCAAAGAAGACGTCCAGATGGCCAACAGACACATGAAAAAGTGCTCCATATCACTCGGCATCAGGGAAATACAAATCAAAACCACAATGAGATATCACCTCACACCAGTCAGAATGGCTAAAATCAACAAGTCAGGAAATGACAGATGCTGGCGAGGATGCGGAGAAAGGGGAACCCTCCTACACTGTTGGTGGGAATGCAAGCTGGCGCAACCTCTCTGGAAAACAGCACGGAGGTTCCTCAAAATGTTGAAAATAGAACTGCCCTATGACCCAGCATTTGCACTACTGGGTATTTACCCTAAAGATACAAACGTAGTGATCCAAAGGGGCACGTGCACCCGAATGTTTATAGCAGCAATGTCCACAATAGCCAAACTATGGAAAGAACCTAGATGTCCATCAACAGTGAATGAATCAAGAAGATGTGGTATATATACACAATGGAATACTATGCAGCCATCAAAAGAAATGAAATCTTGCCATTTGCAACGACATGGATGGAACTAGAGCGTATCATGCTTAGCGAAATAAGTCAAGCAGAGAAAGACAAGTATCATATGATCTCCCTGATATGAGGAAGTGGTGATGCAACATGGGGGTTTAAGTGGGTAGGAGAAGAATCAATGAAACAAGATGGGATTGGGAGGGAGACAAACCATAAGTGACTCTTAATCTCACAAAACAAACAAACTGCTGGGTGGAGGGGGGTTGGGAGAAGGGAGCTGGGGTTATGGACATTGGGGAGGATATGTGCTTTGGTGAGTGCTGTGAAGTGTGTAAACCTGGCGGTTCACAGACCTGTACCCCTGGGGATAAAAATATATGTTTATAAAAAATTAAAAATTAAAAATAAAGAATGATTTAGTGTCCTTCTGTATCTCTGACTACAGTCTTTAGTTTAAAATCTAATTTATCTGATATGGGAATTACTACCCCAACCTTCTTTTCAGGCCCATTGGCATGAAAGAGGTTTCTCCTTTCCTTCACTTTCAGTCTGGATGTATCCTTAGGTTCGAAATGGGTCTCTTGTAGACATCATTTTGATGGGTCCTGTCATTTTATCCCATCTGCACCCCTGTGTCATTTTATGGGCGCATTTAGGCCAGTCACGTTGAGAGTGATTATTGATAGATACGTTTTTATTGACATCGTGTTAACTGTGAGGTCTTTGTTTATATAATTGTCTCCATATATTTTTGTTCAATAATATTCTGAGGATTTTTCCCTTTTATAGAACCCCTCTTAATATTTCCTGCAATGTCAGCTTGGTGGTCACATACTCCTTTAAACCTTTCCAGTCTTGGAAGCTCTTTATCTCTCCATCCATTTTGAATGTCAGTCTTGCTGGATAAAGTATTCTTGGCTGCATATTCTTCTCATTTAGTGCCCTGAATACGTCTTGCTAGCCCTTTCTGGCTTGCCAGGTTTCTGTGGAGAGGTCTGACATTATTCTGATGGGCTTTCCTCTGTACCTAAGGAATTTCTTTGCCCTAGCTATTTTCAAGAGCTCCTGTCTACAATTATGATTCATCAGTTTTACTATCAGGTTTATTGAGGTCTTCCTAGATTCTGTGATCTTGGGGGAAGACCTTTCTTCCTCTAGTACAGAAACACTGGTTCCATTCTCGAGATTGGGAAAATTTTCATGGAGAATTTGTTCTACTATATCTTCTAGACTTCTTTCTTTCTCCCCCTCCTCAGAGATTCCAATAATTCTGACGTTGAAATGTTTCATGGAGTCATTTATTTCCCTAATTCTGTTTTCGTGGCTTCTAAGCCTTTTGTTTCAGTCTTCCTCCTTATCCTTTTTCTCTATCTGTGTGTCCTCCAGATCACTAATTCTATCTTCTGTCTCAGTTACCCTAGCTTTTAGAGAATTTAGATTCAATTCGAACTCATTGAGAATATTTTCTACATCATCCCTGGTGGCTTTCAATTCTGCCCTAATCAATTCCATTTTGTCATCCATGTCTTTCTCCAACTTAGCCATTGCCTGGATAATTGTTAGCCTGAATTCCCTTTTCGACATATTGTCTATGTCCATATCCAATAGCTCTGTTGGAGATGGCCACTGTCTGAATTTTTCTTCTGTTGGGCATTCTTCTTCTTAGTCATTTTGGTGAGAGATGGCTGAATGGATGTGTAGCTGAATGTATTGATCATGGTGCAGGCAAAGTGCACCCTGGAATGCTTCAGTAGAATTCCAGAATTTCTCTAGACCATAAAATTTGGTCCCTGGTTCTGATGAACATGGGACATCACATAACAGGGCACTGTAGGATCTCCTTTTCATAGGCCTCTAGTTTTAAGAGTAGGAGGTGTAGCTGACTTTCAAAGCTCCTGTTGCTGTGTCAGCCACAATGCCTCCTCCAGCCCACAACATTGAACAACTTTGCCCTTGAGTCTGTATTTCCAATAGAGGGAAGACGACTTCCACCTTAGCTGCCTGCTGCACCCTCTTTTCCCAGCATAGACATTTTAACAGTGTTTATTCTTCCGATCCATGAGCATGGAATTCTTTTCCATCTTTTTGTGTCTTCTTCAATTTCTTTCATAGGTGTTCTGTAGTTCCTTGAGTATAGATCCTTTTCCTCTTTGGTTAGGTTTAGTTCCAGGTATCTTATGGTTCTTGGTATTATAGTAAATGGAATTTATTCTCTAATTTCCATTTCTGTATTTTCACTGGTAGTGTATAAGAAAGCAAATGATTTCTATGCATTGATTTTGTATTCTGCCACATTACTGAACTGCTGTATGAGTTTTAGTAGTTTGGGGGTGGAGTCTTTCGGGTTTTCCATATGAAGTATGATGTCATCTGTGAAGAGAGAGTTTGACTTCCTCATTTGCCAATTTGAATACCTTTTATTTCTTTTTGTGTTCTGATTGCTGTTGCTAGGACTTCTAGTACTATGTTGAAGAGCAGTGGTGAGAGTGGGAATCCTTGTCGTGTTCCTGATCTCAAAGGGAATGCTGTCAGCCTTTTCTTATTGAGAATGATATTTGCTGTAGGTTTTTCATGGATAGATTTTATGAAGTTGAGGAATGTTCCTTCTTTCCCTACACTTTGAAGAGTTTTAATTAGGAACGGATGCTGTATTTTGTCAAAAAAATTTTTTTCTCTGCATGATTTGAAGGGACCTTGTGGTTCTTCTCTCTTCTCTTATTGATTTGTTCTATCACATTGATTTTTTAATGTTAAACCACCCTGGTATATTCCAGGGATAAATTCCACATGATCATGGTAGGTAATCTTTTTAATGTACTGTTGAATCCTATTAGCAAGGATCTTGTTGAGAATCTTGGCATCCGTATTCATCAGGGATATTGGACTGAAATTCTCCTTTTTGGTGGAGACTTTGCCTGATTTGTAGATCAAGGTAATGCTGGTTTCATTGAAAGAGTCAGGAAGGTTTCCTTATGTTTCTATTTTTTCAAAGAATTTCAGGAGAATAGTTATTGAGTGTTTGGTAGAAATCCTGAAGGAATCCATCAGGTCCTGGAATGTGGTTTTCTAGGAGGTTTTTCATCACTGCTTTAATATGGTTACTAGTTATTGGTCTATTCAGGTTGTCAGTGTCTGCTTGTTTCAGTCTTGGAATTTTATAGGTTTCCAGGAATACATCCATTTTTTCTAGGCTTCTTAACTTATTGGCTTGTAGGGATTGATAAGAATTTCTGATGATTATTTCTATTTCCTTTGTGTTAGTTGTGATCTCTCCCCATTCAATCATAATTTTATTAATTTGGGTCCTTTCTCTTTTCGTTTGGATTAAGTTGGTCAGTTGTTTATTGATCTTACCGAGTCTTTCAAAGAACCAGCTTCTAGGTTCAGTAATGTGTTGTACTGTATGTCTACTTTCTAACTCATTGATATCTGCTCTAATCTTGATTATTGCCCTTATTATGTGTGGAGTTGGCTTTATTTGTCATTGATTCTGTAGTTATTTAAGGTGTAAGGAGAGCTGGTGTATTCTGGATTGATTGATTGATTGATTGATTGATTTTAGTGAGGCTTGGATGGCTATGTATTTCCCCCTTTGGATCACCTTTAATGTATCCCATAGGTTTTGGATTAAGTGTAATTCACCTTGGTTTCCATGAATTTTTTAAGTTCTTCCTTGATTTCCTGGTTGATCCAAACATTCTTGAGCGGGATAGTCTTTAGCTTCCAGGTGTTTGAATTCCTTCCAAACTTTTTTTTTTGTGGTTGAGTTCTTGTTTCATAGCATTGTGGTCTGGGAATATGCAGGGAATAATCCCAGTTTTTTGCTATTGTTTGAACCCTCATTTATTACCCAGTATGTGGTCTATTCTAGAGAAAGTTCCATGCGCACTTGAGAAGAATGAGTATTCTGATATTTGGGGTGGAATGTTCTGTATATATCTGTGTGGTCCATCTGGTGCAATATGTCATTCAAAGCTATGTTTCTTTGTTCATTTTCTGCTTGGATGATCTGTCATATACTGAGAGTGGTGTGTTAAGATCCTCCACAATTAATGTATTCATATCAGTATGACTCTTTATCTTGATTAACCATTGTCTTATGTAGTAGTTGGCTGCTCCCATATTAGGGACATAAATATTTACAATTTTAAAATCTTCTTGGTGGATAGAACCTTTAAGAATGATTTAGTTTCCTTATCTCTGACTACCTTCTTTAGTTTAATCTCTGACTTATCTGATATGAGAATCACTACCCTAGCTTTCTTTAGGGGCCCATTGGCATGAAAAATATTTCTCCATCCCTTCACTTTCATTCTGGTTGTATCTTTAGGTCACAGTGTGTCTCTTGTAGACAGCAAATGGAATTGTCCAGTCATTTTATCCAATCTGTAACCAGTGCCATTTTATGGGAGCATTTAGACAATTCACGTTGAGAGTGATTACTGAAAGATACATTTTTATTGACATCATGTTACTTGTAAAGTTCTTTTTTCTGTAGGTTGACTCTGTAAATTTGTGTTCTATGTCACTCCTGGGATATTTCTTATTTTATTGAACCACCCTTAATATTTCTTGTAGTGCCAGCTTGATGGTCGCATACTTTTCTAAACCTTGCAGGTCTTGGAAGCTCTTTATCTCTCTATCCAATTTCATTGTCAGCCTTGCTGGATAAAATATTCTTGGCTGCATGTCCTTCTCATTTAGTGCCCTGAATATGTCTTGCCAGCCATTTCTGGCTAACCAGGTTTCTGTGGATAGGTCTGATATTATTCTGATGGTCCTTCCTCTACATAAGGAATATCTTCCCCCTAGCTGCCCTTTAGGCCTTCTGTCTGAAATGATTCGTGAATTTCACAATTAAGTGTCTTGTTGACTTTCTAGACATGTTGACCTTGGTGGGTATTCTTTCTGCCTCTAGGATCTGAACACTTGTTCCATTCCCTAGATTAAGGAAATTTTCATCCAGAATCTGTTCAACTATATCTTCTAGTCTTCTCTCTTTCTCAGCCCTGTCAGACATCCCAATAATTGTGATGTTGGAACTTTTTTTGTTGTCATATGTTTCCCGAATTCTGTTTTCATGGCTTTTAAGCGTTTTTTCTCAGACCTCCTCCTGATTCATCTTTTCTATCAGTTTTACTTCTAGATACCTAGAGTTCAATCTGCCTCCGTTACCCTAGCTGTTAGAGTATTTAGATTAGATTAGATCTCATTGATGGGATTTATTAGTATGGCCAGATCAACCCTCATTTCCACCCTTAGAGATTCTATGTTGCTACTAGTGGTCTTCTCCAACGTAGCCATTGCCTGGATAATTGTTACCCTGAATTCCTTTTCCAGTATACTGTTTATGTCCATATCCAGTAGTTCTGATGGAGAGAGCACAGTCTCTGAATTTTTCCTCTGTTGGGTGTCCTCCTCCTAGTCATTTTGGTGAGAGGTGTTTGCCAAAGTTTCAGAGCCATCCAATTTCACCACCAAAAAGAAAGAAAAAGGGGGAAAAAAAAGAAAAAGAGAAAAAAAAGAGAAAACCCAGCCAAAATAACCCCCAAAAGTAAGTTTTATAAGGTCCATAAACAAAAATGAATAAACAAAAAGACTGACAAAAGTAAATGAGAAGAAAAAAAAAGAGAGAGAGAAACCCAGCCAAATGAGTAAGAATTTATGAGAATTTATAAGATTTATATAGTTCCAAAGCAAAAACAAATACACAGAAACACTAACAGAAGAATAAGATGGAAAGGTGGTTATAAAACCTCGGCTTGGGTGAGGAAAGTTATTTCAGTTCTTCCTGGGTGTATCTTTGTTATCTTTGTTAAAGGACTCAACTTTCCAGAGATAGAGGGAATTTCTTCTTTTTTTGTTTTGATAGAGGGAATTTAAAAATGGTTTATATATAGTAGTAGTATTGAGTGGGGAAAAACAATTACCTTGATACTTATATATATATATATGTATATTAAAAAAAGAAAGATAAGTATATGTATGAAAAAGTTTAAGTTAAAAAGTTGTTATGGAATATGTTGTATTAAACCTCTAGTTGTAGTGGTGAGTAGTACAAAAAAATAAAAAGAACAAGAATCTTTAGAATGAATGAAAAAAAAAGAAAAAAATTGCTGTATCTATGAAATATACAGGTTTTAGGGTAATACTGTGAGCTTAATAACTCATAAGGGTTTTCCCCTTATGAGGTGTTTTATAGTTTTATGGGGACCCTGTTGTTGTTGCCATCTTTTTCTTTTGGCTTGTCTTCTGGGTAGGGGGTTACCGCATTTTTTTCTAGTCAGTCTTGCTTTGGCTGAGTTGCCCTGCCCTCTATGAAGGGGCTGGGCTCTGTGGAAACCATTTTTTTCAGGCTTTTGTTCTCTGGAGGTTTTGTTCTCTGGTGGCTTTTACTGGTTTTTCAGTGGGTTAGTGGAAAGTAAACTGACTGCACCCAGACCTCTGCCTCAGAGAGACATCTCAATCTCCTCCCTTCTAGGTGGTCCATAACACAGAGTCTCCCCCTCTGCAAACTCTGCTGAACACCGCAACCTCCCACAGATGGTACACACCCCAGCCACAGTCTCAGTGGTCGCCTGAGGACCCCTCTTGTGTCTGCACCCCTGTGCCACTCAAACCACAAGCAACATTGGTCCAGGTGAACCTGAACTCAAATGGCTGTCATTGCCAGGGCTGTTGTCTGGGGTCCATGCCCATACCAGGTGCTCTCACAACCGGTGGTGGTGGCACAGGCCGTGGATGGCTGCTGGCCAAGGGACTCCGACTAGAGCTCAAGCCATGTTCTCTCAGGTGTGTGCTGGGTGCACTCAGACCCTGCAGTCATGCAGGTCATAGAAGGCTGTGGGCCCAGAGACCACTGGCTGGTGCCCACACCAGGCTCTCTCAGGCATGAGCAGGAGTGTGCCCAGCCCAAGCAGTAGCACACCAGCAGAAAGCTGTGGGCTCAGGGACCACAGAATCAGAGCCCCTGCTGAACTCTCTGGTATGGGTTGTCACTGGCAATGACAGCCCTGGGACCGTGGTCTTAGGCCTGTGCTTGTCACTGCCCAATTCCACAACTTGCCCCTTATATCTTTTGCCTTTTTTGAGTGCTTTAAACTGGAATCCAAGTTAATGCTTGTCCCCAAGCACAGGGCACTTTCTTATTGTGGCATTACTTTCCAATGGGTTTCTTCTGGTGGCTCCCTCCCCCTTTTGTTTTTCCTCAGATATCAGTTGGAGTGTTCCCACTCTGCTTTACCTCTCCACTGATGATATTTTGCCCCCGTAGAGATCCAGAAGTGTGTAATTTTATATCTCAGGATGATTTCATGGGTGTTCAGAGTGTTCTAGTAGATACTTAGCTCACTTCAGGGGACTGGTTGAAATAGGTTTTCTTGCTTCTCCATCTTGTCTCCAGGCCATCCAGCTTTGGTTTTCTTTTTCAACTTTTGTCTGCCTGTTTGGGGTCTTTTCTGGTTCCATACACATTTTAGGATTGTTTATTCCAGTTTTGTGAAAAATGCTGATGGTATTTTGATAGGGATTGCTTTGAATATTAGATTGCTTTGGGCAGCATCAACATTTTCACAATGTTTTTCTATATCTTTATGTGTTCTTCAATTTCTTTCATGAGTGTTCTGTTGTTTCTAGAGTACAGATCCTTGATCTCTTTGGTTAGGTTTATTACTTGGTATCCTGGTTGGTTTTTTTTTTTTTTTTTTTGAGCAATTATAAATGGGATTCATCTCTTCTGCCTCATTTTTAGTGCATAGAAATGCAACTGATTTCTGTGTATTTTTTATCCTGCCACACTGCTGAATTGCTGTATTAGTTCTAGAGACTTTGGGTTGGAATTTTTGGAGTTTTTCACATAAAGTATTATGTCATCTTGAGAGAGAGGGTTTGACCTATTTTTTGGCACATTGAGTGCCTTTTATTTTTTTCTTTTCTGATTGCTGAGACTAGGACTCTAATACTATGTTAAACAATAGTAGTGATAGTGGATATTCCTGTATTGTTCTTGACCTTAAGGGAAAAGCTCTCAGTTTTTCTCCATTGAGAATGATATTTGCTGTAGGCTTTTCATAGATATCTTTTATGATACTGAGGTATGTTCCCTCTATCCCTATACTTTGAAGAGTTTTTATCAAGAAAGGATGTACTTTGTCAATGCTTTTTCTGCATGAATTGAGAGGATCATATGATTTTTGTCTTTTCTTTTACGAATGTGCTCTGTCACAGATTGATTTGCAAATATTGAACCACCCTTGTAACTCAGGACTCAATCCCACTTGGTCATGGTGGATTATCCTTTTTATGTGCTGTTGGATCTTACTGGCTAGGATCTTGGTGAGTATTTTGGCATTCATGTTCACCAGGGATATTGGTATGCAATTCTTTTTGATCGGGGTCTTTGGTTTTGGGGGATCAAGGTCATGTTGGCCTCATAGAATGAGTTTGGAGGTTGTCCTTCCATTTCTATTTACCGAAACAGCTTCAGTAGAATAAGTATTATTTCTTCTTTAAAGACTTCCCATAGGAAGTCATCTGGCCCTGAAATCTTGTCTTTTGGGAGGTGTTTGATTCTTGCTTCAATTTCCTTGCTGGTTATGGGTCTGTTCAGATTGCCTATTTCTTCCTGTTTCAGTCTTGGTAGTTTATAAGTTTCTAAGAATGCATCCATTTCTTCCAGATTGCCAGATTCGTTGGCATATACTTGCTCATAATATATTCTTAAAATTGTCTGTATTTCCTTAGTGTTAGTCATGATACCTCCCCTTTCATTCATGATTTTATTAATTGGGTCCTTTCTCTTTTCTTTTGGATAAGTTTGGCCAGAAGTTTATTGATCCTTTTGTTTGTTTATTTATTTATTATTATTTTAAATTTCTTTTCAGTGTTGGTTTATTGATGTTATTAATTCTTTCAAGAACCAGCTTCTAGTTTTGTTGATGTATTTTACTGTTATTCTGGTTTCTATTTCATTTTATTTCTGCTCTAATCTTTATTATTTTTCTTTTCCTACTCCGTTTAGGCTTTATTTGTTGTTCCTTCTCCTTGTCGTTTAGGCAAAAAATTTCCTTGTGTACTGGGGATATTTCTAATTTTTCGAGAGATTTAGATGGCTATGCTCTTCCCTCTTAGGACCATCTTTGCAGTATTCCATAGGTTTTGAACCTATGTTTTCATTTTCATTAGTTTCAATGAGTTAAGTTCTTCTTTAATTTCCTGGTTTACCAATTCTTTCTTCTCCTTAACCTCCAAGTGTTTGAGTTCCTTCCAAATTTCTTTTCTGATTTAGTTCCAGTTTCAAAGCACTGTGGTCTGAAAATATGCAGGGAATAATCTCAGTCTTTTGGTATCAGTGGAGACATGATTTGTGACCTGCATATGATCTATTCTGGAGAAAATTCCATGTGCATTTGAGAAGAGTGAATACTCTATTGTTTTAGGATGGAACTTTCTGTATATATCTGTGAAATCCATCCAGTCTAGTGTTTCATTCAAAACCCTTCTTTCTTTGTTGTTCTTCTGCTTAGATGATCTGTCCATTGCTATGAGTGGAGTGTTGATGTCATCTGTTATTAATGTATTATTATTGATATGTTTCTATACTTTGATTAGTAATTGGTTTATATAATTGACTCCTCCCTTGTTGGAGGTATAAATATTTATAGCTGTTAGATCTTCTCGTTGGACTGACCCTTTACCTATGACATAGTGTACCTCTACATCTCTTACTAAAGTCTTTTGTTTAAAATCTCATTTGTCTGTTATGGGGATTGCTACCACAGCTTTATTTTGAGGTCCATTAGCATAGTAAATTGTTCTCTACCCCCAAACTTTCAGTATAGAGGTGTTTAGGTCTAAAATCAGTCTCTTGTAGACAGCATATGGATGGCTCTTGCTTTTTTTTTTTTTAATCTTTTATCCAATATGACATCCTGTTTCTTTTGGTTGGAGCATTTTGCCCACTTACATTCAGAGTAACTATTGAAAGATATGTATATTGTCCCATTGTACTACTTCTATAGGACTATAGAAATGTCCCTGTTTCTATAGATTTTTTTTGGTCTATGTGACTCTTGGCATCTCTTTGTTTACTATATCGCCCCTTTAATATTACTTGCAGGGCTGGCTTTATGGCCACATATTCTTTCAGTTTCTGTCTGTCCTGGAAGCTCTTTATCTTTTCTTACATTCTGAATGACAGCCTTACTGGATAAAGAATTCTCTGCTGCATTTTATTCTCATTTAGTATCCTAAGTATATCTTGCCAGTCCTTTCTGGCCTGCCAGGTTTGTGTGGATAGGTCTGATGTTTTTCTGATGGGGAATCTTCTCTCCCTAGCTGCTTTCAGGATAGCTTCTTTTTCTTTTAGGGTTGCAAGTTTCACTATTATATGTCACGATGTTGATCTATTTTTACTAGTATTTGAAGTGGTCTTCCCTTCCTCTTGGTCTCAATTGTTTATTTCCTTCCCCAGATTAGGAAAGTTCTCAGCTATTATTTACTCAAGTATAAGTGAGAAAAATCTGCCTCCCCCCACCTTTTTGGCACCACAATAATTCTGACCGTGGTACATTTCAGGGTATCATTAATTTCTTGAAGTCTTTTTTCACAGTCTATTAGTTGTCTTTCTCTCCTTTCCATCAACCTGTTCTCTATATCACTTATTCTTTCTTCTGCCTCTTTGGCCATAACTATAGAGCATCCAATTTAGATTGCATCTCATTCATAACATTTTAAATTTCTGCCTGATTAGATTTCATTTCTTCTCTTAGAGAATCTGTATTGTCATTTATGCTTTTTTCAAGCCTAGCTATTAACATTATAATTGGTATCCTGAATTCCAACTCCAGACACCTTAATTATATCTATATTCATTATCTCTGTCTTAGAGGACATTGCCTTTGGGTCATTCTTTTGTTGTGAATTCCTCCTTCTAGTCCTTTTGCCCAGAGAAGGATTGGTGAGCAAATGAACAGAGTCCAAAATATCAACCATGACTGAAGCAAAATACACCCTAGAAAAATCCAAAGTGGTCAGAAACCACCACAGAAAGGGAAACAAAACTGAAATTAAACAAAACAATTTAAAAAGGAGATGGAGGAAGAGATATTATAATCTTACTGGGTAGACAAAACAGGGTGACCTCCTGTTTCCTGATGGAATTTTGGTCTATGTGTTAGAAGACACTACATCTCACAATTGCAAAGAAATCAATATATATTATATTTTGTATGTATTATATATAAATATATATGTAATTGAGTAAAGCAAAAAAAAAATACTTAAATGAAGCATATAAATATGCTTAAAATATGCATAAAATATTTTCACATCTACATATAAAATGTAGATGTAAAAAATAAAAATTAAAGACTTAAAAAACATAAGTTGGTAAAATAAGAATGTAGTTGAAATGAGAGAGAGGTAAAAAAGAAGAAATGGAATATTTTTTTAAATTGTAGGACTCTTGAATTTTTTATTGATTTTTCCTATTTTATACAACTGATTAAATGAACATCTTTAGAGCTAATTTCTTTCCACATTCATGACCTTTTCTTGAGCTCCCTAGATGTGGAATTTCTGGAACAGGTTGCTCAATTTTTTTTTAATTTAATTTTTTTTTAAGAAATGGAAAATTTTAGACTGAAGGATAAATGAGTTGTGAGAAAACAACTGCAGCTCAATATACTATTTTCCCCTGGCTGTAGGGTTTTACAGTCTTGTGGCATCCGCAAAGTTGTAGTCCACCTATTCTTCCAGTTTGGCTTTTGCGGGAGGGCCCTACTATGCTGCTTCTCAGGTATCTTTGCCTGGGCAGATTTGCCCCACCCCTTGTCAGGGGTGGGCTTAACATAAGCTGGTGCTTTGTGTGGCTTTTTTTCCCCTGGAGGCTGTCCATGCCTATTCAGAGGATCAGAGCAAAAATGACCAAGCCCAGTTCTCTACCTAGCACTGAGATATCAAGGTCCCCAATCTTCAATAAACTCTCTGGGACAAACCATTTTCACCTTATGTGTACCGTAATGTGTACCAACTCCACTGACTCTTGCAGTCATACCCACTGAAATCCTCCCAGTGGTGGGGGAGGGAAGTCCTAGGGATATGTGAAAGTCACGTCACTGCCCTTTGCGTCCTTGCAACTGCAAATTGTTGCAGGCTTGAGCATGCACCCTGTTCTGTTGCTCCCAGGTCATGTCTGGGTACCACCCTTCTGTCCTTTCCAGGGTCACCACCACCATGAGAGTCATTGCCTGTTCATGGGCACAGCCCTTTCACCCCTCCCAGGTGATGGTAAGAAGATGGCCCACATGGTCCAGTCCTTTTCAGAGTGATCAGGCAAGAAGCAGTCACCTGAATGGCCTGGCACATGGTTTATGGCCATCCCAACTGAGATTTCCCATTTCCATTGTTTGTGCACTCTTATCAGTTCGGGAACCAGTTTTTTTCTGTGTTTTCTGGGATCCTGAGACCACAGTAAGCCACCTAGAATTCTGCCCTGTACATCCCTGAGCCTCTTTCAGAAAGGAATGTCTATTTGTGGAGTCATTTTCTAAGGGTTCTGATTTTCTGCTTCACTGTTATATCATTTTCCAATAGCCAGCTTATGTAGGCTCCTTCTCTTCCTCTGTTTATCTTCTGACCTCTCCCTGCAGTTTCTTCACTCCATACCTCCTACCTTGCAAAAATCAGTCACTTTACTACTTGTAGAATTCCAGATATATTTTCTTAGACCTCAGGCTGATTTCATAAATGTTCAGAATGGTTTGATAGATACCCAGCTAAATGCAAGGAACCAGATGAAATGAGGTCCCCTATTCCTCCACCATCTTGCCTCTCTCCCACCCTATGTGTTTTGATGGGAGCATTTCATCTATTTACATTCAAAGCAGTTATTGATGGGTACAAGTGGCAATATTCTTATTGCTACTTCATTACTTGTTTTATGTTTGTTTTTATAGTTCTCTGTTCCTTTTTTCTCTTGCTCTCTTCTCTCATGATTTGTTGGCTTTCTTTAGTTGATACACTTGGATTCCTTACTCTTTATTTTTTTGTATATTTACTACAGATTTTTTATTTGGGTTACCATTAGGTTTATATATAACACTTTATATGCATAGCAGTCTATATTAAGTCGAGGGTCACTTAAGTTTGAACCCTTAAGTTTAAACTCTAAAATTCACAAAATTTTTACTCCCCACACCCCACATTTTATGTATATGTTGTCATACTTAACATCCTTTTATTTTGTAAGACCCTTGATGGATTTTTGTGGATATAATTTATTTTATTGCTTTTGTGCTTTAACCTCTGTACTGTTTCTTTAAGTGATTAATCTACTATTTTAAAATATTTTTATGTACCTGCAAAAGTTTTTCCTTTCCTAATTTTCTTACTCTTGTTTATGGCCTTTTCTTTCCACTCAAGTAATTCCCTTTAACATTTTTTTGTAAGACTGGTTTAGTGATGTTGAACTCCTTTAACTTTTCTTTATGTGAAAATTCTTTCTCTCCTTCTGTTCTGAATGACATACTTGCTGGATACTGTAGTCTTGATTTCAGGTTCTTTTTCTTTCAGCAACTTAAATATATCATGCCAATTTCTTCTGGCCTGTGAAGTTTCTGGTGAAAAATCAGCTGGTAGCCTTATGGTATGTCCCTTTTATGCAATCACTTGTTTTTCTTGCTGCCTTTAAAATTCTCTCTTTGTCACTACTTTTTTGGCATTTTTATTATTAGGTGTCTTGGTGTGGATCTCCTTGAGTTGATTTTGTTAGGGACTTTCTGTGCCTCTTGGATCCAGATGTCTGTTTCCTTCCCTAGATTAGGGGATCTTTCAGTTATTATTTCTTCAAATAAATTTTTGCCTCATTTTCTCTCTATTCTCCTTCTCGGATCCATAAAATTATTTTCTTTTTAAGTTTTATCTATTTATTTGACAGAGAGAGATAAGTGAGGAAGGGAAAACAGGCAAGGGGAGTGGGAGAGAGAAAAGGAGGCTTCCAGCAGAGCCTGATATGGGGCTTGATCCTAGGATCCTGGAATAATGAACTGAATGGAAGGAAGATGCTTAACGCTGAGCCCCCCAGGCACCCCTGGGATCCCTAAATTCAAATGATACTATGTTTGATTATGTCATTAAGTTCCCTTAACCTAGGGTCATTTTTCACTATTCTTTTTTTTCTTGTTCAGCTTGAATGCTCTCCAGTACTCTCTTCCAGATCATTGCTTCATTCTTCCACGTCCTCTAATCTGCCATTGATTCTCTCTTGTGTTTTAATCTCAATTATTGATTTCTTTATCTTTGATTTTAAAATTTTCTTTCTTTATTGAAGGTCTCACTGAGATTCTCTGCTCTTTTCTCAACTCTAGTGAGTATCTTTATGACCATTACTTGAATTCTTTATCAGGCGTATTGCTTATCTCCATTTTATTGATCTCTTTCACTGTGAATCTGTCCTCATCTTTCCTTCATTTGGAATATATTTTTCTGTGTCATCACTTTCTTTCTCTGTGTTTGTTTCTATGCATTAGGAAAATTTTCTATGTCTTCTGATATAAAAATAGTGGCCTTATGAATAAGAAGGCTTTGTCCTTCTTTTAAATGTGCCATTAATTTTCAAAACTGTCATAAAAATATATGGTGGGAGAAGAGGAAAGAAATGGTGGGGTTCCCCCTCCATTATTTAGCCTTTTTCATCTATATTGTGGCTGCAGATAGTGTAAAAATTAAGGTTGAGATAACTTTGAATTTTAATTTTTATATATCTTACTTCTGGTGTAATGTAAAGCTATATATTTAAATATTAAGGTAAATTATAAATTTTCTGCTTAATAATAAATGTTCTCATCTATGATATCACAAATCTTTAAACTTTGGTAGTTACACAATATCTACTTAATTATTATTGATATCTATTGTTAAAATGGTGGCTCATTGTTCATAGAATTATCTTTATCTTAGGCAAGAGAATAAATACTTGCTAGCCTTCTGCAAACAAGCAATATTTCCAACTATTCAAAACAAGAGAAAACTTAAAGTTCATGATAAAAAGTTCTTGATCGACCTGAATAGGATTTAAAAATTGAAGAGCAATTAGTTCTACATGAGAGAAGCTTTGACTCAAAAGCCACTTCTCATGATTCTTTCAGTTTACAACAAATCAGCATAAATCTTAATAAGCTTATAACTAATGATACTCTTTATTCATCTACAGTACAGATACCAAAGATAGAGTATGGGGAGAAAAAAATTAAGCATTAATATTAAAGCAGATTTAAGAATTTGGAGTGTGGAAGCAAGTTTCCTCATATGGAATTTATCCATGGGGCAATGATTGTAGTGAGGAAGCTCTGAAGTCTCCCAGGAAGACTGGACCATGGGCAGAAAAAACTCCAGACACAGACTTTTTTGGGAACTCAAGTGATTCTGAAAAATCTTACAATCAATGTGGAGAAGGGAGACTAAGAGAATCTATGATGTCTTTAAAGTCAATGTACCTCACCAGCTGAATGAAACAATTGCATTAACATCCAGATTTGGTGGAAAACAGATTTAAGAGCAAGCTTCAATGGGTAAAAGAAACTATTTCTCTGTGTCCAGATGTGTGAATGTTTGCGTTTACATACATCTTTGGTATCTATCTGCATTTATATATGTTGCCATGAAAATATATAGCAAATGAGTCAAGTATGTTTTAGTGGTCCTGAAAATTCAGTGACATTGATTTCGATTATTCATTTATAATATGTCCTGTGATTTTGGCCTCATGTTCTAAGTTCTATAAGTCTGCCCACTCCTGATTCAGAGCTATTTCCCTTGTGGTTGTTTTTTTTTTTTTTTTTTTTATGTTCCATTTTGCAGCTGTTAACAACTCTCACATGGCAGCTCTAGGTGGCTGGTGGGCATCCAGGCAAGTCTTGCCTTGAATGTAGCAGATAGAAGAGGTTCTGTTTGACACATTTTGGGCATGAATAACTGTCTATGATAGTTGAGACAAAAATGAAATTTTAAATGATTTGTCATAGTTAAGACAATTTTTTCCATAGGGTTAGAAATATTGATTTCCTCTTAGTTTTTCTATGCACAATTCTCAAACTTTGTGCAAAAACACATTTGGTGTTTCTCTGTGTTTTTGATCATAAATAAAAACATAGCCAGACTCCTGCTTACGGAGGTAAAAGTGGTATGTAAAAGAGAGATCTGGTAAACAGGTTTTTCCCTGTTGTGTCAGAATTAGCAACCTCCCTCTTTAAAGGTTTCAGACATGGGCCATTGTAACCCACAAAAAGGTTGGGGGGCATGGTTTACACCTGGATAACAACATATCATCAAAATGATCTCAATCAGGTTTAATGTGAGACAAAAGAAATGCGAACTACTATGTTAGGAACAACTCCCAAGTTATGTCCCCCACCTGGTCATCATGACCTCAGTGAGGCTGTGGGATTTTGGGGGTGATCGTGCTGATGGTGAAGACATATTTTTCTTCCTAAATTTAAGGAATAGGAGTAGGAATGAGGAGAGCAAAAAAAAAAGGGGGGGGGGGGCAGGTCCAGCCTGGCTCTGTTCTGAAGTGTGCTTTCTGACTCTCCTTGAAAGAGTTGCACAGTGTCTGGACAGGTATTTCCCCCCATCCCTCCCTTTCCCTCCTGAAAAGATCTCTCCTTGTCTCGTGCCCTTCCCACTGAGTCACTTCCAAAATAATTCTTCCTTTTCACTTTCACTTTTTCCAGAGTTGGTTTTACCTCAGATCTTACTCTTCCTGCCCTCAATTCTTCTATTCAGCTCACCTGAGATCACTTTCTTTCTCTTTTTGTCCCTCATTTCTGTTCTCTATTTCTCCCATTCAGAGCCCCTTCTGCTTACCATGCCACATGCTCACTTCCTTTACCCTCAACTCCACTCTCCCCTCATTTAACTTGCCCTGAGTTTACCTCCCCATATCCTCCTCACTGTTTCTTCTCCTCCTCTTACTTCACACTCATCTTCTTTGTCTTTAGTTCACTCTCCTCCAAAATGTTCACCTCCCATCTGTGTGATTCTCCTTTTCCCTTTTGCCTCAGTTTACCTCCCTACCCTGTCGCCAGTTATCTCCTTCCTCTGCTGAGATGGCCATCCCTCTAAACATATGTCCTCCCAATATCTCCAACCCCTGCTCCCAGTTCACTCCTCTTAACTCTCTCCACTCCTCCCATATCTCACTTTCTCGCCCTTCTTTTCAGTCTTCTTCCTCACACCTGCTCCCACTTGCCCTCCATTCAATTTTCCTCTTCAGTATCCCCTCAGCTCTTCCTTCTTCCCTCAGTTTCCCTCCTGGGTCCTTTCCTTCCCTTGGGCCACTTCTCTCCTCAGTTCCTGTCCTTCTCTGTCTTCCACCTCCCTAGTATATGATCCCTCTTCTCTCCTTCACCATCTCATCCCCTCCCCATCCTGAGCTCCCTTCTTTCCCCTGTTTCTGGCCTTTTTCTCCTGAGTAAGTCCATCTGCTCTCATTTCACCTCCCCCATTCAGGTCACCACAGGTTAGCTCATTCCTCTCTCCTGAGGTTTCCCTTGGTATCTCCTCAGAGGCCCCAAGTGCCCTGCCACATAGCCATCAGCCCTGTCATTGCATCTCTCCCCAGACTTCCCACCATTGGGCATGTGGGCAGAGATGTACTCTCATCCCTGAGTCTTCCCTTCCTCCAACAGAACTCACCTCAACTCCAAACATCCATCCTTTCACTAGCACCACTTGGTCATTTCTGTCCTCTGGGCTGACACTATGTAGTGAGTATGAACCTTTAATAAATAAAGTGTAATAAATATATGAATAAATAAATAATATATATAGTAAGAGCAAACTCCTACTAAGTGAAAAACAGAAACAAGTTGCAAACTAACCACATAGCAAGTGAGCCTAAACCATATGCGTGTAGTGATAACAAACTAACCTCGTAGTATAGCAAGTAAGCCTAGACCATATGCGTGTAGTGGTAACAAACTAGCCTCGTAGCAAATACCACATAGCAAATACCACATACCATATGCGTGCAGTGGTAAGATTAGCGTGGAGCAAAAAGTTGTAAACATTTTTTTTACTTATGCGAAATATCGTAAAGACCAAAAAATGTTTTTGACATGTGTGTGTTTTTGATGTGCAAGCATGAGAAAAAATAAGTGATGTAATGTGTTTTCGAAGGAGACTTAGCACAGTATATAAAAGAGGCATCGGGTTGGACTAAGGTGAAGCGAGTTCCCTGTCGGGAGGACATCATCGCCGGTGTTACCGACGCCCCAACAGCTTTGTTGCCGACCACTCGCTGGCTCTCAGTCTCAACTTCTGCGGTGACCTCTCTGTCTAGATTGTGAGGCGACGTCTCCTTCTCCGTGACAATTTCAGCGGACCATGACTGGACCACGATAGTGGTGCGGACCTCGTCCCAATAAAGATCAAGTGAGTTACATCATATCCATCTCTCTATCTCTTCTTTACACGTCGTGACCTCCTGGCGGGACGCAGGGGTTTTGCTCACATCACACTACAAGGACCTTCAACTCCACTTGCCAGGTTTCTCAGATATCTAGGCCCCTGGTCTAGTTGGATCATGGGGCACAACACCAGTGGAAGATTTGGCAGGAGAGGTTTCAGCCCTTGCCTTAGTCCCTGGGCAACATCTAGAGCCAGAGCAACAGGCAGTTCTGCCCTTCCAGCTCATAGAAAGCTCCTGGATGTTGTTCCTGAAGATTCTGAGATGGACCTGGAGAGGGCAGAAGTTCATACCATGACTACAACTGCAACTGCCCCCCAGAACAATGTATTACTTAAACTATAACCCTCAGATGATTTTACTAGTTACCAAGCACATTTAGATACGGCGTTAGGAAAAACACACACTGGCAACAGGTCTTTGGGGGAAAGGATGATATACGACCTTGAAACTGAGCAGTTGGGAATGCCCAGCCAGCTCAGGGCAGAACGCCACCCGCTTCCCTTTTCCATTGTCTCTCCTTTCTCTTCCCAAATGCGCCCCTTGTTAGTTAGATGAGTCCTTTGAATGTGCTTGGTTAACTATAAACTTTACCCTCCTTCTTGTTTGTCCACAAGATATGTGACTAATGTTTTACCTTCATCAGTTTCTCTGTTGGTTATTGTTTCTATCTAATAAAGATGAGACTGTGGAGTTGCTTGGTGCAGCAGTCTTTTCGACCATTGTCCCCTGCTCCCTTTCTCTTGCAGCTGACTTGTTGTGCCTAGTTCTCCCGTTCGCCAACTGGAAGCGGCATACAATCACACCAGGCAGGTCCTGAGTTATCTACCTATCTGTCTCCTCAGTCAGGGCCACAGGTTGGATTCATACCACAGCAGATCACAAGATAAATCTTCACCCAGATAAAGTTCCCTAACCTGCCAGTCACCTTACAATAACTTATCATTAACTTTTCTTATCAATACTTAATGCAGTGCTCCTGTAGCAGTATGAAAGTTCTCACATAAGGGGTCTTCCTGTTTTGTCCACAAGCAGTGAGCAATGTATCAACCTTTGCCAGACTATCACTCCTCCCTGAGATGCACACTGAACAGATCAGTGAAGAACAGGCAAACTCCGAGAAGGCCAAGTGTGACATGTTCTTTAACATAATGGGAAGTACATTTTAAATAAGTCCCATTAAGGCAGTTTATTTTATAAGGATTTCTCTGTGAAGTGGAACACCCTGATTTTAATCTTCCTATTCCCCACGAAAACCTCCAAAATGTACATGAGGTCCCCTGCCACAGGAGACCCTCTCGGGCTCCATCCACCCTGGTTCTTTCACCCACATTCCCTCTCCCCTGCTCCCCAACCTACTGAATTTACTGTCTGTATCCTTCAAGGCAGCCCTTCTATCACATAACCACATATGCCATTTCACTGCTCTGTAGATTTAGACTGTCCACATCCTGCCACTGTAGGACTTGGACCAGCTTCCCTGTCTGTTTATATCAATTAAAAAAGGAGGGAGGAGGGAAATGCTCCCAGGGGATCAACTAGGCTACCTTGTGCTCTCTCCAAATAGGGAGAAATACCAAAGCCATGGGCTTACCCCCAGACCAATTAAATTAACACATCCCAGAATGAGGCTGAGCCATTGCCAATTTTTAAATCTCTGCAAGGGATTCTGCCATACATCCAAAGTGGGCAAAGACTAAGTTTGTATAAGAGAGATGAACATCCAGTTCAGGGTCTTTGCATCTCAGGAAGAGACAGGGCTATGATTAGGCAGATTCATAAGGTGTCAACAATTGTTAACAAGGGCAAAAGCTAGTGGTTAGGGGCTAGACTCTGGGGACAGCCCCCATGGGTTCTACTCCCACTGTTTGTGTGGACTTGTTATTGGACAATTCTTTCTGTATCTTTCTTTGAGTGTCCTTACTTCCAAAATAGAGATAAGACTAGTACCACTATTTTAGAATTGTTAATGAGAATTAATGAATATATACTGTAAATTTAATTTTTTGTAGGCACTCAGTATTTCATGAACGTGTGGGAATAAAAATAATCTATGATATTCCATGAACTAACTTGACGGTTGGGTACACTTGTCATCATCTCATTTTTATGGTGAAATGTTTCATAGCCAGTTTATAAAATATTTTCAGGTGACATTATTTATTAGTAGTCTTATCTGCTAAAACAGTAAATAATTTTCCCAGATGCTTTCTGAATTAATTTTAGCGGTAGCCGCTGGACCAAACCAACTCCAAGTGCCCTCTGGTGGCTAAAGTAAGAACTGCCTCTTTCTTCCCTCCAGAGTTTCGAGTGGTGGGGAGCAGGGCCTGGGTCCCTGTTGCAGAGGCCTCCCCAGGAATAAAGCAGAAGTTGCCTGCTGGAAGGAGCTTGAGCTCACATCCCAGTAGAATTTACCTACGCGTGTCAGGTAGATTAGTGCCGAGAAGAAATGATAAAGTAGAAAGGGACTGGCTCCAGGGCAGCCATTCCTGGGTCATTTCATTCTGCATCTGGGAAAATGAAAGCCACTTGGAGGGAACAATTCCAACGCAAAAATGTGAGATAATATGTGTGTTGTTGATTTAATTTTTATTTTAATTTCAAGGACTCTTCAGGATGTTACCAACCTGTTCAAACACAAACCTGTGCCCACTTCCCACCTAAAGCTTTGAGGGCTTCATTCCTCTCTGACACTTCATCACACCACCTCAGCTCCTTTCCCTGCACCAGCCATGACCACAATGTGATTAAGGTGCTGAATCTGCCTACCCACTCCCACCCCCCATCCTTGGTTCCTTACCTGCCATCACTTTCTCACCTCCTGGAGCCCCATTTTGCCTCAGGTTTTCAGGGGGTGTCCCTTCTCTGGCCCCACCCTGGCTCTCCTTTTGTCTCAGTCTCTTTACCTCCATGTTCATGGTCTCTGTTCCTCTGGGCTGAGTTTGCTCTGTACAGACAGCATGGCCTTCTATGGCCCCCACACCCACCGGTGCATAGATGATCTTGTTCCTCCATATTCCTCTTATCCTCCCTTAACATTGCATTTAGGTCTCCCCTGGGTGCCCCCGGCTTGGTCTCCTCCCCACCTCTTTCCTAAGTCCCTTCTCCCTGGTGAGATTCACCCCAACCCCTCTGCCACACCCCTCCTGTGAGATAAGATCTCTTGCCTGCATTCACTGCCTGGTCCTCCCAGGCCTTTGTCAGCATTCATGCAGCTCTGCCTTCAGCTTCAGCTCACCTTCCGGTGGTCCTCTGCCCCACCTTCCTCAGGCCTTGTCTTGGGTCTCCAATCCCCTTCCACTGAGTCAGAGATGTCCCTGTCTCCAGTTTAGCTCACTGGAGTCGTCTTCTTGACCTGTTTCCCTTCCCTCAAATTGGCCTCAGTTCTTTGTTCCCATAGGAACATTCACCCTCCCCATAGTCTCCCTTCACTTAGGATGGCCCCTTGACCCTTGGGATGCCATGCCCGTGAACCCTGAGCCCTGACTACTATCACACCATCCTTCAAAATTCAGAGAAGCTCCCTCCAGCTTCCTTTCCCCAAACCAAACTCCCTAGGGCCTGTGATGTTACCCACATAAATCTCAGACTTGCTTACCTCTCATCTGAAATGCCCAAAGCCTTGGCCTATATAAGAATGGCCACATTCTTCCTTGCAGTGTCCAAGAATCATGGTCTGAATCTTTGAGGTGTCTTTTTAGGCTGTACCTTGCCTCAGGGCACCAATTCAGGGCCACTCCTCCTCACTGCTATAAGGAAGAGCCCTTGGTGGTTGCCCTGGCAGCCTCCTCCTGGACCAGGAGAGAGCAAAAGTTCATCTCATGATCTCCTTCCAAACTCTTATTGAGGGCCAGTCCTAAAAGATACTCCAGACAAGCTCCCCAGAAAGGATCTGTCTCCCTGACATATCAGGGGAAATCCCAGCATCTGATGGCCCCCCAAGCACCTTGATCACCATCCAGTAAATCACAGTCATGATTATGTGTGTGTGTGTGTGTGTGTGTGTGTGTTGAAATAATTATAGAACTTATAGAAAATTTTCAATAGCAGTATAATGAATTCCTGCTGATTCCTTTACTTGGGTTACCCAGTGGTTGTGGTTTTACCACATTCCACTCACTGTCCCCCTCCTCCATTGCCACCCTTGCGATGCTCTCCCCTCAGTCTTGGTCACTAGCCTCTTGGTGGATGAAAGGACAGGACCATAACACATTCTTTTCCTCCAACAATTAGGGACTCTACCACTTCAGGGCAAATTCTGTTCTCCTATGCACCTTTACCGCCATGCACACACATACACAATACAAATGTGCCCTGGCTCCACAATAACTGGGCCTCACTTCTAACCCACCCCGCCTGTGTAAGTCCACTGGGACTTTCAGCTCAAGCTTATGAATTTTCCTTATTGAAAATGTGTTTTAAAATTTGTGAATACAGATTCAGGTCTGTAGAATAAAATGGTATCCATGTTTTTATATTCATATATACATTCATATATATTTTTTTCATTCATATATTTTTAAAATTTATTTTCAGTGTTCCAGAATTCATTGCTTATGTACCACATATTGCTCCATGCAATACATGCCCTCCATAATACCCACCACCAGGCTCACCCAACCTCCCACCCCTGTCCCTCCGAAACCCTCAGATTGTTTTTCAGAGTCCACAGTCTCATGGTTCAATCCCCCTCCAATTTCTCCCAACTCCCTTCTCCTCTCCATTTCCTCATGTCCTCTGTTTTATTCCTTATGCTTCACAAATAAGTGAAACCATCTGATAATTGACTTTCTTTGCTTGACTTATTTCACCCAGCATAATCTTTCCATCTCAGAGAGAAGCCTCAATCTGTTCCCCTCTGGGTGCTTCAGAACACATAAATTCCCCCTCTGCCATTGGCAGAGCACATTCCCAGTTATGGTCTCTAGGGTCACAGGAACTCCCGCTTGTACCCAAAACCAACCATGAGAGATACTAGCTGCAGCTGTCTGGGCAGGTCCAGACCACCAGAGAGGTCCCAACCAGAGATAGCAAACTGAGATTTTTCATGTTGGCCTAGGCTGAGAGTGTTCAGAATTCCTGGTCCTAGAGAGCACTGGCTGGCGCCTGCACGGATCTCTCTCAGGGGAGGGTATGGGGCGCGACTCAGACCTGGTCGTGCAGGGCACATGCAGAGAACAAAAGGCTGTGGTTGTAGGGAGCACCGGCTGGTGTCCACACCAGACCCCCTCATGGCCACTGCCACCAGACGTTCTCAGGCACACCTGCGGCTCAGGGACCTAGACCTCGCTTCTTCACTGTGCTCTCTGGTTCCCTGCCATCGGTGGCCATCCTGGGTCCCTGGCCATAAGTCTCTGTCCCTAACTGCCCAGTTCCACCAATTTTCCCTTAAGATCTTTTGCTCTTCTTGAGTGCTTTCAACCAAACTCCAAGTTAATGCTGGTCCCCAGTCACAGGGCACTCTCATATTGGGATATTACTTTCCAATGGGTCGCTTCTGGTGGCTCCCTTCCCCTTTTGTTTATCTTCCTGTATCAGTCCGATGTTCCCACTCCACTTCACCTGCTGACTGGCATCTTCTGCCCCTGTACAGATCCAGAAATGTATAATTCTAATCTCAGGCTGATTTCATGGGTGATCAGAGTTCTTTGGTAGATAATCAGCTGACTTTAGGGGACAGGTTGAAATAGCACCTCCTACTTCTCTGCCATCTTGTCTCCTCCCCTTCAGCAATATCTAGAACGGAACTTCCAAGGTACGTCTTCCATCATGAAGACAGACATTATTTCCAAACTAAGTTTGGAAGCCAGAGAGAGCATGCCTTGTGCTTAGGGATAAGAGGCAACACTATAGAGAGTGTTGGTTAACAAAAACGATATCCATCTGGAAGACAGAAGCATTTTATTTTATTATTTTTTTAACATCTTTTCAGTGTAACAGTATTCATTGTTTTTGCACCACACCCAGTACTCTATGCAATATGTGCCCTCCCCAATACCCACCACCTGGTTCCCCCAAACTCCCCCCCCCGCCACTTCAAAACCCTCAGGTTGTTTTTCAGTGTCCATAGTTTCTCATGGTTCTCCTCACTTTCCAATTTCCCTCAACTCCCTTCTCCTCTCCATCTCCCCATGTCCTCCATGTTATTTGTTATGCTCCACAAATAAGTGAAACCATATGATAATTGACTCTCTCTGCTTGACTTATTTCACTCAGCATAATCTCTTCAAGACCCGTCCATGTTGCTACAAAAGTTGGGTATTCATCCTTTCTGATGGAGGTATAATACTCCATAGTGTATATGGACCACATCTTCCTTATCCATTCGTCTGTTGAAGGGCATCTTGGTTCTTTCCACAGTTTGACGACTGTGGCCATTGCTGCTATAAACATTGGGGTACAGAGGGCCTTTCTTTTCACTACATCTGTATCTTTGGGGTAAATACCCAGCAGTGCAATGGCAGGGTCATAGGGAAGCTCTATTTTTAATTTCTTAAGGAATCTCCACACTGTTCTCCAAAGTGGTTGCACCAACATGCATTCCCACCAAGAGTGGAAGAGGGTTCCCCTTTCTCCACATCCTCTCCAACACACATTGTTTCCTGTCTTGCTAATTTTGGCCATTCTAATTGGTGTAAGGTGGTATCTCAATGTGGTTTTGATTTGAATCTCCCTTATGACTAGTGATGATGAACATTTTTTCATGTGTCTGTTAGCCATTTGTATGTCTTCATTGGAAAAGTGTCTGTGCATGTCTTTGGCCCATTTTTTGACACGATTATCTGTTTTGCATGTGTTGAGTTTGAGAAGTTCTTTATAGATCCTGAATATCACCCTTTTGTCTGTACTGTCATTTGCAAATCTCTTGTCCAATTCCGTGGAGTACCTCTTTGTTTTGTTGACTGTTTCCTTTGCTGAGCAGAAGGTTTTGATCTTGATGAAGTCCCAAACATTCATTTTCGCTTTTGTTTTCTTTGCCTTTAGAGATAGATATATCTTGAAAGAAGTTGCTGTCGCTGATTTCAAAGAGGTTGCTGCCTCTGTTCTCCTCTAGGATTCTGATGGATTCCTGTCTCATTTGAGGTCTTTTATCCATTTTGAGTTTATCTTTGTGTACAGTGTAAGAGAATGGTCGAGTTTCATTCTTCTACATATAGCTGTCCAGTTTTCCCAGCACCATTTATTGAAGAGACTGTCTTTTTTCCACTGTATATTTTTTCCTGCTTTGTTGAAGATTATTTGACCATTGAGTTGAGGGTCCATATCTGGACTCTCTACTCTGTTCCACTGGTCGATGTTTCTGTTTTTATGCCAGTACCATGCTGTCTTGGTGATCACAGCTTTGTAGTAAAGCTTGAAATCAGGTAACGTGATGCCCACAGTTTTAATTTTGTTTTCCAACATTTCCTTAGCGATTCAGGGTCTCTTCTGATTCCATACAAACTTTTGGATTATTTGCTCCAGCTCTTCGAAAAATACCGGTGGAATTTTGGTCAGAATGGCATTAAAAGTATAGATTGCTCCAGGCAGTATAGACATTTTAACAATATTTATTCTTCCGATCCAAGAGCATGGAATGGTCTTCTATCTTTTTGTGTCTCCTTCGATTTCTTTCATGAGTGTTCTGTAGTTCCTCGAGTACAGTTCCTTTACCTCTTTTGTTAGGTTTATTCCTAATTATCTTACTGTTCTTAGAGCTATAGTAAATGGAATCGATTCTCTAATTTCCCTTTCTGTATTTTCATTGTTAGTGTATAAGAAAGCCACTGATTTCTGTACATTGACTTTGTGTCCTGCCACGTTGCTGAATTGCTGTATGAGTTCTAGTAGTTTGGGGGTGGAGTCTTTTGGGTTTTCCATGTAAAGTATTGTGCCATCTGCAAAGAGAGAGAGTTTGACTTCTTCATTGCCAATTTGGATACCTTTTATTTCTCTTTGTTGTCTGATTGCTATTACTAGGACTTCTAATACTGTGTTGAAGAAGAGTAGTGAGAGTGGGCATCCTTGTCTTGTTCCTGATCTCAACGGGAATGCTGCGAGCTTTTTCCCATTGAGGATGATATTGGCTGTGGGTCTTTCATAGATAGATTTGATGAAGTTCAGGAATGTTCCCTCTATCCTATACTTTGAGGCGTTTTAATCAAGAATGGATGCTGCATTTTATCAAATGCTTTTTGTGCATCAATTGAGAGGACCATGTGGTTCTTCTCTCTTCCTTTATTAATTTGTTTTTTTCACATTGATTGATTTGCAAATGTTGAACCATCCTTATAACCCAGGGATGAATCCCACGTGGTCATGGTGGATAATCTTTTTAATGTGCTATTGGATCCTGTTTGCTAGGATCTTGTTGAGAATCTTAGCATCCCTATTCATCTGGGATATTGGTCTGAAATTCTTTTTGGTGGGGCCTTTGCCTGGTTTGGGGACCAGGGTAATGGTAGCTTCATAAAAAGAGTCTGGAAGTGTTCTTTCTGCTTCATTTTTTTGAAACAGCTTCAGGAGAATAGGTGTTATTTCTTCTTTGAAAATTTGGTAGAATTCCCCAGGGAATCTGTCAAGTCCTGGGCTCTTGTGTTTTGGGAGGTTTTTGATCATGCTTCAATCTCGTTACTAGATATCAGTCTATTAATGTCATTTTTTTCCTGGTTCAATTGTGGGAATTTATAGTTTTCCAGGAATGTATCCATTTCTTCTAGGTTGCTTAGCTTATTGGCATATAACTGTTGATAATAACTTCTGATAATTGTTTCTGCTTCCTTGGTGTTCCTTGTGATCTCTCTCTTTTCATTCATAATTTTGTGAATTTGGGCTTTCTCTCTTTTCTTTTGGATTAGTTTGGCCAATGGTTTATCTATCTTATTGATTCTTTCATAAAACCAGCGTCTAGTTTCACTGATGAATTCTACAGTATCTCTAGTTTCTATCTCATTGATCTCTGCTCTAATCTTGATTATTTCCCTTCTTGTGTGTGGAGTTGGCTTAATTTGTTGTTGATTCTCCAATTCTTTAAGGTGTAGAGACAGCTGGTCTATTATTTTTTATTTTCAGCATAACAGCATTCATTATTTTTGCACCACACCCAGTGTTCCATGCAATTCATGCCCTCTATAATACCCACCACCTGGTACCCCGACCTCCCACCCCTCGCCCCTTCAAACCCCTCAGATTGTTTTTCAGAGCCCATAGTCTCTCATGTTTCACTTCGCCTTCCAATCTACCCCAACTCCCTTCTCTTCTCTATCTCCCCATATCCTCCATGTTATTTGTTATGCTCCACAAAAAAGTAAAACCATATGATAATTGACTCTCTCTGTTTGACTTATTTCATTCAGCATAATCTCTTCGAATCCCATTCATGTTGCTACAAAAGTTGGGTATTCATCCTTTCTGATGGAGGCATAATACTCCATAGTGTATATGGACCACATTTTCCTTATCCATTCGTCTGTTGAAGGGCATCTTGGCTCTTTACACAGCTTGGCGACTGTGGCCATTGCTGCTATAAACATTGGGGTACAGAGGGCCCTTCTTTTCACTACATCTGTACCTTTGGGGTAAATACCCAGCAGTGCAATTGCAGGGTCATAGGGAAGCTCTGTTTTTAATTTCTTGAGGAATCTCCACACTGTTCTCCAAAGTGGTTGCACCAACTTGCATTCCCACCAAGAGTGGAAGAGGGTTCCCCTTTCTCCACATCCCCTCCAACACATGTTGTTTCCTGTCTTGCTAATTTTGGCCATTCTAGGTGGTATCTCAATGCGGTTTTAATATGAATCTCGCTGATGGCTAATGATGATAAGCATTTTTTCATGTGTCTGATAGCCATTTGTATGTCTTCATTGCATAAGTGTCTGTTCATATCTTCTGCCCTTTTTTTTTTTTTTTTTTTATTTTTATTTTTTATTTTTTATAAACATATATTTTTTATATACATATATTTTTATCCCCAGGTCTGTGAATCACCAGGTTTACACACTTCACAGCACTCACCAAATCACATACCCTCCCCAATGTCCATAATCCCACCCCCTTCTCCCCAACCCCCTCCCCCCGGCAACCCTCAGTTTGTTTTGTGAGATTAAGAGTCACTTATGGTTTGTCTCCCTCCCAATCCCATCTTGTTTCATTTATTCTTCTACCCACTTAAGCCTCCATGTTGCATCACCACTTCCTCATATCAGGGAGATCATATGATAGTTGTCTTTCTCTGCTTGACTTATTTCGCTAAGCATGATACGCTCTAGTTCCATCCATGTTGTTGCAAATGGCAAGATTTCATTTCTTTTGATGGCTGCATAGTATTCCATTGTGTATATATACCACATCTTCTTGATCCATTCATCTGTTGATGGACATCTAGGTTCTTTCCATAGTTTGGCTATTGTGGACATTGCTGCTATAAACATTCGGGTGCATGTGTCCCTTTGGATCACTACATTTGTATCTTTAGGGTAAATACCCAATAGTGCAATTGCTGGGTCATAGGGCAGTTCTATTTTCAACATTTTGAGGAACCTCCATGCTGTTTTCCAGAGTGGCTGCACCAGCTTGCATTCCCACCAACAGTGTAGGAGGGTTCCCCTTTCTCCGCATCCTCGCCAGCATCTGTCATTTCCTGACTTGTTGATTTTAGCCATTCTGACTGGTGTGAGGTGATATCTCATTGTGGTTTTGATTTGTATTTCCCTGATGCCAAGTGATATGGAGCACTTTTTCATGTGTCTGTTGGCCATCTGGATGTCTTCTTTGCAGAAATGTCTGTTCATGTCTTCTGCCCATTTCTTGATTGGATTATTTGTTCTTTGGGTGTTGAGTTTGCTAAGTTCTTTATAGATTCTGGACACTAGTCCTTTATCTGATATGTCGTTTGCAAATATCTTCTCCCATTCTGTCAGTTGTCTTTTGATTTTGTTAACTGTTTCCTTTGCTGTGCAAAAGCTTTTGATCTTGATGAAATCCCAGTAGTTCATTTTTTCCCTTGCTTCCCTTGCCTTTTGCGTTGTTCCTAGGAAGATGTTGCTGCGGCAGAGGTCGAAGAGGTTGCTGCCCGTGTTCTCCTCAAGGATTTTGATGGATTCCTTTCGTACATTGAGGTCCTTCATCCATTTTGAGTCTATTTTTGTGTGTGGTGTAAGGAAATGGTCCAATTTAATTTTTCTGCATGTGGCTGTCCAATTTTCCCAGCACCATTTATTGAAAAGGCTGTCTTTTTTCCATTGGACATTCTTTCCTGCTTTGTCGAAGATTAGTTGACCATAGAGTTGAGGGTCTATTTCTGGGCTCTCTATTCTGTTCCATTGATCTATGTGTCTGTTTTTGTGCCAGTACCATGCTGTCTTGATGATGACAGCTTTGTAATAGAGCTTGAAGTCCGGAATTGTGATGCCACCAACGTTGGCTTTCTTTTTCAATATCCCTTTGGCTATTCGAGGTCTTTTCTGGTTCCATATAAATTTTAGAATTATTTGTTCCATTTCTTTGAAAAAGATGGATGGTACTTTGATAGGAATTGCATTAAATGTGTAGATTGCTTTAGGTAGCATAGACATTTTCACAATATTTATTCTTCCAATCCAGGAGCATGGAACATTTTTCCATTTCTTTGTGTCTTCCTCAATTTCTTTCATGAGTACTTTATAGTTTTCTGAGTATAGATTCTGTGTCTCTTTGGTTAGGTTTATTCCTAGGTATCTTATGGTTTTGGATGCAATTGTAAATGGGATTGACTCCTTAATATCTCTTTCTTCTGTCTTGCTGTTGGTGTAGAGAAATGCAACTGATTTCTGTGCATTGATTTTATATCCTGACACTTTACTGAATTCCTGTATAAGTTCTAGCAGTTTTGGAGTGGAGTCTTTTGGGTTTTCCACATATAGTATCATATCATCTGCGAAGAGTGATAATTTGACTTCTTCTTTGCCGATTTGGATGCCTTTAATTTCCTTTTGTTGTCTGATTGCTGAGGCTAGGACCTCTAGTACGATGTTGAATAGCAGTGGTGATAATGGACATCCCTGCCGTGTTCCTGACCTTAGCGGAAAAGCTTTCAGTTTTTCTCCATTGAGAATGATATTTGCGGTGGGTTTTTCATAGATGGCTTTGATGATATTGAGGTATGTGCCCTCTATCCCTACACTTTGAAGAGTTTTGATCAGGAAGGGATGTTGTACTTTGTCAAATGCTTTTTCAGCATCTATTGAGAGTATCATATGGTTCTTGTTCTTACTTTTATTGATGTGTTGTATCACATTGACTGATTTGCGGATGTTGAACCAACCTTGCAGCCCTGGAATAAATCCCACTTGGTCGTGGTGAATAATCTTTTTAATGTACTGTTGAATCCGATTGGCTAGTATTTTGTTGAGTATTTTCGCATCTGTGTTCATCAAGGATATCGGTCTATAGCTCTCTTTTTTGGTGGGATCCTTGTCTGGTTTTGGGATCAAGGTGATGCTGGCCTCATAAAATGAGTTTGGAAGTTTTCCTTCCATTTCTATTTTTTGGAACAGTTTCAGGAGAATAGGAATTAGTTCTTCTTTAAATGTTTGGTAGAATTCCCCCGGGAAGCCGTCTGGCCCTGGGCTTTTGTTTGTTTGGAGATTTTTAATGACTGTTTCAATCTCCTTACTGGTTATGGGTCTGTTCAGGCTTTCTATTTCTTCATGGTTCAGTTGTGGTAGTTTATATGTTTCTAGGAATGCATCCATTTCTTCCAGATTGTCAAATTTATTGCCGTAGAGTTGCTCATAGTATGTTCTTATAATAGTTTGTATTTCCTTGGTGTTAGTTGTGATCTCTCCTCTTTCATTCATGATTTTATTTATTTGGGTCCTTTCTCTTTTCTTTTTGATAAGTCGGGCCAGGGGTTTATCAATTTTATTAATTCTTTCAAAGAACCAGCTCCTAGTTTCGTTGATTTGTTCTATTGTTTTTTTGGTTTCTATTTCATTGATTTCTGCTCTGATCTTTATGATTTCTCTTCTCCTGCTGGGCTTAGGGTTTCTTTCTTGTTCCTTCTCCAGCTCCTTTAGGTGTAGGGTTAGGTTGTGTACCTGAGACCTTTCTTGTTTCTTGAGAAAGGCTTGTACCGCTATATATTTTCCTCTCAGGACTGCCTTTGTTGTGTCCCACAGATTTTGAACCGTTGTATTTTCATTATCATTTGTTTCCATGATTTTTTTCAATTCTTCTTTAATTTCCCGGTTGACCCATTCATTCTTTAGAAGGATACTCTTTAGTCTCCATGTATTTGGGTTCTTTCCAAACTTCCTTTTGTGGTTGAGTTCTAGCTTTAGAGCATTGTGGTCTGAAAATATGCAGGGAATGATCCCAATCTTTTGATACCGGTTGAGTCCTGATTTAGGACCGAGGATGTGATCTATTCTGGAGAATGTACCATGTGCACTAGAGAAGAATGTGTATTCTGTTGCTTTGGGATGAAATATTCTGAATATATCTGTGATGTCCATCTGGTCCAGTGTGTCATTTAAGGCCTTTATTTCCTTGCTGATCTTTTGCTTGGATGACCTGTCCATTTCAGTGAGGGGAATATTAAAGTCCCCTACTATTATTGTATTGTTGTTTATGTGTTTCTTTGATTTTGTTATTAATTGGTTTATATAGTTGGCTGCTCCCACGTTGGGGGCATAGATATTTAAAATTGTTAAATCTTCTTGTTGGACAGACCCTTTGAGTATGATATAGTGTCCTTCCTCATCTCTTATTACAGTCTTTGGCTTAAAATCTAATTGATCTGATATAAGGATTGCCACTCCTGCTTTCTTCTGATGTCCATTAGCATGGTAAATTCTTTTCCACCCCCTCACTTTAAATCTGGAGGTGTCTTCGGGCTTAAAATGTGTTTCTTGGAGGCAACATATAGATGGGTTTTGTTTTTTTATCCATTCTGATACCCTGTGTCTTTTGACAGGGGCATTTAGCCCATTCACATTCAGGGTAACTATTGAGAGATATGAATTTAGTGCCATTGTATTGCCTGTAAGGTGACTGTTACTGTATATGGTCTCTGTTCCTTTCTGATCTACCACTTGTAGGCTCTCTCTTTGCTTAGAGGACCCCTTTCAATATTTCCTGTAGAGCTGGTTTGGTATTTGCAAATTCTTTCAGTTGTTGTTTGTCCTGGAAGCTTTTAATCTCTCCTTCTATTTTCAATGATAGCCTAGCTGGATATAGTATTCTTGGCTGCATGTTTTTCTCGTTTAGTGCTCTGAAAATATCATGCCAGCTCTTTCTGGCCTGCCAGGTCTCTGTGGATAAGTCAGCTGCCAATCTAATATTTTTACCATTGTATGTTACAGACTTCTTTTCCCGGGCTGCTTTCAGGATTTTCTCTTTGTCATTGAGACTTGTAAATTTTACTATTATGTGACGGGGTGTGGGCCTATTCTTATTTATTTTGAGGGGCATTCTCTGAACCTCCTGAATTTTGATGCTTGTTCCCTTTGCCATATTGGGGAAATTCTCCCCAATAATTCTCTCCAGTATACCTTCTGCTCCCCTCTCACTTTCTTCTTCTTCTGGAATCCCAATTATTCTAATGTTGTTTCGTCTTATGGTGTCACTTATTTCTCGAATTCTCCCCTCGTGGTCCAGTAGCTGTTTGTCCCTCTTTTGATCAGCTTCTTTATTCTCTGTCATTTGGTCTTCTATATCACTAATTCTTTCTTCTGCCTCATTTATCCTAGCAGTGAGAGCCTCCATTTTTGATTGCACCTCATTAATAGCTTTTTTGATTTCAACTTGGTTAGATTTTAGTTCTTTTATTTCTCCAGAAAGGGCTTTTATATCTCTCGAGAGGGTTTCTCTAATATCTTCCATGCCTTTTTCGAGCCCGGCTAGAACCTTGAGAATTGTCATTCTGAACTCTAGATCTGACATATTACCGATGTCTGTATTGATTAGGTCCCTAGCCTTCGGTACTGCCTCTTGTTCTTTTTTTTGTGGTGAATTTTTACGTCTTGTCATTTTGTCCAGATAAGAGTAAATGAAGGGGCAAGTAAAATACTAAAAGGGTGGTAACAACCCCAGGAAAATATGCTTTAGCCAAATTAGAAGAGATCCAAAATCGTGAGTGGGGAGAAAGGGGATAAAAAGAGGTTCAAAAAGGAAGAAAGAAAAAAGAAAAAAGAAAAAAAAAAAAAAAAAAAAAAAGAAAAGAATTTTTTTTTTAAAAAAGAAAACACCTAAGAAAAATGTAAAAAAATATATATATATATTAGATAAACTAGTAAAAAATCGTTAAAAAAGAAAAAGGTAACAGTTAAAAAAAAAAAAAAAATTTTACCCGAAGGCGAGAAAAAAAAAAAAAAAAATGAAAAAGAAAAAATTAAATTAACTGCAAGACTAAAAAAAATCACAGGAAAAAAGCCATGAGTTCCGTGCTTGGCTTTCTCCTCCTCTGGAATTCTGCTGCTCTCCTTGGTATTGAAACCGCACTCCTTGGTAGGTGAGCTTGGTCTAGGCTGGATTTCTTGTTGATCTTCTGGGGAGGGGCCTGTTGTAGTGATTTTCAAGTGTCTTTGCCCCAGGCGGAATTACACCGCCCTTACCCGGGGCCGGGGTGAGTAATCCGCTCGGGTTTGCTTTCAGGAGCTTTTGTTCCCTGAGCGCTTTCCGTAGAGTTCCAGAGGACGGGAATACAAATGGCGGCCTCCTGGTCTCCGGCCCGGAGGAGCCGAGAGCCCAGGGCCCCACTCCTCAGTGCGCCCTCAGAGAACAGCGCCCAGTTACTCCCGTCTGCCTGACCTCCGGCCGCGCTCCGAGCTCACCGAGCCTGCGACCGGTTCAAGGTAACACGGAGCTGCGAGCTTACTGTCGGCTCTGTCTCTGTAGCCGGCTTTCCCGTTCCAATACCCGCAAGCTCTGCGACACTCAGACACCCCCGATCCTTCTGTGACCCTGCGGGACCTGAGGCCACGCTGACCCCGCGTGGGCTTCGCCCCGGTTTAGCCTCTGGAGCGATGTCCCTCCGCGGAACAGACTTTTAAAAGTCCTGATTTTGTGCGCGGTTGCTCCGCCGCTTGCCGGGAGCCGGCCCCTCCCCCCGGGGTCTATCTTCCCGTCGCTTTGGATTCACTTCTCCGCCGGTCCTACCTTTCAGAAAGTGGTTGTTTTTCTGTTTCCAGAATTGCTGTTCTTCTTCTCTTCGATCTGCCGATGGATTTTCAGGTGTTTGCAATCTTTAGATAAGCTATCTAGCTGATCTCCGGCTAGCTGAAGCAGTCTCAGCTTGCTACTTCTCCGCCATCTTGACTCCTCCCCCTCTTCTGCCCTTTTTTTGATATGATTGCCTCTTTTGTGTGTGTTGAGTTTGAGGAGTTCATTATAGATCCTGGATATCAACCTTTTGTCTGTACTGTCATTTGCAAATATCTTCTCCATTCCGTGGGTTGCCTCTTTGTTTTTTTGACTGTTTCCTTTGCTGTGTCGAAGCTTGTGATTTTGATGAAGTCCCAAAAGTTCATTTTTGCTTTTGTTTCCCTTGCATTCTTAAGCAAGGTTGTCTTTAGTTTCCAGGTATTTGAGTTACTTCCAAACTTTTCCTTGTGATTGAGGTCCAGTTTCAAAGCACTGAGATCTGAGAATATGCATCAAATAATCTCAATCTTTTGGTATCAGTTGAGCCCTGATTTGTGACCCAGTAGGTGGTCTGTTCTGGAGAAAGTTCCATGCACTTGAGAAGAACGAGTATTCTGTTGTTTTAAGGTGGAATGTTCTGTACATATCTATGAGGTCCATCTGGTCCAATGTGTCATTTAGCGCTCTTGTTTCTTTATTGATTTTATGCTTGATGATCTATTACTGAGAGTGGCATGTAAGATCTCTTACTATTTTACTGTATTCATATAATATGACTCTTTATCTTGATTAACAGTTTTCTAATGTAATTGGCTTCTCCCATATTGGGGACATAAATATTTACTGTTGTTAGATATTCTTGGTGGATAGTCCCTTTAAGAATGATGTAGTGTCCTTCTGTATCTCTGACTACAGTCTTTAGTTTAAAATCTAATTTATCTGATATGTCTGATATGAGAATCGCTATTCCAACCTTCTTTCGAGGCCCATTGGCATGAAAGATGCTTCTCCATCCCTTCACTTTCAGTTTGGTGTAGTCTTAGGTTCGAAATGGGTTTCTTGTAGATAACATATGGATGGGTCCTGTAGTTTTATCCAATCTGCAACCCTGTGTCATTTTATGGGCACATTTAGGCCAGTCACGTTGGGAGTGATTATTGAGAGATATGTTTTTATTGACATCATGCTACCTGTGAAGTGTTTGTTTCTATAGTTTGTCTTCATATGTTTCTGTTCAATGATTTCCTTAGGATTTTTTCTCTTTTTTAGAATACCTCTTTAATATTTCTTGAAGTGTCAGCTTGGTGGTCGCATACTCTTTTAAACTTTGCTGGTCTTGGAAGCTCTTTATCTTTCCATCCATTTTGAATGTCAGTCTTGCTGGATAAAGTATTCTTGGCTGCATGTTCTTCTCATTTAGTGCCCTGATTACATCTTGCCAGCCCTTTCTGGCTTGCCAGGTTTCTGTGGACAGTCTGATGTTATTCTGATGGGATTTCCTCTATATGTAAGGAGCTTCTTTGTCCTAGCTGCTTTCAAGAGCTCCTGTCTATAATTATGATTCATCAGTTTCACTATCAGGTGTCTTGAGGTCCTTCTAGATTCTGTGATCTTATGGGGAGACCTTTCTGCCTCTAGTACAGGAAAACTGGTTCTATTTGTGAGATTGGGAAAATTTTCATGGAGAATTTGTCTAGTCTTTTTTCTTTCTCCTCCTATTGAATGCCTTCAGGCATTCCAATAATTCTGACGTTGGAACGTTTCATGGCATCATTTATTTCCCTGATTCTGTTTTCATGGCTTCTAAGCTGTTTGTTCCAGGCTTCCTCCTGATCCTTTTTCTCTGTTTGTCCTCCAGATCACTAATTCTATCTTCTGCCTCAGTTACCCTAGCTTTTAGAGAATTTACATTTGATTGGAACTCATTGAGAACATTGTGAACATCATCCCTGGTGGCTTTCAGTTCTGCCCTAATCAATTCCATTTTGTCATCCATGGCTTTTTCCAACTTAGCTATTGCCTGGATAATTGTTAGCCTGAATTCCCTTTCCAACATACTGTCTATGTCCATATCCATCCTTCTGTTGCCGAAGGCCCAGTCTCTGAACTTTTCTTCTGTTGGGCATTCCTCCTCCTAGTCATTTTGGTGAGAGATGGCTGAATGGATGTGTACCTGAATGTATCTACCGTGGTGCAGTCAAGGTGCATCCTGGAACGCTTCTGAGCAATCAAGTAACCCCACCCAAAAGAATGAAAAGAAAAAAGAGAGAGAGAGAGACAGGAAAATAAAAAAGGAAGATAAAAGAGAAGGCCCAGTCCAATTAGGCCCCAGGGTAAGATTTATTGATGAAGTTCTAGAACCTAGGTGAAGTTGGGTGGGCTGAGGTCCGGAGCCGATGACCAAGAAAGAATTCTTGAGACATCTTTGGTGCAAAATGGTGGTTTATTAAAGCACTGGGACAGGACCTGTGGGCAGGAAGAGCTGCTGCCCTGGGTTGTGAGGGAAGGCAGGTTATGTACCCTGCAGTTGGGGGAAGGTGAGGGGAAGGGAGGTTTCAACGGAGTTTTCATATGCTAAAGAGGGCCTACAAGGTGCCAAGATGTCAGAGGCCTACCCGAGGCCTTGCCCTTGAGGCTGGATCAATGTTGTCTTTAGACCAGCCATTAACATTAAGATAGTTGGGAGACTTTTTGGTGGGGGGTCACAATCCTGCTATCAATCGTCTTTGTTAGTGAGATTTAGGACATTTTTAAGCCAAGGGAGACTCCTGTCTAGCAGGATTGTGAGCTCTGCAAATTAACTATTTGCTTATTGTTCATGGCAGTCAGGGCTGCCTGAGGGATGCTACACATATGATAGAGGGTAAGCGGATGGTGGGGGGGGAGGTACTAGGAGCCAGCTTTTGCTTTGTCTTCAGCCAGCCTTGTTCTCCCTCATCATTATGAAGTATACAAACAAAAACAGACCCCCAAAAAAGACCAACAAAAGTAGATGACAAGAGGAAAAATAAATGAATAAAAACAAAAATAGAACCTTGTCAAAAAGAACCCCAAGCATAAGATTTATATACTACTAGCACAAAACAAATACACAGAAACACTGGTAGAAGAAAAAGATGGGAGAGTGGTTATAATTTCTCAGTGTGGATGTGGAAGTTTATTTTGATTCTTCCTGGATGTATCTTGGTATCTTTGTTAAAGGACCCAATTTCCTAAGATAAAGGGGGATTAAAACTAGTTTACCTAAAGGGGTAGCATTGTTTGGGGAAAGGGGATTCCTTTGAAGCTTATCTCTATATGAATATTAGAAAAAATAAAATTAAAAAAAATAAGAAATTGAAAAGCAAAAGAAAAACACAGGTATATGTATCAAAAAGTTCAGGTTAAAAGGTTGTTATGGGATTTGATGTACTGAATATCTCACTGTGATGGCAAATAGGTTAAAACGTCATATATAAAATTTAAAAAATGAAAAGAACCAGAATAGTGGGAACGAATTAAAAATAAATGTTGCGTCTATGAAGTAGTGGTGTTTGTCCTCTTGTCTTGGTTTTTGTTTGTTTATTTGTTTGTTTATGTTGGCTTTTGGGTTGAGGGGCCCTGGTTTTCAGGGAGTCTTGTTAGAGTTAAGTCCCCCTGCCCCCATCAAGGGGGTGGGCTCTGAGGAAACCGGTTTTTCAGGCTTTTGTCTCTGGTGGTTTGTTTGTTTATTTGTTTTCTCTCCCCTTGGCAGCTTTTGATGGTTTTTGGATGTTTAGAGGAAAGCAAACTGCTGAGAGAAGCCTCAGTCTGTTCACCTCTGGGTTCTCCAGAGCACATAAATTCCTCCTCTGCTGCTGGCAGAGCACGTTCCCAGTCACAGTCTCTGGGCCAGACCACCAGAGAGGTCCCAAGCACAGAGAGTGCACTGAGATTTTCCCGCTGGCACGGGCTGGGAGTGCTCAGACTCTCAGGGTCCGGGGTCCTAAAGAGTGCTGGCTGTTGCCTGCACACACCTCTCTCAGGGGAGGGTGTGGGGCGAAACTCAGACTCTGGTCATGTGGCAAGCGAGTGGAGAGTGCAAAAGGCTGTGGTTCTGCCAGCTGGTGAGGCTCTCTCACTCTCACAGTTGCTGGCACCCAGAGGTGACTCAGGGACCAAGACCTGGCTTCTTTGCTGTACTCCCTCTGGCTCAGCACCAGCAGTGGCTGTGCTGGATCAGGGGACTTAAGCCCCTGTCCCTAACTACCAGATTCCCACAATTTCTCCCCCATTATCCTTTGCTCTTTTTGAGTGCTTTCAACCAGACTCCAAGTTAATGCTGGTCCCCAATCGCAGAGCACTCTTATATTGGGGTATTACTTTCCAATGGGACCCTTCTGGTGGCTCCCTCCCCCTTTTGTTTATCTTCTGCTTCCTCCCCCTTTTATTTATCTTCTGATATCAGTCTGATGTTCCCACTCTGCTTTACCTGCCCATTGGCATCTTTTGCCCCTGTAGAGATCCAGAAGTGTATAATTCTAATCTCAGGCTGATTTCATGAGTGGTCAGAGTTCTTTGGTAGGTAATCAGGTAGGGTACAGGTTGAAACAGTGCCTCCTCCTACTTCCCTGCCATCTTGTCTCCTTTATTTTAATTTCTTGTGGAATCTCCACACTGTTTTCCAAAGTGGCAGCACCAACTTACATTCCCACCAACAGTATAAGAGGGTACCCATTTCTTCTCCAACACACATTGTTTACTCTCATTTTATTTTGGCCATTATAATTGGTGTAAGGTGGTTTCTCAATGTGGTTTTGATTTTACTCTCCCTGATGGCTAGTGATGATGAACATTTTTTCATGTGTCTGTTAGCCATTTGTATGTCTTCATTGGAGAAGTGTCTGTCTGTGTCTTCGGCCCATTTTTTGACATGATTATCTGTTTTGTTCACACACAGTTTTGAAAAGGCTTCTGTCCTCAAGATAGAGGCCCTTCTTGTAATTGGGTTTCTCTCCAGTGTTGTTTCATTGCCAAAAGCAGAAGAAATATTCTCTCTGACACCCAAGCATAGTTGGGAATTCATATTGGTCTTTATGATGCAAGACGTGACTTGGGTGTTGTATTTTACAACAGGTTCTTTATGGTCCAGTATGTTACTTTCCATTACTGTGATACACAATTTGGAGAACACTCCCAAATGGCTGTAGGGTGGTAGTGGTAGGGTTGGTTTTTTGACAGGGTTCCATCTCAGAGCAATGTACATGGAAATTTCCTGAAAGTATCACACAGACTTTTTTCAGAGTTTCCATCTTCATTACGATGTTTATTGAAACTCCCGATCTGACAGTGACGCTTCTTAGAGTTAAGTATATGGTACTTTGCCTAAGCATCTGCACATCCATAAGAAATCGCTTCTGCCAGCATGAAGCAAGGTTCTAGTGGAAGGACACTTTGCCAACAGACTGGAATCTCCCAGGTAAGTATATGTCACTCTGTGTCCCTTCCCTTCCAGGTTTGAAATGGCTTCCACCTTCAGGAGAAACGATGTTAGCTGAAAATCAGTTACTCTCCCTTGTTTCTTACAGTTACATTCATGGCAAGGTGCTTACCCTCTTCTTGAAACCAGATATTCATTGAACTTAACCTTCTACACACACTTCGTCTTCCTAGGTAAGATATTTCAGTTTACCTTATGCTCCATACACATTTTTGAATGTACATCTGTCCTCTGGCAAGATCATGTTTGTGGAAGTTGGGTCTTGCTAGAGTGTTGAGTTGAAAGGTGCTTTTTCAAGATACTTGTTTCTCACTCACAGTGAAGTGCATGTCTCATTCAAGTTTTCACTCACACTTTTTGAAAAGGCTTCTGTCTTCTGGATGGATGGTGTTTTTTGGTAACTGGCTTTCTCTATGGTGTTGCCTCTTAGCCTTAAGCACAAGGCACACTCTCTGGCTTCTAAGCTTAGTTTGGAAATCACATTTGTCTTAATGATGGAAGGCATGCCTGTAAAGATCCATTCTACATGAACTGGTTCCTCAGAGTCTAGTATATGTTACTTACCGTGTACTGGACCACACATGTTGGATAACACTCCCATCCACCTGTGAGACGGTAGTGGAAGGAAAGTTTCTTGACAGGATTCTTTCTGATAGGTACGTACATGGCACTTTGATGATGTTATCACACAGACATTTCAAAGAACTTCCATATTCACAAACGATATTCACTGGAACTGCTTTACTGACAAAAAGGCATCTTAGAGTTAATAAATAGCACTTTGCTTAGCCTTTCTCAAGTACATTTGTAATCGCCTATGTCTTGATGAAATACGGTTTTAGTGGAAATATGCACGCTGCACACACTTGTATCTCCCAGTTAAGTACATGGTACTTTCTGTGTCTTTTCACTCCCAGGTTTCAATAGCCTCTACCTTCAGGAAGACAAGGTTAGCTAAAATTCCCTTTCTCTCCCATGTTGTTTCAGGGCAAATTGTTTCAGGGAAAGTTCCTTACCTTCATTGTGAAACTAGATATTTGTGGATCTTAATCTTCTGCACACGCTTCGTCTTCCTAGGTTAGAAGATTTCAGTTTTCCTTTTGCTTCATGTACATTTTTTAATATACTTTTGCCTCCTTTTAATACCGTGTTTGTGGAAGGACGGTTTCTCTACAGTGTTGTTTGAGTTCAAAGGTGCTTTCTCAACCTACTTGTATCTCCTTCACATTAAAGTCCATGACCCTTTCCTCATGCTTTCACACACAAAGTTCTTTTTTAAAATACCTTTTCAGTATTTAAGGATTCATTGTTTATGCACCACGTCCAGTGCTCCATGCCCCTCTTTCCCTCCGCAATACCCTCTACCAGTCTCATCCAACACCGCACCCCACTCCCCTTGAAAACCCTCAGTTTGTTGTTCAGAGTGTACAGTCTCTCATGGTTCATCTCCCCCTCCAATTTCCCCCAACTCACTTCTCCTCCCCATCTCCCCATGTCCTCCATGTTATTCCTTATACTCCACAAGTAAGCAAAATCATGTGATAATTGACTCTCTCTGATTGACTTACTTCACTTAGCATAGTCTCTTCCCATCCCATCCATGTTGATACAAAGGTTGGGTATTCATCCTTTCTGATGGAGGCATAATACTCCATTGTGTGTATGGACCATATCTTCTTTATCTATTCTTCCGTTGAAGGGCATCTTGGTTCTTTCCAGTTTGGCGACTATAGCCATTGCTGCTCTGATCATCGGGGTACAGATGGCCCTTCTTTTTAGTACTTCTGTGTCTTCGGAGTAAATATCCAGTAGGGCAATTGCAGGGTCATAGGGAAGCTCATTTTTACTTTCTCCAGGAATCTCCACACCGTTTTCCAGAGTGACTGCACCAACTTGCAGTTTCACCAACAGTGGAAGAGGGTTCCCCTTTCTCTACATCCTCTCCAACACATGTTGTATATTGTCTGTTTAATTTTGTCCTTTCTAACTGGTGTGAGGTGGTATCTCAAAGTGGTTTTGATTTGAATCTCCCTGATGGCTAATGATGGTGAACATTTTTTCATGTGTCTGTTAGCTATTTGTATGTCTTCTTTGGAGAAGTGTCTATTCATGTCTTCTACCCATTTTCAACGCTATTTTCTGTTTTGTGTGTTTGAGTTCGAGGAGTTCTTTATAGATCTTGGATATCAGCCCTTTGTCAGTACTGTCATTTGCAAATACCTTCTCCCATTCTGTGGGTTGCCTCTTTGTTTTGTTGACTGTTTCCTTTGCTGTGCAGAAGCACAGAAGATGAACTCCCAGAAGTTCATTGTCGCTTTGGTTTCCTTTGTCTTTGGAGACATATCTTGAAAGAAGTTACTGTGGCTGATGTTGAAGAGGCTACTGCCTATGTTCTCCTTTAGGATTCTGATGGATTCCTGCCTCATGTGGAGGTCTTTTAATCCATCTCAAGTTTATCTTTGTGTATGGTATAAGAGAATCGTCGAGTTTCATTCTTCTACACATAGCTTTATTGCAAAGCTGGGGTCTCCAAGCCAGCATGGTACTGGCACAAAAACAGACCCGTAAACCAGTGGAACAGAGTAGAGAGCTCAGATATGGACACTCAACTCAACTTTATGGTCAAATAGTCTTCAACAAAGCAGGAAAAAAATATAGTGGGGAAAAGTCTCTTCAGTAAATGGTGCTGGGAAAATTGGACAGCTCTGTATAGCAGAATGAAACTCACATACCCTTTTGAGAATGCTTCTGTCTTCAGGATGGATGCAGTTCTTTGTACGTGGCTTCCTCTGCAGGGTGGCCTCTTAAGCAGAAGACACATTCTCTGGCTTCCAAGCCTAGTCTGGAAACCTTGTCTTTTGTCATGATGCAAGACGTGGCTTGAAAGGTCCATTCTACACCAGTTGGTTCCTCAGCATTAAGGGTAGGTTAGTGACCAGAGTATGGTGGCACACAGTTTACAAATACAAAGCACTACCATCTGCCTGAGAGGTGGTAGTAGAAGGATGGTTTCTCGACTATCCTGTCCATGTTTATACAAAGGCTGGATATTCACCCAACCTTTGTTGTTGTTGTTACTCATTGTTATGGACATGGCACCTTCTTGATGCTCTCACACAGATTCTGAAAAGTGCTTTGATCTTCCGGAAAGATATTTATTGAAACAACTTTTCCAGCAGTGAGGCTTCTTGGACTTAAGTCTGTGGCACTTTGCTTTGGTTTCTGCACATACATTTGATATCACTTCTGTCTTCATGAAGCAAGATTCTAGTGGAAGGATGCATTACAAATAGACTTGTATCTCCTAGGTAAGTACATGGCACTTTCTGTGTCCCTTCACTCCCAGGTTTGAATAGGTTTCCACTTTCGGGAGAGACGATGTTAACTGGAATTCTTATTCTCTTCTATGTTGTTTCTTAGGGTCACGTTCATGGCAATTTGACCCAGCACCAGTAACTCACACACAGCACACATACACCAAACACCTATACACTACTTATATTGCACACCCACACAGCACATACACCACACACATACCACTCCTACACAGAACACATACACATACGCTGCACCCACACTTCATACCTAAAACACACAAAATACGTGTACAACTCTAAGGGCCTGGTTGGCCAGAGGGAGTCATTTTGTGTTTATGTAGTGAACTTAGATTGACCCCACCCCTCCCAGAGGAACTTACTTGCAAAGCCTAGGTACAAGGGCGGGCCAGGCCAGGGGAAGACATCCAGTCAGTGGGGCACGCATATATCTACTAGGGTAAATTGAAATTCAATTGGCCACCCGTGTGTTACCTAGCAGTTTTTTCTATGTGTGGCAGACTTAGCATGACTGTGCAGTGTTCTCTGTGTATTGCAATCTCATTGGCCCTCTGTGTATAGCCCGGCTAAACTACCTCTATAAAAGTTAGCCTGTGAGGCTGGGAGGGATTGACTCTTTGCAAGAGATGGCCCTGACTGGTCAGTTTGATTCTCAATGCTTGGCATGACATAAAGCTTTGCTTGACCTTCGCTTTGTATCAGTCTCGCTCCTTTGATCACGGACCCTAACACAATGCATATACCATACCTACACCACAGACACATAAACACACATAACCATACCATCACAACACACACTGTGCACATACACAACATACACCATGCACGTGGCACACACAAACCTCTCACTCAACACATGTACCACACACACTTATCACAGAACACACACCAAATTCATTACAGAGACACACCCCATGCAATACACATACTATGCATGCCACACACGTACCATACACACATCACCCAACAATACACAGTACACATACACCACACACGTTTCATTTGCCTCATATACAACAGTCACACCAAATCACCCAATGTATTTAACAACATGTACGTCAAAACACTCATAGTACACACACACACACACACCAAAAGGACACCAAAAGGACACAACACCTCCATCACAGACACCTCACACCTACAACAAATGACTCCCATAGAATGCAAGCACACACCACACACTATACAAACAGTACACATCAAAGGACACTACACAAAACCCACACTGAAAGCGCCAGGAGAACACCCACACAACAAATTCATACCCACACATAGTTGACCCATTTCCCACATGTACATCACAACCAATAGAGACATGACACATACAACACATTGGCCACACACAAACACATCTTCCCACATCATATGCACCACACACACTACTCAATTCAACACACACACTACCCGTATTCCACACATCACACATAATTCAAACACACACGACACACATGGAAAAATCAAATCCACCACAACACCACAAATCCACTGCACATACCTGTACACAAACATGCCACATACTTCCCTCATGCACATTACACCTGCAACAAGAGTCACCACACAAACAGCACTTATCCACCCCATATACACCGTCTACATGCCACAACTCTACCCCGACCCACGCCTCAGATCTCCATATACTTACCACAGAAACTCAACATATTGGCCTCACACACACACACACCAGACACACACCAAAGGCACACACAGAAACCACACAAAACCCACAACACATAAATAGCTTACACAATATAATGCACACCACACATGGGACATAAATTTCAGGCATATATGACATACACGCATGTCACATGACAACATACATCATATATATACCAGAAACTCACGACAATTCAACAACAAAAGTAGGTCAAACATACACAACACACACAAACCACAATACACCATGCACACCATACATCTCTCACCAACATACCACACATGGACCACAAAGAAAGACAGCACACACACACACACACACTCACTCACCATACATAAACCATCCATATACCACACTTAGCCCACATATACCACCCAAAACCACACTGCACATACACCATGCACAGAGCACATAAATAATCCACACACAACACATACACCACAAGCACACTGCATGTATATCATACATACACACCACACATACCCCACCCATGCACACTACACAAACACCAAACATACACCATACAAAACACATCTCAAACATGCACAAAATGCACATATAACACACTCGACACCTCTACCCACACAACTACACCCACATATGCAACAACTTACATATACCACCCATACACCACCCAAGCCAGAATGCCTACTAGACTTACATCACACTCAAGCAATGCTGTCTACACACGCACCCATATACCACACCACACTGTTCACATAATGAGCATAGACAGGCAGATAGACACACACGTGCCCACATGCACACACAAACATATACAAACTCACACACACGTCTACTTAGTTCTTGGATGGCTGTTGTCAGCCTACTCCACTGTACCCAGCTTGTCTCCCTCTCCCAGCTGATTAACATGCCTTCATTATGAAAAGAAGCTCATTTCCCCCATGCATCGAACACGGCACAGCATGGCCTGCCCAGAAAGAGGTCTTGCATTTAATACTATACTGAGTCCCAGTTAAACACACTTGAGAGTCACCCCCCACCCCCCCGCCCAAAACAACCCTGCTATCCCCTAGCCACTCCTACCTGTATTCACTGGTGGGAAGGACAGGAAAAAGAGCCAAAAGAGCCAAGGCCAGAAGACTTCTCTCTCTCTCTCTCTCTCTCTCTCTGGGCAGCAAGGATTGAGGTGCAGCCAATGGAAGTTTCCTTGGCTCAAACCCACAGGTGTTTCTTATTCCTGATCTGGTTAGCTCACTAGCAAATTGTGCTAGTCACTTCATTTTCAACCTTACCACATTCTCATCTCTACTGAAGAACTCTGGCCCTTTGTGTCCATTTACATTTATTGATTCATCCATCCTTACGAGGTACAGCCTTGAGGCCATTCAGATTCTGTGTTTCTGAGCAATAGTATCTCCATTAAACTGGGAGTCTGGCCAAGTCCCTGGGCCTGTTCTTCATGCTAGGCCACAGGATCACTTGCAGTTTGGTCTCAGCGGTATATGGACATTGGGAGGCATAGGGAATTGATTTTAATATGCTAGTATCGGATGTTTGTGTGTAGGCTGGGCCAGAGGTTTTGAGGGGCAACTGGTCACATTGCTGTAGCACAGGGAAACAAAGTTAAACCTCCTGCCAGATTTACTTATTCCCATGGGAATGGAGAATGTCAGCCCTCCTGGTAGCCATTCTCAGAAGCTTGCTGTATGTCCCACTAGACCTGGGTTCACATTCATGGGACATGGAGCCGTCAGTCACACAGCTACCGCTCCGTGGTTTGTGGCAAGCTTCAGTCCTAAATGAGAGCAATCTGTATGTGACAGCGCCAAAGAAATTGGTCCTCTTTCTTCTAATTGCTTGCTGCTTTGCTGGATGGACCAAGTATTGTAATGGGTGGTCAGCTTGCTCTATTCTTTGGCTAAGATGCCTCTGTTCTGTGGACCAGATGGCAAGGGAAAGTAGAGTACTCTCCATGCGTACTCTCCATGAAGGTCGTGGTGAGTGCGGAAAGAGCATATTCAGTGGATTTTGACTGAGGGCCCGGTTCCAAACACATGAGCATCAGCAGAGAGGCCTCAACTGCTTCCCTTGAACTATGGCTGTCCCTGCTCCCTAACCTGAAGGGCAAGAGAAATATCCGAGGCCAGAGGCTTTCCCTCTCCTTCTGAAAGGAGAATGGAAGCCTCTTTCTAACTCTCTGGTGCAGCCAGTGAAGGTTTCCCTTGGCCAGAGTCCAAAGGCATTTCTTAACCTGGAGAAATCCAGCTCATTAGGAGACTGTGCTAGCAGCTCTATTCTGAACATAGTCCCATTTTTACCAGTCACGAAGGCCTGTAGTATGCTATGTAACCTTTCCAACCTGTTGCTCTTTTACACAACTGCCCTCATCTTTTGAGCCATTCTGAGCCAGTGTTTCAGAGCTATTCCACCTGCTTTTAAACTAGGGAGGCTGGCAGAGTCCTTTGGAATGTGGGCTAGGTATGATCACTGGGCCCCCTCAAAGGTTGCTTCTAGAACTACCTGGACGGGGAGAGGCCTAGGGCCAAAGCATGTTTATGTGTAAGCTGGGAAGGAGGTTTGGGCAGGTGGTGGCCTCATGTCTGGGGCAACACTAACAAAAGGAGACATCTCCTTGGATCCCATGGATCCCATTCCTGTTCCAAATAAAGACATTTGGTCTTCCCGTTGCCATTTCCACCACCTTGCTATGTTTCTAACAAGTTTTTGGTTTATATTCCATGGCAATGGGACTCTGACTAACACAGCCAGCCTGCAGGGATTGCTGGTGAGTTTGTACTCCAGTTCTGTGCTGTGCAAGTGAATCAGTGTCTGGTATCGCCCCCACTGTGAAAAATAAAACAAAGCAAAACTCAACCAAACAAAAACTAAACAAAACTGGCTGTGTGGTCCCTGAATGCTTGCTTCTCACTCAGCCAGCTGTGGCAAAGGTGGTGATTGGCAGCCAGATTCCTGACCACCCTTAACCAACCTGGATGCCTGCATCCTGAAAAGCAGGTGGTTCACACATGTGAACTATGCCCTGGGAACCACTCAGTGCAAAGAGAGCCCTTTCAAAGAATACTGAGATCTTGAGATCTCACACACATTTCATGGGATAAGATCATATTCCAACTTTCATGAGATCTCATCCAAAATGTCCCCATATCTCTGTCCAAATCTCGTGAGCTCTCACCCACACCTTGTGAGATGTCTTGCCAAATCTCATGAGCTCTCATCCCAATCTTGAAGTCTCTGCCCACATCTCAAGAGAACTCATCCAAGCCTCATGGTATATTATACAAATCTCAACAGATCTCATTCTAAGTATCATGAAATGTCACACACATCTTGAGAGGTTTCGAACCAAATCTCCTGCAGTCTTGGTCCTGTAAGGACCTATTTTAGCCAGAACACTCCCATCCAGGTTAAACAATAACCTTGTTGTTTAACCCTTAAATTGTCCCTGCCCCCCTTCCCCCAGGGGACTTACTCAAAAACAAGACCCAGAAACCAGTCCGAGGTAACAAAGCCCAAATACAAGGGTGGAGACATCTGATCAGTAGGGAGGTGCATACTGTCTCCCTAGTTACCAAGGAGAATGGGACCCGCCCCCTGGGGCACCTTTTGGGCCCCAATTCTGACCAAGGTGATAGGCTGGTTCAAATATCTACTAGGGTAAATTATAATTCAATTGGTCACTTATGTATGACCTAACATCACTGTGCAGCTTTCTCTGTGTGTTACAATTTCATTGGCCACATGTGCATGGCCACATCCAACCAACTGCATGGACTTTGCCCTTAAAAGCTAGTCTGTGAAACAGAGAGGGGTCACCCTCTCTGTAAGAGGCATGGCCATGGCCGGTCAGTTTGATTCTTGATGCTTGGTGTGAAATAAAGCTTTGCTTGACCTTCGCTTTGTATCAGCCTCGCTCCTTTAATCACGGACCCATTATTGGGGACCTAACAGTCTGAATCTCATGAGATCTCCATTCAATATTGTATGATCTCATTCAAATCTCACCAAATGCCCTCCAAGAAAGGCAGCAGTCTCCCTCTGAATGATCCAAATTATCTCCTCACTTCAGCTTGTTGTGTGGTCACAACTCACTGCACTCTTTCCAACTTGCTCCCTTTCCCTTACTTTATTCTGTGAACTGGGCTTCCTCCCTGTCTGAGCTACTTGGTTTCTCAACCCCCCAACTCACGGCTCTGAACCTCGCCTCTGCCTTCAGTTGTTCAGACTGTTTCCTTCCCTCCCTCCATATATAGATTGTTTCCTTCCTCCTCCAATTCTCTTCTTAGTTGTTCAAAAGAGTTGAATGTTGATCTAGTCCTATCCAAAGGACACTGCAAGTTCTGGATCCCCCAAGTAATCAGCCATCTTGGAAACATAACTCATATAGAAAACTGTGTCCTAAGGAAAGTAAGATGTTCCTTTAGGGACACTTAAACATAATGTAGTTTCAAGGAATTTCCCTGCTATGTATACACGTATACTATGTGTACACATACACACACCCACGTTACTTGATGGCTGATGTAAGTAGTGTAGTTTCAAGTAGATCAGCCTTTAAAAAAAAAACACTATATATTCATGACTGGAAGATGTTTCTGACAAGTTCCTTTTTTAAAATTTTTTTTTTAATTTCTTTTCAGTGTAACAGTATTCATTGTTTTTGCACCACACCCAGTGCTCCATGCAATCCTTGCCCTCTCCAATACCCACCACCTGGTTCCCCTAACCTCCCACGTCCCCACCCCTCAAAACCCTCAGGTCATTTGTCAGAGTCCATAGTCTCTCATGGGTCACCTCCCCTTCCAATTTACCCCAACTCCCTTCTCCTCTCTAACTCCCCTTGTCCTCCATGCTATTTGTTATGCTCCACAAATAAGTGAAACCATAGGATAATTGACTCTCTCTGCTTGACTTATTTCACTCAGCATAATCTCTTCCAGTCCCGTCTATGTTGCTACAAAAGTTGGGTATTCGTCCTTTCAGATGGAGGCATAATACTCCATAGTGTATATGGACCACATCTTCCTTATCCATTATCTGTTATTCATCATCCATTATCTGTTGAAGGGTATCTTGGTTCTTTCCACAGTTTGGTGACTGTGGCCATTGCTGCTATAAATACTGGGGTACAGATGGCCCTTCTTTTCACTTCAGCTGTATCTTTGGGGTAAATACCCAGTAGTGCAATAGCAGGGTCATAAGGAAGCTCTATTTTTAATTTCTTGAGGAATCTCCACACTGTTCTCCAAAGTGGCTGCACCAACTTGCATTCCCACCCACAGTTTAAGAGGGTTCCTCTTTCTCCACATCCTCTCCAACACATGTTGCTTTCTGTCTTGCTAATTTTGGCCATTCTAACTGGTGTAAGGTGGTATCTCAATGTGGTTTTAATTTGAATCTCCCTAATGGCTAGTGATGATGAACATTTTTTCATGCCTTGACAGGTTCCTTAAACACAGTGTTCTGAGGAGTTCAACAACTGGTTTTTAGTAGTCTTATGCACAAAGAGAAAACACTTGTGGTTTTTATTTAATTTCTTTTCAGTGTAACGGAATTCATTGTTTATGCACCACACCCAGTGCACCATGGAATACTTGCCCTCCATAATACCCACCACCAGGCTCCCCCAACCTCCTACACCCTGCCCCTTCAAAAACCTTTAAAATAAAGATAGTTTTTCAGAGTCCAGTCTCTCATGGTTCATTTCCCCCTCCAATTTTCCTCAACTCCCTTCTCCTCTCCATCTCCCCATGTCCTCAGTGTTATTTCTTATGCTCCACAAATAAGTGAAACCATATTAAAACACTTGTGTTCTAAAGGAAAGAAGATGTTGCCTGGAGCATGGATAAAAGAACACTGTCAGTTAAGATTTGGCCACAGTGCCAATTCATTGCATTGAAACGACAGGGGATGTTTCTTGAAGATTTTTCTTTTTTTTTTTTTTTAATATTTTATTTATTTATTTGACAGAGAGAGATCACAAGTAGGTAGAGAGGCAGGCAGAGAGAGAGAAGGAAGCAAGCTCCCTGCTGAGCAGAGAGCCCGATGCGGGGCTCAATCCCAGGACCCTAAGATCATGACCTGAGCCAAAGGCAGAGGCTTTAACCCACTGAGCCACCCAGGTGCCCCTCTTGAAGATTTTTCAAGGCATTAGTGTTCCAAGGAATGAAGGACAAGGACACATTCTCTGGACTCTTCACATAAGTACTTGAACTCATATGTGAAAAAAAAAGTTGTTACTTAAGCGATGCTTTAAAAGCACAGAGTAGTTTCAAGAAGTTAAGCACCTGTTTTTGTTTCAGCTAATGTGTCCTCACATAGCATGCAAATGAAAAGAAATTGTCAACTCAAGGACACGTTCAGCAGAGTGTAGTTCCAGGGAGGTAAACGCATGGATTTGTTCCTACTTATTCTACACCTTCTATCCATTATATGCCATTACAACGCTTATGTCTTCATGAATGGAATATGTTACTTGACACGTTTTTAAACACAGTGCAGTTTTAATTAGGCGCAAAGGCTAGGACTCCCAGGACTATGTTAAATAACAAGCAAAAGAATTAAACGGGGTTCTTTCTTACAGCATACACAAAAAATAAACTGCAAGCGGATGAATGACCTAAATATGTGACAGGGAACCAAGAAATACCTAGAAGAGAAGAAAGGCTGCAACTTCTTTGACCTAGGCTGCAGCACTTTCTTGCTAGACACAGCTCTAAGGCAAGGAAAACCAAAGCAGAAACAACCTATTGGAACTTCATCAGGATACAAAGCTCTGGCACAACAAGGAAACAGTCAGACAAAGTAGAGGGCAACACATGGAATGGGAGAAGGTATTTGGAAGTGACTTAACAGATAAAGGGCTAGTATCCAAAACTGGTAAAGACTATGAAACTCAACACCCAGAAACCAAACACTCCAGTGAAGAAAAGAGTGAAAGGCATAAACAGACATTTCTCCAAGGAAGACAACCAAATGGCTTGCAAACATGTGAGAAAATGCTAGGCATCACTTGGCATCCGGAAACTACCAATTAAAACCACAATCAGTTCCATTAGTCATCAAGGGCTTTCTCCAACTTAGCTATTGCCTGGGTAATTGTTAGCGTGGATTCCCTTTCTGACATACTGTCAATGTCCATATTCAATAGCTCTGATGCAGAAGGCCCAGTCTCTGAATTTTTTCTTCTGTTGGGCTTTCCTCCTCCTAGTCATTTTGGTGAGAGATGGCTGAACAGATGTTTAGCTGAATGTACCAACCGTGGTGCAGGGAAGGTGCACCCTGGAACGATTCTGAGCAATTGAGAGTCCCCACCAAAATGAAAGAAAAAAGAAAAAAAAGAGACAGAGAGACAGGGGAAAAAAAGAAAGATAAAATAAAAAAGAAGGCCCAGCCCAAACAGGCCCCAAGGTAAGATTTATTAAGTATACAAACAAAAACAGACAAACAAAACGACCTACAAAAGTAGATGAAAAGAGGAAAAAAAATAAATAAAAACAAAAATAGAACCTTGTCAAAAATAACCCCAAATATAAGATTTATATACTCCTAGCACAAAAACAAATACACAGAAACACTGGCAGAAGAAAAAGATGGGAGAGTGGTTATAAATTCTCAGTGTGTGGGCGTGGAAGGTTATTTTGATTCTTCCTGGATGTATCTTGATATCTTTGTTAAAGGACTCAACTTTCCTAAGATAAAGGGGGATTAAAACTGGTTTGTATTTATGAAGTAGTGGTGGTTGTTCTCTTGTCCCCCCCTTTTTTTTTTGTTGGCTTTCTGGGGGAGGGGCCTGCTGCCTGGGTTTTCAGGCAGTATTCCTAGAGTTAAGTCCTCCTGCCCCCATCCAGGTGGTGGGCTCTGAGGAAACTGTTTTTTCAGGTTTTTGTTCTCTGGAGGTATTTTTGTTTGTTTGTTCTTTTGTTTTTTCTCCCCTTGGTGGCTTTTGATGATTTTTGGAGGTTTAGAGGAAAGCAAAGTGCACCCAGTCCTCCCTCTCAGAGAGAAGTCTCAGTTTCTTCCCCTCTGGGTGCTCCAGAGCACATAAATTCCCTCTCTGCTGCTGGCAGAACACATTCCCAGTCACAGTCTCTGGGGTCACAGGAACTCCCACTTGTACCCCAAACCATGAGAAATAATAGCCCTGGCTGTCTGGCAGGTCCAGACTGCCAGAGAGGTCCCAAGCAGAGATAGTACACTAGATTTTCATGCTGGCCAGGGCTGGGAGTGCTCAGACTCTCCGGGTCTAAGAGCGCTCTGGCTGGCTCCTGCAGGCACCTCTCTCAGGGGAGGGTGTAAGGCACGACTCACTCTGGTCACGCAGCACATAAGTGGAGAATGCAAAAGCCTATGGTCCTGCTGGCTGGCAAGGCACCCTCACCCTCAGGGGCTCCACCACCCAGACGCTCTCAGGTGCAAGCCCATGGCTCAGGACCAAGACCTGACTTTTTCGCTGCACTCTCTGCTTCAGCGCCAGCTGTGGCTATCCTAGGTCTGTGGGCTTAAGCCCCTGTCCCTAACCACCTGATTCCCCCAATTTCGCCATCCTTTGCTCTTTTTGAGTGCTTTCAACCAGAATCCAAGTCAATGCTGTTCCCCAATTACAGGGCACTCTCCTATTGGGGTATTACTTTCCAATGGGACACTTCTAGTGGCTCCCTCCCCCTTTTGTTTATCTTCCGATATCAGTCTGATGTTTCCCCTCTGCTTTATATGCCCACTGGCGTTTTCTGCCCTGTAGAGACCCAGAAGTGTGTAATTCTAACTGCAGACATTTCATGGATGATCAGAGTCCTTTGGTAGGTAACCAGCTCACTTTAGGAGACAGGTTAAAATGGCACCTCCTCCTACTTCTCTGCCATATTGTCTGCACTGCTGCTTAGTTTTGAAACGAGGTCTGTCTTCATCTCGGAAGACATGCCTGGAGAGACCCATTGTACACGAAGAGGTTCCACAGAGTTCAGCATATATTACTTACGGTGTATTGCACCAGAGAGGATGGCTAACACTCCTGTCTGCCTGGGACATGGTAGTGGAAGGATGGTTCTTCACAGGATTCCTTCTCATAGGTACAGAGAGGGATCTTTGCTGATGCTGTCACTCAGACATTGCAAAGTTCTTCCATCTTTTTGAACCATACTTCATGAAACTGCCTTACTGAAAGTAAGGCCTCTTGGAGTTAATATATGGCACTTTACTTGGGCTTCTTCAAGTACATTTGAAATAATTTCTGTCTTCATGAAACAAGGTTTTAGTGGAAAGATGCAAGCTGCACACACTTGCATCTCCCACTAAGCACATGGCACTCTCTGTGTCCCTTCATTACCATGTTTGAACAGACTTCCATCTTCCAGAGAGCTGGTGTTCGCTGAAAGGTGGTTTCTCTCCACTATTGTTTCTTAGAGTTCCATAACTGCAATTTGCTGGCCCTATTCCTGAAACCAGGGATTCATTGAACTTAACCTGCACACACTTCGGCTTCCTAGGGGAGATTTTCTCAGTTTTCACTATCTTTCACACACACTTTTTTTTTTTTTTTAAGATTTTATTTATTTATTTGACTGAGAGAAATCACAAGTAGACGGAGAGGCAGGCAGAGAGAGAGAGAGGGAAGCAGGCTCCCTGCCGAGCAGAGAGCCCGATGCGGGACTCGATCCCAGGACCCTGAGATCATGACCTGAGCCGAAGGCAGCGGCTTAACCCACTGAGCCACCCAGGTGCCCCTCACACACACTTTTGAGTCCACTTCTGTCCTATGGCCAGACCATATTTGTGAATGGATGGTTGCTCTACAGTGGTGTTTGAGTTGGAAGGTGTTTTCTCGAAGGACTTGTTTCTCACTCAGAGTGAAGTGCATGACACATTCCTCAAAATCTCAAACACTATACTGGACATGCATCTGTCTTTTGAATGAATGCCCTTTTTGGGTTAAGTGGCGTTCACTACAACATTGCCTCTTGGACTTAAGCAAAAGGTACACTCTCTAGCTTCCCTGCTTAGTTGTGAAATGAGGTCTGTCTTCAAGATGGAAGACACGCCTGAGGAGACCCATTGTACATGAAGTGGTTCCACAGAGTTCAGCATATATTCCTTACTGTGTATTGCATGACAGAGGTTGGCTGATACTCCCGTCTGCCTGGGATGTGGTAGTGGAAGGATGGTTCTTCACAGGATTCCTTCCCATAGGTATGGAGAGAGACTTTGTAGATGTTGTCACTCAGACATTGCAATGTCCTTCTGCCTTCACGAACAATACTTCCTGAAACTGCTTCCTGAAAGTAAGGACTCTTAGACTTAATATAAGGCACTTTCCTTTGCCTTCCTCAGGTACATTGGGAATAATTTTTGTCTTCATGAAACAAGGTTTTAGGGGAAACACATGCTGCACACACTCGTATCACCCAGCTAAGTGTATAGCACTCCTTGTATCCCTTCACTCCAAAGTTTGAATAGGCTTCCACCTTCCAGAGAGATAGTGTTTGCTGAAAGACCGTTTCCCTCCAGTGTTATTTCTTAGAGTTCCATTCCTGCAATTTACTGAACCTCTTCCTGAAATCAGGGATTCATTGAACTTAACCTTCTGCAAACAGGTCAGTTTCCTACGGGAGATTATTTCAGTTTTCCCCATTGATCGCATAATCTTTTGAGTCCACTTCTGTCCTCTGGCCTGACCATGATTGTGGATGGATGGTTGCTCTACAATGTTGTTTGAATTGAAAGGTGCTTTCACAACAGACTCACAGTGAAGTGCATGACACCTTCCTCTATCTCTCACACACTGTATTGGACATGATTCTGACTTCCGGATGAATACCCCTACGGGGGTACTGACCTTCACTATGATGTTGCCTCTTGGCTTTAAGCAAAAGGCACACTCTCTAGCTTCCCTCCCTAGTTTTGAAATGATACCTGTGTTCATCATGGAAGACAAATGTGGAGACACCCATTGTACATGAAGTGGTTCCACAGAGTTCAGTATATATTATTTACTGTGTATTGCACCACAGGTTGGTTAACACTCCCGTCTGCCTGGGACATGGTAGTGGAAGGATGGTTCTTCACAGGATTCCTTCTCATGGGTACGGAGAGGGAACTTTGTAGATGCTGTCACTCAGACATTGCAAAGTGCTTCCATCTTCATGAAGGATACTTCCTGAAACTGCTTTCTGAAAGTAAGGAGTCTTAGACTTAATATATGGCACTTCCCTTTGCCTTCCTCAAGTATATTTGAAATAACTTCTGTCTTCATGAAACAAGGTTTTAGGGGAAAAACTCATGCTGTCCACACTTGTATCTCCCAGTTAACTACATGGAATTCTCTGTGTCCCTTCACTCCAACGTTTGAATAGGCCTCCACTTTCCAGAGAGATGGTGTTCACTGAAAGGCTGTTTCTCTCCAGTGTTGTTTCTTAGAGTTCTAGTCCTGCAATTCGTTGACCATCTTCATGAAACCAGGGATTCCTTGAATTTAACCTTTTGCACACACTTCGGCTTCCTTGGGGAGAATATCTCAGGTTTCCCTGTGCTTCATACACACCTTTGAGTCTGCTTCTGTCCTCTGGCCAGACCATGTTTGTGGATGGATAGTTGCTCTACAGTGGTGTTTGAGTTGGAAGGTGCTTTTTCAACAGACTTGTTTCTTGCTTACACCAAGGAGCATGACACCTTCCTCAAGCTCTCACACACTGTACTGAACATGAATCTGTCTTTTGAATGAATGCCCTTTTCGGGGTAAGTGGCTTTCACGACAATGTTGTCTCTTGGCCTTAAACTCAAGGTACACTCTCTGGCTTTCGTGCTTAGTTATGAAGTGATGTCTGTCTTCTTGATTGAAGATGTGCCCCAGAGAGCCATTGTACATGAACTGGTTCCACAGAGTCCAGGATATATTACTTACAGTGTATTGCACCATAGAGGTTGCCTAACAGTTGGGACTGCCTGGGAGGTGGAAGTGGAAAGATGGTTCTTCACAGGATTCTGTGTCAAAGGTAAGGACAGGGATTTTTGCCGATGCTGTCAGACAGTGCAAAGTGCTTCCATCTTCATGAACCAAATTCTTTGAAACTGTCTTATTGACATTAAGGCCTCTTAGTGTTAATATGTGGGACTTTGCTTTGGCTTCTTCAAGTACATTTGATATCCCTTCTGTCTCATGAAGGAAGGCTTTAGTAGAAAGACGCATGTTGCACACACTTGTATCTCCCAGCTAAGTACATGGCATTCCCTGTGACCCTTCACTCTAATGTTTGAATAGACTTCCACCTTCCAGAGAGTTGGCATTCACAGAAAGATGGTTTCTCTCCCATTTTGTTTCTTAGAGTTACATTCCTGGGATATGGCAAACCCTCTTCCTGATACCAGGGATTCTTTGAACTTAACCTTCTGCAAACACATCAGGTTCCTAGGGGAGAATATCTCAGTTTTCCCCATTGATTGCACATTCTTTTGAATCTACTTCTGTCCTCAGGCCAGACCTTGTTTGTGGATGGATTGTTGCTCTACAGTGTTGTTTGAGTTGAAAGGTGCTTTCTCAACAGACTTACTTCTCACTCACAGTGAAGAGCATGACACCTTCCTCTATCTCTCACACACTGTATTGGATATGCTTCTGTCTTCCAGATGAATGCCCTCTTTGGGGAACTGGCCTTCACTACAACGTTACCTCTTGGCTTTAAGCAGAAGGCACACTTTCTAGCTTCCCTGTTTTGTTTTGAAATGAGGTCTGTCTTCATGATAGAAGACATGCCTGGAGAGACCGATGTACAGGAACTGGTTCCACAGAGTCCAGGACATATTGCCTACCGTGTATTGCACCACAGAGGTTGGCTAACACTCCTGTCTGCCTGGGACTTGCTAGTGGAAGGATCGTTCATCACAGGATTTCTTCTCATAGGTATGGAGAGGGAACTTTGTAGATGCTGTCACTCAGACATTGCAAAGTGCTTCCATCTTCATAAATGATACTTCCTGAAACTGCTTCCTGAAAGTATGGACTCTTAGACTTAATATAGGGCACTTTCCTTTGCCTTCCTCAAGTACATTTGCAATAACTTCTGTCTTCATGAAATAAGGTTTTAGGGGAAAGACGTACGCTGCCCAAACTTGTATCTCCCAGCTAACTACATGGCATTCCCTGTGTCCCTTCACTCCAATGTTTGAACAGGCTTCCACCTTCCAGAGAGATGGTGTTCACTGAAAGGTGGTTTCTCTCCAGTGTTGTTTCTTAGAGTTCTATACCTGCAATTTGATGGCCCTCTTCCTGAAACTAGGGATTCTTTGAACTTAACCATTTGCACACACTTCAGCTTCCTTGGAGTGATTTTCTCAGTTTTCCCTATTGTTTGCACACACTTTTGGGTCCACTTCTGTCCTCTGGTCTGACCATGATTGTGGATGGACAGTTGATCTACAGTGCTGTTTGAGTTGAAAGTTTTTTTTTTTAATCAGACCTGTTTCTTGCTCACCTTGAAGTGCATGATGAATTCCTCAATCTCTCATATACTCTATTGGCCATGAGTCTGTCTTTCTGATGAATCCCCTCTCTGGGGTACAGGTGTTCACGACACCATTGCCTCTTAGCCTTAAGCACAAGGTACACTCTCTAGCTTCGCTGCTTAGTTTTGAGATGAGGTCTGTCTTCATGGTGGAAGATGTGTCTGGAGAGACCCATGGTACACGAACTGGCTCCACAGAGTTCAACATATATTATGTACAGTGTATTGCTTAAAAATGACTGTATCTATGAACTGCATAGAAAATCTTTACCATATAAAAATAAACATAAAAACTTAAATAGTTTTGTTAGCTATAAACATTTAAACATAAATAGTCAAATGACATATCTTCATATAATCATTTAATTTTATATTATAAAAATACCATTGTACTGAATTTGTACAACACAGTTAAGTAGACCTGACATTACCAGGGCTTGGTGGCAAAGTTTTCTCTTTTCAATCCATTTTGTTCTATTCTTGTGTTGTCTGTTTTGAACTTTTTGGAGAAGAGCAAATTGGCACCACTGAGCTTTGAAATGGCAGAAAAGAAAGAAAGGGGTTTTGTGTGGTGACAGAAGCCAGAAGAAGCCTGTTTTGCTCACTCCTAACCATGACCCTGCTCCTACTTACTGGTTTGCCCTCAATAAAGTGTCAATGATTCTCCCCCTTGAATTACTTGGCTTGTAATCATCCAGCCTTCTGTTCACCATGAAGAAGAATAACATTTATTCAGTGCTAACTGAGCGGTTGGCCCATGGTTTAACTTTTACCACTATAGTGTCAGGGGGTAGGTGGTAGTATTATCCTCATTCCTGTAGAGGAGAAAAGTGAGGTTTCAGAGTCAAGTAACTGGTCCAATTTTCTGGAAGTAGTGACTTGGCTGGAGCTCACTCTGTACCTGTACTCTAAATTTGCTCACATACTTTTTGAGATGGTCACTGGGGACTAGGGATGTTATCACGGGTCACAGTGAATGTTATTAAAAGGGAAACAAAGCTCTGATTTTATGTTAATTTCATTAACAAACTATTTTACCCAAATCTTAAATTTAGCATACCTATTCATACATTGCAAAATGGTGAGCAGTATTCAGCTGAATTACACAATTAACAAGATGACATCCCATCTATAGGGCTGCCTATGTGTTCTTTAAGAGTGAAGTAAAGCAGGGGAAAAAAAGTATCTCTCTATCATATTTTAAGTTTACCCATGAATCTCTACAATGAGATTTTCTGTGGTTTGAATATATACAATAAGGTATTTTTAAAAAGATTATTTCTTTATTTACTTGGAGAGAGAGAGAGAAAGCACAAGCTGGGAGAGGGAGAAGAAGACTCCCTACTGAGCAGAGAGCCCGATGGGGTACTCAATTTCGGGATTCTGGGATTGTGACCTGAGCTGAAGTCAGACACTCAGCCACAGTGTTAGAAGTGAAGTGTTCTGTGTGAATATGGTAATATGAAAGCAGATGGGAGAACTCTATTGTTTCCTTGACATACACTCTCACACAAAATATTATGTATGCCAGGTCTTTGCTGATGTGATATGGCACATATTCAAGTTCTAGTGAAATATCATAAAGAGTCACCTCAAAAACCAAACAAACATACAAAATATGAATGAGCTGGGATAAAATAAGCAATGTTTCCTCTTTCCTATCAAGAGGAAGGACATTCCTGAATTATCCATGATTTTTCTCTTACCTGAATAACCATATAGTTCAATAGTACTTGAAGAAAAAAGCATGTTTGGTCCTCAGTGATCCTTTCCCCTGATATGGCCGGCAAGAGCGGAGTGATTTCTTGTGCATATATCCTTACTCCAGAGTGGGGAAAAAAGGAGTTCTTTCACCAACGTTCAAAGGGTTTTTAAAAAATGGCCTCCATTAAAATACATCTGCCCCTCCTTTGGAACCTGCTCACACTACACTCCAGGCCAGTGAGCATCCAGGGCTTGGAAATATGGTACAAAGTCCCATGAAGCCACCTTTCCCTCTAAACCATTCTTCTTTCTGCCAAATTCTGCTTTGGTCAGCCTAAGGATCAAGTACCTGTCATGGGGCAATAAAGTGATATGCATTAATCAATCAATGGCCCTAACTGGCAAGTTCCTTAAAACTCATGGGGCACAGATGGCTGCGATGACTATTCCCAGGAAGCAGCTTCTGTCTTTCCATGAATGCAGCATGAAAATACACAGCTGGGTGAGCAGATAAATGTCCACTCATGAAACAACCATGATGAGGACAATAAACAGTAGTTTTGGATGGCAGATTTAAATTTCATTCACAGCTAAGAAAACACTCCAGATACATGATGTGTCTCTACTTCCTGCTGTTCCCAACATCTGATTCCTCCCTTCCATTCCTGTTTCCACCACTTCAGTAAATGTCTCCTGTCCTCATTTCATATAAAAAAGGCTCTGATTCTTTCTATCCTAATGTCTGTAAGACATTGCTGTGAAAAAGAGCAGGGGATAATTCCTCCTCCAAACCCATCTACGAAATAAAGAGTTCTATTCGGGATCATGACAAGCTGAGGAATCCCTCAAGAGAACTTCCAAAGTCATTTCAACATGTAAGGCTGGCTAAAATGTTCCTCACCATCCACCACACCAGGGTTAGGACTGATGAATATCTCCACCGTGCAGGTCCCTCTGGATGACATGATCACTGGGAAACCAGGCACGAGGCAAGCAAAAAGCACCTGCTCTACTGCACAGTTTGTCTGAAGTGCTTGAAGCCACAGAAGAAACAGCTTGACTCCTTCAGATATTATCTAAAAAACAAAATTAAAGGTGGCAAAATTAAACACATGTTTATGCAGATATGCAATGCAATGCAGATTCAGTTCTGAGAAAGAAAAAACTAGAAGTTAAAGGTACTGTTAAATTCCTGCACCAAGTTCTTAGTGACAAGGAAGCAGGGGTGCTGCAAGAAGCCCAAGGGTGAAGAGTTGGGGTCTGGAGCCACAGTGCCTGGTTCCAATGCAGGCTCTGCTTCTTGCTAGCTTAGCTGTGGCCAGTGGAGAACCACTGAACTTCTCCCTTTGCATCAGTCTCCCCCTCTGAAAAATAGGGATAATAAAAGAATTTACCACAAAGTGCTGGCACAGGGTTAAGTGACTTACAACAGTGCCTGTATTATTAACTGCCAATTAATCATAAAAACAATGCAAAGACAATCGTTCTCCAAATTTACAGTGTGCTATGAATAGGGTTTTTGTTATGTCACTATAATATGCACATGTATCATGGAAAGTTCTTGAAAAATCTCAGAGCTAAATAAGACCTTAAAGACCTGGCTTAGTTATCTGACCTTGAAGCCCAGTCATCAGGCATTTCTACATCAGCCCTCCTTTTCACCTGTGCAGGGAGCTACCTCGAGGGCTGCCACCAAAGCATCACTTCCACAAAGAGCCATTCAGAATTTTCTGGGACTCATGTCATCATTGGACTTCTGGCATAAGTCCATTGTTCCTGGTGGATGCTTCCAGTAGTATGAAATGGAACACGCTCAATGAGGGCAGAGGGTTGTGTCTGACTGGCCCACCACCATATCTCCAGCACCTAGAAAGGTGCCTGAAACACGTAGCTGGCATCCAGTAAATGTGTGTAATAAATGAGTGAACTAAACAAGAATAGATACGTACTGGTAGACATGGCCTGTGGAGTATAGCTTCAAAAGCAGGAGAGTATTGAGACTCCTACATGGTAAGTTGCATGGCACTGAGTTAAAGAAAATGGGTCCTACAATCAGACCAAAGGTTAAACCTCGAAAGCTGTGTGATCTTGGACAAGTCACCTACAACAACAAAGACCCCGGTCTTCCATTGACAACAGCTGGGAAGAGAGAATCCATTTCAGAAGGAAAGGGGACACCGGATGGCTGTGTACAACACTTATATTGTTGTCAAGATGGCAGTGTAAATTCATTTTATGGGGTCCCACACCATCATCCCCCACTACCATTTGAAATACATGGCAATGATAGATGAAATATATATGTATATATATTTTTAAATATTTATTTATTTATTTGACAGATCACAAAGTAGGCAGAGAGGCAGACAGAGAGAGAGAGAGAGAGAGAGAGAGAGAGAGGAGGAAGTAGGCTCCCTGCCGAGCAGAGAGCCCAATGCAGTCGATCCCAGGACCCTGAGATCATGACCTGAGCTGAAGAGACAGGCGTAACCCACTTAGCCACCCAGGTGCCCCTAGATGAAATATATTTTTAAGAGAAGAGTAAAGTTAGCAAGTTAACCTCGGTAAAAAACAAAACAAACAAAACCCAAAACTGACAAACATCCCCATAAAGCAGCAACCACAGAAATTCTCAGTGATGCACAGATGTGTAGCCACAGGAAAAGGTGTCTGGAGACCAACTTCAAGGAGGATAAGTTGCTCCCACTGGAGATATAGGCAGACTGAAAGGCCTGCTCGCTTGCTGCCTGAAGCTGCAACTTCAACTGGGTTGGCGCCTTGATTGCACACCACTTGCTCCACCAGAACACTGTGAGATTTCCAGTAGCTCATTACATCTAAACACTACTGCCTCCTTTAACAAGGTTTCGCTTCCAGATTGCCCCTGACTTACAGGGATAGGCAGCAGGTGTCCCTACACATGCTCCTTCCAAACTCCTCTCTCTGCTTTCTTCTGTTGAGCATCTGACTTTTTTTAAAAAAGATTTTTATTTATTTATTTGAGAGAGAGACAGAGAGAGAGAGCATGAGAGGCGGGAAGGTCAGAGGGAGAAGCAGACTCCCCATGGAGCTGGGAGCCTGATGCGGGACTCGATCCCGGGACTCCGGGACCGTGACCTGAGCCGAAGGCGGTTGCTTAACCAACTGAGCCACCCAGGCGCCCCTCTCTGCTTTCTTCTGATCCACTTTTTATTTATGGGCTAGCTCTACAGGATATCCCTCCTGTGATTAAACAGGTCTTAATAATCCTACCTTTTGTAAAGGAAGCCTTCCCCAATTATTTATATGTTGATAAATATTTACCTCTGAATCTCTATAAATCATCACTTTATATGGCACCAACATGTAGAAAATAAGAATGAAGTTACCCAATTTTCAGAATGAACCATACAAATTACAACCTACCTTCTAAAGCCAGAGACAGAAAGAAAACATCTGCATAAAAAAAAAGTGATGCGGGTTCCTTATTCATTCATATTTATTGTGCAAAATGGAAGTTTTAGGAAGATTAGAATAATGCATACTTGTTCTATTATATAGGCAACTAATCCTCTGTAGATGGTAATTATGGTATCCATAATTCCATCCCGAATCTAGAATTTCTGGACAAGAGGAGAGGGTATTAAAATCTCCTCTGTGAGAGGCAGAGCATTATAGTGTCTGGCTCTGGCCTTCCTGCTGCAGGACAAGACTTGCAATTAGTGATGACAAATGGAATTCACAAAACATTTCTGGGCTTTAGAGGACATCGGAAAACTAAGAAAGGACTTAGAAGATGGTAGGAAAGGAAACAGGAAGAAGGAAGGTGGCAGACAAAGTGAGCCAAAACCTGATCTGTAAGCAACATGCTCAAGAGAAACAAATCAGGGTGCCAGAGAACAAATGCCATTTTCACTGCAGGATCTCTACAAGTCTGTGCCCTCCAGACCCCAGTTCCCACCACATGGTAAGTTAGGGTAACTGAGCCTGAGCTTTCCTTAATAAACCAGGACCCTCAAATGGAACCAAAGTGATCCCAACCAAGAACACTCCCAGCCTCTTGGCAAAGGAAAGACAAACCCTCCAGAAAAACACAGAATTAAAAGAGATTACATCTATGTTCCAATAAATTTGGTCTCAAAATCCCATCACAGAGCACGCAAGAAATGAGGCCACTGTGAGAGACAGCAGACTGAGGGAAAATGAAGGCTTTAGACACTGGAATGATCAGATACAGAATAGGAAATATTATATGTTAATTGTTTAAGAACACAAAAGAGGTTTAAAAATGAAGAAGGATCAAGAGCCTATCAAAAGCAACAGGCCAAGTGTAAACATGGAACTGAAGGAAGTTAAATGGGGACCAAAAATCACTGAGACGTAAAACACAACAGAATGGTGGGGCAGTAGATGAGCCCCAAATGAAGGACTTCACACACTGCACACAAGAAGTGAAGACATTCCCCAGAATGCAACACAAGGAGTCAGGAGAAGAGTATGAACGTCAGCTCTAGAGACATGGACAACAGATGGGAGGTTTAGATAAGAATCTGGGAAGTACCGCAGAAGGACAGAGTCAACATTTCAGAAGACAACAGCTGAGGATTTTACAGAAATGATAAAACCAGAAATACAGGAAATGCACAGATAACAAGCAAGACAAGAATTCTTCAACTAGACATTTTGTGGTAAAGCTACAGAACACCAAAAACTAAGAAAAAGGTTTTAAGGAAAGCCAGAGAGAAAAGGCATTTAAAGGAATGAACAGGGTGGAAGCAGGGTTTAAAGTTGCTACAGTGATAAGGGACGCTAGTAAAATGGTAAAATTTTAAAATGGTAAAAAAAATTAAAATGGTAAAAAGGGTGACAGGAGTATTTTTACTGCCACTACTGCTAATACTGTGTCTAATGCAAATAACAACTGAAGACTGTGAAGTTTAATCTGGAACAGAAAAAACTAAATGAATTATGACCCTCAAAAGAAGGATCATGCCAATGAATTTCACAACTCTAGTGATCACTTTCAAAGCATCTCCTCTTTTTATCATAGCATTTGTATCATGTCCGGGATGAGATATTACAGCATACATGATAGAATATTTTAAAACAATAGTCCATTTTGTTCATACTCCATGTTGAAAGCAAATGACTCTGTCAAACACTTTGAAGAAGGAGAAAGTAGTGGGGCCATGTTTTGTCAAGAAAGCCCAGGGAGAAAAGTAGGTAGTAAAACCTCAGTAAGAAAATGAACACCATTTTCTTCTGCTTTGTTCTCTTTTTTGTTTTCTTGTTGTTGGTATCCTTTTTTTTTTTTTTTTTTTTTTTGGTCTTTCCCAGAAATCACTTCATATATGCACATTTATCTGTTCAACTTCAGTGAAAGTTGGGAGGGAAAGGTGCCAGAACTTTTGAATGGCTGTCTTCAGCTGAGTGCTTATTTTCTTCTTTCAGTTTTTCTGGGGTTTCCCACTATTCTTCAATAAACATGTGTTGCTTTCTGGCAGGGGAAAGCCAAATGCATATTTAAAAGAAGTAATGGCAGGTCATCCGTCCATCCAGGTCAGGAGACAGCCTACCAGGGCAGGCAGAGAGGGTAGTAGACTCCCCTCTGTGAGTTCCTGCCCTCTTGGTCTTTCCTCAGCCCTTGCTCTCTGCTCTGTCTCTCCAGTCACACCCCAAACCCAGAGCAACAAAAGGACTGTTCAAAACTTAAACCCTGTGAGAAGGGCCATGCAGAGGTAAGGAGAGCCCTGTAAGACTCTGAGCCATGTGGTCTGTATCTGAGACTGCACATCTCCTTGAGCCACGTTCCATTCCCTCCATGCCTAATGTTGGCCTCAGGTTCTACAGAAGCAGTCAGGGCATCCATACACTCCTCTCTGTGTGCTTTTCTGTATACCTGATCCCATCTCAACCCACAACCCCCAGAACCATGCACCATGTGTCATCTCCCTTCAGTCAACCTGCAAATAGGTAAACACAGCCTGTAAAACCCATGCTCAACCAAGCTATGCCTGGAGTTATGATCGTCTGTCTTTACCATCAAACTTCCTAAAAGGCTATTCTTGTGTGTGGCCTCCATGGTCTCACACCCAGTCACTCTATCTCTCTGTCTGGCTTAGGACTCCACTACTCACCTTGCCTTTTCTTTCAGTACTCAGTGACCACCTCCTCGATCTACCACCACCCCCTAATCAAGCTGCTCTGCAACTTTTTGCATCATTGAACATTGCTGACATTTCATTCCTTGAAATCTCTCTTCTCTAGACATCTGTGCAAAAATGCTTTCCTGGCATCAAAGCCACATCCCTCCCCTTCCAGCAACTACTCCTTTACCCTTCCTCTTTATCTGCCCAAGAAAAGAAGGAATTACCCTAAATCCTTAACTGTCACTCTACAAGGAGTATGTCCCTTGGCAACAGCATGATTGCATCTCTCTTCCCCCAAGCACCCATCCCTACATTTTGACTGTCCAAACCAGAACCTACACCTGCAGGTCCCACAGCCACCTCAACTGAGACTGCCTAAAGCTGCACTCCTCCTCTTACCTCCTGGACCTGGCTCCCTTCCTGAGTCCCCACGACTGTTGTGGCAGTTGACACATCAGACTCAACATTCTGAAAGCACAGATGAGCCTACTGCAGCATTTTTTTCCATAGCTGAGATATGGAAGCAGCCCAAGTGTCCAGCAACAGAAGACAAAGTGGTACATACACAAAATGGTATATTACTCAACCATCAAAAAGGATGAGCTCCTGATATTTACCACAGTATGGATGTACCTAGAGGGTACTGTGCTAAGCAAAATAAGTCAGACAGAAAAAAACAAATACTGTATTTCCAGGGATGAATCCTTGAAAAATGCCCTACATACCCAAGTTTTAACGCAGGGCCAGTAGCTACAGTTTTAGCATATATCACCACGATGTAAAATAAAATCTTTAAGAAAAAAAGTGAAATAATAAGACAACAACAGCTAGGGTAAAAAGACTTAACAATTGTCTTGCTCATCATCACCAGCACCACCCCAGTTACACATCTGACCCCCAGGCCAGCATAGCAGGTGGAGGACAGGTCCAGGCAGAGAAAGTATTACTTGTTTTTCACATTTTTTGAAAAATGATAAACAGAAGAGATGCCTGGGTGTCTAGACTGGTTGAGCAGCTAACTCTTATCTCAGCTCGGGTCTTGATCTCACAGTGGTGAGTTTCAGTCCCACACTGGGCTCTGCACTGGGCGTGGAGCCTGTTTAAAACTAAACTAAACTAAAATAATACCTCTGTCAAATTTACGTAAATTCTGGGGTGCCTGGGTGACTCAGTGGGTTAAAGCCAGTTCACGGCTCAGTTCATGATCCCAGGGTCCTGGGATCGAGCCCCACATCAGGCTCTCTGCTCAGCTGGGAGCCTGCTTCCTCCTCTCTCTCTGCCTGCCTCTCTGCCTACTTGTGATCTCTGCCTGTCAAATTAAAAAAAAAAAAAAGTATGTGAATTCACAACCTACATGTAAGTTAATTTCTACTTGTTCTAAGACAGCATGAAAACAAAGATGTAGTTATCAAGACAGGAAGCAAGATAAATTGTGTATGCCATGTGCCGTGAGATGACCCCAACTGCATCCAAGTCAGCCATGGCCCTCCACACATCTACAAGAGAGGGCATATTATCCCCATTACCAAAGAGGAAACCAAGGCTCAGAGAGGTAAAAAAGAAAATGAGTCCAAGATCATAGCATCATTTAGCAGCACAGCCAGAATGTATAGAAATGACCCCCAAAAAGGCCACACCTAGTGAATGAATAGCTTAGTTATGAGTTATGAAAATCCCGGTAGAAGGCTCTCTAAGAAAGGCAGATAATCAATAAAGGAAAAATAAAGAGGCACCTGGGTGGCTCAGCCGGTTAAGCATCTGCCTTGGGCTCAGGTCATAATCAGAAATTGGGTTCTGGGATCTTGCCCTATGTCAGGCTCCCTGCTCAGCAAGGAGTCTGCTTCTCCCTCTGCCTCTGCTCCCCACTCATTCTCATAAACAAACAAACAAACAAATAAATAAAATCTTACCAAAAAAAAAAAAAAGGAAAAATAAAGACCATAAGCTTATAATAAAGATATGAATGACGAGTCAAAGCTTTTGGTGACACACACACACACACCTGCCAACAGTTCTCTGGCTAAAACATGGGTGGAAATGATGGGGTAGGAGGCACACAGGCCTGGACAGCACAGCCCCAGCAGATGGAGAACCCTGGTGTAGGATTAGCTACCTTCCAGTGTCCTTTAAAATGTTGAAACTAAAGAAATCTGAAAAATAATCTGAGGGGTTTGAAGCGGCAGGGGGTGGGAGGTTGGGGGAACCAGGTGGTGGGTATTAGAGAGGGCATGGATTGCATGGAGCGCTGGGTGGGGTGCAAACACAATGAATACTGTTATGCTGAAAATAAAAAATAATTAAATAATTAAATAATTAAACAAAAAACAGAAAACAACAACAAAAAAACTAAAGAAATCTGGTAGGGTTATTGAGGTCTCATCCCGGGGGGTGCCTGGTTGGCTCAGTCTGTTAGGCAGCAGCCTAACATGACTCAGGTCATGATCACAGGGTCCTGGGATCAAGTCCTGCATCAGACTCCTTGCCCAACCAGGAGCCTGCCTCTTCCTTTGCCTGTTGCTCCCCCTGCTTGTGTTCTCTCACTGACAAAGAAATAATCTTTAGAAAGAAAGAAGAAAGGAAAAGAGAAAAATAAAATCTGATCCACAGTATAGAACAGCATCCTTTGTGTTGGGCTGATTTTATTTGATTTTTTTTTAATTCTGACTTTATTTCAAAATGAAAAGTTAAAGAAAAAGTCAATTTTAACTATCACTCAGCTTTAAGGTACAACTGCTGATGTGTGAACCAGTTAAAGCAAATAAAAATTAATAGATTTTTGAATTTTTGTCTTTATATAGAACATTTGTAGGTATATTCTGCAGCAGATGTCACAAATGGAGAATTATACATGTTTTCAGTATTCTACTATACTGCTACGAATATTCATTGAAAGCATACAAATTTATTTGATTGATTTTTAAGTAGGCTCCACAGCCAGCATGGACACTTGTGCAGGTCTTGATCTCAGGACCCTAAGACCATGAACTGAGCTGAAGACAGACAATCTATTAAGCCACCCAGGCATCCCACTTTCTTGGGTTCTAATAGGACTTTTCCTAGGTTCTAATCCTAGCTGTACTGGCTGCCCAGGGGGAATGAAGTCCAGCACCACGAGAAAAGCATCCCAAGGCAGCAGTCCTCTGCAGGAGATTTGCTGGTGGCTGCCACCATCAAAGAGTGAGTGGGTTAAGGTATAGAAGCAAAGAGGGAACAATGATAGTCACTGCCTTTTGGGTGTCACTGAACCATCCTACTCACCTTCAGGAAGCCTGGCCCTTCTCCAGTCAACACAGCAAAAGCAAACTTGTTAGAAGAACAGGGGAGGGGGTCATCTCCCTCCCTCAGAAATAGAAGCAACCAGCCAAACAGTGCAGCACTGGAGGAAAAATAAAAATATGAAGGAATGTGGGGGCACCTGGGTGTCAGTCTGTTCAGCATCTGCCTTCAGGTCAGGTCCTGAACTCAGGGACCTGGGATCTGAGCCCCACATCAGGCTCCCTGCTCAGTGAGCAGTCTCCCTCTCCTTCTGCCCCTAGCTCATTCTCTCTCTCTCTCTCAAATAAATAAAATCTTTAAAATAAGAAATTTAAAAATGAAGGAATGAATCAAAATGCAGAATTCAGAAACAGATGAAACTACATATAAAAACCTGAAATATGACCCGGTGAGTGAGGAAGGATTATTAAATCATGATACTGTGTGAATTGATTGCCAATTTTTTCTTAGAACATAGAGCACACTGCACTACACCAAAACAAAAACACAAAATTAGGATTGAATACAAAAACAAAATTATATCAGTGTTATTCCATCAAGTGTTTCTCTAACCTACTGATCAGTTTATCCTCCAAAAGAATCTGGGCACCACCTCAGCACACATGAACACATTTTCAGGCCACAGTTCACACTGTTCCAGTCCCCAGTCTGAGTCCTGAGCCCTGGGCTCCTCCATGCAAAGCCACCACCAACTATGTCAGGCCCCTGCCCTAGAAATCCCCAAACCAAACCACTTCACAACAGGGAGACTCAGGGAAATTCAAATGGGCAGAAACTTGGGACTTTGACTTTTTTTTTTTTTTTTAATTAAAAGGAAAATACAGCAAGAAACATTTCTAGCAAAAAGCGAAGAGCTAATCTTTCACAGTGTCGAGAGTTATTGGAATTATCAAAACACCATTAATAGTCTGACAGGTCAAACAGACCAAAGCTGGAAACACCAGAGGAAATGCTCACAGCAAACAGACCTGAAAGCCAGGGCCTAGACTGGCTGACATGGCTCTGCTGCTTACCACAGTGAGAAAGTGTAACTTTCCTGGGCCTCAACTTCCCTCCTGGCCAGCAGGAAAGTGGCAACACCACAAAACTCATGTCTGGTCGGGGATTACATGAAAGGAGGATGCTTGGTGAGAGCCCCGCCACACCGCCTGTCCAGCCACAGTCTGTGCCAGTGAATGGGAATTTCCTCTACCGCAGCCACACGAAGAGCTGAAGGATCTGCACAAGATGCCTGTTTATTTATTTACCAGTAACAAAACCACGTTCTGCCACAAGCACAGAGGGTAAGAGACCCCAAGAGATGGGAATATCTCTCACCCTGCCTGGACCAGGCTTTCAAGACAAGTTGGAAAGCCCACAGCAGCTCTGTCACTGACTGAATGAGGCTTTGGAAGACAACGTCATCCCAAAGAACAGTTTAATTTACTTCTCTTTAAAAAGCAGCGGGACAAGGTCTTGACCACGTCTTCATAAATTAACAGCTTAGGAGGCTAAACCCCAATGATTTAGTTATGTCCCCAGGAGGCACACCTCCACTAGTGGGTAGTTTCAGGGAGAAAGGGTGCTCCCCACCCATGAGGATACCCTCTGACACTCATCTGCCTGAACATGCTTCCTGCCCATGTGCATTTACTCCCTGGAACTCTCCCCATCTAAGCTCCTCTCTGGATGCTGCAGGAGGCAACTTCCTCACACCCCCATCACCACTGGTGACACCGCAGCTACTCCCAAGCCTTCAAGCAGGGTGCAACTGTCTGTGTTGCCAAGCGTCCCATCAGCCCAGCTCCATCACTGATTTCTGTACCCATAATTAATTAATTAATGTATGTATGTGTGTATTTTTACAGATTCATTTATTTTAGGGAGAGAGACAGACAGACAGACAGACAGAGATACAAAGAGAGTGCACACACACAAATACGGGGAGATAGAACCTCCAGCAGATTCCACACTGAGAGCAGAGCACACCTCAGGGCTCAATCCCACCATCCTGAGATTATGACCTTAGCTGAAACCAAGAGTTGGATGCTTCAACGACTGAGCCACCAGGTGCCCCTCTGTACTCTTAATCTTAAGAAAAGACAGACACCGCTTCTTTCTGTCAGCCATGGCCTCAGAAGCCATCTGTCACACAGCCAAAGCTTCCAGAGGGTAGGACCAGGTCTGCAACACCAGTGATGCCAGAGTATCACCATAAAACTACAATCTAGTGAGTACCAGGCTCTGCTCTAAACTCCTAATATGGCCTTCTGCTTTGTGCCCCAAACCTGTATGCTAGGTATTATCCCCAGTGCACAGAGGAGGACACTGAGGTCCATGGCTTTATCCAAGGGATCTATTTTTATGGGGCAGCAGTGGGGACCTGAACCCAAGTCTGTTACTCCAAGGCCCCTCGGTCAACTCTGCTACTCACGCAGCCCCAACAGAGTCACCAAATACCTCCCTAAACCCTCATCCCTCCTGTGAAAAAGCATGGTCTTCTGCCATTTCCCAGATGGAAAGAAAGCTAGCTTGAGCCAGATATAGTGACCTGCCCATGATGGTACAGGCGATGTCCCCCCTGTTCTCCCTCCAACACCCATGTCATTCTGCACGAGGCCCCATGGGGTCCTTCATGCTTCCAGCGGAAAACTCTGGTGAGACCACCAGTCTCCTGGCAGGCCTTCATCTTGACCCTGGAGGACAGGACCAGTTAGGAGAAACTGGCTAGTTAAGCCTCTGAAATGGGGTCCTACCACCCAGGAAAACCCTCTTATCCCCAGGGCATTGCCCACGTGAATTAGCTGGCTTTGTAGAGGGCCCCACAAGCACCAGCCTTGCTGAGTCACTTTCTCTAAGGCGGTGGTTGAGACAAAAAGGACCCAGGAAAGAAAGGCATAGGCTGTTGTGGAACTCCAGTGCCTTGGCATCAACAATTAATGTGAGCAGCTGCCTCTGCTCACTAGATCTGCATTTTATGTGGGGCACACTGTTCAAAGTTTACACCCCCATCTCTGTAACCTTCACGACAACACCCGGAGCTCCCTGCACCATCATTACCACCTCACAGACAAGGAGACAAGGCATGAGGGGTGTGTAGAATGATGCAGCTCTGCGCTGGGGCCAACCTGGGGAGGACTCCCACAGGCTTGCTCTTGCCACTGCTGCAGAAGCAGCTGAAAACAATGGGTCAGTTTGCATTATGTAAGGTGGGAAAAGTCAACCATAAAAGTCATTCGATTTTTAAATGGGTTATTCCTCAGGATAAAAACAGTTTCAAAAAATAATTTCCTAGAAGTTCAACATATTCCTTCTTCCAGGTGCCTGGAATGTGATGGAATGTTGTTAAAAATAAGTTTGGGCGCATCAGCATGCCAGACAGAAACTGGAAGTAAGCTGTTGTGGGTTCCCAAAGGCTCCATCACAACCCTAAGGAGAAGACATATAACTTTCACTGTCCCAAAGTGGTTATGTTTTTAAAAAAAAAATAGGCACAGGTGGGACATTTTAAGTTACAGACTTTCAATGCAGGGGCAGTGGGGACAGGGGGGGGTGTCCCCCCACTACCCCCAAATGTTTCAGTTATATATAGTGACTTACCAAAGTGACTCATCACAAGTACCTACAAGGTGACAGGCAACTGACCGATGAGGAAGGTATTCGGACCACTTAACAAAATCAGCACAACTTAGAATCCTCATTAGTAAGAAGAGAAAACCATTTATTAAACATTCGCCAGGCACCAAACCTGCTAAGCACTGTCACACGCTCTACTCATCACAAGGCTGCCAAACTCAGTGCAGAAACTGAGGCTGAGGAAGTCACCTAAGGTCATGCAGCACCAGAAACTGGATTCCAACCAGGTCTGACATCAAAGCCCACCCCAGCTTGCTGCAATGATTCAGAACCTAAGCTTTGTGATGATCGATAAAATACATGCTTAACAATGTTTACACGTCTCTCTATGTTAGAATTCAGGGAACGGTTTTTAAAAATGACATACACAATGGGAAAAAATAATGCAGGTTTTGGAGGCAGGCTGCCCAGGGTTCAAATATTGGCTCCTCCACTTACAAGCTGTGTGACCTTGGACTCCTTTAACTCCCCTGTGCCTATATTTCCATGCACTAAAATGGTAGCCATAACAGACCTATCTCCTCAGGCAAATAAAGCATTTTGGTGGTGGTGGTGGTGTTTTAAGATTTTATTATTTATTTGACAGAGAGAGACAGGGAGAGAGGGAACACACACAGGGGGAGTGTGAGCAGGAAGCCTGGTGAGGTGAGATCCCAGCACACTGGGAGCCTGGTGAGGTGAGATCCAGCACCCTGGGAGCCTGGTGAGGTGAGATCCAGCACCCTGGGAGCCTGGTGAGGTGAGATCCCAGCACCCTGGGAGCATAACCTCAGCTGAACAACTGAGCCACCCAGGTGCCCACAAATAAAACATTGAGAATCATTCCTGGCATGAGTTAAACCTCAGAAGGAGTGGGCTGGTGTTACTTCTTGCTGGGCACTAGATAGGGCCAGCAGCCTCAGGCCCACTGTTTTAGCAACTCATTTGCATAAACAAAGCCCAGGCTCAGCCACTTCCTGCTCACCCTATGGTTTCTTCCTGTCACTAACATCTCTCCTCACATGTGCTCTGTGGCACTAAGCTCTGGGCCTCAACTTCCCATCTGTCAAATGAGGTGAAGAGCCCAGCTGATCTACCTGAGGTCCTTCCGGCTGGGCAATCTAGGATTCTTGACAATTCAGGCCCTAGAAATTTCAGAACCATCCTAACACAAACATTACCAGATGACACCCACTCATTTTCCTCAAATCTTCTCTTCCGTATTATGTATAAATGCCTATTTTCATGGCAAATCTTCTCCAAGATCCCAGAGCTCCACGAGCACCCACAATAGGCTGGGCAGGCATCCCCAGTGCTGAGGCTGGGGACATGATAGTCAGAATCTCTGACCCCCAGGGGAGACGGATTCCAAATCAAGCTGCTCTGATAAGCAGGTCCTCCCTGTCAGAGAGGATTTCAACAGAGCACAGTTGAGAGGAAGTGCAGGCATGAAACTCAGAACTTGGCCCACTGGACAGAAGGCAGTAGGACAGTGGGCCGGAGGTGTGACAAAGGGATAGAGAGGAATGGCACAATCAACAGAGGCCAGCCAAGGCAGCACCGATGCTGAATGTGAGAGGGTGGGCTGGGGACACACTGTGAAAATGGTTTCACAGGCAGGAAGCAAGCCCAGCTCAGCACAAAGCAAAGTGCTGAGCAGGAACCTGCAGGGACCAGGTTGGACACTAAGGTGGGCTGAAAATGTCTGCAGCACCCAGTGCAGTCTGAATCTCACCCATGCCTCTCACAGGCTGGGTGACCCTGGACCAGTTATGCTACATCCTTTAATGTTTCCTAAAGGGTATATTCACTCCATAACCCTGAGCCATGTTCTCATTTGGGTGAGGATCTGATGGTGCCCACAATCTACAGGATCCAATATATACAACTAGGACAGCCTGGAGGGGGGTGGGCAAAGCAGGCTGGACAGGGGGTTAAGAAGGAATCAGGAAGAAGTCATTCCCACACTTGGGGCATGGGTTGGTACTGACCAGATACACTGGGCAAGAGACAGTGTCCTAAGACTGCTCTAAGACTAGCTGGGTCCAGGCAAAGCACCTAACAGTGCGTAGATGTAATCCATCTGTAAAAGGGAGGCGAGTGGTGGTGGTTGTAGCTGGTTGAGCTTCTGACTCCTCGTTTTGACACAGGTCATGATCTCAGGGTCCTGGGATCAAGCCCCACCTAACTCCAGACACAGTGGGGAGTCTGCTTGAGATTCTCGGTCCCTCTGCCTGGCCCATTCACCTGTGCCTGCATGCGTTCTGTGTGGTGCGCTCTTTATCTCTCTCTCTCAAATAAATAAATCTTAAAAAAAAAAAAAAAAAAAAAGGAAGTCAGGAAGGACCAGGAGACCTGCTATTAAAGTCTCAAAGATGCCACCCTCCTCAACTAGCCTCAGGAAATAAAGTAAGTGGATGCCCAGGAGCCTCCTGGACACAGAACTTTCCAAAGCAAAGCTTTCAATTTCATACTGGAGAAAAGGGTGCTGTGCAAATTCAAGACAAAAAACCCAACCAGGGTGGGGTGGGGGATGAAGGTGGGTTTGGACGGGGTTGGCCCTGTAGGGCTCTGGCCACTAAATGCCCACTGCCCAAGCCAGAGGCCTGGAGTCTGCACCCAGTCCTACTGCTTCCTGAGGTTTCCATATCATGGCCTCACCCTGAAGCTTCCTCCTGGCAGCTCTTTACCCAGGGAGGCCACCTGTGAGCAGCCCCCACACACACACACCCCAGCTTCTGCCCCTTCATCCAGCTGGAGAGAAGGATCCCCAAGCCTGCTGCTCTCTCTGGTCTCTCCTGCAAAGAGAGGGGTATGTGGCCCAGGAAAGGAGGGTCCCTGAGGATAGCTGAGTCCCTGGCCCAAAGACACCTGGCTTGAGAATGTGGGGTTTCTGTGCTCTAGGCACAGCAGTTCCTAGAGGAAACAGGGTAGGGAGCTCCAAGGTGGAGGGGAGTCCTGGGAGTCTGGGATCACAGATGCCAGTGGCCCCCTAGTGGAAGGGTTTCAGTGACTCCAGAGGTGAGAGGGGCCAGGGGTCAGGCCTGGAGGTGGACAAGGACCTGCGGGGTAGGGGCCCGGAGATGGAAGTGATCCCAGGGTGGTCGCAGCCCCAGTGGAAGGGTGGGGATGGGGAGAAGGGGTCCATGGGCCAGAAAGGAATTGCATCCTGGGGCTCCTGGGTAAAAGGCACTGGAGGTAGAGGGGGCCCAGTGGGGCCCAGGCTGCGCGGGCAGAGCCAGCTCCCATCGGGCAGGGGAGCCCAGCGAGTCTGAGGGACAAACTTTTCCATCAAGTTCTGGAAAAGAAGCCTATCAGCACAGGCGTCTCTCCTGGGAGCAGACGAGCCCAGTGGTGCTGGGCCCCTCAATGTCAGTAGGGCGCCACGCGTTCCCCGGGTACCGGGAAGTGGAGCGGGGGCTGTGGGGCAAGGGCTGTGGGGCGCAGGAGCACCAGGCCACCAGGAACCTGTCCGCCAGGTCCCCCTCCCGCTCCCGCGGACGCAGCAGCAGGTGGCAGCCGGCAGGAGCGCCCCAGCCTCCCTCCCTCCCTAGTGCCCTTACCCCCGCCTGAGCCCCGCAGTACCTGAGTCAGCGGGGCTCCAATGCCATCCCTCCGCAGGCCGGCGCGCCCTCGCCCAGCCTCCTGTTCTGTTCTGTCCTGTCCGGTGAGGGGGCTGGCTGCGCCCCCTGCCGGCTCTCGCCGCTCTTCTGCCCGGCTGACTCCAGGACCCCAGTCCCCCGCCCAGTCCCCCGGTGCTGTGTGGCCGGCCCTTTTCTCTCCTCAGGGCACAGTGGAGCAGCGAGGGAAGGCCTGAGGGGAACTTCCGGTCCGCCCAGCCCCGGCGGATACCCGTCAGGGGCCTCTGTACCTGGTGGGCGCCACCCGTGGCCATCTTGGAACACCCCAAACCCCCTTCAGAGACCAGGCGAAGCCCTCCTTGGGGAATCCAGGTTCCTGGGGCCAAAGCGAGTTGATCTTGTGTACTGCTGTGTTTGTTCCCTGGCCTGGCATGGATTGACAGTCGCTGAACTGATCTATTCTGGGGTCATCAAGGGCAGAGGAAAGAGTTCAGGGCTGGGATCCCCAGGCCTGGGGTCCACTCAAGGCTTGGAGCCCTCTTGGCTGTCCCTGGCAGAATGACCAAAGAGGAACCGTCAGAAACATGGATCTGCCTTGAACTGGCAGAGCATTCAGGGACAGGGAGGGGACTGTCTCCTTCGCAGAGTATCTGGAAGCCTGCGGTGGAAAATGGATTTGTCTGAGCCATGGTCATTAGTGTTGGGCCAAGGAACCCCTGGCTTGCTTCTCCTACCTGCATCCTAGGTCTAAAAACTCTCACAGGGTGCCTGGGTGGCTCCCTCAGTACAGCATCTGTCTAGGGTCCTGGGATCCAGCCCTGCATCTGGCTCCTTGCTCAGTGGAGCTCTGCTTCTCCTTCATCCTCTCCCTCTACTTGTGCTGTCAAATAAATTTTTAATAAATAATTAAATAAAATGTTAAGAAAAAAAAAGAAAAGAAAACTCTTAGCACCTATTAATTATGATGGCAGGAGGGGTGAGAAATTCTAAAAAAAAGCAATCTCTTAAGAGAATATATTAACACCTCTTACAGTGCTTGGTGCATAATACATAATACATAAGCATTTTACAAATGCTTACGTTTCTGGGTGGTTTTAAGGAAAAACGCTGAGTTTCCTTCAAACCCAATATACCTTCCCCTGCTTTTTTAAGACAACACCTACACAAGAGTACACACTGCCTCAGGCCTGACTTAATTAGCTATGTAATAAATAGAATTAATAAATCCACCTTTATGGTATTCCTGGCAACTCTCCCAAGTCGTCTCCAGCCCTCATTCTGAGTCTAAGTGTTTTAAAACACCACAATGACTAGCAACCATTGTTCTGAATCCAGAAGCAAAACAAAACAAAAGATAAAAACATTATGGCCCACAGATTTACATGTGACACCTTCTGTCTGCCTTTTCCTCACCCTCTCCCTTGTCCTGCCACCCACCTGCAGCTCCCTGCCCCAGCCCAGAGCTCTTCCCCAGGGCCCATCAGTCACTTACACCCTCAGTGAGCCTAAGAATTAAAAATACAAGGAGTGAGATAAGCTATATGGGCGCTTGCACTCCCCTCATCTGTGAGAATCTCAGTGCCTCCCAGCACCCCTCCGTAATAATGAGACAACTATGTTAGGGTGGCCCATGCCAATCCCAGCTCTGCTGCTCACTGCTGACTGCCTTGGCAAAGCCGTCCAGCCTCCCCCATGCAGACTGAACCCCGAGACCCCCAGAATGATTCTCACCCCAGGTTTTCCTTTAAGGGCTGCAAAGCTGTTGCTGGAGGAAGACAAGCATGTGCCATCAGCTCCCTCAGCTCAGCCCCAGGCCCAGGACTGGCTGACCCATTCTTGATGGCGTCCAGAAGCCTTTCCCCGTCTACCAGGCACATAGTACCTCCACCTCCCAGGTTGTGTGAGTATTGGAGACTGAGTACGTGGCAGTGATGCTAGTTGTAAAGAATTGTCTGGTTTTGTCCATTTGGGGCCTGTTTGGGAGTTATTGGTACCTCCCCAGTAATACGGTATAGAGAAAGTGTGTTGGCCAGCCTGCCAATGTGAGGGGAGATGTGGGCCTCCTCTGAGAGCCCACAGAGGGACTTCACGCCTGACCTCTGAGCCTCCCAGACCTTACTAAGCAGTAGCAGGTTTCTGATACCTGTGGAAACCTCTCCTGTGCCAGCTTCATGCTGGGCCCTGGACATACCAGAGTGACTGACAGCCTACAATCCCTGCCCTTGCAGATCCCCAGTCTTGAGGGGCAGATAGACATGTCACCTCACCAATCCAGCCCCACCTCCTTGCAAGGAAAATGATTCAATGACCAGATGCAGACCTCAGGAGGGTCATAAACACAGTGTCGGATTCTTACAGATCCTCCAGCCCATCCCTGGGCGGGGGCAGAAGGAACTGAGGTCCAAAGGGCAGGGGGATAGGAGGTGGGCTCAGGATGAGACCAGAGGTCTCTTTGCTCTGAAAAACGCTTTTGCATCTCTTGTTACGAGATATGGGGATCTAGTCTCCCAAATACACATTTTGTCTCTGGCGTTCCCACCCAGCCTCCGAATGGGAGCTCCATAAATATCTGTTGAATGGATGAATGAATGTTGTTCGTAGCTGCTCTTGTACTGGAGCCATCCCAGGTGCCCTGTGCCATCCTGGCTGCTTCATCCCATTACCACAGCTGAGCCCCACAACCTGCCGAGCTCGCACAGTGACTTGAATTTTGCAGGTAAGGAGACAGGTGCTGGGTGGTGAGGCTCCCTGGTCCAGGGCTCACAGCATGTTTTCCACTGTCTGGAAGACCATGCCCAATTGCCACCGTCCCTCCCATCCTCCTTGTCTCCAGCCTCTGTTTGAGCCACCAGAGCCAGACCATCCCCCTGGGGCAGAGGCAGATTGCACAGCCTCCATTTATTTCCAAAGAGCTTCCCCTCAGCCCAAATGTTTTCTGAAATCCACCAGAAACCTCATTCTTTCTGCCTTTAGTCCTTGGAGGGTTACCTTCTTCACCACAGACACCAGAGTGCTTACTTTTTGGAAACAATGCCTGGAACTTGGGATTCTCTTGTTGCTTCTGGAAATTGAGCAATAATCTAAAAGTAACAAATATAAAAAATAAAAACAGGCAGGGGTAGCATGGGAGAGCTGGAGGTCAGGCTTCCCACAACTTCAGCCTAGAGAAGACAGCCAGAGACACAGAGATGGATGAGTAACAGAACCAGCAGAAAAGCCATTACAAGCCTCTGCACTTGGCTGCAAGAAGTGGCCCTCAGACCCTCACACCAGAGCCATCAAGTGACACTTTCCTCCCAGGTTTAACAGGTGCACTTACTGGTTTCCTACCCACACGAGGTTAAACTCAATGGATGCGGGGAGGCAGATGTTCTAGTAGCAATGCACTAGGTTAAACTCAATGAATGCAGGGAGGCAGATGTTCTAGTAGCAACAATTTCATCCACAAGAGGAGGTGCAGCTCCAGCTGAGAAGGGAAAGAAAAAAGTGTGAGATGCAGGATCTCTTCGGTCTGTTCATAGAAAGGAGCTATCCTTAGACAGTTACCCCCACATTCAGGCAAAGACTAGTGTAAAAAAGATGTGAAATGGACATCATGTAGATATCTGATCACAGAGGAGATTAAACAGAGAGACTCAGACACAGCCATTAAAAAACGTTTATTGGAGCACAGAAGAAATGCTTAAAACATAAGAGTAATACTGAATTTTAAATAGAGTATAAGCAAAGGAAACAGAATATGCATCATTCACAGGCATGAAGAGGAAGAAACACTGAAATGAGTTTTGGAGCACACTCAGTGGTCTTCTGTCCCAATCTGTTTTGAAACTTAGAGTTCCCCAGGACAAGTATATGCTCTGTTTTTAAACATGAGCTAGGATGCTCACTGGAGGATAATGAGAAGACTTTGAGGAGCACACTAAAGCATTGGATGAGGGCTCCATACCTGGAGCTCTCCTTACCAAAGCCTTTTAAGCAAAGTAAGCCCCATTCCATGCTTGTGCTCTGAGAGATTAGGGATCCCTGCACAGCCAGGCAGCACAACAGAGCCCTGGGACTGTGGTCTGTGTGGCCCACCCTCTGCCACAGCATCTCTAGCAGCCCTAGTGAACCTGTGACGTTCTATCATTGCCCCATTTCACAGGGAACACTAGAACCCAGGTGGATCAGGTCCAGAATCAAATTACTCATTCCCAGAGCATCCTAAGTAACTGGCTGGGGGAAAAATGAGTTACAATGAAACCAACAGACCCTCAGAATTAGGGAATGCATGGCTTTGCTGGGGCAGGGGGAAAACCAGGGGGATCCTCTGTGGCCACTGGCTTCCTAAATCTTCAGAGGGGCCAGAGGCCTGCAAAGCTCTAGGTATGAAGGAAACAGAATGCCTGGGGCTGGGGTTCCACTGTACACCCCAGTGGAAACTTCCAAATAGCCTTGTTTTAAAGGTGTCATCCCATTGGTTCCTGCTGTCACCCTCAGAAAGCAAGCCTGACTTAGAAGCTGTGAGTCAGGTCCTACATGGGAGATACACAAGGAGGGTGCAGAGGATGGAGGGGAGCGGGGGGGGGGGCAGCTCCTTCCCACACATGATGATCCTCTGCGGGGCACCCCTCCTGGCCACATGTGAGGCTCTGTCACTGGGCCTGAGGTCTCTGCAGGTTCACAGTACTACCTGAGGTTTTCCTCACAAATGAGCCTTGGCCCCTGCCCTGCCCTCTAACCAGAACTCCCAGACTCCCTTCTTGCTTGAATCCCTGGTCCCTCCAGCCAGTCACTCCCAACATTACTCCAGGGGCTGCTAGACCCATACCATCCCCACCCCATTTATGCTTCCTATTATGATCCTGGGCCACCCTCCCAGATACCCTTTTGCCTTGTAGGATTTCCATACAGTCCTTGGGTCCCTAGCAGGCAGCCCAGGACCCTCACTGAGGTGTGCACCATGGATGTGTTCAAGTCCTTCATCCTGGCACCTTTTGCAGAGAGTAGACTGAGGCTCCGACAGAGGGACCTTCCAGCAAAAGGTCCCACACCAGCTAAGCACAGAGGCATAATTTGAACCCAGGCGCTCCAGGTCCAGAGCCCTGTTCTGGGCCGCTGTATGGTATAGTGGATTCACTTCCTGTCCCTTGTGGTGGGGTTGCAGGGGGACGAAGGCCCTGCACACAATACCTACCCCCCCCCCCAAGACTTCCTTTGTTCATTTGTAAAATGGAGATGCCAATGGATCGAACACCACATCCTTGGGCTCATGGGAGGACTTTGGGGTGATGCAGCCCCTGGAGAGAGGGGAAATGGAGTGGGATCTGGGAAGAGCAGGTGGGGATGTTAATGTAGGAGGGGTTATCCGCAGCATCATTCAGAGGGCACATGGACTCAGGTCCATATTCTGGGGGATGCAGAGGCCACCCAGCCTGCCTCAGCTCTCTGACAGGACCCCAAGTGGATGTCGGAGCTGAAAACATAGAAGAAGCACAAGCGACCTCTTTCAGCCCCTCCTGGGGCTTCCACAGGCAGACCATGTAGAGTGAGGAAAGATACCCAAGACACCTGAGTGATGATGGGGGCAGTGTATTGACACTCTTGGTGGGAGGCCCCAGATCTGAGGGGGTTGTGAAGGCCACTCTGCCCCCCCCCCCCACATCCACCTGGCCCCAAGGAGTGAAGCTCAGCAAGGTTCACCTGATTCTAGAATCCCTATGCAACCTTGGAGACCACCACTGGTGTTGGACACAGACGGTGCCCCTGTACGCCCCCCTCCTTGCCTCTCCCAGCTACCTCCAGGATAAACCTTTCCCAAGAGACATTCAAGGGCCCTCACAAACTCAACCCTCTCACCTCCCTACTTCCATCTCATCCTAAATGAGGGTGTCCACCCCAGCAATAACTACGTGGATGCTGCCGTTCAGACTCTGACAAACTAACCAGAGATTCTGGGGTAGTCTGACCAGGTGGCTTGGGTGGCCACTACAGAGGGAATAATAAGCACCTACCCACCAGGCTATTCATGTAGTCCCACTGTTCCTGCTCAGCCTGGTGGTCAGCCTCTCTCTGCGGTTTGTACAGAGGAGGAGACTGAGGCTTGAGAGGAGGAGTGGCTTGCAGAAGGCCACATGGCTACTGAAGAGCCAGGCAGTCTGGCCCTCGCCCTTGGCTCCTCAAGCTGCCCCAACAGCCTCCCTCCATAGGCCTGGAAGGTGGAGGCTCCCCACTGCACACTCCACCCTGCCTTCCAGGCCCCGGGAGGCTGTGCCTGGGCAGCATCTTGCCCCCAGCTTTCTGGAATCTGTAGCCAGGCCAGAAAGCCAGACACTGTTCTGGAGAACACCACACTGTTGCCAGCAGCCATCTGCAGTGATGGGTGGAGATGGAGGCTCGGAGGTCTCTCTGGGATGAAATGCTTATTCGTTCTGCAGGAAGGGCCATGCCCCTGGAGTGTGTGGAATGGATGGTTGGTGATCATGCCTCCCTCCTCCCCTTGCCCTGCCCCAAGTTGCCACATGACCTTGGCAAGGCCGCCAGCTGGTCAGGGCCGAGTGGGGCCTTACCTTTTGCACTCTGGCCCCCCAGCCTACAGTTTTCCCATGGCACCCCGAGTTGGGTGGGTCTGAGGGGCCACCAGGCAGGGAAATTCTGGGGTTTAAACAAGGAAGAGCCTTTGGATGAAGAGGGCTGCCTGGACTTGTAGGCGTCCACACACCTTCCTTCAGACCCCTGGATAATGGTCATGGCATAGGCAGGCTGGAGAGGTGGAAGAGAACATCGTGAGAAGTTTCTGACCAGAGGACCGGGGCTGTGGGAATTTTACTGTATACAGAAAAATAAAACTTATTGCCAGCATCAGGGTTTGGGCCTAGCGAATAGTAGGATCTGGATACTATCTGTTGAATGAATGAATGTGTCGTCCTTCTTCAGCCTTATTTATAACCACTTTTCTTCCTAATTATCAGCTTCATGCCAACAGGAAGACACCCCAACCCCCAAAAGACCTCAATGTGAATCAACATTTCCACTGTGAGGCCTCAGTGAGGTCAAGGCATAGCAGATGGATAGGCAGTGAGGCTCCCCTGCTCACCCGCCTTGTCCATATGAAGCCCGTGGGAAGCATGTGTGAGTTGGGGATCCAGGTTCAGCATGAGGAAGTCACCCAGAGATCCAGGTCTCTAAGGGCAAGTGAAGGTGGGGGGTGGGAGAGATGAGGAGGGAGGAGCCCAAGACCACCCAACTCCATGGAAAGAGGCTCGCAGTGCATCCTGGCTGGGCCCTTATATGGTGGGGGAGCTGCCAGGCAAATGCAGGCTCCCAAGGGTGAGGCATCGAGCCAGGTGCAGGTGTTGGGGAGGACCAAAAGCAGGAGTGTGGTGCAGCGTGAAGCTAAGGGCCAGGTCTGCCCCTGTTGAGATCTGCCATCTGGGTGTCATATATATCTCTGAGCAATTCCCAGTCTGTGGTCACTGGGCTACAGTGAGGCCTGAGGCCTGAGAGTTTAGGCATGGCTGGCGCCCTAGCAGAAGAGCCACTGGCTGGGCTGGACTGTTACCACTGCCTTGCAGTTTGTCGTCTGTGGGAGGATGCCATGGGCATGTTTGACATTTGTGACCAAAAGGAACTGGGGCCCCAGACCAGTGAGAAGAGCTAGAGTCAAGCCCAGGGGAGTGGGGGACAAGACTTGCTCAAGGCCGTCAGTGATCCCTGGGAGCCCTGGGGTCACTGGAGCCTGGGGTTTAGGGTACTCAGGCTGGGGTTCCTTGAAGGCTCCATCCGCCTCAGCATAAAGAGAAGGTGCCATGAAGCCATCCCCAGGTTGGGGGAGGTCTATCCCAGCAGGCCAGACCCACAGTTGGGGAGAGTTCCTGTGGGAGCTCTTCCCTCTGCCCTGGGGTCTGTAGAAGGGAGTAGAAGCCACAGTGGTGGGAAGATGGGGCCCAGACCAAGGAGTGTGGACCGACAGATGATAAGGGGAAGGCCAGAACTCAGGCTAGACACAACTGGCTGCACTGGGGCCTGCCAAGGAAGGTGGTTTTCCCCTGAATCTTTCTCCCCCTGAAATCAACAGGCCAAGCCTAATCAGCATAGGTGAAAGGCCATGCCACCCATGCTTTGGACTGTTCTCAGGTCCAAGGCTGATGATCTTGAGCAGGCTTGGAGATTCTCAGCCTCTTTTATCTCCTCTCTACAGTAGGGCTCTTTCCTCATGACTCCAAGGCACATGGCTCTTCACACAGGCTATGAAGAGACAGATATGCTATCATTGTCCAGCTAACAGCACATGTTGAAGTCACCAGTACATTTAAGCCTAGATGGTCCTTTGGAAGCTTAAGACCTTTTGGTTTTAGGTTTTCACCATAGAACCTTTTTCTGGGTGGACTCTCAAGTCCCTTATCTAGCACAAGTTCCCAAAGAGATGGAAGGATGCAGTCTGAGGTCCAGACCCTGCTCTTCCTGGTGGTTCACGGCATTGAAGCTGACTACATAGCTCCCGAAACCCACCCCCTTGTCTGCCTGGTGGAAAAGAAATAATTCCTGTCCCTGGATGAGGTCTGCACAATGCTGACGCTCAGAGAAGGCACAGTGCAAAATTGCGTACGTTCCCTGCTCCTATCCTTCTGGGATAGAAGCTTCTCAAACATCACAACAATGTGATCCATCTACCAGATGGTCACGTAGGCTGAGCAGGTCCAGGATCAGCAGTTCAATAGTTGAGTGCTCACTCCATACACAGCACAAGGGCGAGCCTTCCATCTACTAGTTGTATGTCTTAGAAATGGTAAAGCACCTCTCGGAACCACTCTTTCCTCTTCTGAAAAGTGGGGGTGCTAAGAAGATGAACCTCATAGGACGACTGTGGGAAGTCATGGGAGAAAACATGGCACGTGCTTCTCTGGGGCCCGGCTCTGTAGAAAGGGCTGCTGGACATGCTGGGCATCTTCCCGCTGAACATTTCTCTCTTCAGGGAAGATGCGTTCAGGCTCAACCCTCACAAGTCTGTGGCCCTTCTGGGTGTATGAAAAGGAAATGGAAAGCTGGCAGGTTTTCTAGTTGTAAAGGACTTCTGGGATTCCATCTAGTTAGTCCTGGTTGTGGTCCTTTAAGTGCCCAGTTCAGGGGAGACTGGGAACAGGCAGAGCGGCCCAAGGGTCACTCAGGATTTGCAAAGTCTTGTTTGGGATGACTTCATTCAATCATGGGCCTTAAACACCTAGGAATGCAGGCAGTCTCTAGTCACTAAGAGCAGTGAATGGGTAAAGTAGAGACAATGTCTGGATCTAAATTGTGTCCAAGGGTCAGTTAGGCACTCTCCACATCCAAAGAACGCAGGTCCAGAGTTCATCAGATGGGCCAACTCTGTGGCCTACTCCAGGGATAAATGGATCCACCTCTGTTGGAACCATGAAGATGCACTCTAAGATCAAGGAAGAACACAATAGGTCTTTGGATTCCGAAGGAGGGCCTGCTGCCTCCACAGAGCAGGGTGGGATATGACAAATGTTGTTGCTGGGGAGGGACGTTCAGAACCATGGATCTCCCAGAAGTCTTGATTTCTATGGGAAAGCTTAATGGGGTGGCTTCTGGTGAAGAAGCCAATGAGTCCAAGGGAGCTGTGGTTGGGCTGCAAAGCTCCCTGGGAAGCAGAGCCCACTGTGGGCTGAATTGGTGCCTTAAACACCCATCCTTTGGGTGATTCATTCTTTCTCTGCCTGTCCCTTTGAATGTCCACCTCTGATGACCACCACAAGTGGGGCCAACGAGAATTGGTGTGGGGACCAGAACACTTACAAATTGGCCTCCAATATATCCCTGATACTGGTCTGCATGGAGGATGTATGACTGAGGGGGGAAAAAGACCTACCTATAGGAGGTCATTCATCCATCCTGGTCAGCTGTCAGCAAGGACAGCTCCAGAGGAGTTAGAAGTGGGCTGGGGTCATTCTGTGGGGCCCCCACAGAAAGAATGGTTCTGTGGGTATAGCATTGGGAAGGAAAAACCAGGTCTCTGACTCTGCTCCACATATGACTCTCCCTAGCACTCTGTGTCCCATTGTGGGAACCTGGCCTGAGAAGACACTGCAGGGTATAGGGCAGTCCTGGCACAGTGCCCACGTGGAGGTCAAGGGGGCCTATGTGCACCTCAAGTGGCATGACTGGGATCTGAACACCTATGCCCCCATTCTGTTGAGGCAGCAGGAACTTCTGCAGCTCAAGGAGGCTGAGGTGGAGGATAAGGGGATTTGCAAGCAGAGAAGGCCATCTGGGATGGGTCTCATGGGCTGGGTATTCCTTGAAAGGCCATGGGATCTGTCCTGTTTAGGGAAAGGCACATGGAATGTCAGTGATGTCGCTGAAACTTTCCCTTTCTCCTGCCCCAATGTCAGCTCTGTGACTCACTCAAGCATTTGAGCCAGCCAAAGGGCATCCCATGGAACAAGAGGAAATCCTGGCTCTGCATCTTCCCTCACCTTCAGGGTCAGTTATAGCCTCATTCCTCAGCTGTTCCAGAACTGGGACGGGGCTCCATGTCCTATATGGGTGACGGGTCCTAACCCCAGCAGCTAGGCCATCAGCTTGCAAGAAAGTTTTCACTCCAGCTATCCCAGTTGCCACTGAACCCACTGCAACACCAGAGGCTTCTAGCCAACACAAGAATGAGCTGAAAGAGAAGAAGGCTGACCTCCTGGACTTCCCTCCCAAGTTGGTGGGAGAGCAACTGACCTACATGGATGCAGTGAACATCTGGGCACTCAGGATAGAAGGGCAGGGCAAGCTTTTCTACTGCTCTCAGCTGCCCTGTACATCCCTTTCCCTGATGTGGACTCCTAGGTTATGAGGCCAGATCTCAGCTGCATCCCTTACCAAACATGGAAATCCATCAGGGTTTTTAGACCTGAGCTTTTACTGTTCAGCTGCGGACTGTGGAGACAGACACTGAGAAGGACTGAGGGAGAGGTTCCACGTAGATGCAACGAGTCAGAACCGAGAGACCATAAATGGGAAGGCTCTGGTCCCCTCGGGGGGAGGAGGGTTGCTCCTTGTGTGCAGTCATGTCCAGGGGTCGCCCAACCATCTGCCTGGGAGCACCATCAACCTGGATTAGGATCAGATGTGTCCTGAAGGACAGACACGGCTCTACACGGAAAGCCATAGTTTCAGCCACCACGTGAGAATGGACACCTGAAAGGAGACAGGGACCACAGGGATGAGCATTTGGAGGAGGAGATGCCCCCTGCACTACCTGGAGCGGCCCCCTAGACATGGAATGATCAGGGTGCACACGCCTTCCTTCCTTCCCTTGCCTCTCTTGGCTCCTGGGGCATCCTGCACTGGCTTTCCTCAGAGAAGAAGAGTAGCATGAAATCCAGGCTCTCTAAGCAGGCTCAGGCCACATTCGCAGCCTCCTGAGCTCCAGCTCTGACCTGGGACCCCTCCCGAGGACATGAGTCTTGCATGTGCGAACATGAGTGTGGCTCAACAAACCTCCCCCTGTCCCCTAGGAGCTGTTCAAGAAGGTGGTGCTTCATCAGTGCCTGGGCTCCATCTGGTCCCAGAGGAACAGGCCTGGCAATGAGCACCTGGCACCCACAGTCCGGGCCGCCATCGCCCAGTTCAATGCTGTGGCCAGCTGCATCGTCCCCACATGCTTTGGCAACCCAAGCATGACAGCCCGGGACAGGGCCGTGGTGGTGGACCACTAGATCTGGGTGGCCAAGGTATGCTATGGGAGGCCCAGCTCCCTGAGGCTCCCCTGAGCCTCAGGAACTGCTCTTCTGTCTTGCTCCCTTCTCAGGGCTGAAGGCCCTGCTCTAAGACCTGTGGTCCCTAGGCTCTTCCTCCCGGGGACATGGCCCAACATTGGGATGCTCAGTTCCTACGTGACTCCCTCTTTGCAGTGAGGGAAAATCCTCCTTCTTGCCAGCAGTGTTCTTCTTTAGGGCTGACCTGTGCCCTTCTGCAGCTCCCTGGACATCAGCTTCATCCAGGGGGGAGCCGTAAGCTGAAGGGGGCACTGAAGCTATCGAGCATCTTGGGCTCCTGCTCTCCCACTGAAAGCTCCTTCTCTTTCCTTCCCCAGGTCTGTCAGATCCTGGGGAACTACTCCTCCCTGCATGCCATTCTCGTGGCTCTGCAGAGTGTCTCCATTCACTGCCTGAAGAGGACATGGGACAATGTTTCCAGGTGAGTAGGCTTCTCAAGGGAGGGACCAGGATGGAGGCGGGATCTCCCACAGGCCTGTCCTTTTCCCCCTCAGTCAGCTTGGACCTCCTGGGAGGCAGCAAACCCTGACCAAAGGACCTGGGCCTGGGGCTGCTTCTCTCAGCCTTCCTGGGGAACAGGCCACCATGCCTCCTGCTTGAGATTTCCAATTTCCTCCATGCCCCACCCTGGCCTCAGCTGAATTCCATATTTCCACGTGGTGACTTGGAAGCCACTGAACTCTCTGCCCATGGTTCAACCAAAACCCCAACCAAACCGAGCTGTTCAATTAAACTGGGAAGGGACACCCAGGAGGACGCCCAGAACTCCCTTAGTGCATAGAGGAGCCCAGAGCAAACCCTCAGCCAGCCCGTTGGACATGTGGGGATTCTCCAAGAAAAGGGACTCACAGTCTACCCTGGCACGTTATGCCTTCCCTGAGCCTAACTTCTTTCCCTCTCTTCAGGAAGAACTTCCAAACATTCAAAAACCTCTGCAGAGAAGACAACCCTCCGGGCAGGGAACTACCTATCAAGGTAGCACGAAAGGTGCAGGGCTAGAAGGACAGGAGGGGTGTGAGGAGGCATGATCATATGTGGATGATGTGGGGAATGGCCTGAAGCATTCCTCGAGGAACGGAAGCCTTTGGCATGAATGTGCTGACAGCCAAAGTACCTGGGGCCTGAGGCTTCTTCTCTCAGCCTTCCAGGGGAATAGGCCACCATGTGTCTTGCTTGAGAAATCCAATTACGTCCATGCCCCACTCTGGGCTGAGCTGAATTCAATAATTCCACGTTGTGACATGGCAGCCATTGAACTCTGCCCACTGGAAACTAAAACCCTACCCAAACTGAGCTGTTCAATTAAGCTGGGAAGGGACACCCAGAAGAACTCCCTCCCATGTCCTACAAAGATCTCAGTGCTCAGAGAAACCCAGAGAAAACCCACAGTCAGCTCGCTGGACATGTGGGGGTTCTCCAAGAAAAGGGATCGCACTCTACCCTGCCACGTTAGGCCTCCCCTGAGCCTAACTTCTTTCCTCTCTTCAGGAAGAGCTTCCAAACATTTTCAAAGCTGTTCAGAAAAGACAACCCCCAGGGCAGGGAACTACTCACCAAGGTAGCATGGAAGGTGCAGGCTAGAAGGACAGGAGGGGTATGAGGAGGCATGATCATGTGTGGATGAAGTAGGTAATGGCCTGAAGCATTCTTCGAGGAACGGAAGCCTTTGGCATGAATGTGCTGACAGCCAAAGGACCTGGGGCCTGGGGCTTCTTCTCTCAGCCTTCCAGGGGAATAGGCCACCATGTGTCTTGCTTGAGAAATCCAATTTCCTCCATGCCCCACTCTGGGCTGAGCTGAATTCAATAATTCCACGTGGTGACATGGCAGCCATTGAACTCTGCCCATGGGAATCTAAAATCCTACCCAAACTGAGCTGTTTAATTAAGCTGGGTAGGGATGCCCAGGAAGATGCCCAGAAGAACTCCCTCCCATGTCCTACAAAGACCTCAGTGCACAGACGAGCCCAGAGGAAACCTTCAGCCAGCCAGTTGGATATGTGGGGGTTCTCCAAGAAAAGGGACTCGCCCTCTGCCCTACCACATTATGCCTACCCTGAACCTGCCTTCTTTCACTCTATTCACTCTATTCAGCTTTCACAATTTTATAAATCACTGCAGAGAAGACAACCCCCAGGGCAGGAAACTACTCACCAAGGTAGCATGGAAGCTGCAGGCTAGAAGGACAGGAGGAGTGTGAGGAGGCATGATCATGTGTGGATGAAGTAGGGAAAGGCCTGAAGCGATCCTCAGGGTGCAAAAGCCTTTGGCATGAATGTGCTGGCAGCCCGGGCTGAAGATTATCTTTGGGGCTGGGACAAGCTGGTGCTGCCCATCCAGACTCCCTAGGCTAGATTTCAGGTCTCTCTGTGTCCATGGAGATGGTCCACATGGAGGCCAATATGAACCCGGACAGCCCAGAGGACAGGCCTCTACTCACAGATGGAGCGGGGATTGGTTGTGGGCCACAATAATGATAACCGTAATAGGACCCTGAGTCCTCAGGAGACCATGGGAAGTAGGTTGTATTCTCCCTTTTGCCCATGAGAAAATAGGCTAAGGCTGAGCATGTTCCAAGCTCAAGGTCACACATGGACTCAATGGAGGAACTCAGATTATTCTAGAAGGACTCATGGCATGCTTCAGGGTAATGTAGCATTAGTGTTAGCAGAGGCAGGTCAGATGTCTAGGGTCTGAAGTCAAAGATGGTGGGCGCAAGGGGACTGAGGCTATTCTACTCTCAAGGATCTTATCCTTAGCCCTCCAGGAGCAGCCCTAGAATAAATTTGCCACCCTGGTGAGGCACCTGCAGAAAGTGCAGAAGAGGCTGCCGAAGAAGGTGAGCGTGCCTGAGGGAAAGGGCCTCCAAGGTCAGAGGAGAAGAGTTCCTCCCTGAGTACTGGGTGCCTCCAAATCAGGACATGAAGGACGTGTGACTCCAGCTCCACTTCCTGTTGCCAGATTTTCTCATTATCTTCTTTCCAAATGACCAGTAGGAGGCAGAGCAGGCTGGGTGGAGAATTGATTTGTGGCTGGGAGGGACCCAGGGCTCCATACCCTGCGACTTTTGAAGTTCAAAAAGCAGGCCCTGGAGAGGATTAGGAGGAGCCTGATGTTCTGAGAGGGTGAATGAAAGGGAATTGAGAGGAAGCAACTAAGCGTCCATTCCATGGGAGAAGCTGGGGTGGCCAGGACGCTGAAGCCTTTTCAGGGGAGGGCCCCTGTGGTCCCCTGTGGTCCCCTGTGGGCACCAGAGAGCAGGGACTCATCCTAAACCTACCCCTCATGACACAGGGTGTTGTCCCATACATTGTCACTTTCCTCATTGACCTGGTGATGTTGGAAACTGCAATGGAGGACTACCAGGAGCTGGTTGATCCTGAGGACTGTGGAGAAGGGACCAGAGTCCAGAGAACTGGGAGCAAAGTGTCTTTGTACTGAGCACTGAGCTCTGCGTACTTAAGAAACCTCTCCTCCCGATAGCCTCACAGCCACCCATGTGAACAGGGGTCTCTTGCCCAGCTCAGTGCTGAGGGAAGGGTCTGCACCTAGACTGGTGCCCAAGATGGGTGAAACACCAGAGCTTCCTGAAGGCAAAGCTGCATGCATTCTGTGTGAATGGGCCGCAGTCTCTCTCTCAGAGATTGCCTGTGGTGAAGAGTAAAGTTAGGATCCTGCACATCAGTAACAGGTCAGGAACCCATAAACCCCTGCCTGCCTGAGGCTTCTGCAGCTCCCTTCTGTTATCCCAGTATGTTGTGCTGCAGGGTGCAGACCTGGAGCCCTATTAAGGATCACAAATCTTTCGTTCTCTGGACCCAAGGGCTTGTTCTAGACCCCAGTCTCATTGTTTGTGTCTCAGCGGCCCCCTCCTGTGTCCTGTCCTATGCACAGCCTAAGAAGGGGGGTGTGTAAGATGCTAGTCCTGACCAGGGGCTATTTCTAAGGAAAAATGATTGTCTCCTTTACAAGGGAATGAGATCAACCACTCCAAAAATAATAAGGTGAGCATAAGTGGCACTTCCTGTAGGGAAGGGGAGGCAGCCCCTATCAGAGACACCCTTGGGAAGAATATTCCATTGCTTCATCCAATCCCATCCATCTCACATTTCCTGGGATAAGATGCTAAGAAAGAAGTGGGAGACCCATCTAGTGAGTCAGTAGGGATCTAGAAAAGGCGTCAAGTAGAATATCCCGGAGGAGGGGCTAATTCTATTTGCCTCTGAGTACAGTTTGGGACCGGATGAAGTTGCATTCAGCAGGGTGGCCATGTATGCCAAGACCCAGGACCCATCCCCTGTCCCACTGCTCAGCCCTCACCTGGCCCTGTAGCTTCCCCACCCAGGCTTCGTGCGCATCCTGTGCCTCTCTCCCGGACCAGGAATACCGAGTCCTCACAGACATCATGCTGCTCCAGGCGGCAGCAGGGAATTACTGCCTAGAGCCCCAGCATCCACTCATGGCCTGATTCTGGTCTGTGGAATGGCTCAACGAGGATGAGAGGTGAGGCCCATTCAGGAGCTGGGTCAGGGTCGGGGTGGAGTCATTCTGCTGGCCCACCTGGGTTCCTTCTTCTAGGGCTCCCTGGGCAGTCTCAGGCCTCCTTGCTGGGAAGCCAGACTGCAGCTCTGCGAAAACCCTGGGAGGGACTCCTGAATGCAAGCTGCTCCTGAACACACAGTTATCTCTCTGTCCCTAGCTACATTCTGTCCTGCCAGCAGAACATAAGCACCAGGACAACTGGCCACAGCCAACATCAGGGCTGAACCCATTGCCAGTGCCCGAGTAAGGATTTCCCCTCAGCAGCTGGGGTACTTGTGCTGCATGGGCCACATCTGCACAACGCCCCTTCCTCTCAACTAATGACTTATTGTGGTGGTGGCAATATTTAATATATTTAAATGGTTTATATTTTTCTCCTCTTCTAGCCCACCAGTGTGCTTTGGTTCTTTTACTTCCTACAGTACATGCAGAGACTCTCATTGCTTCCTGAATCCAAAAATCTTAAAGAGTCATCAGCTTTTCAAAGTGGGAGGTAGAAGAAGGGCCAGCCCTCCTCTCTAGCTACAGGTGGCACCTCCAAATCCCCTTTCCTCAGAGGGCAGGTTTATTTCAGTGTCAGGCATCTGAGCCAACAGCAGAGGCAGTTCTCAAGACTCCTAGATGGAGAGGTTGCAGATCCTTCCCCAGGAAGGCAACAAACACTGAACTGGAGAGTCCATGAGCGTGCCTTACACTCTCCAGAACTATGTGGTGCCAAGGAGAGGGGCTGCTTTTCTCCACTCTAAAGCAAGGAGGACTAGGTCTTCTTTCCTTTGGGATATGGTGTTTGTGCTTGTGTTTGTGTTGATTTGGACCCAGTATTTGGAACTGACAGTTGTCGAGTTCAGTCTCTGGAATTGCATCAGCACTAAGTAGGGAAAAACATGTAAAGAGATCCAGTCCCAACTGTGGAAGGCACAAAACCCGAGGAAGATGTTTTGTCAATGGAAGAAGGGCGGACAGGACATTCCATCCTCAGTTTCCTTTTAGGCTCTCCAGGCTCATGCTTTACGAAGATTGGAATCCTGGGATCGTTGTCTATGATCTCTGGATTCCGTTTTCCTGATCTTTATGGATCTGCTGGGGAAAATAAGAAACCAGGAGGTGTACATTTAGGGCCACAGCTGGACCTGGCTCTATTCACCTCTATGCTGACCTAGGAGCTAGTATGTCCAGCCTTCCTGCATTTTTTTACACAGTTCTTGATAAGGAAGCAGTACCCTCCAGGTCCCAGCCACTTGGTCAGATCCATGGTAACCACTGCTCCCAGGCTGGGGACTGATGGAGCAGAGATTGCTTCACTTTTGCCAGGATAAAGGTTCATATGTTAACCAGAGATTCCCACACTCTCCTTGCTGGCCAAGGGGACTGTTAGGACCAGGTGGTTCTGAAGTCCCTGGTTTCCAACATCCACCACGTGACACACCCATGTTCCAATCACTTATCTGAAATAAGGAAATCACCTGACCTGGAAGATTGAGACACAGATATAAACTGAGCAGAGGGGAAGCATCTGTCATGCAAATGGATGCCAAAGGAAGCAAGGGTAGGAATACCTCTATCCAGACAAATAGGCTCTTAAGAAAAAAGGGGGGGGTAGGATAACACAAAGAAGGAAAAGGAGGCCCCACAATGGCACCAGTTGAACAGTAACACAGAGGTGGTTCTCTTGACACCCGCTCAGAATCCCAACTCACTGAGAAAGAGTGAAGAACCCCAGTCCCTCAGGCAAAATGGACACATCACTGGAATGGGTCATTTCTCAGGAAAAGGGAAATGTGGTCAAACATGGAAAGGTACAAAATAACATCACTGAAAGAAAGCCCACTGTTATCCCCTGCCTGGGTCTTAAGTTCCACCTATGAGTGAAGTCATTTGATAATCATAGGGGAAGGGAGGGAAAACTGAATGGGAAGCTACCAGAGAGGGAGAAAAAGGATGAGAGGCTCTTACCTAAGAAACAAGCAGAGGGTTGCTGGAGGGGAGGTGGGTGGGGGTATGGGGCAATTTGGGCAGGAGCATAAAGGAGGGCATGCGATGTGATGAGCACTGGGGAAGATTCGCAGCTGATGAATAATTGGAAGCTAATGAGGTACTATATGGTGGCTCACTAACTTTAACAACTACAACAACAAGAAAATAAAATCAAAGGCTCTGTGTTTTCTTGATTTTCAATGTGGAAATTACAGGACGATTTCTTGTCTTCCCTCAAGCAAGGAAACGAGATAGCCTATTCATGCAGAGGCAATTCTCAGGACACTCTGCCTTTTTTGGCCCTAAAGAGGTTTTCAAACAGGCTTTCACCATTTGCAGTCCTCATGCCCTTCTAGTCAATTCAAAGCACTCTTGACAGGAAGAAAAACACATTTTTTCTTCAAGATGACTCACTCCAAGCAGGTAACATCCGTACTTGCCATAGGAGTTACTACAGGTGTGCACCCTCCATCCTTTACAAGGGCCTCAATACAAGTTTTCCAGAAAGGTGGAATGAATACTGGTGGCTGGAGGTTTGATCCTGGATGATGTCCATCCCTTTGTTCACTTGTGGGATGACTAGGGGCAGGGTCTCCATCTCACTCATGGAGGTGTGAGAGCTCTCCAGCTCACCTTCAGACATGGCCCTCCCCTCTCTGCCATAGAAGAACCTGCAGAACTACATGACCATGAACTGGGAACACACAACAAGGGTACAAAGGTTTTACCTGAATTCAGCTCAGCATGGCAATGACAGATTGGTCCCTCTTGGAGCTTGCTCCCGATGTCCTTGAGTCATTCGAACCTTCTTGGTGACTGACACCACAAAGTGGCTCACCTGTCACAGTGGCTCACGATAGAGGGATGAGAAGTTCCTTGGAGACAGGTGTCACCACACCACTATCATCACCCTTTGTCATGGAAGAAGTCTATGTCCCTCCTTGGATTAAGAAATACTTCAAACAGGACTGGAGCAGAGTGCAATAAAAGGCTCCCTTTGAAGAAGGGATGAGCTTGGGGACATGTCCAGTCCTATGTCTCACTGCTCCCATCACCACACAGGTGGTGTCCCAAATGGGCAGGGTACCATTTCCAGTACATGGCTCCTGCTCGCCCACCGTACCTATTCCTATCTCGTGCCATAGCATCTGGCCAGGAACCCAGCATCAGGCCTGTGCTTCTCCAGTTCATGCTGCTGCCTGCCTCCACCAATGATCCTGTTTCATCTCTGAATTTGGAGCTCCGCAGCATTCATCTTCGTCAGCTTCACAAAACAGGATTGGGCAATAATTTCATGGATGCGACCTGCAAGGCACAGGATGGTAAAGAAAAAGAAACTCACACACTGGACATTCAGAATACTTAAAATTTTTATGACTTGAATGACATTATCAACCAAGGGAAAGCAGAGTCCAGAAGTTGGGAGAGCATGTTTGCAAACCATGGATCTGACAGGTTCTCAATATCCACAATATCTAGAGATCCCTAAAACTCAATGATAACAACAAAAACAAAAGAAAAACAAATCAAATGTGATGTGTGAATGTACAAAGGGGGAAGAGACGTAACCTCAAAGCTATACACATGGAAGAAAATTGCAAAGGATAGTTCCCATCACTAATTCTTCAGGAAATCCTAATTATAACAAGCAATGAGGTACCATTATGCATCCATGAGGTTGACTCCCCATAGAAAAAGAAAAACAAAGCAAAACAAAACAAAGACTCAGGTGAAAGGAAAAGATCAAGTGTTGGCAAAAATATAGAGAAGTAGGAACCTTGCTGATTGTGTGTGGTTGGAATGTTTAAGGGCATGCTTGTGAAATCAGTATGACAGCTCTTCACAAAAAACAACTTTAGCGGGACACCTGGGTGGCTCAGTCTGTTGAGTGCCTGCCTTCGGCTCAGGTCACGGTCAGGATCCTGGGATGGAGTCCCGCATTGGGCTCCTTGCTCAGCCAGAAGTCTGCTTCTCCCCTGCCTGCTCTGCCTGCCACTTCTCCTGCTTCTGCATGCCTCTTTCTCATGCTGACAAATGAATAAATAAAATGTTTTTAAAAAATCAACTTTAGCATTACCATGTGTTTTAGTACTTGCCCTTCTGTGCTATATACCCACATTCATGAGCAGTATGATCCTGGAGACTTACCTGAGCACACCTTATCATGGCAGCATTGTTCCTAAAAGCTAACCCATGAACACAATCCAAGTATCTGTCCAGGGAGGAACAGATGTTGTATATACAGACGTTGGGATAGTATTCATTCTGTAAAGAGGACAAAAACATTGACATGCGCCACCCCATGGGCGAACATTGAGGACAGTATGCTAAGTGAGAGGAGTATGCATGAAGATACCAACTTTGACTCCACTCTTAGGACCTAACTAGAGTAGATTCCGAAGGACAGAATGTAGAATGGTGTTTTCCAAGGGCTGGAAGGAGGCGCTCGTGGGAAGAGTCTGACTCATGCTAAAGAGGTTTAGATGGACAAGATGCAAGGAGATGGGAAGGTGGGTTCCAGGGAGCTTGGACAAAGACATTAATACTTTTAAGACATTTAGAATATACTCCGTGAACTTCATGGAAGTCACGACCTAAAAATAAATTGCACTGAAAAGCTGCAAAGATGGAGAAATGAACACAGGACCATTTCATCTGGCCCTTTATACCCTTTCCAGGTAGGTCCTCTCTCAGCCATTCGACTTCCGCCATTTTCCTTGAGACAACATGGAGCCAACAAAATGTTGTCCTTCTGTGCCTACTTCGATGTTGAAAAACAGAATTGCCCCACCTGGGACAACTTTATGTGAGAAGGTATTTTTCAGAGTTAATTTCTTGAGACCTGTTATTCCTCGATCATGTTTTGAAACAGAACCAAAACTGAACATTCCCCTTCATCTGCATGATTTTTCCTTCCCTGATTTTTTTCCCCACTCAGAATCCATTGTTGATGCAAGGGGCTTGTATGTTCCTATGCCTGTCGTCATCTACTGACTTTAGCTTCTGCTGTTTCCAGTTTTGCTTACGTGTCATTCCTTTACCAAGTCAACTTTCCTGAGGCTCATTATGAATAGTAAAATATTTTCAGCCCCAGTTGTATTGAAAGAATTGACATTGAACACTGTGCACGTCTCAGCTACACAACACAATGATTTCATTTGCCTAGGCCCTAAAAGGAGGACCAGAATAAGTTGAGTTCACCGCCATCCTCTCTTAGAGATAGAAAGGCAAGAGCAAAGAAATGAAAGGTTCTTCTTTGTGTGATGAGATCTCTCCAAATGGGCTCTCTTAACACTCTCTAACATGCCATAGAGCAGTATGAACTGTAGTCATAAGGTTGTACACGACCTCCCTCTTACATCTTTCTCTTAAAACGGGAAGTTTGGGGACGCCTGGGTGGCTCAGTTGGTTAAGCAGCTGCCTTCAGCTCAGGTCATGATCCCAGCGTCCTGGGAGTCCCACGAGTCCCACATCGGGCTCCTTGCTCCGCAGGGAGCCTGCTTCTCCGTCTGCCTCTGCCTTCCACTCTGTCTGCCTGTGCTCGCTCTCACTCTCTCTCTCTCTCTCTCTGACAAATAAATTTAAAAAATCTTTAAAAAAAAAAAAAAAAGGGAAGTTTGTACCTTTCCACGATTCACTCCATCCCTGCCCCACCCTCTGCCCTCTGCTTCTGGTTCCTTCCATGTGAAGGCTTGGCTGAGTTCACTTTTCTCCTTTTCTCTTCTTGGTTTCAGATTCCCCCTAGAAGGGGAAAATATCTATCTATCATCTATCGATAATACCTATCTATCCATCTATCTTTCTATGTATCTATCAATCTATCTATCTATCTAAGCTAGTATCTCTCTATAGCTCCCTACCTACATTCAGATGGTACGTGCCTTCCACGGTCTCAATTATCTCACTTGGCATAATGCTTGAAAAGTCCATTCCTGGGCACCTGAGTAGCTCAGTGGGTTCAGCCTCTGCCTTCAGCTCAGGTCAGGATGTCAGGGTCCTGGGATGGAGACCTACTTTGGAACGTGCTCTGCAGGGAAAAGGTTCCCACCCTCTCTCTACCTGTCTCTCTGCCCCCTTGTGATCTCTCTCTGACAAATAAATGAAGAAAAACCTTTAAAAGAGAAAAAGTCCATTAGTATTTTCACACTGCAGGATTTCCTCTCCTCATGCCTGATTTCCTCTCTTTATGGCTCCTGTTATATAGACTAACACTTCTTTATCCAGTCAGCACTAAAGGGCGCGGATATTTTTGTTGTCTTGGCTGTTGAAAACAATGTTTCTTCAACATGGGGGTGGGTTCAGGGAGTTCTTGGACATATTCCTTGGCTGTCTATGGGTATGTTCCCAGACGTGGAACTCTGGGATCCTACGGTAGATTGTTGGTTGGTTGGTTGGTTTTGTTTCTCCCAGGACCCTCCATACTGTTTTGCACAGTGACTTGTCCCAATGTGCATTCCCACTGATGGTGTCCAAGTGTTCTCTTTTTTCCATATCCTCACCGGTTATTTGTTAGCTCCCATGTTCCCTGGGATAGCTAATCCAATTGACGCGATGGGATATCCCATTGTGCACCTGGTTGCATTTTTCTGATGGGTAGTCATGTTGAGGACCTTTTCTTCCTACCAGTTCCTCATGTGTTTATGTCCTCTGGGAAAATGCGAGAGCACTGGACACTGTGTCTTGGGCCTAGCGACAAAACTAGTCTCCATGAGACCTTGAGGGTTGTCCCTCATACAGGGCACATATAAGGGTGGGTGCAGAAGCACTCTTCTGGCTGAGCTTAGGGTACTGGAATAGTAAAGAGGACACTGTGGGAGTGAACAGAAAAGGAGGTAAGAGAGGTTTCTGTCATCCATGCTTTTGCTCTTAGAGCCTGGAGATTGTGCTCCTTTGCTCCTGTGACTCTGGAAAGCCCATGCTTGTGGGACTCCTTAACCACCCCTCTCTCAAGAAAAACAAATGAAGAAACAAAGGAAAAAAAAAAACCAGCATCTCTTTGCTGGATTTTCTGCTGGCCTTGGGCTGTCCCAGGACAGCTGGAGAACAGGATGCAGAGCACGCCCCGCCCTCGGTACATAGGCAGTACTGCTGGGTACTACTGGAGTAGGAAGAGTCAGGTTGAGACCATAGTGGTTGTTCTCCTGTGCAGAAACAGCTTGAAACTTAGAGTAGCACTTCTCAATGTAATCTAGGTGCTTGGGGAGGTGGGCTCCAAGACCATGTCAATTATTTATTCACAAACTCTGCACTACAGCACTCCCCTATGCCAGGAACCTTGGTAGACTCATGCACGGTCCTGGAAATACCTAGGGCTCCTTCCCTTAGGGAGCCCACAGTCTAGAGATGGACCAACGCATGAAACAGTGCCCTGAGAGAGAAAAGAGCAAGCTTCCATGTGACAAAAGAAGAATGCTCTGAAAGAAGGCTGCAGAGTCATTGGATAGAAAGGCCTGAAAGGCCTCACTGGGGGTCACAGTGCTGAGGACAGAATGAAAACAAGTCCCGCACAAGTCTGGCTGCCCTGTGTCATGAAGAAGGAAGGCACCTCTGCCTTAGAGTCTCACTACCAGAAGCTGGGTTGGCCAGGGGAGATGAAAAAGGCATCCAGTGTGGCCAGAGAGCAACTGGAGGCAGAGCAGAGGGTAGTGAAGAAGGCAGGGAGAGGGCCTCAGGCCTGGGAGACAGGTAGCGATCTCTTGTCCCTCTGGAACGGCATTGACCCAATACCCTCCATCTTCAAATGCATGGACTGAATGCCCCACAGTTGTTGCAGAAGAGGAATGGAGGCACAATTTCACATGCATCCTCAACATCACCATACATGAGCCATGAGCCCATGGTTGTGACTGAGGCTGGACTAGCAGAGGATTTTCCCCCACGCTAGCACCCATCATTCGGGGAGCTATTCGACTCAGAATCCGAGTTTCTGGGCACATGTTGGCCTTGCCACTGTCTCCGTTCCTGGCACTGTGAGCCTCGATGGATGGCAGCCCCAACCATCTGGGCTTGATTTTTGCTTCAGAGTGAGAGAAGAAAAAGGGAACAAGGAAGAAGTGGAACATGAGAAAAGTAACTAGGAAAGTGCGAAACTCTTTGTATGACATCTAGAGAAGCACGAGGCATGCTATTTCATCACATTGAATACATCCTGTGGCTCAGAAGCCACTCGCTAACCACCCAGAGCTTGCAGAGTGATACCTCCACCACAGGTCAGGATCCCTGGGAGCCACTGTGAAGGCTGCTCCCCTCATAGACCAGAATGAGGGAAAGAGGTCTCATTCTAAATCTATGCGGGAAACAACTGAACCATTTCACTACCGAGGATGACAAAGTCTGCATCTTCGTGCATTTCCACCCCATCATGGTGCCCCAATATAATGACGCCAAGAGGGAAAGGGACGATTCCAAAACGACACAATGCCGGGACCCAGGCCTCCTCGGAGCGTTCCTCCAGGCCAAGTCCCACCCCTTCCTGCAATTCTTCCAGCCTTCAATGTGTGCCTCTGATTCCCGTGATACCATCGCAAACATACCACAAATATGATCTACATACACCCCAAGATGTCCCAAGGAAGTAGATTCTCCCTGGACACCACTATGCAGGTTGAAAATGTGGGCACTAGGTGAGACAAGAATGACTGAGGACACAGAAGTGGGAAAGGAAAGAGAACAAAGGTCTGACTTCAGCTCTGTCTCCTGAAAGGGAGGACCTGAGTGCCATTTCCAGAGAATGGTGCCTCTGGCATTTTTGGCTCATTGTGTACAGTCCCAGGGAACTGGGACCAGAGGTCAAGAGTCAACTGAAAGGTCTGTGGAGAGGTGTGACTGAACGAAGTGTCCCAGGGGATCCCACACCCAGAAACATTACTGCAGTGGCAGACAGTGCTTCAGCCCACTTTTTTGAAGCTTCTGGTCATGGGGCGGGAGACACCAACAGGTAACACAAGGCAGCTCTGGGAAGCCCACTGAAAAGCTGGCAACAACAGTGGTCCCACCACAGCGGGCCCACACCACTTGCCCCTTATTGTGTGGGCACATGTGTGTGTATGTGCGTGTGTGTGTGTGTGTGTGTGTGTGTGTAGAAGTGGGGACAGGGTATGAGGGTCATGCCCTTCTTGGGCAGAAGCAAGCTGCCTGGTGTTGGAGGTTGGACCCATCTGTCATGTTCATACCCCAGGTCATAGTAGGCAGGATGAGAAGGTGAAGGCTGACACAATGATAAGGCTCATGGTAGTCATGAGCCTTAGAGTGTCCTCTGGCTACCTCCTTGCTCGATGTCTTTTTAGCCATCCCTCTTAGTCTGAACTGGAGAACACGATGTCTAGTGGGGGTTGTCCCCTTGTGGCAATGTCCTGGGAGGCTGCTAAGGGCTCTTGGCCCTGTGTCTATGGGGCACTGCATTTTCAGAGCTGCACCCCAGAGATTGTGAATGAGCTGGCTGGGGACTTCAACGACTCTAACTTGCGGGACAAGGGTCAGGTGTCCCAGGCCACCCAGGATCAGTGCTGCTCTGAGGTGAGAATGGGAAGAAGCTTCTCCACACCCAGGGCCCCCACACAACTATGGGGACAAATCTGGGGCCTTCCTAGAGTGTTCCACCTTGAGTATCCCACAGGCCCCACCCCAAAGTAACCCAAACCTCCGCACATCTGCCACCAGCTATGGGTAAGGGAGGAAGCCACTCTTCACCTACGTGGGACTGGTAGAGAATAGAGTGAATGTTTTCTGTGGTTTGGAGGGTGGTGGTTTTGTTTTCTTTCCTTTAGCCTTGTGTTGCTTTTCACGAAGCCATGAGTATCTTTGCCTTTTCCCACTGGTTTTACGATTTTCCCTACTCATGCCAGCTAACCTGTGGAGAACCCAGATCCACTGGGTTCTGGAGAACTGGCCCACGCCCTTCTAAATCCTCATACCAGATAGGGTGATGGAATCTACAAAAGGGCCTGTGGGATCAAGCCATTCTACAGGTCTTTCTGGAACATATCGTCTCTCAAAAGACATCGAATCCTAGGAGGTCCACCAGCTCACCAGCTGTTTCCCTCTAGGTCTTCATAGTCCCCCATAAGGGAGGTGGTCTGCCACAGTGACTCAGTCTTGCAAGGCTGCTGGAACTTGACGTGACTCAAGTTGGTTGCCATTCCAGCAATGCTGCAAGGAACGGGCACCTTAAGGGTCCTCACAGATGATTTGGGTCACTCCATCTGCCAGAACTTAGACCCAGAGATTGGATGGAAGGCCTCTGATGCCTCCTGGCCCAGGTAGCTGTCTCTGTCTTTTCAGAGGTCCACCCAGGACATCTGGCATGAGCTGCTTCAAGGCTTCAGCTACTCCATCTCCCTTGACAAGCAGCACGGACCTCAGGCTGCCAACAATACCCAGTGCTGGTCTGGGGTGAGAACAGGTCCAGGTTCACGGCCAGTCTCAGGACCCAGAGATGATCAGGGCCAGGCCACAACCAAGACTAGACACAACTGGCTGACCCCTGAACCTTTCTGCCCCTGACAACAACAGCTAAGCCTCATCAGCATAGGTGAAATGCCATGCAACCCATGCTTTGGACATATCTCAGGCCCAACGCTGATCATCTTGAGCAGCCTTGGATATTCTCAGCCTCTCTTTTCTCCTATCGACAGTAGGGCTCCTTCCTCATGACTCCAAGGCATACATACAGCTCTTCATACAGGCTAGGAAGAGACAGACATGCAATTGTTGTCCAGCTAACAGCACATGTTGAAGTCACCAGTACATTTAAGCCTAGATGGTTCCTTTGGAAGTTGGTTTTAGGTTTTCAGCCGAGAACCTTTTTTGTGGGTGGGCACTCAAGTCCCTCGTCATCTTGCACAAGTTCCCAAAGGGATGGGAGGATGCAGTCTGAGCTCCAGACCCTCCTCTTCCTGGTGTTTCTCGGCTTTGAAGCTGACTACGTTGACCCCCCACCCCACCCCCTTGTCTGCCTGCTGGAAAAGGCATAATCCCTGTCCCTGGACGAGGCCTGAATGATGCTGGCGCTCAGAGAAGGCACAGTGCATAATGCGGACATTCCCTGCTGCTATCCTTCCTAGATAGAAGCCCCTCAAACCTCACCACAATGTGCTCCATCTATCAGATGTTCACATCAGCCCAGCAGGTCCTGGATCAGCAGTTCCCTAGGTGAGTGCCCACCCCATAGCCATCACAAGGGGGAGCCGTCCATCTACTAGTTGTATGTCTTGGGAATGTCACTGCACCTCTCTAACCTTCCCTTTCCTCTCATGAAAAGTGGGGGTGCCAAGAGGATGAACCTCGTAGGGCCACTGGAGGAAGTCATGGGAGGAAACATGGCACGTGCTTCTCTGAGGCCCAGCTCTGTAGAAAGGGTTGCTGGACATGCTGGGCATCTTCCCGCTGAACATTTCTCTCTCCAGGGAAGACATGTTCAGGCTCAACCCTCACAAGCCTGTGGTCCTTCTGCGTCTATGCTAAGGAAAAGGAAGGCTGGCAGTTTTCTTATTGGCAAAGGACCTCTGAGATGCCATCTAGCTGGTCCTGACTTGTGGTCCTTTATGTGCCCAGATCAAGGGGACACTGGGAGCAGGCAGAGTGGCCCAAGGGCAAAGTCTTGTTTGCGATGATTTCATTCAATCATGGGTCTTAAGCACCTAGGAATGCAGTTACTCTCTAGTCAACAAGAGCAGTGAATGGGTAAAATAGACACAATGTCTGGGTCTCCCTTCTCGTCCGAGGGTCAGATAGGCACTCTCCACATCCTAAGCACACATGTCTAGCGTTAATCAAATAGGGCATCTCTGTGACCTACTCTAGGGATGAATGGATCCAGCTCTATAGGGACTATGAAGATGCACTCTACGATCAAGAAAGAACAGGATAGGTCTTTGGGTGCCAAAGGAGGGCCTGCTGCCTCCACAGAGCAGGGTGGGAGACAATAGGGGTTGTTACTGACGAGGGATGTTCAGAACCATGGATCTCCCAGAACTCTTGACTTCTGCAGGAGAGCTAGGTGGGGTGGCTTCCTCTGAAGAAGCCAGTGAGTCCAAGAGAGCTGTGGATGGGATGCCAAGCTCTCTGGGAAGCAGAGCCCATTGTGGGCTGAGTTGGTGCCTAAAACAGCCATCCCTTGGATGGTCCATTCTTGCTCTGTCTGCCCTTATCCATATCCACCTCTGCTGACCACCACAAGTGGGGCCAAAGACAGAAAGTGTGGGGACCAGACCATTCACCCATCGGCCTCCAACCAAAGCCCAGACACTGGTCTGCATGGAGGATGCATGACTGAGGGGCCAAAGGACAGACCTATGGGAGGTCCCTCATCCCATGTGGTCAGCAGTCAGCAAGGACAACTCCAGAGGGGTTGCAAGTGGGCTGGCGCCATTCTGTGGGGCCCACACCGAAAGAATGGTGCTGTGGGAGTAGCGTGGGGGAAGGAAAGGCCAGGTCTCTGACTCTGCTCTACATATGACTTTCCCCAGCACTCTGTGTCCCATCTTGGGAACCTGGCCTGAGCAGACATGGCAGGATATCGGGCAGTTCCTGCACAGTGCCCATGTGGAGGTCAAGGGGGCCTATGTGCACCTCAAGTGGCATAACTGGGACCTGAACCCCCATGCCCCTGTTCTGCTGAGGCAGGGGGAACTTCTGCAGCTCAGAGGCTGAGGTGGAGGGCAAGGGGCATTGAAAGCTGGGAAGACCATCTGGAATGGGGCTCATGGGCTGGGTATTCCTTGAAAGGCCATGGGATCTGTCCTGTTTAGGGAAAGGAACATGGAGTGTCAGTGATGTGGCTGAATTTTCCCCTTACCCCACCCCCGTGTCAGCTATGTGACGCATTCCAGCAGCTGAGCTGGCCAAAGAGCCTCCCATGGAGTGAGAGGCAACCCTGGATCTGCATCAGCCATCACCTTCAGGGTCCGAGCCAGCCTCCCCTCCACTGGCTGCTCCAGAACTGGAACAGGGGCTCCTAGGTTATGAATTGTTGCCAGGTCCTGAGGCACAGATGGCTGGGCCATCGGCTTGCCTGGGAGTTTGTACACCAGCTGTCTCAGGTGCTACTGAGCCCACTCCTGCCAACCCACGAAGCGGCTCAAAGAGAAGGAGCTTGACTTCCTGGACTTTCCTCCCAAGCTAGTGGCAGAGCAGCTCACATACATGGATGCGGTGAGCAGCTGGACCCCCAGGGTAGGAGGGCAGGGCCAGCTTTTCTTCTGCTCTCTGCTGCCCTATACCTGCTTTTCCCTGATATGGGCTCCTAGGATATATGGACATATCTTAGCTGCAGCCCTAACCAACTGTGGAAACCCATTAGGGTTTTTAGACCTGAGCTTTCACTGTCCAGCTGCGGATTGGGGAGACAGACACTGAGAAGGACTGAGGGAGAGGTTCCACGTAGATGCAACGAGTCAGAACCGAGAGACCATAAATGGGAAGGCTCTGGTCCCCTTGTGGGGAGGAGGGCTGCTCCTTGTGTGCAGTCATGTCCAGGGGTGGCCCAACCATCTGCCTGGGAGCACCATCAACCTGGATTAGGATCAGATGTGTCCTGAAGGACAGACACGGCTCTACACGGAAAGCCATACTTTCAGCCACCATGTGGGAATGGGCACTTGAAAGGAGACAGGGACCGCAGGAATGAGCATTTCGAGGAGAAGATGCCCCCTGCACTACCTGGAGCGGCCCCCTAGACATGGAATGATCAGGGTGCACACGCCTTCCTTCCTTCCCTTGCCTCTCTTGGCTCCTGGGGCATCCTGCACTGGCTTTCCTCAGAGAAGAGTGGCATGAAATCCAGGCTCCCTAAGCAGGCTCAGGCCACATTCGCAGCCTCCTGAGCTCCAGCTCTGACCTGGGACCCCTCCCGAGGACATGAGTCTTGCATGTGCAAACATGTGTATGGCTCAACAAACCTCCCCCTGTCCCCTAGAAGCTGTTCAAGAAGGTGGTGCCCCATCAGTGCCTTGGCTCCGTCTGGTCCCAGAGGAACAGGCCTGGCAATGAGCACCTGGCATCCACAGTCCGGGCCGCCATCGCCCAGTTCAATGCTGTGGCCAGCTGCATCGTCAACCCAAGCATGCTGCATTGGCAACCCAAGCATGACAGCCCGGGACAGGGCCGTGGTGGTAGACCACTGGATCTGGGAGGCTGAGCTCCCTGAGGCTCCCCTGAGCCTCGGGAACTGCTCTTCTGTCTTGCTCCCTTCTCAGGGCTGAAGGTCCTGCTCTAAGACCTGTGGCCCCTAGGCTCTTCCTCCCGGGGGCATGGCCCAACATTGGGAAGCTCAGTTCCTACGTGACTCCTCCTTTGCAGTGAGGGGAAATCCTCCCTCTTGCCAGCAGTGTTCCTTTTTAGGGCTGACCTGTGCCCTTCTGCAGCTCCCTGGACATCAGCTTCATCCAGGGGGGAGCAGTAAACTGAAGGGGGCACTGAAGTTATCGAGCCTCTAAGGATCCTGCTCTCCCACTGACAACTCCTTCTCTTCTTTTGTGTGTCTCAGTAGCCCCCTCCTGTGTCCTGGCCTACGCACAGCCTCAGAATGGGTGGGTGTAAGGTGCTAGGACTGACCAGGCGCCTCTTTCTGAAGGACAATGGTTGTCTGCTTTCCAGGGCAATGAGATCAACCACTGCTAAGAGAATAAGGTGAGCATACGTAGCCCTTGCTGTAGGGAAGGGGAGGCAGCCCCTATCAGAGACGCCCCTCAGAAGAACATTCCTTGGCTCCATCCACTCCCCTCCATCTCCCATTTCCTGGGACAGGTTGCTAAGAAAGAAGTGCAAGACCCATCTAGTCAGTCAGTAGGGATCCAGAAAGGCATCAAGAAGAACTTCCCAGAGGAGGGGCTAATTCTACTAGCCTCTGAGAACAGTTTGGGACCGAATGAAGTTGCATGCAGGAGGGTGGTCATGTGTGCCAAGACCCAGGACCCGTCCCCTGTCCCGCTGCGCAGCCCTCACCTGGCCCTGTAGCTTCCCCACCAAGGCTTGGCCCAGGAATACCGAGTCCTCATGGACATCATGCTGCTCCAGGCGGCGGCAGAGAATTACTGCCTAGAGCCCCAGCATCCATTCATGGCCTGGTTCTGGGCTGTGGAGCGGCTCAGACAGGTGAGGCCCATTCAGAAGCTGGGTGAGGGTCAGGGTGGACTCTTTCTGCTGGCCCCGCCTGGGATCCTCCTTCTAGGGCTCCCTGGGCAGCCAGGCACCAGCTGTGGGAAAACCCTGGGAGGGATTCCTGAATGCCAGCTGCTGCTCAACTCACAGGTGTCCCTCTGTACTTAGCTACATCCTGTCCTGCCAGCTGGAGCCACGGTCTTAGCTGGCCAGCAGAACACAAGCACCAGGACAACTGGCTACAGCCACCATCAGAGCTGAACCCGTGGCCACTGGCCGAGCAAGGATTGCCCGTTGGCCCCTGGGCTACTTGTGGTGTGTAAGCCCCATCTGCTGCTCAACACCCCTTCCTCTCACCTACAGAATTATTTTTTTGTGGGGGGGTGGGCAATATTTAATATAATTAAAGGGGTTTTATTTAAACAACTACAACAACAAAAAAAAAGGAATGAGAACCCTTGGGATTAAATTTTTGTTACCAAAAAAACCCCCCATGTTTTTATTTTCTCCTCTTCCAGCCCACATATGTGTTTGGTTCTTTTAATCCCTACAGTAATGTACAACATGTACAGACTCTCTTATTCATTCCTAAACCTAGAAATCTTAGAGAGTCAGCAGCTATTCAATGTGGCAGGAAGGAGAAGAGCCAGCCCTCCTTACTACCTACTGGTGGCACCTCCAAATCCCTTTTCCTCAGAGGACAGGTTCATTTCAGTGTCAGGCATCTGGGCAAACAGCAAAGACAGCTTTCAGGACCCCTGAGATGGAGAGGTTGCAGGTCCTTCCCCAGGGAGGCACCAAACACTGAACAGGAGAGTCCTTGAGAGTTCCTTTCCCCCTGCCCCCAGAACTATGTGCTGCCCAGGAGAGGGGACGCTCCTCTCCCAAGGAGGACGATGTCTTGCTTCCTTTGGGATATGGTGTTTGTGTGTGTGTTTGTGTTGGTTTGGACCCAGTACTGGGACTGACGGTTGTTGAGTTCAGTCTCTGGAATTGCATCAGCACGAAGTAGGGAAAAAACATGTAAAGAGATCCAATCCTGCCTGTGGAAGCTCCAAAACCTGAGGAAGCTATTTTGTAAATGGAAGAAGGGCAGGCAGGACATTCCGTCCTCAGTTTCCCTTTAGGCTCTCCAGGTTCACCCTTTACCAAGATTGGAATCCTCCTGGGATCCTTATCCATGATCTCTGGATTCCTTTTCCCTGCTTCTTTTCGGAGTGGCTGGGGAAAAAAATAAAGGAACTGGGAGGTGTCCCTTTAAGGCCATAGCTGAGCCTGCCTCTATTCACACCTATGCTGACCTAGGAGCTAGGATGTCCAGCCATCCTGCATTCCCTAATGCAGTTCTTGGCAAGGCTGTGGTGCCCTTCAGGCCCCACCCTCTTGGTCAGGTCCTTGGTAGCCACTGCTCCCTGGCTGGGGCCTGATGGAGCAGAGATTGGTTCTCCCTTGCCAGGATAAAGGTTCATATACTTGACCAGAGAATCCCCATACTCTCCTTGCTGGCCAAGGGCACTGTCAGATCCAGGTCGTTCTGAAGTCCCTGGTGTCCAACATCCACCAGGTGACACACTCATGTTCCACTCACTTGTCTGAAATGGGGAACTCACCTGACCCAGTAGGCCTAGACACAGATGGAATGTGAGCAGGGGAGAAGCATCTATCATGCAAATGGATGCGAAATGAAGCAAGGGTAGGAATACTTCTATCCAGACACAACAGACTCTTAAACAAAGTGGGGAGGTAGGAAGACACAGAGAAAGACACTACTTCATCACAATGGAGACCATGTAATAAGAGAACACATCTTGAAATATGTAGACACGCAACATAGGAGCACCCAAAGGCATCCAACAGTTCATAACAAACATAAAGGCACCTTTGACAGCAATACATACAGTGCGGGACTCTAACACCCCACATCTACTAATGGAGACATGATCCAAACTGACAATCAACAAGAAATCTATGCCTTTGAGGGATGCATTCATTTGAACACATAGATGCAGAAACTTCCACCCTGAAACAGCAGAATCTGAAGTGCTTTCAAGTGCACATGGAACATTCTCCAGAGTAGATTACACGTTAGGGCACAACGCAAGTCTCAACAAACTCCAAAAGATGGATATCATCCCATGCATCTTTTCTCAGCACGATGCTATGGAACTCCAAATGAACCCCAGGAGCAACCCTGGAGAGACCACAAATCCATGGAGGTTCAATTACAGGCTACCCAACAAGGACTGGTCAACGGGTCAACCCGGAATCCAAAGAGGAAATCCAAAATTATATGGAAGCAAACAGACAAGCCAAGGGTCCCCAACCTTGCAGATACAGTGCAAGGGAATCTAAGAAGACAGGATCCAGCACCACAAGAGAAATCCTCAATACCATCAGCTGACACAAAAGGACCTAGCAAAATGCAACACAGAGCTCCTGAGCAGTTGCTCAGCCTGGGTGAGTTGGAGCGCTCCTGCTGTTCGGTGCAGGCTTAGCTTCCATCTCGACTCTAAATCCCAGCCTGGGGGGTGTTCTTTCCTTTCTTCCAGAACTATCCCCACCAGGGCCACTGGGGAATCAACCCTTCAGGGGATTCTCAGCAGAGAGAAATGGTTAAGAAGGCCCAGGAAGCAACCACCCCTTCTCTGCGGGTGGATCAAGGTAACCAATTAGCGTTCCCTCTGTGAAACATTCCACAGTGCTTTTGCGGGGACGATCCTCTAAGGCTCTGATGCCCAGGGTTTCTCGGCAAAGTGCAAATTCCGACTGAGTAACCCTGGGAGGCACCTGACACTCTGCACTTCCAGCATGCTTGCAGCTAATGCCTGGGCTACCTGTCCCCAGAGCACATGGAGAAACAACTTGCCAGCGGACCAGTGGACAAAATGTCCTCTCTTTCACCACCAAGAAGAGATTGATCAGCAACAGTCTGGCAGCCACAAAGAGTTGTTTGATTGTCAGGAAGATCAAAAGCCAGGCAGGGCTTTGTCCACCCCCACAGGCCTCTCCTCCTGTTCTCCTCCAGAGTATAGGGAGGCAGGATGGCAGGAAAGACAGTTTGTTCAGTAGAAACGAAATCCTGAGCTTGAGTTCCTTTCTACCTAGTAGCCTGGGCACTCCTATGCTGCTTCCTCTGTGGCCTCTGTGGAAGGCCATTCTAAACACCAGTCCTGGCTTCCCAAGTTCTGGGATACTGGGCAGAAAGTGATGGAACTCAAGAGAGTCCCAGGGAAGTGACAGTGGGTTTGGTCATGAAAGCTTGAAGGTGTGAAAGACCATCTCTTGCCCTATGTTCCCTTGGTCAGAAACCTTTCAGCAACCACTCAGAGGATAGACAGGCAGGTACATAGCAGGGATGGGCATCCTTGGGAGCCACTGTGGACTGAACCTGGTGGTCTCTTCACCACAATTCACACAGACCAAGATACTGAGGTAAGACTTAACATCCATGGGTGTTTTGTTAGCATAGGCTTTGATTCATGTGTGACTTTTCAGAAACAGAAAAGAAGAATAAAGGGAATAAGGGAAAAAGAGACAACCAAAAAACCCCGGCTCAAATATAGAGAACATACTGGTGGGAACCAGGTGGGGGGATGGGTGGAAGAGGGCATGGGGATTAAGAAGACACTTATTGTGCTGAGCACTGAGTCATATACAGAACTCCTGAATCCCTACTCTTCACCTGAAATGACGATAGCACTGTACGTCCATTAGACTGTATTTTCAAAATTGTCTTTGAAAGGTGGGTATTAGGGGATCAAAGATGAGATTATGCTCTGAGAGTTTCACAATCAGATCTCCTCAGGCTGACCGTAAATGTACATTAAAGATCAATGAAAGAGTCCAAAGACAAAAGTAAAGTCTGTTGATATAGAAAGGCCAGTGCCCACTTCTGTGTTCACAGAAAAGATACCTTCCTATGATACTGGCTGTTGTAAAAGCATTTCACTCACATCCCCTTGGTGCTACACTCCTCTGGTGTTTCCATTCTACTTGGTTGTGTGTCTTCATGAAGTAGTTGAAGGAATTTTTCCTATCCCTTGCTTCGTGGGCTAAACCATAGTTGGCTATTTCTAGCCCCTGGAAGATTGGAGCTGGAGGGCCTTCTGGAAAACACTGCACAACTGGATCACTCATCATCTTCCAGAGAAGGAAAGGGAGGCCCCACAATGGCACCAGTGGAACAGGAACACAGAGGAAGTTCTCCTTACACTGGCTTCAGGATCCCAACTCTCTGAGCAAGAGTGAAGAACCCGCGTCCCTCCAGACACGATGGACACATCACTGGAATGGGTCATTTCCCAGGAAGAGCGAAATGCAGTCAAACATGGAAAGGTACACAATAACCTCACTGAAAGAAAGCCCACTGTGATCCCCTACCCTGGGTCTTAAGTTCCACCTATGCGTGAAGCCATTTGATAATCACAGGGAAAGGGAGGGAAAACTGAATGGAAAGCCACCACAGAGGGAGAAAAAGGATGAGAGGCTCTTACCTAAGAAACAAGCAGAGGGTTGCTGGAGGGGAGGTGGGTGCGGGTATGGGACAATTTTGGCAGGAGCATAAAGGAGGGCATGCGATGGGATGAGCACTGGGGGTGATATGAAAATGATGAATACTTGGGCACTACCTTCAAAACTAATGATGTCCTGTATGTTGGCTAAATGATTTCAACAACAACAACAACCACTACAAAATACAATCCAAGGTTCTTTGTATTCTTGTTTTCAATGTGGAAAATACAGGATGATTTCTTTTCTTCCCTCAAGCAATGAAATGAGATAGCCTATTCATGAGAAGGCAATTCTGAGGACTCTGCCTTTTTCAACCCTAAAGAGATTTTCAAACAGGCTTTCACCAGTTCCAGTCCTTTTTCCCTTCTAGCCAATTCGGAGCAGTCTTGGCAGGGTGGCAAACACTTTTCTTCAAGGTGACTCACACCAAGCAAGTAATACCCATACTTGCCACAGGAGTTACTACAGGTGTGCACCCTCCGTCATTTACAAGGGCCTCAACTACATGTTTTCCAGAAAGGTGGCATGAATACTAGTGCCTGGCAGTTTTATCTTGGATGATGTTCATCCCTTTGTTCACTTGTGGGATGACTAGGGACAGGGTCTCCTTCTCACTTATGGAGGTTCAAGAGCTATTCAGCTCACCTTCAAACACAGCCCTCTCCTCTCTCCCTCGAGAAACATGTAGAACTAAGTGACCATGAACTGGTAACATGCAACAAGGGGTACAAAGTCTTACCTGAATTCAGCTCAGCATGGCAATGACAGACTGGTCCCTCTTGGAGGTTGCTCCCAGTGTCTTTGAGTCACTCAAACCTCCTTGGCAACTCACTCCAGAAAGTGGCTCACTTGTCACAGTGGCTCACGATAGAGGGATGAGAAGTTCCTCGGAGACAGGTGACACCACACCACTATCATCATCCTTTGTCGTGGAAGAAGTCTATGTCCCTCGTCGGATTAAGAAACCCTTCAAACAGGACTGGAGCAGGGTGCAATAAAAGGCTCCCTTTGAAGAGGGGCTGAGCTTGGGGACATGTCCAGTCCTATGTCTCACTGCCCCCATCACCACACAGGTAGTGCCCCAAATGGGCAGGGTACCATTTCCAGGACACGGCTCCTGCTCGCCCACCATACCTATTCCTATCATCGCGCCATTGCATCTGGCCAGGACCCCAGCATCAGGCCTATGCTTCCCAGTTCATGATGCTGCCTGCCTCCACCAATGATCCTATTTCATCTCTGAATTCGGAGCTCCGCAGCATTCATCTTCCTCAGCTTCACAAAACAGGATTGGGCAATGATTTCATGGATACCACCTGCAAGGCACAGGATGGAAAAGAAAAGGAAACTCACACACTGGACATTCAGAATACTTAAAATCTTTGTGACTTGAATGACATTATCAACCAAGGGAAAGCAGAGTCCAGAAGTTGGGAGAGCATGTTTGCAAACCATGGATATGACAGGGCTCAATATCCACAATATCTAGAGATCTGAGAAGCTGAACCAACACCAAAAAAAAAAAAAAAAAAAAAAAAAAAAAGAGAGAGAGAAAGAAAATGTGATGTATGAATGTACATATGGGGAAGAGAAATAACCAAGCTATACACATGGAAGGAAATTGGAAAGGATACTTCCCAGCACTAATATTTCAGGAAATCCTAATAATAACAAGCAATTAGATACCATTTCACAGCCATGACGTTGACACACCATGGGTACAGGCTGAGGGAAGACTTAGAATACACGAAAAGTCCAAGTGTTGGCAAAGATGCAGAGAAGTTGGAACTATGTTCATTGTGTGTGATAGGAATATTTAAGGGCATTGTGGTATTAGTAAAGCAGTCCTTCATAAAAATCAACTTTAGAAATGCCATGTGTTTTAATAATTGCCCTTCTGCAGTAGATAACCAAATTAATGGACAACGTAGTCTTGAAGACTTATCTGAGCACACCTTTTCATGGCAGCATTGTTCCTAAAAGCTAATCCATGAACGCAATCAAAGTATCTGTGCATGGAGGAAAAGATGTTATATATATAGTCATTGGGATAGTATTCATTCTGTAATGAGGAAGAAAACATTGGCATGCACCACCATATAGACGAATGTTGAGGATAGTATGCTAAGTGAAAGGAGTATGCATGAAGATACCAACTTTGACTCCACTCTTAGGACCTACCTAATGTAGATTCCTAAGGACAGAAAGTAGAATGGTGTTTGCCAAAGGCTGGAAGGAGGCACTCATGGGAAGAGTCTGAGTCATGCCAAAGAGGTTTAGTTTTATAAGATGGAGTGAGATGGGAAGGTGGGTTCCTGGGAGGTTGGACAAAGATATTAATGCATTTAAGACATTTAGAATGTACTCCTTGAACTTCATGGACTTCATGACCTAAAAATAAATTACACTGGAAAGTGTAATTTGCTAAGATGGAGAAATGAACACAGGACCATTTCATCTGGCCATTTATAACCTTCCAGGTAGGTCCTATCTCAGCCATTTGACTTCAGCCATTTTCCTTGAGACCACATGGAGCAAACAAAATGTTGTCCTTCTGTGACTTTTTCACAGTGTCTTGCCTGTTGTAATTAATGCTGGAAGAAGAAGAATTAGAAGAAGGAGGAGGAGGAGGAGGAGGAGGAGGAGAAATAATTGTCTTTTAACATGGAGGTAGGTGCACATATTTCTTGAACATATCCCTTGATTTTTTTCATTATTGTGTTATGATAGTCACCATTAAATGTATCATTAGTTTTTGATGCAGTGTTCCAAGATTGTTTATGTACAAAAACAAGTGTTCCATGCAATATGTGCCCTCCTTAATAACCCCCACCAGACTCATACATCTCCCCTCCAAAACCCTCAGCTTGTTTCTGAGAGTCCACAGTCTCTATTGGTTCATCTCCCTCTCAGATTTCCCCCAATTCACTGTTCCTTTCCTTCTTCCAATGTCCTCCATGTTAATCCTTAGGTTCCCCAAGTGAAACCACATGCTAATTGACTTTCTCTGCTTGACTTCTTTCACTCAGCACCATTTCCTCCAGTCCCATACATGTTGATGCAAAAATTGGGTATTCATCCTTTCTGATGCCTGAGTAATATTCCATTGTATGTATGGACCAAAGCTTCTTTATCCATCCTCTGTTGAAGGACATCTTGGCTCTTACCACAGTTTGGCTATTGTGGACATTGATACTATGAACCTCAGGGTACATATGGTCCTTCATTTCACAACATCTGTATTCCTTGGTTTTCTGTATGCCAAAGCCACTTGTTCATGGACCACATGGAGAAACAAGGTGTCATCAGTCCAATCCAAAAATGTTCACCACTTTCAGCAAAAAATAGTGATTTATCAGCACCAGTTTGACAGCAACAAAGAGGCATTTTGAATGCCAGGAAAATGAACAGCAAGGACAGGGCTTTGTCCACACCTGCAGGGGTCTCCTCATGTTCTCTTCCTCAGTAGGTTGAGTCAGGATGGAAGGCGTCAATAGTGTATGGGTTTCATTAGGCTGGTGGCTTCCCTTTCTTGTGCCCTCCTGGATCTCTGTGATGTGTGCAGAGCACAAACTCCTTTTAAAAGGGATGGATGAACTCAGGGATATTCAAATTAAAACCACATTGAGATATCACCTTACACCAGTTAGAATGGCCAAAATTAACAAAACAGGAAACAACATGTGTTGGAGAGGATGTGGAGAAAGGGGAACCCTCTTACACTGTTGGTGTAAATGCAAGTTGGTGCAGCCTCTTTGGAGAACAGTGTGGAGATTCCTCAAGAAATTAAAAATAGAACTTCCCTATGACCCTGCAATTGCACTCCTGGGTATTTACCCCAAAGATACAGATGTCGTGAAAAGAAGGGCCATCTGTACCCCAATGTTTATAGCAGCAATGGCCACGGTCACCAAACTGTGGAAAGAACCAAGATGCCCTTCAACGGACAAATGGATAAGGAAGATGTGGTCCATATACACTATGGAGTATTATGCCTCCATCAGAAAGGATGAATACCCAACTTTTGTAGCAACATGGACAGGACTGGAAGAGATTATGCTGAGTGAAATAAGTCAAGCACTTGTTCCCTAAGTAAACAGGGATCCATGTTTAGTCAAGAACACCACCACTCTTGGCTATGGAGATTGGTTTAGGACCAAGCTGGCCAATAGAAGGGACTGATGAGTGGAAGCATAAAAACAGAGAAGCTGTCTCTCCCTGGCAATGGCTCAGCTAGCCGTTGTAAACCTCCCAGCTCTAGGGGCAGCCATGTACAGAAATCCTGGTCAAGAATGATACCAAGAAAGATGTAGTGGCCAGAGAGACAGAAAGGACTGAATCCCGATGGACTAATAGAGCCCCTGGACCCAGTTGGACCTGAATCACAGGCTGTTCCTACACTTTTTCAGTTACGAGACCAAAAATTCTGTTTTCACACATCGAATACCATTTCACTTTTATGTAGAATCTAAAATATAAAACAAGCAAAAAATACAGGAAAAAAAAATACCCATGAATTGAAACTAGGGGCTGCCAGATGGGAGGGTGTTTGGAGACAGGCAAAATGAGTGAAGGTGATTGGAAGGTATAAGCTTCCAGTGATGGGATGAATAAGTCACAGTGATTAAAAGTACAGCATAGGGAATATAGTCAGTGGTATTGTGATAGCATTATATGGGGACAGATGGTAGCTACACTTGTAAGCATCATGTATATAATTGTTCACTCACTATGTTATAGACCTGAAACTAATGTAAAGTGTGTAACAACTCTATTTCCATTTTTGAAAAGTTAAAATGAATCCATTTTGCTACAACCAAGAGAGTCCTACCAGATGCAGCAAGCTGCACAAAACATGATCTCTGCCTTGGTGTATATTTAGAATTGAAATGAAGACATGAAAAACAATGAGAACAATGTGAGACAGAGTAGTATCAGGTGCTGTACTTTGTTATAGTCTGAGTGCCATGAGTCCTTCAGAAGTCAGAGGAAGGGCAGGCAGTGGGCCTTGATAGGATTTGGGTGAGTGGAACTTTGAAGAGCTCCATAATCCTGTGCCTGCAATGGGAAATCTGATATTGTCCAAGAACCAAAAGTTTGTTTATCGTGTTGGGGCAAACTTGTATTCAAGGTGAAAGTACAGAAACTTCAAACTGCTGTCTTAAGGGATATGGCCTCAGACCCATCCGATATGTCATATTTTATAGACGTGCAGTTTTACACTTCCAACGTCTGAACTATTTAAATTCTGAAACAAATTTGGCCCTATGCAGAGTGCCTAAAAGACTGGGTCTCTGTGCTTCGTGTGTCGAGGAAGTGAGGACACATGTTTTCTGAGGCCTAGATAATTGGAGTGGATGTCAAGGAACCCATCAGGCATGACTTGAAAGGCACCTATCCCATGAGCAGCAGGGAAAAGATAGGATGCCTTAAGCACTTTAGATGTATAAACAATCCAGTGTCTCCAGGTGATAAGTCGCTACTACCACCCTAGTGATACCCAGTAGGACCCCTGGGTAAAACTAGTCAGACTATGACCTTCCCAAAGTTGCTTCATCAAGGGAGCAGGTGGGGAAACATCCAAGTTGGGCCACTTTCATTGGTCACATGGACACCTTGGTGCTGGCCGCCCATTCAGCATGTGAGTGCCCATCTTCCAACTGACTCAAAAGTGTCAATAAAGTGCCATGTGCTATGTGCTGTTTCAGATCCTTAGCCTGAGGCAGGTCAACCCCTAAAGGCAGAGCCTGAGGAAAGGATTTGAGCCAGGTGGCTAACTTGGAGGTGGCCCAGGATTTGCTGGGGAAGTAAGGCAGGAACATCAATACAGGACTTGTCAAGGAGTGAGCTACTGCTGTGAGCAGCTAGGACTCCCTCCTGTTAAGAACCTCTAGGAGACTATATGGAGCATGCCTCAGAATTGCCCCACTGAGCAGGGAGGAAGCCGGGGAACCTATCCACCCACTGGCTGAATGCTGCACGAGGGGCAGTGTCTTCCATCCCCCAGGAGGAGAAAAAGGGAGAGGCAAACAGGTACTGGAGATAGGTAGGAAGCTGTCAGGGTGCACAGAAACTTCCCACCAGCTGCAGGTGAGCACAAGGTGAGCTGAGAAGATTTGGCACACGATGTCTTCTTCAGGGATCCCACTAAGAGTTCCCACCCAACATTTGCTCATCTTGATTGGCCACACTGTTCAGCTGCCTCTCTTCTCTAGCCCCATAGAAGCCCCCAAAGTCAGGAACTGTTTCCAATCATAGCTGTATCCTCCATGTCTAGTATGATGGGTGGGTCAGATCAATGTCCAGTTAGGATTTACTAAATGATCAGATACCACGATATTTGTTTCAGTTTCTCCCTGGGTTCTTTATTCCAATTGTTCTCCACAGAGTGCACTGCAGGTAAGATGGCAGTTTCCTCTGCTGCCACTGACCGAAGGCAGGGTTGGGAGAGAATCCATTCCATGTCCCCACATTAACCACATTTGGCCCTCCTTCGGATGCTAAGGCAGGAGGCCTCTAGCTGGACCGAGTCATTGCCCAACTTCCTGCGCACTCCTGGCAGGAAGCAAACTTTTACTCTAGGTGCCTTCTCAGGATCAGGCAGTGTCCTCACACTCCACACAAGAGCTCTTACACTTGCCATCATAAAAGTCTCAGAGCTGGTTGGCTTTCTTTGGGTTTCCCAAGATAAGCAAACTCACTGCTGCCCAGATGTCTGGCTGCTGCCTGGTCCTTGGGTAGCTTCATTCACCAGTTTTGCAGTGATGTAAGAGGAAGCTTCTTCTGTCAGTTTAGCATAAACTTAATCCTCTCAGCAGCAGCTGATTCAAAACTTCCATACAGGCAGGTCCTAGGGGCAGCCCTCTGTTTGGAAGGGGGGTCAGGATTTACAGAGAGCTACCTTAATATGGCAAGCACCTTAATATCACTTAGGTGGTATGATAATTTGCAATGGCTTAATGGAGAGGTTGTTGGATTATAGGAAGCTAAAGGATGCCATCACTTTGGCCCCTATTCCTTATGAACGAGATGCCCTATGATAGAATTGGTCATGAATGGGATGGGTGAGAGGCAGAGCAAAGCCAGAGAAAACCTCAGCATTTAGCCACCGAAAATTCATGTGACCACTGCTGGTTTTGTTTTTAATAACATGAGTGTTTTTGCAGGCAAATCAGGTTAAATATCTGTTAGAAAGAAGAACCATCAGTCCTGAGCTTGGATGAGTCTTTTTTTTATAGTGGTACAATTTCTAATAATTCCCCTGGTGCAGGTGCTGCCATCCAGATCCTCATCTCCTCAGCTGCTGGCACTAGAGAAGTGCTTCCATCTGTCTAGCTGAGAAACTGTTTGCCACATCTTTGACTGATCTGTGGAGATTTGGGGATTTGTAAATCCCTGTGTTTCCCTGAATGAAAACAGACATTGTGCCAGAAACTCACTGTCAGAGAGAAACGTCTAATATTGGTAAATATTATTTATCTTACTTAGCAAATAAGAAAGAGGCCAGAGTGCCCATCTCAAACCAAGACTCTTCCTCACAGGATGGATGCGACTGGGTGAAGTAATGAACAGAATTCTTTCCTTCATCTACATGTGCATTTGGAAGTGGAATTGTGTCCTGTCACAAGACACCTAGATTTTAAAACACAAAAGATAATATGCCTTTACGAGGTTGAAAGCATGTAAGTCTTACTATGGTGAGGCGATAAGTCAGTGGCAGATGGGAGGTGTCCTGTGGGTTGATTTATTTTTTGCTCCCCTCTGTACTGTCAACATGGAGATGCCTTTTTTCACATAGCTCAGTCCCTGAAAGTCCCTGAAAGAGAGTTTTGTGACCTGTAACCTGGCCATTTCAAAATATCCCTTGCAACAGTGCCAGTCTTTGGAATTTCAGTGTTGATGACTAGGAACTGTGACTACATCACATCACTTGTATCCCTTTATGAGAGAAAATTGTTGTAGTTCAAACATAAACCCTATGATTTCAAATATCTGGAGTGTGGATACTCAAGGCAAGAAGCCATGGCCATGTATAGAATACTTCCAACTTCAAATACTTCATCCCTTTGTCTCCATAAACCACTGAAACATCTCAGAAATCCCAATATTCCAAATCCAGATAGTCAACCTTGAAAGAAGCCTTCAAGCATTAGAATAACTGTATTCAAAAGTCACATCAGCTCAACAATGGATTTATGACTTATTGTCAACCATGTGTGCATTAGCCCATACCCTTTACTTATGACTGCTGCATTTACCTGGTGCATTTGGACTTTGTGTTTTGAATTACAAACCTCATGAACATCTCACTGATCTAAATTCCTATTCAATTGTGGCTACAAATGGCACAGAAACTGCTGCTGATGTGCAAAGGATGACAAAATCTCCAAGTCTGTTTGTACATAGTTTAAATCGAAGAGGGTTTCAATAGGATTCCATTATAATTTGTTCTACTAGTGTCAAAATGAGTGCAAAGAACAGAAGAGAAATTGTTTTAAGGTTGCTTTATGGAAGCAATTCACTCATTTGAAACAAGAAATGACACTGAGCATAATCAAAAGATAAAATTGCTAATCGTATGATGGCTGACATGGCTGTTCATATTCTATTGAAAGTCATTCAGTTAACTGTCAAGCCTGTTAACTCAAGTGCTACAAGAAGGGCATTTCTTAAAGCAGTGCCATCTGGTTACCTCAGTTTCCCAGGTGACTATGAGTGGTTAGAGTGGATTCATCCATATTCCAGTCCATGCGAATCCACACAGCATTGCCTCTACTCTCAACCTCTCCACTTGCTCTCCAAGCCTCCTCCCATTTCATCTTCTTGAAGCAAACCCTTCTCCTCTCTCCTCAGAATCCTCCAACAACTTCCCAGTGCTAAAGAGAATGGTCTGCACTCCTTAGGCTGGTGAGCTTGGGACAGCTACCCAATATCCACTGTTCATTCATGTCTTACAACACTGATTTTCTTCCAGGGAGCCATGCCCTGTTAGAAAATAGCATATACCAGCCTCCCTTGCAGCCAGGGGTGGTCTATAAGCTATACTGGAAATCCTGGGACTTCTTTAAGAAAACGCTTTAAGGGGAGCTACTTCACCTGGATGGGCATGGCCTATCATCCTTTTTTCTTTTCCTCGGGATCAGACCTATAACATGGACAAGATGGCAGAAGCTCCTACTGCCAACAGATAGCCTCGAGGGTGGAGAATCAGAAAGGTAGATGGAGCCCAGATCTTTGAAGCTGTCATACCAGTTCTAGAGAGCCGACATCTTAACTTCTTATCCATGAAAGAGTTACCACCCAAATACTGAAGCTTCAGAATTTGGATCTCTGTTGTAGCTGCTGACCCAATTGCTAATGGATAGGGTTGGCATGGAACAGTCTCCACATTTAGTGCTCTAAGCTTCCCTATCAGCTTTTGCATCACTTATTTCTCAATTCTAACTCAAGATCATTCTAAACAGGCACAGATCCTGGATTCCTGTATCAGGTTTGCCAGCATGCTAGTTTCAGAGATCTGTATCTTCTACTTCCTCCCAGAGACAGTCTACCAAGCCTGGTTGCTTCTTCCACCAAGCCTTTTAATTTTTTTTAAGATTTTATTTATTTGACAGAGAGAGATCACAAGTAGGCATAGAGGCAGGCAGAGAGAGAGGAGGAAGCAGGCTCCCCGCCAAGCAGAGAGCCCAACACGGCGCTCGATCCTGGGACCCTGAGATCATGACCTGAGCCGAAGGCAGAGGCTTAACCCACTGAGCCACCCCGGTGCCGCTCCAACCAGCCTTTTAACAGATAAAAAAGGGGGCAGTGATCTATTTTACATTTGGTGGATTTTAAAAAAGCTTTTTAATGATCTTCTGAGTATATGTGCCAGGAATCAGGACAGGTGGATAGGCCCTGTTCAGGGGCAGGAAGTGGGGTCTGGCCTCAGCTGCTTCTGAGCACCTGGAAAATCACCCCCTTGCTCCATTACTGGTCACAGTGATGAGCGCCTGGATGCGGTGGACTTGTCAGCTTCCTTCCAGGCACGTGGACCTTTATTTTAAAGTTGTGATCACTGGAAGATATTATCTCAGTCCCCAGGAAGTGAAAGATCTTTCACCAACAATGTCATGACTGGAGTGACTCCTCCCAGAGCCCTAGGTCATAGAAGTCAGGCTGTACCTGCTAACCTCAGTCTGTCTGAGCTCCCACTTGCTAAGAAAACCCCTTATCAAATAGACAAAAGCTGCTTTAAAGAAAAATGGGTCTGTGGGTGAATCAGCACTCTAGGTGAATGGCTACAGGGCTCTATTGTCTAAACAAAATGACAGGAAAAAAGGAATTCAATTGGATAATTAATAGGTGAAGGGGATGAAGAGTACACTTGTGAGGAGTACTGAATAATGTACAGAAATGTTGAATCAGTATATTGAACACCTGAAACTCATATAACACTACATGGCAATTATACTAGAATAAGATCATTTTAAAGATTATATTTGTTTATTTGTCAGAGAGAGAGAGAGAGAGAAAGCACAAGCAAGGAAAGCAACAGGCAGAGGAAGAAGCAGGCTCCTCTCGGAGCAAGGACCCTGATGCAGGACTCAACCTCAGGACTCTGGGATCGTGCATGACCCAAGCCAAAGGCAGACACTTACCCAGTTGGGCCACCCAGGCATCCCAAATTCCCCCCCTCCCCCGCCTTTAACATGCCCGACACAATGATGAGGTTAGACTCTAAAATAGGATGAAAACATGAGGCAAACTTTTAGTAATGTCACTTTAAGTTTTGGCTGATTTGTCATTTTCCTACTATTCTTCATAATCTTTATCAACCAATTGCTGTAACCTCTCTTTATTCAAAATAGGCATATTTTACATATATGATAAGACTCAGTCTCTACCTCTCTTTCTCTTTGCTCTTAGTCCTCTTTTTAATTTATTAGTTCCTAATTTAAGGCTCTGTATATAATAACTATTCAATAATTCTTGGAAAATAATCTCTGTAATTGAAATTCATACCATATTCAGAAGTACCATTAACCTATTTACAGGTGGGAAGCATGACCATAGGGTTTAATGAGTTGCCCTAAGTCCGTCCTTGAGATTTCAAGTGCATTACAATATTTTCATTGAGCCAAGTTTTTAATAGTGCTATCTGCTGAGAAACAGATGATCATTTGTGAACTCAGAGGCGTTTATTAATGTGTCTGCTTGCTTTCCTCTCCCTCATAAGTAATGATATCAATAAGTAGTCACATTTGTGAATATTCACTCATGCCCTCTATTTAATCACATGGAAGCCCTTTCTCAATTAAAAGCAAATGATCTACCACCTCTGTTTGTCTTATAGTGGGGGCCAGACTGCTTGCCAGGATCCCAGGCCTTCAGTCGTGGACTTGGCAGGTCTGGTGAAGGTGAGGAGTGAGGAATGGAGGTGGACACAGTGGGAGGAAAGAATGTACACAACTGCCCTGGACAGTCCCTCTCTCCCAGGTGCAGAATCCCCATCAAAATCTGGGGAACCTAATTTGAAAAATCTGCATGTGCTGGGAGGAGTGTGTTCTCATGAGTGTTGGTGCTTCTCAAGCAAAGGTTTCCTAAATCTGGCCACTGCAGAGTATGAAGCTTGCCTGTTGACTCACACCTCCTCAACTGTATTATCAGGTCCTGACACCCCAATTACAATAACACACAGTGGGTTTCTCCATGAAGGACTGTATCTAACACTGCTTCAGGTCCTCCAGGCCTCACCTGTTTCTTGGTCCAGCCACAGTAGACTCCAACTTCCTTTTCACAGGTACAATTCAGTAATGTTCGAGACTGGCCTTATTAAATGTCACAATCTCAATACAGCAATAAGCACTACCAACAAACCAACCTATGAAAGCAATGGGGTTATCCATCCATTTCCTCACATATAATCCTTTTCATACCATTTCCACTCTTTTTTAATTGAGAGGATCATAACAGAGCCTCACAAAAACCTGCTTCGGCACACCCCAGGAAACACCAAAGGAAGTGGAAAGATCCTTATCCCATTTGGGAGCCCCAGTGGAAACCCTCAAAAGGAAGAAGGAGCTCAGTGTGGTTCTTCCCTAGTAGGGAATGACCCCCCAGTCCTTCCTATCTCTCCATCTCTCCTTATGCCAACCCCTGCCCCCTGCCAGAGAACTAAGAGCCTTCCCAGCCCTGCCTACACATCCAAGTGTAAATGAAGATGGTGTCATTTACTAGCTTACACAAATTCCCTAGACAATGGCATAAAATCATGAAAGCAGGTTGTTCAAGATTACAGACTTATACAGAAAAAGGGGAAATAAACATTCAAGATGAACTTGAATGAAAGGCCTGGACAAAGCTCACCCCACCTGAAACTTGTTTATGCCCGAAAGTGTTATCAACCTCTCAGCATCACCAGCATGGAGGTCTGGGTTCGAACTCGTAATAAACGACCCTTGCTGTTTGGCTTTGACTTGCGTCTCTGGTGGTCTTTTAAGGTGGGTGTACAATGCATCCGGCATTACATTGACAACTTAAATAAAACATAATTCTATAAATAGAACAGTGATAACAAGGAAAATAAACTAGTCAGACATAAGACAGAAAACACTGACAAGGATAAATGTCATTAGTGATGCACTCACTCTTACTTAAAAGCTAATATGACTCTGGTGATTTCACCTTCTAACAACTGCCTTGGTCCCTGTCCTCTTTCCCTCTTGGGATAGTTTGTAAAAATGCCACAAATTCTTCTTTAGCTGAAGCCACACCTTTGGATGACACACACCCACAAATGATTTGGGGCAGCCAGTCCTTAGAAATATGACCCAGTTACGGCTGGAGAACCTCAGGCAGTCTCTGCTCTAAGTGATACAAGGAAACTCCTGGAGCAGAGCTGGACCGAACCCATCGTGGATCCCACCCCAAGCAACCAGCAGCCAGAGACAGAACCACCCTAACCAACGGAGACTGGTGAGGAAGAAAATTAGACACTTGTTGCCATAAGGCCTATGTTAAGTCATGGGGTTTGGGAGGAGCTGTTTTTCATCATTACTGTGGAAATGTTGACAGGGAAGAAGAAACTTACCCCAAGGAGCTTCACCAGCCATGAAGGTCAGCAAGCCCATAAAGCGATGACCCCAAGGATAACATAATAATGAAGAGCAGAAAAAAATGGATCTGAATAATAGACTCTGCCCACTGATACAAACTTTCTGTCAACAATAATCCATGCTAATCAGGGTGAAGGCAAGACTCCTTTTCCTGACACTGGCCAGTAGATTTTAGAACTTCCTGTGTGTGCAGTATACTGTGCCAAGGGCAGATGAACGACCTGGAGCTTCATATCTGGTAAGGAGGTAAAATCCACACAGGGAAGCCCTTTTGAGACTCAGCGAGTAATTGGGTCATAAGACAGCAGGTATGCTGATTGTGCTTCAATGCTAAATCAACACTTTTTATTATCATCATTATTATGAAAGAGAAATATACATTTGAAAGATGCACCTATTTACAGACCTAAAAATGTCCCTTGCACAGATTATATGCAAATACAAAACCCTAATGTGGTTGAAATACTAACTACCTAGCAGATGAAAGGCTCAGCTCAGTCCATCAGTGCTGTGAAAGATGTGGTCAAGGACATGGTGGGAGAAGGCTGGTGGAAAAGGGTGAATCAGTAGTTGGGACTAGTCATCCCCTAAAGTCAGCTTGCAGGGAAGGACACCTGGCGTGACACACCACCTAATATGCCACCATGCAAAATTATTTCTAGTAAGTTCTGGAAAGCATTAAGAACTCAAAGAGAAAAGTCCAGAAGAGTCTGGAACAGAAAAGAGTCCAGACTTTTCAAAGAGAAAAGTCTGCAAGCACACTTTTTCTGATGCCATGGAGACTTCAAATTTCAGAAAAACTCTCTCAAGTGCCATGTTTTCCATCCACATCCACTTTTAGGTATTAACATCACTGGACATATTTGACATGGAATTATTCCTGGAGTCATCCAGAAGTTAAGCAATAAGGGACTGAAGATAACCCTTACTACACTCCACGGCAACATAAGGAGATGTTCTCCTTTCTCCTGCCCGAAACCCAGCCCCTATTCCTCACCTTCCCACAAGATGCCTGACACCAGAATCAATAAATAGACAAACATTAGACTATGCACACAGCAGGGATGTCCCCTCTGGTCTTCCACTGGTTTCCATCCATGTTCCTAGAAATCCAAGCTTCCCACATGACCAACATTTCTGACTGTCACTTCCATATGGCTCTGGGTATCACTTAATCTCACCCCAGCTTCCTAACCACAACCTGTCCACGCCCTAGATCCAATAAAGCTCACCAAATCCCCTCTCCTGCACCACATCTCTTCTGGTTCCACCTAAAGCATGGAGTCCCTTGAAGGGATTGCTTCCCTGTAGACTGCCAGGTAAGTCTTTCATTATTTCTACACCACATACTGCCGGGCCTAAGATGAGGTTGGCATCCTTCCTGCTCCACACTACAATATCCAGATCATGGCAGTGCTTCCCCTCATGCACACCAACGCTTCTTGCTAGTCATACAACCAGTCTGCTTGCCAACTAGCCCACCCACCCAAGCTGCACACAGTTCTTCGCTCATCCCAGCATACTCTCAGAAGATTTCAGGGCCTGGCTCCCTCTTTCTCTTGTAATGAACACTGATTTCAGCATTTCCAAATGTCATGCCTGACTTCCACACTACAAGGAGGCTGTCCTCCACCCCCTGTCCCATGATGCAGGCATGCCCAAAACACAGCCTAGACCCAGGCACTGCTTTTCACCTCCCCACGTCTGGGAGTCCTGTCACCTGCCATTTCCCCTTGTCCCTGCTCACCCTTCTAGAAAGCTAATTCAGGCAACTCTTCAACCCTACCAGGTCCTTGACCCAAAGACCCCACCATCTGGTCACTATCTATATAAGCTCAAGTCTTCCCTTCTTTTTTTCTCCTATTTGGTTTCCACAGCCCACCTTTTTAATCAGCCCTTGCACATTACTCCCAATGCCCTTCCTTTCCCCTTTCTATATTCACTCAAGAGAACCCCAGTCTCAATTTTGGTCTTGAATCAATTCAATGTACTTATGTGCACAGAGGCCATGTGCTAGACATAAAAAGGCATTTAAAAAATTGTTTTAAATATTGAATGCATATGTGAAAGAATAATCTTCATAAATATGTAACTTGTGATATATAATAGAAAAAAAACAAACACTTTAAATCCACCCACCCAACCAAGCATCCAAGACAATCAGGCTTTTGTCCCACCATTCCAGCCACCCCCATCCACACTGTTCATCCAACTTACAGTCCTCTCCAGGGCCAACAGCAGATACACATGTGCCTGTATTTCCAAGCACAACCAGGCTGGCCCAAGAGAAGGAAAAGGCCCCTAGAACCCTGGCATAATGATTCTGAAGCATACTGGGGCCTAAAATATATATATATTCCTCCTTGAAAAAAGTGAACCAAACCCCCCTTTTAGCTTTGCCAATAGCTTTGTTTCTTGCATCCATTACAGCCTGTCGTATATACCAGTTAGAGTGCAAAATTTTAAATTCTTCCCTAAAAATATACACATATCCAAAATGTTACCATGATTGATAATTTACTTCCATAGATATTCTCCACACCATTTAAACTAAAAAGTAACAGTGGCCTAGAGAGACACCGTTGGTTTCCCTCCAGCCCCCCACCCCACCCCCATTCCCACAATCAGACCTTTCCTCTTCCTCACAGAGCACCTATCTGCACAGAGTCATGTCCTTTCGGGAGGTTGGCCTGTCCCTGGCCCTAGGAGGGAAGACCTGATGCTGCTGAGTCAATAACAGTGCCAACACACCTCTTGCCAGTGATAGGTTTAGGCTCAAGCCTGTGACCTAACACTTCAATAAGAAATGGGAAGAATTATGATAGAGATGTCTGGAAAAGATTCATTGTTTTTATAAAGAGACACAAAGAAGAACAATTTCTTCTGTTTCTGCCTCTGGATGTTGTTCTATCTGGGTGCAATGCTTGTAAGGGCTGCAGGCATTTTGCCACCTTGAAGACAAGCCTGCCACACTGAGGACATTAAGGATGGCAGGGCAGGGAGGCAGAGCAGATCTGAGCTGTAAACATCACAGAACTGATGAATGAATTAGCTGTCTCAGGGCTCATCCTAGTCTGGGGCTGCTTTTATAGGAATAAAAAAAAATCCTTATCATTTGCATTTTGGTTTTCTGTTACCTGCATCCAAAAACATCCTTGTAAACACTGAAATAAAACCTGACAGTTGAACAGGAAACAATTATCAGTTATGACTGAAGAAGTTGTAAAAGATAGCCATCCTAAGAAAATGGATTATTTTCATATCTTTATATTTAGAAGGTAAACAAGATGTAGAAAATAAAATTCTTACAAGTCGGGAAGATATTAACCCTTTGTAATCGAGAACTGGCAATCCACATGTAAAAGTAATTCTATATAAAGATGGAACCCAATTACCAGTGCTAAAGTTTTAAAAAGTAGAGCTGCTTTATTTAAATATTTTGACATACATTTCTTAAATATAGGATCCTAACATACTCTTTTTAACTAATAGGGAGTACCAATATAACACACAACATAAATATACACCAATTATATACAATGTTTAAGTCAAATGTGCTTCACATACATTTTAATATATCTATACCTTCAGTAGGATCAAGTTTTATCACACTTTTAAGTCAATGCAAAATTGCCTCTACTTCTCTTGATCTGAATTGGGGCTAGCCTATATTACAGTCAAAACCACTCATCATTGAGTCACTGATAGAAATAAAACAAAAGATAAAACAGGAGCTAGCTGGTAACTTCTACCCGCACCCATCTTCAACAACTAAGGAAGTAGAAAAGTGATGATAAGGGCAGAGAGAGCCATCTTACTTATGTCAAAGTAAGTATAGCTCTTACAAAAGAGCTTTGATTATATTAACTTAATTAAACCTCTAGTAGCCATAGGAAGCAGGTACCATCCTTATGGTGAGTGGAATGTCAGAGAGGTTAGGTTAGACTCAAACCCAAGCAGTCAGGCTCCCACACTGCTCTGCCATATCAATATTAACAGGAAGTGATTGCGGAGGTATGGGGAAGTATAACTGGAAAATTATTTTTTTAAAGATTTTATTGATTCATTTGAGAGACAGAGAAAATATGAGAGAGAGAGACAGGGAGACAGAGAGACAGAGAATAGGAGTGGGGGAGGGGAAGAAGGAGAGGGAGGGGGGAGCAGGGAGCCTGACACAGGGCTGAATCCCAGGACTCTGAGATCATGATCTGAGCTGAAGTCAGATGCTTAACCAACTGAGTCACCCAGGTGCCCCCAAAACATGATTTTTTTTTAAATCATAATGATCTGGTAGAAGTCACAGAACTAAAGAGTTGCTAAATCTAAAAGTGGACTGACCCAGATGTTGGTTTATTTAGGACACCAAAGTCAGCTTGCACGTGGGATGACCTTCCTCCTGGACAGATTACAAAGGTGCTCTTTCCCCGAAGTACCTCAGCAAAGGCTGAAATAGCTTTCCCCAAAGGCTTCTCTTTACCTCTGGAAATCCATCACAATGTCCCCCAACCTGCCAGCAGTTACAAACACAGCCCACTGTATTCCTTACACAAAAAGCCAAAGGCCTCTGGTCACTAGACAGCTTCTTCTCACTCCCAGGCCTCAATCTGCTAGCAGCATGGGAAAGCCAGAAACCCACAACCTGAGGAATGGGTGGCAGATCATTTGTTATAGGAGTCTAGTGGAACATAAGAAAGCCATTTAAGTATTATGTAAGTCTTCACTTACTGATGTGGAAAAATGGCCAAGAAATGTTAAGTCAAAAGTCTAGGGTTAGACTATGCCTAATGACAATTCAGGTAAAACTGTGTTCCTGTGTGCTATGCACCCAAGACAGACACAGACAAACAGGGGGAGAGACAGAGAGAGAAGAGGATGCACATAAGCAAGGGCAAGCATAGAAAACATGCTTACTAAAACTGGAACAATGGACATTAGGAGATTGCAGAATTTGAAGAGCTTTCTCATACTTCAATTATTTTCTTGCTCATTTGTATCATTCCAATGTTCACAATGAGTACATTAAATTTCATAGCCAAAAAACTATGGACAACATGGATGGATCTTGAAGGCTTTATGCTAAATAAAATAAGTCAGATAGACTCAATGATCACATCTGTACATGGAGTAGAAAGAAAGAAAGAAAGAAAGAAAGAAAGAAAGAAAGAAAGAAAGGAACTGACATGCATTGGAAGAGAAATCAGACTTACTGTTACCAGAGAGGGGAAGTAGGGTAGGCGCGGGAACTAATGGAAGGGAAAAAAAAAAAAAAAAAAAAGAGCTGCTACAGTGTTTTGGAGAGATCTTTTTTTTCAGCCATTTTTCAAAGCCTAATTCCTATAACAAAGGAAAGAACAACTCAGCAAACACAACACCAAACTATAATGTTCTCCAAACCTGTCCTACTCTTTAAAAATGAAGTACATTCAAGACCCACACAATATATTAAATAGTATTTTCACCAATGCCAAAATGCCCCCCAAAAAGCAAATAACTTAAATTTCTTCTGTCCAACACTGTAATAGAACTGTTACAACACATATGTTGTAGATAATACCTTGTAATGGCCTGTTTGGTATCTTTAGAGAAAGCTGTGTTTCTCTAATTGTCATTTATCAAAAAGTGCAGAAAAATAACAGAGCCAGGCAGAAAGAAATTATTTCTGCCCAGCCACACAATAACTTGCATTGACCCAGGGAAAAGCACATGTGTGACACCCCTGAATGGAAAAGATGATGACATTACCAAATCATGACAAGCTCATATACAAGACCTGGTGGCCTTAGCACACATTCAGTCATGTTTCTTCGTTCTGTGTAAACCTGGCACCAACAAGCAACTTCCAGAACACAATCTCCATCAGGGATTCTATCAGCTAGCAACAACGGTTTATAAAAATCAGGTCTCTTCAGGTTATACTGAGCCAGAGATCAAGACTCCCTCAGGTCTTTCCATTAAGAAACACAATATAAAGTACAAATGGGGGCCTAATTTAGCAGGTTCCTGAAATGAAGCCAACCAATTGGCTTCTCTTGGCAATCATCTATACAAATAAATTAATATTACCCTGACCAATCAATATTTTCCTGCACTCATTCCTTTATAGCAGCTGGAAGATCTATCTCCATTTTTTGTCAACATCAGGGGTATTTTTTTAAGAAGGGTAGAGAGAGAGAGAGCGAACAAAGGAGAGGAAGGGAGCGGGAGCAGAAGCAGAGGGAGAGGGGGAGAGAGAAACTTTTGCAGGTTCATACCCAGCATGGAGCCTGACACAGGGCTCAATCTCACAACCCTGAGATCATGACCTAAGCCAAAATCAAGAGTCAGATGCTTCACTGACTGAGCCACCCAGACATGCCAGGGGTACTGTCTAATATATCTGCTTCTTGCATCTTATTGATATTTGGGGTAACATAGGAAGCCCGCCTCCATACTGTTACAAGCCTGGGCTGCTGTGGGCCCCGTTACAAGGCCCATGGCAGTCTAGCTTTCCAGTCCCATGGGCTGCAGCAAGCCTGTCTTCTCATCACTGCTCACTGTCACAGTAAGGACAGATACAGACCATGTGTGCCCAAGTGTGCCCACCTTCTGCAAAACCTGCTCCTGCTATGGATTCCATGGCTGCTTACTTCTCTTCTCCAGCACCACTTTCTTCCCTTACCTCTTCCCTTTTCTGTCTCCAGTCACTGCTCAGTATTGGCGCCAAGGATCAGACTTTTTATAAAGCAAGTCAAAAGAAAAGAAAGGCGTTCTTTACAAAGAAAGATCCTGAAGGTCAACTCAGATCATTCCCCTGCTCATCTACCCCCTGGGGCTTCCCATCTCACCCTTCAAAAGAAATAAAATAAAATAAACCCAAGTCCTCAGTGAGACCTACAACTCCACCTGGTCCTACCCTTTCCTCGTCCACCCCGCAACTCCTCCAACTCTATTGACTTCCCTTAGATTATCAAGGGTATTGATGACTCAGAGTCTTTACATTTACAATTCCTTCTGTTTGGAACACTACTCCCATAAATAATCCCAAACGGTTCCCTGCTCAATCCAGTTCTTGACACTAAACCGTCTTTAGGGAGGCTTTCCCTGACCCTGCTATCTAGACCAGCATACACACTCCCCGATCAAGCTTCATTTTCCTATAATCATTACCTGAAACTATACACTTACTTGTTATTTTTTTATTATCCATCTGCCCTAATAGACTGAAAATCTCATGAAACTGGAACTTCATTTGGCCCATAGCAAGCCCTCAGTATCTACTTGCAGAACAACTTCAAAAAAGTGTATACTGTCTAACATAGAACTCAAAGAGTGGGAAATCCATTTATTAAAAGGGAAACACTACTTCCCTCCAATTAGATAAATCCTCCACTATAACTCCCACAGTTTTAAGTAAACTTATAAAATGTCATATAAGGTTTTCTCAATTACCTTGGATTATCAACATAAAAGTCAATGCTCTCTTGATACACATGGGCATGAGCAGTACTGTTTTATGTGGGAATGTATCAAAATGCCTTTCCAGAACTACTTTCTCAGGAATATATGAGCCAGAATGAGATTCAGTCTCCAGGAACAGGGCAAATAATATGCAGGCCAGCTAATCCGAGTATACCATCTCCTACAGGAATAGGTCCATGACCCATGGAAAGCCAATCAGTGTGGTCTCAAGACCTGGAGCCCAGAGGGGCCACACTCTTCTCAAGGGTCACTAGGTTTCTGGGACCATCTCTCCTGCACCTGGCAGAGATAGCCTGACAATGAGGTGGAAGCACAGAAAAGAAACAAACACAGAGCCAAGAGTGAAAAGGAATAATTTTCATTAACAGGGAGGTCAACAAAGAGAGTGGACGTGAGAATGGGTGGGTGTCAGGGATTCCAATTACATCCCTGTCAATAGTCATAGATACTTAAAGCCAAATTTACCCCTGGAATAGTCGTGTGTATCATTAAATCCCCCCCTTTTGAAGTTAGACTTTCTGTCACTTACAGCCAAGAATCTTGACTCATACAAATATGATCAACATACACAGCTAACCCTTGAACAATGCAGGGACTAGGGGTAATTACTCCCTGCATTTAACTTTTTTTTTCATTTATTTATTTTCAGCATAACAGTATCATTATTTTTTCACCACACCCAGTGCTCCATGCAATCTGTGCCACTTATAATACCGACCTCCCACCCCCCGCCCCTTCAAAACCCTCAGATTGTTTTTCAGAGTCTATAGCCTTTCAAGATTCACCTCCCCTTCCAATTTACCCCAACCCCCTTCTCTCTAATTCCCCATGTCCTCCAGAAAACACAGAGGCAACCCACGGAATAGGAGAAGATATTTGCAAATGACAGACAAAAGTACAGACAAAAGGTTGATATCCAGGATCTATAATGAACTCCTCAAACTCAACACACACAAAACAGACAATCATATCAAAAAATGGGCAGAAGATATGGACAGACACCTCTCCAATAAAGACATACAAATGGCTATCAAACACATGAAAAAATGTTCATCATCACTAGCCATCAGGGAGATTCAAATCAAAACTACATTGAGATACCACCTTACACCAGTTAAAATGGCCCAAATTAGCAAGACAGGAAACAACATGTGTTGGAGAGGATGTGGAGAAAGGGGAACGCTCTTCCACTGTTGGTGGGAATGCAAGTTGGTGCAGCCTCTTTGGAGAATAGTGTGGAGATTCCTCAAGAAATTAAAAATAGAACTTCCCTATGACCTTGCAATTGCACTCCTGGGTATTTACCCCAAAGATACAGATGTCGTGAAAAGAAGGGCCATCTGTACCCCAATGTTTATAGCAGCAATGGCCATGGTCGCCAAACTGTGGAAAGAAACAAGATGCCCTTCAACGGATGAATGGATAAGGAAGATGTGGTCTATATACACTATGGAGTATTATGCCTCCATCAGAAAGGACGTAGCAACATGGACGGGACTGGAAAAGATTATGTGGAGTGAAATAAGTCAAGCAGAGAGAGTCAATTATCATATGGTTTCACTTATTTTTGGTGCATTTAACTTTTGACTCCCCAAAAGCTTAACTCATAACAGCCTGTTGACCAGAAGCCTCATGTATATAACATGATAACATAAACAATTAACACATATTTTGTATACATGGAATATGCACATGGTATGCTGTATTCTTACAATAAAGTAAGCTAAAGAAAAGAACATGTTATTAAGAAAATCATAAGGAAAATAAAATACATTTATATTCCTGTAGTGTTATTATAAAAAAAAAAATAGAATCACATAAAAGTTGACCCAAGCAGTTGAGACCCATTGTTCAAGGGTCAACTCTACTATCACTCGGGTGGAACAGAATGATTTTACAAAGAAAAAAAAAATCCCCCAACTGGTTAAACACACACACAAGTAGTTGCCAGGGCTGGAGGGAGGAAAGAACAAGAGACTGCTTCATGGGTACAGGGTTTTCTGTTGGAGTGATGAAAATTTTCTGGAACTAGATAGAGGTATGATGATTGCACAGTACTATAAATGTTCTAAAGCCAGTGAATTATTCACTTTAAAATGATTAATTTTATATTATGTGAAATTTACCTCAATAAACAAAATTTTAATTGTGAAAACAATGCTGCAATGCATTTTTAATCACCTTTAAGTGTACCTATCAAGGGGAGATAAAGAGGAGAAGGGAGTTGAGGGAAATTGGAAGGGGAGGTGAACCATGAGAGACTATGGACTCTGAAAAATAATCTGAGGGTTTTGAAGGGGCGAGGAGTGGGAGGTTGGGGGAACCAGGTGGTGGGTATTGGAGAGGGCACAGATTGCATGGAGCACTGGGTATGGTTCAAAAACAATGAATACTGATACGCTGAAAATAAATTAAAAAAACCTTTTTTTAAAAGTATACCTATTATCATTTCCTAGAAAAGGAAATTAAGCCAAATGAGATGTACATTTTTAGCATATTAGGACATAATAACAATTACTTACCAGAGATCATACCAAATTAGAATTCTATCAAAGGTATATTGGAAAGAAAACACAGATAACCAGGAGGAATCATTAAGGGAAAAAACACACACCAGGTACCTTGGTGGTTCAGTGGGTTAAGCCTCTGCTTAGGTCATGACCTCAGGGCCCAGGATCAAGCTCTGCATCTGGCTTTCTGCTCAGCAGGGAGACTGCTTCCCCCCTCTCTCAGCTTGCTCTCTGCCTACCTGTGATCTCTCTTTCTCTCTCTCTCTCTCTCTGTCAAATAAATAAAAAGTCTTAAGGGGCGCCTGGGTGGCTCAGTGGGTTAAAGCCTCTGCCTTCAGCTCAGGTCATGATCCCAGGACTCTGGGATCTAGCCCCACATCTGGCTCTCTGCTCAGCAGGAAGCCTGCTTCCCTTCCTCTCTCTCTCTGCCTGCCTCTCTTGCCTACTAGTGATCTCTTTCTGTCAAATAAATAAAGTCTTAACACACACACACCAGCAACTTTGTTAAAATAATAGGTGAATACATTCTTATTTGTAAGTTTATATATCCTAGAGAATTGAAGTGACATTTAAAACACTGGTTCTTATCATTTCTTCATTTATGACATATATATGTATAATTTAAACATTTGTTCTAATTTTTCCTGTTAATATATAGGTCTCTCTATGTACTGAGGATATAACTATATCCTGTCCTATAAATTTCAAATATTTTTCCAGTTTATTCTTTACTTTTAACTTCAGTTAAAATGATGTGTCTGCTTGTGCGCATATTTATTTTAGGCACAGAAAGAGAGGATTAGAGCCATTCTCTCCAAAATAAACAGCTGCAATATGACACACACGCACGTACACACACACACTCACAAGATATTATTTTACCTCTAACCCAAAGTTCAGCATAAGCTCTACTACAACAAGCCTAAATAAACCAAACACATCCTTCTCTTATCAGACATAAAATCCATGGAAAATGGAGGTTTAGAGGTTTACACTGTTTGTCCAAGAAATATGACTGTATAGAAATAAAACACGTTAATTCCTTTCAAAAGTTGTAAAGAAGCAACATATGTCACTGTTCCCCTCTCTTCCATGCTGTCTTAAAAATACTATCAAAGATCTTACTAAAAGAATTTTTCCCAGTTAGAACCAGTCCTTTTGGAGGGATAGTGACTCCGTTTCGGTTGCTATATATTTAAAATTTTACAATAGCGTCTCTGCAATTTGGTTTCCATGAAAGAAGCCTCATTCAAGCCTATCCTTCCCAACAGCCCTCTGGTCCGGCTGCCCCTCTCCTCCGACCCCTTTGCCCAACCTCTTCTCCCTTTTTTCCACACTTTGTCCTCTCTTACAGCTCTTCTCCTTGGGGTCAGAGGGGTGGGTGTGATAATGAGTGCATGTACACAAGGGAGAAGGTCAGGGGACTCTTTCAGGAGACCTTAATTCTCAGTCTCAAATCACTACTTTAACGATGGGAACACTGGCTTGCGAAAACAATCATTGGGGCAGGAAGGCTTTTAGAAATTTTTCAAAATATCCGGTAGCTGTTATTCTCCCAGAGACTTACACCTGCCTATTTGGAAATCACATTTTGGGGTTTGCTTTTTAAATAGTTGTTAATTCTAGACTTGGATTGAAGCTCTGGCAACCCCAACACTGGGTATAGCACCTGGAACATATTCTGTCTGAATAAAAAATAACTGCTAAATGAACAAAAGGACCATGGAGCCAGTTGCCTCGATCCAAACCCTGCCTCTGTCACTTAGCACCAGCTATGTCACCCTGGACAAGATTCTTAACCTCTCTGGATCTCATCTGTAAAATGAGAATATTACCTATCCTATTTGGAGGATTACCTGAGTTAATTCACGTAAAAGTATTTCTGGCAGTGTTGGGCACATGGAAAGTGCTGACTAAATGCTAATTATTATGATTACAAATAAAGAAGTATGTTACCAAAACAAATCAGATGAACAAGAAGCTCTTCAAGTTCTCAGTGTATTTATCATCTAGGAGGAGAGATCCAGCAGATACAAAGCCAAAGGACATAACTGCCAAACACAAAGTTCAAAATGCCATGGGAATTCTGAGGAAATATCATCTCAGGGCAGAGGGATAAAGAAAGTTGATGTGGAAAATGTAGTGTCCTCACGCTGTCTCCTGAAAGGGTTTTAGATGGTAGGATGGACACCTCTGGGGAAAGGGATGGTGTGTGTCAGTTTGGGCTCCCTGAGAAGGAGACACCAAGACAACATTACATGTGTAGGAGATTTATTGGGGGAACTGGCTGTGAAGGCGAAAAGGAAGAGACCTGAGAAGGCATGGGGAGGTTGAACCACAATGCAGGTCTGACCCCTGTGAAGGAGACAGGGAAGGAAGGAGGGCTGGAAGGAAGGATCTCAGACTCCCAACTCAGTCCAAAGAGGGTCTTGACCAACCCAGAGTCACCCTTCAGAGGCATCTGGATCTTGCATGAGTGGACCACAGTAGTATCCCCACTTGCTCAGTAACTGTAAGTAGCCGAAGAGAAGCTCAGCTTTGGCTAAGAAGTGGTGGTGAATCCAGAGGGCAGCAGCTGGAGCCATCAGTCAGTCATGATCCCCACAGCAGAGGCCTGAGTGATACATTCTCATGGTCCCACAGTGGAGCACAGGCAGTGTCACTAGTACCTATTTGTCCTTGAAACCCTGGTTGACATTCAGTGAATATGTGCCATCACTTAAAATCAAATGCAAGACAATATCATAGGGCTCCTTATCTTTTTAGACTAAAGCACAGTTGCAATAGTAAAATGAAATATTTACTGTTACAAATTACAACTACTTTTAAAATACCTTTCAGATGTGGGTTCAGCTTCTAAAACACTACAAAAGACATAAAAATGGTTATGAAATCTCTCTTTTATAAAGATCACAGTTAAAAACTTGAAATGGACATTCAGAACTCAGTCATAAACAAAGTTTGACTAAGAATCTAAAAGGTAAGTCCTTTCTGAACTGGGAGCTTCAGGCAGCATATTTATCCAATGAAAATATAAGAAAACACTGCAAAAGGGCAAGCTACCACATGAATATGTATAATCCCAAGACATCTTATGTGAGGTCAAGTGGCATTCAAGGCAAAAATGGAGAAGATCAAAATTACTCTTAGCCACTAGAGCCACACCCAGCAGGACAGATGGTCTCACAGAGGAGAGGCATGAAGGAAAGACCATTGAGAACACAGCACTTCCCTGGGCCCACCCACAGCACTCCCGGACACATAGTCACCGAGTGGAAGGCCAAACAATATGTGCACTCTCTAACTGTCCTTGTTTTACATATATATACATTTCCTGGCTTCTGGCCAATTACTGAATATATAAGTTAAATGCATTTATGAGAATGTTCCCCCAAAGAACAACATAATCAGTAACAGGTCTTACTGATTTACAGTATTTCCTTTGTTTTAAGGCATGGGAGAGGGAACAAGACATCCTCAGTCCCTATTACTATACAGGCAAGAAAACTGGCTCAGTAGCCAGGTCTACCTCTTATCTTCACAGAGAAAACAGAAGCCAGGGCAAGAGAGCTCCCTCCACATCAAGGACCCCTTCTTAGTTCCTCCAAGTGGCCTTAGAGGAAGTGATATCCCTCTTGTCAAGCCTGATCTCCTGCCCCACACCCTTCATCTCACTGAAGGCCCCACCTTTCTCCATTTGTATTCTCCTTCTCTGCACTGCTTCTTCAATTTTGCTCTTTCATTAGTTCCTTCTTCTACATGTATATAAGCTCAATTGGCTCAGCTCTTAAAAAATAGAAAAAGCGTATCCACACATACCCACCCACCCACCCATCCTTGACCTGGGATTTCCTCCCTCTCTTTCTGGCATATTAATCTGTATTCTTTCCATTTCAATACCCAGAACTATGACTCAAGCTAGCTGAAGCAAAAATAGGGTGTTACTGGCACCTGCAACCAAGAAACTCAGAGTTGAAGATGGCACAGACACAGCCGGACCTCTCAGCTCACAAAGGGTCCACTGCACTTCTCTCACCCTCCATCTCTCTGCCCCGCTTCCCTCTCATTATGGATTCCATTTGAGGTAGGTTCCCTCCACGCTGGGGAAAGATGAATGCTGGCAGCATATGCTACACCCTCAGGGTTTGCAATCCAAAAGGTGGGAGCTCACACTCCCCTGGCACTCATGTTTCAAATCTCAGAAAGTCTGAGACTCTTGGGCCAATCATCAAGGGGGCAAAACAGATCTGGCCCCTGCCCTCTACTTAGGTCTTCCTGACTCCCAAGAACTACCACACCACAGGATAAAAGCCACTGGACACTTAACTCTATGGTGGCCACACCATTACCTTCACACAAGTTCTCCCATCCCCAGTCCCCCCATCCCCAGTCTGTCCCCCGGGAAAACCCATATTCATCACTCCAAATCCACCTCAGACTGCATCTCCCTCAGGAAGCACTGGCAACCTCTCCAAGAGGCATAGGTTCTGGGATTCTGCCCTATTAATATCTGAATACACAGCCCTCCCAAGCAGACAGACAGACAGAGATACACACATACACACACACACACACACACACACACACACACACACTCACTCATACACTCATACACTCTTAAGAAAATGTGTATGGAACTGAAATTTCTTTTAAATCTGAAAACAGCATAGTTGTCTACTACTTTTATGTATTACAGTACAATCACATATTCCTCCTTTAAAAAAAACTTAAAATTTAAATGGAATTAATTTGCCATTTTGAAAGACAATTTTTTAAAAATTAACAATTCTCTACAGTTTTATCTGTAGAAAGGTCAGTATTCTAAACAGCTAGTAAAATGACCCATGCCCAATTACAAGTAAAACACCAACAAAATCAAAGTACAAGTTAAAAAAAGTTTACATCAAAATATTCTGGACCTGTCAATTAGCTCTCTTCTCAGAATAAAACAAGGAAGTCAACCTTTTTCTGTTGTCCCAAACAAAACATCTGAGCTCCATTGGATTTTTATCCTCAGTTTATACTTCTCTCATCAGAAATCCAAACATTCCCGAGCCCTAGAGGCAGGGAGTAGTGTATTTCTGATACACACATCTGTGTTCAAAGTTCATCTCATGTTCCTGAGGCTACAAATATAAAATGTTGTTAACTGATGAAAAATTAGGAAAGTGAGCATTATGGCATGGTGACTTTGCTTCAAACAAGGTTAAATGAGAGAGACAAAACAAAGACATCCTGAAGAGCCTGAAATTACACCTCAGGCTTTGCTCTGGTCGTAGAATGTCCTTTGGCACTAACATCCATGCGAATATTTTACCACCTGCTCAGCCTGCCCAAGGCCCAGAGAGGCCAATGAACAGGAAAACACAAAGGGATTCTTTTTATCTTCTGTCATCCTGACATCAAATATAGCCTCAAGTCTCCCTAGAATAATCTAGTAAAACAGACTAGGACGAGAACTGCAGAAGTCCAAGCAATATTTTGGGGAGACCTGCAAAAACCCTAGGGCTTTTGTTTCTATGTTAATATTCAGTGTGCTGGGTAAATATATTTTCTGATATATAAATATGCTTTTGGGTCAGATAACTAGCAGAGGTACAACACGGCCTTTAGAATCAGGAATCCCAGCTCTGCTGCTAACTGACTGGGTGCTGACAGACAAGCAGTTAAGCTCACTGAGCCTCAGTTTCTGCACCCTCTCAGTGGAGGGTAGGAACACTGCCTGCACCAGAGGTTGTGGGAAGATGTGATGGAACCAGGATGAAAATAAACAACCATACCATAGCTTTCTACCCTACTATTATGTTCCAGACCCCCTGTCCAACAACCTCCCAGACATCTCCACTCCTCTTCTCAAAATCAACGCCCCTAACACCAAATTCATCTTTCCCTATCATTAGCCAGGATCTCCACCTAACTCCTCTGGCCCTCCTCCCAACACTCCCATTCTCCAAGATGCCTCCCTCCAATGATCAAATTACACCAATGTGTCTATTGCTAGTCGGACTACAGTGCACATGGTAGTCTCAATCCTTGCTGCTAGCAGTCTTACTGGGAGCAACATTTAGGAAATGAGAGCAGTCAACTGAGTCATAAACATGTTCAAATCCAGCAATTTGACTTCAGTGCAATCTGTCCTAAGGAAATGACATAAATTAGAGACAAAGCTGCTTCCCCAGATGCTTAGAGCAGTATTATTCAGATCAGAGAAAAAAAGAAAGAGAGAAAGCAAGGGAACAATTCAGCCATCCAGAAAATGGTAAGCTAACTTACAGCACAGTTTCAACAAATGTTTGTAGTTAATAAAAATGAGAGGAAAATGCAAATAATAAAATAACTTTAAATGGCAACATTTAAAATTGTAAGTGAGGGGCTCCTGGGTGGCTCAGTGGGGCAAAACCTCTGCCTTCAGTTCAGGTCATGATCACAGGGTCCTGTGATCGAGCCCCGCATTAGGCTCTCTGCTCGGCAGGAAGCCTGCCTCACCTTCTCTCTCTGCCTGCCTATCTGCCTACTTGTGATCTCGCTCTGTCAAATAAATAAATAAATAAATAAATATTTTTTAACGTCTTTAAACCACAGATGTTGGCCGGAGTTTACATGAGACATTATTACTAGAAGTCTTCAGACACATTTGCAAAATGTAGTCCCTATGGGTAAGACTGCAGCCAGAAAGGACACTGGGTCATTCCACAAACAAATGCATCCACAAAAAACAGCCTCATATCAATGAACCTGCCTGTGTTACAAACTGAGGTCATCATGAGGTCAATGAAGTGAAAAAAGAAAGTTCCTCAAAATAAAATACTGCACCTTAAAATGAAACCACAACTATACAGTCTCGAAAATGAACTACTTTCTCAGACTGTAACAATGTACTGTGCATCTCTAAGAAGCCATATTCATCTAGGTTTAATTGATTCCGCCTTTACAAAATGGAGCCAACATAATCCTGCAGACTTGGGACAGAACAAAAGTTCAAATTCTCTACCACAGAAACAGTCCCAGAGTATCAAATCTATTCCTTTATCAAGTGTCCCTGCAGTAGTATTTATCACTCACTAGAAGAACTCTGCACAATGCCACCTGTGTGAGCATGAGATTTTCCTACAGAGAGGAGACAGGTCAGGACACCACACTTCACTTTCACAACTCTTGAAAACTAATCTCTCATAACAGTAAGTAATTAATTTACATTCATTCCAAACTGAACAAGATAGTGTAAACCTCAAGGAATCTGAGATTGTAAATAACCTCACCTGGGAACCAGGTGTGTGTGTGTGTGTGTGTGTGTGTGCGCGCGCGCGTCCTCTGAGGTACTTCATAGGGTATAAATACAAATAATTAGCAACTTTTAATCTCATGAACAAGATCTTTATTTAAAATTCTCACATATAAAATGAATTCTTTTATGTCATATTTCCTCAAGTGTGTTTTTTCCCTCATTTTAAGAATAAAAAAGACATCCAGAGGAAACAAGGTGTCCTTTTCTCAGCCTCCAGAAACACTAGGGACAGCACAGGTAGCACAGGTGTTTGGTCTTAAACAAAAGTTAAGACTAAGTAGGGAAGAAAATGGAAAACAGAACACAGCCTAGCAAAGCAGCCAGAGATCCCATGCAGCAGGTGACAGGAAGCCTTGGGGACACTTCACAGTCACCAGGATGAGCTTCATCCCAAGTCCCTGCAGGCCCCCTGGGCTCCACAGAACCTCCACCCAGCAGTCCATAAAAACGAAAGGAGGCAAAGAACTCTGTCATCCCGGCAAGAAAGCAGCAGCAGCCTCCTTGAACCCAGGAAAGCCACCCGTCCCTCCACAAACAGGAGGAGGCCCTTCACACCAACCACACACAAGGAAGCCCAAGCGGCCAGACCCAAAATAAAAATAAGAGGAGCGCGGGAAGATAGACGACAGCTCAATTAAATTTATCGTGGGAGCGCTGGGAGGCTCCGTCTCTCTGAAGACTCCAACTCAAAAGTAAAACTAAAATTTAAGGGGAGGGAGCCCACAGAAGAGAGGATAGTTCAGTTAAGTCTGGGCTGGGAACACTTGGAGACTCTACTTCGGCTGTCAGAGTCAGAAATAAAAATTAAAAAACGAGAGGGGGAGGTGTCAGTTTATTTTGTGTGTGAGTGTGTGTGCGTGTGTGTCTGTGTAGCACCTGGAGTGCAGGATTTGCCAGGGAGGGGAAAGTGGCGGCTCCGCCGGCCTTGAGGTGACCAGGCTCAAATCCGGGGTGAGTTTACGCCCTGGGCGACAGGGCAGAGTCCGAGGCCGGTCTGCCCGCAGTCGGGAACAATGCTGGGCCCGGGAAAGGGGGGTCTCACACCATCCCCACGGCACCCCCATGCCGTCGGCATCCCAGCCCCCACCCTCCCCCGGCCCACGTCAGGGCAGGAACGCCCGAACCCGGAGTCCCAGAACGGGCCTCACCCAGCAGCGCCCGCAGGTGCTTCAGGCGCGTCAGCCCGTCCTTCTTGTGGTCCAGCACCTTCTGGGTGGACTTCTCCGCAACCCCGTGGCTCCTTCCAGAGAACATCCCGCCGCCGGGGGGAAACCGCCCACTGGCGAGGCACGGGCGCCTGCGCCTTGCGAATAACCGCAAACGATCCGGGTCCCCTGTCGCGCGGACCTCTCGCCAAACCGCCAGGGGCCGCGTCCGTTGCCTGCGCCGCAGCCGCCGAAGCCGCCGCAGCCGTCTCAGCGGAGGCTCTAGGGAGGAGGGGCAGGGCGGGTGCTGCGAAATCCAGGGGCAAAAAGGCGGTGTCCACGCGGAATCCCCCCAGCACTGCGGGAGATGCGAGTCAGTCAGCCTTTCGGATGCAGCGCGAGCGCAGCCCACTTGAACCTGCCAACAGAGGGCGCTAGTTCGCGGGCTGGCTCTGAGCTCCTTCTTCCTCCTCCCCTGGCTGTGGGTGGCAAGGCCTCTCCGGAAATGTAGTTCTTCAGGGGGCGAGGTGCGGGGACTTACCCTTCCAGAGTCCCCAAGCTGCTGGACAGCACCCGCCTGCCCTCTCCAAGAAGAGGCCCAGAGCTCCCAACCCTTCACTCCTTGCTCTGGGCCACCAGCCCATTTTCCTCTAGTGCAACGTGAACCACAAGAACATCTCAGTAAGAAAAAGTCAAGGCTTTAAAATGCAAACTTTTTCCCTTTTGACTTCTAGATTCACACAAAGGAGGGAGACTGAGTCCCTTTGACCAAACTAAAATCAGAGCTCCAGCTTCACATGAATATCAATGGCTTTGGGAGCAGGAAGGGCATCCCTAGACTCTGCATGAGGAGTCCAGCGGGTACACTTGGTTCCTGGGGTTCAGCTTCACTGGGGTATGAGGTAGCCTTGCTCAGAGGGCTCCTCAGGCTCTTGTCTCTTGCTTTGTAGGAAGTGCACTCACCTTCGCTGTGCTGTGCAAGGTCCCACAGCAATCCAGTGGCAGAACCAGAAACAGAACCTGAGGGACCTGACTCTCAGGCTGGTATGCTTTTGCAGATTAGGTGCCTGAAATCTGGAGCAAAACTTTGAAAAGGAAAATGGCCTGGAGATTTCTTATAAGAAATCTGTAGGATTATTTACTGGCCTCTCGATCCTCTGACGCTCCAAATGTGGACATTTGAGGGAGTACTTAAGCTGGCTCTTTAAAATCATGGGCTTTTTGTTCACTGGGAGCACCATTTTCTCATTCAAGGGAACCTGTACCTTGGGGAGAAACTCAAGAGATGTGACATAGCTTTGTATTCTCATAATTAGCATAATATTTGACCTCCAGAAGCACTCGCTAGAAGTTTATTACAGAAAATGGAATAAGAGCTAGTTCTATCTATGCTATTTTGACAATTCTAAAAACAGAAAGGCTCTAACAACTAGAAGAAATGTGTTTGCACGCCTGGATGATAGACATGTCCATATCCGAATCCAAGGAACATGGGATTGTGACTATTTCTTAGAAAAAGGATCTTTATATATGTAATTAAGGATCTCAAGGGAAATCATCTTCGATGATCTGGGTGGTCCCTAAATCTAATGACTGTCATCTCTTATAAGAGACAGAAGAGGAGAAGACACAGAGAAGGCCATGTAAAAATGGAGGCAGAGATTGGAGTCACATAGCCATAAGCCAAGTGATCCTTGGAGCCACCAGAAGCTAGAAGAAACAAGGAAGGATTCTGTCAGCGGGTTGTCCAGAGGGAGCACCAACACCTTGATTTTAGACTTCTGAACTTAAGAAATTAGAAAATAAATGTCTGTTATTTTAAGCCACCTCATTTGTGGTACTTTGTTGTAGCAGCCCTGGAAAATGAATACCACCAGATGCTGGAGACAACCCAGTGTGACTGTCTAGCAAGATCAGAATGACCGATTTTGATTATAAGACCTTGAATAAATAAACATTCAGGAATCCATAATGATACTCAAAAGAATCTTTTGTGATGTCCTAGGTGGGTGTTTCCAGTAGAAAACATAGCGTGTACTTTTCATGATTTGGGGCAAAGTTAGGTTTTTGTTTGTTTGCTTTTGTTTTTGTTTTTAGCTTACTTATTTGAAAGAGAGAGTGAAAGCAGGGAGAGAGGTGGGTAGAGGGAGAGGGATAGGGGCAGAGGAAGAAGGAGAAGCAGTCTCCCTGCTGAGCAGGGAGCCCCATCTTGTCTCTAGGCCAATTATCATCCAAGGACCCTGGGATCAGGACTTGAGCTGAAGGCATGTGCTTAACGGACTGAGTCACCCAGACACCCCAGGTAGGCATTTTTTTTTAAAAGAAGAGAATGTGAGGGGTGCCTAGGTGGCTCAGTGGGTTAAAGCCTCTGCTTTCGGCTCATGTCATGATCCCAGGGTCCTGGATCGAGCCCCACATCAGGGTCTCAGAGCAGAGAGCCTGCTTCCTCCTCTCTCTCCCTGCCTGCCTCTCTGCCTACTTGTGATTTCTCTCTGTCAAATAAATAAAAGAGAGAGAGAGAAGAAGAAGAAGAAGAAGAAGAAGAAGAAGAAGAAGAAGAAGAAGAAGAAGAAGAAGGAGAGGAGGAGGAGGAGGAGGAGGAGGAGAATGTAAGAGCCCCAGCTGGCTAAGACCCTTTCTCAGTAACAAATGGGGAACCTGATCAGAACTGGGTATGTGTTTCAAGATTCTAACCAGGGAAGAGTGCAGGGCTTTAGAACTTTATAATTCCCCCCATATGTCACATACCAGAAAGGATCATGTTTTCCTGATGACAGAAAATTGTTCTGTTCAGGAAGACAGAGCCCAAGAAACCAGGAATGAGGGAGGGAAATGAGAGACCAAAAGGTCCCAAAGAATGAGAGAAACACTTATCAATTCTTGATGATGTCTGCAGGAGAATTTCAGATTTTTGTTTTGTTTTGTTTTTGTATCCAGTTTACATATATTCAAACCAACACATTTTTACTGAACAAGTCATACCATTAAACTGTGATGACCATAGTTTTCTAATTTCCATTCTTTTCTATTTTGCAGAAAATTGTTGTTTCAAGGGCCATGTGAAAACTGCAACTCCTGCCGTTATTGATGTTAAATACTTATCAAACAATTCTACCATTCCTCATTTTTGGGCTTATACCCAGCACAGGGTCAGGGTCAGCAGTCAATCACTATTTGTGGAATAAACAAAATCATTCATTTCTTCATTAATATCTCCATGAGCATTATTAAGGAATGTTGTTTAGTACAATGTTTTCAATTTAACTAATGTGTTATCAATCTAAATGTTAAAATACTACCCTTCTGCCCTCAGAAATCTTTCTAAAATATAAAGAGACCTCCCGCTCTTCTTAAAGAGCTTATTCACTGTTTATGAAACCACAATCTGCTCTACCCATCCACTGTGATTCCCTTCAACTCCTCTTACATGGGTGTTGCTACCAGACACAAAAGAGAAATGCCTGGTAGATCTTCCCCATCTAATTTTAACCATTTCTTGACACCAAATTCAGTCTCTGCTAGCAGAGATCATTTGTTTACCTTTTGAACATTCATATTGGAATGTTTCTATATGTTTAGAACTGCTGGTTCTTAGTTTCCAGATAATCTAAAGGTTAAGGTATTTTACTTTCTAATTGTCACTCATTGGAGGTTTTCAATTGGGAAGGATTAGGGGTTTCTTCAGGTTGACTAAATTATCTTGTGCCTACACATCAGTCCTAGTTGTCATGATTATTCTATTAATTTTAATATGTGTGAAAATTCAACTTTTTGATGCAAATTTTCTTATCAGATAAGCTCATTGTGCCTGTCCTCAGAAGTAAGATCTTTTTGTATGCTAGACACACTGTGGATCTTCATTTGGATATTGCCACAGAGAGCCAGCCCCACTGAACTTCTGTGACATAGTCTATTTTTATTGATCTTTGCATTCTTGTTTTCTTAACAAGGAAAACAATGATCTAATAAATTAAATTTTTATATCAACTCTTACCCGAAAATTTTGAATTCATTCAATGTGTATGCTGTGCCCCTGAGAATCCACATCTATCTAAAATTCCTAAGAAAACATTTCCTTAGTGATTTGGGGTCTCTTCTGATTCCATACAAATTTTAGGATTATTTGCTCCAGCTCTTTGACGGGCATCACGTTACCTGATGGTCCTCTCAATCGATGCAGAAAAGCATTTGACAAAATCCAGCATCCGTTCCTGTTTAAAACGCTTTAAAGTATAGGGATGGAGGGAACATTCCTGAACTTCACCAAATCTATCTATGAAAGACCCACAGCAAATATCATCCTTAATGGAAAAAGCTTGCAGCCTTCCCTATGAGATCAGGAACACGACAAGGATGCCCACTCTCACCACTCTTATTCAACATAGTATTAGAAGTCCTAGCAACAGCACTCAGACAACAAAGAGAAAGAAAAGGTATCCAAATTGGCAGTGAGGAAGTCAAACTCTCTCTCTTTGCAGATGACATGATTCTTTATATGGAAAACCCAAAAGACTCCACCCCCAAACTACTAGAACTCATACAGCAATTCAGCAACGTGATAGGATACAAAGTCAATGTGCAGAAATCAGTGGCTTTCTTATACACTAACAATGAAAATACATAAAGGGAAATTAGAGAATCGATTCCATTTACTATAGCACCAAGAACCATAAGATACCTGGGAATAAACCTAACCAAAGAGGTAAAGGATCTGTACTCAAGGAACTACAGAACACTGATGAAAGAAATTGAAGAAGTCACAAAAAGATGGAAGACCATTCCAAGCTCTTGGATCAGGAGAATAAACATTGTTAAAATGTTTATACTGCCTAGAGAAATCTATACTTTTAATGCTATTCCGATCAAAATTCCACCGGTATTCTTCAAATAGCTGGAGCAAATAATCCAAAAATTTGTATGGAATCAGAAGAGACCCTGAATCGCTAAGGAAATGTTGGAAAACAAAAATAAAACTGGGGGCATCACGTTACCTGGCTTCAAGATTTACTACAAAGCTGTGATCACCAAGACAGCATGGTACTGGCATAAAAACAGACACATAGACCAGTGGAACAGAGTAGAGAGCCCAGATATGGACCCTCAACTCTATGGGCAAATACTCTTAGACAAAACAGGAAAAAATATACAGTGGAAAAAAGACAGTCTCTTCAATAAATGGTGCTGGGAAAACTGGGCAGCTATATGTAGAAGAATGAAACTCAACCATTCTCTTACACCGTACGCAAACTCAAAATGGATAAAAAGACCTCAACGTGAGACAGGAATCCATCAGAATCCTAGAGGTGAACATAGGCAGTAACCTCTTCGATATCAGCCACAGCAACTTCTTTCAAGATATGTCTCCAAAGGCAAAGGAAACAAAAGTGAAGATGAACTTTTGGGACTTCAACAAAATCAAAAGCTTCTGCACAGCAAAGGAAAGAGTCAATAAAACAAAGAGGCAACCCACGGAATGGGAGAAGATATTTGCAAATGACAGTACAGGCAAAAGGTTGATATCCAGGATCTATAATGAACTCCTGAAACTCAACACACACAAAACAGACAATCATATCAAAAAAATGGGCAGAAGATATGGACAGACACTTCTCCAATCAAGACATACAAATGGCTATCAGATACATGAAAAAATGTTCATCATCACTAGCCCTCAGGGAGATTCAAATTAAAACTATATTGAGATATCACCTTACACCAGTTAGAATGGCCCAAATTAGCAAGGTAGGAAACAACATGTGTTGGAGAGGATGTGGAGAAAGGGGAACCCTCTTCCACTGTTGGTGGGAATGCAAGTTGGTGCAGCCTCTTTGGAGAACAGTGTGGAGATTGCTCAAAAAACTAAAAATAGAACTTCCCTATGACCCTGCCATTGCCCTCCTGGGTATTTACCCCAAAGATACAGGTGTCATGAAAAGAAGGGCCATCTGTACCCCAATGTTTATAGCAGCAGTGGTCACGGTCGCCAAACTGTGGAAAGAAACAAGATGCCCTTCAACGGATGAATGGATAAGGAAGATGTGGTCCATATACACTATGGAGTATTATGCCTCCATCAGAAAGGATGAATACCCAACTTTTGTAGCAACATGGACAGGACTGGAAGAGATTATGCTGAGTGACATAAGTCAAGCAGAGAGAGTCAATTATCATACTTGTGGAGCATAACAAAAAGCATGGAGGACATGGGGAGTTAGAGAGAAGGGAGTTGGGGTAAATTGGAAGGGGAGGTGAATCATGAGAGTCTATGGACTCTGAAAAACAATCTGAGGGGTTTGAAGTGGTGGGGGGGTGGGAGGTCGGGGTACCAGGTGGTGGGTATTATAGAGGGCATGGATTGCGTGGAGCACTAGGTATGGTGAAAAAATAATGATACTGTTATGCTGAAAATAAATAGATGAAAAAAATCCAGTAAAATAAAAAATAAAATCACACCTAGTCATACATTTAAATAATTTCTTTTCTTTAGAAAAATGTATTAAGAAATTGAGGCAATGCCAATAAATCTCCATATTTATCATTGGCTATGGATGAAATTATGTCCCCCAAAGTAATATGTCAAAGCCCTAATGGCCCATGTGACTGTATTTGGAGATTGGATTTTAAGGAGGTAATGACATAATAATGGTGGAGCCTTAATCAGATGGGACCGATAGCCTTGGAAGAAGAGAAAGAGACCTCTTTCTCTCTGTCTTTCTGTGCAAACAGAGGAAAGACCATGTGAGGATCCAGTAAGAAGATGGCCACCTAAAAATGAGGAAGAGAGGCTTCATCAGAAACAGAACCCTACCAGACCTTGAGCTTAGACTTTCCAGTCTGCAGAGCTACAGGAAAATACATTTCTACTCTTTAAGTCATATAGTCAGTGGCACTTTGTTATGGCAGCCCAAGCCTTCAGAATATCTGTCATGTGTAGAATGTTTGGCTGTTGGTAAATCATGACATGGAGCTCTAAAAAAATCACTTTATTGGGTGGTCAGAAGGAAGTTCTAACCATGGTATAGCTCTAATTAGCATAAAACATTGTGGGATTAATATTCCAAGAAAATAAACCAAATGTGTCATTTTAAACTAAACAACAGTGCTGTCTGTCGATTCACCACAACTGTAGAGGATTTCTTAGGTTTCATTTTGCCCAAGATGGAGAGAGCTGCTCCCTCCAGCCTGGAGAATGCTGTGGCAGAACTGTGCAGCTATAACACAGTTGGTCAGGACAAACTTTCCTGGATTTGCAGAGGTTGTTCTGCCTTCCTTCATGTAAGTAAACATAGAGACAAACAGAAAACATTACAGAAGTCGGAGATGATTACTAGAAACCAAAGGATGTAATTGAGTCATCATCCACAAGCACAAAGAAACTAAAAGGTTAAGTGACTTGCCCACATTGCTCATTCACAGGAAATAGTCAAAATCTGAAACTGGGTTTCTTGACTTCCATCGTCCATGCTCTTACCCATCCACTACACATAACTCCTTTCCGTACATGAAGACTATGACTGAGCATTCAAAATGTGTGCCACAGATTCCATGGCCTAACAAAATGCTTTGTAATATCATATAATGGAGGCATGTTACTCAATGGAAAACAACCTGAAATTTGAGATAATTCTTAACACTGAAGCCATTTCAAACAGCTGCATATTATAGTGTGATTGTTTTCCTTCATTTATAAATTATCTGGGAGGTGGACCAGTAAAATGGTCCTCACATATATTCAGGAGAGCCAACAAACATATTTACTTTCTTATTTTGTTATCTCTTATAGAGGTATATTCTTGAAAGGAAAATAATGATTTGGTTGCGTGATCTTTGTTAAAATCACTTGTAAAAGCTCTTCCATAATGAAAATGAATCAACCTTGAAATAAACTAAAATGCAGTTATTTTTCTTGACTGAAAGTACATGCCTAAAAAAGAATTTCAATTCACTTTCAACTATTAAGGATTGGCTTTTTTTTTTTTTACAGTTTTCTTGAGAAATAATTGACATACATTACAGTATAAGTTTACGACCTACAATATGATGGTTTGACTTACACATACCAAGAAATGATAACCACAATACATTCAGCTAACATCTGTCATATCCTATAAATACAATAAAAAGAAAAGAAAGGGGGAAATTTGTTTTATTTGTAGCATAGGATCTTTGGGGAAGAAAATAAATAACAACAAAAAACATTCTCTGAATTTCTAAGATCCTTAAGATTGCTCCAAATTTATATTCTGAACTTAAGTAATACAGATTTTAATGTTAATTGAACCTGCTTTCCACTTAAAAACTCTTTGTCTCAGAAGCAAAATTCACCACAGATAATGACTTCTAATTGTACTTTTTCACGTAGTTTGTATTATCTAGGTTTTTTGTTTGTTTGTTTGTTTGTTTTCCCATTTACTCAGTAAACTGGTAGCAAATTATTATTTTGAACAATTCACATCTTGGCAATTTAAAATTTTGCTATAGCATCCATCAATAATTCCATTGGTTGCTCACAGGGAGTGACATATTCTCCAACAGATCTTGGGCAGCCAAGGGAGCACTTAGGTAAATTGTCTCACCTAACACCACAGTTCATAGTAGAAGATGAAAGCTGAAATCATAAAATAAAGGCTCAACAGGGAGTCAGTTCGCTCTAGGAATGATGTTGGACTGTAACAGATTTTCTAAGTTACTACACTAATAAGTAATGATTCTCGCTGCTTGAAGTAGTTCCCTTATGCATTTCCTAAATTCCTCCAGTTGCACTTTATTGTGCATTTCCTCCCATTTAGTCCTCAGTAAAAAAAAAAAAATGAAGTTCCTTGTTAGAGGAGATGAAGAGTGTCTAGTTACCAACCTTTAAATAAAAAATTTTTATAGGCTTGGTGATAGGTATTGTATATAATCTAAACATTTTCTTCTCTACAATGAGTAATTCACTTCCCTGCATCTTTCCTCATCTACTCTCATTTCAGAATCCCTTAGTTCACTCTGAGAATTGGAAGGAACAACAGATAAGAAATTGAGAGGTAAGGCTGTAGTCACAGTTCTCCACAAATTAACTGTATGCCCTTGGATAAAATACTTCCACTTTTTGAGCTTTCTCTTCAGTGAAATGTGGAGTTCGGACACAATTATCTCTAACTATTCATCCATCTCTAAAACCAAATTTCTGATGCTTCCCTGAAATCTGTCTAGTTCATGCATCTTAGTTAGGGAAGCTACAACTGGACTCAGCACGCTGGTTCTGAGTACAGAAATTAGGTCATCACTGTGACATGGTGTATTACTACTGCTAAATCCTGATCTCATAATATTTTAAAATCATTGGATGTGAGGGGTGAGAGAATCATTTTATTATCCATGTTGACCTCAAGACTTTTTTCCTGCTAATCTCCTTCATACTTATTAACTTTAAAATTTTTTCAACTATATTTTTATGTGTATCAGCTAAAGACATATCTAATTAACATTCATGTTGTTTGCTACTGATCATTTCTCCAACATATTATTTTATTTCTATAATCTGGGAAACCATGGACTAACCAACCTTTCCACCTGGCTGCAGTCATTTACTGCCATAATTATTATTCTCGCAAATCACCAAGCAACATATTGAGCAGTGTTAGGGCTGGTGTTCGGCCCAGCATAGTACTGCCAATGTTGACACTGACCTTCTGATAAGTCCTTTCTGAAAAATGACCATAAGTTTTGTGATCCACCCTAGACTATGTTCCTAATAGACTTATTTTTCATTTATCTACTCATTTGATTATATTTAATACATATATGTAGTATTGGTTTACTTTTCTGAGATAGAGAAGCAGGCTAAGCCAAGAAGATGATGCCTAGGCACCTATTTAGATAATATATGACAAAAGGAAACTTAGCATGGAAGGAGAAAGAAAAAAAAAAAAAAACAGAAATGCACCCAATTGAACTATAGTAATTGCTATATTAAATGTGATTGGATTAAAATTTACAAAAAAAAAACAGAGATTATCAGAATGTATAATGATATAAGGCTGAAATATATGTTGTCACTATGCATACACACTTATAATAAGAAAATTAACAACTTTGAAAGAATCTAAAGTTGGTTTTTCTAAAATATTAATGGTATTGGTAAACCTCTATCAAAGCTAATAATTTTTTAAATGCCAAAATCAAAAATGAAAGTGGGACTATCACAACAGATCCTTAGAAAGAAAATAAGAAAATTCTATGCCAACAATTTTGATAACAGAGATGAAGTGGAAAAATTCTTTGAGAAATATTATTTCCAAAGTGGATACAAGATGATATGTAACCTGAAGAAAAGTACCTATGTTAAAGAAATTGAATTTGTAATTCTAAATTTCCTCAAAGAAAATTCCTCACTCAGACACCTGGCTCAGGTTAAATTCTATCCAACATTTAAAAGAAAAAATATGTCACACAAATCTTTTTGGAAAATAAGGGGGAAGAAATGCATCTCAATGTCTTTTATAAGGCCAGAATAATCTTCTAACTGGAATTTGAAAATGACACTATAAGAAAAGAAATTATAGACCAATATTCCTCATGAACCCACATACCCACACAAAACCTTAACAAAATTCAGCAATATATTAAAAAAGATAATACATTATTAGCAAATAGCATTCACCTGAAGAATGCAATATTGGTTTAATATTTAAACATCTATCAACTGAAATCACTGTACTAAACTAAATGAGAAACTCACCCAATAATTGGCATATAACTGTTGATAATAACTTCTGACGATTGTTTCTACTTCCTTGGTGTAAGTTGTGATCTCTCCCTTTTCATTCATAATTTTATGAATTTGGGTTTTCTCTCTTTTCTTTTGGATTAGTATGGCCAATGGTTTCTCGATCTTATTGATTCTTTCAAAAAAACAGCTTCTAGTTTCATTGATACGTTCTACTGTATCTCTGGTTTCTACCTCATTGATCTCAGCTCTAATCTTGATGATTTCCCTTCTTATTCATGGAGTTGGTTTGATTTGTTGCTGATTCTCCAGTTCTTTAAGGTGTAGAGACAGCTGCTGTGTTCTGGATTTTTCCATTTTTTTGAGGGAGGCTTGGATGACTATGTATTTCCCCCTTAGGACCGCCTTTGCTATATCCCATAGGTTTTGGACCAAAGTGTCTTCATTCTCATTGGTTTCCATGAATTGTTTCAGTTATTTTTTGATCTCCAGGTTGATCCAAACATTTTTAGGCAAGGTGGTCTTTAGCTTCCAGGTGTTTGAGTTCCTTCTGAACTTTTCCTTGTGATTGAGCTCCAGTTTTAAAGCATTGTGATCTGAGAATATGCAGGGAATAATCTCAGTCTTTTGGTATTGGTTGAGTCCTGATTTGTGACCCAGTAGTGGTCTATTCTGGAGAAGGTTCCATGTGCACTTGAGAAAAACGAGTATTCTGTTGTTTTAGGGTGGAATGTTCTGTATATATCTATGAGGTCCATCTGGTGCAATGTGTCATTCAATGCTCTTGTTTCTTTATTGATTTTCTGCTTCGATGATCTGTCTATTTCTGAGAGAGGCATGTTAAGATCTCCTACTATTAATGTATTCATATCAATAAGACTCTTTATCTTGATTAATAGTTTTCTTATGTAATTGGCTGCTCCCATATTGGGGGCATAGATATTTACAATTGTTAGATCATCTTGGTTGATAGCCCCCTAAGAATTATGTAGTGTCCTTTTGTATCTCTGACTACAGTCTTTAGTTTAAAATCTGATTTATCTGATATGAGAATCGCTACCATGGCCTTCTTTTGAGGCCCATTGGCATGAAAGATGCTTCTCCATCCCTTCACTTTCAGTCTGGATTTATCTTTAGGTTCAAAATGGGTCTCTTGTAGACAACATATGGATGGGTCCTGTCGTTTTATCTAATCTGCAACCCTGTGTTGTTTTATGGGCACATTTAGGCCATTCACATTGAGAGTGATTATTGATACATACATTTTTATTGACATCGTGTTACCTTTGAAGGCTTTCTTTCTGTAGATTGTCTCTATATTTCTGTTCAATGCTATTCTTAGGATTTTTCCTCTTTTATAGAACCCCCTCTTAATATTTACTGCAGTGTCAGCTTGGTGGTTGCACAGTCTTTTAAGTCTTTCTGGTCTTGGAAACTCTTTATCTTTCCATCCATTTTGAATGTCAGTCTTGCTGGATAAAGTGTTTTTGGCTGCATATTCTTCTCATTTAGTGCCTTTAATATATCTTGCCAGCCCTTTCTCGATTGCCAGGTCTCTGTGGACAGGTCTGAGGTTATTCTGATGGGCTTTCCTCTGTAAGTAAGGAGCCTCTTTGTCCTAACAGCTTTCAAGAGATTGTATCTACAATTATGATTCCTCAATTTGACTATCAGGTGTCGTGATGTTTTTTTGGAATCTATAATCTTGTGTGGAGACCGTTCAGCCTCTAGTACATGAACGCTGGTTCCATTCACGAGATTGGGAATATTTTCATGAAGAACGTGTTCCATTATATCTTCTAGACTTCTTTCTTTCTCCTCCCCTTCAGGGATTCCAATAATTCTGACGTTGGAGCATTTCATGGCATCATTTATTTCCCTGATTCTGTTTTTGTGGTTTCTAAGCTATTTGTTCCAGGCTTCCTCCTGATCTTTTCTCTCTATCTATTTGTCCTCCAGATCACTAATTCTATCTTCTGTCTCAGTTACCCTAGCTTTTAGAGAATTTAGATTAGTTTGGAACTCATTGAGAGCATTGTGAACCTCATCCCTGGTGGCTTTCAGCTTTGTCCTAACATTGTGAACATCATCCCTGGTCGCTTTCAGTTATGCCCTATCAATTCTATTTGGTCATCCATGGCTTTCTCCAACCTAGCTATTGCCTGGATAATTGTTAGCCTGAATTCTCTTCCCAACATATTGTCTATGTTGATAGCCATTAGCTCTGTTGCAGAAGGCCCATCCTCTGTATTTTTCTTCTGTTGGGCATTACTCCTCCTAATCATTTTGGTGAGAGATGACTCAATGGATGTAGCTGGATGTATCAACCGTCGTGCAGTCAGGGTGCACCCTGGAACACTTCTGAGCAATCAGGATTCCCTACCCAAATGAGAGAAAAAAGAAAAAAAGAGAGAGAGAGACAGGAAAAAAAGGAAAGATAAAAGAGAAGGTTCAGCCCAAATGGGCCCCAAGGTAAGATTGATGAAGTATACAAACAAAAACAGACAAACAAAAAGACTGATAAATGTATATGACAAGAGAAAAAAATATATATATAGGCAAATAAAGGAAGAACCTCATCAAAAAGAACCCCAAGTATAAGATTTATATACTATCAGGACAAACACAAAAACACAGAAACACTGGCGGAAGAAAAAGATGGGAGAGTGCTTATAAATTCTCAGTGTGGGCGAGGAAGGTTGTTTTGATTCTTGCTGGATGTATCTTGATATCTTTGTTAAAGGACTTAACTTTCCTAAGACAAATGGGGATTAAAAATTGGTTTACCTATAGGGGTATCATTGATTGGGGAAAGGGGATTACCTTGAAGTTTAACTCTATATGAATATTAGAAAATAAAAATAAAAAAGGAATAAGCTAAACTAAACTAAACTAAAATTTTAAAAAAAAAAAATTTAAAAAGAGAAATGCAAAAAAAAAAAAAAAAACAGGTGTATGTATCAAAAGTTCAGGTTAGAAGGTTATTATGGAATTTGATGTACTGGACATCTCACTGTGATGGTAAATAGACTAAAAAAAAATCTATGTATATAAAAAAAATGAGCCAGAATAGTGGGAACGAGTTAAAAATAAAAGTTGTCCTATGAAGTAGTGGTGGTTGTTCTCTTGTAGTCTTTTTTTTTTTCTTTCCTGGTTGATTTTCTGGGGGAGAGGCCTGCCACGTGGGTTTTCAGTCAATGATGTTCCCTGAGTTAAGTCCTCCCGCCTCCCGCAAGGGGGTGGGCTCTGAGGAAACCGGTTTTTTCAGGCTCTTGTTCTCTGGAGGTTTTGTGTTTGTTCACTTTTTTTTCTCTCACCTTGACCGCTTTTGATGGTTTTTGTAGATTTATAGGAAAGAAAACTGCACCCTGACCTCCCTCTCAGAAAGAAGCCTCAGTCTGGTCTCCTGTGGGTGCTGCAGAGCCCATATAAATTCCCCCTTGGCCACTGGCAGAGCAGGTTCTGAGTCGCAGTCCCTGGGGACGCAGGACCTTCTGCTTGTATCCAAAACCATGGCAGCGGTGGCTGTCTAGGCAGCTCCAGACCGCCAGAGAGGTTCCAAGTAGTGATTGCACACTGAAGATTTTCCTGCTGGCCCAGGCTGGGAATGCCTGGTCTTTCTGGGTCTAAGAGCACCAGGCTTGCACACACCTCTCTCAGGGGAGGGTGTGGGTCATGCATGTGTCTCAGGCTCTGATAGCATGGCTCAGCTTTCTGCCATTTGGCTAGGCTCCCAGCCCCTCACAGGAGCTGGACCCCATGCATTCTCGTGCACGCTGGTGGCTCAGGGACCAAGACCTGGTTTCTCCGCTGCACTCTCTCTGGCTCAGCACCAGGGGAGGCTGTCCTGGGTCCGGGAACTTAAGCCTCTGTCCCTAGCCACCCTGATACCCACAATTTCCCCCCATGATCCTTTGCTCTTTTGGAGTGCTTTCAACCAGTCTCCAAGTTAATGCTGGTCCCCAGATGCAGGGCACTCTCATATTAGGGGTATTACTTTCCAATCTGTCACCTCTGGTGGCTCCCTCACCCTTTTGTTTGTCTTCCAATATCAGTCCAATGTTCCCACTCCGCTTTACCTGCCCACTGGCATCTTCTGCCCCTGTAGAGATCCAGACGTGTAAAATTCTAATCTCAGGCTGATTTCATGGGTGATTGGAGTTCTTTGGTAGGTAATCAGCTCACTTTAGTGTACAGGTTGAAACAGTGCCTCCTCCTACTTCCCCGCCATCTTGTCTTCCCCACTCTCCAACTCTTTGGACCTGACTTTCCAGCCCCTCTGACTGGGAAGCACAGGCCAGGTAGCACTCGACAAGGCTGTTGAAAATGCAAACTGAGAAATCTGGGGAGAAATAAAACTATGAATTTATATATGTGAAAAGCACCATTTGGGGAAAATTTCTTAAGATGTATTAATTGAGCAACAGCTAGTTAGCTTTTCTGGAAAATGAATCAAACCTGAATGACCTCCATTGTACATTGTAATGAAAAAGCCTCTCTTTAGTATGCTAACATTGGCCTTTCTTTCTAATTCCTGCTTTTTAATAAAAATAAATACATTCATATTCACCTTATATTATTTTCTTTCACATTCCTTATGTACTATAGAATTTGGTTTCCAAGGTCTGTTTTCATTGTATATGAACTGGCATAAATTGCCCTAGTGCCACCATGTCAGCAGCCTTTAGTGACCCTGTTTGACATGAAACTACACTTCTCGATGTGGACTGCATGACATGAGGGACTCCTAAGAGCAGTCATTTGACTCCATAGCATTACTGTGACAATATGAGAGCACTAGGCATTCTCAGAGGCACATGGAGGCTATAAGCTGGAACAACGTGTACTGGAAGAAATCCTCAGTAAATATTTATTAAGATCAATGGTTACATGCAATGTGCTGATGGAAGCTTTTTTTTTCAGACTTAAAATTAAGATTAATTGTATAATTGATGTATTGGGACCTCCTCTCTGCTTTTAAAGCACAGGACAGTTGTTCCCCCGGCCATATGACTTACACATCTTGTTAGTTGCCAGACATTGCATCATAACACTTATACTTTCATTTAACCTATGGCAGTCTGTTATACTCCTGGTGACAGTGATGTGACCCACAGAAAGGTACTGGATATGGGCCCAGATCAGTTGTGGTGAGTCATTTGACCTCTAATTAGGTGGCTTATTTTAAGGCACTAACAGTTAGTTCCTAATCACATTCAACAACACTCAATAAGGGCCAGCATTATGAAAAGCAGTGCCCTTCAGAGATGGTTCTTTGGATGTTGAAGCAGAAAAGGAAGGTCCAGAGGACCCACATTACTATAAGATGTTTATAGAAGACAAGATTCTTGATGGCCAGGGATAAAAGAGTAATTTTCTTTCCCAAATATATGTGTTCAAAAATTAGTGGTGCAAGATTTTATGTGGACCTGTATTATCTTAGATATTCTTGAGTATTATTTTGAGCATTTCCAGTATATTTCCCAGAATTCCTTCTTCCCTTAAACAGGTGTCCTTCAGAGGAAAGAATAAGATTTGGGGTTTTAATTTATAGCTAGGTATAAAGAAAATTTAAGTGGAAGGATCTGTTAGGTTAAGAACATAAACTATTTTGAATAATCCATGCAAAGCAAAGAAAATAATTTTACTCCCATCTTTGCAACAAACAGGAAGAAAGAATTGATATTGTCATATATTCTATAGTCTTTAAGAGATAAGCCAAAAACTCATTGGTAAGTACTACCCCTCCAGCAGAGACTATGTTTCTGCTGCAGTCAAATTGGTAGTGTCAAAAAAGACATGTTCCCCCTCTAAAATCTGGTTTAGAGCAATGGGATTCTCAAATACTGGTCTGGAATCACTAGTGATCCATTATAAGCTTTGTTCATGCATCACACACCATTGCAGTTCTAAAATACCTCAACTAAGTTACTCAACTTTTAAATAAATATTATAGACTGATCTGGACATCTCTTTAGAGGCTTATCATTAAAATAATTGCAATTTGACCTCTAATTCTGGATCTAGCATCTGAGAGAACAATTGTGGACTTTTTTCTTCATTGATGGGGTGGTTGATTTTACTTATGAAAGAACAGTAGCCCCTCTGTTCAGATCTTGTGTCAAAAGCTACCGCTATAGAGTAATATCTGCATTTGGAGGGTAAATGCTTTGAAACCTACTGTTTTTGTCTTTGCCTAAGCTAGTGAATCCTTTCAGTTCAATCTGGCCAATAATTATGTTTTCTTACATTGAGTTCAGGAATAATAACATAGTGGCTAATGGATGTTTTTATTTTTAAGTTTTATCTATCAATAACTGCCTTTTTCTTTTTTTTAAAGGTTTTATTTATTTCTTTGACAGATAGAAATCACAAGTAGGCAGAGAGGCAGGCAGAGATAGAGAGAGGAGGAAGCAGGCTTCCTGCTGAGCAGAGAGGCCGATGTGGGGCTCAATCCCAGGATCCTGTGATTATGACCCGAGCCAAAGGCAGAGGCTTTAACCCACTGAGACACCCAGGTGCCCCTGACTGCCATTTCTTTGAACAAACAGCAACCTCAACTAAATTTCTTTCTTTATTTATTTTTTAGCATTTCTTTCTAAAAGACATGAGTTTCCACAAATGTTTTTTCCAGAAACTTGACAGTACATTTCTGACTCCATCTTTTAAGACTTGGTTTAAAATGCTGAATGCCACTTGACCATGCACAGAGCCATAAGTAACTTGGCTCTGTAAATCTCATCAGAGAGACAATGCAGTTCTGGCAGTCTCTGAAAGATGGCCTAATCTGTGCTCAGTAATAATCTTTGCTTCTCTTTGACTACTCCTAGAATATTGAAAAAGGTGTATCTTTTGAACGTACTATATGTTTTTCAAAGATAACAAGTTATAAAGCATTCATTTTTAATTTTTTTTTCTTAGGGACGTTCCTTAAATGTTTTTTTTTTGTATTGTACCGGCAAACTGATATCAAATATATATGGATGTTTAGTATATTAATAAGTCTTGTAATCCTGTACAAATCCTTTATGTGTTGATCTTTGTGTTTCCTCTAGGAAATATTGAACTATAAAATAAAGAAATGCCATCAGAAATCAAAGACACTGAAGTTTGGAAGGAACAGTTGGGAAGGGTTATGGGTGCCATGTCATATACAGAACCAAAATTATGTGGTCCTGGTCTCTGAAGAATGCAATTTCTTTGTTAAATTTGCTATAAACCAAGAAAAAGATGATCACTTGGGCATTCACTTATTATTAACACTCACACAGCCGTGTCATCTCCTCTTGGCTAAAGTCTATACAGCAGCAGTAAATCATATTAGCAGTCAGCAATAATGAGGAAAAATAAGACCAAATTTTGCGACCCAACTGGAGTACCATTACCAAAGAGACTACACAGCTCAATGGAATGCCCCTGACAGGGCAATCAGCTGTGGTTTTAAGAGGAAATAAAGGTAAAGATTGCCTTCCAAGAGAACAAATACTTCCCAGATAACAAGTTCAATCCATTGAATTTTATGAACCTTTCCTCATTCCTCTGTCTTCAAAAAACAAAAACAAAAAACAAACCCAAACCTCCCATTTTGTTGATGTTACATAAGGCCAGCCAAATGACTATCGCGAGAAGAGACAACCTCAGAGCACAGTGCGCATCTGCCTTTATTTTCGTATTGAACCTCATATATTTGAAGCTATCGCCTACCCACCATCTTAGTTAAATTCTCAAAGAGAATGCTCACGACTCATATCCCTCTTTTCTGATTTGACTTCTACAAAGTCACCCTGCATGTGTTCTTGTTTCTCTGACATCCCTCTGCTCTGCTGCTCATGCCCACGAGAGACCTGTCCTTTCTCCTCACGGTGCACTTATTCCTTCAAACAGGAGTCTGAAGAGAGTCTGAAGAGAGGCAGCAACCATGAATAAACAATGAGGAGTATGCCTTACAAAACTACCCCTTGAGCGAAGAGCTCTGGAAATACACTGAACTGAAAAGGGGGGGTGTCTGTTGTGGGTTTCTGACTATCTGAAAGCATAGGGCACATGATGATCTAAGCAACCTTATTTTGTACCATGAAGGAGGCCGCTGTTACCATGCTCTTGTAAGGATGAACCTAAGGGAAATAATTCAGTACATGTTTGCCCAAGGCCAGACAATGCATTTGTATAACCTGGACCAAAATCCAAATCTCCTGACTTATGGTCCAGTGCTTACAGAAAGAACACAGAGCTGTTGCTGTCTGTCCTTTGATGCAACTCCTGGGTGGCTCTTCTCTTGCAGTTAGCCTTCTCTCCAGGCCTGGCACCAACACTTGTGTGTGTGTGTGTGTGTGTGTGTGTGTGTGTGTGAGAGAGAGAGAGATGAAATGTAGTGTCTATGGAGAGGGTGGCTTCCCTTAATATGTAAAGGGTTAATCACAAAGGAAAGATTCTCAAGCTCAACCTCTTAGGGCAGCTGAATGCTGAATACAGATGTTTCATTAGCCAATCCTTCTTGAAATGTTTGCTATTTTTTCTCTCTCTCGAACTTAGGATTTAAGGAGAAAGGCTAGAGTAAGAGGAAGGCAAACAGGGAGAATAAGAAAAAGAAGGACTTTAAGTAATGTATGATCCCTAGATGGGGTTTCGCATCTTCCAAATGATTGTTTTTCTTAAAGGAAATCTTTCCTTGCAGTCTAAAGTATAGCCTTTTCTAGGACTTTAGACATCATTTGGATCTGAAGATCTCATTGAACATGAGAAGTTACATCAGAGTTTTACAGTTAGTGAAGTAACAGGTGCAGAACTAAACTCGAACAATTCATTCATTTATTCGTTCATTCTTTCGAGTAATCATGTTATTACCCAGCTTTAAGTGCTCTTATCTGACTCCATATTACCCTTAGAATAAAGTCCAGGGTGCCTGGGTGCCTGAGTTGGTTAAGCATCCAAGTTCAGCTCAGGCAGGTCATGATCTCGGGGTCATGAAATTGAGTCCCACAATGGGCTCTGATCTCAGCGTGGTGTCTGCTTGTGATTCTCTCCCTCCTTCTCTTCCTCTCCCCCCACTCATGCTCACTCTCTCACTTCCTCTCTCTAAAATAAATAAAATCTTAAAAAATAACAATAAAATCCAAATTCCGTGATCACATCACCAAGCCCCAATTATTTAGTTCCTGTCTGCTTTCTTCTGCTCTGCTACCCATTTTCTCTCCTCTTTTGGGGGCCCCAATCCCTCTGGCCCTCCTTCTGTTCCTCATACCTGCATGAGACCTTTTCACTCTCTGTCCCCTTTCCTTTCAGGAGAACTTCTCATTGCTCATTTGCTCTCATTGCCCTCATCTGCTCATCATTGAAGATTCAACCTTATTAGAGAGGCATTGCCATGCCACTGGGTCTAATCCCCACCTACTATACTTTATCATGCCACCCTGTTTTTTTTCTCCATAGGACTGAGCACATTCATTCTTGTTTATGTACCTACATTCTTATTGTCTCTCTCTGGTCTGAAATATGCACTCTGTGAGAACAGCAAACAGAGCTGGCTTGTTTACTGTTATATCCACCATCCCTAGAAATGTGCCTGACATCTACCAGGTTCTTAACACATGTCTGTTGAACTAAATAGTAAATGGATTTTTGAAAATATTGATGATCTATGAGACATTGAGCACCAGAGACCCAGAGAAGGAAAGGAAAGAATTCTTGCTCTAATGAGACTCAGAGACTGGTAATTTCAGGCAGTTAGTTTTCTACTCTATTACACAGCCATTAAATTTTACTCAGCATTGGTGGATTCCTGGAGATTCAGGTCACCTGATTTCAAAACTAGTCATCCACTATGATTTCAGATTTTTCATTGGTAAAGTGATTATGGCTCTCATTTTGCCTGGGATACACCCGTTTACAACTGCTGTTCTGACATAATCGTTAGTACTACCATTTTTTGCTCTCAAAAGTACGCAGTTTATATGACAAATTACCTACCTATTCGCTGTCAGCCAAATACACTAATAATTCATAATTATTGCTAGTTAAAGTGTCTTACCCACATAGACCATGTCAATTCAGTAATGGGGAAAGTCACATCCTATCTCTAGAAAAGGGCAACTTTTTTTTAAAATTTCTTTTCAGCGTAACAGTATTCATTATTTTTGCACCACACCCAGTGCTCCATGTAATCCGTGCCCTCTCTAATACCCAACACCTTGTTCCTCCAACCTCCCACCCCCTGCCCCCTTCAAAACCCTCAGATAGTTTTTTCAGAGTCTATAGTCTCTCATGGTTCACTTCCCCTTCCAATTTCCCTCAATTCCCTTCTCCTCTCCATCTCCCCTTGTCCTCCATGCTATTTGTTATGCTCCACAAATAAGTGAAAATCTGAGGGAAGAAAAGGGTAGATCTAGCCTCCCAGTTCCAATTCGTGAGTCCACTAATGAGGCCAGTATTTCCTAAGATATGTTTAATAATTCTAAGAAGTATAAATAAGAATTACATGCAGAATATAAAACAGAGCAGAGATTATTGTGCTGCAAACTATTCTGCGAAGTTCACTTGCACTCCCTCATCATTATTATTATGATTCCTATTTTACAGATGATCACGTTGAGGCTCAGAGAGGGTGAACAATTCATCCAAGGTCAACAGATACACTTCTCAGTGATGTTGCCTCCAACAATTTTGCTCATTGCTTTTCAAATGAAAGAACAAATAATTGGATAAAAGCTTCCTGTGCTTAAATGGGGCATGCTGCATCAAACTAAGTTAAGTAGGCTACTTTTCCTTAGAACAACATGTCAAAGCACTTGGTGCATCTCCAAGGGGTGAAAAGAGCATAGTGTCTCCATCATTCATTGGGGCACAAGACGCTTTTTTGTGAGGAGAACTAAAGTTCTGCTGAGAAAATTTTGGCCAGTGCTGCTTTGGGAACTTGATTAGGGCCAGCTATCCCTTTCTGTGGGGGTCAGCCTTACATGTGTGTAAACACACACCCACCCACTGGGTCTGAGGCAAGGTCGTGCCTTGCAGTAGGGGAGGGAGGGCTCCAGTTTTTCTCAGCTCCGAACGAGAGACAAGAGCATCCTTGGATGCATGAGATTTCATGGTCTTAGCATTCAATACTTAACATCTCTGCTTTTAACCCCCTTTCAGTGCCTTTTCATTCCTCATACTGAGCATTCTGGGTTTTAATTTTTTTTTAATTTTTGTTTATTTATTTGAGAGAGAGAAAGAGCACAAGCAAAGGTGGGAGGTGAAGAGGGAGAAGGAGAAGCAGACTCCTGGCTGAAGAGGAAGCCCAATTCCAGGTTCTGTCCCAGGACTCTGGGATCATGACCTGAGCCACAGACAGATGCTTAATTGACTGAGTCACCCAGGTGCCCTGAATGTTCTGGGTTTTTATCTCACCTTCTCATTTACAACCTTAGAAGTCTCCATAGAGGGACCTATCATATTTTTGGCCAATGTCCTTACTACAGTTTAATAGCTGAACCCTTTCCATTTGAAGCACAGGAGATGAAGACAAGAAAAGGACTGCTGATAGGGAAAAGAGAACAAATGCATAGCCATTATTTCCCCTCTTTCAGATTGTTGGAGTGGGTGGGTGCGGGATGGGTGTGAAAAATGAGGGGTAGAGGGATCAGAGTTGCACCTGCACTTTCCAACTAAGCACATTTGTGTTTTCTGGATACATCTTAGATTCTGGGGAAGGGGAGGCTACAAATAGAGGAAACCAGGGCAGAAACAGATACCCTCTACGTGATTTCCTCATTGCAATGGGGGCAATGGCTGTCTTGCCTGTTTGGGATCCTACTGCAATAAGGCTGGGTTCACAATGGCCTTTGCACTGAGTTATAAGCATCTCCTGCTTTTCTTTTTTCTCTGCTCCCACCTCTTCTACCCACTCTTCAAAACCTTTCTGCCTCCTCTTGAGTGACTAAAACTGACAGGTTTCAGAAGCCAGTATGTTGCTGTGACCCAGACAGGCCAGTTCTGGCATCTGAAATAGCCTGGTTTAGCTATTATTCCATGGCGTGTGTACGTGATACAAACCATTTCTTTCTAAAACAACAACAACAACAAAACACCAAAAACAAAACAAGACAAAACAAACAAACAAAAAAAGCCCACTTGACCCTTCCCAACTCAAGAGTACTTCCTCTGTTTTTTCTTTTTTTCAACTATGTTTTAACTTGGGTGAGAAATGTTTTTGCTTCTAAGGAATCCTAAGAAGAATTTCTATAAAGGAATCCTTACAAATAAATAAATCCTAATAAATAAAATAAATCCTAATAAAAATCCATATGTACAGACATTCCATTTACCACTTCCTGCTGGACTTGCACAGTCCCATCCATCAGCAAAGCATAGTTGGGGTCTTCAACTTGTCCCAGAGACTTAGCCTGGAAGTAGATCCCACACGGTCACCTAGAGGGCGCACTGTGGACATTTTCAGGGAGTAAGGAAAGAACTCTTTTCTCCCAGTCTCCATAAAAGGGGCAGAGGCGGATCAGTTTCTTCTCTCATTGAGAAAGAACATTGGAAGGCCAGAGATATAAACCAATACAGAGAGCAGGAAATAAGCAGTCGAATTGGAATTGGACTTGGGCATAGAGGTGTGGAGGGGGATAAGGAGCCTGCTGCTCTAGCCCCTCATCAGCACTGCACTTCAAGAGTTCCTACCAGCTTCGGGTTGTATTTTTATATCTGCTTTTTATAGAGAGAAAAGTATATATTTTTTCCTCTTATGAGAAAATTCCTGTTCCAAGAGAAAATAAGGCAAGATCAAGGAAGGAGAGAAGAGCTAGCCAGAAATTACCTAGTAAATCAATCATGGATCCTAATCAGAATGTGAAATGCAAGTTAGTAGTAGTGGGAGACTGTCACTGTGGGAAAAACTGCAGTGTTGCATGGCTACAGCAAAGACTGCTTACCTGAGGTGAGTGCAGTCAGCCTGGCCTGGGCTTGGACTTGGACAGGAGAGAGGGTCGGCGAGTGGGAATCCCCCTGTCTCAAGTTGGGCTTCTCCTCCCATTTCCCCCTTCACTGGATTTTCTTTTTCTAAGCAGTCTTTCTTACTACTTTCCCCCTGGTAAGCCTGCCCAGAAAGGGGAAATGAGCTAGAAGCTTTTAGGGGACTTGTCTGCACATTCCTCTTTTGCCTCTGAAACTTGATCTGTCCTGTGTGCAGAACCACAAGTTGGGAGGTTTGGATCCTCACACTTTGAGGAGGATCACTCATCACCCTCATCACACCTTCTCTTTGAAGGACACAACTAAGGGACTGAAAGGACAAGTCAGAGATGAGAAGAAACTATTTTCCAGTCACATATCTGATAAAGCACTTAAATCTGGACTATATAAAGAACTATATGAAGAAGAGGTATGAGGGAGTGCGGGTAGAAGGGAGACCCTCGGTTCTGGCAGAGCTGCAATGCCCTTGTCTTTACCTTCCCGTCCTGACGCTGGACATTATTGGGCTGTTCTGGCTTCAGCCTGTGGGTCTTCAGGAACCAACAGTTGCACCAGGCAAAAGAAGAAGAAGAAAGAAGAAGAAGAGGAGGAGGAGGAAGAAGAAGAGGAAGAAATCAGTGACACGTGCGTGGGGGGACGCAGACTCCTGGCTCCTGGCACCCTGAACTACCTGTTATAGGAAGGAGCTGGTGAAGAACGTAAGCAACTGGTGGAGGGAAGCACGCAGGTGGGTGTGAGGACCACCACGATTACATCCTTTCAGCATCTCAGAGGCTGAAGTCCAAGTATCAACCCTTTTGTGTTCCCTTGAGAGGGAGCCCGTCATCTTGCTAGGCTGATCTGTACCCCCACCCTTCAACACACATAAGGGCCCGTGTGGGCCAAATGGACTGGTTAGTGGTCGTTGGGCCAGCATGTTGGTCTGGGGTCTGATGCTCAGACCTGGCCCAAGGACTGATGCTCTTAGCAGCCCGCTGCCCCTTGGGGTATAAGCAAAACAAATGCTCTGCTAACCTTGACTGATTTGGAAGCCTGGGGGTTTCTCCATTGCTCCCGCATCTGTAGCCTGGGCTTACACCTTGGCTTTGCTAGCTCTGTGACTTGGACAAGTTTCTTAAACTCTCTGTGCTTCATTTTCCTTTCCTTGAAAAGAGGAGTAACATCTCTTTCCCCAAGGCCAAGGTCAAGATTAAATGCAATAGTATCTGTAGAAAGTCTAGCCTGCAGTGGGCACACAGGAAGTACAGTAGTGGAAGCTATGCTGTTGTCCTCAAGCCAAGAAGGATAGAAGGAACCTCATGGAATCTTGTTTCAACTAGATTCTTCAAGATTCCAACACCCAAGATGTAAAAGTATAATAAAGAAGGCAAGCAGAAGAGAACCGGGATTTGGAAAACTGGTTGGTTGCATTCTTTGGGTTTGGGGAAGATTCTTTCCTGTTAGCTGTATGATCTGCAGAGGGAAAGACAGGCAGAGGAGAACATGTCAGATGCGCTTCCACTGGAAGTCAACCCCAGGCCCTGCTGTGTGTCTGTGTGTGTGTGTGTGTGTGTGTGTGTGTGTGTGAGAGAGAGAGAGAGAGAGAGAGAGAGAGATGCCCTCCTCCTGCCAGAGAACCAAGGATTTTAAGGCTGGTGAAGAGCGAAATAGCTAGCACTACACATGTGACTTGCTCTGTGCCAAGCACATTTTTTACTTAGCTTTAAAATTATCTACAGCTACCACCAATGACCAACCCCCTGGTGAGAAAGGTACACAAAGAAATAAAAAGGCTTATTGAAAAGCCCACAGCGGTCACATGAAAGAGCAGCACTGACACCCAGCACTCCTGCTGCCATCTCAGGAGCAGCCTCACCATTTGGCCTGAATCTTCATTTTTAATGGAAAATGCAAAACTGTCCATGAAGATTATGACTGTGGCACAGTGTCCCAAAGACTGCCACCAACACTACATCCCCTGTGTATAAGGGATACTGTGCTGCTCCGTGGAGAGGGGAGCCTGTCCCCCACCCGTTAAATACAGGCTAGGGGATTGCTTTGATGCCTGGCCACAGGGGCCATCCCTGACTGACAGACCCAGATCAGGGCCCTGCAGGCCCCAGCTGCAGCTCCAGCTTTTTTGGAACTCACGCGTGGTGCTGTAAGGGAGCTGAAGTAGCCTTCTAGAGGAAGAGCCTCACGAGAACAATGAGAAAAGTACATAAAGTTGACTCAACTTTAAAATAAAGTAGTACAGGGGCACCTGGATGGTGCAGTTCATTAAGCATCAAACTCTTGGTTTCAGCTCAGGTTGTGATCTCTGGGTCCCGAGACTGAGCCCCGTATTGGCCTCCAGCTCAGCTCGGAGTCTTCTTAGGACTCTTCTTCTCCCTTTGCTCCTCATCCCCTCAAATAAGGAAAGAAACCTTTAAAAGATAAAGAAGTACCTAGTTTTTGTTTTCTTCAGGCTGGGTAAAGAGAAGTGATTATGTGGACATAAAACATTTCAGAATTCAGGTGGTACAGAATTGCACTTCCAGCAGCCAGCCCATTACCCAAGAGATAACAAACCAGTTTTCCAAATCCCCAATCTCCTCTGCTTGCCTTCTTTATTACACTTTTACATTTTGGGTGTTGGAATCTTTAAAAATCTGGTTGAAACAAGATTCCATGAGTTTTCTTCTATCCTTCCTGGCTTGAGGAACCTGGGAACCTGCCTCCTGAGTGTCACAGCCCTGGGGTTCCTGAGGCCAAAGCCATCCTTTCTGCCTCCTGGAAACATATCTCCCATGACTAGAACCAAGTGGAGCCACTGTCCACCTGCCCTAGCCATATTCCCTGGGCTGCTTCCCTGGGGCCCCAGTGGTGCTGAGAGAGCAGCCAACCATCCAGGCAGAGCTGGTCACATGTTCTTCCCAACAGGCCCCTGGGCAAAGTCCTCAGCACTGAAATCTGTACATTGGCATGTGAAGAAGTAGGGAGGCCTGGGAAGTTTCCCATGGGAAGCTGGGGCTTATGTTACATCTTAGGCCTGATGTTCACATTGGAGGCTATAGCCCACCAACACTGCCTTTGACTCTTGCCTCCTTATATCCAACCACCTACATTACTCAGAAAACGGGGATGCTCCTAGAAACAGTTTTGTTGGTAATGGACGTGGGAGAACCGCCTGCCCCCAGTCAGCAAGACCTAGCCTTGACTCACCAAATCTGTTAAATCAGGTGCTTCCACAAAAGCCTTAAAAGCACTCTGCTTACCCACTCTGCACTTCTCTTCAATGACATGCAGAGGTTGTCTGTGGAGCCCCTCCTGTGTTCACAGCCCAGGGCTAAGGGCTGACAGCTTGACAAGGATGACCCCAACACAGCCCCTGAGCTCAAGCTTACCACGGAGGTAACGGGGAGAGGTGGTTACCTCCTCTCAGAGAGACAGTCACTCAAATGAGCAAAATGCAAAATAAAACCCAAACAAAAATTCCATAATAGGAGGCTTGAAGCATGTCTGAAGGTGGAGAACACTTGGTGGGCCAGGAGTCTAGGAGTGCTTTCAGAAGGGTGTAGGGAAAAGCTTCCCCCCTCAGGTTCCCGCTTTGCAGTGTTGCCATGACCTCAGTGATAATGATGACATCTGGGGAGGTTTGTATCCACCCCCTTTGGCAGTGGGGGCTCAATGATTCTCATATAGCTGCAGCACAACCTTTGTCTCCCATCCTGTAACACTGCACACCACATCCCTGTGGATGAGCTGCCCGACCTCATGCCCTGTAGGGTTTACCCGACGATACACAGCAACTACAGGGTAGGAGCGCTCCCCACCAAAGAGCAGCACAGGAGGTGAAAATTAGGACGAACTCCAGGGCTCCAAAGGAGACATACCATCTGCCACAGCTCCCGCCTGACTGATGCAGTCAGGAGCATGGTCTGCAGCTCTTTAAAGCTGGCCCAACTAGAACTGGTTTTGTTCTGGACAGAAGGGATGGATGGTCTGATGGGTTTCTGGTCCAGCAACTTCTGAGAATGGCAGCCAGTTCTGCTGGGAAGATTTGCATTTCAACTTGGATGAAACAAAAAATTAAGGGGGTAGACAACTAGGGAGGGCTCTCAGCTCAATCTTGGGGTTCCCGTTGAGCTCAACTGGTGATTCAGTGGGGAGGTAACAGGAGGAGCAGGAGGGGAGAGCAAAGTGGGCAAAGTGGATGAGACAGCCAACTGCAACACTGCTCAGAGAAGCTACCTCCCAAACTAGGACAGCCATCCTGAACAGTGTGTGGATTTCCTGCATGTGCCAGAAAGGCCTAGGGTCCACTTGTCCTCATGGTTCACCAGTGGGTTTATCCTCTGGTAGAGGCCTATAGAGTCTACTCACTGCTCGTCAAAGACCCTAACGCCCACCAGCAGCCCATCCTGTCCCCTTCATGGTCTCAGTGCAGTGGGTATCCTTGCTTAGACATTTGTCTGGCAATGATCACCCTGGATGTTTGGGTTCTCCATCACAAGAGTCTACGGGGGAGGAAGGGCATCCAGGGAGCAGTCTTTGAGCAGGTCTGAGCTATCGGGCCCCTTTTCTTGCCCCAAAAATGCAAAAGGCAGCTGAAACCACTCTTGCTATCTTTGCCTGTGGCAATAGGAATGCTTCCATGGGCTCCCCAACCTTTCACCTCAATCAACTCAAATATGAGATTTTACATACAGCACAACTTTGAGACAAACACCCTGAAAACAGAGGGCTCAGCCAGCAAACAGGTGCTGACCACCTGGGGAGGACACTGCTTTCTCTGGGGGAGGACACTGCTTTCTCTGGGTGCTGGTTCCAAAGACAGATTAAACAGGACCCCAACCCTGAAAGCACCAGCTGAAAATACAGGAGGATGTGTACTCATTGACTGCTTCAGAAAACCAGTGGTAGAAAATATAAATCTGGTAGTACCAAACATCTGATAGCATGGTGTTTGGAGAAATCTAAAGCCAACCAACACTGCCACCTGGTGATAAATTCTTCATTTAACTTTTTTCATTATTAAGTCTAGTTTTTAATCCCAGTCCCTCTTTTTACCCATTCTCCCTACACGCCTCCTTCCCCTCTGGTTGCGGTCCTTTTGTTCTCTATAATTAAGAGTATGTTTCCTGGTTTCGCTCCCGCCCCCATCTTTGCTCAGTTATTTTGTTTCTTAGCATAATACTCTCTAGATCCATCTATGTTGTTGCAAATGGCAAGATATTCCTTTTTATGGGAAGTCTACATTTAATGTTAACGTTACTTCCCATCCTATCTGGGAAACCTAATATTTGTACTACAAGACAGGTCAATCAGATGACCACAATACATTCTTTGAAATCATGTCACCATCAAAGGAAATTCAAGAGGATTTTCTGAATAATGAGACCCCTTAAAATAGTTTTTGTCTCTTCAGTGAGTTCCTGAGCAAAGATTGATTGTGTCCAAGGCAGTGTGGCCATCCTGAATTCAAAGGACACACCCTCTGGCTAAGGACACGAAACATCTGTTATATATGGTAGGGAGAAAGAGAGAGAGAGAGAGAGATCATGGTGGTGGACTGGGTATATGAAATAATAAAAAATAATTTATTTTTAAATTCTGATAAAATGGGAAAGAGAAGCTTCATGTCTCAATCCATTTGGGCTGCTATAACAAGTATGGACAACTGGATGGCTTCAACACAGAAGTTAATTTTTCAGTGTTCTGGAGGATGGTAAGTCCCAAGATAAGGCACTGGCAGATTCAGTGTCTGGTGGGAGAACCCTCTTCCTGGCTCATAAACAGCCATCATTTCACTGTGCCCTCACATGATAGGAGGGACAAGCAATCACTCTAGGGTCTCATTTACAAGGGCACTGAACCCAACCTCAGGGCTCCACTCTCATGACCTCAGCATCTCCCAAAAGCTTCATCTCCTAATGTCAGCACGCTGGGGTTAGGATCTCAACACACGAGTTCTGGAGGCACACAAAAATTTGGTCCATAACACCATGGTTGAAGAAAAATCCTGAGGAGGAACAAATGGTGGAATTTGGAGAAGAAATTATAGCCCAAACATACATACAGTATGCTTTTAGAAATCAGAAATAATTCTAGAAAACTAGAAATAGAGAATGTAACTACAAACCATTGGTGAAGGAAATGGAACAAAAGTGGGCCAATCAAAAAACAAACAAACAAACAAACAAAAAAAGAAACCAAGCTGGAATGAGTAACATGGGAAAGGAATAAGCAAGAAAGGTAAGTCAGAAAATATAAAACAAGATAAGGGGATGTATGTCCAAATATCTTATCTGTAATAGCTATAATTAATCAGACTTTACCTATTAAATATGTTGCATAGAGTCAAAAGGATAGAAAATTTGAAAAAGAGGATGCAAGACATGGAGTGTGGCGCACACACACACACACACACACACACACGCATTTGAAGTTCCTGAGGAAACAATAAGAAGAGGTAATATTCATTGATTTAAAAGCTGTACATTGGGACGCCTGGGTGGCTCAGTTGGTTAAGCAGCTGCCTTCGGCTCAGGTCATGATCCCAGCGTCCTGGGATCGAGTCCCATGTCGGGCTCCTTGCTCAGCAGGGAGCCTGCTTCTCCCTCTGCCTCTGCCTGTCATTCTGTCTGCTTGTGCTCTCTCTCTCTCTCTCTCTCTCTCTCTCTCTCTGACAAATAAATAAAATCTTTAAAAGAAAAAAAAAAGATTAAAAGCTGCACATTTTCCAGAATTAGTGAAAGACATACTCAGTCTCTAAAGTGCACAAGTCAAAGCAGTTTAAGTAAAATGAAGTCAACACCTACACACATCATAGTAAAACTGTCAGAAAGCAAAGACAGACAAGCAGCAGGTCATAAAAACAGAAAGAAAAGATGGATCGCCTACACAGGAATGGTGATTAGATTGACAGCTGACACAGGTGGGATATCTTTATACTATTATAGGAAAATAATTGTCAACTGTGAATAGTGTAGTTTGTGAAATAATTTTTCAAGAACAAGTGCAAAGTACAAAACAAAAACTAATAGAGTTCTCCACTCAACTCCCTCACTAATGAATTCCTTCAGGAGAAAGAGAAATTAGCCCCAAATGAAGATCTAAAATTCAAGAGCGCCATATGCAAGGAAGTTGTTGCACTTGTGGGTAAATCAAAACAATAATTAACTATATAATTGGAACAGCAATGTCTACATGGTGTAGTGAATCAGAGAGGGAAACAAAATCCTGAACAACAAGAGTGTAGAAGTGGATGGGGGTAGCATCCTACAATCCTTCCCATGGTCGGGAAGAGTTTTAAATTTAAGAAAATATGACTGTTACATTTTCTAGATTAACCACAAATAGAAACACAACTTCTAATCTAGTAGCAGGGAAAGTAAAATAAAATAATTTAAGCAATCTGAGCTATAGAAAGAAAGGAGAAACACATTTAAAAGAAACAAAAGAAAGAAAAGGTGAAATTTTTAAACACACATAAAAATAAATTAATGAAGGGAAGCTGGGTGGCTCAGTGTGTTAAGCATCTGCCTTCAGCTCAGGTCATGATCCCAGGATCCTGGGATCCAATCTCACATCAGGCACCTTGCTCAGAAGGGAGCCTGCCTCTCCCTCTGCCTGCTGTTCCCTCTGCTTGTGCTCTCTCTCTCTCTGACAAAGAAATAAATAAAATCTTTTTAAAATTTCAAAAAGATCAATAATTACATTCTAAGTAAATGGAGTAAATTCTCTTGTTGAATACAAAGATTGTTGGCATGAATAAAAATCCCAACTAGATACTTTTTCAAGGAATATACCTCAACCTAAAAATGTAAATATATATAAATATTGATACTGAAAGCATGGAAAATATTTACCAAACAAACGTGAATTAAATATCAGAGAAAGTGAAGTAGAATTCAAAATAGAAGGGGAGATAAAGACGGAAGTTACATATGGTAAATGGTCACCAGGAAAATTCAGGAATTCTTAACTTGTATACATCTAAAAATACAACTCCAAAAGCATAAAGTAAAAATTGACAGAAATACAGGGAGAAATTAACAAATCAATCCTCACAATTTTCAGGCCACGTATACACAATCCCAAAAAACAGCTCATAAAATTTGGGATAATGACTGGATGTCATTTAGACTGACAAAAATGCTGTTTGTTGGATTCAAGCTTTGTTTACAAAACTGAATTCAGTAAAGCCAGTTTGTGTGCAGATGGAATTTTTTAGATCATAAAAGCTCTTTCAGATTCCACTATAATTCTGTCATGGCTAGGATGTTACCCCCTTCCCACGCAACTTGAGACTCTTGAGGTTTTGTGAGCACATGGTTTGGCTTGGAAAGGAATGGAGTGGTGGAAAGAAGCATGAGACAGAGGAGGAAGGAGGGGACACCACAGCAAGGGCCCATTCTCAACAAGTCACCCCGTGGGCCACTGGGGCTGGGGTCCCATCAAGACCTTCAAGTTTCTTTATGGGATGCACATTAGAGTTGCTATTACAGAAGTGGAAAGGGGAACATTCATTCACAAGGATTCAACCCCCCTCCACCACAGGTCATGAGTTGTGGCTCTTGACACTTCCAAGTCTCACAGGTGAGAGTACCAGATGAACTCCCAGAAGGATCCATACCTCAGTGTCTGAGAAGCCCAGGTGGAAAGCAAGAGACTTTCCATGCAGCAGCCAGACTTGCAAAGTCAGTTGATTCAGCCAGAGTAAGAAATGTTCATGAAGATGTGATGTGTGTCTCAGGAGTATTTCAATCAGAAATTTCTTGAAGGACTCTTCATTGCATTACTTGGCAAAAGAAATGGATTTCTGTCCCCCACTCCCCATACACGTGAACACACACTTCCTTGCAATAATCATTTTTCCTAGAGCTGCTAGGAAAATCGCCACACCCATTACAAAGCCTTTTCTCAGAATTCCCAGAATTCTGAAAAACTTTGCAGCCCCTACTCAGTGTCCAAAGTGAGGCCAAAGAATCTCAAAATTAGTATCAGAACCAATGGCTCAGAGTTCATTAGCTGTCATTATTTGCCCAGCATGAACTCAGCAATATGGAAATGCAGAGCAGAAAGTCTAAGTCTCTCAACCTTCAAAGTACTTACAATTTAAATTTTAGGACACGACCTGCAAGAATTTCTAAGTGCCTGAGTAGATGGGAAGAGATTTATCCTTCTAGACTGAAAGGATTCTTCCCCAGATCACACATAGCCTTTCCACCAATTTGACTTCCTCAAAGGATTTGAAAAACAATTAGCATGCCTGCCTACCTCCAAAATATGTGCCTTCCAACATAAGTTTCCCTTATTTTAAAAAATTGTTAGGGCACGTGGCTGGCTCAGTCAGTGGAGCATGTGGCTCTTGATCTGGGGCTTGTAAGTCGGAGCCCCATGGGGGATGAAGAGGTTACTTAAAAATAAAATCTTTAAAAAATTGTTATCAAATAATTTCATGTCCCTGTTAAAAACTCAGATAATGCAAGAGGATGTATAGCAGGTAACAGGAGCCTCTGCTCTCCTTTCTCTCACCCTCAGCCTTTCCACTCAGCCACTCTTCTAATCCTTTCAGCTGTTCACATCAAAGATATTCCTGTATAACCTGAAATCTAATCACAAAGATACATTGAACACACCCAGAGAGGGCATCTTATAAAATAATTGATCTGTGTACTTCAAAAATATCAATGTCATGCAAGACAAAGAAAGGCTGAGGAATGTTCCAGATTGAAGGGAAATGACAACTAAATTTAATACATTATTCTGGATTCTGCACAGAAAAAGGAAATTGCTGTAAAAGACATTATTGAACCAATTGTCAAAATTGAAATGTGACTGGGGGATTAGATAAGAAGCTTCTGTCCAGATTTAGAAATCTGTATTTTTTTCAGATTTAGAATATTATAATCATACAGTGTGTAGTAGATAAAATGTCATGTTCAGATTATAATACTGTATTTAATGCAGTATTAAGCTATTGTATCTAATTGATACTATATTGTATTAGATAAAAGTATAGGATTCAGATTTAGAAATACTGTAGTCTATTCAGGTTTAAAATTGTGTTCATATTCAAAGCATTGATAATAGATTTTCTGAAGTCTATAACTAGTCACGTTATGTAAAAGAAGGCTCTTTTTCTTAGAAAATACACACAGCTTTAAAGATACAGAAGCAGATACAGCCACAATGGAAAAAAAGTATGGAAGTGCTTTTAAAAATTTAAAACAGAACTATCATATGATCCAGCAATCTCACTTCTGGGGATAGATCCAAAGGAAATGAAATCAGTACCTTGAGAAGACATCTGCATCCCCCTGTTCACTGCAGTATTATTTACAATAGCCAAGACCTGGAAGTGACCTAAGTGTCTACTGACAGATAAATAGATTTTAAAAAGTGAGATATATACATATTATTAGTAAATATATAAGTGAGATAAATGTATTATATATATAATTTATGAATATATAATGGAATATTATTCAACCATACAAAGAAGAAAATCCTGTCATTTGCAACAGTATGGGTGGACCTTGAGAGTTTTATGCTAAGTGAAGTAAGTCAGACTGACGGCTAGAAGACGTCATCCAGAAGATATGACTGCCAGTTCGCCCATGAACTGGACCATGATAATCAGAGTTTGCTCAACCCCTCCCCTGTTCTTAGAATGTGCATTCCATTGCCTTTTCCACTTCCAGAGGCTTCCCTAAGGATACAAACTTGAGAAAGTGAATGTGGTCCTGAAACCATCTGAACAGTATATGTGACTGAACACACTTAAGATCTTTGTAAAAACTTTTAAGATCTGGCAGGCAGGTGCAGAAATCTACCAATCTTGCTGCCACCCAAGACAAGCCTTGTATGTATGTTCCTTTTGCTATTAGAACTGCCACCTACCAACCTGGAGTGTCTGCCTCTTTTGTCCATCTCTCCCTACCCTCCACATACAGTCCCGTATAGATTTCAGGTTTCACCTAGGAAGCTCCTGAGGACCTTCTAACACAGGGAAGGACAAAAACTACAATTTCACTTATAAGGAATCTGAAAATGTGAAACCCATAGAAACAGAGTAGAACAGTGATTGTCAGGGCAGAGGAGTGGGGGAATGGGTAGTTACTGGTCAAAAGGTACAAACTTTCAGTTATAAGATAAATTCTGGGGGATCTAAGATACAGCATGGTGACCATAGTTACCACACTGTGTTCTTTAAAGTAGCGATGAAAGTAGCATTTTAATGTTTTCTCCATAACAACAAATGGTAATGCTATGAGGTGAAAGATGTGTTAACTCACCTATTGCAGTAAACATTTTGTGATATACTCATGTATCAAATCATCAGATTGTACACCTTAGATTTACATAATGGGCTATGTCAATTATATCATAATAACCCTGGAAAAAAAGAGAAAAAGAGGCAGATGATATATGCAACTTCCTCTTAAGTGGTTCAGAAATATATATATTGTGTGTGTATATTTTATTATATTTATACTGCTAAACCAAAGGAAACAACAGTGATTTCCACATCTTGTTCAAATGTCATTTCTGAAAGTATCTCCTGAGCTCATAAAATTTCTCATGCACTGATGTGCTGCCTCCTGCTGCTGAAAGCAACCTGGGAGTGTGATTCTGGGAATGTGACATATTAGGAATCTTTTTAAATTGGCCTCACTAAAATTGTAATTTTTTTACAATCTCCTTTTGAGATTTTATAGCCATATTTTAGCCAGTAAGCAATTTTGAAAGCTGGAATGATTCAGTCCTGTTGTCAGTCTGTGAGCAGATTTTATTTTGACCGGCTGCATAATTTCAGTAAGGGTTTGAGAAGACTGTGTGTAAAATGCCTGCTTGTCTCTTCATTATCAAATTGGCACTTCTAAGAACCAGACAGGAGATGTGAGCAGAGTACAGACTTTTCATTATAAAAAGTTTTCACACTGTATTTTCTTTTTTTTTTTTTAATATTTTATTTATTTATTTGACAGAGAGAAATCACAAGTAGTCGGAGAGGCAGGCAGAGAGAGAGAGAGGGAAGCAGGCTCCCTGCTGAGCAGAGAGCCCGATGCGGGACTCGATCCCAGCACCCTGAGATCATGACCTGAGCCGAAGGCAGTGGCTTAACCCACTGAGCCACCCAGGTGCCCCACACTGTATTTTCAAGAGTTTTTGTCCAGTGTGAATTTAGCTCTAAACTGAAAAAGAGGTATTACTATTTTAATAATATTAACAAATTAATTTTATTTTTACATACTAATTTTATGAAACTTAAAAAATACGAAAGAAGACCAAAAGTCTGTCCTACTTTGTTCCTGGAACTCTTCCTAAATGTTGCTTACACAGAGCATTCTAATAGGTTACTATTCCATTCTGTACTTAGTCGATCCCATGTTGTTAAACAATGGTGGAAAGTATTCTCATTTGAGTCTTGATATTAATAGGAATGCCAGTAATAGTCATATAATAGCTAATATTTATTTTTCTTTTTCTCTGCCATGCCAGAAACTGAGCTAAGTACATTACTCATGTCCTCTTATCTCATCTTCTGGGGAAATGAGAATGTTCTATTATTATCCCCATTTTATGACTGAAAAAACTGAAAGATCAGAAAGTTTATATAATGCATCCACAGTTAGGAAGGTAACAGAGCCACCTCAAAGACTGGGCTTTTAGATATATGTATTGTGTATGTGTGTGTGTGTGTGTGTGTGTGTGTGTGTGTATACACATATATATGTATATATACATATATATACACACACATTACAAAATTTTAAGATGTGAGGCACCTGGGTGGCTCAGTGGGTTAAGCCTCTGCCTTTGGCTCAGGTTATGACCTCAGGGTCCTGGGATGGAACCCTGCACTGGGCTAGCTGCTTAGCAGGGAGCCTGCTTCCCCCTCTCTCTCTGCCTACCTCTCTGCCTACTTGTGGTCTCTCTCCCTCTGTCAAATAAATAAATAAAAATCTTAAATATATATATTAAGATGCTATTATTGTGGGGTTTTTTTGTTTTGGGGCTTTTTAAAGATTTTATTTATTTATTTGACACCGAGAGAGAGAGAGAGAGAGAGAGAGAGCAGGAACAGGAGCAGGGGAAGGCAGAGTGGGAGAGGGAAAGCAGGCTTCCAGCCAAGCAGAGAGCCCAATGCAGGTCTCGATCCCAGGACCCTGAAATCATGACCCATGCCAAAGGCAGACGCTTAAAGACTGAGCCACCCAGGAGCCCCTAAGATGCTATTTTTAAAATAAGCATCCTCTATTCCTACTTTTAAGTTTTTTTTTTTTTTAAAGAAATAGGTATTTCTTCAGCTGTAGTGAAAAGAAGGGCCATCTGTACCCCAATGTTTATAGCAGTAATGGCCACGGTCGCCAAACTGTGGAAAGAACCAAGATGCCCTTCAATGGACAAATGGATAAGGAAGATGTGGTCCATATACACTAGGGAGTATTATGCCTCCATCAGAAAGGATGAATACCCAACTTTTGTAGCAACATGGATGGGACTAGAAGAGATTATGCTGAGTGAAATAAGTCAAGCAGAGAGAGCCAATTATCATATGGTTTCACTTATTTGTGAAGCATAACAAATAATATGGAGGACATGGGGAGATGGAGAGGAGAAGGGAGTTGAGGGAAATTGGAAGGGGAGGTGAACCTTGAGAGACTATGGACTCTGAAAAACAACCTGAGGGTTTTGAAGGGACGGGGGGCAGGGGGGAGGTTGGGGGAACCAGGTGGTGGGTTATTATGGAGAGCACGTATTGCATGGAGCACTGGGTGTGGTGCATAAACAATGAATACTGTTACACTGAAAAGAAATTTAAAAAAAAGAAATAGGTATTTCTTGAATGAAATGTTAATATTCATTGTTTGAGTTGTTAATAAAATGTTTAAATAATTTCCTATTATGATACTAAATTCACTTTGCTTTCCTGGTGTAGGAACTTCTGTCTATAGTACAAATGTTTATGACTTTTTTGGTTAGTGATTTTTCAAAGTTCATACTTATTCTGGAGTCAGTGTTAGTAATATGTATTTTTCCAGAAAATGTGTCCATTTGTGGGAGACCTTTGATGTATGTTGGTTGCACAGGTTACTAGCTCCCTCCCCCAAACTCAACCTTAGAGATGGAAGAGAGATGGAAGCAAGAATCTTACAACCAGCTGTGAGGCAGAAGATGGTCCAAAACAAGCATGGCCATATGGCTTGAGTGTGGTCGGGTGCCTCTAGACAGGAAAGTTAGAACATAATTTCTAGAGTTCTTTGCCAACACCTGATCTTTCTCCCTTTAGTCTCAGGATTCAGCAATGCTCTCTATGAGCCAGAATGAATAAAAGGAGGTAGTGCTCATGGTTGTCTGTTTCTACAGTAAGAATAGGTAACATTTACTTCTCCCAATAGTATGGAACTAGCTAGGATGAGAAAGACCAAAGGAAGGGAGGCTCTGTTTTATCATCTGGAAAGATGGGAAAAACAGACCTGGTCTGACTGCACCAACTTCCAGAGAAGGCCTCTCAAATGGGGGATCCTTACTTTCCTTCCCCACTCTGGCTTCATCATGAAGCTTGAGGTGAAAGATGATGAATCTAAGCTCTCTCTGAACTTGAACTCTAAAAGGTAAATTAAGGGCAGTTGGGTGGCTCAGTCGATTAAGTATCCAACTCTTGATTTTCACTCAGGTCATGATCTCAGGGTCATGAGATCATCGGATTCTCTCTCTCCCTCTCCCTCTGCCACTCTCCGCCCCAGTTCTCGCATGAGGGCACTCTCTTACTGTGCACTCTCTCTCTCAAAAATAAAATAAAATAGTAAAATAAAATAATAAAAAAGTGAATTAGACCTGGCTGCCACCCAGTGGGAGTTTACAAAGCTACACATGATACGTGCTACAGCCTAAAGATATTCTGAGATTTAAAAGGGCCAAAGGAGGGGCATCTGGGTGTTTCAGTGAGTTAAGCCTCTGCCTCTGCCTCTGGCTCAGGTCATGATCTCAGAGTCCTGAAATCAAGCCCCACATCAGGCTCTCTACTCAGCAGGGAGCCTGCTTCCCTCTCTCTCTCTGCCTGCCTCTCTGACTACTTGTGATCTCTGTCTGTCAAATAAATAAATAAAATCTTTTTTAAAAAGGGGGGGGGCAAAGGGGCTTCTTTAGGGAATCAGTGATAGTGGCATTGCATACACATGTAACAGAAAGAGCATCCTGAGAAGCAACACACCACACAACATTTATTCTTAAAAAATAAATGTGGCAAAAGAAATACAGGAAAGGAAACATTCATGAAATCCAAGTTGCTTTCAAACATAAATTTTAAAAGACCAAAAAGACTCATCTATCTTTAAAACATTGCTTATAGATATTGAATAATTATTTAAACATGGTCCCATGATATTTCAGAAGGGAAGGGAAAGTATGGCTTTCTTTCTTACTTATGAGTTCCAATGTATACAGCCTATCAAATGATGCTTAAAATAATACAAAAGTATTCCCTAACAAGAAAATCTGAAATGTCCAAAGCCAAGTTTAAGGTAAAGATACTTTAATTCATTCATGTCTGTATGGGCTTTTTGCTATTTTTAAAGACATCTGATTCTCTGGAGGTTAAATAAATTTATATTTTCAAATTCAGAGTAAGAACATCAGACCTCACCTACTAATCTACACAGTATATTGAACCAAATTTCAAAATGAGGTCCAGAAGTATATATGCTTTTTGAACTTTAAATCCTCCCCCTCAAGTTCTATAAAAGAGATGTAAAATTTTATATGAAATTAACTGGTTCAAGTGCCTTTAAGGAATGGTTCCCATCTAGAGTAAAATGGGGATTTTCCCTAAGCCATCCCTTTGTCTTCTTAAAGCAAATGGCATTGTGTTGTATCCTAACACTGGAAGAAGAAAGTCCAGCTGAGAGTTCTGGTCTTAGACAACTTCTGTCTTGTGGAAAATGCCATGAGGGATGAACACATTGCCCAGCCTTTGACAGTGGGTCCTGTGGGCCTCATCAGGCTCCTACCTTTCCTGGCTGGAGCCCCTTCAGCCTGGAGGAGTCTGAGCATCCTAGGGCACTGTTGCCCTGGTGTGCTTTCTTGGTCCCCTGCCGAGCAGAGCTGGAGAGATCAATAGCCACATCTTCCAAGCCATTCTCAGGGCGGGCTTCATCTGAGCCTCTCTGGGATCCTGCCAGTCTTCTAGAACCTTCCTGGAGGTGGTCTGAGTCCCAGAGTCCTGTCAGCTTTTCTTCATTTCCCGGTTTCCTTATCATCCCTGTGGATTTCTTATGCATCCCTTCCCAAAAAAGAAAAGAGAAAAAATAAAAACTAGATATCTCCAAATTCAGCAATTTTGTAAGTCTCTTCCTGGTCATTGTTCTCAAAATTCCATTAGAAGTGCCCTCATCAGTGCCCATCTCTGGGGTCACTAAGGATGCCAAGTTACCTACTAACGGGGTTAACACCTAACCCCATTAGGTGTTAAAATCTGATGTCTGCCTGTGGGGTGCAGCCAGCAACGGTATTAAAATGATTTTCTCTTAATTTAATTGTTGCCAACGATTTGAAATCAAGAGAAGGCACATCAGAAGCCAGACTTTCAGCTTTTCTGAAAGTAAGATGTCTGGCAGCACTGGGCCCACTTTCTTGTGGCCACAGCTCTGCAGATACCAGTAAGTACCACTACCCAGCACCTGATCTGCTTGTAGAAGTTCAGAGGGGTGGATTTGGTTCCCAGCCCAAAATTCTCTCTGGTTCTTCAGTCTTTGAGGGCAAAGTCTAGGCCATATTTACAATTGTTATCTCTAGTCTCACCACAGCAAATGACCAAATGACCCTAGGGGCTAAATGAGTGCTAAACAAACCCCCCCATCACACACACACCCCTAATTCTAATCTCCTACCCTACCCCAGGGGCTATCTTGTGATTCATTCCTCCCAGGTGTGATCCCATTAGTTTCTGGTACAGAAAACACCCAGAATGCCCAGTCCCAAAGCTTGGACCTCTCTTGAGCAGACTGTTCTGTCTATGAGACAGAAAAAAGCAAGTTGTTAATGGCAGAACTAGGACTCAGACCCCAAACCTTCTTGTATGTAGGCGGTTAATCACCTACAGATTTCTCTCCTTAGAACTATCCTCATTCCTATTATCATGAGCTCTACATTGTATGGTTTCCAAACCTTGTAATAGCACTCAACAGTTTGAAAATATATTTCACAAATTACAAGTATACCATTCCACTTTTAGAACCAAGAACTGATGTGACCTTTCCACACACTGGCTACACAGTTTTGATGAAAAATAATTCTACTGACCATAGTTTCAATCTTGGAATTAATTAAAATCAATGTGATATTCTAGGCCCCAAACTGAGTAAATGGATGTTGACTGGCTTGGCAAATGGCTGCCCTTCAGGGAACCCTGGCCCCTCCCCCAGCATTTCTGGTCTTCTTGCTGGCTGCAGGGCCCTCTTCCTTACCCAAGAGCCAGGGTGCACAGGAACCAACCAGGCCACCCTCGGTGGAATTGAGGACGGAGTCTGGCAGTGGGATGCAGTGTCGCACCATGGCCCCATAAAGGCCGTACTCAGCCATCACGCTGCTACCACCCCAACGCTTCTCCCGCTTCCGCCACTTGGCCCTCCGATTTTGAAACCAGACCTGATGTGAGGCAAGACAGGAAGCAGAAGAGCATACAGGAGGAGACACAGTAAAGAGGATGCTCTTAAGTGTCCCTTACCAGGGAGTCCTAAAAACAGCCAACTAGTGGTTCAAATCCCAGACCTTAAGGAGCTGTGCCTACTATTCACTCAAAACTCACAGGGACTCATCATTGTGTGGATAATATGCAATCAGTTTCCACTAAGGTTTTCCAGAGAGCCAGGAATGACAAAAATAAAATCAAAGTATTATTTCCCTTGTCGTGTAAAAAAGTGGACTATTATGTTTCCTGATTTTTCTCATTGGTTGGAAAGAGTTCACAGTAGCAATGGTCCCTTTTAATGTCAGGTTGTTGGTTTGTTGGTGAAATTTGTCCTGGAAAATATTATCTTAATAAAGAAACAATAAGGAATATTGATTAGCTGTTAAAAAAAAAAAAAGAGTTAGTGACATATCTTCTGACCTGGGAAGTGTCCAAAATGTGTTGTCAAGCAAAGAGGCTAAGAAGTATAACAATGCCTTTTTGTATAAACAAAGAAAAAAATTCCATGTGTGTAAATATACATATATCTATAGGTATACACATGTAAACATATTCAGGGCCAAATATATATGACAGAGATGGTGTGCCAAAAGGTTGCAATGGGCTATTTATGTTGGTTTCTCTCAGGGAATGATAGTCAAAGAGATGATAGATAAATAGAGTTATAGATAGATATAACTGTATATGTAGTTTTTAGTTGCAGCATACATTATTGTGTAATTTTAAGGAATAAATTAATAAAAGAAAAAAAACATTTGGGTTATAGGTGCTGTCTTTTTGGAATAAACATACAGAATGGCTCTAGCATTGTGGTACCTGCAGCTAAGTGAGCTTCGGTTTGTGTGTCAAGGGAAACGTGTGGGGTTGTAGAGGTGCCTGTGTGTATGTGAAAAAAGCATGTTCTCTGTGATGTCTTTGGGAAAGAGAAAGGGGACCCCAGACACCTGTATTCGGTCTTCTGGAAGCTCAGTTTTCACGGCCAGCATTTCCCGGGCATACACATCAGGGTAGTGGGCCTCACTGAATGCCTTCTCCAGTTCTTCCAGCTGGTGGGCAGTGAAAACAGTCCTGTAAGGAGACCCAAAGCACATGTGTAAGTGCATGTCCACAGGAGGCTGCCAGGCTTCCCAAATGTACAAGACCCAGGCCTGCCTTTCCACACCTTAAAAGGCCACCTCATGATAACTGGATATCCCACCTCTAAATGATTGGCCTCTGGAAAGTCCAGAAGTTCTTTAACATATTTTTTCCTCCTCGATGAATTCTATCAACTCATTCTAAGATCTATTTTAAAGGGCCACAAAATTGTCTTTAAAATGCTACAAAGATTATCCTGCAGCCTCCTTGAATAGCAGAATTATGTTCCCAAATGGCTATTATGTGTCAATCAAGAGGCCACAGGGCCTGTCATAATGCAGCACCATAGATTCCCAGATTCTGTGTCCTAAGTAAAGGGCCAGGGAAGACAGCCTGGTTATATACCTGTGCCGCCTCTTCTTCCTCTTGCCAGGAGTAGGGGACAGTTTCAGGCCACACCTGTCTTCAGATGGGCTATCCTCATCTGTTAGCACAGGAGAAAGAGAAGATTTTAAAGGTGAGCACATTACCTTTTATTGAAAAAAAAAAAAAAAAACCCTGTTTTTAAAGATGAGCCTATTTTTCAGAGCACTTCGGTGGCACAGTCAGTCAAGTCTCCCACTCTTGGCTTCAGCTCAGGTAATGATCTCAGGGTTATGAAACTGAGCCTCAAGTTAGGCTCCATGCTCAGCATGGAATCCGCTTGAGATTCTCTCTCCCTCTCCATCTCCCACTTATGCATGCAATCTCTCAAATAAACAAATAAATCTTTTTTTAAAAAGTGAGCATATTTTTCTCTTTTTTTAATTTAAAAAATGTTGTTTACTTATTTGACAGACAGAGGTCACAAGTAGGCAGAGAGGCAGGCAGAGAGAGAGGGGGGAAGAAGGCTCCCTGCTGAGCCGTAAGCCTGATGTGGGGCTCGATCCCAGTACCCTGGGATCATGACCTGAGCCGAAGGCAGAGGCTTAACCCACTGAGCCACCCAGGTGCCCCAGAAAAAAGTGAGCATATTTTTCACTTTCTCTGGATTCTAATATGAAGATTGAAGTTATGATTCTGCTGAGGAATGTTAACATTTATTAATACCCACTAGCATTGTTAGCACTTACTATATTCCAGGCACTCTCCTTAGCACGCATTAGCATGCATTATCACAGTTATTCTTCATAAAATAAAAGAACTTCAGGGGAGCTGCTAGTATTGTCCTTTTTTTACAGATGAAGAAGCTGAGGTGCAGAGAGATGAAGTAACTCTCCCAAGATCACAAAGGTTGTACATTGTACATGGTGAAGTATTGTATGAAGACTGTGTGAAGCTACTTGGCTGTTAATGGCACTCTCTATCACCACTTAGCTCCCAACTCCCAAATTCATTCACTTCTTTCCACCTCCAACCCCTCCTTTTAACCAATACATCAACATTTCTCTAACCAGGGGTGGGGGCCGAGGTTTGACATTAGAGGCCTTGTCAGAACTGCACTCACTCCCTGCCTTGCTGTACCAATTTCGAATCTCTGGAAGTGAGATCCAGGAAACTCTTTCTTGACAAAATCTAGTCATATTTTGTCTTTCATTTTACCAGTGCTCAGAAAGAAAAAAACTCATCCTATGAAGGTGGTTTCTGAATTTTTTAGTGAAATTACTAATATAATGGTTTGTTTTATTTTATAGAAAGACCTATTAATACAGTTTTTTTTTTTTAAAGCAGAATGAAAGTTTGCTTGCCTGCTGATCTGTCATGCTTAGTTTTATTATTTTGTTACTTTTATTATCAGTGGAGACTCAATGTACTCTTTTGCCTTGGCTGCCTGGATGCTCAGCTCTAGGCTCTACACAGTTTCTCTCAGTCCACGTTTTCTAATATAATTCTCTGTTTTCTTCCACTCACACCCCAGACCTCTCAATTTTTTTCTTTTTGCCTCCTTCTCTTTCCCCATATTCCGCCTCAACTTCTTTGAGGAAATAACTGGGCTCGGAACAAATTGCTGAGCATAGCGCAACGAAATTGGCGAGTTTAGTCCTTTCTCACGTGTGGGAAGGAGGGAAGGCAGCGCAAAGTGAAAAAGGCGGTACCTAGATTCCCTTTTCAGCACCCCAGAAGGCGGACAGTTCCAGGCCTGCAGGCCGCGTGCTATTCAATCTTTAATCCAGCAAACCTTTGAGTGCACGCAGGGTACTGGGTTCTGTGCAGGTGATGAACAAGCACGCCCGGGCCTCACTGACCTATGCCGTTCGTAGAGGCCGAGACTCGCGTCGGGCGCTGAGGAAAAACCCTCAGGAGACCGCTGCTTGGTTGTCGAGACCCCCAGGGTAGGTCGAGAACCGGGTGTTGGTGATATCCGCTGTGCTGCGGAACTAGATCCCGGAGAAGAGGCAGGGATTTAGGGAGAGGCAAGGGTCAGGGATCGAGGCTGAGAGAATACGCCTCCTCCGAAGGGACCACTGCCTGGGGTCCCGACTTCCCTTAAATCCGGAATGCTGGGAATAGGGGCTCAGTGAGGTTATGGTGAATTACCCCTGCACTGCCCCAAGCCGGAGGAAAGAGGGGCAAGACCCAGATGGGCTGGCCTGATTACCGGACGTCGAGACGCTCTCGCTGCTCTTCTGGCTGCTGAAGTGGGGAGCCGGACCACCTGGGGCTTGCTGGACAGCGGACTCAGGCGCTCCTGGTGGAAGAAATGGCACGTCGGCTAGGAGCAGGCAGGGCGCCCGAGCAGCCACAGGAGGCTGAGCGCCGAAACCACAGAGAAGGCCGAGCCCCAGTGGGAGGGCCCCGCGCGCCAGGCAGGAGCTCCCTACACCCGGACCCGTGCAGGATGCGGCCGGGGAGGTCTCGCAACCAGATCCTGGCCCGGGGTCGGAAGGCGCGGGCACCTCAGCCTCCAGGCCCAGCAGGTCTGTGATGGCGAAGCTGCGGGGGCGCGGAACACTAGGTGAGCCGCCAGGCACCAGCGCCCTGCTCCTGGAGCGCCCGTCGGAAAGTGCGTCCTGGTAGATCATTGCTTCTCAGTGGGCGAGACTTGACCTTCGCTAGGTCCCGTTTGCTGAGTGGGCACAGCTCAGAGGACGCTTTATACTGCTGGACACCCCGTCGGGCGCGGAAGGCCAGGAGGGTCCAATCAGTGGGTCGCTGACACGTCATCGCCCCGGACCCCGCGATATGGGGACGCCACAAGTTTCCCTCCCCTCGGTCGCCGCCCTCCCAGCTGCAATCCCCTCAATCACCTCCTTCTCTCTCCTCTCCAGCTGTCCTCCTGCCCATTCCCCAGCCAACCCTCTCCCCGCCCCCATTCTCAGGGAGAGGAAAGTAAGAAAGGGACGACCCCCCTATCTGCCGGTTCCTCTAAAAGCCACATATTCCAGGCCCCGGTGTGGTCTTCCTTTTCCTTCCAGATTCTCTAGATGGAGGTCCTGCTCACAGCTGCCCCCAAAGCCTCCTCCCAAGACCTAGGTCCTCTGGGCACCTGGCTGACTCAGAGGAACATGAGACTCTGACTCTCGGGTTATGAGTTTGAGTTCTCACCTGGTGTGTAGAGATTACTTTTAAATAAGTAAAACTTTTAAAAATATTTTTTAAAAAGACCTAAGACCTCATTCCCAGCCATACTACCACCAATATGACACACGCCAGCCTTCCAACTCCACCGCAAGGACCTTCCCCAAAAATCTTCAAGGGAAGGGAGTGGGAAACATTTCTTTAATCCACTCCCACTCCATCTCCAGCCGAAGTTACTCCCTGCTCGATAAATGGCTTTAGCCTGTGTTAAACTCACAGGAGCTAGGGGAAGTAGTAGAGAGTGACAGATGTAAAGTGAACCAGGGAAGAGTGCTCAGTTTAGTAAACAAAAGTACTGGAGGTCCAGTGAAATTTGAATTTAGATAACCAGTGAATATTTTTTTAGTGTAAGAATGTACCAGTATTTTATCTGGGAACTCTTAATTGGGTGGGAGATAAATTGGAACATAAGACCTGTGAGAGGCACCCCTATTCAAGGAGGCAAATAAATTACACTCAGATTTTACCATCATTCAAAGAAAACCTGATTTTCCTGTGGAGCTCCCTGATTTGTTAAAGTTGGCGCCAAATTACATGAGTAAACCACTCTGGGCTCACACACAGAAAATTTGAGTCCTCCAAACTCAAATTGTTCAAAACCTTGAGCCCACCCTTTCTAAACAGAATCCTGGAAACAGAATCTTTTCATTGTCTCCACACAGCACCCACGCACCCACCCCACCCCCAGGGCCGGGCAGTCTGAGATCACCTAGTGAGAGAGGTTAAAAACTCTGGGTCCCACCAGAGTGGTTCCCTGCCCCAGAGAGAGGAGCTCAAGCCCTGAAAAGTGGGTCTCTGGCTTGCTGCACCTTCGAGTGGGTCCTCTGTTAAACATGCAGATTAAAGAAGGAGCTTCCGATAAAGATAATTACAACAGGCTGAGCATTAACTTTCCATTATTAAAGGAAGACCCAAATCTCCTCCCCTCCTCCTCCCCCTCCCCCTCCTCCCCCTCAAGCTGTTCCTGGTATTAGCAAAACAATAACTTTCCTTTAGGATAATTGTCTTTTGAATCGCTGGGGGTCAGGGGCGGCTTTGGACCCCAGCATCAATTTCAGCCCTGCCAGGAATTTAAAGGAAGCTGTTGTTGGTACAGGACCACGTCAACATGCTCTAGCTCTTTGCTCCGCAGAATAGTCGTTTGTAATTAATAAATTGAGGCTGCAGTTTAGGAAGACACCTAAAGATCCACACGTTTTTGAGACTGAGTCCGGGGTAGACAGGAGGGACCATCCGCCCCAAGGTGGCTCAACTGGGGTCACTCTCAAGGGGAGGGTGTAAGAGGTGGCTCCCCGTTTGGTACAGAAACTCTCTCGGACGCTCGCGCCACGCCTGCAGCCTGGAGAGCTAATAATGTCCCTTTGCCTCTGCTAGAGTCTTGAAGTCTCCCTTCCCAAATCTCTGCCCTGGGAGGTAGATGATTACTCAAAGGACAGGCCTCAAGTGGATGGCCTGGAACAGAGGTACTAAAAGGCGGGCGGGAGGAGCCCAACTTCGGTCACCCCACACAGTGACCGCCTCACAGAGCCAAGAGCACACTGGTTAGCAACCCCTTCGGAAGGCCTCTTTTGCAGATGAGAAAAACTGAGGCTTATTAATCCAGTACATAGACACGGATAGAAAATCCGAGAAAGCAAAGCTGAAAAAAAGTGGAAGAAGGAGCAGAGATTGCAGCTCTAAAGGCTCTTTACGATTCCTGCACAGGAGCGTCCCAAAAGCCTCCTTCCGCTCCAACTGCAGGAAGAGGCCCTCTGGACCAAGTTGGGGAGCTAGATGAAGCTGGGGTGTCTTCCTTTTTGCAGAGTGGCTGCCATGGGAGCGCAGAACCTGAGGACATCTACAGTGTCTCCTCCCCAGGGAGAAGCACCTTCCCTAACCCCTTGCAGCTCTAACCCACCTCCCCACTGCTGCAGACAGTCAGTTTGCTACAGCAACTCTGCCGGGTCGCTCAGAGAACGCGAACGCAGCCACAAGAGACTGACGAAGCCCCTGGCTCTACTTCTACTTCTGGTGCGGAGAGCGTTTCCACTCGTTTAGGAAAATGCGGAAGGAGAATGTGACCTGGTGCCATCCTGAGCCCACCCACATTTCGCGAGTCCCCTGGCGCTGGGGCAGGTGCGGAGTCTATGGATGGGCGCAAGAATTTGAGGAAATTTTCCGCGCCCTGGCTGGGTGGAGAGTAGTGTCCTCCTAGCCCTCTCCCTCCACAAACAAATCTGCGGCCAGGGGACGAGCCCTCTGGAGCATCCCCGACCTGGTTCACCCCCGGAGTCGTTTTGGAGCCCTAAATCCGTTAAGGGGTCCGGATCTGTCTTCATCAACCAGGATTATCCGGGATTGAATTAATCAGTAAACGTTTCTCCGCTCATTATTTTCCAAGAAAGGTTTCCATCCCCTCTCTGTGGCCAACCACGAATGTGTGCTCCACTTAACCTGACCTCCCATGCGTTCCTGCTCTGCCCAGCTCCAGGCTGACGGAACCGGGTGTGAGTGGCTCAACTGAGTTGCGTCTGAGGCGTATAGGAGCCGCCCCTGGCCAGGCTGGCAGCATTAAAATAATAGGAATGGGATGGATGGGGGTGAATAAAACAGATCTCCATGTGAATGCACAAACAAGCCCTATGACTGTTCCTCTTCTGATTTTCTTCCTGCCTCTCTGGCTACTCCTTCTTGGTTGTTTTGTGGCCCCTCACCCTCACCCCTCAAAGGCTGCCTAGACACTGTTCTGCCCTCTCCATCATTTCAAGCCCTGACCATTCTGCCTTGCAGACCTGCCCAACCTCAGGTGCCAAACCACCCACGTCTTAGCCTGGGGACTTTCTCTGGTCTCCAGAGGCTACTTTGCCCACTAACCAGAGATGCCAAGGATTAAAATGCCCTGAGAAGCCCCAGACCACCTGTGCCAGGTCTAGGGTGGAATAGCTCAGGCATACATTCTATTCTGCTTCCCAGAGGTCTCCAGCAGGGTGTGCCCCAGTTACTGGTTAATTATCATATCCAAATTGCTTTCTTCCTAGGTGCTGTAGGTGCCCAGGCTCCCATTCTTGGGCTCTGGCACCTCCCTCCAGCTGCTATGAATGTAGGCTACTAACTACATTTACCCCTGCTGACAAAAGCCTTTAATCTACAACACCCCCATCCCCACATCCGGAATGTTTAACTGACTTATATTAGACTTGATACAATGCTACCCTTTGCCTCTAGAGGAACAATTCTTCTGGATTGATCTCCTAACATTGGACCAGTGGTTCCCAAAATGTGATCCCCAGACAAGCAGGACCAGCATCACCTGGGAACTAGCTAGAAAGACAAGCTCTGGACCCCACCCAGACTTACTGAATGGAAATTAGGGGTGGGACCCAGATATCTGTGTTCACAAGCTCTCCAGGTGATTCCACTGCCCCTTCAAGTTTGAGGATCAGGGTCTCCTAGCAATATTTCATGACCCATGTGTCCTTCTTTGTTTAACAAATGTGGTCTGGGCATACAAACCTCTCCCCATGCTCTGAGGAGCTATGGGGAATGCTCAAATTTAAGGGTAGGATAACAGTTAACAGCCAGATGTGAACTATGGGAACCAGTAAATCAGGGGCACCAAAAAAGGAAGAGAAAAACTTTTATTTAAAACACATGTGTATTTTAAAAAAAACATGTTATGGGATGCCTGGGTGGCTCAGTAGGTTAAGCCACTGCCTTTGGCTCAGGTCATGATCCCAGGATCCTGGGATAGTCCCACATCAGGCTCCTTGCTCGGCAGGGAGCCTGCTTCTCTTTCTGCCTCTACCTGCCACTCTGCCTGCTTGTGCTCTTGTGCTCTTGTGCTCTTGTGCTCTCTCTCTCTCTGACAAATAAATAAATAAAATCTTTTAAAAAATGTTAGTAAAACTAATAGCTTCCATTGGTGGAGGACTGGCTGTGTGCTGGGTGCTGTGCTAAGTGTTTTACGTGTATCAATTCATTTAATACATGCAAAAACCCTAATGAGGGAATTCTTCGTATTATCCCCATTTTGTGAATGAGAAAACCAAGACACAGAGCTGTAACTATTCTGGCAGGCAGTGAGGATCTACTGTCATCCTTGAAGGAACAAAGTCATGATGGGGAGAATGACAATGTTCCTCAAACTTGTCTGTGGTTAGGGATTGTTTTGGATTTTGATTTCTATGGACTTGAGGCCTGTAAAAGATTTAATCTTGCACATATCCTATTGCCATCAATTGATGGTACTGTGGGCTTGAGGCAGATTTCTGTGAGAAGTTCCTGTGCCATGGTTGTTCTTTTCTCCTTAGGTTCTGGGATAGTAGGGAAATCGCCAGTAGGAATGCACTCTGGGTTAACACTCTGGCCCCAAGGAATGCGCTTCCTTTCCTCTTTCTGGGACCCTGTGTCTGTCTCTCTCCTCCTTCCTCTTCCCTACCCCTCTCTTGCTTAGCCCTTCCCTCAATTTAGCTCATCAAAAGGCTCACAGCCACCTTCCTTAATTTCAAATGAAGCCAAATGAACTGCAAGACTCTGAGTTGGGATCCCCAGGGAAGAGAGAAGACATGACAGAAGGTGAGCATGGAAGGAAGAGACACTGGCATGGGCGAGGAATGGAGTGAGAAATTAATGGCACAGATCACGTCAACAAAAATATCATGGGAAGGGGACACTAAGGGCAGGCAGGAGCTGTTGATGAGCTTCATTTCCAGCATTAAACAAGCATTGGGTCATCTACTGGTGGAGAAAGCTATCTGGCAGCAAATGACAATGTGCTTGTAACGGATTTGTAATAGAGGTGAATATGTGGTCACCATCCCCGCCACAACCTAGGCTGATGCTCTGGGGGAAGGTAAGAACAGTTCTGCCAGGGAGGGGTGACTGCAGTTTCCACCAGCTTGATGGGGCCTCTCCTAGGACACAGACACTTCTCATTGGAATGAAGTCTTCCCTCCTACCACAAGTGCTTAGCTCTGCCAGCTCTCTTAGAGTTACCTGCCACATTTGTAATTACTCATGTCCTTTACTGCACTTCTCCTATACCCTTACCAGATACTATAGCTGGCACTGTCTGAGGGCGGCCCACCAACCTCCCAGGTCACCTGCAGCATCTGTGGACAGTTCCCAAACACACCAACAGCATCTTAACCTCAGCACCTGCAACTCTGCCTGATGATGTTCTCAGGCCCCAGGAGTACAGTGGCCAGGCCTGGGATCCAGGGAGGCAATGGCCCCAGCAACAACCCTCTAAGGGTGACTGGGAATTGGTGTGTAATACAAAAGCATCCTTGTCAAATGGGGCAACAAAACTGGAGCTTTTTTCACAGTCACTCCAAAGGCCACATCAGGATTGAGCCTGGCAAACTCCACTCATTATCAGGCTTCTCTGTGTCCTCCCCCTCTCCTCTACCATAGATGACTTATTTTACCTTCCAGATGAACCATTTCATCCAGTCCCTGTATCAGGGTCCACTCTGGGGACCTAAATCTGAATAGTGGAGAGCTCCACAAAAGCAGAGTTGGGCAGGCCGACAGGACTGTGTGCTGGGCGCCTAGCACATGGCTGGCACAGAGTGACTGCTTCCAGAAGGTCTGCAGAGTGGAAGATTCCATGGCTGTGATACATATGAACCATGCATCTGCTGCCAAAACCAGCTCCTCACCATCTACTCAGCACTCTTTCTCAAGAATCCCCTCCCCCAAATGCTTAAGGCCTGGTCCAAGGAAGATGGGCTAAAAGCATACCTCTGTGGCAACCTTGGCACTTAAGACAGAAAGGAGCCTAACCTTGGAACTCATAGCCTAGTCCTGGGACTAGTCATCCTGCCTCTTCCCACAGACCTGTTGTGTTCACTGCTGGAGACCAACGTTTAGAAATGTGTGGCACCAAGCTGCCCAGACACTCTGCAGCTGTATTTTCATCTGTGCTAGGTTTTTGCCTGTGAGGCCAAAGGAAGTGGCATTAGAGGCTGGGGTGTGTCAGGGACTTGTGGTGACCCAGGCCTGGTGCAGGATGGGGTTGGAGCAAGCCATCTGTGCTCTGTCAGCCTGGACAAAAGATGGCAACATGTCTGTCCGATTGTTGTATCTTACTTGTTCTAGCTCACTCCCCCCAAACACGCTAATTAAACCAGACATCCTCAAGTCAACTAGAGAAAACCTCATTAAAGAGGGGAGGAGAAAGCAAAAACAGGAGAAGGTATGACAGTGAAAACCTACCCCCACCCTGCAGACTAGGGCTGCCAATATGTTTTAAATCAGCCTTTACTGAACACAACAAAGATGCCTCTATTCAATGTGCAGCTCCCCAGAGAGAGAGAAAGTTGTAAACACTGAGACATTTTATTCTTCATACCACATTATAGCCAAGGCTTTCGTCTGCAAAGGGGGAAAGTATTTGGAGGTGGTTTGTGCTCTTGGTCCTCTCATGCTTGAAGGGACTTTCATTGCATGCTCCTCACACACTGGGAGCTCACTGATGATTCCCCAGACTGGGGTCTCCTGTATTTCTTTCTTTTTTTTTTTTTTTTCAGATTTTATATACTTATTTGATGAGAGAAAGGCAGAGAGTGTAGGAACATAAGCAGAGGGAGTGGGAAAGGGAAAGCAGATGAGGAGCTCAATCCCAGGACCCTCGGATCATGACCTGAGCTGAAGGCAGCAGACACTTAACGACCGAGACACCCAGGCACCCCATGTATTTCATTTGTTCTGGATATTAACAGATTTTATCTTTTTAAATATTGCCACTCCTCCATTCCTTCTAGGCTGTCCTTTATGAATTCCAGTTATTTTTTGGCTGAGCTTTCTCACTCTTTCTTCCATGACTCTTAAGCCTCTCTTTCATATTTTCTGTCCTCCAATCATTTTGCTACAGCTCTAACTTGATATTCCCTAATCTCTCTTCGATTGTGCCTAACTGCTTTATAAACAGTCCATTGTGTTTTAAATTTAAGACTGTATTTTTTCATTTCTGTCTGATTTAAACCCATTCATTTTAGAGTTGCCATCAGTGCTTGGTATCTGAAGCACTTAAAGGTCAAATTCTGTCATTTGTTCTTTCTGCTAATGTTTAAAATAGTTTTGCTTATTTTTATCAAGACTTTGGGTTTCTTTTTAAAAGCACTTTTAGATTCACAGAGAAATTGAGCAGAAATACACAGATTTCCCATATACCTCCTGCCCCTATACATGTACAGCCTCCCCAACTATCAACACCCCCCCATTCAATGAGCCTACATCAACAAATCATTATCATCCAAAGTTCATAATTTACAGTTGGTTCACTCTTCATGTTGTATGTACTATGGGTTTGGACAAATGTATAATGACATGTATCCACCATTAAAGTGTCATATAGAGTATTTTTCACTGCCCTAAGAATCCTCTGGGCTCCACCTGTTCATCCCTCCCTCCCTTTAAATCCTGGCAACCACTGATTTTACTCTTTCCATAGTTTTTCCTTTTCCAGAATATCATATAGTTGGAATTGTATGCTATGTAGCCCCTTTAAATTGGCTTCATTCACTTAGTAATATGCACTTAAATTTCTTGCATGTCTTTTCATGGTTTGATAGTTCATTTCTTTTTTGTGCTGAATAATATTCCATTGTCTGGAGGTACCATAGTTTACCTATGGAGGTACCATTCACTTCCTAAATGATATCTTAGTTGCATCCAAGTTTTAGCAATTATGAATAAAGCTGCTATAAACATCTGTGCAGGTTTTTATATAGACATAACTTTTCAACCCCTTGCATAAATATTAACAAGCGCAATTGCTGGATCTTACGATAAAAGTATTTTTATTTTTCTAAGAGACCACCAAACAGTCATCCAAAGTGATTGAACCATTTTACTGTCCCGGTAACAATGAATGGCAGGTCCTATGGCTCCACATCCTCCCCAGTATTTGGTGTTGTCATAGTACTGGATTTTGACCATTTTAACAGCTATGTAGTGATATCTCACTGTTAATTTAATCTGTATTGCCTTGATGACATACGATGTCATATGAACTTTTCACATGCTTATTTTCCATCTATATATCTTCTTTGGTAAGGTATATGTCTTTGGCTTTTTTCCTAATCAGATTATTTTCTTATTGTGAGATTTAAGAATTCTTTGTACATTTTGAAAAACAGTCTTGTATCAGATGTTTGTTTTGCAAATATTTTATCACTGTTTGTGGTTTGCCTTCTCATTCTCCTGACATTGTATTTCACAGAGAAGTTTCTAATTCTAATGATGTCCAGATTATCAATTATTTCTTTCATGGATAATACATTTGTATTCAAAAAGTCATCACCACACCAAAGGTCATCAAGGTTTCCTCTATGTTAACTTCCAAAAGTTTTATAGTTTTGTATTTTACATTTAGCTCTATGATCCATTTTGAGTTACTTTTTGTGAAAGGTGTAAGGTCAGTGCCTAGACAGATTTTTTGCATATTGATATTCAGTTATTCCAACACCATTTGTTAAAGAGATTATATTTGCTCCATTGTATTCCCTTCACTTTTTTGTCAGTGATCAGTTAACTATATCTATGAGGATCTATTTCTGGATTTTATTTCATGACAATTAGTCTATTTGTCTATTGTTTTGACAATACTGAATTGTCTTGATTACTGTAACCTTTATAGTGAGACTTGAAGCTGAGGAGCTCCAATCCTCCAACTTTGTTCTTCTGCATCATTATTAAGTTGGCTATTTTTGGTCTTTTGCCTCTCCATGTAAACATTAGAACCATTTTGTCAGTATTCACAAAATAATGCTGGTTCTTGGTCTTTTGCCTCTCCATGTAAACATTAGAGCCATTTTGTTGATATTCACAAAATAATGCTGGTATTTTGATTGTGACTATAATGAATCAATAGAGAAAGCTGGGAAGAACTGACATCATGACACTATTAAGTCTTCCAATTCATGAATATGAAATATCTCTCCATTTATTTAATTCTTCTTTAATTTCATTTATCAGAGTTTTCTTTTTATCCTCATATAAATCTTATACATATTTTATTAAATTTATACCTAAGTATTTCATTTGGGGGATGCTAATGTAAATGATACTATGTTTTTAATTTCAAATTCTAATTGTTCATCGCTGGTCCATAAAAAAAAATTGACTGGTGAATCTTAACCCTGTATTATGCAACCTTGCTATAATTACTTATTAGTTCCAGGAAATTTTTTTTCTGATTCCTTGGTTTCCTACATAGATAATCATGTCATCTGGGAACAAAAGTGGTTTTCTTTCTTTCTTTTATTTCTTTTTCTTTTCTTAATGTTTTAGCAGGGATTTTTAGTATAATGTTGAAAAGGTATGGTGAGTGGGGATATCCTTAGCTTATTCCTGATCTTAGTGGAAAAGCTTCTACTATCTCACCATTAAGTATGATGTTATCCTGAGCCCTGACAACATAACACAGAGAATGAGCCTCAGTCAAGCTAGCAAGTTCCCCAAACCATATCCTCCCCAAATCGCTAATGAGTCACAATGGATCACAAAAGGGCTGCCTGATGGGCATGTCAGAGAATTAGCCATCCCACACAAAGACCAAGCTGCAACAATGCAATCCCTGTAGGCAAGCAACTTAAACCTTACTGTCCTCATATAGTGACTAAGCCACAACCAGGCTGAGGAAGAGCCCCAAACTCCACATTCCTTGTGGAGTAACCATAGCCCTGTCACAGCTGGCAGTCATATGCAGCCCACACAGAGATACCCACAGAAAATCTGGCTTGGCAGCCAGGGAAACGGCACTTCTGGGACACACGGAGCAGCTCCTATGTAAGACCATTCCTTCAGGACTGAATGAAGTAGTTGGTTTGTCTACTACATATAGACAAACAGACAGGCAAAATGAAGAGACAGAGGAGTATTATTTCAAGCCAAATTTATTTCAAGCCATAGAACAAGGAAAATCCCATTGCCTTAAGGAAATGGAAATAAACAACCTACCTTTTAAAGAGTTAAAAGTAATGGTCATAAAGATTCTCACTGATGTCAAGAGAAGAATGAATGACAACAGTGAGAACTTCAATAAAGAGACAGAAAGTGTAAGAAAATATGAAACAGAAGTTATAGTGAAGGGAAAATAACTAGAAGAGTCCAACAGAGAGTGGGTAAATTAAAAGCACAAATCAGTGAGCTGGAAGACAAAGCAGTGTAAAACATTCAGACCAACCAGTCAAAAAAAAAAAAAAAAAAAGTCAAGCAGAGAGAGTCAATTAACATATGGCTCACTTATTTGTGGAGCATAAGGAATAACACAGAGGACATGGGGAGATGAAGAGGAGAAGTGAGCTGGGGGAAATTGGAGGGAGAGATGAACCATGAGAGACTGTGGACTCTGAGAAACAAACTGAGGGTTTTGGAGAGAGGGGGGTGGGAGGTTGGGTGAGCCTGGTGGTGGGTGTTATGGAGGACACATATTGTATGGAGCACTGGGTATGGTACATAAACAATGAATTCTGGAATACTGAAAATAAATAAATAAATAAAAATTTAAAAGTATTAGGGATACCTTAAGGGACATCAGACACACCACCAAATGGAATAATGTTCACATTACAGGAGTCCAAGCAGGAGAAGAAAAAGTGAACAGGGCAGAAAAAATTATTTGAAGAAATAAGGGCTGAAAACTTCCCTAATCTGGGAAGGAAACACACATACAGGTCCATGAACCCCAGAGAATTTCAAATAAGATAAACACAAAAAGAAATGCCCCCAAGAAATATTATCATTAGAATGGTAAAAGTTACCTGCCGATTCACAGACCTGTACCCTTGGGGATAAAAATATATGTTTATAAAAAATTTTTTTAAAAATTGAAAAATGCTAAAAAAAAAAAAGAATGGTAAAAGTTAAGGGCAAAGAGAGAATCTTAAAGCAGCAAGAGAAAAGCAACATATTATATACAAGGAAATCACCATATCAGCAGGTTTTTAAGCAGAAACTTTATAAACCAGAAGTAAGTGGCAAGGTGCCCAAAGGAAAAACTGTCAACCAAGAATTCTCTACCCATGAAGATTGTCATTAAGAATTGAAGGAAAAATAGTTTTCCTGATAAGCAAAAGCTAAAGGAGTTTGTCACTAAAGCAGCCTCACAAAAAAAAGAAATTGTAGAGAATTGGTATAATTTCTTCCTTAAGTGTTTGGTAGAATTCCCAAGTGAATGCATCTGGGTCTGGTGCTTTTTGACTTAAAAACTTATTAATTTTTAATTGGATTTCTTTAATAGTTACAGATCTATTCAGATTGTCTATTTCTTCTTGTATGAGTTTTGGCAGATTTTGTATGTGGGAATCCTCTGTACTTTCTGCTCAATTTTTTTTTAAGATTTTATTTATTTATTTGACAGAGAGATCACAAGTTGGCAGAGAGGCAGGCAGAGAGAGAGAGAAGCAGGCTCCCCACTGAGCAGAGAGCCTGATGCAGGGCTCGATCCCAGGATGCTGAGATCATGACCTGAGCTGAATGCAGAGGCTTATTCCACTGAGCCACCCAGGCACCCCTTTCTGCTCAATTTTTAAAAATAATTTTGAAAATGAAGTCTTATCACTGATGTTGGCAAAGCCCACAAAGGAGAGTTTGCTCTCAGTACTTCACATCCCTGGTTTTCATCCTCATTTTTGGTCTCTGGAAATTCCCCATTTAAGAGATAAGCTTTGACTCTAAAGGGATATTTATGATATATTATTCAGTATTTCTAGGGAAGGTTATTAGCTTAATCAGTTTACATTTATGGCTGAAAATGGAAATCAAATACTTTCCTTCAGAAAAATTTTCAAGGCCCTTCTGGTTGCAAGTGTCAAAAATAACTTGAACCCAGAGATTAGGAAGATGGCAGAGTAGGAGGACCCTGAGCTCATAATGTCACACATTTTTAACTAGATACCATCCACATCCAAATAAACAAACTGGAGAGCATTCCAAAGACTGGAAAAGCAAATTCCATGACTAAATATAGAGAAGAAACTGCAGCTCAAAGCTTATGAAGGTCAGAAAGGCAGGAAGGATTTGTGTGTACAGAGAGGCAGAGAAATAGGCCCTTGCACCAGGGACACACACAGGGAAGACTAATCCCCATAACTTATAACTTTAAAAACCAGAGGGGCTGAATTATAAAACCAGTGGACATGGAGATTTAAAAGTCTGCTGACTCAATATTGGGCAGGCCAGGATGACAAGTGATAGCTGTGTTGCAACCTTTAAAAAGAAAGCAGCCTAAATAGCCAGGCAACAACAAAAACAGCAGTTTTGCAGTGCATGAGACAAATGGGAGACTGATCTCTTCATACTGATTTTGAAGCACATTGGGAGACTTCTCTGAAAACAGGGGAACTAGCAGGTGCCATTTTCCTCCCCTGCCCTCCAGCATAAATACAGAGCAGACTGCAAGTGGTGGGGTGCACAGACACTTGCTGCCTGACCTGCTGGCAGTACACCACACTCATGAGGTCTTCTGAGGACTAGCCTACTCCACACCTGCTGGTCTCAGCTCTGGGGCCAGGGAAAATATTGTTAAAGCTGTGCATGCACCCTGACCAGCCACTGGGTCCACACCTGCCACAGTGCACTGCACACATCCACTGTGCAGTCCCAGCCACATGTCCCCCTCCACACCTCCAGCAGAGCTAGTATGCAGCCCCAAGCCACACAGAGTGCTTCAGAGGATCTGGCATAGGATTAGTGGTCCAGACTAAATTTCTCTAATACCACCACCCCATTCCCAAGTTTCCTGCTGGGCATTCCCCCACAGAGTTCCCCACAGGGCTAAAACTACAGAGGGCAAGCACAGCTCACACCAGGTAGAAAGTCAGTGAAGAAGACTGCACTGAAAAGAAAAGTAACTCAGACACAACAGCAGGGCATATGTAATACAGAGGATACTTTCCTGAAGTGCCAGGTTCTGATGAATAGGGTACACTAACACTGCAAGTCACCCTAGAACCTCTTCTTCATAAAGTCACTACTTTCAAGACCCAAAGACATAGTTGACTGTCTTAACATGGAAAAACAGACACAGAGAGGCAGACAAAATGAGGAGACAGAGAAATTTATCCCAAATAAAAAAACAAAGACACAGCCAGAGATTTAAGTGAAACAGATGTAAATCATATACCTGAAGGAAAATTTAAAGCAATGATCATAAGGATACTCACTGAATTTGAGAAAAAAGTGGAAGACATGGGTAAGTCCCTTAACACAGAGATAAGGGATAATAGAGCAGAGATAAAGGACTCAGTAAGCAAAATGAGAAACACAATTGATGAAATGAAAAGCAGGATGGAAGAAGCAGAGGAATGAATTGGTGACCTAGAAGATAGAGTAATGGAGAGTAATCCAGATGAACAAAAAGGAGAAAAAAGAATTACACAAAATGAAAATAGACTTAGAGAATTCAGTATGTCCATCAAACATTATAACATTCATATTATTTGAGCCCCAGAAGAAGAGAAATAAAAGAGGACAGAAAATTTATTTGAGGAAATAATAGCTGATAACTTCCCTACTCTGGGAAAGGAAACATAGCAAGATCCAGGAGGCACAGAGAGCTACCAACAAAATTTTTAAAAGCAGAGCAACACCAAGACATATTGTAATTAAACTTGCAAAATATAGCGATAAAGAAAAAAATCTTAAAACTGATAAGATAAAAGAAGTCATTAACTTACGAGGGAAAACCCACAAGGTTAGCAGGAGATTTTTCAGCAGAACTTTGCAAGCAAGAAGGGAGTGGCATGATATATTTGAAGCACTGGATGGGAGAAAATCTGCAGCCCACAACATTCTATCCTGCAAGGCAGAACAGAAGGAGAAATAAAGAGTTTCCCAAATAAAAACTAAAGGACTTCATGACTACTAAATCAGCCCTGCAAGAAATATTAAAGGGACACTTTGAGTGGAAAGGTGAGACCAAAAGTAACAGAATAAAGGTAGGAAACACAAAGCAGTGAAAATGAATATTTCTGTAAAAAATAAGTAAAAGAGCTCAAGAAAAAATGATAGAAAATTAATGAGATATACCTAAAATGTGAGGGAGAAGAGGAGAAAAAAAAGGGTTTCAAACTTAAATGATCATCAACTTAATATAGATTGCTATATGCAAAAGATCTTAAAGATTCTATTTACCTAATGGTAATCACATATCAAAAATAACAAATAATTTAAAGAAAACAGGAAAAGAAATCCAAATATATTACTAAAAAACCCCAGCAAACAATGAAAGAGAGGAAGACATGAAAGGATCAGAGAAAAATGTCAGAAGCAATCATAAAACATGTAATAAAATGACAAGAAATACATGTCTATCAATAAATACTGTAAATATCAATGGACTAAAAACTCCAAACAAATGACATAGGGTGACAGAATGGATTTAAAAAAAAAAAAAAAAGACCTATCTATATGGTGCCTGCAAGAGACCCATTTCAGACCTAAAGTCACCTGCAGATTGAAAGTGAGGGGATGGAGAAACATCTATAATACAAATGAATTCAAAAGAAAGAATGGTATAATACATTATGTTTATAAAAAAAATAACTGAAAAAAAAAGATTGAAAGAGTGGTTAGTAATGCTTATTTTGGACAAAATAGACTTTAAAAGAAAAACTGTAACAAGAGACAAAGAAGGAAACTATAAAATCATAAAGTGGGGCACCTCAGTGGCTCAGTGGGTTAAGCCTCTGCCTTCAGCTCAAGTCATGATCTCAGGGTCCTGGGACCAAGTCCCGCATTGGGTTCTTTGCTAAGCGGAGAGCCTGCCTCTCCCTCTCTCTCTGCCTACTTGTGATTTCTCTTTGTGTGTGTCAAATAAGTAAATAAAATCTTTAAAAAAAATTAATAAAAATAAAATCATAAAGTGGACGATCTAACAAGAATATCTAACAATTATATATAATCATGCACCCAATGTAGGACCACCCAAATACATAAAAAATTCAATAACAAACATAAAGGATCTAATTGATAATAACACAATAATAGTAGGGGCAGATCATCTAAATAGAAAATAACCAAGGAAATATTGGCATTGAATGACACACTGGAATAATTGACTTAACAGATATATTCAGAACATTCCACTCTAAAGCAACAGAATACACATTCTTTGAAAGTGTATATGAGAATTTTTCCAGAATAGATAACATATTAACTCACAAAACCAGCCTCAACAAATTCAAGAAGACTGAAGTCAGACCATACATCTTTTCTTACCACAAACTTATGAAGCTAGAAATCAACCATGAGAAAATATCTAGAAAGAGCATAAATACATGGACATTAATTAAATAAGATACTGCTAAAGAATGAATAGGTCAACTGGGACATAAAAGAAGAAATTTAAAATTATATGGAAACAAATGAAAATGAGAACACAACTGTCTAAAACTTTTGGGTACAGTAAAAGAGATTCTAAAATGGATGTGTCTAGAAATACAGGCCTATCTCAAGAAGAAAGAAAAGTCTCAAATGAACAACCTAACCTTGCACCTAAAGGAATTAAAAAAAGAAAGTCAAACAAACAAAACCTAAAATCAGCAGAAGGAAGGAAATAATAAAGATTGGGGCACAAATAAATGATACAGAAAGTTGAGAAAAAAGGATATATCAGTGAAACCAGGAGCTGACTCTTTGAAAAAATCAATAAAATTGATAAACCTCTAGCCAGCCAAAAAGAAAGGAGAAAGGATCCAAATGAATAAAACCATAAATGAGACAGGAGAAATAACAATGAATACCACAGAAACACAGATAATATAAGAGAATATCATGAAAAACTATAGACTGACAAATTGGACAACCTGGAAGAAGTAGATAAATTCCTGGAAACATAAACTACCAAAACTGAAAATGGAAGAAATGGAAAACTTGAACAGACCAATAACAAGCAAAGAAGGTGAATCAGTAATCAAAAATCTCCAAACAAAAGTCCAGGGCTGGATAGCTTCACAGGCAAATTCTATCAAACATTTAAAGAGTTAATACCTCATCTTCTCAAACAATTCCAAAAAAATAGAAATGGAAATAAAACTTCCAAATTCATTCTAGAAAGCCCAGAATAATTACCCTGATACCAAAACAAGATAAAAACTCCATTAAAAAAGAGAACTACTGGCCAATATCCCTGATGAACATGTACGCAAAAATTCTCAATAAAATACTAGGAAGCCAAATCCAATGATACAGTAATAATATTATTCACCATGATCAAGTAGGATTTATTCTTGCATTGCAAAAGTGATTTAATATTTGCACATCTACCAATTTGATACACCTCATTAATAAAAAAAAGAGGATAAGAACCATATGATCCTTTCAATAGATGCAGAAAAAGCACTTGACAAAATAAAAAATCTATTCATGATTTTAAAAATCAATATAATAAAAAAAATCAATATAATCAAGGCCATATATGAAAAACCAACAGTTAATACTATCTTCAACAGGGGAAAACTGAGAGCTTTTTTTCTATGATCAGGAACAAAACAGGGATGTCCATTCTCACCACTGCTGTATAACATGGTACTATATATCCCAATCTCAGCAATCAAACAACAGAAAGAAAGAGAAGACATCCAAGTCAGCAAGGAAGATGTAAAATTTTCACTATTTGCAGATGACATAATATTTTATTTTGAAAACCAAAAGACTCCACCAAAAAACCACTAGAACTGATAAATAATTTCAGTAAAGCACAGGATACAAAATCAACATGCAGAAATCTGTTGCATTTCTATACACCAATAATGAAGCAGCAGAAAGAAAAATTAAGGAATCAATCCCATTTACAATTGCACCCAAAACTATAAGATACTTAGTAATAAACTTGACCAAAGAAGTGACAGACCTGCACTCTGAAAACTATAAAACACTGATGAAAGAAATTGAAGATGACACAAAGAAATGGAAAGACATTCCATGCTCATGGACTGGAGGCCAAATATTGTTAAAATGTCTATACTGTTCAAAGCAAACTTCACACTTAATGAATTTCTTATCAAAATGCCAACAGCATCTTTCAAAGACTATAATAAACAATCCTTAAATTTGTATAGAACCATGAGAAATCTTGAAAAGCCAGAGCAATCTTGAAAAAGAAAAACCAAAGCTGGAGGCATCACATTTCCAGATTTCAGGGTATATTACAAAGCTGTAGTGATCAAAACTGTGGTACTGGTACAAAAACAGACACACAGATCTATGGAACAAAATAGAAAACCCAGAAATGAACCCAGACTGTGTGGCCAGTTAAACTTTGACAAAGCAGGAAAGAATATCCAATTGGGAAAGATAACCTCTTCAACTAACAGAATTGGAAAAACTGGACAGCAACATGCAAAAGAGTGAACTGGACCAATTTCTTACACATACATAATCATAAACTCAAAATGGATTAAAAACCTAAATATGAGATCTAAGACAATAAAAATCTAGAACTCTTTGACATTGGCAGTATCATCACAGCAACCTCTTTGACATTGGCAGTAGCGACTTCTTTCTAGATATGTTCCTGAGGCAAGGGAAACAAAAATAAAAATACATTATTGGTAGTAAAGCTTGAAATCAGGTAACATGATGCCCCCAGTTTATTTTTGTTTTCAACATTTCCTTAGTGAGTTGGGGTCTCTTGTGATTCCATACAAATTTTTGGATTATTTGCTCCAGCTCTTTGAAAAATACCGGTGGAACTTTGATCGGAATGGCATTAAAGGTATAGATTGCTCTAGGCAGTATAGATATTTTAACAATATTTATTCTTCCAATCCAAGAATATGGAATGGTCTTCCATCTTTTTGTGTCTTCTTCAGTTTCTTTCATGAGTGTTCTGTAGTTCCTTGAGTAGAGTTACTTTACCTCTTTCGTTAGGTTTATTCACAGGTATCTTATGGTTCTTGGTGCTATAGTAAATGGAATCGATTCTCTAATTTCCCTTTCTGTTTTCATTGTTAGTGGAAAAGAAAGCCACTGATTTCTGTACTTTGACTTTGTATCCTGCCACATTGCTGAATTGCTGTATGAGTTCTAGTAGTTTGGGGGTGGAGTCTTTTTGGGTTTTCCATATAAAGAATCGTGGCATTTGCGAAGAGAGAGAGTTTGACTTCTTCACTGGGAATTTGGATACCTTTCATTTCTCTTTGTTGTCTGATTGCTGTTGCTAGGACTTCTAATACTATGCTGAACAAGAGTGGTGAGAGTGGGCATCGTTGTCATGTTCCTGATCTCAACGGGAAGGCTGCAAGCTTTTTCCCATTGAGGATGATATTTGCTGTTGGTCTTTCATAGGTAGATTTTGTGAAGTTCAGGAATGTTCCCGCTATCTCTATACTTTGAAGCATTTTAATCAGGAACGGATGCTGGATTTTGTCAAATGCTTTTTCTGCGTTGATTGAGAGGACCATGTGGTTCTCTCTTCTCTTAATTTGTTGTATCACATTGATTTGTGAATGTTGAACCATTCTTGTAGCCCAGGGATGAATCCCACCTGGTCATGGTGGATAATCTTTTTAATGTGCTGTTGGATCCTGTTTGCTAGGATCTTGTTGAGAATATTAGCATCCATATTCATCAGTGATATTAGTCTGAAATTCTCCTTTTTGGTAGGGTCTTTGCCTGGTTTGGGGGTCAGGGTAATGCTGGCTTCATAGGGTCTGGAAGTTTTCCTTCTGCTTCAATTTTTTTGAAACAGCTTCAGAAAAATAAGTGTTATTTCTTCTTTGAAAGTTTGGTAGAATTCCCCAGGGAATCCATCAAGTCCTGGGCTCTTGTTTTTTGGGAGGTTTTTGATCACTGCTTCAATCTTGTTACTAGATATCGGTCTATTCAGGTTGTCAATTTCTTCCTGGTTCAATTTTGGGAGTTTACAGTTATCCAAGAATGCATCCATTTCATCTAGGCTGCTTAGCTTATTGGCATATAACTGTTGATAATAACTTCTGATTATTGTTTCTACTTCCTTAGTGTCATGTTACCTGATTTCAAGCTTTACTACAAAGCTGTGATCACCAAGACAACATGATACTGGCATAAAAACAGACACATAGACCAGTGGAACAGAGTAGAGAGCCCAGATATGGACCCTCAGCTCTATGGGCAAATAATCTTCAACAAAACGGGAAAAAATATACAATGGATAAAATACAGTCTCTTCAATAAATGGTGCTGGGAAAACTGGGCAGCTATATGTTGAAGAATGAAACTCGACCATTCTCTTACACCATACGCAAACTCAAAATGGATAAAAGACCTCAACGTGAGACAGGAATCCATCAGAATCCTAGAGGAGAACATAGGCAGTAACCTCTTCGATATCAGCCACAGCAACTTCTTTCAAGATATGTCTCCAAAGGCAAAGGAAACAAAAGCGAAGATGAACTTTTGGGACTTCATCAAAATCAAAAGCTTCTGCACAGCAAAGGAAAGAGTCAAGAAAACAAAGAGGCAACCCACGGAATGGGAGAAGATATTTGCAAATGACAGTACAGATAAAAGGTTGATATCCAGGATCTATAATGAACTCCTGAAACTCAACACACACAAAACAGACAATCATATCAAGAAATGGGCAGAAGATATGAACAGACACTTCTCCGATGAACACATACAAATGGCTATCAGACACATGAAAAAATGTTCATCATCACTAGCTACCAGGAAGTTTCAAATTAAAACCACATTGAGATATCACCTTACACCAGTTAGAATAGCCAAAATTAGCAAGACAGGAAACAACATGTGTTGAAGAGGATGTGAAGAAAGGGGAACCCTCTTCCACTGTTGGTGGGAATGCAAGTTGGTGCAGCCTCTTTGGAGAATAGTGTGGAGATTCCTCAAGAAATTAAAAATAGAGCTTCCCTATGACCCTGCCATTGCACTCCTGGGTATTTACCCCAAAAATACAGATGTAGTGAAAAGAAGGGCCATCTGTACCCCAATGTTTATAGCAGTAATGGCCACGGTCGCCAAACTGTGGAAAGAACCAAGATGCCCTTCAATGGACGAATGGATAAGGAAGATGTGGTCCCTATACACTATGGAGTATTATGCCTCCATCAGAAAGGATGAATACCCAACTTTTGTAGCAACATGGACGGGACTAGAAGAGATTATGCTGAGTGAAATAAGTCAAGCAGAGAGAGTCAATTATCATATGGTTTCACTAATTTGTGGAGCATAACAAATAGCATGGAGGGCATGGGGTGATGGAGAGGAGAAGGGAGTTGAGGGAAATTGGAAGGGGAGGTGAACCATGAGAGACTATGGACTCTGAAAAACAATCTGAGGGGTTTAAAGGGGTGGGGGTAGGAGGTTGGGGGAACCAGGTGGTGGGTATTAGAGAGGGCACGGATTGCATGGAGCACTGGGTGTGGTGCAAAAACAATGAGTACTGTTACACTGAAAAGAAATACAAAAAAAAAAAAAAAAGAATGAATGAAAGAACTTGGTAGAAGACATGAGTAAAGATTTCTCCAAAGAAGACATACATATGGCCAAGAGACACATAAAAAAATGCTCATCCTAGTTATATTCAGGCAAGTGCAAATCAAGACCACAATGAGATATCACAATAGCTAAAATCAACAGCACATAAAACAAAAAAAGTTGGCAAGGATGAGGAGAAAGGGAAACCCTCTTACACCCTTGGTGGGAAGCAAACTGGTGCAGGCACTGTGGAAAATGGTATGTTTCCTCAAAAAGCTTAAAATAGCAGTAACCTATGATCCAGTAATCACACTACTGGGTATTTACCCAAGAATACAAGAATGCTAATTAAAACAGATTAATGCATCCCTATGTTTACAGCAACATTATTTACAATAGCTAACATGTGGAAGCCACGCAAGTGTCCATCAATAGATGAGTGGATAATGAAGAAGATGTGATATACATACATACATACATATATATATATAATTATTATTTGGTCATAATATCATATATATTTATATATAATATATTATAATATAATATAATAATTATAATTATTTGTTCATAATAAAGAAAAAATAATATAAAATGAATGAATAAAGAATGAAATCTTGCCATTTGCAATGAAATGGTTGGGGCTGGAGACTATAATGCTAAGTGAAAAAAGTCAGTCAGAGAAAGACAAATACCATATGATTTCAGTCATATGTGGAATTTAAAAAACAAAAACAAAAAGGAAAGGGAAAAGTGAGAGATATTGAAATCAAGAAACAGACTCTTAACTATAGAGAACAAGCTGATGGTTATCAGAAGGGAGGTAGGCAGGGGATGGGTGAAACAGGTGATGGAGATTAAGGAGTGCACTGGTTGTGATGAGCAACGGGTGATGTATGGAAGTGTATTTTGTACACCTGAAACTAATATAACTGTATGTTAACTAACTGGAATTTAAACAAAAACTAAAAAAATTCACCTAAGTTGAACTGTAACAATTATTATTAACGCACAAATGAATAATACACTATAAATATACTTTAGTTTTAAAGAACCATTGGAAAAAAAATAAAAAATAAAGAACCATTGAATATTGAAACTTCAGTTTTATTGGAAATATATCTTTTATTGAAACTTTTCTCAATTACTTCATGTATGCATGGGTGAATACTGCCTGATGTTAGCCTGGGAGAGCTTGCATCATCTATTTCAACTTATTTCTCACTTTTTATGTATGGAGTATTGAGATCACCTGTTTACATAAAGAAGTGGATGGTGCTAGAAGCAATTTCCTCAGAGCAACATCACTTAATTTTTTGAACCCATTTCTGATTCCATGCCCCAAATCTCATTGATAATCTATTATCTATTAACTGACAACCTAATAAGGTAATCTTTCAGTTTGTTAAAACAAAAAATAAGAAACAAACTGATGAAGTTATTTCTTACCTAGTCATTGGAATTTTTTACTTATTCATTTTCAAAAAAGCATAACCAAAAACCTTTACTTAGGCCTATCAAATGATTGTCAATTGTAACTTTTATTCTCTTACTTACAGGTACCTCAATTATTACCATTCACTAAGATCTGTTAGGTAGTTTTTAAGGAACAAAACTGTGAAATTGAGGTAAGATTGGAAAATGTGCATTTTAAAAATATTCCAACAGAACAGTATTTTCAGTCAATTTGCACTTTATGTGTTATCTTACAGTGCTTAAAAATAAAATGCTTGATAGAAAGAGAGACAGATATATGTATAATACACAGACATAGGAATTGACTTTACAATAATGTTTCTGACAGATTTAGTGTAGCCTTGCCATATCTGAGAGGGAGGAATTAATCCTACCCAAATGAAGCTGGTTTTCTCAAATTCAGTGAATTAATTCCTAGATTATGTTGTAGGAAGATGTTTATCCTGCACATACATGCAGTGTATGTTCTGCTGGTAGGAGAGCATTATAATCCAGGCTTACAGCAGGGGCGTAAATGACTGCTTCTAAGTGTGTTGTTTACAGAGCATGCCACAGTGCACTCCCCCATCACTGAAACAGAAGAGAAATGGCGCATGACTGAGAGCAGGAGACTTGTGGCAATATAAAATGTGTTTTTATTTTTATTTTCTATTTTATGGATTTCCAATATCCAACAATTTTTTGGCAAAAGTAAGGTATTTTTCCTACAAATTTAGATGAATTTTCTAAAATATATAAATTAGGAACTTTTTTCTAACACATTTTTATATGCAAATAGAATATATTGATCTGTCAAAAGGAAAGGTGAATATTTTCACCTCCTTTGCTTTGGCATTAAAATGTATAGCAGAAAAAAAAAATGGATAGCAGAGACAAAGGCCATACCCTCTGCAAGCTTTTCCCCATAACTTAGAAGGCTGGAGTGCAGAACTGACATGCTTCCAGCACACTGGTATTTTCCAAGATAGTTTTTGTAAATGTTAAATATTCTGATTCTAAGGAAGTGTAGTAGGAAGATCAGTAACACCCAGATGTTTTTGCTGATCTGGTGCCACCAACCCCCCACTGCTGTGGGAGTAAATGGGTATGGGCTCACTGGGGCATCCTTCCCTGGGAATCTTCCTGAGCCTGGCAGAGCCACCTTGCCACCAAATGTCTGAGGATGAACCTCCTCTCAGGAACAGCCACTGGCTGACTGAACAGATCCTCAGGCATAGCCCCGTTCACTATGGATTCACTGTGGTTCGACTGGTGCTCTGGGTCCTTGCTTAGCTCCTTCTCCTAACCTGTCCTACCTCCTCACTCCCAAAGAGCTCTCCCTCAACAAACCACAGGCAAAAATCCCATCTCACACTCTGATTCCATAAAACCTACCTATGTGCCAAGTGGCTACAGAAGGATGGGCCTCCAGACTGTGGTGAGTACATGAGTGTAACTCATACATTAAATAAAATTGGATCTCATGGAACAGAATAGAGAACCCAGAAATTGACCCACAACCATATGGTAAACTAATATTTGACAAAGCAGGAAAGAATATCCAATGGCAAAAAGACAGTCCCTTCAAAAATTTGTTTTGGGAAAATTGGACAGCAACATGCGGAAGAATGAAATTGGATCACTTTCTTACACCATACAAAACAATAAATTCAAAGTGGATGAAAGACCTGAATTTGAGACAGGAAACTATCAAAATCCTAGAGGAGAATGCAGGCAGAAATCCCTTTAATCTCAGCTATAGCAACATGTTGCCAGAGGCAAGGGAAACAAAAGCAAAAATGAACTATTGGGACTTCATCAAGATAAAAAGCTTCTGCATAGCAAAGTAAACAATCAACAAAATGTTTTTATATGCAAATACTGTTGGGTCCATTATCAAAGGAACAAGATTGAGACAAAGTGAAAGTTATGCAAAGCCTTATTCTATGCCAAGCATTAGAAGTTAGACTGACCAACTAGGGGAAGGAGACTGAGACAAAGTGAAAGTTATGTAAAGCTTTATCCTCTGCCAAGTATTAGAAATCAGACTGACCAGCCAGGGCTGCCTCGGAAGAGAGAGACCCCTCCTTGGTCTTCGAGGTTAGTTTTATAGGGCGTAACCGCAGACCTCTACATATGTGGCTTTGGCTGATTGGATGTCTCCTACCTGTGTGTTTTAGCAACTGGTTACCTGGAGCCAGTATCAGTAACTGCTGAGGCATTTACTAAACAACAAAATGGCTACCAAGGCAACATGGCGTCACTATGGCTAAGTAGGCCCAAGCAGGTCCTAGGGGTTTAACAGGTTTTAATGTGGAATTGGCCCCAACAACACAATATGTTAATCAGTCAAAAGGAAAGGTGAAAATGAAAGGCAGCCTAGGAACTGGAGAAATTATTTGCAAATGACATGTCTGATAAAGGACAAGTATTCAAAATCCATAAAGAACTTACAAAATGAAACACTCCAAAACAAAGAATCCAGTTAAGAAATGGGTAGAATACAGGAATAGACACTTTCCAAAGAAGATATCCAGATAGCTTATAAAACACATCATCATCATCATCACCCATCAGGAAAATACAAATCAAAACCACAATGAGATACCACCTCACACTTGTCAGAGTGACTAAAATTAACCACAGGAGAAACAACAGGTGTTGGTAAGGGTGAGGAGAAAGGGGAAACCTCTTGCATTGTTAGTGAGAATGCAAACTGTTGTAGCCACTCTGAAGAGCAGTTTGGAGGTTCCTCCAAATGTTAAAAATAAAACTTCCTTGTGACCTAGCAATTGCACTACTAGGTATTTACCCATAAGAAAAAAATACATATTTGAAGGGGTACATGCACCCCAATGTTTATAGAAGCATTATCAACAATAGCCAAAGTATGCAAAGAGGCCAAATGTCCATTGACAGATAAATGGATAAAGAAGAAATGGTATACATACGATTTCACTTATATGTGGAATTTAAGAAACAAAACAGATGAAGATAGGGGAAGTGAAAAAAAATAAAATAATATAAAAACAGAGAAGGAGACAAGCCATAAGAGACTCTTAACTAGAGGAAATTAACTACGGGTTGCTAGAAGGGAGGTGCATGGGGGGATGGGATAATTAGCCATTAAGGAGGATACTTGATGTAATGAACATTGGGTGTTATATGTAACTGATGAATCACTAAATTCTATCCCTGATACTACTACTAATAATAATAAGGGGAAGATATGGTATAATAGACAATGGAATATTATTTGGCTATCAAAAAGAATGAAATCTTGCCATTTGCAATGGTGTGGATGGAGCTAGAGCATATCATGCTAAATGAAATAAGTCAATTAGAGAAAGTAATTATATGATCTCACTGATATGTGGAATTTAAGTAAGAAAACAGATAAACATATAGGAAGGAGGGAAAGAAAAAAAAAAGGAGAGAGGGAAACAAACCCTAAGGACTCTTAACAATAAAGAACAAACTGAGGGTTGATGGAAGGAGGTGGATGGCCTAGGTGAGTGATGGATATTAAAGGGGGGCACTTGTTCTGAAGAGTATTGAATATTGTACGTAAGTGATGAATCACTGAATTCTACTCCAGAAACTAATATTACATGGTACGTTAACGAACTAAAATTTAAATTTTAAAAAAAGGTAAAATAAAACAGGATGGATCTCACTGCTTTTCAATTTTATTAAAACCTGCCTTTAAAAAAAGAAAAAGATGGGAGCACCTGGGTGGCTCAGTCATTAAGCATCTGCCTTCAGCTCAGATCATGATCCCAGGGTCCTGGGATGGAGCCTTGCATCAGGCTCCCTACTCAGCAGGAAGTCTGCTTCTCCCTCTCCCACCCACCCACTTGTGTTCCCTCTCTCGCTGTGTCTCTCTCTGTCAAGTAAACAAATTTTCTTTAAAAAATAAAAATTTAAAATAAAAAAAGATGACTTTTCATGGAAAAATAATTACTATTGCAAAAATGAAAGATATCTGTTTATAATATGCTAACCAAGGGAAAACTTCAGGAAAGCAAGAGGGGAAGCATGACAAAGGATTGCTTTCCTTCATTTAAAATATTCTCTGGGCCTTCTGTGCAGCATCTCACAGGAAGAAGACTGAGCTAAGTGCTAGGTCATTCCATGGTGTCCTAGGTGCTGACAGATGGGTCAGTATGTGATTAAATACTCTCTTGTGGGAAAGAGATACAGGCCTTGGGTTATGGAATGAGTAAATGAGGAATAAAAATTAGAGCATAGATAACATGGTCAATGATACTGTAATAACAATGTAATGGGACAGATGTGGCTATATTTGTGGTGAGCAAACATAATGTACAAACCTGTCAAATCACTAAGTTGTACACCTGAAACATGTCACAGTGCGTGTCAACTATACTCAAAATAAAATAAATGTCACACTTGGAATGGCTACTAATAACAACAACAAAAATGTTCCTCTTGGGAGAAAAGGAAGAAGCAAAAGATGGAAAGGAAGAGAGAGGAAGGAAACACTGGACTCAGAGCCACATTCCCCATTGACAGAGGTCTTCTAGGTGCCTGTGGTAATCTGTGACATAGTAGGAGCTGCACAGATCAATGAATAAAGATGATGTGGTATATATGTGGTATACACACACACACACACACACACACACACACACAAACACACACACCCCCCACAAAGGAATATTACTCAGCCATCAAAAAACGACAACAACAACAAAGTCTTGGGGCACCTGGGTGGCTCAGTGGGTTAAGTCTCTGCCTTCAGCTCAGGTCATGATCTCAGGGTCCTGTGATCAAGCCCTCCAACCTCTCTGCTCAGTGGGGAGCCTGCTTCCCCCTCTCCCTCTGCCTGCCTCTTTGCCTACTTGTGATCTCTCTTTCTTTCTGTCAAATAAATAAATAAATAAATATTTTAAAAGATTAAAAAATGAAGTCTTACCATTTGCAATGACATGGATGGAATTAGAGGGTATTATGCTAAGTAAAATAAGTCAATCAAAGAACAACAATTATCATGTGATTTCACTTGTAGATGGAATTTAAGAAATAAAACAGAGGATCACAGGGACAGGGAGGGAAAAACAAAACAAGACAAAATCAGAGAGGGAAACAAACCAGGGTTGCTGGAGGGAAGGTGGGTGGGTGGATGGGGTAACTGGGTGACGGACATTAAGGAGGGCACGTGATGTAATGAGAACTGGGTGTAATAATCAACTGATGAATTACTTAAGTCTACCTCTGAAACTAATAATACACTATATGTTAATAAATTGAATTTAAATAAAATTAAATTTTAAAAAATTGGGGTTGTGTTTCCTATTCTGCCTTTCAAAAGAGCACTGCTCAAAGCTTTAAAGGCTTTGCTCTGCCTGACAGTGCTGTGTTCACAGGGTCAGCATGTGATTATTCAGAGTCTGGTTTGGTTTAGCTCTTGTTTATTTTCACTTGACAGCTGCGTGTTAATAGAAAGTCCCCCTCAGTGAAGGATTTGCCTGGGATTTCTGTAATAAAATAGAAGGATTTGCAACAAATGCTGGAAGAACCCTCAGCAAAAGTGGTATTTTTCAAGTGATTATGAGGCCCAGAACATATTGTCATACCAAGGCTGCAAACCTGCCCTCCCTGTTGAAAGCATGACAGATGTCCCCTGTTAATGTCCAGTGATTAAATGTCATTGCAGAGAGACCTCCTCCTCTGTGAGGCTCCCTTACTCCCCCCTCACCTACAACTTGCTCTTTTCTTCATGAAGCTAATGCTACCACTTGCCAAAAAACCCACATTTCCCTGAAAGTTGCAGCCTACTCCAGGTGAACACACATGTTCCTTCTTGTCCCCAAGTGGGCACAGAGGACACTTTGGGACTAACAGTACCATTGCTGCCAACTGAAAATAAAAACAGTGTGGACACATCCTCTGATAGGAGCAGCTACCAGTAAGGAAAGCAGTAGACACAAAAGTTTATGAGGATGGCAAGTAGTCCCATCCTGGAAATTTATCCTGAGGAGATAATTTAACAGAAGAAAAGATGCTCAACATCACTAACTGTCAAGGAAATCAAAACCACAATGAGATATCACATCACACCTGTTAGGATGGCTTCTGTCAAAAAAGACAAGAGATAATAAATGTTGGTGAGAATATAGAGGAAAGGGAAGGAACCCTTATACATTGTAGATTGCACATAAATTGATGCAGTCATTATGGAAAACAAAAAGGTAGTTCCTCAAAACATTAAAAATTGAACTACCATGTGATCCAACAATGCCATTCCTCGGTATACAACCAAAGGAATTGAAATCAGGATCTCAAAGAGATACCTGCACTCCCATGTTCATTGCAGCATTATTCACAAAAGCCAAGATGTGGAAACAATCTAAATGTCATTCAGTATAAGCTTGGATGAAGAAGACATGTCATACAAATACATGGAATATTTTTCAGTCAAGAGAAAAAGGGGAATCCTGCCATTTGTGACAATTATGTGACTAGAACTGGAGGGCATTATGCTAAGTGAGATGAGTCAGAGAAAGACAAATACTATATAATCTCACTTATATTTTCAATCTGGAAAAAACTAAACTTGTGAAAAGAGAATAGAATGGTTGGGGGAACAGAGGAGGTATTGTACAAACTTGCAACTCATAGATAAATACAAATTTGCAACTCATAGATACGTAAGTTCTGAAGATCTAATGCACATCATAGTAATTATAGTCAACGATACTATGTTATAAACTCAAAGTTGGTAGGAAGCTAGATCTTAACTGTTCTCAAGACAAAAGAATAATTATGTCACATGACAAAGGTATTAACTAACACTACTTTAATAATCATATTGCAATATATAAATATATCACACCAACACACTGAACACCTCAGATGCCTATAATGTTATTATATGTTAGTTATATCTGTTTTTTTTTAAGTGAAAATTTTTTTAACAAATATATAAGACTCTATTTACATGGATGTCCATTTAAGCATTTGTTAAATAACAAAAAACTGAGAACAGCTTAAAATATCCCTTTAAGGCAAATAAGTAAATAATAATAAATTCATTTGATTGGCTATGATGTGACCATTAACACAGGAATTATGACGCTTGGTTACCAATAGTAAGTTGAGCAGCAGCTTTTGTCTTCATTGCTTCCCCAATTTCTGCCAAATGAAAGTAAAGGAGGGAAGATATATAAACCTACAAACACAAATGGGGTAGGAGATAAGAGTAGACAGTAAGGTCAATAAAAAGTCAAAGATATACAGTAAATGGGGGACGGGTGCTCCAGGGAAAGAGCTGGAAAGGCCTGATGGCCTGTGTAGGAACACCAATAAAATGTGGGAATTGTGTGCCACAGAGACACAGAAAGTTTCCAGAATTGGAGACCTAAGTATCAGGGTGGGCAGGATGAGTCCTGGGGATAACAGCAGGGGAAGTCTGTTGGAAGAAGTAGACTTCCAAGAAGCTATCCCTTTCCACGACAGGACCACTCCACTCCCTGCCTTCCAGAAGCTGGGGCTCTTTCTCTGAAGAAATTGACCCATAAATGCTCCAGAACTGGAGACATCAATCACATCAGAGGGCAGGACTAAGGCATCAGATAGAAAGTGACCACCTCAGAAAAAGTTGTGAGACGCCCTGGCCAGGGCATTAGGTTGGTGTCTAATTACCTACAGGGGAAGCTAAGAGTCAACAAGCACCTACCACACATTAAGACAAACACAATTACATACACACTCTCTTCCCACACATATTCATACACTCAGACATATCTACACCCATACTCACACACTCTCTCACATACCCACACACCCCACCACATCCCACACAGAACTTCCATTTTCTTTATGGTTATTCCTTCCTTTTTTATATTTTATTTATTTATTTGAGAGAGAGAGAGAGAACATGAGCATGGGAGAGGGGTTGAGGGAGAGGAAGAAGCAGACTCCCCACTGAGCAGGGATCCCGATGTAGGGCTCAATCCCAGGAACCTGGGATCAGGACCCGAGCAGAAGGTAGATGCTTAAACAACTGAGCCACCCAGGCACCCTTGTGCTTATCCTTCTTAAATGTGAAGGGCTAGCTGAGGAAAACCCTTAATGTTAGACACAGAGATAAAAACAAATAATCAAGAGTTAGGGAAACCCAGTGGAAGTAGTGAAAGTATGAAAGAGAAAGTATTAAAGAACTATCATTAATATCCTCAAGGAGATAAATGATATATTTTTTAAAGATTTTATTTATTTATTTGAGAGAGAGCATGAGCTAGGAGAAGGTCAGAGAGCGAAGCAGACTTCCCATGGAGCTGGGAGCCTGATGCGGGACTCGATTCCGGGACTCCGGGATCATGACCTGAGCCGAAGGCAGTCGTCCAACCAACTGAGCCACCCAGGCGTCCCGATAAATGATATTTTTATCTATGAAACAAGGGTACTGTTTTTTAAGGTAAAAAGTAGAAAGAATGATCTCCTGGAAATTAAAAATGTGATATCCAAAACAAAAATAATTCAGTAGCAGGAGTTTAAGATAAAGTTAAAAACATCTTCAGAAAGCAAGTGGAGACATCATTTACCATCAGGGAAATACAAATCAAAACCACAATGAGATACCACATTAATTAATTATAATGGTAGAAATTAACGAGGCAGGAAACAACAAATGTTGCTGAGGATGCAGAGAAAAGAGAATCCTCTTACACTGTTGGTAGGAATTCAAGCTGGAGCAGCCTCTCTCTCTCTCTCTCTCTCTCTCTCTATATATATATATATATATATATATATATATATAAACAGTATAGAGTTTTCTCAGGGAGTTAAAAATAGAGCTACCCTACCACCCAGCAATTGCACTACTAGGTATTTACCCCAAAGGTAGAGATGTAGTGAAAAGAAGGGACACATGCACCCCAATGTTCATAACATCAATGTCCACAACAGCTAAACTGTGGAAGGAGCCCAGATCTCAACAGATGAATGGATAAAGAAGATGTCGTTTATATATACAACAGAAAAGATGAATATCTACCATTTGCATTGACATGGATGCAACTGCTCTTGACTCTGGGAAAACAAACTGAAGGTTGTCGATAGGAAGGTGGGTAAGGGGATAGGGTAACTGGGCGATAGGCATTAAGGAGAGTAGGTGATGTGGTAAGCACTGGGTGTTATATGCAACTAATGAATCATTGGACACTACATCAAAAATTAATGATGTACTAATGTTGACTAACTGAACTTAATTTAAAAAAAGAAATCAAGTGGAGAGAGACAAAGAGATGAACACAATGAGAAAAATTGTAAGAAAATTAGGGAATCACTTCAGGGATATATCTCATGGCCGAAGAGAGTTCTAGAAAGGAAGTCCAGGGGGGAAACGGAGAGAATTACCAAGCCAAGAACACAAGAAAATGTCCTAGAAAAAAAGGAATTTGTCTCTTGATCAAAAGGCCTATTAGACACCCAGAAATAGAAATGACTGAGGGCCCAACATCACAGCATATCACTAAGAAATTACAGGGTAACAAGGACAAAGAAAAGATCCCAAAAGTCTTCAGAGAAGAAAAAACAAGTCAAAATAAAATCATGAGAAATCAAAAAGGACTTCCCAACATAATGCTGGAAGCCATGGGAACCTTGCTTTCACAATTCTGAAAGAAAATTACTTCCAATCTAGAATTTAAACCACAACTAAACTGTTGATCAATCGGGAAGTGACATGTAATGTGAAAATTAGGGTGTTTTCAGAATTATTAAACGCAAAAATATCATTTTGACTCATCTTTCCACATGAAGCCACTAAAAAAAGCACTCAACTAAAATGAAGGCTGCAAAAACAAGATAGAGGAAAATATGGGATCCAGGAAATAGGGTCATACAAGGGAGAAGATAAAGAAACTCCCAGGATTTTGAAGAAATTTCAAAATGATGTCTGTGTGGATCTCAGGTTGAAGAGGTGATTGGAGGGTTCCAGGAGATATGTTTGTAGGAAAAATAGATCAGTAGATCAGTAATATTATCTGATAAACTTGGCAGCATTTAAAAAAAAAAAAAGTTGTAATAGCAGCCTGTTGGAGACTGGAGGAAGAACTAGTGAGATTCTCAGAAAACAAAGCAGATTATAAAAGAGGCAATAAATAACTCCAGGAAAACAAGAAGTTCTACAAGAAATGAGATGTAATTATGGTATACTATATAAGTCCTAATCATGTAAACAGAATCAGTTTAACAAAAATTATAAGAAGAATGTGAGAAAAAGAAGAAAGTAGAGAAGATGGCAAAATCCTATTAAAGCATAATCTCCAAAAACTGAAAGAATTTGCAAACACCAAACCAGCTCTACAGGAAATCTTGAAAGGGGTCCTCTAAGCAAAGAGAGAGCCTACAAGTGGTAGATCAGAAAGGAACAGAGACCATATACAGTAACAGTCACCTTACAGGCAATACAATGGCACTAAATTCATATCTCTCAATAGTTACCCTGAATGTTAATGGGCTAAATGCCCCTGTCAAAAGACACAGGGTATTAGAATGGATAAAAAAAAAAAACCATCTATATGTTGCCTCCAAGAAACTCATTTTAAGCCCGAAGACACCTCCAGATATAGAGTGAGGGGGTGGAAAAGAATTTACCATGCTAATGGATATCAGAAGAAAGCAGGAGTGGCAATCCTTATATCAGATCTATTAGATTTTAAGCCAAAAACTATAATAAGAGATGAGGAAGGACACTATATCATACTCAAAGGGTCTGTCCAACAAGAAGATTTAACAATTTTAAATATCTATGCCCCCAATGTGGGAGCAGCCAACTATATAAACCAATTAATAACAAAATCAAAGAAACACATCAACAATAATACAATAATAGTAGGGGACTTTAACACTCCCCTCACTGAAATGGACAGATCATCCAAGCAAAAGATCAGCAAGGGAATAAAGGCCTTAAATGACACACTGGGCCAGATGGACATCACAGATATATTCAGAACATTTCATCCCAAAGCAACAGAATACACATTCTTCTCTAGTGCACATGGAACATTCTCCAGAATAGATCACATCCTCGGTCCTAAATCAGGACTCAACCGGTAACAAAAGATTGGGATCATTCCCTGCATATTTTCAGACCACAATGCTCTAAAGCTAGAACTCAACCACAAAAGGAAGTTTGGAAAGAACCCAAATACATGGAGACTAAACAGCATCCTTCTAAAGAATGAATGGGTCAACCAGGAAATTAAAGAAGAATTGAAAAAAATCATGGAAACAAATGATAATGAAAATACAACGGTTCAAAATCTGTGGGACACAACAAAGGCAATCCTGAGAGGAAAAGATATAGCAGTACAAGCCTTTCTCAAGAAACAAGAAAGGTCTCAGGTACACAACCTAACCCTACACCTAAAGGAGCTGGAGAAAGAACAAGAAAGAAACCCTAAGCCCAGCAGGAGAAGAGAAATCATAAAGATCAGAGCCGAAATCAATGAAATAGAAACCAAAAAGACAATAGAACAAATCAACGAAACTAGGAGCTGGTTCTTTGAAAGAGTTAATAAAATTGATAAACCCCTGGCCGGACTTATCAAAAAGAAAAGAGAAAGGATTCAAATAAATAAAATCATGAATGAAAGAGGAGAGATCACAACTAACACCCAAGAAATACAAACTGTTATAAGAACATACTATGAGCAACTCTACGCCAATAAATTTGACAATCTGGAAGAAATGGATGCATTCCTAGAAACATATAAACTACCACAACTGAACCAGGAAGAAATAGAAAGCCTGAACAGACCCATAACCAGTAAGGAGATTGAAACAGTCATTAAAAATCTCCAAACAAACAAAAGCCCAGGGCCAGACGGCTTCCTGGGGGAATTCTACCAAACATTTAAAGAAGAACTAATTCCTATTCTCCTGAAACTGTTCCAAAAAATAGCAATGGAAGGAAAACTTCCAAACTCATTTTATGAGACCAGCATCACCTTGATCCCAAAACCAGACAAGGATCCCACCAAAAAAGAGAGCTATAGACCAATATCCTTGATGAACACAGATGCAAAAATACTCAACAAAATACTAGCCAATAGGATTCAACAGTACATTAAAAAGATTATTCACCATGACCAAGTGGGATTTATTCCAGGGCTGCAAGATTGGTTCAACATCCACAAATCAGTCAATGTGATACAACACATCAATAAAAGAAAGAACAAGAACCATATGATACTCTCAATAGATGCTGAAAAAGCATTTGACAAAGTACAGCATCCCTTCCTGATCAAAACTCTTCAAAGTGTAGGGATAGAGGGCACATACCTCAATATCATCAAAGCCATCTATGAAAATCCCACCGCAAATATCATTCTCAATGGAGAAAAACTGAAAGCTTTTCCGCTAAGGTCAGGAACACGGCAGGGATGTCCATTATCACCACTGCTATTCAACATAGTACTAGAGGTCCTAGCCTCAGCAATCAGACAACAAAAGGAAATTAAAGGCATCCAAATCGGCAAGGAAGAAGTCAAATTATCACTCTTCGCAGATGATATGATACTATATGTGGAAAACCCAAAAGACTCCACTCCAAAACTGCTAGAACTTATACAGGAATTCAGTAAAGTGTCAGGATATAAAATCAATGCACAGAAATCAGTTGCATTTCTCTACACCAACAGCAAGACAGAAGAAAGAGAAATTAAGGAGTCAATCCCATTTACAATTGCACCCCAAACCATAAGATACCTAGGAATAAACCTACCCAAAGAGGCACAGAATCTATACTCAGAAAACTATAAAGTACTCATGAAAGAAATTGAGGAAGACACAAAGAAATGGAAAAATGTTCCATGCTCCTGGATTGGAAGAATAAATATTGTGAAAATGTCTATGCTACCTAAAGCAATCTACACATTTAGTGCAATTCCTATCAAAGTACCATTCATCTTTTTCAAAGAAAAGGAACAAATAATTCTAAAATTTATATGGAACCAGAAAAGTCCTCGAATAGCCAAAGGGATATTGAAAAAGAAAGCCAACGTTGGTGGCATCACAATTCCGGACTTCAAGCTCTATTACAAAGCTGTCATCATCAAGACAGCATGGTACTGGCACAAAAACAGACACATAGATCAATGGAACAGAATAGAGAGCCCAGAAATAGACCCTCAACTTTATGGTCAACTAATCTTCGACAAAGCAGGAAAGAATGTCCAATGGAAAAAAGACAACCTCTTCAATAAATGGTGCTGGGAAAATTGGACAGCCACATGCAGAAAAATGAAATTGGACCATTTCCTTACACCACACACAAAAATAGACTCAAAATGGATCAAGGACCTCAATGTGCGAAAGAAATCCATCAAAATCCTTGAGGAGAACACAGGCAGCAACCTCTTCGACCTCAGCTGCAGCAACATCTTCCTAGGAACAACGCCAAAGGCAAGGGAAGCAAGGGCAAAAATGAACTATTGGGATTTCATCAAGATCAAAAGCTTTTGCACAGCAAAGGAAACAGTTAACAAAATCAAAAGACAACTGACAGAATGGGAGAAGATATTTGCAAACGACATATCAGATAAAGGACTAGTGTCCAGAATCTATAAAGAACTTAGCAAACTCAACACCCAAAGAACAAATAATCCAATCAAGAAATGGGCAGAGGACATGAACAGACATTTCTGCAAAGAAGACATCCAGATGGCCAACAGACACATGAAAAAGTGCTCCATAACACTCGGCATCAGGGAAATACAAATCAAAACCACAATGCGATATCACCTCACACCAGTCAGAATGGCTAAAATTAACAAGTCAGGAAATGACAGATGCTGGCGAGGATGCAGAGAAAGGGGAACCCTCCTACACTTTTGGTGGGAATGCAAGCTGGTGCAGCCACTCTGGAAAACAGCATAGAGGTTCCTCAAAATGTTGAAAATAGAACTACCCTATGACCCAGCAATCGCACTATTGGGTATTTACCCTAAAGATACAAACGTAGTGATCCAAAGGGGCACGTGCACCCGAATGTTTATAGCAGCAATGTCCACAATAGCCAAACTATGGAAAGAACCTAGATGTCCATCAACAGATGAATGGATCAAGAAGATGTGGTATATATACACAATGGAATACTATGCAGCCATCAAAAGAAATGAAATCTTGCCATTTGCGACAACATGGATGGAACTAGAGCGTATCATGCTTAGCGAAATAAGTCAAGCAGAGAAAGACAACTATCATATGATCTCCCTGATATGAGGAAGTGGTGATGCAACATGGGGGCTTAAGTGGGTAGGAGAAGAATCAATGAAACAAGATGGGATTGGGAGGGAGACAAACCATAAGTGACTCTTAATCTCACAAAACAAACTGAGGGTTGCTGGGGGGAGGGGGTTTGGGAGAAGGGGGTGGGATTATGGACATTGGGGAGGGTATGTGCTTTGGTGAATGCTGTGAAGTGTGTAAACCTGGTGATTCACAGACCTGTACCCCTGGGGATAAAAATATATGTTTATAAAAAATAAAAAAAGTATTAAAAAAAAAATTTAAAAAAAAAGCATAATCTCTGAAATTGTTGTTTCAAGAAATGGCTATATAAACATGTTACTTAGTAATAAGGAGATAAATTCTAGAAAGAACTAAAAGGATTGAAAGTTGTTGCCTCTGAAAGAACAGTGGGAAAGGAGGGTGAGATTTAGTAAGTTATCTTAGCCCTGTTTTTCCCCAAAGCAGATTCTGAAACAAGCATTTGGTACAAGTGGTTTATTTGGGAGATGAGTCCACAAAATACCTGCAGGCAAAGTCAGGGAGTAGGACAGGGGAAGAAGGGAAGCCAATACATGATGAATTAATGATCATGTTGCCCACTGTGGACAACTGGGACTCAATCTTTCTGGAAACCTCTGAGAGACTGTGTAGAACATACCTCAGAATTGTCTCTACTCATCCCTCCTCTGGCTGAGGGCTGCTCCTGGAGGCACTAACTACCTGGAACTTTATGCCTCCTCCATGCAGACACTAAGCACACTCCTATGGCCAGATAATATTTTCAAACAATCAAACACATGTGCTGAAGGTGGGAAGTCATCAGCATGTCCACTAAGACTTCGGATAATATCTGAGGTGAACTAAGTGGGTAGTTATGGAGCACCAAAAATGCTACCTGGACCAAAGTACCTTGGTACTGTATAAGCTACCACTGGTCTCTGAGGTTTTAAATGACACTGAGGGTTTCTAAAATAATCTCTAGTCAACCAACCAATATCCTCTATTTCCTCTGCAGTGATGCTCAATGAATACTGAATGTTTATATGCACTTTAAAAAATGACTTCATACTTCCATTCCCACAAATCAAGTAGTGTGCTTATGCAGTAGGGGTTGCTACCAAAGCAGTCTATGCCAGTTGTATTTGTCTGTGTTACACAACTTAGCTAAACAATTTGTAAACAAATGAAATAGGAATATTATGTAAACCAAAAAGATATGAAAACAAAAAATTATCTTAAAAATCTATGTGGGGAACATTAAACAAGAGAGACAAAAAACATTAGGGAGAAATATAGAAATCTGGAAGAGCTATTTTGATTTCAGCTTCTAAAAGTATGGCAACATAAGTATCTTTGAAAAGAGATACATAAGTATCTCTCTCTGCCCTGACCTGGAAAGAAAAAATTAAGCTCCCCTGACAATTGAACATGTGGATCTGGTAATCTTACACTGCCTTGTTGTAAAAGGAAGCTGGCCAAGCCCATGAGATTAAAATAAAATAATTGCAGTAAAATTAAATCATTTCAAGATTGGTTGTGTTCTCTGGTACCCAATCATCTGTTCAAAATAGAAAGCACCAATTAGAAATGCCAAACATCTCTGGAGAAAAACACTCTTAATCTACTCTAGTATTAATTCTAACAGTTCAAATTCAGATAATGTCTCAAAATGAAGTAAGAGAGAAAATAAGCATCAGACTTAGACACCCTACCCCAATACTTTAAGTATTGGAATTATTAAATATAGTTTACAAAATTATCATATATGAAATGTTCAAATATATATAATGATATTAAAAACAAGCAAGTCTGAAAATATTACCAAAACTGAACAATCAAGAATTCTTTTTAAATGAACATAGTTTAAAAATGAAAATTCTGGTCACCTGGGTGACTCAGTAGGTTAAGCATCTGCCTTCAGTTCAGGTCATGATCCTGACTCAGGTCCTGGGATTGAGCTCCAGGTCTGGCTTTCTGCTCAGCAGGGAGCCTGCTTCTCCCTCTCCCTCACCTGCTTCTCTGCCTGCTTGTGTGCTCTCTCTGTCTCTCTATGACAAATAAATAAATGAATAAATAAATAAATAATCTTCCTTAATAAATGAAACTTCTGGAAAAATATTTAATTGCTAATTCCTAAAGTAATAATCTCATTGCCTCACTGAAGAGAGAAATAGAGAACAGGAAGACAAAACTGAAGAAAATGCCCAGATTTCAGCATGGGGAATAAATGATACAGAAAATATGAAAGAGAGATAACAAGAAAGATAGAAGACCTAACTTTTCTCTAATCAGAGTTTCTGAAGGAGATAATAGAGACAATGAGAGAAAGGAAGTATTTGCCCTGATGATTCCTAAGCATTTTCCAGGATTAAGGAAAGACTTGAATCCCACAGATACAAAAGGACAATATTTACCAAGAAGAATAAAACAGACAAAAAGAAGATCTTAAAAACAAGTAGAGACAAAATAGAATTACCTACAAAGAAACCGCAGTTAGGCTTCTCTAGAGCCACAATGGAAGCCCAAAGACAGTGAAATGATATCTTCAAAAGATGAGAGAAAACAACTGTCAAAAAAGAATCTAAATTGGAGATCTCTCCCAGAATAAGGGTTATTACTAGAGAATTTTCATCTGAGTGACCCATATGTATGGGTCACTAAACAATGGGTCATTAAACATCTAATTGCCAAACATCTTTTCCTCTTATTGTCTTGTGAAATGTATTCCTTTTCTCTGAAATTCAGAGTTCTCTTTAGTTCAGAATGACATATATACCTCATTTTGCCTGTCTTTGGAATTTCCATGACTATACAAATCAACGAAACTAGGAGCATATATACATCTATTAGATTTTATTTTCTTCTGTTTAAAAAAACTCATTCTACCACTCTATCCAACTTATATAAATATTTCAAGTATGAGGGCTAATTCACAGATGACATGATATTATATATATAAAATTCTTAAGATTACACACACACACACACACACACACACACACACCCAGCAAGATAAGAAATCCACGCAGTTATGTTTCTATATGCTAAAAATCACGTTATGTTTATGTTTCTATACACTAAAAATGAACATCTGAAAAGGAAATTAAGAAAAAAATCCATTTACAATAGCATCAAAAACAATAAAATACTTGGGCATAAACTTAACCAAGGAGATGAAAACTTAAAAACTTCAATCTACAAAACATTGCTAAGAAAAAAGCAAGAAGACACCAATAAATGAAAAGACATCCTGTGTTCATGGGCTGGAAGACTTAATAGTGTTAAGATGTTTATACCCAGAGGGATCTATAGACTCAATGCAATCTCCATCAATGTCCCAATAATGATTATGGCAGAAATAGAAATCCTGAAATTCATATAGAACATCAGAAGATCTGGAATAGTCAAAACAATCTTGAAAAGCAACAAATCTGGAAAGACTCACAATTACCAATTTCAAAACTCACTGAAGGCTACAGTGACTGAACCACATGGTACTCACATGAAGACAGACACATAGATCAATGGAATAGAATAGAGAACCCAGCAATAAACTCTTGCATATATGGTCAAATGACTTTTGACAAGGGTGTCAAAGACATTCAATGGGCAAAAAACAGACTTTCAACAAATGGTATTGGGAAAATTAGGTATCTGCGTGCTAAAGAGTAAAGTTAGATCCTTATCTTATACCCTATAAAAAATTAACTCAAAGGGGATTGAAGTTCTTCAATCTGTAAAATTTTTAGAAGAAAATATAGGGGGGAAACTTCAAGACATTGGATTTAGCAATAATTTCATGGCTACAATACCAAAAGCACGCAAAATATATACAATTCCCAACCAGGTTAACATAAAAACCTCACACTGAAGGCTTATTTATTTATTCAGTTCCTATTCCAATATCACTATCTGTGGCAACTGATCACCTCTTTTTTTTTTTAATAGTGTAGACATCACTGTCTTTTTTTATTTCTTTATTTTTATTTTATTTTTTCAGTGTTCCAAGATTCATTGCTTATGCACCATACCCAGTGCTCCATGCAATTCATGCCCTTATTTTTTTTTTCTTTAAAGATTTTATTTATTTATTTGACAGAGAGAAATCACAAGTAGATGGAGAGGGAGGCAGAGAGAGAGAGAGGGAAGCAGGCTCTCCATGCTGAGCAGAGAGCCCGATGTGGGACCCAATCCCAGGACCCTGAGATCATGACCCGAGCCGAAGGCAGCGGCTTAAACCACTGAGCCAGCCAGGCACCCCTAGTTCATGCCCTTCTTAATAGCCACCACCAGCCTTACCCATTTCCCCCTCCAAAACCCTCAGTTTGTTTCTCAGAGTCTGCAGTCTCTCGTGGTTTGTCTTCCCCTGCGATTTCCCCCAATTCGCTTTTCCTGTCCTTATCCTAACGTCCACAATGTTATTCCTTATGCTCCACAAGTAAGCAAAACCATATGATAATTGACTTTCTCTGCTTGATTTATTTCACTCAACATAATCTCCTCCAATCCCATGCATGTTGATTACTTGTTTCTTAAATTGTCACTAAAGCAAATTTGATGTGAAACACACTTTTGGACCAGTTTTTTAAAATTAAAATATAAATGATACATAGATAGATCAATTGCATATGGCCCAAGAAGGTGATAAGCAAAGTGAAAAGAGTATGAGAATGACCACGATGCCTTCCCATCTATCATTTTTTAAACCTTCTTTGAGAGTGGCAAGAATACAATGAAATGTTTTCTTCCTTTAGATAACTGCACATGTGCAGACACACAGCCTCAGTGTGGGGGGTGGATAGGGAGTGGTGGGGACTGGGGTGAAATTGAGCACACATGCTTCTTCAAGAGGGGCACAGTTCTCAGCTAAACAGTTCATCATGGCCACCTGGAAGCAAAGGCCTGGAGTCTGTAGCTCTTCTGATCTCTCCATAAAAAGCAGAAATCCATATTCTCATGTAAAAATCAAACTATTTTTCACTGTAGTTCAAAGTTTTGTTTAAAGACACTTTGCAACAAACAAAACATTTGTGGAACCTGGCTGGGAGCTGAGGGCTGCATCTGGGAAAAAACATCCCTACCAGGTGATATCTGAAAGATCGTCCTGTATCACACACACCTGTACAGACACACACTCCTCTACTAACATCACAACAAAGCCCCTATCACCTTATCCGTCAAGTGTCTGCTGAAAACCTCAGAATATTGTTGCCATCCTGTCATTGAAAACTTTACAACTGTATACTTTACAGGGGTGAATTTTATGGTGCATGAATTATACCTCTAAAAAACTAAAATTTTTATTTTTAAAAAATCCAAACATGTTCAAATCTAACCACAAACTTGAGGAACTCAGGTGCCTTCTGCCAACCATAGTAATGCAACATCCAGGACTTCAATCTTTCCTTCTAATGTCACATAGTACAGAGTTAATTCTCAGTTTCCATTAATTACTGATTTTTTCCAGATAATACTTGTTAAAGAAGAATTAATACTATTGTTTAAGAACAAATACTGCCCAAATGCAGTCTTTAGTGGGATTGTAATCAGCTTTACCCACTTTCTATCTAATCTGATTGAAGCAGATTTTGTATGAAGTCTTTTTTTCTTTTTTTTAATTTTGTTGCTATTAAAGGTCACCTATTTGAATCTGTCTGAAACTCTTAAGTTCCTGGGATCAATTTATAAGTTCATAGATGACCTGACCAGGGATTGAATTACTATACTTTTAATTAAAATAGGGAAAAAAGGGGGAGATAAAGGAGGAAGAGAGAAAGAGATACATTTTCACATATAGAAGGAATCTATGGGGGAGATGGGTGTTGCACTATTGAATATACTGTATCCTATTTTCCCCAGCTCTGTGTTATAAGTCTGTTCATCATAATGCCTTTTGACCCTCTGCACTTACTCCATCATAATTATCCTTTAACACTCTTATAAATGAACTTTTATCTCATCTTCCATTAATTCTCCAGAACATGCAAAGCCATCTAACATAAAGTGTTTAACCCTTCCATGGTCTTCCTGTTCACAGAGGCAAGAAGGAAATTCCCATCATACTCCCGTGTGGACATGAAGATGAGTTGCAACCACCTGCCTCTCCTCCCAATGCCAAGGAGAAATTCACAACTTGTATGGGGAGTCCAGTGAGTGTCAGTGCAAAGTGAACAACTTTTTAAAAATTTTTAAAGAGAAAGGAAGTCTTCCTTTCCAGTAAGGAAAGCTTCCCAGGGTATACAATCTTCACAAAGAAGAGAGTGCTCAGGGGAAGGAACATTTGGTTCAGGGTTATATATGTTTTTTACATAAAGGGTTATAAGTCATCATAAAAGTTAGACTTTATCTTGTGTTTTTAGCATGTACAAGGTTGTAGGACTTGACTTTTATGGGAGTCAGGGAAGTATTTTTTTTTCTTATTTTATGTTTGGAATGCTCCTTTTTGCTTGTTTTGCTTTAAAAGCAGACATACAATGTGTGCTCGGAGCTGAAATAGAGGCCATGCTTTGAGATTTTGCCCAGTTATTTTGACTGTGGTAAATGTTAACATATAGCTCCCCTGGGAACCCAGAAACAGGGCCTATGAACATTAAATGTTGAACATTCCTTTATCATGAGTGAGGAAGACCTCCTGGCATCAGGTGTGGGGAAGTCTGGATAGGAGAGCTAAGAACTGGGATTCTCAGTCCCAAAGCACAGCCCTAGGAGCAGGGCCACTTCAGGGCTGCAGTGGTCCCAAGATGGAATGTATTGATCCATGGAGGGTGGAGACATGCCCTTGCCTTCATAATATGTGGGGAAACTCAAGTTTAGACTCCAAGCAACTCAGATGGTGGTAGGACAAAAGCTCTAGGCCAGGCTGACTGGAGTGCCCACTCTGCAAGTGGAGCTTTGCAACCCCCAGCAGCTGATGTCACCCCTCACAGCCTTCATCAGTGTCCTCATCTGTAAAATGAGAGCAGACTCATGTATTCCATGGGTGATGGTAAGAACAGAAGGAATGAAGTGTTAAGACATAAGACAGTGAGTTCAAAATGGAGTCACTTATGCTCAGCTCCATATCACCAAACCAAGACCTAACCTAATTACAGCTTCACCTCTCCCAGAAATGGATCTTAAGCCAATCAGTTCAGAATTGCCTGATCAGCCCTAGCTGGGTATATGCCTGACACAACCCTGCCATCCCCTGCAGGAAAGTAACTTTGTAATAACCAACCTACTTTTCACCTTCTATAACTTCTTTGCTCTTGCTCCCTCCTTCCTAAAAGCCTTTCATTTTGTGCAGCTCCTCTGAGTTCCTTTTTATTTGCTGGATTGGGTGCTGCCCTGTTCAAATTTATGTTTGCTCAAATAAACTCTTAAAACCTTTAATATGTCTCCTTTATCTTTTAACACAGGGCAAGTAGAAGATACCCAGTAATACTCACCAGCCAGACCCCCTCTGTACCCGTACATGCTGAAGGTGCTTTCTCTATCAACAGAGAAAAGAGGAAGAGGTAAAATAGAATGAGAGCACTTATTTGGGGTCCCAGAACTACAATTTGGGGAACACTGATAAGGGGAGCAACCCAAATTTCATCCCCTAGGGAACAAAAGTAAGTCAAGGATTTATTTTTTATTTTTTCAGATTTTTATTTACTCATTTGAGAGAGGGAGAGGGTACATGAGCCATGGAGAGGAGCAGAGGGAGAAGCAGGCTCCTTGCTGAGCAGGGAGCCTGACATCAGGCTCCATTCCGATCCTAGGACTCTAGGATCATTACTGGAGCTGAAGGCAGATGCTTAACCAGCTGAGCTACACAGGCACCCCAAGTCAAGGATTTTCAAAAGACAAAAGAAAGGCTTGTATGTGTTGTTTACAAAGAATTTTGATTGGTGGTGTTGACACAAAACTAACCTTGGCCAAATATGATTGATCGCTAAGGTTAACACTAAGCAAACTCTCTCACTATGGCAACTTGCAGGTGTTCTGGCACAGTCCCTGGAATATTTGCTGTTTGGCACAGGTCAGAGTTCAAGATTCCACGTGGTGAGGATGTGCATGAGGACCATTTCTTTAATGGCCTCGTGGTGCCATTTTAAAACCAGTTGATATAAGTGACTCCATTTCATTTCTCCTTTCACTCTGTGAATACCTGTAAGTTTGCCCAGCGTGTTTTATCTGGCCTAGGCACATACCCAACTACTAGGAGTGCCAGAGAGTTAATGGTCCCAGAAATAGCCCCCACTTCTCTGCTCCCTGGCTGGGGTTTCCTAGAATCACAAGTAACACTAAGCTATGGCTTTTTTGTCCTGGGCCCATCTTCCCTTCCTCACCAACACTGAGCCCTGCAAATTTCCTCTACTCTATTTTCCAGCTTCACATCTGGTTTGCATCTCCTGTGTAACCACTGACCAAAAGCCTTGATCAACCCACTTACCTTGGTCACCACCAAGTGAACTGCTCTGCTCATTGGAGAGGCTGAAAATATCTTCCACCACCTTATTTTGGTGGTCTTTCTCCAGGTCAGTGCAGCCACTAATGAGAGTGCACAACCCCTGCCCCCAGGGAGTTGGAGAAACCAGCATGGCTCAGAATGGATGTTCTGGACTGGGGTCCACAGAAGCAGAATGAAGACAGGATTCACATGTGTGCTGTTCATTGAGGGATAAAACTTAGAAAGGAGTGAAGAAGCAGGGCAGGGAAAGGAAAAAAGCAAGAACGTGATTTCAGATGAAGTCTGGCTCCAGCCTAATCCCACAAGAGCACTGGAGCCCGGACCATGCTATTGAGATAGGTAGCAATGGATTTATTTGTACTCCCATGGCCCCCACCCCAGCCAGGCAGTCAGAGGCTATAAGTATCCAGGCCCCAGGGGTAAGAGGCAGCAGCTCCAGGCCAGGCAGCTTCAACACCCCAGAAGTTTCCAGAGGCAGGTGGCAGGACTGAGACCCAAGCCCCCAGAGCAGCTGGGAAGACACATCTTCTGACCATAAAATGAGATCCCTGGGTCTCTGGGCAGAACACCAAAAATATCTGTTATAATAGTTTAGATGTTCAGAGAGTAAGCGAGAACTTGTCTGGGGATGCTGAAGGTCTGGAAGGCTCCAGAAGATTCAAAAGCATCAGATATCAAAATCAAGTTTCTGATTCAAATCAATTCATATCAAATTCAAATCAAAGTTTTTGATTCAACTGTTCTGTTCATATGAAAACATTGCTTACAAAGGATTAAATACAAATAAATTACATTTAGTTATACAGTTAATGAACCCAATCCTATTGAAAATGTTAAACCTCATGAAAGTAGGACTGTTCCAGGAAACCCCAAGCAGCTGTGACTACCTGAGTGGCAAGAGGCTTCCATGGAGAACCTGGGAAATGTTCATGAGAGGGGCACCTGTCTGGAGGGCTGTGACATCAGTGATTTCTAGTGCAGCTCCCTGCTGAACCCAGGGGCTCCCTCCCTTCAATCATTGGCCACCACTCCTTCCCATAGACAAACCTCAGAGAAACCATACTTTCTCCCACCTTGAACCATGTGCACATGTTCCCACCACTGGATATACCCTCCTCTTTCTCACTGGCCAACACCCTTGCATGGTTTCAGCTTCAGCCCAGAGTCCCCTCCTTAAGAAAGCCTCCTCCAGTCCAGCTGAGCAAGGCACCTTCCTCTAAGACCCCTTCTACACAGAGATTCTCCTAATCAGATGCTGTGGGATCATGAATACCCTGCGGGGGCAGGCTGGTGTGATGATGGAGACAATGACCACCATAGGTTTATGCTCCATACGAGCTATGTGCACTTTAAGCAGTTCACTCAACCTTATTGAGCTCCAGTTTCCTTCTCTATAAAATGGAGATAATAAATGTACCCTTTTTTGATAGGCAGTCACACCTCATTCCATTGGGCATTACTTTATTGCACTTCACAGATAAATACATTTTTTACAAATTGAAGGTTTGTGGCAACCCTGAATCAAGCAAGTATATTGGCACCATTTTCCAATAGTATTGCTCTCTTTGTGTCTGTGTCACATTTTGGTGATTCTCACAATGTTTCAAACTTTTTAATTATTACTGTATTTGTTATGGTGGTCTGTGATCAGGGATTATACCTGCAGAAGGCTCTGATTGTGGTTAACACTTTTTGACAATAAAACATTTTTTAATTGAGGTAAATACTGGGTTTTTTTTTAGACAAAATACTCCCTGAACAGACTACAGTATAACGTAAACACAACTTTTATAAGCACTAAGAAGCCAAAAAATTCATTTCACTTTTTTTATTGCAGTGTTCTGGAACAGAATATCTGTAATATCTACAACATATGCCTGTATATGGTTATACTGCTGTTGGTAGTCTATTTAGCACAATGCCTGGATGTTCCAGACGTGGTCTAGATCATGTAAATGACTGTTAAACATTATAGAATGGAATAAAAATCACTAAAGGTATCTAAGACTCCCATTTGCAAAAGCTAAAATACAGAACTAAGAAGAAAAAAGTTGTTAAAAGTTTTATAAGTTAGCAAGTGTTATAGCTCAGGTAGGTAATCGTGTCCTGGACTTGAGTTACTCAGCACCACAACCACCACTCTGCTATTATTTACTGTGTTTCATGCATGTAGATAATGGCTTCAAGCCTTTGAAAGCTTCACAGAGAGCCCTCTTTCCAGCTCAGCCTGTGTTCACCCCACATCTTATCACCTGGGGCATTCCTATAAAAAATGGAGTGCAAAGAGTTGGCAAACACCTTGGAAAGTCCAAACAAGTGATGACAAAGAGAAATACAAATTGGAAAACCCAGATTATAGTCCTAACCTCATGGTTCACTGTCCAGCCCTTCTCTGGTTTCCATTTTGATCAGTAAAAGGGAAGTTAAATTATATTTGTACACTTTGTATTTTAACTTTATTTTTGAAAAAGAAATAAATGAGATGGTTCAAGCTTAAAATTACAAAAGGAAATTCTTTGATAATCTCCCTCCCACCCCAACACCATTTGTGCATATTTCCAGAGGTAGTTCATGCACTTACTAACAAATGTATGGGTCATTTTATTCATACAAACTTCCCACATCATGCATTTTTCACTCACAATACACCATGGATTGTGCCATGCCAGTTCACAAGTATGTGTTGTTCATTTTTTTATATTAAATATTTTCACATTTCTTCTTTTTATAATTTTAATTTTATTTTTTTCAGTGTTCCAAGACTGATTGTTGATGCAGCACACCCAGTGCTCCTTGCAATACAAACCCTCCTTACTACCCGCCACCAGGATCACCAAACCACCCAACCCCCCCTCCAAAACTGGCAGTTTGTTTCTCAAAGTCCACTGTCTCTCATGCTTTGTCTCCCCCTCCAATTTTCCCCAACTCACTTGTCCTCAACTTCTCCCAATGTCCTCCGTGTTATTCCTTATGCTCCACAAGTAAGTGAAACCATATGATAATTGACTCTTCTTGACTTATTTCACTCAGCATAATCTCCTCCAGTCCCGTGCATGTTGGTACAAAAATTGGGTATTCATCCTTTCTAATGGAGGCATAATACTCCATTGTATATGTGGACCATATCTTCTTTATCCATTCATCTGTTGAAGGGCATCTTGGTTCTTTCCACAGTTTGGTGACTGTGGCCATTGCTGCTATGAACATGGCAGTACAGATGCCCTTCTTTTCACTACATCTGTATCTTTGGGGTAAAAACCCAGTAGTGCAATAGCAGGGTCATAGGGCAGCTCTATTTTTAACTTCTCAAGGAATCTCCACACTATTTTCCAAAGTGGCTGCACTAGCTTGCATTCCTGCCAACAATATAAGAGAGTTCCCCTTTCTCTGCATCCTCTCCAACACACGTTGTTTCCTGTCTTGCTAATTTTGGCCATTCTAACTGGTGTAAGTTGGTATCTCAATATGGTTTTGATTTGAATCTCCCTGATGGCTAATAATTATGAACATTTTTTCATATGTCTGTAAGCCATTTGTATGTCTTCTTCGGAGAAGTGTCTGTTAATGCCTTCTACCCATTTTTTGACATGATTATCTGTTACGTGTGTTGAGTTTGAGGATTTCTTTATAGATCTTGGATATCAGCTCTTTGTCTGAAGTGTCATTTGCAAATATCTTCTCCGATCCCATGAGTTAAAATGTCTATACTGCCTAGAGCAATCTATACTATATTGGGATGGCAGTCAATGCCATCCCAATCAAAATTTCACTGGCCTTTTTCAAATAGTGAGAACAAATAATCTGAAAATTTGTATGGAACCAGAAGAGACCCCAAATTGCTAAGGAAATGTTGAAAAAGAAAAACAAAACTGGGGGCATCACATTGCCTGATGTCAAGCTTTACTACAAAGCTGTGATCACCAAGACAACATGGTACTGGCACAAAACAACAACAACAACAACAACAACAACCATATAGAATGGTGGAATAGAATAGAGGGCCCAAATATGGACCTGCAACTCTATGGTCAAATAATCTTAGACAAAGTAGGAAAAAAATATATAGTGGAAAAGAAACAGTCTCTTCAATAAATGGCATTGGGAAAATTGGACAGCTATGTATAGAACAATGAAACTTGACCACTCTCTTACACCATACACAAAGATAAACTTGAAATGGATAAAAAACCTCAACGTGAGGAATCTATCAAAATCCTACAGGAGAATGTAGGTGATGAGGGAGCAGGAGGCTGGCTGAGGACAAAGCAAAAGCTGGCGCCTTGCACCCCCTCTCCATCTGCTCCCCTCCATATGTGTAGCATTCCTCAGGCACCCCTGACTGCCATAAAATGATAAATAGTTAACTTGCTGAGATCACAATCCTGCAAGACAGGAGTCTCCCTTGGTTTGCAAATGTCCTTGAGATTACAACAAAGAAGTTACCTTATCAATAGCCCAATTTCCAAAGACACAGAACCCAGTTCCTCAAGCCCTAATGTCACCCTCCCCTCCATAAAAAACCGAAGGAAAAGTAAATAAAGTTAAATTTCTTCTAAACCTAAATCTCATTAACAAGGATGCTTGATAGCAGGAATGTAACATTCCACCAGACTTCCAATTGTCTTTACTTGATAGCAACTAAGCCTTCAATATCCTGATAGTATTCTTTGCCCCAATAGCCCTTCTGAACACCCCTTTGTCCTCACCTACCCAACTCCTGTGTATATAACCAACCACTCCTCACAACCCGGGGCAGCAGCAGCTCTTCCTGCCCACGGGTCCTGTCCCCGTGCTTTAATAAACCACCATTTTGCACCAAAGATGTCTTAAGAACTCTTTCTTTAGTCGTCAGCTCCGAACCTCACCCCACCGAACCTGACTTAGGTTCTGGGACTTCATCTTCCCTATCACCCACAGCAACTTTTTTCAAGACATGTCTCTAAAGGCAAATGAAACAAAAGTGAAAATGAACGTTTGGGACTTCGTCAAGATCAAAGGCTTCTGCACAGCTTCTGTTGTGCCCAAATTCCGAGACCCCCCTAAAGATGACCACCAGAGTCCAGAGTCAAAGCCAAACAGCAAGGGTTGTTTATTACGAATTCGAACCCAGACCTCCGCGCACTCCTTGCCGGTGATGCTAAGAGGTCCTGAGCTCAGGATCACAGCACCTTTTATACACTATTTGGGGAGGCAGGGACTTAGCATACATCATAGTATCTCGTAACAAATCTCTACATACTGCAGGAAAATCAAACAGCAACTCTATAATATGACTGGTGCACTACAGAGTGGGAAAAAGCTGAGAATAGATTATTGGTTAGATCAAAGGGCTGTCATTCTTCAAACTGCTCGGTTGGCACCGCTAGGGTATGTGTCACCTCAGGATTGGCCGGGGTCTCCCTGTCAAGCTGCAGGGTGCCAGATGGTTATTATCTCCCGTACCCAAAGCTGGGTGGTGGGTCCGGGAGCAGTCACTTTGTCATGTCCAATTTTGGGTGGGGGTTTCTCTGGCATCAGATGGCTGTTATCTCTCAGCCCAGAGCCGGGTGGGGGTCCGGGAGTGGCCACTCTGCTAGGTTCGATTCTGGGCAGGGGTTGTGTGGTTACAGAGTGCCTACAGAAAGTTTGCTGGTAATTTTCCATCTCCTCATGGGTTAGCAAGCGAAGGTACAGAAGCAGAAATAGCGGTTATGGTTATAATTTAGGCATCTCAGAAACTCATTTATTTTTGTTTTACGTGGCAGAGTCTCTGACTAGAGGGAGGCACTATAATTTTAGATAGCTTTTTAGGTTCCCTTCTAGCTCTGAAAATCCAAGTCACCCATTCAAACCTGCCTGTTGGCCTGCCCCAAGTGGGCAACAGGAAGTCTGCCACCCAGGAAGGCTCACTTCTCTGACCAGAAGGTGCTTTGGGAAGGACCTCTCCTCTTCACCAGCCCAGTCCTCTATTCAGAACTAAGACTGCTATTGTGGGGCCAGGTAGTGTGTTGGCAGCAAACCAGGCCTGAAAAGGTTTATCTCTATAGGTGAGCTAATACATGAGAGCTGGAGGCTTCCCTTACCAATCATTGGGACTCAGTGACTTAATCCCTTTTCCAGAAAATGCCTGACCCCAAAGGACAGCCTCTGTCTTTCCCCAAAGCTGGTCTGGCCTCTTGTGCCAGAATGATTTCCCACCAGTCTGGTTCATCCCCTAGGGGGGAAAAAAAAAAAGATGAAGAAGAAGAAGAGAATTGAATGCTGAAGACAAAAGAGTCTGTGTCCTCCTTGGAACTCCTCATCCAGCTACAAAGTTATGTAAGAGTTGGCCCACAGTATTGTAATGGCTGCCATAGTATGCAAGGGGGAGGCTTGAGCCCACCACAGGCATGCTGATGACCTTTCCTCATCCTGGGGGCAGGCCAAGGGGTAGGGTCCTCACAGGCAGGTAGGTAAAGCAGAGCAATCAAAGCAAACTGAGCCAAAATCACACACAGATGTTGGTATTGTATGCTGATTGGAGTAATACAGAGATCAAGGACAGTTGAAATCATCAAATGCCTGTGAAGGTGATGAGGGAGCAGGAGGCTGGCTGAAGACAAAGCAAAAGCTGGCACCTTGCACCCCCTCTCCATCCGCTCCCCCTCAGTAATATGTGTAGCATTCCTCAGGCACCCCTGATGGCCATAAATGATAAACAAATAGTTAACTTGCAGAGATCACAATCCTGCAAGACAGGAGTCTCCCTTGGTCTACAAATGTCCTAGAGATCTAGAAACAAGGAAGTTACCTTATTAATAGCACAATTTCCGGAGGCAAATAACTCAGTTCCTCAAGCCCTAATGTCTCCCTCCCCACCATAAACAAAACTGAAGGAGGCTGAGTTAGAAGGAAATGTAAATATAGTTAAATCTCTTCTAAACCTAAATCTCACTAACAAAGACGATTGATAGCAGGATTGTGACATCCCACCAAGAATCTCCCAACTATCTCGATGTTAATGACTGGCCTAAAGACAACATTGATCAAGCCAGCAAGGGCAAGGCCTCCGGTAGGCCTCCGATATCCTGGCACCTTGTAGGTCCTCTTTAGCATATGAAAACTCCGTTGAAACCTCCTTTCCCCTCACTTTCCCCCAACCGCAGAGTACATAACCTCACAACCCAGGGCAGCAGCTCTTTCTGCCCAGGGGTCCTGTCCCCGTGCCTTAATAAACCACCATTTTTCACCAAAGATGTCTCAAGTATTCTTTCTTGGTCATCAGCTCCGGATCTCAGCCCACCAAACGTCACCTAAGTTCTAGAACTTCATCAAAGGGAGGGTGACGGGGAGAACCCCCCAGCAAATTGTATAACAGAGTACCACACAGTTGAATGATATAAAAGAGAAGTAATCATTTATTACCTCATCATTTCTATGAGTCAGGAATTCACTAGGTGGTTCTGGGTCTCTCACAAGGCTACAGTCGATGTCTGCCTGGACTGCCATCACCTGAAGGCTTGGCTGGAACTGGAGGGTCCCCTCCCACTGGGCTGCTGAGAGTGCTGGCTGTGGGATGGGCCTCTCCCATGGGCTGCTTGAGCATCCTTAGGGCACAGTGGCTGGCTTCCCTCAATGTAAGCCATCAAAGAGAACAAGATAGAAGTTGCAATGCTTTTTCTGTCTGGGTAGTTTGGAGGCCAGCCGTGATTCTGCGTGGGAGGGACTGCAGGAGAGTGTGGCTTGCAGGAGGCAAGGATCCCTGGCAGCCATCTTGGAAACAGGCCACCACAGACAGAGATGTGGCAGCCTACAGAAACAGGAAATCCTGAGCCCCCATGTCAAGTTCATGATGTAATATCCCAGAGTTGTCCTTTATAGTTCTCTTTGTGTTATATACCGTGTGTGTGTATGGGGAGGGTGGGTTATGAGATGGATTTAATTTCACAAGAAATGTAATTTCATTTCGTGGTTGTTGTTTTTTTTTTCATAACCTCTATGTAGTGTATCAAACTCCTTTTTCATTTATCAACATGTCTTGGACATCATTCCATGCGTATGTATATAATAAGCCTACCTCATTATTTTTAACTGCTGAGTGGCATTCCATACCTTAGATGTACCATGGTTGTGACCATTTGCCTAATGAAGGCAATTTGGTTGTTTGCATTTTTCCTATTACTAACAGTGATAAACTTTGTATATGCATCTTTGTACAACATTTACTTTTATGTAGTTTGTCATTTCAGTGTATATTTATATACACATGTATATATATATATGTATACATATTTATATATAAAGTCTTCAGTTGTCATTTCTTAATTTTATTGTGTTGTGATCAATGTGCCCTATATTATGGTTTCCATTTTTTTTTTGTACTTTTAAAAGTTTACTTATTTTATAGAGAAAGAGAGAAGGGGCAGAGGGAGAGGGAGAGATTCTCCAGCAGACTCCCTGCTGAATGAGGAGCAGGACACAGGGTTCGATCCCACAACCCTGAGATCATGACCTGAGCCAAAAGCAAGAGTTGGACGTTTAACATCCTGAGCCAAATGTTCCTATGTTTTGTATTTCATATTTCTAACAGGTTTTTGCTGGTCTGATTCTGTTGTGTATTTTTTCTAATGACTCTTAGTCATGGTGATTTCTTTCCTTGTGTGGCTTTGTATTTTCACTGAAAGCACACATTTCTTCAAATTTTATCTTAAGAAACTCCCTGAGGTTTGGGTTTAAAATACAAACCTCAAGAGAAGATTATACTTGCTTCTGCTAGGTGTCTGGGAGCACTACCAACCTGAGACCACTCCAACCTGAGACCACTTCAAACTAAACTATTAGCTTGAGGATTTTCCAGTCTACACAGGTAGTCTGAACTCTAGACCCAAACAGTACTAAGAGCCGGCTGTGGTTACACATTACTGGAGAAAACTCTGTGCTCACCCCCTACCTCTCCTTCTATCCAAAACCAAAGCTAAGAAGGTGAGTTGTGGGAGTGGTTTGCTCTTTCAATGACTATGTTTTTTGAGGGTTAAGTAGGAGGGATCTCTGGTCTGACTTCCTTCTTTGTGGGAGCCTTCTTTGTTCGCTGCCAGCTGCACTAGTGGCCCACTGAAACAATTGTTCTAGGCCACTCACAGACCCCACCAAAAAAGCAGAAAAAAAAGAAGAGTGACAGGAATGTTTATGAATTGGCTCTTAAATAAAATCCCAGCTCTAGGAACCATCTACAGACTTCATGACCTTCACCAGCCTTAAGATCACTCACTGGCCTGTTCTCTTCTGTACCACAATCATTGGTCTAAAGCAAGGATGGGAGGACATGAGGACACGAGGAACCAGATCCAAACAGAGAAGTGTGGCATAGCACAAGGCTGAGTTGCTCTTCTTCTTGTCCAACCCTGGAGCAGTCCAAGAGCCCTCTAGTCATCTTTGAGCCAACCTAGCTTAAGGGCTAAGATTCTTGCCCTTGGATGGAAAAGAACCAGAACAGGCCAAGCCAAAGTCTGTCCCCACAGATCCATTTCTCACTGGGCTCACAGTGGCAGAGCTCAGGACAGTTCCTTATTACTCTTTGCTCAAGGGGAGATGTCTCCGGTCCTTGCCTGAGTTTCGGCGCCTTTTTCGACTTAAAAAACTCTCTAGCTTCTTGCTGTGTTTCAGCTCCTTGAACTTCTCAGCTAGGACCAACTGGCGCTGCTCAGATTTCTTCAGGAAGTATGGCCGCTGGCCCTGCTGGGCCCGAGCCCTCTGCTCCTGCTTCAGGGCCAGGCGCAGCTCCTGTTGCCGCTTGCATTCCTGCTGTGCCCGTTCTTGCTGCTCCATCCTCTGAAGCAGCTGCTGCAGTTTCTCCTGCTCCTGCCCAGAACGGTGCTTCTTCAACTGCTTTTTCACCTACTCTTTCTCTTTGGCTAGGATGTCATTCAGGAATTCATAGGTTTGTCAAACACCTCAGGATTATATTCTCCTGAAAGATCATCAAAGCGGGGATCCCGGGCTACCTTCTTACTGATGGGGACAACTTGATGCAAAAATGGCACCCGGACCTTGGCTGACATTTCCAGAGGCCTGTGCTTATCTGCAACACACGCATTTTGGACACGTGGTCTAGAACCTTGCTTCTTAGGACTGTTTCCAGCTGCCAACTGTATGTCTCAGTCCCCACTTGGCTCTGCAATTCCAACAGCTCTTCAAATGACATGTTAGATGTGTCTACTGACGCCTCCCCAGCAACCCATGCGTCTCCTGATCGTACTTTTACACACGGTCTTCTCCCTGCAGAAAACCCGCATCCTCCTTTTCAGAAACTGCCCGGGATCTGCTAACCCAGGAAGCGCCCCCTCACTTCCCAAAGCGTCGGCGGCTCCTTCAGAGAACTTCCCAGTCTCACGGTGACTGCACCACCCCCTGGCCTTCGCGCCCCGCTGTCCCTCGGCTCCGAACCGGGCCCTCACCCTTCTGCAGGCCCCCGGCGTCCTCCCCGCCGCCCCAGCCACCGCGAGGAGGTCTGGCGGCCGCCGCCACACTCTGACAATTTCTTTATGGCTTAACACACACCCAGTTTCTGTGACCATGCTGGGTATGGCTGAAAATAATGTAGATTCTCTGATGGGTCAACAAACCTACTATCTATTATATGACACATATCATCTGTGTTATTCAAATAGTCTCCTTATTTTTATCTTCTGTATCTCTGTCAATTTTGAAAAATGTCCATACAGATCTCACACATGATGGCGAATTTACAAACTGATAGTTCCACTGGGGGTGGGGAGGGTTGGTGAAATAGGCAGTGGGGATTAAGGAGTGCACTTGTGATGAGCATTGGGTGATGTATGAAAGTGCTGAATCACTATATTGAACACCTAAAATGAATATAACACTGTATATTAACTAATGGAATTAAGGCAAAAACTTTAAAAAACTTAAAAATTTAAAAAGAAATTAATTTTTCTTTGTATTTCTATCAGTTTTTATTTTAGATATAAAAGTCACTCAAGTTTATTCACCATCTGGTACGTATCAGATCCTGTGCCGAGGACCTTCCATACATATTATCTCATCCCATCTTCACAGCCACCTATGGAGGAGGCATTATTGTTATCCTTGTTTTTTTAAGTAAGACATCCAAGGCAAAGAAGGACTCTAGATCACAAACTTAGAAAACAGCTGGCTTAGACTTAGACTCCAAGATACGAGTCATACTACTTCAGCTACTGTTCTTCATTGAGGTTTGCTGTTTTTTTATATGCCACTGAGGGGGGGAAAGTTACCAATTTCTGTGATGCACTGCTTTCTTACTGGAGAATTTTTACATTTAGTGAAAGAGTTCTTCTAGACTTACTTGTAAATCATTTTTATCATATATTTCTCTTAAGTATATTTTAAAAAGCCAGACCTAAGTGAAATAGATTGGTTAATGTGTTCCTAAGGTTCGTTTTCCTTCAGAACCTGATGCTTCTGAATCACTGTTTGAGTTGGGGCCAGTGCTGTCCATGTGTTCCTGCACATCTCGTCTTCTGTTCCCTGAGGAGCACTGGCAATTCAGGATTTCTTTAAAAGTGCATCACTGTTTACTGAGTTTTCCTTCCTAGGCATTTGCATTCTTTCACACCAAAGCTGTTGCTTCTTTAATGTGTTCCTGGAAAGTCTTCAGATGGTGACCCTCCCCAGTGACCCTTGCCTGGTTTGCTGACAGACAAGCTGAGGGTTGCCATCACCCATCTGGTCATTGGGAGTAACAGGTCAGCTTTTGTGTTCACAAGCAGTGACTGCTGCTTGGCCAATAGTCCCTGGGAGACATTCTGATCATGGCACATTCTCATTCTGGATATGGTAGAGATGAAAAGACATGTGTTTCAGGCATACATTTCAACTATATAGTTAGATACATGAGGTTTGTAATATAGCCTCTGGGAATCTTGTGCATTTATTATTATGAAATCTGCCTTTCACTGCCTTCCAGGGGAACTCTAAGGGGAAAATATTATGTTAGAAATGCACTAGGGGCACCTGGGTGGCTCGGTGGGTTAAAGCCTCTGCCTTTGGCTCAGGTCGTGATCTCAGGGTCCTGGGATAGAGCCCTGCATTAGTCTCTCTGCTCAGCAGGGAGCCTGCTTCCTCCTCTCTCTCTCTCTCTGCCTCCTTGTAATCTCTATCTGTCAAAAAAAATAAAATCTTAAAAAAAGAAAAAAAGAGAGGAGTCAAGATGGCGGAGAAGTAGCAAGCTGAGACTGCTTCAGCTAGCCGGAGATCAGCTAGATAGCTTATCTAAAGATTGCAAACACCTGAAAATCCATCGGCAGATTGAAGAGAAGAACAGCAATTCTGGAAACAAAAAAACAACCACTTTCTGAAAGGTAGGACCAGTGGAGAAGTGAATCCAAAGCGACGGGAAGATAGACCCCGGGGGGAGGGGCCGGCTCCCGGCAAGCGGCGGAGCAACCGCGCACAAAATCAGGACTTTTAAAAGTCTGTTCCGCTGAGGGACATCGCTCCAGAGGCTAAACCGGGGCGAAGCCCACGCGGGGTCAGCGTGGCCTCAGGTCCCGCAGGGTCACAGAAGGATCGGGGGTGTCTGAGTGTCGCAGAGCTTGCGGGTATTGGAATGGGAAAGCCGGCTACAGAGACAGAGCCGACAGTAAGCGCGCAGCTCCGTGTTACCTTGAACCGGTCGCAGGCTCGGTGAGCTCGGAGCGCGGCCGGAGGTCAGGCAGACGGGAGTAACTGGGCGCTGTTCTCTGAGGGCGCACTGAGGAGTGGGGCCCTGGGCTCTCGGCTCCTCCGGGCCAGAGACCAGGAGGCCGCCATTTGTATTCCCGTCCTCTGGAACTCTACGGAAAGCGCTCAGGGAACAAAAGCTCCTGAAAGCAAACCCGAGCGGATTACTCACCCCGGCCCCGGGTAAGGGCGGTGTAATTCCGCCTGGGGCAAAGACACTTGAGAATCACTACAACAGGCCCCTCCCCCAGAAGATCAACAAGAAATCCAGCCGAGACCAAGTTCACCTACCAAGGAGTGCGGTTTCAATACCAAGGAGAGCAGCAGAATTCCAGAGGAGGAGAAAGCCAAGCACGGAACTCATGGCTTTTTTCCTGTGATTTTTTTTAGTCTTGCAGTTAATTTAATTTTTTCTTTTTCATTTTTTTTTTTTTCTCGCCTTCGGGTAAAATTTTTTTTTTTTAACTGTTACCTTTTTCTTTTTTAACGATTTTTTACTAGTTTATCTAATATATATATTTTTTTTTTTACATTTTTCTTAGGTGTTTTCTTTTTTTAAAAAATTCTTTTCTTTTCTTTTCTTTTTTTTTTTTTTTCTTTTTTCTTTCTTCCTTTTTGAACCTCTTTTTATCCCCTTTCTCCCCACTCACGATTTTGGATCTCTTCTAATTTGGCTAAAGCATATTTTCCTGGGGTTGTTGCCACCCTTTTAGTATTTTACTTGCCCCTTCATTTACTCTTATCTGGACAAAATGACAAGACGTAAAAATTCACGACAAAAAAAAGAACAAGAGGCAGTACCGAAGGCTAGGGACCTAATCAATACAGACATCGGTAATATGTCAGATCTAGAGTTCAGAATGACAATTCTCAAGGTTCTAGCCGGGCTCGAAAAAGGCATGGAAGATATTAGAGAAACCCTCTCGAGAGATATAAAAGCCCTTTCTGGAGAAATAAAAGAACTAAAATCTAACCAAGTTGAAATCAAAAAAGCTATTAATGAGGTGCAATCAAAAATGGAGGCTCTCACTGCTAGGATAAATGAGGCAGAAGAAAGAATTAGTGATATAGAAGACCAAATGACAGAGAATAAAGAAGCTGATCAAAAGAGGGACAAACAGCTACTGGACCACGAGGGGAGAATTCGAGAAATAAGTGACACCATAAGACGAAACAACATTAGAATAATTGGGATTCCAGAAGAAGAAGAAAGTGAGAGGGGAGCAGAAGGTATACTGGAGAGAATTATTGGGGAGAATTTCCCCAATATGGCAAAGGGAACGAGCATCAAAATTCAGGAGGTTCAGAGAATGCCCCTCAAAATCAATAAGAATAGGCCCACACCCCGTCACCTAATAGTAAAATTTACAAGTCTCAATGACAAAGAGAAAATCCTGAAAGCAGCCCGGGAAAAGAAGTCTGTAACATACAATGGTAAAAATATTAGATTGGCAGCTGACTTATCCACAGAGACCTGGCAGGCCAGAAAGAGCTGGCATGATATTTTCAGAGCACTAAACGAGAAAAACATGCAGCCAAGAATACTATATCCAGCTAGGCTATCATTGAAAATAGAAGGAGAGATTAAAAGCTTCCAGGACAAACAACAACTGAAAGAATTTGCAAATACCAAACCAGCTCTACAGGAAATATTGAAAGGGGTCCTCTAAGCAAAGAGAGAGCCTACAAGTGGTAGATCAGAAAGGAACAGAGACCATATACAGTAACAGTCACCTTACAGGCAATACAATGGCACTAAATTCATATCTCTCAATAGTTACCCTAAATGTGAATGGGCTAAATGCCCCTGTCAAAAGACACAGGGTATCAGAATGGATAAAAAAACAAAACCCATCTATATGTTGCCTCCAAGAAACACATTTTAAGCCCGAAGACACCTCCAGATTTAAAGTGAGGGGGTGGAAAAGAATTTACCATGCTAATGGACATCAGAAGAAAGCAGGAGTGGCAATCCTTATATCAGATCAATTAGATTTTAAGCCAAAGACTATAATAAGAGATGAGGAAGGACACTATATCATACTCAAAGGGTCTGTCCAACAAGAAGATTTAACAATTTTAAATATCTATGCCCCCAATGTGGGAGCAGCCAACTATATAAACCAATTAAAAACAAAATCAAAGAAACACATCAACAATAATACAATAATAGTAGGGGACTTTAACACTCCCCTCACTGAAATGGACAGGTCATCCAAGCAAAAGATCAGCAAGGAAATAAAGGCCTTAAATGACACACTGGACCAGATGGACATCACAGATATATTCAGAACATTTCATCCCAAAGCAACAGAATACACATTCTTCTCTAGTGCACATGGAACATTCTCCAGAATAGATCACATCCTCGGTCCTAAATCAGGACTCAACCGGTATCAAAAGATTGGGATCATTCCCTGCATATTTTCAGACCACAATGCTCTAAAGCTAGAACTCAACCACAAAAGGAAGTTTGGAAAGAACCCAAATACATGGAGACTAAACAGTATCCTTCTAAAGAATGAATGGGTCAACCGGGAAATTAAAGAAGAATTGAAAAAAATCATGGAAACAAATGATAATGAAAATACAACGGTTCAAAATCTGTGGGACACAACAAAGGCAGTCCTGAGAGGAAAATATATAGCGGTACAAGCCTTTCTCAAGAAACAAGAAAGGTCTCAGGTACACAACCTAACCCTACACCTAAAGGAGCTGGAGAAAGAACAAGAAAGAAACCCTAAGCCCAGCAGGAGAAGAGAAATCATAAAGATCAGAGCAGAAATCAATGAAATAGAAACCAAAAAAACAATAGAACAAATCAACGAAACTAGGAGCTGGTTCTTTGAAAGAATTAATAAAATTGATAAACCCCTGGCCCGACTTATCAAAAAGAAAAGAGAAAGGACCCAAATAAACAAAATCATGAATGAAAGAGGAGAGATCACAACTAACACCAAGGAAATACAAACTATTATAAGAACATACTATGAGCAACTCTACGGCAATAAATTTGACAATCTGGAAGAAATGGATGCATTCCTAGAAACATATAAACTACCACAACTGAACCATGAAGAAATAGAAAGCCTGAACAGACCCATAACCAGTAAGGAGATTGAAACAGTCATTAAAAATCTCCAAACAAACAAAAGCCCAGGGCCAGACGGCTTCCCGGGGGAATTCTACCAAACATTTAAAGAAGAACTAATTCCTATTCTCTTGAAACTGTTCCAAAAAATAGAAATGGAAGGAAAACTTCCAAACTCATTTTATGAGGCCAGCATCACCTTGATCCCAAAACCAGACAAGGATCCCACCAAAAAAGAGAGCTATAGACCGATATCCTTGATGAACACAGATGCGAAAATACTCAACAAAATACTAGCCAATAGGATTCAACAGTACATTAAAAAGATTATTCACCACGACCAAGTGGGATTTATTCCAGGGCTGCAAGGTTGGTTCAACATCCGCAAATCAGTCAATGTGATACAACACATCAATAAAAGAAAGAACAAGAACCATATGATACTCTCAATAGATGCTGAAAAAGCATTTGACAAAGTACAGCATCCCTTCCTGATCAAAACTCTTCAAAGTGTAGGGATAGAGGGCACATACCTCAATATCATCAAAGCCATCTATGAAAAACCCACCGCAAATATCATTCTCAATGGAGAAAAACTGAAAGCTTTTCCGCTAAGGTCAGGAACACGGCAGGGATGTCCATTATCACCACTGCTATTCAACATCGTACTAGAGGTCCTAGCCTCAGCAATCAGACAACAAAAGGAAATTAAAGGCATCCAAATCGGCAAAGAAGAAGTCAAATTATCACTCTTCGCAGATGATATGATACTATATGTGGAAAACCCAAAAGACTCCACTCCAAAACTGCTAGAACTTATACAGGAATTCAGTAAAGTGTCAGGATATAAAATCAATGCACAGAAATCAGTTGCATTTCTCTACACCAACAGCAAGACAGAAGAAAGAGATATTAAGGAGTCAATCCCATTTACAATTGCATCCAAAACCATAAGATACCTAGGAATAAACCTACCCAAAGAGGCACAGAATCTATACTCAGAAAACTATAAAGTACTCATGAAAGAAATTGAGGAAGACACAAAGAAATGGAAAAATGTTCCATGCTCCTGGATTGGAAGAATAAATATTGTGAAAATGTCTATGCTACCTAAAGCAATCTACACATTTAATGCAATTCCTATCAAAGTACCATCCATCTTTTTCAAAGAAATGGAACAAATAATTCTAAAATTTATATGGAACCAGAAAAGACCTCGAATAGCCAAAGGGATATTGAAAAAGAAAGCCAACGTTGGTGGCATCACAATTCCGGACTTCAAGCTCTATTACAAAGCTGTCATCATCAAGACAGCATGGTACTGGCACAAAAACAGACACATAGATCAATGGAACAGAATAGAGAGCCCAGAAATAGACCCTCAACTTTATGGTCAACTAATCTTCGACAAAGCAGGAAAGAATGTCCAATGGAAAAAAGACAGCCTTTTCAATAAATGGTGCTGGGAAAATTGGACAGCCACATGCAGAAAAATGAAATTGGACCATTTCCTTACACCACACACAAAAATAGACTCAAAATGGATGAAGGACCTCAATGTGCGAAAGGAATCCATCAAAATCCTTGAGGAGAACACGGGCAGCAACCTCTTCGACCTCTGCCGCAGCAACATCTTCCTAGGAACAAGGCAAAAGGCAAGGGAAGCAAGGGCAAAAATGAACTATTGGGATTTCATCAAGATCAAAAGCTTTTGCACAGCAAAGGAAACAGTTAACAAAATCAAAAGACAACTGACAGAATGGGAGAAGATATTTGCAAACGACATATCAGATAAAGGACTAGTGTCCAGAATCTATAAAGAACTTAGCAAACTCAACACCCAAAGAACAAATAATCCAATCAAGAAATGGGCAGAGGACATGAACAGACATTTCTGCAAAGAAGACATCCAGATGGCGAACAGACACATGAAAAAGTGCTCCATATCACTCGGCATCAGGGAAATACAAATCAAAACCACAATGAGATATCACCTCACACCAGTCAGAATGGCTAAAATCAACAAGTCAGGAAATGACAGATGCTGGCGAGGATGCGGAGAAAGGGGAACCCTCCTACACTGTTGGTGGGAATGCAAGCTGGTGCAGCCACTCTGGAAAACAGCATGGAGGTTCCTCAAAATGTTGAAAATAGAACTGCCCTATGACCCAGCAATTGCACTATTGGGTATTTACCCTAAAGATACAAATGTAGTGATCCAAAGGGACACATGCACCCGAATGTTTATAGCAGCAATGTCCACAATAGCCAAACTATGGAAAGAACCTAGATGTCCATCAACCGATGAACGGATCAAGAAGATGTGGTATATATACACAATGGAATACTATGCAGCCATCAAAAGAAATGAAATCTTGCCATTTGCAACAACGTGGATGGAACTAGAGCGTATCATGCTTAGCGAAATAAGTCAAGCAGAGAAAGACAACTATCATATGATCTCCCTGATATGAGGAAGTGGTGATGCAACATGGAGGCTTAAGTGGGTAGAAGAATAAATGAAACAAGATGGGATTGGGAGGGAGACAAACCATAAGTGACTCTTAATCTCACAAAACAAACTGAGGGTTGCCGGGGGGAGGGGGTTGGGGAGAAGGGGGTGGGATTATGGACATTGGGAAGGGTATGTGATTTGGTGAGTGCTGTGAAGTGTGTAAACCTGGTGATTCACAGACCTGGGGATAAAAATATATGTTTATAAAAAATAAAAAATTAAAAAAAAAAAAAGAAAAAAAGAGAAATTCACTAAAGTTTGGTTTCTGTTTTGGTATTCAGCCTAAATCTGATGCTGGTACCTAAACTTGACACATGTAAACAGAAATGTGGACATGCAGTTAACCAAACAACTCTTATATAAGCTTTTCCACAAAGCACATTCACGATGCTTTAAGTGCTCCTTCTGCTCTCCTGAGTCTCCCACAGCTAACCCTGTACCATGTCTGAGTCTGAATAGTGAATCTGATAGAAGAAATATTTATGGTGTAAGGGCCTATAGCCAGAGCAGTTCAATCCTGAGCCTGCCCCCCTCCCCCCTGCCCTTCAGGGAACTTACTTAAAAACAAGTCCCAGAAACCAGTCCCAGATAACAAAGCCCAAATACAAGGGTGGGTCAGGCCAGGTGGATGTATCCAGTCGGTGGGGGCACATACTGTCTCCTAGCTACCAAGGAGTATGGGCCCCACCCTTTGGGTGCCCTTTGGGTGCCAATTCTGACCAAGGTGATAGGCTAGTTCAAATATCTACTATAGCGTAAATTGTAATTCAATTGGTCACTTACGTGTGACCTAGCAGAACTGTGCAGCTTTCTCTGTGTTATAATATCATCGGTCACCTGTGTGTGGCCAGACCCAACCACATGGACTTTGCCCTTAAAAGCTAGTCTGTAAAGAAGAGAGACTCTTTGAAAGACTCTTTTCTGTAAAGAAGAGAGACAAAGAGAGACTCTTTGCAAGAGACGTCCCTGGCCGGTCAGTTTGATTCTTGATGCTTGGCACGAAATAAAGTTTTGCTTGACCTTCGCTTTGTATCAGTCTCATTCCTTTGACCATGGACCCAACAATGGAATAGGAAATCAGCCAATGAAAGTGCCTGGCCAATTGCCACAGACATCGAACAATTATGACTAAATTTCTGAGTGAATTAGAAATCACAGACATTGTTTTGCTCTCACTCTTCAGCTGTGTCGGGGAGCAATTGTAGTGAAGTGTGATGAAGGTGAACTATTGCCCTCAGCAGACAGAAAGATGAAGATACTCATTGTTCCTCAGCCAAGACCTTGGAGTGGCTGTGTCTTCACCTCTACAAGTTTTCAGACCAGATGGGGAGTTGCCCTTGAATGGCCTTTGAACTGTGGAGGGGTAACAATGTTTACACAAGGCTAGCAGGACCAGGAAGTGCCACCAAGGAAGACTTATTGCAGTAAGTCAAGGCAGATGCCACACTGTTTTGGTTCTTCATTGTGTTCTCAGTGCATAGCATGGTCTGGGAGACAATGGCAAAAAACAGACGTGGCATGAACAGGGGCCCTAGCCACCCTTGGATTGCTATAGACTTTCCTGCTGCCCATGTGTCCCTGATGGAGAGAGAGCCTCACAATGCTGTGATGGGCTGGGTGACTGGGACTCATCAAGCAGGTCCATGAGTACTGGTTCTTCCAGTGGAAGAACTGCCAGCAGGGCATGCGTTTTCAGGGCTTCCAAACTGATGGTACTCAAGCCTTCTATTTGAAGTCATTTGAGAGCCACACTGCAATGGCTAGCCTCTCAATCCCTCTCCAGAGCACATGGAGTGTTTATTCTCAGTGATTGCAAGTAACAAAGACCACACAGGATTCATGGTTGGGTACTTCAAGTATTCATTATTCCCCAGCTTAGAAATTCCATGTGTCTGATCTAGTTTCTGCCACCTGGTCTGTCCACAATAGAGATGACTAGATGAGGGTGTGGCCAAAATTAACAAGCTCTGGGAATGAATTGCAGAGAAGCAACTGCTTTGTTGGTTCATTTCTTCTGACCCATCAAAGTCCAACATAATGATTTTGCTGAGGAGAATGGCTCCATTATCACAGAGATGTCCAAGGTCTGTCCACAAATGTTTGAGTATGCACTGTCCCAGCCTGGTTCTGTGGTGGTTCACAATGAAGTGAGGAAAATGGTCCCTGTCTCAAGGACAGTATGCAAAAACATCAAAACCAGAAAACATACATGCACAGCAGTTTTTAAAAAGCCAGAATCACGATCGTATTATTGAAGTAAAGTATAATATTCATAAGAAATCATAAATGTACAATCATAAAAGTACAGCTCTTCAAATTTTCACAAAATGTTTACACCCAGATCAAGAAACAGAAATGTATTAGAACCATAGAAACACTCTCCCCCACCTGCTAAGGATACCAATCTCCTGACTTTTTCCACCACAGATTAGTGTTGTCAGTCTCTAAACATTATATAATTGGAATCCTACAATGTAAACTCTTCCTTTCTGGCTTCTTTCACTCATAATTGTATTTGTCATTTTGTCCATATTCACATCATAATTGTGGTTGGTTCATTAAAGCTGTCGCTGTGTATTTCACAATCTATTTGTCCATATCCTGGAGATGAGAATTTGAGCTTCCCCAGTTTGGGACCTTTACAAATAGTGCTGCTGTGAAGCACATAATTTACATAGGTATACAAGTCTTTGCATAGTTCCCTAGCAGAAGAATAACTGGGTCATGGAGGACACACATGGTCAGCTCTCATGGATAACTGCCCAAAGTGCTTGTCCTCTAGTCCCATTAAATGATCCTTTGACTTTGGATTTAAAGGACTCTACCCCAATGGATTTGATAAAATACACATCCATTGAGCTCCTAATGTATCCAGCCATGTTACCAGGCTGCACCTCCTTTCCTCCTCACAACAAGCCTTTGGCAAAGCAGTGCTGGGAGTCATGGCTCACCACAAGATGGACTTCCAAAGGGTTTGAGCAAAGAAATACATTCATATGGTCAGAATACCCCTTTGGAAAGGTTACCTTTGAATATCCCATAGGAAGCCATTATGTCGAAGATTTATATACCACCTTTCAGCAAACTTAACCACAAAGAAGACCATATGTCTAAGAATATTGGAATTCACTCAGGATGTTCCATGTATCTAAGAATGTTAGAGTCATGCTCAGCAGTAACACGAGTGCTGAAAATGACCAAAGAGAATGTACCATCTCTTTGGGGGATGTGATCATTAGGTATAGTACTGGTTGAATGGCCACCACTATTTAAATTGTTGTTTCTAATTATTTCTGTCTCCCTCCCTCTGTCCTTCTCTCTCTCTCTCTCTTTCTCTCTCTCTCAAAACTTGTGTAAATGTATTTATAAAAGTCATATAACATGACTCCATTTTATCCTCTTCTTAAAGTTGATATACATCTAAGTCTCAGAAAAACTAAGTAATTTGCCCAAGATCATACAATATTCAAATACAAGACACTTTAATCCCACATGACATGATCTTTCAGGCATACACCTTCCCTTACAAAGCAGCTAGGATCATCTAACAGGCATATCTCAGAGATATTGCAGGTTTGATTCCAGAGCACTGGAATAAGGCAAATATCACAATATAGTCAAAAGAATTTTTTAATTTCCCAGTGCATGCAAAAGTTATGCTACACTACAATGTAGCCTATTAAGTGTGCAATAGTATTGTCTTTAAAAAGCAATATATAGGGCGCCTGGGTGGCTCAGTGGATTAAGCTGCTGCCTTCGGCTCAGGTTGTGATCCCAGGATCCTGGGATCGAGTCCTGCATTGGGCTCTCTGCTTCGTCAGGGAGCCTGCTTCCCCCCTTTCTCTCTCTGCCTGCCTCTCTGCCTGCTTGTGCTCTCTCTCTGTCAAATAAATAAATAAAATCTTAAAAAACAATATACATACCTTAATTTTAAAATAACTGTTGCTAACCATCACCTGAGTTTTCAGTGAGTTGTAAACTTTTTGCTGGTGGAGGTTCTTGCCTCAGTGTTGGTGGCTGCTGGCTGATCAGGATGGTGGTTGCTAAAAGCTAGAGTGGCTGTGACAGTTTCTTAAAAGAAGATAACAGTGATGTTTGCTGAATCAATTGAGTCTTCCTTCCACAAACAATTTTGCTGTAGCAGGGGATGCTGTATGATAGCATTTTATACACAGTAAAACTTCTTTCACAATTAGAGTCAATCCTCCCAAAACTGACTGCTGATTTATCAACTATGTTTATGTGCTATTCTAAATATTCTGTTGTCATTTCAACAATCTTCACAGTGTCTTCACCAGGAGTAGAGCCCATATCAAGAAACCTCTTTCTATGCTCATCCATGAGAAACAACTCCTCATCAACTAAAATTTTATCATGAGTTTTCAGCAACTCAAATCAAACCACTTCAGGCTCCACTTCTGATACTAGTTTTCTTTCTATTTCCACCACATCTGCACTTACTGCTTTGACAAGTCTTGAACCCCTCAGAGTCATCCATGAAGGCTAGAGTCAACTACTTCCAAACTCCACTTCACATTGGTATTTCAGTATCTTCCCATGAATTGTGTTCTTAATGGCATCTAGACGGGTGAATTTTTTCCAGATCCATCAGAGGAATTACAATTTTATAGCACCTATAGCCCTACAAAGAGTGTTTCTTAAATAATAAGACATGAATGTCAAAATAACTCTTTAATCCATGGACTGCAGAATGGTTGTTGTTTTAGCAGGCAGGAAAACAATTTTAATCTTTGGACACCTGGGTAGTTCAGTAGGTTAAGCTACTGACTTGGTTTTGGCTCAGGTCATGAACTCAGGGTTGTGAGATCAAGCCCAGCATGAGGCTGGGCATAAGATTCTCTTCCTCTCCCTCTGCTTCTGCCCCCTGCGTCTCTAAACACACACACATTTACATACACACACACACACAAACACATATCATTAATCTCACTGGACACTTGGGTGGTCAGGTTCGTTGGTAATACCCAGTAATATTTTCAGAGAAATATTTTTTTCTGAGTAGTAGTTCTCAACAGTGGACTGAAAATCTTCAGTAAATCATTTTTTAAAAGATTTTATTTATTTATTTGACACAGAGAGAGAGATCACAAGTATGCAGAGAGGCAGGCAGGGGCGGTGGCAGGTGAGGGGGGAAGCAGGCTCCCTGCTGAGCAGAGAGCCCGATGTGGGGCTCGATCCCAGAGCCCTGAGACCATGACCTGAGCCAAAGGCAGAGGCTTAACGCTCTGAGCCACCCAGGTGCTCCCACAGTAAATCATTTTTATAAAGAGAGGTGCAGTCATCCAAGCTTTGTTGTTCCATTATAGAGCAGAGGAAGAGTAGATTTAGCATAATTCTTAAAGAACACTAAGGTTTTTGTGATAGTAATTGAGCATTGGCTTAACTCACCAGCTGCATTAGCCCCTAACAAGAGAGTTAGCCTGTCCTTAGAAGTTTTGAAGCCTGGCATTGATTTCTACTCTCTAGCTATGAAAGTCTTAAATGACATCTTCTTCCAATAATAGACAATTTTCATTTACACTGAAAATCTGTTGTTGAGTATAGCCATCTTTCTTAATTATCTTCACTAGATCTTCTGTAAAACTTGCTGTAGCTTCTACATCACCACTTCCTGCCTCACCTTGTACTATTATGTTACAGAGATGGTTTCTTCCTTAAAACTCATGAATCAACCTCTACTGGCTTAAAACTTATCTTCTGCAGCTTCCTCACCTCTCTCAACCTTCTCAGAATTGAAGAGAGTTAAGACCTTGCTCTGGATTAGGCTCAAGGGAATGTTGTGGCTGGTTTGACCTTCTATGCAAACCACTGAAACCTTCTCCATATCAGCAATAAAGCTGTTTCACTTTCTTATCATTCATGTATTAACTGGAGTATAACTTCTAATTCCCTTCAAGAACTTTTTCTGGGGCACCTGGGTGGCTCAGTGTGTTAAGCCTCTGTCTCCAGCTCAGGTCATGATCTTTGGGTCCTGAGATCGAGCCCTGCATCAGGCTCTCTGCTCATCAGGGAGCCTGCTCCCCCCTCTCTCTCTGCCTGCCTCTCTGCCTACTTGTGATGTCTCTCTGTCAAATAAATAAATAAAATCTTAAAAAAAAAAAAAGAACTTTATCTTTGTATTCACCACTTGGCTAAGCATTTGATGTAAGGCCAATCATTTGGCTTATCTCAACCTTAGACATACTTTCTCTTTTTTTTAAGAAGATTTTATTTATTTATACAGAGAGAGACACACCAAGAGAGGGAACACAAGCAGAGGGAGTGGGAGAGGGAGAAGCAGGCTTCCTGCTGGGAAGCAGTCCAATGCAGGGCTCAATCCCAGGACACTGGAATTATGACCTGAGCCAAAGGCAGATGCTTAATGACTGAGCCACCCAGGCATCCCTAGACATACTTTCTTCACTAAGCTTAATCATTTCTAGCTTTGATTTAAAGTGAGAGATATACAACTCTTCCTTTCACTTGAACACTTAGAGGCCATTATAGGGTTATTAACTACCTTATTTCAATATTGTTGTGTCTCAGGGAACAAGGATATCCAGGAAGGGGGTGGGGGGTATAATGGCTAGTTGGTAGAGCAGTCAGAACACAGGCAACATTTATCAATCAATTTCACTATCATATGGACACAGTTCATAGCCAAAACAATTACAACAGTAACATCAAAAATCATTGATCACAGATCATCACAGCAAATATAACAACAATTTTAAAAGTTTAAAATATCACAAAAATTACCAAAATGTGACACAGAGACATAAGGTGAGCAAATGCTGTTGGAAAAATGGTGCCTATAGACTTGCTCCACATAAGGTTGCCACAGACCTTCAATTTGTGAAAAACACACCATCTGAAAAATGAAATAAAACACAGTATGCCAGGATGCCTGGGTGGCTGTTAGTTAAGCATCTGACTTCAGCTCTGGTCATGATCCCAAGGTCTTGGGATTGAGTCCTGCATCGGGCTCCCTGCTCAGGGGGATATCTGCTTCTCCCTCTCCTCTTTCCCCTGGCTTGTGCTCTCTCTCTCTTTCGCTCACTTGCTCTCACTTCTGCTCTCTCTCAAATAAATAAATCTTTTTAAAAAAGAAAGTTTAAAAGATAAATTTTTTTAAAAGTATGCCTGTATATGGCATATAAAGAGACTTTTAGTACTAGTAAGTGAACTAGTATGTGAACAAATCCCTTGAACCACTGAAAGATTTTTGTGAGATCTGCATAGAAATTCTCTGATATTTCAGTGCTCATAATGAGTGAACACCTAATTCTTACTCATGAAATTTTCCCCAATAAACTGAAAGGGTAGATTATCCACACCAGTGTCCAGAAAACTGTTTGACAATGGTTTGTTTGTGAAGGTACACAGCTCACAATTTAACTTCTCTCATATGATTTGTAGGTAAAAAGAACCACACATAGTGTTTATTACTGTCCAATCTGTGGCTTTCTCCCAGTCAAAATTGTAATTATCTACTATCTGGTCTGAATAAACATACACCTTTTAGTTCTGAACATGGAATTAGGAGTAGATTCTTTCTCTTCTGAGTGGGTGTGGATCCCTAGATCTAGAAGAGTCACCTAGAAGCAAACAGGAATGCTTCCTCATCCACTCAGCTTTTCCAGAAGCTGGAGAGAGGAACATAGAGGATTCCTTTCTAATCTGCTGCTGATGGACAAGAGCTCCCACTGACTTTCTTGTCTAAGAGAGGGGCAGCCTTTGTTCCTGGGAGGTGTGGTCCAGCCCTCTGGGCAGTGGCATGGGGACGGCAATTTCACCATTGTGCTCCAACAGTGTAAGTGCAATGGTATGAACCAAGGGAAATATCCCGATATTTCCAGCAGTCACAAAGAAAGCGTAGGGTTAAATGGTTGTGGTCTAAGGTCTTCTCACTGGAAGGATTCAGGCCTTCAGGAGCTGTTAGAACCAGCCCTTCCAATTACATTATTAAAAAATTAAAGACCCTCTTACTTTCCAAACACAGCACTTGCACTTAAATCAAACTGCTAAAATTGCTAAAATATGATTAAGTTGCATAAATCCGATTTTAATTTAAGGCCTAGTTTTCTCAAATAGTTAGGGAACACTCTGTGTACAATGGTGGGAGTTTTGTCACCAACTGACATTTACTTGGAAAATCAAAGTCCCTAAAAGTGACTGTACCAGGAAACCTTGCTAATGTGTCATCGCTAGCATTGACAGCCCTTTATTCAATTTCTTCCTTTTACAAATTATTTTTCCTCCATGGATCCTGTGACATTCTTTCTGTGTCTTTCAAGGCAAAGGAAACTATCCTTTCAAGTCTTCTGCAGGCTTTCCCTGCATCGCTGGTTACACAGTGTTTACTGCAACTTTAAGAAATGTTTTGATAGGAAAGAAATCTTCCTAAAAGCATTTTCCGATCATTGTTAAAGAATTAAATCCCCTCTTTTAGCTTAGAGATAAATAAAGTCCTGATTACTAGAGCAAAGTACCTTGAGAATTTCAAATTTATTCCCCTGATGACATAATCCTCCTGCCAATGAGTTGACCATGTGACATACACACTCCTGTAATGTCCATGTGTTAATGTCCGGGAACAAAATCACAATCTGATCTGATTTGGGTTTTGTTTTTGTTGTTTGTTTGTTTCTTTCTTTCTTTTTTTCTTTCTTTCTTTCTTTTTTTTGAGGAAGAAGAACTTGAAACAACATAATGCAGCCACATAATCATTAGACACAAAATAAGCTGTTTATCTGATTTTACATACGCTCACAATTGCATCTCACTTTTGAAAAACTAAAATTACTTTTTTAAATGATTCATTTTTTTCTGATTATAAAAGCCTGCATGCCTGTTGAGGAAATATAAGAAATGAGAAAATATCAAACACTCCAAGCTGATGATCCACAAATATCCTGTTAATATTTTTTGGTATTTTAATCAATACTTGTCAATATACATAACCTCACAACTCAATATAATTTTTGACACAACTTGTACTAATTTTTTTCACTTCACATCATTTATGTGCAGTTGTAACTGTCATTAAAATATTTCCAAATCTGCAAAGATACATGCTAAGGTATTAACAGTGGTAAGTTCTGGGTGATAAAAGTATGTTTTTACTTTCTTATTTTATGTATTTTTATATAAATTTTCTAATTTTTCTGGCATGCACATTTATTATTACAAAGAGGTTATTTTTAAAAGCAAAAAAGATTGCTTTCCTTGGCTATGCATATTCTGTCTTACAGAAACACTTTGGTTTATTTAATCTTTACAAAATGACAGACACTTGCCCATTCCAAAGTCTTGGGAGGAGTCCCAGCAACAGGTTCACATGGTCATATGTTTTTGTAAAATCTGCCACAGTGAACCACCATAACTGCAGGCACTTGATACCACTCAAACTGCCTGCCTCACATCCTTGCATGTTGAGTGGTCAGAGGCATTTGGGTGAAGTTGAGTTGGGGATGCATTTATGTGACTCACAACCCTCTAGTTGCAGCTAAGTTACTGCAACCATTTTAGCATGGGGATGGCTTTCAGTAACACACCTAATGTCATCAAATACACAAGGACTTAAGTAAGGGGCTTCTGGGATGGCAGCAGCAGTGACAAAAGTTTTGAATCTCTTTGAATCCTACATGAAAATAATATCATAATTAGAAAGCAAAACTGAAAACACATGGACAAACTTACAACAAAACTAGATGATAAATTATTTGCCCCAAAGCCACCAACTACAAGCAAATAGGATAATCACCATGTGTCCAGAGTCCTGCCTGGTCTCACCACTGTGTGGAGGAAGGAAAAGGAAATAAGGAAATTAAGGAAACAGAAGACTCAGGAAAGAATTAAAAATGAAAGAAAATCAGCTGAGAAATAAAGGCAAACTTCAAGGAACATAAGAGCATATAACAGAACAGTTAATGTTTTGGAAGAAATAGGAGGATTTTTTTTTTAAAGTCATAAGGAAATTTAAGAAGAGGCAAAAAGAATTTTTCTAGAAGGGACAAGGATGAAAAAAGTCAGCATATGGGTAACAGGAATACCTGAATTTAAAAAACAGGAATAAAGAAACAGAACGAATTTTGAAATCTGTAACTGAAAAAAACTTTCCTGAAACATAGGGCTTAAAAGAGATTTGGAGCTACATATTGAAAGAGCACAGTGTGCACCTGAGACTATCATCCAGAATGACCAATACCAAGACATATCCTAGTAAAAGTACTAAGCTTTAAAGCCAAATAAACAATTCCTTTAAACAGGTGGGCAAAAAGAGCATGACAGGACCCAATATAAAAGCGACTGAAAATAAGATCACTATCAGTGTTGACAACTACGCATACTACAGAAAGAACTGAAGAAATCTATTTAAGATGCAGAGCAAGAAGGGGTGCCTGGGTGACTCAGTCATTTAGACAGCCATCTCGTGATTTTGGCTCATGTCTTGATCTCAGAGTCCTAGGATCAAGCCCCACATTGAACTCCAAGTCAAGCCCTGTGCTTAGCAGGGAGTCTGCTTGAGGATTCTCTCCTTCTCTCTCTGCCTCTCCTCCTGCTCTCTCTCTCTATCTTTCAAATAAAATAAATACATCTATTTAAAAAAAAAAAAAAAAAAAGATGGTAAGCAAGAAAATGTGATTCCAGGATTTTAAAATAACCAAATTGCTTTTATTTTTTTTTAAGATTTTATTTATCTATTTGACAGAGAGAGAGAGAGAGAGAGAAACCACACATGTAGGCCAAGGGGCAGGTAGAGAGAGGGTGGGGGAAGCAGGCCCCCTGCTGAGCAGAGAGCCTGATACAGGACTCAATCCCAGGACCCTGGGATCATGACCTGAGCCAAAGGCAGAGGCTTTACCCATTAAGCCACACAGGTGCCCCACCTTATTTTTTAAATAATTTTTAAATTGCTTTTAAAATAAAAAAGTACAATGCCACAGGCTTTTCTGGGTATCTCAGTAACCTTCTCAGCCCACACCCAGAGAAAGCCAGGAAGTGCCAGGGGCACCCTCCCTGATGAGGGCAGTAAGTCTGAAATTCACTCAACTAGCTGCTGAGGATCCTGGTTAATTGACCACCTTCTTCCTTGTCTCTTTCCCTTGTAGCCCCCAAGCCTGTTTAGGGAACTGTAAAATGCAGAGGCAAGTCCCAAGGTACTGAGTTCAGAGCACTTAGTACTTGCAATCCAAGGAGCTCATCTCAGTAAATTCCATGAGGCTGCCTCTACACAGGAATATAGAAAGACCTTGTTTGGGGTAAAGGGGTTAAGAAGGGTTAAAAGGAATCTCCACACCCAGCCCAGACTGGCCTGGAGCCACCACCAGAGAGTCTGACATCTGCTGGGAAGAATATGAACCAAGAGGGAATTCCCTGGGAAGATGATGAGCCAAGCCAGGCAGGTGCTAGAAGGAGAGAGCCACATCATTACACTGAAACTAAACAGTCTGTGGGGACTGAAATGTGCCCTTTCTACAGAAAAACTAGCATCCAGGGCAACCATCTCTAAATGCTTCCTATTGCTGTCCATTTTCACAGGAGCACCCTTCCAACAACAAAAGAGTGCATCAAAGCACAAATGCACAGGAAATCAACGACATTCAATTCATTTTTAGAGGTCTTTGACAATTTCACTGCCCTGGAGAGAATGCTGATGTCCTTGGCTCTTGTAAAGTCAGGCCTCATGTACCATAAAGCCCAAAACCATCACTGTATTTACACAGTCACAGAAACAAAACAACCAACTGGTTGTCAGCCGGCTTAGCTTTTTCTAAGTTGGTAAACATACTTTTCAAAAGTTCAAAGTTGTTTTTCACAAGACTGAGAAACTTTCACAAAGACTGAGAAACTGCCACAAATAGACGATGAAGGCGACATAGTGGTAGTATCCTGGATCAGGCTCTGAAACAGAAAAAATGACATTAGTGGGAAAACTGGTGAAGTCCAAATAAAGTTTGTAGCTTAGTAAATAGTCTAGTACTAATGTAAGCTCTTAGTTTTGCTAAAGGTAACATAGTTACATAAGTGCTCCCTGGACTTATCCCATGGGTCCCTCCAACAGTTGCTGCCAGTAATGGACAGTGGCTACAGCACCATTTCACACTGTGGCCCTGAATTCCAAGACAATGAGAAAAAATAGAGGTGACACTTTCTGGAATTTTCTCTATTCCACTTGAAGAAATGACCTCAGCAACCGTACTGAACACTGTTCTTCTCTCTGCCTACTTCTAAACATGGAGATATGGATGATACCTTTGAAGTATTTCCCATCTCATCAGTACTTGCTTGCCTTATAGCCCAGTGTTGATGTTAAACTGCTTGGTCCTCCCATGGAGTTTTCTGACATGCTCACAAAGCACAGTCAAGTCCCCACACTGGCCTGTAAACAGGAACTGAGCAAGAGACCTGGTTAACTGAGAAATATAGGATGGAGATGTGACATTTCCCTCCTGCATGGCTACTGGGTCTGAAGAATCAGGGTGGGTCCCCACGATCTCCGTGTCTGTTTTGCCCTCTATAGCCAGATATCGGCTGGAGCAGGGGTGGAAAGATGGCCCTCAGTGGCTGGGGGCAGCATGCTAATATCCTGTGACAGGATGTGATATGCCAATGGGACCCACCCAGCAGCTGATGGTGGCACAATAGTGAGGCATTTGAGCCCTGAATCTGATTATGCTGTGTTCCAACTCCAGCTCAGTCACTGCAGATTTGAGACAAGGATTTGGTGCAAGGTGTTTATTTGGGAAGTGACTCTGGGAAGCACTGTGAGGGATAGGGGAAGTGAGACAGGAAATACAAGGGAGCCAAGGCAAAGCACATTAGTTAGCAGCTTACTTTTGTGGGCACGTGGGTTCAAGGATGCTGCATACCTCTGGGAGCCTGGGAAGACCAGTTTGGCTTGTGGGAAGCTGGGGTCTTTCTCCTGTCCCATGAGTGTGTCCTGTATGCAGCCAATGTAACCCTCTTCATGGGAGTTGGCCTCTGGGCCTCTTCCTCCAGTGGTGTCTCTGTTTAGCCCCCTTCCAGGGACTGAGAGTATCTCAGTGCAAGGCAACGAATGGGCTTGCACACCCTGGGAAAAAGGTGGTACAGCTACTGCAGCGCTGGGTAATTTCACATTTTGCCAAGTGACCTCAGCAAATTGTTTATTTGTGAAAGACAAAAGGATGCTGTCATTATTCAATAAGTGCTGACAGAGGCCATTCTGTGATCCCTGTCCTTGAGAATGGCCACCAGGCATCCTAGCCTGAGTGTTTCCCCAGGGAGTCTTCACCATGGATGCCAAAGTCCACCACAGTGGGCCTTGAGCCCTAAGCACCATATCCGAGTTCCCCTCACAACTGACTGGGGTGGGAATTTTTCAATGTCCTGGGTGGTACACTGGGAGGATCTGGACATTGAGCAAGGAGTCAGCCCTCCTGTGGGAGCACAGCTCCTCAGCACTTCCACTTACCCTCATGTCTGTCCTACAATCCCATCTGTCTGCCGAACCAGAGCCCCCTGAAGTCCACTCTCTTGAGTGTCTGTCCCTACCTCTGCCTTGTCTCATGAGCTCTGACCCACACCATTTCTTCCCAGCTCCCCTATCCTACCTTCTCCTATTTCATCCCACCCTTTTTGACAAGACACTCCTAAGGCCAAATCTAGTGGAACAGTTCCCTCTACTACCTCGGCCTGGCTCTCAAAATTGTTCTGTGATCTCATCCCCAGCAGGGGCATGTGGACTTTTGGAGAGCTCTTCCTGGCACCCACCACCCTTGATTCATAGTGCTCTGCTTGTTGTGCATCAGATGTGGGAGCATGGGTGGACTGAGCAATGTTTGCAGTCAGCAGCTTGTTGCCCAAGCCCTCCCGTGGCTTGGGCGCTGTCCCCCAGAGGAGGCTCGTAGGCAGTGCTTGGACCTGTCCGGGGCAACAGACAGGTGAAAAGCCAAAGCCAGCAGTGAAAAAAGAGCTGCCACTGGGGACGCAGTGAGGAGGATGTGCAGCACAGGCTTGTGTTGGGGCCACCTTGGGTTTGAGTCCCTGGATCAGTGTGCTGGATCCAGAGTCCTTTCAAACCCCAGTTCCCTCATCTCTGAAATGTGGGTGATAATCCCACCTCATGGAGTTGCTCTGGGAATGCAATGAGAGAAGTGTAAGCACTCAGCATAAGGCCAGGCCTGTGACAGGCATCTGTAATGATGCTATTATCATCACTAGCAACCATTTTTCATGTCTCTGAAGCCTCCTGGACAGAAAGCCAGATGTTATTGATAGATATTTAAGAAAGGAGAGCAGACTTTTGAATTAGCATGATTCGAAGAATTTTCTTCCAGCAACAGTTTTTAAACACAGGAAGCCTTGAAATTTCTTTTAAAAGATGATTCCATATCACCTGATTTGGGGTCTCTGAGAAAGAAGGAGGAAAGGGCTGGATTATTGCTCACATTCTCTCTGGAGCCTCAATATTTTAATTGTAAGATTCCTCACATCTCCCTAATTAAATTGTCTGGTTAGTCCGGCTCCTCAAGCCCTCCCCCTGGCCTCAATCCTTCCCCTGCATTACAGCCATCCCACGCACACATCAGAGCAGGAGACAACTCACAGCTGCCTGCTTGCCATTTGCGGCCCCTCGACAATATGCTGGGCAGACAGACTGCTTTGCTCCACGGCCACCCCCTTTGTGCAAAGGCCAACTGGGAACGGGCATTTGGAATGTCTTCTCAGCAGACAAAAGAGCCGCTCAAGTGTGCAAGTATTTGGGAACATCCGCCACTCCCCTGGCGGGTGGTTAGGGTCTGTGCTGCCTGGAGCCAGCTGCTGAGCCCAAGGAGAAGAATAGAGCGGGCATGTGGGCTGGACAAAAGACCAAGGCCCCATGCCCTGGCCAACCCGCCTTGCAGGGCATCCTCAGCATATGGGCCCCCAGGGTCTCCCCTCGTTTGACAATCATGACTTCCCTTTTCAGGAGACAGCAATATTTGGAGACGTTAAACGGGCTGTTTAAATTCCCAAGGCAGCCAGAACCAAGATGCTAATTGGCTTGGCTCAAGGTTCTTCCCCTCCATGAAACAGATCGGCTCATTTTTCAGGCGACTAATTATTAATTAAAGTCATGAATAGAAAGCATGGAGAGGACCTGTCACCTCCCGCTTGGTAAATGTTAAAGCTTTGTTATCTACAGGCACAGTAGAAGGGCCTGTGGGATAGGGGTTGCACACAAGTCAGGGATCCAGTGTGTTCAAAGTGTATCATGTTGATGCTTTTTCTCTGTAAAATGTGGTGGCAAGGCTGTTTGTGATGAACTGTCTTCATCAGACAAAGTGTGGAATGCAGAGGGGAATAACAAGGGCCATGTCATCGCAACAATTTCAGACTTTGGAGAGATCACCAAAATTTGCAGAGAAGTCTGTTTGTTTAAAACAGAGTGTAATTCTGACTGATATTTCAGAATTTAAAAATTAAAAATTTGTTCACACAATTTTCAACTTGCATCCCATTACAAGAAGCTTTGACATTATAAATTAATACTTTTAATAAATTAATATTTTTAATAAATCTAACAATTATCTTATAAATAGCACAACTTCCTTTACTGATTTTGGTGCATTAAAAGCATTTACTTGTTAAATGCAAACTGAAGTATACATAGCTTTTTTTGGTAACCCATTTTTCTCCAACTTTTTTTTATGATTAACATATAATGTATTATTTGTTTCCAGGGTACAGCTCTGTGATTCATCAGTCTTACACAATTCACAGCACTCACCATAACACATACCCTCCCCAGTGTCCATCATCCAGCCACCCATCCCTCCCCCCACTACCCCTCAGCAACCCTCAGTTTGTTTCCTGAGATTAAGAGTCTCTGATGATTTGTCTCCCTCTCTGGTTCTGCCTCGATTCACTTTCCCTCCCTTCCCCTATAACCCTCTGTCTTGTTTCTCAAATTCCTCATACCAGAGAGATCATACGATAATTGTCTTTCTCTGATTGACTTATTTCACTTAGCATAATACCCTCTAGTTCCATCTACATCATTGCAAATGGCAAGATTGCATTTCTCTTGATGGCTGCATAGTATTCCATTGTATATAAATACCTCATCTTCTTTATACATTCATCTGTTGATAGACATCTAGGTTCTTTCCATAGTTTAGCTATTGTGGACATTGCTGCTATAAACATTCAGGTGCACGTGCCCCTTTGGGTCACTACATTTGTATCTTTGGTGTAAATACCAAGTAGTACAATTACTGGGTCATAATGTAGCTCTATTTTCAACTTTTTGAGGAACCTCCATACTGTTTTACAGAGTGCCTACACCAGATTGTGTTCCCACCAACAGTGTAGGAGGGTTCCCCTTTCTCCACATCCTCAACAACATCTGTCCTTTCCTAATTTTAGCCATTCTGACTCTTGTGAGGTTGTATCTCATTGAGATTTTGATTTGTATTTCCCTGATGCCGAGTGATGTTGAGCACTTTTTCATGCATCTGTTGGCCACTTGGATGTCGTCCTTGGAAAAATGTCTGTTCATGTCTTCTGCCCATTTCTTGATTGGATTATTTATTTTGGGGGTATTGAATTTGATAAGTTCTTAATAAATTTGGAGTACTGGCCCTTTATCTGATAAGACATTTGCAAATATCTTCTCCCATTCTGTAAGTTGTCTTTTGGTTTTGTTGACTGTTAACTTAGTTGAGCAAAAGCTTTTTATTTTGATGAAGTCCCAATAGTTTATTTTTTCCCTTGCTTCCCTTGCCTTTGGAGACGTTTCTAGGAAGAATTTGCTGTGGCTGAGTTCAAAGAGGTTGCTGGCTGTGTTCTCCTCAAGGATTTTGATGGATTCCTATCTCACATTGAGGTCTTTCATCCATTTTGAGTTTATTTTTTTGTGTGATTTAAAGAAATGGTCCAGTTTCATTCTTCTGCATGTGACTGTCCAATTATCCCAACACGATTTGTTTTGAAGGGACTGTCTTTTTTCTATTGGACATTCTTTCCTGTTTTGTCATAGATTAGTTGACCATAGAATTGAGGGTCCATTTCTGGGCTCTCTATTCTATTCTATTGATCTATGTGTCTATATTTGTGCCAGTACCATACTGTCTTGATTACAGCTTTGTAATAGAGCTTGAAGTCTGGAATTGTGATACCCTCAGCTTTTGTTTCCTTTTTCAACATTCCTCTGGCTATTCAGGTTTTTTTTTCTGGTTCTATACAAATTTTAGGATTATATGCTCCATTACTGTGAAAAAAATTGATGGTATTTTGATAGTGATTGCATTAAATGTGTAGATTGCTTTAGTAGCATAGACATTGTAACAGCATTTGTTTTTCCATGCCTTCCTCAATTTCTTTCATGAGTATTCTACAGTTTCATGAGTACAGATCCTTTGCCTCTTTGATTAGATTTATTTATTCCTAGGTATCTTAAGCTTTTGTGTGCAATTGTAAATGGGATTGACTTCTTAATTTCTCTTTCTTCTGTCTTGTTGTTGGTGCTTAGAAATGCAACTTATTTCTGTGCATTGATTTTATATCCTGACACTTTACTAGCAGTTTTGGAGTGGAGTCTTTTGTGTTTTCCACATAAAGTATCAGATCATCTGTGAGATAGAGTTTGACTTCTTCTTTTCTGATTCAGATGCCTTTAATTTCTTTTAGTTGTCTGATTGCTGAGGCTAAGACTTTTAGTACTATGGTGAATAGCAGTGGTGATAGTGGACATCCCTGCCATGGCCCTAACCTTAGGGGAAAAGCTCTCAATTTTTCCCTGTTGAGAATGATATTCACTGTGGGTTTTTTATAGAGGGCTTTGATGATATTGATGTATGTATCCTTTATTCCTACACTGTGGAGGGTTTTGATCATGAAAGGATGCTGTACTTTGTCAAATGCTTTTCCAGCATCTATTGAGAGCATCATATGGTACTTGTTATTTTATTAATGCACTGTATCACACTGATTGATTTGCATATGTTGAACCAAACTTGCAGCCCAGGAATAAATCCCACTTGGTTGTGGTGAATAATCCTTTTAAGGTACTGTTGGATCATATTAGCTAGAATTTTGGTGAGAATATTTGCATCCATGTTCATCAGGGATAGTTTCCTTTTTTATGGAGTCTTTGTGCCAGTACTGTCTTGAGATCAAGGTAATGCTGGCTTCATAAAATGAGCTTGGAAGTTTTCCCTCGATGTCTCTTTTTTGGAACAGTTTCAGGAGCATAGGTATTAATTCTTCCTTAAATATTTGCTAGAATTCCCTTGAGAAGTCTACTTACTTGGAATGCCATCTGGCCCTGGGCTCTTGTTTGTTGGGAGATTTTTGATGACTGCTATAATCCCCTTACTGGTTATGAGTCTATTCAGTTTTTCTACTTTTTCTTGGTTTCAGTTATAGTAGTTTATACTTCTCTAGGAATGCATTCATTTCTTTCAGATAGTCTAATTTTCTGGCATGTAGTTGTGCACAAAATGTTCTTATAATTTTTTGTATTTCTTTGGTATTGGTTTTGATCTCTCCTCTTTCATTCATAATTTTATTAATTTGGAGAATGTTCCATGTGCACTAAAGAAGAATGTGCATTCTGTTGCTTTGGGATGGAATGTTCTGAATATAGCCGTGAAGTCCCTCTCATCCAGTGTGTCACTTAAAAGCCTTTATTTCTTTGTTGATCTTGATCTTTTGCTTAGATGACCTGTCCACTTGGGGTGTGTGTGTTAAAGTCCCCTACTATTATTGGATTATTGTCAGTGTGTTTCTTTGATTGTGTTATTAATTGGCTTATATAATTGGATGCTACTGTGTTAGGGGCATAGATATTAAAAATTGTTAGATCTTCTTGTTGCATAGACTTTTTAAGTATGATATAATGTTCTTCCTCATCTCTTATACAGTCTTTGGCTTAAAATCTAACTTGTCTGATATAAGGATTACCACCCACCTTTCTACTGATGTCCATTAACATGGTAAATAGTTTTCCACCTCCTCACTTTAAATCCAGAGGTGTCTTTGAATCTAAAATGAGTCTCTTGCATAAAGCATATCAGTGGGTCTTTTTTTCTTCTAATCCAATCTGATACCCTGTGTCTTTTGATTGGGGCACTTTAAACCCCTTTACACTCATGATAACTATTGAAAGATATGAATTTAGTGCCATTGTATTACCTATAAGGTGACTACTACTGTATATTGTCTCTGTTCCTTTCTGGTCTGTTACTTTTAGGATCTCTCTTTGCTTAGAGAACCCTTTTCAATATTTCCTGAAGGGCTGGTTTGGTGTTTGCAAATTCTTTAGTATTTGTTTGTCCTCAAAGCTTTTTATCTCTCCTTCTATTTTCAATGACAGCCTAGCTGGATATAGTTCAAAGATTCATTGTTTATGCACCACACCCAGTGCTCCATGCAGTACATGCCCTCCTTAAAATACCCACCACCAGGCTCACCCAACCACCCCCCCTTCTAAAACTCTGTTTGTTTCTCAGAGTTCACAGTCCCTCATGCTTTGTCTCCCCCTCCAATTTTCCCCAACTCACATTTCCCCTCCTTCTCCCAGTGTCCTCTGTGTTATTCCTTATGCTCCACAAGTAAGTGAAACCATATGATAATTTACTCTCTCTGCTTGACTTATTTCACTCAGCATAATCTCCTCCAGTCCCATCTATGTTGGTACAAAAATAGGGTATTCATCCTTTCTGATGGAGGCATAATATTCCATTGTATATGTGGACCATATCTTCTTTATCCATTCATCTGCTAAAGAGCATCTTGGCTTTTTCCTCAGTTTGGTGACCGTGCTCATTGCTGCTATGAACATTGGGGTACAGATGGCCCTTCTTTTCACTACATCTGAATCTTGGGGTAAATACCTAGTAGTGCAATTGCAGGGTCATAGGGAAGCTCTATTATTAATTTCTTAGGGAATTTCCACACTGTTTTCCAAAGTGGCTACACCAACTTGCGTTCCCCCCAACAGTGTAAGAGGGTCACCTGCCTCCACATCCTCTCCAACACATGTCGCTTACTGTCTTGTTAATTTTGGCAATTCTAACTGGTGTAAGTTGGTATCTCAATGTGGTTTTGATTTGAATCTCCCTGATGGCTAATGATGATGAACATTATTTCATGTGTCTGTATGTCCTCTTTGGAGAAGTGTCTGTTCATGTCTTCTGCCCATTTTTTTTGATGTGATTATCTGTTTTTTGAGTGTTTGAGGAGTTCTTTATAGATCTTGGATATTAGCCCTTTGTCTGTAATGCCATTTACTCATATCTTCTGTTCCATGAGTTGCCTCTTTGTTTTGTTGACTCTTTCCTTTTCTGTTCAGAAGCTTTTGATCTTAACGAAATCCAAAAAGTTCATTTTCACTTTTGTTTCCTTTGCCTTTGGAGATATGTTTTGAAAGAAGTTGCTATGAATGATATGGAAGACATTACTCCCTATGTTCTCCTGTAGGGTTTTGATAGATTCCTGCCTCATTGAGGTCTTTTGTCCATTTAGAGTTTATCTTTCTATATGATGTAAGAGAATGGTCAAGTTCCATTGTTCTATACATAGCTGTCCAATTTTCCCAACACCATTTATTGAAGAGATTGTCTTTTTTCCATTGGATACTTTTTCCTGCTTTGCTGAAGATTATTTGACCATAGAGTTGTGCTCCATATCTGGGCTCTCTACGCTGTGCCACTGGTCTATGTGTCTGTTCTTGGGCCAGTACCATGCTGTCTTGGTGATCACAGCTTTGCAGTAAAGCTTGAAATCAGGCAATGTGATGCCACCAGTTTTGTTATTTCTTTTTCAACATTTTCTTAGCAATTCGGGGTCCCTTCTGGTTCCATACAAATTTTAGGATTGTTTGTTCCAGACCTATGAAAAATTCTGGTGAAATTTTGATCAGGATGGCATTGAAAATATAGATTGCTCTAGGCAGCATAGACATTTTAACAATGTTTATTCTTCTGATCCATGAGCATGGAATGCTTTTCCATCTTTTTGTGTCTTCAATTTCTTTCATGAGTGTTCTGTAGTTCCTCAAGTACAGATTCTTTATCTCTTTGGTTAGGTTTATTCCAAGGTACCTTGTGGTTCTTGGTGCTAGAGTAAATGGAATCAATTCTCTAATTTCCCTTTCTATATTTTCACTGTTAGCGTGTAAGAAAGCAACTGATTTCTGAGCATTGATTTTGTATCCTGCCACATTACTGAATTGCTGTATGAGTTCTAGCAGTTTGGGGGTGGAGTCTTTTGGTCTTCCATATAAAGTATCATGTCATCTGCAAAGAGAGTTTGACTTCTTCATTGACCATTTGAATACCTTTTATTTCTTTTTGTTGTCTGATTGCCGTTGCTAGGACTTCTAGTACTATGTTGAACAACAGTGGCAAGAGTGGGCATCCTTGTCATGTTCCTGATCTCAAAGGGAAGGCTGTCAGCTTTTCCCCACTGAGGATTATATTTGCTCTGTGTTTTTCATGATAGGTTTTATGAAGTTGAGGAATGTTCCCTCTATCCCTATACTTTGAGGAATTTTAATCAGGAATGGATACTGTATCTTGTCAAATGCTCTTTCTGCATCCACTGAGAGGACCATATGGTTCTTCTCTCTTGTCTTATTGATTTGCTCTATCACATTGATTGACTGGTGAATATTGAACCACTCTTGCACCCCAGGGATAAATCGCACCTGGTCATGATGGATAATCTTTTTAATGTACTGTTGGATCCTATTAGCTAGGATCTTGTTGAGAATCTTGGCATCCATATTCATCAGAGATATTGGTCTGAAATTCTCCATTTTGATGGGGTCTTTGCCTGGTTTGGGGATCAGGGTAGTGCTGGCTTCATGGAAAGAGTCTGAGAGTTTTCCTTCTGTTTCTATTTTTTGAAACAGCTTCCAGAGAATAGGTATTATTTCTTCTTTGAATGTTTGGTAGAATTCCCCAGGGAATCCATGAGGTCCTGGGCTCTTGTTTTTTGGGAGGTTTTTGATCACTGCTTCAATCCTATTAATAGATATTGGTCTATTTGGGTTGCCAATTTCTTCCTGATTCAGTCTTAGAAGTTTATAGGTTTCCAGAAATGCAACTATTTCTTCTAGGTTTCTTAACTTATTGACATATAACTGTTGATAATAATTTTTGATGTTTGTTTCTATTTCCTTGATGTTAGTCATGATCTCTCCCCTTTCATTCATAATTTCATTAATTTAGGTCCTCTCTTTCTCTTTTGGATTAGTTTGGCCAGTGGTTCGATAAACCACTTCTAAATGTCTTCTAAATGTCATTTTGTCTTCTGTGTCATTTTATGGGAGCATTCAGGCTGTTCACATTGAGAGAAAGAATCTTATTGATTCTTTCCAAGAACAGCTTCTAGTTTCGTTGATGTGTTCTACTGTATCTCTCGTTTTTATCTCATTGATCTCTGCTCTAATCTTATTTCCCTTCGTGTGCATGGGTTAGGCTTAATTTTTTATTCATTTTCCAGTTCTTTAAAGTGTACAGGTAGTTTTTGTACCCAGTATTTTTCTGTTAAAAAAATAGAGTGAAGTTTGGATGGCTATGTATTTCTACCGTAGGACTGCCTTTGTCATACCCCATAGGTTTTGGATGGATGTGTTTTCATTCTTATTCTTTTTCATGAATTGTTTAAGTTCTTCTTTGATTTCCTGGTTGATCTAAACATTCTTGAACAGGATTATCTTAGATTTCAAGTGTTTCAATTCCTTCCAAACTTTTTCTTGTGGTTGAGTTCCAGTTACAAAGCATTGTGGTCTGAGATTATGGAGATAATAATCTAAATCTTTTAGTACTGGTGGAGACCTGGTTTTTGACCCAGTATGGGATCTACTCTGGAGAAAGTTTTATATGCACTGGAGAAGAATGAGTATTCTCTTGTGCTATGGTGGAATATTCTTTTTTTTAATATTTTATTTATTCACTTCACAGACGGAGATCACAAGCAGGCAGAGAGGCAGGCAGAGATAGAGGAAGGGAAGCAGGCTACCCGAGCAGAGAGCTTGATGCAGGACTCGATGCCAGGACCCTGAGATCATGACCCGAGCTGAAGGCAGAGGCTTTAACCCACTGAGCCACCCAGGCTCCCCTGGAATATTCTTTATATATCTATGAGGTCCATCTGTTCCAATGTGTCATTCAAAGCTCTTGTTTCTTTGTTGATTTTCTGCTTAATTGATCTCTCTATTGCTGAGAGTGGAGTGATATGATCTCCTGTAATTGACATATTATCAATATGTCTCTTTATTTTGGTTAAAGGTTTGCTTATGTATTTGGCTGCTCCCATGTTGGGGATATAGATATTTACAGTTGTTAGATCTTCTTGTTGGATAGACCCTTTAAGAATAATATAGTGTCCTTCTATATCTATAACTAAAGTCTTTAGCTTAAAGTCTAATTTGTCTGTTATCAGAATTGCTATCCCAGCTTTCTTTTGGGGTCTGTTGTTATGAAAGATGGTTCTCTATACCTTCACTTTCAGTCTGAGCGAATCTTTAGGTTCAAAATGAGTCTCCTGTAGACAGCATATAGATGAGTCCTGTCTTTTTATCCAGTCTGCAACCCTGTGTCATTTTATGGGAGCATTTAGGCTGTTCACATTGAGAGTGATTATTGAAGAATATGATTTTATTGTCATCATGTTGCCTGTGAAGACTTTGATCTATAGATTGTCTCTGTAAATTTCTGTTCTATATCACTTTGGGGGACTTTCTCCTTTTGTGGTCACATATTCTTTCAGTTTCTGCCAGTCCTGGATGCTCTTTATCTTTCCATTTGTTCTGAATTATAGCCTTGCTGGGTAAAGTATTCTTGGCTGCATGTTCTTCTCATTTAGTACCCTGAATATATCTTGCCAGCACCTTCACTTGCCAGTTCTCTGTGGACAGGTCTGATGTTATTCTGATGTTCCTCTCTCTGTATATAAGGAATCTCTTCCCCCTAACTGCCCTTAAGGTGGTTTCATTGGTTCTAAGATTTGCAAGTTTTACTATTACATGCTGGGGCGTTGGTTTATTCTCCTTGATCTTGGGAATGGTCCTCTCTGTCCCTAGGACACAAATGCTTGTTTCATTCCCCATGTTAGGGAAGCTCTTAGCTATTATTTGCTCAAATATATCTTCTAGTCCTCTCTTTCCACACCTTCAGGGATCTCAATAATTCTGACAGTAGAACATTTCATGGTGTCATTTATTTTTCTCTAATTCTGTTTTCATGGATTTTAAACTGTTTGTTCCAGGCCTCCTCCTCTTCCTTCTTTTCTATCATTTTGTCTTCTAAGTCACTAATTAGTTCTTCTGTCTCATTTACTCTAGCTGTTAGAGTATCTATATTAGATTGGATCTCATTGATAGCATTTTTAAGTTCTGCTAGATTAGCTCTCATTTCTGCCCTTAGAGAATCTATGTAGCCATTGATGGTTTTCTCCATTCTAGCTATTGTCTTCATAACTGTTACTCTGAAATCTATTTCCAACACCTTGCTTATATCTATATCCATTAGTTCTGTGGCAGAGGTCACAGTCTCTGACTCTTTCCTATGTTGGAGATTCCTCCTCTTAGTCATTGTGTTGATGGTTGGTTGAGGGAATGTTCAGAATCCAAATTATTGACCACAACCCACGCAAGATGCACCTGTTTTATAGGGACCTTAGGGTTGTCGGCCTCTTTTCTTCCAGCCTGTCTTCTGTGGGAGCGATCTGCCATCCTGTTACTCAGGCAACTCTGGGCAAAGTGACCCTGCCCCTGTGTGTATGTCGGGGTGGGAGGTCTCTGTGAAAACTAGTTTTGGGGGGCTTCTTTCTCTGGTGTCTTTCACTAGTGACTCTCAGTGTCTCTTCTGAAAGTCAGAGCAGAAGTAACTGTATCCAAACTTTTGTCTCAGAACCGAGAGAAAACAGTCTGCTCTCCACTGAGCTCTCCAGGCCACATTATCTCTGTTTCTTTCTGTGCTGCTAAAAACTGCAGCAACCTGGGTTGTGTGCCCCATAGCAGCACTCCCAGCCCTTGCTTCCAGGTCCAGACACATCTCTGCCCTTTGTGTTTCTAAAGCTGCCAGCCACCCTCAGTTTGCACGTGTACCCCTGGAGCTCCAGATTTCAGTCTGGGAGCTGCCCTAAAGTCCTTTCCCTGCCACTACTGCTACAGGTCTGTGAATCTGTGCCTGGTCCCCAGGGCAGGAGGCTTTTGTGCTCTGGTGGCACAGGATCACAGAGCCTCCCTCCCCCTTCCGCGTATCTTCTGATATCTTCCTGACCACCCACCAGAGACATTCTGTTTGTAGAAATCCAGATATATCTTCTTACATCTCAGCTGATTCCGTGGGTGTTCAGAATAGTTTGTAGATATCCAATTCAATTCAGGGGACTAGTTGAAATAGGGTTCCCTACTTCTCCACCATCTTTTTCTGTTTCCCAGAGGTAGAATTCTGTGATTCATCAATTGCCTATAACACCCAGTGTTCATTACATCAAGTGCCCTCCTTAAAACCATCACCTAGTTACCCTATCCACACACCCACCTCCCTCCTGCAACCCTCAGTTTGTTTTCTAGAGTTCAGCACCTCTTATGGTTTGTCACCCTCTCAATTTTCATCTTGTTTTATTTCTCCTTCCCTTACATTCATTTGTCTTGTTTCTTAAATTCCACATATGAGGGAAATAATAGAGTATTTTTCTTTCTCTGACTGACTTATTTCACTTAGCATAATACCTCCAGCTCCATCCAGGATGTTGCAAATGGCAAGATTTCATTTTTTTTTTTGATGGCTGAGTAATAGTCCATGGTGTATATATACCACATCTTTATCCATTCATCTGGATAATGAGACATCTTGGCTCTTTCCATATTTTGTCTATTGTGGTCATTGCTGCTATAAACACTGAGATGCACGTGCCCCTTTGAATCACTATATTTGTAACCTTTGAGTAAATATCTAGTAGTACAATCACTGGGTAATAAGATTTTCAACTATTTAAGGAAACTCCATAGTGTTTTCCAGAGCAGCTACACCAGTTTGCATTCCCACCAACAGTGTAAGAGGGTTCCCCAGAAAGCACATTTTTTATACATTGCTGGTTTGATTTGCTAACATGGTGTTTAGGTTGTTTTTGTGTTCACGAGAGAGCTTAGGTTTCAATTTTGTTTCTTATATTGTACTTATTTGGAAACTTTCATGGTTATATTAGCCTTACCAAGGGAGTTGGAAATTAAAAAAAAACAAAAACAAAAACCTGAAAGAGTTTGTGTATGGTTTGAGTTTTCTATTCCTTGCATATCTGGGAGAATTTTCTATGTGGGCTATTTTATTTTTATTTTTTTTAAAGATTTTATTTATTTATTTGACAGAGAGAGAGATCACAAATAGGCAGAGAGACAGACAGAGAGAGAGATGAGGAGAAGCAGGCTCCCTGCTGAGCAGAGAGCCCTATGCGGGACTCGATCCCAGGCCCCTGGGATCATGACCTGAACCGAAGGTAGAGGCTTAACCCACTGGGCCACCCAGGTGCCCCGTATGTGGGCTATTTTAAATTGCTGATTCCATTTCTAATTATTCAAGTGTTCTATTTCTTTTTCATGCAGTTTTAGTGTATTTCTAGTGAGAGCTTTGTCCATTTCACCTATGTTTTGAACTTAATTGACATAACATTGTTCATATCTTATCACACTAGCATTTGTAGGTATAGTCTCTCTCTTACTTATAATATTACTTATTTGTGCCCTCTCTTTTTTTTTCTTGATCAAGATTCCTAGAAATTTAAAAATTTTGTTGCTTTTTCCCTACAAGAACTAATGTTGGCTTCATTAAATACCTCTGTTGTGTCTGTTTGATATTTTAAAATTTCTCCCATTTATTTCTTTTGTCCTACTTTCTTTGAGTGTTGTCTGTTTTTTCTTTTTCTAATTAATTATCTCATTAATATTCAAGCTTCTTCCCTAATATATGCATTTAAAAGTTTAAATTTTCAAGTATCATACTAGTGTGTCCTACAAATTTTGCATATTGTCTTTTTATAATTGTCAGCTTGAAAATTTTTTCTGATTTCCACTATAATAACTCTCTGTCCTGTGAGTTATTTAGAAACATGTTTTTAAAGTTTTGAATTAATTTTTAAAATTAATCTTTTACTTAGTAAATTCTCACTTGATTGCATTGTAGTCTGAGAATATAATCTCTATAATACCTATTCTTTGAATTTTTTGAGACTAGCTTTGCAGCTACTCTTTGTAAATTGACCATGGATATTTGAGAAGAATGTGTGTGTCTAAGTTTTAGAGTGAATAAAATACCCATTAGATCATCCTTGCGATATTAATAAGCTAAAGTGCTGAAAGGAGACCCCACCATAGGTCTAAAGCAAATAGAATATGATTATTTGCAATTTCAGTGATACAGAATGGGGAGCTCTGCTCCCCATGGTCCATTATCCTAAGACCCAGATTCACTGGGCTCTGTTAACTATCAAATGTGCTGTCTAAGACCATCATCTTAGTAGAGTCTACACGCTGGGACAGCAGGAATGTGTCTGTTTTCTTTGCCTTTGTTCCTTCAGACAGTGCCCAGCACATAGTAAGCTTTCACGAAGTGTAAGTACATGAATCAATGAAGAAAGAATGGTCCCTTAATTAACATACCAACAAAATGTAATATATATTTTTTTCTTTTTAAACTTTGCTTATTTTTTCAATTAACAATACATAATTGTGGCTTAAATTTTAAAAAGATATGAAATTGTATACAGTGATGGTTTTCCTAGCTACCCAATTCCCCTTCCTGGTAACAGCTTGTTTATATTCCCCAGAGGTATTTTATATACACCCAAGCAACCATGCATATGTACAGTTGTTGTTTTTTTTTAAAGACAGAGAAAGAGAGAGAAAGAAAGTGAGAGAGTATGCACGCACTCGTGGGGGGGGGGGGGCAAAAGGAGAGAGAAAGAATCCCAAGCAGGCTCCACACCCAGCGTGGGGTATCATCTCAGGTCTCCGAGATCATGACATGAGCTGAAATTAAGAGTCAGCCCTACATGGGGCACCATCTCAGGTCTCCGAGATCATGACATGAACTGAAATTAAGTCACTTGCTTAACAGACTGAGTCACCCAGGTGCCTCTGTATAGAATAGTTTCTGACGTATTCTCAATCATAATAAAATGCCTTATTCTTCCCCTTAGGTATTCCATTATTTCTGAATTCACATTTCTGAGAAAGTGTTTGGTGTCAGTCTGTTGAAGGGACACTAGGTGGCAGCATACAACCAGAAGCTGGAGGCCAGCTGGGGATGGGGGTAGGCGTGGGGTGGGGGGTGGGGGTTTAAACAGGGGTTTCACGTGGTTGTCCTCTGCACAGCAGGTCTCCTGAGCCGCCCTGGCCAAGTTTGTCTGTGTTGGTGTGTGGGTAAATGTTTATCCAATTTTAATAAATGAGTCCTTGGTTGAGTTTTTAATCTATTACAAATTGAGCTATAGAACCTGACACGGAACTTATTTGTGGAAAATAATAAAATTTTAAAGCCACTCCCAATCCAAACTCCCCAATACATCCTCCAAGAGCATACATATGCCTAGGCTCATCCCTCAGAATTGTTAGTCTAAAATGATTTAAACCAACACGACACACATAATCTGAGGTGTTAAAGTAACAATGGAAGCACCCTTACTTTCTCCATGCTTTAAGTTTTCCCTTGCTTTAAGATTTTCCCTTTCCTTGACCATTTTTCTCACATGATTACTTTTCTTTTTTTTTAAATTTATTTATTTTCAGCATAACAGTATCATTATTTTTTCACCACTCCCAGTGCTCCATGCAATCCGTGCCCTCTATAATACCCACCACCTGGTACCCCAACCTCCCACCCCCCCGTCACTTCAAACCCCTCAGATTGTTTTTCAGAGTCCATAGTCTCTCATGATTCACCTCCCCTTCCAATTTACCCCAACCCCCTTCTCTCTAACTCCCCATGTCCTCCATGCTTTTTGTTATGCTTCACAAATAAATGAAACCATATGATAGTTGACTCTCTCTCCTTGACTTATTTCACTCAGCATAATCTCGTCCAGTCCCGTTCATGTTACTACAAAAGTTGGGTATTCGTCCTTTCTGATGGAGGCATAATACTCCATAGTGCATATGGACCACATCTTCCTTATTCATCCATTTGAAGAAGTCCCAGAACCTAAGTCAGGTTCGGTGGGGTGAGGTTCAGAGCCGACGACTAAAGAAAGAATTCTTAAGACGTCGCTGGTGCAAAAGGTGATTTATTAGAGCATGGGGACAGGGCCCATGGGCAGGCGGAGATGCGGCTGCCCCGGGTTGTGAGGGTAGGCATGTTATATACTCCATGGTTGGGGGGAGGTGGTAAAGGGATGGGAGATTTCAACAGAGTTTTCACATGTTAGGGAGGGCCTACAAGGTGCCGGGGGAGGCCTTGCCCTTATGGCCTGATCAATGTCATCTTTAGGTCAGGCATTAACATCAAGATAGTTGGGAGATTCTTGGTTGGGTGTTTTGATCCTGCTATCATTTACATTCCCTTCTACCTCAGCCTCCTCCAGTTTATGGTGGGGAGGGAGACATTAGGGCTTCAGGAACTGAGAGTTATTTGCCTCTGGAAATTTGTGCTATTGATAAGGTAACCTCCCTGTTTAGGTCTCTAGGACATCTATAGAGCAAGGGAGATTCCTGTTCTGCAGAATTGCGATCCCTGCAAGTTAACTATTTATCATTTTATGGAAGTCAGGGGTGCCTGAGGAATGCTACACATATGGAGGGGAGCGGGTGAAGAGGGGGTGCAAGGCGCCAGCTTTTGCTTTGTCCTCAGCCAGCCTCCTGCTCCCTCATCACATTGAAGGGCATCTTGGTTCTTTCCACAGTTTGGCGACCGTGGCCATTGCTGCTATAAACATTGGGGTACAGATGGCCCTTCCTTTCACGACATCTATATCTTTGGGGTAAATACCCAGTAGTGCAATGGCAGGGTCATAGGGAAGTGCTATTTTTAATTTCTTGAGGAATCTCCACACTGTTCTCCAAAGAGGCTGCACCAACTTGCATTCCCACCAACAGTGGAAGAGGGTTCCCCTTTCTCCACATCCTCTCCAACACATGTTGTTTCCTGTCTTGCTAATTTGGGCCAGTCTAACTGGTGTAAGGTGATATCTCAATGTAGTTTTAATTTGAATCTCCCTGAGGGCTAGTGATGATGAACATTTTTTCATGTATCTGATAGCCATTTGTATGTCTTGATTGGAGAAGTGTCTGTCCATATCTTCTGCCCATTTTTTGATATGATTGTCTGTTTTGTGTGTGTTGAGTTTGAGGAGTTCATTATAGATCCTGGATATCAACCTTTTGCCTGTATTGTCATTTGCAAATATCTTCTCCCATTCCGTGGGTTGCCTCTTTGTTTTCTTGACTCTTTCCTTTGCTGTGCAGAAGCTTTTGATTTTGTTGAAGTCCCAAAAGTTCATCTTCGCTTTTGTTTCCTTTGCCTTTGGAGACATATCTTGAAAGAAGTTGCTGTGGCTGATATCGAAGAGATTACTGCCTATGTTCTCCTCTAGGATTCTGATGAATTCCTGTCTCACATTGAGGTCTTTTATCCATTTTGAGTTTATCTTTGTGTACGGTGTAAGAGAATGGCAGAGTTTCATTCTTCTACATATAGCTGCCCAGTTTTCCCAGCACCATTTATTGATGATTACTTTTCTCACCAAACCCACGGCCACCCCTTCTTTTCTGTCCTGGGGACAATGCCTCCCTCATTTCTCCTACTCCTTTCTAATGAAGTTTGGGAAACATAAGGATCAAAGTGTGTGTATTTCTGTTATGGAACCCCCTCACCCATCACAGATTGCATTCTATATTTTGTTGTGCATACTTTTTTATTTAACATATACCCTGGATAATTACTCATCCGTATACAAAGAGAATAATTTTTTAAAGCTTTAAAAAATTGTGCTATAACTCACATACAGTAAAGTGCAATCTTATGTGTGGTGCTTGATGCTTTTTTTGCAGGGGTTCACATCTGTGTCACTACCAACCCCTCATGACATAGAACATGTCCCTGCTCCCAGCCTGCCCCTCCTGCCCCTTTCTAGTTGCAACTTCCTCCAAGTTACTACAATTGTGACTTACGGGGAGAAAATCAACTGTTTTAATGGCTGCATGGTAATCTCATGTATGGATGTGACTTTAGCCACGAGTTTCCAATCTTTTGCTATTATAAATGAGGATACTTGGACTATCCTTGAACACAAGCCACCTCTTGTCTTTTTACCTTTATAGGCAAGCCCAAACTCACTTTATAGAAAACACATATAAGGTAATTTTAAACAGAGTCTGGTCTTGCTATGTCTTCCTTTCATTTCTATCTTTATTCTATACAGACTCCTTTCCCTCCTTTGAATTCCTGTTGTTCTTGTCTCACCAATCAGTACCCTGCATCCTCTTGCTCTTGCCTTTAAGGCAATCTTCAGCCTCTCTCATTAGAACAGACACACCCTAAGGGCCTGGACCTGGGACTCATCTCTTTGCATTTCTATGCTTGGCCCAGTGGTTGGCAAAACCAGATCAAATTCAGTGTCAGCTTGGTAAACACATTTGTATGCCAATATATTAGATTTTAGGATTGTTAAAAATGTGTAACACTCTCAAGGGTCAAACATCTGTCTGTTAAACCGATATATATTTATATATATGTATATATACATATATATAATAGACTGTGGAGCAGATTAATTGCTTAATTTAATAGCTCTAATTAGTTCTTCTTACTAAGGCTTGTACTACAGCACTCTCCTACATAGGCAGTGCACTCACCTAAATTAGCCACGAGTTATTTATGCAATAAACACTACCAGGAATCCACACACACCAAGTTTCACCAATTGCACCAATAGAGTCTGTTATAGCAAAAGAAAACAAAATAAAAATTCTTTCCTTCGCCTTTCTTCCTTTTTGGTCCAGGGTACAATCCTGGATCATGTACTGAATTTAGTTGTCTCTGCCTGTCTTTTTCTTTCCTTTTTAAATTTAAATTCAAATAGCCAACATATAGTGCGTCATTAGTTTTTGATGTAGTGGCTGTACCAACTTGCATTCCCACCAACAGTGTAAGAGGATTCCCCTTTCTCCACATCCTTGCCAATATTTGTTTTTCCTTGTTTTGTTAATTTTAGCCTAACTGGTGTAAGGTGGTATCTTATTGTGGTTTTGATTTATATTTCCCTGATGACAAATGATGTGGAGCATTTTCTCATGTGTCTGTTCTGCCAGTCTTTTTCAATCTATAATAGTCCCTTAGCCTTTCTTTATATTTCATAACATTGTCATTTTTAAAATCCCATTCCATTTTATTTTTGTTTATTGATTTTTGTTATGTTCAGTTAGCCAACATATTGTACATCATTAGTTTTTTATGTAGTTTTCAGTGATTCAGTAGTGTGTATAAGACACAATGATATGGAAAACATTCCATGCTTATGGATTAGAAGAATAAACACTGTTAAAATATCTATGGTGCCCAGAGGAATCTACATTTTCAGTGCCATTCCTATTAAAATACCATTGACTTTTTTTTTTTTTTTTTTTTTTTACAGAGCTGGAACATATAATCCTAAAATTTGTATGGAACCAGAAAAGACCCAAATCACCAGAGGAATGCTGAAAAATAAAAACAAAGCTGAAGCTGGGGATATTGCATTACCCGATATCAAGCTATATTACAAAACTGTGATCATCAAAACAGTATGGTATTGGCACAAAAACAGACACATAGATTAGTGAAAACAGAATGGAGACTCCAGAAATGGACCCTCAACTTTACGGTCAACTAAACTTCAAAAAAGCAGGAAAAAGTATCCAATGGAAAAAAGACAGTTTCTTCAATAAATGGTGCTGGGAAAATTGGACAGCCACATGCAGAAGAATGAAACTGGACTATTCTCTTATACAACACACAAAGATAAGTGCCATTTTTGAAGAGTATGTGCCAGTTACTTTGTAGAGTATCTCTCAATGTGGGTTCGTCTGATGTGTCTTCATGATTCAATTCAGGTTGATATTTTGGGCAATACCACAGAAGTGATGTTGTGCACTTCTCAGTGCATTGTGTTAGGAATCTGTGATGGTTCATTATTGGTGACGTTAACTTTAATCACTTGGTTGAGATAGTATCTGCTAGGTTTCTTCACTTTGTTACACACACTGTTTAAATTAATTCCTCAGGAAAAAAAATTTTTTTTAAAGATTTTATTTATTTATTTTGACAGACAGAGATCACAAGTAGGTAGACAGGCAGATGGGGGGTGGGAAGCAGGCTCCCTGCTGAGCAGAGAGCGAAATGCGGGGCTCAATCCCAGGACCCTGAGATCATGACCTGAGCCGAAGGCAGAGGCTTTAACTCACTGAGCCACCCAGGCGCCCCTATTCCTCAGAAAATTATTATAATCTTCTTTCTACAAATGAGCACACTGAGGCACAAAGATGGAGATAACTTGCCCAAAGTCATACTCATAAGCCAGAATCTCAACCGAGCCCTTTTGGTTCCAAAGCAAGCACTCTTACCTGCCAAGCTAAAGGGAGACTTTGGGGGCTGGAAGACTTGGATGTTCTTGGCCTGTGGAGAACTGTTGGAGGGCAGGGAATATGTGGATGGACAGAAACATGAAGTGTAATTGGCTAAGCCTCTTTATTAGTATGTCTGGCTTGGGGCTTGGTGTATTACCCCAAATATATGATTTGTGTGGGCTTGGGCCTTCTCTGGAATGGCAGGGCTGGACTGCTTGAGAATGTCACTACTCCAAATCCCCATTCTGGGGGTAAGTTCCTTGTAGTTGTTCAGAGGTCATGATGTGTCCCCAATCTTGGTTTCTTGGCTACATCTATGATTTGTATTATAGAAGTATAGTGAAAAAGTTGTCATAATTGAGTCATGAACAAAAAGAGTTGATCTATATTTTGGAATTCTGTGTGGACAAGAGATACAGACCTGTTTCACAGATAACTCCCTGTCTGTTCATGCCCAAGCTCACTGAGGGCTAGACGCTCCCAAGCACCAAGGCTTTGAGCAGACCTGTGCCTGATCCTTTGTTCTTTTCCTCCAGTTCTTTTAACCTGGCTTCCCCTAAGCCCTTCCTGACCCGTGAAAAGCTCTTGGTCATCTTCTCACTCCCTTGCTTCCCCAACTGCTTACTCACTATGTGCTCACAAGGTACACTTTACCGTGCACTCCTTCTCCACACCTGGCACAGCTCCAGCTTTCACTCAATCAAGTTTCTTCTGCTTCACAGCAGTATTTCCAGATTCTCAGTCTTAGTTTGGACCACCTGGAAGGAAAGTCTGGGGAAGGAGGAAACTAGAGTAGTTAGTTATACATCAGCTCCTGTCAGTCATTTGTTAAGCTTTAATTTTCCTGCATATCTGGCCTGCTGTACATACATGCTCTGAAAGAGCCCTTAGGCACAGAGATCAGATAAGGCAGATGGGACTGACTCTAGTTGATACTGGAAAAGGAAGGGTCTGAAGGCTACTGATGAGAAAGAACAGTGGCAACCTGGTTCATAAGCTCTTAGGATTTTAGAGCAGAAAAGGAGTTTAGAGACCATCTAGTTCACTTTCTCCCTCTCCCCCAATGGAGTCACATATAAACCTTGCATTTATAAAGAGGAAACTCAGACGGGAAAATTTCCTGAATTTCCTGGATTTCTCCAAACTTCACTGTTATTTTTTAAATTTTATTTTAAAATTTGTTTTCATTTTTAAAAAATTTTAATTCCCATGTAGATAACACAGTGTTATATTAGTTTCAGGTATACAATATAGTGATTTGACAATTCCATATATTACTCAGTGATCATCAAGATAAGTGTACTCTTAAATCCATTCACCTGTTTCACCTGTCCCTCCACCCACCTCGAACCATCTGTTTGTTCTTTGTAGTTAAGAATCTGTTTTTTGGTTGGTTTCTCTTTTTTTCTTTTGTTTATTTGTTTTGTTTCTTAAAGTCCACATATGAATGAAATCATATAGTATTTATCTTTCCGCCTGGCTTATTTCATTTAGCATTATACTCTCTAGATCCATCCATGTTGTTGAAAATGACAAGATTTCATCTTTTTTTAATGGCCAAATAATATTTCAGTGTGTGTGTGTGTGTGTGTGTGTGTTTATGTGTGTGATGGGTACTTGGGCTGCTTCCATAATTTAGGTTGTAAGTAATGCTGCTATAAACATAAGGGTGTTATGTGTCCCTTTGAAGTAGTGTTTTTGTGTTTTTGGGGGGTTAAATATCCAGTAGTGTATTTACTGGGTCATAGGGTAGCTCTATTTTTAACTTTTTGAGGAAATTTCATACTGGTTTCCTGAGTGGCTGCATCAGTTTACATTCCTGCCAACAGTGCACGAGGGTTCTTTTCCATCTGCATCCTCACCAACCCCTATTGTTCGTTGTGTTGTTGACTTTAGTCATTCTGACAGGTATGATGTGAGGTGATATCTCATTGTGGTTTTGATTCGTATTTCCCTGATGATAAGTGAGAGGTTAAACATCTTATCATGTGTCTGTTGGCCATTTGTAAGTCTTCTTTAGAGAAATTTCTGTTCATTTCTTCTGCCCATTTTTAAATTGGATTGTTTGGGAGTTTTGAGTGTGTGTTGAGATATGTAAGATCTTTATATGTTTTTTGGATGCTAATCTTTTTTTTTTTTTATTTTTATATTATTTATTTATTTTTTAAAATTCTTTTCAGTGTTCCAGAATTCATTGTTTATGCACCACACCAAGTGCTCCATGCAATACATGCCCTCCACAATACCCACCACCAGGCTCACCCAACCTCCCACCTCCCTCCCCTTCAAAGCCCTCAGTTAGTTCCTCAGAGTCCACAGTCTTTCATGATTCAGATGCTAACTTTTTATTGAATATGTCATTTGCAAATACCTTCTCCCATTCAGTATGTTGTCTTTTACTTTTGTTAGTTGTTTCCTTTGCTGTGCAAAAGCTTTTTATTAATTTTTATTTTTATTTTTATTTTTATATATATTTATTTTTGCAGTTTTTAAAATTTTTTAATGTTAGTCACCATAAAATACATCATTAGTTTTTGGTACAGTGTTTCAAGATTCATTGTTTAGGTATAACACCCAGTGTTCCATGTAATATGTGTCCTCCTTAATACCCACCATCAGGCTCATCCATCCCCACATCCCCCTCCCCTCAAAAACCCTCCGTTTGTTTCTCAGAGTCCACAGTCTCTCATGGTTCATCTCCCCATCCAATTTCCCCAATTCATTTTTCCTTTTCTTCTTCTAATGTCCTCCATGTTATTCCTTATGTTCCACAAGTAAGTGAAACCATATGATAATTGACTTTCTCTGCTTGACTTATTTCACTCAGCATAATCTCTTCCAGCCCCATCCTTGATGCAAAAGTTGGGTATTCATCCTTTCTGATGGCAGAGTAATATTCCATTGTATATATGGACCACATCTTCTTTTTTTATTCATCTGTTAAAGGGCATCTCAGCTCTTTCCACAGTTTGACTGTTGTGGCCATTGCTGCTATGAACATTGGGGTACATATGGCCCTATTTTTCACTACATCTATATCTTTGGGGTAAATATCCTGTAGTACAATTGCCAGGTCATGGGGTAGCTCTATTTTTAATTTTTTGAGGAATATCCACAGTTTTCCAAAGTGGGTGCACCAATTCACATTCGTACCAATGATGGTGCTGGGAAAATTGGACAACTATGTAGAGAAGAATGAAATTGACCATTCTCTTACACCATACACAAAGATAAACTCAAAATGGATGAAAGACCTCAGTGTGAAACAGGAGTCCATCAAAATCCTGGAAGAGAACATAGGCAGTAACCTCTTCAACATCGGCCACAGCAGCTTCTTTCAAGAGACATCTCCAAAGGCAAAGGAAACAAAAGTGAAAATGAACTCCTGGTACTTCATCAAGATAAAAAGCTTCTAGGGTGCTTGGGTGGCTCAGTGAGTTAAGCCTCTGCCTTCAGCTCAGGTCATGATTCCAGAGTCCTGGGATCAAGCCCCACATCGAGCCCCACATCGGGCTCTCTGCTCAGCAGGGAACCTGCACCCCCCGCCCCCTGCCTGCCTCTCTGCCTACTTGTGATATATATCTCTGTCAAACAAATGAATAAAATCTTTAAAAAAAAAAAAGATAAAAAGCTTCTGCAAAGCAAAGGAAAGAATCAACAAAACAAAGAGGCAACCTATGGAATAGGAGAAAACATTCGCAAATGACACTATTTATTTAAAAAAAAAAAAAGATTTATCCATTTGAGGGGAAAAAAAAGAGAGTGAGCCCAAGGGGGAAGGAACAGAGGGAGAGATTCTCAAGCTGGTGCGGGGCTCAATCTCACAACCCTGGGATCATGACCTGAGCTGAAATCAAGAGTCAGATGCTCAACTGACTAAGCCAGTCAGGCAACCCAAAGCTTTTTATTTTGATATAGTCCAAATAGTTTGTTTTTGTTTTTTCCCCCCTTTCCTTAGGAAACCTATCTAGAAAAAAGTTGCTATGGCTAATGTCAGAGAAATCACTGCTTGTTGAGCTTCACTTTTGTCATATGTAAAGTGAAGATTAAAAATAGTATCTAACCCGTGGGTAGTGCAGAGTACACCATAAATGTTAGGTGTCATTTTAGGAGAAAGAGACTTGGATTAGTTAGCTATTGCCACAAATCATCCCAAAACTTAGTGCATGCAGTAAGATCATTTCTGAAATGGTGCGAGATGAGCTCTGCAGACCTTTTCCCAAGCAAAACAGCCAAAACAGGCAAAGATTATTTGAAAGAAATAGCCATGTAAAGTCTGAAAATCCTAAGGGCATACAACACATGGAAAAACACTTATTCAAGAAGTTCTAGAACTCTTGGTAAGAACAATGAGTCAGTGGCACTGAGATATGATCTCCCCTCTTTCCCTCCCTGAAGCTCTATTCCAGGTGGATACCATCAATGAGATGGTCTCTTCCCCTCAACTCTTAATTTTGGTCTACAGATTTACCCTAAAAGGGAAAATATGCTCATATCTCTCATCTCTCTCCAGCTCCATGTTCACAAGAGCTCTATTTAAGACGAGTGGCCAAGAAGCCTATTGCTATCTTTCTCCACCTATGAGCACCCACACATATGGCAAAAGTAATACTCCAGTTATGACAGGCCAAGAATACCGGGTGCTGATTGCCTGTACCCCAGCTCATTCATAAGACAGACATTCCATACCTGAAAAGGTAAGTTGAGAAAACCTCTGAAAGCTGAAGGGCTGTGTCCCTGCTTAGTGCCATGCTATTAAAGCAAGGACATCATTCTAGGAGCAGGGGACAACTTTCCCTTTCCCCAGAATCAAAGCAGTGGTGCAGTTGTTCTGTGAGGGAAAGAGACAGGTCATAAGAATGACATAGGGCTTTGTAGTTCTCCTCAAGGGGACTGACTTACATGAGATAGAATATGTGGAAGTTGAAGCCTAATCAAACTTTCAAAAGCAATAGAGATTTTGGTGCTCAGCAATTAAGAGAAGATGGATAACAATGAGGGAATTGGTGGGCCAGCTGTACTTTCCACAGAACCAGGGAAATAGGTAGCTAGGAAGAGCCCTACTGGAGTCAGAGCAAGTCTCAAAGACTGATTCAAAGACTACTCCTTTAAATAGACCCCAAGTTTAATTGGATCATCCAGAGCAATTTATGGCCCAGCATATTGTCAAAAACTAAGCTAACAAGCAGTGGGTGTTAAATCTGACTACAGTATCAGTAGAGGTAAACGATCTATAAACATAAAAGGAAATAGTCCTTTCCACAGAGAAAGAGAAGTCAAAGCAAGTCCAGCTAGGACAATTGTCCTCCCTGGATGGGGAGGGTTAACATGACTGTGAAAGAGCTGAACATTGTGCCTTCTAAAGAATGAATAACAGTTTGCATATAGGACAGGAAATGGACATCAATAAAAAGGTCCAGACAAGTCAGTAAACAAATAAGCAACTATAATGTTGGAATAAGTGTTCAGAGTTGCTACATTATATTACTTAAAATGCACAATTTTCAATGGAAAAGAATGAGACATGCAAAGAAACAGGAAAGTGTGACCAATTCACAGGAGGAAAAAACTAGTAGTAGTAGAAGTTATCCTTCAGGAAGCCAAGATGTTGGACTTAAAAGACAAGTACTAAATGAAAGTATATCTAAAGAATTAAAGGAAAGTATGAGAACAATGCCTTGCCAAATAGAGACTGTCAACAAAAAAATAGAAATTATTTTAAAAGAACCAAATAGAAATTCTATAATTGGAAAAGGACAATATTTAAAGTGAAAAATTACTAGAAGAGCTCAATAGCTCTTTGAACCGATGGAATCAAGAATCAGCAAATTTAAAGGTAGAGCAATTAAAATTATGCAGTCTGAGGATCAGAAGGAAAAAAATTAGACAAATGAAGAGTATAAGAGACCTGTGGGACATCAACAGCCATACAAACATACACATAGGGGAATTCTTAGAAGGAAAGAAGGTAAAGGAGCACAAAGGATATTTGAAGGAACAATAGTAAAAAACTCTCCAAATTTTATGAAAAACATTAATCTGCATATTTCAGAAGCCAAACTATTTCAAGTAGAATCAGCCAAAGAGACCAACACACAACACAAACAGCTTAAAGCCAAAAACAAAGAGAGAATCTTGAAAGCAGTGAAAGAGAAGTGATTCATCACCTAGAATGGATCCTCATTCAGAAACCATGGAGGATCGAAGGACACTGCCTTCCAAGCGTGAAAGAAAAAAAAACCATAAAATTTATATTCAACAAAAATGCCGTTCAAAATGCAGAAGAAATTAAGACATTTCCAAATAAAACCCAAGGGAGTTTGTCATTAGTAGACCTAACATACAAGAAGTGCTAAAGTGTCTTCCAAGTTGAATATAAGGACACTAGACAAAAACTTGAATCCACATGAAAAAGCAAAAAATACTGAAAAGATATATGTGTATATATATACATATATATGTATATATATATACATATACATATATATCTGTATTTTTGTTTTAAGCATTTTCTTTTCATATATGATTTAAAAGACCGCTCTATAAAGCAATCATTATAAAATTGTGTTGATGAACTCCTAATGTATACAGATGTAATCTGTTTGACAATAATAGGACAAAAGCAGGAGCAGGGAACAGAGCTACATTGTAGCAAAGTTTTTGTGTACTATTGAAATCAATTAGCCTTAGTCAAAACTAGATTATTTTAAATTAGTATGTTCATTGTAAACTCTAGGGCAACCACTAAAAAACCAACCAAAAGTAAAATAAAATAAACAGAGAGTGAATTAAAATGATATATTAGAAAATATTTAAATAGAAAAGACAGTCATGGAGTAATGGAAACGCCAAAAAGATGTAAAAAGTGATTACTGAGAAGGTAGGATTTATGGAAGACATAAATCTTACCTTATCAGTAATCAGTTGGAGTGTAAATGGACTAAATATTCCAATAAAAAGACAAAGATTGTTGGAATGGGTTAAAAATGATCCAACTATTCTATTAGCCAACCAGGAAGAGTTCTTTTATAAGCTGATTTATTAATACTCTCTCAAGATAGGGCAATGTTATATAATTATATAATGAGAAGGAAAGGTCTTTCTGAGTCACAGACACATAAGCACTAAGATAGCTTTAATTATACAATTTTAGCTGCAGGCAAAAGATACAAGATATAAAATTCATAGGTCTTGATATCATAGAGTGTTTTCCAGTGGGCTGATGTGTGCTCAGACAAATATGCAAAAAAAAAAATCAATAATGATAAGCCAAATTCTCTGTCATTTCTAATCCCAACAGACAATATAACTCTATAAATCCATTAGACCAAAACACCAAATTCCATAATCATTGCTGTCACTGCTGGAGAATCACTTGTCAGATATAAGTAAGGCAGAAACAAAAACAAATCAAAGGAGTATGAGAGAAACAATAAGTCAGCAAAATTAAAGTTCCATTTGTGCTTGAAACACACCTGTGGAAGTCAGCAAAAGTGGCTACTGAGCTTATGCAGCCCATGTAGTGTGTTTCTTTAGCAACATATTTTACCTGGCTTTGGGTAAATCCATTGGGCATCTCAGTTAATAACACCCCTAACTGTTAAAGGATTTTTAAAATTAAATTATTTATTTTCAGAAAAACAGTATTCATTATTTTTTCACCACACCCAGTGCTCCATGCAATCCGTGCCCTCAATAATACCCACCACCTGGTACCCCAACCTCCCACCCCCCCGCACTTCAAACCCCTCAGATTGTTTTTCAGAGTCCATAGTCTCTCATGATTCACCTCCCCTTCCAATTTACCCCAACTCCCTTCTCTTCTCTAACTCCCGTTGTCCTCCGTGATATTTGTTATGCTCCACAAATAAGTGAAACCATATGATAGTTGACTCTCTCTGCTTGACTTATTTTATTCAGCATAATCTCTTCCAGTCCCGTCCATGTTGCTACAAAAGTTGGGTATTCATCCTTTCTGATGGAGGCATAATACTCCATAGGGTATAGGGACCACATCTTCCTTATCCATTCATCCGTTGAAGGGCATCTTGGTTCTTTCCATAGTTTGGCGACCATGGCCATTGCTGCAATAAGCATTGGGGTACAGATGGCCCTTCTTTTCACGACATCTGTATCTTTGGGGTAAATACCCAGGAGTGCAATGGCAGGGTCATAGGGAAGTTCTATTTTTAATTTCTTGAGGAATCTCCACACTGTTCTCCAAAGAGGCTGCACCAACTTGCATTTCCACCAACAGTGGAAGAGGGTTCCCCTTTCTTCACATCCTCTCCAACACATGTTGTTCCCTGTTTTATTAATTTTGGCCATTCTAACTGGTGTAAGGTGATATCTCAATGTGGTTTTAATTTAAATCTCCCTGCGGGCTAGTGATGATGAACATTTTTTCATGTGTCTGATAGCCATTTGTATGTGTTCATCGGAGAAGTGTCTGTTCATATCTTCTGCCCATTTTTTGATATGATTGTCTGTTTTGTGTGTGTTGAGTTTGAGGAGTTCATTATAGATCCTGGATATCAACCTTTTGTCTGTACTGTCATTTGCAAATATCTTCTCCCATTCCGTGGGTTGCCTCTTTGTTTTCTTGACTGTTTCCTTTGCTGTGCAGAAGCTTTTGATTTTGATGAAGTCCCAAAAGTTTATTTTCACTTTTGTTTCCTTTGCCTTTGGAGACATATCTTGAAAGAAGTTGCTGCGGCTGATATCAAAGAGATTACTGCCTATGTTCTCCTCTAGGATTCTGATGGATTCCTGTCTCACGTTGAGGTCTTTTATCCATATTGAGTTTATCTTTGTGTACGGTGTAAGAGAATGGTCGAGTTTCATTCTTCTACATATAGCTGCCCAGTTTTCCCAGCACCATTTATTGAAGAGACTGTCTTTTCTCCACTGTATATTTTTTTCCTGTTTTGTCGAAGAGTATTTGCCCATAGAGTTGAGGGTCCATATCTGGGCTCTCTACTCTGTTCCACTGGTCTATGTGTCTGTTTTTATGCCAGTACCATGCTGTCTTGGTGATCACAGCTTTGTAATAAAGCTTGAAATCAGGTAATGTGATGCCCCCAGTTTTATTTTTGTTTTCCAACATTTCCTCAGCGATCCAAGGTCTCTTCTGATTCCACAGAAATTTTTGGATTATTTGCTCCAGCTCTTTGAAGAATACCAGTGGAATTTTGATCGGAATGGCATTAAAAGTATAGATTGCTCTAGGCAGTATAGACATTTTAACAATGTTTATTCTTCCGATTCAAGAACATGGAATGGTCTTCCATCTTTTTGTGTCTTCTTCTATTTCTTTCATCAGTGTTCTGTACTTCCTCAAGTACAGATCCTTTACCTCTTTTGTTAGGTTTATTCCCAGTTATCTTATGGTTCTTGGTGCTATAGTAAATGGAATCAATTCTCTAATTTCCCTTTCTGTATTTTCATTGTTAGTGTATAAGAAAGCCACTGATTTCTGCACATTGACTTTGTATCCTGCCACGTTGCTGGATTGCTGTGAGTTCTAGTAGTTTGGGGGTGGAGTCTTTTGGGTTTTCCATATAGTTTGACTACTTCATTGCCAATTTGGATGCCTTTTCTTTCTCTTTGTTGTCTGATTGCTGTTGCTAAGACTTCTAATACTATGTTGACCGAGGTGGTGAAAGTGGGCATCCTTGTCTTGTTCCTGATCTCAACGGGAAGGCTGCAAGCTTTTTCCCATTGAGGATGATATTTGCTGTGGGTCTTTCATAGATAGATTTGATGAAGTTCAGGAATGTTCCCTCTATCCCTATACTTTAAAGCGTTGTAATCAGGAACGGATGCTGGGTTTTGTCAAATGCTTTTTCTGCATCGATTGAGAGGACCATGTGGTTCTTCTCTCTTCTCTTATTAATTTGTTCTATCACATTGATTGATTTGCGAATGTTGAACCATCCTTGTAGCCCAGGGATGAATCCCACCTGATCATGGTGGATAATTGTTTTAATGTGCTGTTGGATCCTGTTGGCTAGGATCTTGTTGAGAATCTTAGCATCCATATGCTATATGCTGTGGTCTGAAATTCTCCTTTTTGGTAGGACCTTTGCCTGGTTTGGGGATCAGGGTAATGCTCGCTTCATAGAAAGAGTAAGGAATTTTTCTTTCTGCTTCAATTTTTTGAAACAGCTTCAGGAGAATAGGTGTTATTTCTTCTTTGAAAGTTTGGTAAAATTCCCCAGGGAATCCGTCAGGTCCTGGGCTCTTGTTTTTTGGGAGGTTTTTGATCACTGCTTCAATCTCATTACTAGATATTGGTCTATTCAGGTTGTCGATTTCTTCCTGGTTCAATTTTGGTAGTTTATAGTTTTCCAAGAATGCATCCATTTCATCTAGGTTGCTAAGCTTATTGGCATAAACTGTTGATAATAACTTGTTTTTTTTTAATTTTTAATTTTTAATTTTTTATAAACATATATTTTTATCCCCAGGGGTACAGGTCTGTGAATCACCAGGTTTACACACTTCACAGCATTCACCAAAGCACATACCCTCCACAATGTCCATAACTCCACCCCCCTTCTCCCAACGCCACTCTCCCCAGCATACCTCAGTTTATTTTGTGAGATTAAGAGTCACTTATGGTTTGTCTCCCTCCCAATCCCATCTTGTTTCATTTATACTTCTCCTACCCACTTAAGCCCCCATGTTGCATCACCACTTCCTCATATCAGGGAGATCATATGATAGTTGTCTTTCTCTGCTTGACTTATTTCGCTAAGCATGATACGCTCTAGTTCCATCCACGACACAAATGGCAAGATTTCATTTCTTTTGATGGCTGCATAGTATTCCATTTTGTATATATGCCACTTCTTCCTTATCCATTCATCTGTTGATGGACATCTAGGTTCTTTCCATAGTTTGGCTATTGTGGACATTGCTGCTATAAACATTCCGGTGAACATGCCCCTTTGGATCACTACATTTGTATCTTTAGGGTAAATACCCAGTAGTGTAATTGCTGGGTCATAGGGCAGTTCTATTTTCAACATTTTGAGGAACCGCCATGCTGTTTTCCAGAATGGTTGCACCAGCTTGCATTCCCACCAAAAGTGTAGGAGGGTTCCCCTTTCTCTGCATCCTCGCCAGCATCTGTCATTTCCTGACTTGTTAATTTTAGCCATTATGACTGCTGTGAGGTGATATCTCATTGTGGTTTTGATTTGTATTTTCCTGATGCCGAGTGATATGGAGCACTTTTTCATGTGTCTGTTGGCCATCTGGATGTCTTCTTTGCAGAAATGTCTGTTCATGTCCTCTGCCCATTTCTTGATTGGATTATTTGTTCTTTGGGTGTTGAATTTCCTAACTTCTTTATAGATTTTGGACACTAGTCCTTTATCTGATGTGTCGTTTGCAAATATCTTCTCCCATTCTGTCAGTTGTATTTTGGTTTTGTTAACTGTTTCTTTTGCTGTGCAAAAGCTTTTGATCTTGATAAAATCCCAATAGTTCATTTTTTCCCTTGCTTCCTTTGCCTTTGGCGATGTTCCTAGGAAGATGTTGCTGCAACTGAGGTTGAAGAGGTTGCTGCCTGTGTTCTCCTCAAGGATTTGGATGGATTCCTTTCTCACATTGATGTCCTTCATCCATTTTGAGTCTATTTTCGTTTGTGGTGTAAGGAAATGGTCCAATTTCATTTTTATGATTGTGGCTGTCCAATTTTCCCAACACCATTTATTGAAGAGGCTGTCTTTTTTCCATTGGACATTCTTTCCTGCTTTGTCAAAGACGAGTTGACCATAGAGTTGAGGGTCTATTTCTGGGCTCTCTATTCTCTTCCATTGATCTATGTGCCTGTTTTTGTGTCAGTAGCATGCTGTCTTGATGATGACAGCTTTGTAATAGAGCTTGAAGTCCGGAATTGTGATGCCACCAACGTTGGCTTTCTTTTTCAATATCCCTTTGGCTATTCGAGGTCTTTTCTGGTTCCATATAAATTTTAGAATTATTTGTTCCTTTTCTTTGAAAAAGATGAATGGTACTTTGATAGGAATTGCATTAAATGTGTAGATTGCTTTAGGTAGCATAGACATTTTCACAATATTTATTCTTCCAATCCAGGAGCATGGAACATTTTTCCATTTCTTTATGTCCTCAATTTCTTTCACGAGTACTTTATAGTTTTCTGAGTATAGATTCTTAGCTTCTTTCATTAGGTTTATTCCGAGATATCTTATCGTTTGCGGTGCAATTGTAAAAGGGATTGACTCATTAATTTCTCTTTCTTCTGTCTTGTTGTTGGTGTAGAGAAATGCAACTGATTTCTGTGCAATGATTTTATATCCTGACACTTTACTGAATTCCTGTACTAGTTCTAGCAGTTTTGGAGTGGAGTCTTTTGGGTTTTCCACATATAGTATCATATCATCTGCGAAGTGTGATAGTTTGACTTCTTTGCCTATTTGGATGCCTTTAATTTCCTTTTGGTGTCTGATTGCTGAGGCTAGGACCTCTAGTACGATGTTGAATAGCTGTGGTGATAATGGACATCCCTGCCGTGTTCCTGACCTTAGCAGAAAAGCTTTCAGTTTTTCTCCATTGAGAATGATATTTGCAGTGGGTTTTTCATAAATGGATTTGATAATATTGAGGTATGTGCCCTCTATCTCTACACTTTGAAGAGTTTTGATCAGGAAGGGATGCTGTACTTTGTCAAATGCTTTTTCAGCATCTATTGAGAGTATTGTATGGTTCTTGTTCTTTCTTTTATTGATGTCTTGTATCACAATGATTAATTTGCGGATGTTGTACCAACCTTGCAGCCCTGGAATAAATCCCACTTGGTCGTGGTGAATAATCCTTTTAATGTACTGTTGAATCCTATTGGCTAGTATTTTGGTGAGAATTTTCACATCTGTGTTCATCAAGGATATTGGTCTGTAGTTCTCTTTTTGATGGGATCCTTGTCTGGTTTTGGGATCAAGGTGATGCTGGCCTCATATAATGAGTTTGGAAGTTTTCCTTCCATTTCTATTTTTTGGAACAGTTTCAGGAGAATAGGAATTAGTTCTTCTTTAAATGTTTGGTACAATTCCCCCGGGAAGCCGTCTGGCCCTGGGCTTTTGTTTGTTTGGAGATTTTTAATGACTGTTTCAATCTCCTTACTGGTTATGGGTCTGTTCAGGCTTTCTATTTCTTCCTGGTTCAGTTGTGGTAGTTTATATGTTTCTAGGAATGCATCCGTTTCTTCCAAATTGTCAAATTTGTTGGCGTAGAGTTGCTCATAGTATGTTCTTATAATTGTTTGTACTTCCTTGGTGTTAGTTGTGATCTCTCCTCTTTCATTCATGATTTTATTTATTTGGGTCCTTTCTCTTTTCTTTTTGATAAGTCTGGCCAGTGGTTTATCAATTTTATTAATTCTTTCAAAGAACCAGCTCCTAGTTTCATTGATTTGTTCTATTGTGGTTTTTTTTTTTGGTTTCTATTTCATTGATTTCTGCTCTGATCTTTATGATTGCTCTTCTCCTGCTGGGTTTAGGGTTTCTTTCTTGTTCTTTCTCCAGCCCCTTTAGGTGTAGGCTTAGGTTGTTCATTAGAGAATTTTCTTGTTTCTTGAGGAAGGCTTGTACCGCTATATATTTTCCTCTCAGGACTGCCTTTGTTGTGTCCCATAGATTTTGAACCATTGTATTTTCATTATCATTTGTTTCCATGGTTTTTTTTCAATTCTTCTTTAATTTCCTGGTTGACCCATTCATTCTTTAGAAGGATGCTGTTTAGTTTCCATGTATTGGGGTTCTTTCCAAACTTCCTCTTGTGCTTGAGTTCTAGCTTCAGAGCATTGTGGCCTGAAAATATGCAGGGAATGATCCCAATCTTTTGATATCGGTTGAGTCCTGATTTAGGACTGAGGTTGTGATCTATTTTGGAGAATGTTCCATGTGCACTAGAGAAGAATGTGTATTCTGTTGCTTTGGGATGAAATGTTCTGAATATATCTGTGATGTCCATCGGGTCCAGTGTGTCATTTAAGGACTTTATTTCCTTGTTGATCTTTTGCTTGGATGGTCTGTCCATTTCAGTGAGGGGAGTGTTAAAGTCCCCTACTATTATTGTATTATTGTTGATATGTTTCTTTGATTTTGTTATTAATTAGTTTATATAGTTGGCTGCTCCCACGTTGGGGGCATAGGTATTTAAAATTCTTAGATCTTCTTGTTGGATCTGTCCAACAAGAGTTGGAGTATGATATAGTTTGAGTATGATACAGTTTCCTTCATCATCTCTTATTATAATCTTTGGCTTAAAATCTAATGGATCTGATATAAGGATTGCCACTCCTGCTTTCTTCTGATGTCCATTAGCATAGTAAGTTCTTTTCCACCCCCTCACTTTAAATCTGGAGGTGTCTTCGGGCTTAAAATGAGTTTCTTGGATGCAACATATAGATGGGTTTTGTTTTTTTATCCAATCTGATACCCTGTGTCTTTTGACAGGGGCATTTGGCCCATTCACATTCAGGGTAACTATTGAGAGATATGAATTTAGTGCCATTGTATTGCCTGTAAGGTGACTGTTACTGTATATGGTCTCTGTTCCTTTCTGATCTACCACTTGTAGGCTCTGTCTTTGCTTAGAGGACCCCTTTCAAGATTTCCAGTAGAGCTGGTTTGGTGTTTGCAAATTCTTTCAGTTTTTGTTTGTCCTGGAAGCTTTTAATCTCTCCTTCTATTTTCAATGATAGCCTAGCTGGATATAGTATTCCCGGCTGCATGTTTTTCTCGTTTAGTGCTCTGAAAATATCATGCCAACTCTATCTGGCCTGCCCGGTCTCTGTGGAGAAGTCTGCTGCCAGTCTAATATTTTTACCATTGTATGTTACAGACTTCTTTTCCCGGGCTGCTTTCAGGATTTTCTCTTTGTCACTAAGGCTTGTAAATTTTACTATTAGGTGACGGGGTGTGGGTCTATTCTTATTGATTTTGAGGGGCATTCTCTGCACCTCCTGAATTTTGATGCTCATTCCCTTTGCCATATTGGGGAAATTCTCCCCAATAATTCTCTCCAGTATACCTTCTGCTCCCCTCTCACTTTCTTCTTCTTGTGGAATCCCAATTATTCTAATGTTTTTTCATCTTATGGTGTCATTTATCTCTCGAATTCTCCCCTCGTGGTCCAGTAGCTGTTTGTCCCTCTTTTGCTCAGCTTTTTATTCTCTGTTATTTGGTCTTCTATATCGTTAATTCTTTCTTCTGCCTCATTTATCCTAGCAGTGGGAGCCTCCATTTTTGATTGCACCTCATTAATAGCTTTTTTGATTTCAACTTGGTTAGATTTTAGTTCTTTTATTTCTCCAGAAAGGGCCTTTATATCTCCCAAGAGGGTTTCTCTAATATCTTCCATGCCTTTTTCGAGCCCGGCTAGAACCTTGAGAACTGTCATTCTGAACTCTAGATCTGACATATTACCAATGTCTGTATTGATTAGGTCACTAGCCTTTGGTACTGCCTCTTGTCCTTTTTTTGTAGTGAATTTTTCCACCTTGTCATTTTGTCCAGATAAGAGTATATGAAGGAGCAAATAAAATACTAAAAGGGTGGCAACGACCCCAGGAAAATATGCTTTAACCAAATCAGAAGTGATACCAAATTGTGAGGGGGGAGAAAGGGGATAAAAAGACGTTCAGAAAGAAAGAAAGAAAAAAGATAAAGAAAAAAATTTAATAAAGAAAACGAATAAAGTATTATATATATATATATATATATATATATATATATAATTAACTAGTTAAAAAACATTAAGAAAGTAAAGGGTAAAAGTTAAAAAAATTTTAGCAGGAGAAAACAATGAAAAAGAAAAAAAAATTAAATTAATTGCAAGACTAAAGAATCACATGGAGAAAGCCATGAGTTCCGTGCTTTGCTTTCTCCTCCTCTGGAATTCTGCTGCTCTCCTTGGTATTGAAACCGCACTCCTTGGTAGGTGAACTTGGTCTCTGCTGGATTTCTTGTTGATCTTCTGGGGGAGGGGCCTAGTGTAGTGATTCTTAATTGTCTTTGCCCCAGGCGGAGTTGCACCGCCCTTACCAGGGGCTGGGGTGAGTAATCCGCTCGGGTTTGCTTTCAGGAGCTTTTGTTCCCTGAGCGCTTTCCGTAGAGTTCCGGAGGACGGGAATTCAAATGGCGGCCTCCTGGTCTCCGGCCCGGAGGAGCCGAGAGCCCAGGGCCCCACTCCTCAGTGTGCCCTCAGAGAACAGCGCCCAGTTATTCCCGTCTGCCTGACCTCCGGCTGCTCTCCGAGCTCACCAAGCCTGCGACCGGTTCAAGGTAACCCCGAGCTGTGATCTTACTGTCGGCTCTGTCTCTGAGCGGGCTTCCCTGTCCCAATAACTGCAAGCTCTGCGACACTCAGACACCCCCGATTTTTCTGTGACCCTGCAGGACCTGAGGCCACGCTGACCCCGCATGGGCTTCGCCCCAGTTTAGCCTCTGGAGTGATGTCCCTCAGCGGAACAGACTTTTAAAAGTCCTGATTTTGTGCTCCGTTGCTCCGCCACTTGCCGGGACCCGGCCCTTCACCCCGGGGTCTATCTTCCCATCACTTTGGATTCACTTCTCCGCCAGTCCTACCTTTCAGAAAGTGGTTGTTTTTCTGTTTCTAGAATTGTTGTTCTTCTCTTCAATCTACTGATGGATTTGCAGGTGTTTGCAATCTTTAGATAAGCTATCTAGCTGATCTCCTGCTAGCTGAAGTAGTCTCAGCCTGCTACTTCTCCGCCATCTTGACTCCCCCTTGATAATAACTTCTGATGATTGTTTCTACTTCCTGGGTGTTAGTTGTGATCTCTCCCTTTTCATTCATAATTTTATGAATTTGGGCTTTCTTTTCTTTTGGATTAGTGTGGCCAATGGTTTATTGATCGTATTGATTCTTTCAAAAAACCAGCTTCTAGTTTCATTGATACATTCTACTGTATCTCTGGTTTCTTCCTCATTGATCTCATCTCTAATCTTGATGATTTTCCCTCTTATGTGTGGAGTTGGTTTGATTTGTTGTTGATTTTCTAGTTCTTTAAGGTGTAGAGACAGCTGCTGTGTTCTGGATTTTTCAGTTTTTTTGAGGGAGGCTTGTATGGCTATGTATTTCCCCTTAGGGCCGCCTTTGCTGTATCCCATAGGTTTTGGACCAAAGTGTCTTCATTCTCATTGGTTTCCATGAATTGTTTCAGTTCTTTTTTGATCTCCTGGTTGATCCAAGCATTCTTAAGCAAGGTGGCCTTTAGCTTCCAGGTGTTTGAGTTCCTTCTGAACTTTTCCTTGTGATTGAGCTCCAGTTTCAAAGCATTGTGATCTGAGAATATGCAGGGAATAATCTCGGTCTTTTGGTATCGGTTGAGTCCTGACTTGTGACCCAGTATGTGGTCTATTCTGGATAAGGTTCCTTGTGCACTTGAGAAGAATGAGTATTCTGTTGTTTTAGGGTGGAATGTTCTGTATATAAAGGATTTTTTTAAAGATTTTATTTATTTATTTATTTATTTGACAGAGAGAGATCACAAGTAGGCAGAGAGACAGGCTGGGAGCAGGGTGAAGCAGGCTCCCCGCTGAGCAGAGAGTCCAATGTGGGGCTTGATCCCAGGACCCTGAGATCATGACCTGAGCTGAAGGCAGAGGCTTAACCTTCTGAGTCACGCAGGTGCCCCTAAAGGATTTTTAAAGAAGGAAATATTATGACTTCCAAAGCCATATAAATTGCTCATATGCCAAAGATTATTTGGCTCATTAATTAATGAGGGAGACTGTAAGTAAAATCTTAAAACCAGTATAAAGGCAAATTTTGAGTAGAATTATGTAGTCAAATATGAAATGCTGAAATAAGTTTTAAAAGAGAGGGGAAAACTTACAGCTTTAAAAAAAAAATCCACAATATCTAAGTGCATTCCAACATGCAATTTATATTGTAAAATATCTCAAAGTCAAGGAAATGTGAAAAACCCCTGTAGAAATAGATACACAAAATGGGAATATCCTCAGTAAACTCTCAGTCCATTTAAGGTCTTCAAAAAAGATCCAATGGTGTGTGTGGGGGGGGGGGGACGGCGTCTGAGTGTTTCATTTGGTTAAGCATCTATCTTTGGCTTAAATCGTGATAGCAGGGTCCTGGGATCTAGCCCCAGGTGGAGCTTTTATTTTCAGTGGGGAGTCTGCCTCTCCCTCTCTTCCTCTGCCCCTCCCCATGGCTTGTTTTCTCTTTCAGACAAATAAATAAAATCTTTTGAAAAATCCAATGTGTATAAGAGACACATTAGATTTAAGCCCACAAATAAATGGAAGGTAAAAGAGTAGAAATAAAATACAGTAACCAAAGGAAAGCTGGAATGGCTGTGCTGACATCAGGCAAAATAGACTTTAAGACAAAATTTTACTAGAAACAAAGAAGACATTTTATAATGATAACAGGGACAGTCCACCAAGTAGAGATAACAATTATAAATATGTACCTAACAACAGTTAAAAATAAGTGAAGCAGGGGTGGCTGTGTGGCTCAGTTGGTAAAATGACTGCCTTCACCTCAGGTTATGATCTTGGAGTCCCAGGATGGAGTCCCACATAGGCCTCTGTACTCGCCAGGGAGTCTGTTTCTCCCACTGACCTCTCTCTCTCTCATTCTCCTCTCTCTCAAATAAATAAATAAAATCTTAAAAAAAAAAGTGAGGCAAAACTGAATAATTTAATTAAAAGTATATGAAGCAAATGTAAATAATTGAAAGGAGAAACACATTTCAACAATAGTTGGAGACTGTAATATTCAATTTTCAATAATGAATAGAGACCATGTATGCAAATGGCTGAAAAGGAAATAAAAAATTTGAACATTACAAACCAGCTAGATCCATTAGATATTTATGGAGTATTTCGCTGAAGAGCACACGAACATATTCATCTCAGGCACAGGATAGACCATTGGTAGGCCATAAAGCAAGCCTCAATGAATTTAAAAGAATTGAAATCATACAAAGTACATTATCTGACTTTGATGGAATGAAATTAGAATCAGTAAACATGGAAATTGAACAATACACTCAAATAACTCATGAGTCAAAGAAGGACTCCAAAGGTAAATTAGAAATTGAGATGAATGAAAATGAAAACACAACATACCAAAACTTAAAGGATACAGCTAAAGCAGTGTTTAGGAGAAAAATTATGGTTATAAATGCTTATATTAAAAAATAAGATCTCAAATAAATAACTATCCATCTTGAGCAACTGGAGAGAGAAAGAAAATCAAATTCAAAGCAAGCAAAAGAGAAAAATAGTAAACATTATATTAGAACTTAATGAAATAGAGATTAGAAAAACAGAAGAGAAAATCAAGAAAACAAAAAGTTGATTTTTTGAAAGCCACAAAATTAATAAGCCTTTCACGAGTTTAACCAAGAAAAAGAGAGAGAGAGAGAACACTCACATTACTAAAATAAGAAGTTAAATATGTTTATCATGGGGCACTTGGGGGTGTTCAGTAGGTTGAGCATCCAACTCTTGATTTTAACTCAGATCATGATCTCATGATGGTGAGATCAAGCCCCACATCAGCACCATGCCCAGCAGGGAGTCTGCTTGATATCCTCCCTCTCCCTGTGCCGCTACCCCTGTGGGTATATTCTGTCTCTCTCTTTCTGAAATAAATTATAGAAAGAAAAGATGTTTATCATGACCAAATTTCAGAAATAGAAAGAATTTTAAGAATACAATGATCAATTGTATGCAAACATATTAGGTACTCAATGAAATGGTCAAATTCCTAGAAAGACATAATTTACATAAAATTACAAAGACTGGTTTAAGAAGAAATAGAGAGGGCCACCTGGGTGGCTCAATCTGTTAAGCAACTGCCTTTGGCTCAGCTCACGATTCCAGTGTCCTAGGATCAACCCCCATATCGGGCTCCTTGCCCAAGGGGGAGTCTGCTTATCCCTCCCCCTGCACTTGTGTTCTTGCTCTCACTCTCTCTCCCTCTCAACAGATAAAATCTTTTTTAAAAGAGAGAAGAAGAGGAGGAGTCAAGATGGTGGAGAAGTAGCAGGCTGAGACTACTTCAGCTAGCCGGAGATCAGCTAGATAGCTTATCTAAAGATTGCAAACACCTGAAAATCCATCGGCAGATCGAAGAGAAGAAGATAAGCAATTCTGGAAACAGAAAAACAACCACTTTCTGAAAGGTAGGACCGGCGGAGAAGTGAACCCAAAGCGATGGGAAGATAGACCCCGGGGGGAAGGGCCAGCTCCCGGCAAGTGGCGGAGCAACGGAGCACAAAATCAGGACTTTTAAAAGTCTGTTCCGCTGAGGGACATCGCTCCAGAGGCCACCCGGGGCGAAGCCCACACGGGGTCAGCGTGGCCTCAGGTCCCACAGGGTCACAGAAGGATCGGGGGTGTCTGAGTGTCGCAGAGCTTGCGGGTATTGGAACGGGAAAGCCGGCTACAGAGACAGGACTGACAGTAAGCTCACAGCTCGGTGTTACCTTGAACCGGCCGCAGGCTCGGTGAGCTCGGAGCGCAGCCGGAGGTCAGGCAGACGGGAGTGACTGAGCGCGGTTCTCTGAGGGCGCACTGGGGAGTGGGGCCCTGGGCTCTCGGCTCCTCTGGGCCGGAGACCAGGAGGCCTCCATTTGTATTCCCGTCCTCCGGAACTCTACGGAAAGCGCTCAGGGAACAAAAGCTCCTGAAAGCAAACCCGAGCGGATTACTCACCCCAGCCCCTGATAAGGGCGGTGCAATTCCGCCTGGGGCAAAGACACTTGAGAATCACTACAACAGGCCCCTCCCCCAGAAGATCAACAAGAAATCCAGCAGAGACCAAGTTCACCTACCAAGGAGTGCGGTTTCAATACCAAGGAGAGCAGCAGAATTCCAGAGGAGGAGAAAGCAAAGCACGGAACTCATGGCTTTTTCCCTGTGATTTTTTTTTAGTCGTGCAGTTAATTTGATTTTTTCTTTTTCATTTTTTGTTTTTTTTCTCGCCTTCTGGTAAAATTTTTTTTTAACATTACCTTTTTCTTTTTTAACGTTTTTTAACTAGTTTATCAAATATATATATTTTCTCTTTTATATTTTTCTTATTTGTTTTCTTTTTTTAAATTCTTTCCTTTTTTTTTCTTTTTTTTTTTCTTTCTTCCTTTTTGAACCTCTTTTTATCCCCTTTCTCCCCTTTCTCCCCCCTAACGATTAGGGATGTCTACTAATTTGGTTAAAGCATATTTTCCTGGGGTTTTTGCCACCCTTTTAGTATTTTACTTGCTCCTTCATATACTCTTATCTGGACAAAATGACAAGGCGGAAAAAATCAACAACAAAAAAAAAAGATTAAGAGGCAGTACCGAGGGTTAGGGACCTAATCAATAAAGACATTGGTAATATGTCAGATCTAGAGTTCAGAATGACAATTATCAAGGTTCTAGCTGGGCTCGAAAAAGGCATGGAAGATATTAGAGAAACCCTCTCGAGAGATATAAAAGCCCTTTCTGGAGAAATAAAAGAACAAAAATCTAACCAAGTTGAAATCAAAAAAGCAATTAATGAGTTGCAATCAAAACTGGAGGCTCCCACTGCTAGGATAAATGAGGCAGAAGAAAGAATTAGTGATATAGAAGAACAAATGACAGAGAATAAAGCAGCTGAGCATAAGAGGGACAAACAGCTACTGGAGCACGAGGGGAGAATTCGAGAGATAAGTGACACCATAAGACGAAACAACATTAGAATAATTGGGATTCCAGAAGAAGAAGAAAGAGAGAGGGGAGCAGAAGGTATACTGGAGAGAATTATTGGAGAGAATTTCCCCAATATGGCAAAGGGAACGAGCATCAAAATTCAGGAGGTTCAGAGAACGCCCCTCAAAATCAATAAGAATAGGCCCACACCCCGTCACCTAATAGTAAAATTTACAAGCCTTAGTGACAAAGAGAAAATCCTGAAAGCAGCCCAGGAAAAGAAGTCTGTAACATACAATGGTAAAAATATTAGATTGGCAGCTGACTTATCCACAGAGACCTGGCAGGCCTGAAAGAGCTGGCATGATATTTTCAGAAGACTAAACGAAAAAAACATGCAGCCAAGAATACTATATCCAGCTAGGCTATCATTGAAAATAGAAGGAGAGATTAAAAGCTTCCAGGACAAACAAAAACTGAAAGAATTTGCAAACACCAAAACAGCTCTACAGGAAATCTTGAAAGGGGTCCTCTAAGCAAAGAGAGAGCCTACAAGTGGTAGATCAGAAAGGAACAGAGACCATATACAGTAACAGTCACCTTACAGGCAATAAAATGGCACTAAATTCATATCTCTCAATAGTTACCCTGAATGTGAATGGGCTAAATGCCCCTGTCAAAAGACACAGGGTATCAGAATGGATAAAAAAACAAAACCCATCTATATGTTGCCTCCAAGAAACTCATTTTAAGCCCGAAGACACCTCCAGATTTAAAGTGAGGGGGTGGAAAAGAATTTACCCTGCTAATGGACATCAGAAGAAAGCAGGAGTGGCAATCCTTATATCAGATCTATTAGATTTTAAGCCAAAGACTACAACAAGAGATGAGGAAGGACACTATATCATACTCAAAGGGTCTGTCCAACAAGAATATCTATGCCCCCAACGTGGGAGCAGCCAACTATATAAACCAATTAATAACAAAATCAAAGAAACACATCAACAATAATACAATAATAGTAGGGGACTTTAACACTCCCCTCACTGAAATGGACAGATCATCCAAGCAAAAGATCAGCAAGGAAATAAAGGCCTTAAACGACCCACTGGACCAGATGGACATCACAGATATATTCAGAACATTTCATCCCAAAGCAACGGAATACACATTCTTCTCTAGTGCACATGGAACATTCTCCAGAATAGGTCACATCCTCAGGCCTAAATCAGGACTCAACCGGTACCAAAAGATTGGGATCATTCCCTGCATATTTTCAGGCCACAATACTCTAAAGTTAGAACTCAACCACAAAAGGAAGTTTGGAAAGAACCCAAATACATAGAGACTAAACAGCATCCTTCTAAAGAATGAATGGGTCAACCGGGAAATTAAAGAAGAATTGAAAAAAATCATGGAAACAAATGATGATGAAAATACAACGGTTCAAAATCTGTGGGACACAACAAAGGCAGTCCTGAGAGGAAAATATATAGCGGTACAAGCCTTCCTCAAGAAACAAGAAAATTCTCTAATGAACAACCTAAGCCTACACCTAAAGGGGCTGGAGAAAGAACAAGAAAGAAACCCTAAACCCAGCAGGAGAAGAGCAATCATAAAGATCAGAGCAGAAATCAATGAAATAGAAACCAAAAAAAAAAACCACAATAGAACAAATCAATGAAACTAGGAGCTGGTTCTTTGAAAGAATTAATAAAATTGATAAACCACTGGCCAGACTTATCAAAAAGAAAAGAGAAAGGACCCAAATAAATAAAATCATGAATGAAAGAGGAGAGATCACAACTAACACCAAAGAAATACAAACTATTATAAGAACATACTATGAGCAACTCTACGGCAACAAATTTGAGAATCTGGAGGAAATGGATGCATTCCTAGAAACATATAAACTACCACAACTGAACCAGGAAGAAATAGAAAGCCTGAACAGACCCATAACCAGTAAGGAGATTGAAACAGTCATTAAAAATCTCCAAACAAACAAAAGCCCAGGGCCAGACGGCTTCCCGGGGGAATTGTACCAAACATTTAAAGAAGAACTAATTCCTATTCTCCTGAAACTGTTCCAAAAAATAGAAATGGAAGGAAAACTTCCAAATTCATTTTATGAGGCAGGCATCACCTTGATCCCAAAACCAGACAAGGTTCCCATCAAAAAAGAGAGCTATACACCAATATCCTTGATGAACACAGATGCGAAAATACTCAACAATATAGTAGCCAATAGGATTCAACAGTACATTAAAAGGATTATTCACCACGACCAAGTGGGATTTATTCCAGGGCTGCAAGGTTGGTTCAACATCCACAAATCAGTCAATGTGATACAACACATCAATAAAAGAAAGAACAAGAACCATATGATACTCTCAATAGATGCTGAAAAAGCATTTGACAAAGTACAGCATCCCTTCCTGATCAAAACTTTTCAAAGTGTAGGGATAGAGGGCACATACCTCAATATCATCAAAGCCATCTATGAAAATCCCACCGCAAATATCGTTCTCAATGGAGAAAAACTGAAAGCTTTTCTGCTAAGGTCAGGAACACGGCAGGGATGTCCATTATCACCACAGCTATTCAACATACTACTAGAGGTCCTAGCCTCAGCAATCAGACAACAAAAGGAAATTAAAGGCATCCAAATCGGCAAAGAAGAAGTCAAATTATCACTCTGTCGCTCTCGCCAGCAAGAACGACACGGAGACACGCGTGGAGGCAAACTTCTTTAATGGCTTCTTTTTATCTTCTTCCCCCTCTGGCCCAGCACAGTACGCAGCTCCCGCCACCCCGCTCGGGCGCCGCTGCCACCTCCAGGGCCGCGCGCCGCCCCTCGGCGCCCGCCACCGCTGCCGCTGCCTAACCGGAACTGCGCCGCCGCCATGGTCCGGGCTGTGGCCCCCTCAGGCCGGCAGGCGCGGCGCGGCCTGGCTCCCGGCGGGCCCACCCCTCTACAAGTACATTCAAGCATATATACACCCGCAGCTTAGCCCGCCTAGCCAATCACCACAGTGCTCATGCACCTCCTGCATGAGTGGACCTAAATGAACAGCCAATCATATTCAGTCCCTTGTAGCTCTTATAGTAGGCCTCCTGTACTGGCTCCCGACATCACTCTTCGCAGATGATATGATACTATATGTGGAAAACCCAAAAGACTCCACTTCAAAACCGCTAGAACTAGTACAGGAATTCAGTAAAGTGTCAGGATATAAAATCAATGCACAGAAATCAGTTGCATTTCTCTACACCAACAGCAAGACAGAAGAAAGAGAAATTAAGGAGTCAATCCCATTTACAATTGCACCCCAAACCATAAGATACCTAGGGATAAACCTACCCAAAGAGGCACAGAATCTATACTCAGAAAACTATAAAGTACTCATGAAAAAATTGAGGAAGACACAAAGAAATGGAAAAATGGTCCATGCTCCTGGATTGGAAGAATAAATATTGTGAAAATGTCTATGCTACCTAAAGCAATCTACACATTTAATGCAATTCCTATCAAAGTACCATTCATCTTTTTCAAAGAAAAGGAACAAATAATTCTAAAATTTATATGGAACCAGAAAAGACCTCGAATAGCCAAAGGGATATTGAAAAAGAAAGCCAACGTTGGTGGCATCACAATTCCGGACTTCAAGCTCTATTACAAAGCTGTCATCATCAAGACAGCATGCTACTGACACAAAAACAGGCACATAGATCAATGGAAGAGAATAGAGAGCCCAGAAATAGACCCTCAACTCTATGGTCAACTCGTCTTTGACAAAGCAGGAAAGAATGTCCAATGGAAAAAAGACAGCCTCTTCAATAAATGGTGCTGGGAAAATTGGACAGCCACAATCATAAAAATGAAATTGGACCATTTCCTTACACCACACACAAAAATATACTCAAAATGGATCAAGGACCTCAATGTGCAAAAGGAATCCATCCAAATCCTTGAGGAGAACACAGGCAGCAACCTCTTCGACCTCAGCCGCAGCAACATCCTCTTAGGAACAACGCCAAAGGCAAGGGAAGCAAGGGCAAAAATGAACTATTGGGATTTCATCAAGATCAAAAGCTTTTGCACAGCAAAGGAAACAGTTAACAAAATCAAAAGACAACTGACAGAATGGGAGAAGATATTTGCAAACGACATATCAGATAAAGGACTAGTGTCCAGAATCTATAAAGAACTTAGCAAACTCAACACCCAAAGAACAAATAATCCAATCAAGAAATGGGCAGAGGACATGAACAGACATTTCTGCAAAGAAGACATCCAGATGGTCAACAGACACATGAAAAAGTGCTCCATAACACTCGGCATCAGGGAAATACAAATCAAAACCACAATGCGATACCACCTCACACCAGTCAGAATGGCTAAAATCAACAAGTCAGGAAATGACAGATGCTGGCGAGGATGCGGAGAAAGGGGAATCCTCCTACACTGTTGGTGGGAATGCAAGCTGGTGCAGCCACTCTGGAAAACAGCATGGCGGTTCCTCAAAATGTTGAAAATAGAACTGCCCTATGACCCAGCAATCGCACTATTGGGTATTTACCCTAAAGATACAAACGTAGTGATCCAAAGGGGCACGTGCACCCGAATGTTTATAGCAGCAATGTCCACAATAGCCAAACTATGGAAAGAACCTAGATGTCCATCAACAGATGAATGGATCAAGAAGATGTGGTATATATACACAATGAAATACTATGCAGCCATCAAAAGAAATGAAATCTTGCCATTTGCGACAACATGGATGGAACTAGAGTGTATCATGCTTAGCGAAATAAGTCAAGCAGAGAAAGACAACTATCATATGATCTCCCTGATATGAGGAAGTGGTGATGCAACATGGGGGCTTAAGTGGGTAGGAGAAGAATAAATGAAACAAGATAAGATTGGGAGGGAGAGAAATCATAAGTGACTCTTAATCTCACTAAACAAACTGAGGGTTGCTGGGGGGAGGGGATTTGGGAGAAGGGGGTGGAATTATGGACAATGGGGAGGGTATGTGCTTTGGTGAGTGCTGTGAGGTGTGTAAACCTGGTGATTCACAGACCTGTACCCCTGGGGATAAAAATATATGTATATTAAAAAAAAAAAAAAAGAAGGGAATCTTTCTGCCCTTCAACAGACAAATGGATAAGGAAAATGTGGTCCATATACATTATGGAGTATTATGCCTCCATCAGAAAGGATGAATATCTAACTTTTGTAGCAACATGGATGGGACTGGAAAAGATTATGCTGAGTGAAATAAGTCAAGCAGAGAGAGTCAATTATCATATGGTTTCACTTACTTGTGGAGAATTACAAATATCATGGAGGACATGGGGAGTTGGAGAGGAGAAGGGAGTTGGGGGAAATTGGAAGGGGAGGTGAACCATGAGAGACTATGGACTCTGAAAAACAATCTGAGGGGAATGAAGTGGTGGGGGGGGGTGGGAGGTTGGGGTACCAGGTGGTGGGTATTATAGAGGGCAGAGATTGCATGGAGCACTGGGTGTGGTGCAAAAATAATGAATACTGTTATGCTGAAAATAAATAAATTTAATTTAAAAAAAGAGAGAGAGAAGAAATAGAGAATATGAACAGACTGCTATAAGTCAGAGATTGAATTAGTAATCAGAAGTTAAAAACAACAACAAAAACTCCACCCCAAACAAAAAAAACAAAACAAACAAAACTTCCTATAAGGAAAAGCTCAGGCCTGGATAATTAAAAACAAAATTTTATATAGATACAGATATCTATATATATTTTATAGATATCTAGATATCTATATATATTATATCTATATATATTAATGTATAGAGATATATATCTATATATTAATGTATCTCTACAGATATATATTGAGATCTATATATATATCTATAGATATATAGATGTATAATGTATAGAGATACATTATAATGTATAGAGATAATGTACATATATGTATATAATGTATATATGTATATAATGTATAGAGATACATTATATATGTATATAATATATAGAGATATATTGAGATATATATATCTCACTATATATATAATCTATATAATCTATAATCTATATATATAATCTAAATGTAAGAGCTATCTATATATATTATATATAATATATATTATATATATTATATCATATTATAACCTATATAGAGATAATAATCTATATATATAAAATAATCTATGTCTATATATATAGATATATGATATCTATATATCCATCCTTTCTAATCTCACCCAAAAAATAGAAGGGAACATTCCATTAACTCATTCTATGAAGCATGTTTTACTCTCATAACAAAATAAAAGACATCACAAGAAGAGAACACTACAGACCAATACTTCTTATGAATATAAATGTAAACCTCTCAGCAAAATAGTAGCAAACCAAAACCACCAACATATTAAAAAAAGATTGTGTAGCATGACGACATGTAATTTATCCTAGAAATGCAAGATTGGTTGTATGAAAACCAAGGTTAAACATCATATTAATAAAATAAAGGACAAAAATCACATTATTATCTCAACAGGTACAGAAGCACTTGACCAAATCCAAAATACTTCCTGCTTTAAACTAGGAATGAAGGGAACATTCTCAAAGTATTAAATGATATCTATAAAATCCACAGCTATACTAGCATAAGGACAGACATGAAGACCAATGGAAGAGAACAAAGAGCCCAGAAATAAGCCTGTACCTTTACATCAAACGATTTTCAACACAAGTGCCTTCAGGGGGGTGGGAGGTTGGGGTAACAGGTGGTGGGTATTATAGAGGGCACGGATTGCATGGAGCACTGGGTGTGGTGAAAAAATAATGAATATTGTTATGCTGAAATTAAATAAAAAATAAATTTTTAGGGCGCCTGGGTGGCTCAGTGGGTTAAGCCGCTGCCTTCGGCTCAGGTCATGATCTCAGGGTCCTGGGATCGAGGCCCGCATCGGGCTCTCTGCTCGGCAGGGAGCCTGCTTCCTCCTCTCTCTGCCTGCTTGTGATCTCTCTCTGTCAAATAAATAAATAAAATCTTTAAAAAAAAAAAAATTTTTTTAAAAAGTGCCTGATCATTCAGTGGAGGAAAGAACAGTCTTTTCAACAAATATTGTTAAGAAAACTGGATATCCACATGCAGAAAAATGAAGTTGGATCCTTACTTTACAATGTATACAAAATGTAATTCAAAATAGATCAAAGAGGGGTGCCTGGGTGGCTCAGTGGGTTAAAGCCTCTGTCTTTAGCTCAGTCTTGATCTCAGGGTCCTGGGATCAAGCCCTGCATTGGTCTCTCTGCTCAGCAGGGAGCCTGCTTCCCCTCCTATCTCTCTCTGCCTGCCTCTCTGCCTACCTGTGATCCCCATCTGTAAAAAAAAAAAAAAAAAATCCAAAATAGATCAAAGATCTAAATGTAAGAGCTAAAATAAAATTCTTAGAAGATAGGGCGCCTGGGTGGCTCAGTGGGTTGAGCCGCTGCCTTCGGCTCGGGTCATGATCTCGGGGTCCTGGGATCGAGTCCTGCATCGGGCTCTCTGCTCAGTGGGGAGCCTGCTTCCTCCTCTCTCTCTGCCTGCCTCTCTGCCTACTCGTGATCTCTGTCAAATAAATAAATAAAATCTTTAAAAAAAAAAAAAATTCTTAGAAGAAAACAGAAAACAGGAAAAAACTTCATAACATTAGATATGACAGTGATTTCTTGGATATGACACCAAAAGTACAGAAACAGATAATAAATAGATAAATAAATAGGACTACATAAAAATTAAAAGCTCTTATGTTCATCAAAGATAGAGTGAAAAGAATCCACAGAATGGGAGAATATATTCACAAATAATATGTCTGCTAAGGGATTACTATATAGAATATATAAAGAACACCTATAAGTCTACAACAAAAAACAACCTGATTTTGAGAGGGGAAAAGACTTGACTAGACATTTCTTTAAAGATATAGAAATGAATAACAAACACACAAAAAGATGCTCAACATCACTAATTATTAGGGAAATGCAAATTAAAACCACAATGAGATACCACTTCACATCCATTAGAATGGCTATTATTAGCAAACACAACAAAACAAAACAAAACAGAAAATTACAACTGTTAACAAATATGTGGAGAAACTAAAACACTTGTGCCATTTCTGGTGAGAATGTGAAATGCAACTGCTATAGGGAAGAGTACGACAGTTCTTTAAAAAATTATGGAATTACCATATAGTCCAGCAATTCCAATTCTGGGTATATAACTGTAAGAATTGAAAGTAAAATATTTGTGAAGCCATGTAGCAGCATTATTCACAATAGCCAAAAGGTGAAAGCAACTCAACTTTCTATCAATGGATAAGTGGATAAACATAATTTAGTACATCCGCACAGTGGAATATTATTCAACTTGAAAAGGGAATAAAATACTGACACATGCTGCAACATGAATGAACCTTGAAGACATTATGCTAAGTGAAATAAGTTATGCACAAAAGGTTATGATGCCATTTCCTTTAATATGAAATACCTAGAGTAGTCACACTCACAGAGATAAGAATAAAATGGTTATCAGGGAGGAAATGGTTATCAGTAGGAAAGAATGGGAGTTAGAAATTAATGGGGACAGAGCTTTTTCAGTGTAGGGATATATCTCATTCTATGAAGCCAGCATTGCCTTGATCCCAAAACCAGGCAAAAATCCCATCAAAAGTAGAATTACAGACCCATATCTTTGATGAACATGGGTGCCAAAATACTCAACAAAATGCTAGCCAATAGGATCCAACAGTATATTAAAAGGATTATTTACCATGACCAAGTGGGATTTATTCCTGGGCTACAAGTGTGGTTCAACATTTGCAAATTAATCAACATGACAGATCACATTAATAAAAGAAAACCAAGAATGATATTATGCTTTTAATTGATGCAGAAAAAGCATTTGACAAAATGCAGCATCCTTTCCTGATTAAAACTTTTCAGTATATGATAGTTCTCTTTCTCCGCTTGACTTATTTCGCTAAGCATGATACGCTCTAGTTCCATCCATGTTGTCGCAAATGGCAAGATTTCATTTCTTTTGATGGCTATCATATGATCTCCCTGATATGAGGAAGTGGTGTTGCAACATGGGGGCTTAAGTGGGTACGAGAAGAATAAATGAAAGAAGATGGGATTGGGAGGGAGACAAACCATAAGTGACTCTTAATCTCACAAAACAAACTGAGGGTTGCTGGGGGGAGGGGGTTTGGGAGAAGGGGGTGGTATTATGGACATTGGGGAGGGTATGTGCTTTGGTGAGTGCTGTGAAGTGTGTAAACCTGGTGATTCACAGACCTGTACCCCTGGGGATCAAAATATATGTTTATAAAAAATAAAAAATTATATTAAAAATAAAAAACTTTTCAGTATATAGGGATAGGGGGAACATACCTAGGTCTCATAAAAGCCATGTATGAAAAGCCCACAGCAAATAGAATTCTCAATGGGGAAAAACTTGAGAGCTTTTCCCCCAAGGTCAGGAACATTACAGGATATCCACTCTCACCACTGTTCAACATAATACTAGAAGTCCTAGCCTCAGCAATCAGAAAACAAAAATAAATAAAAGGCATTCACATTGTCAGAGAAGAAGTCAAATTCTCACTCTGCCAATACATGATTCTTTATGTGAAAAACCCAAAAGATTCCACCCCAAAATTGCTAGAACTCATATAGCAACTGAGCAATGTGGCAGGATATAAAATCAATACACAGAAATGTTACATTTCCATCATGAGCAATGATACAGAAGAAAGAGAAATTAAGGAGTTGATCCCATTTATAATTGCACCAAAAAGCATAACATACCTAGGAATAAACCTAACCAAAGAGGTATAAGATCTGTACTCTAAAAACTATAGAACATTCATGAAAGAAATTAAAGAACACACAAAGAGATAGAAAAACATCCCATGTTCATGAATTGGAAGAATAAATATTGTTTAATGTCCATGCTACCCAGAGCAATCTACAATGTAATCCCTATAAAAATACCACTGACATTTTTCAGAGCTGAAACAAACAATCCTAAAATTTGAATGGAACCAGAAAAGACCTCAAACAGCCAGAAGAATGTTGAAAAAGAAAACCAAAGCTGGTATATCACAATACTGGCCTTCAGACTCTACTACATATCTGTGAACATCAAGACATATGGTAATGGCACAAACACAGACACATATTGATCGATGGAAGAGAACAGAGAACCCAGAAATGGATCCTCAACTTGATGGTCAACTAATCTTCAACAAAACAACAACAAAAAAAGAATATCCAAATGATAAAAGACACTCTCTTCAATAAATAGTGCTTCTGCCACATGCAGAAGAATGAAACTGGGCCATACACAAAGATAAACTCAAAATGGATGAAAGACCTAAATGTGAGACAATAATCCATTAAAATCCTAGGGGAGAATACAGGCAGGAACCTCTTTGAGCTCAGTTGCAACATCATCTTGCAAGACATATCTCTAAAGGCAAGGAAACAAGAGCAAAATTGAACTATTGGCATTTCATCATGATAAAAAGCTTTTCCACAGCAGAAGAAACTGTCAACAAGACAAAAAGGCAACCTACAGAATGGGAGAAGATATTTGCAAATGACATATCAGATGAAGGGCTAGTATCCAAGATCTATAAAGAATTCCTCAAATTCAACACCCAGAAAAATAAAAAATCCAATCAGGAAATAGGCAGAAGAACAGACATTTCTTCAAAGACAGGCAAATGGACAACAGACTCATAAAAAAGTATTCCATGTCACTTGCCATCAGGGAAATACAAATCAAAACCACAGTGAGATACCACCTCACACTGGTCAGAATGGCTAAAATTAACAAGTCTCTGGAAACAACAGCTGTTGGCAAGGATGTGGAGAAAGGGGAAGGAACCCTCTTACACTGTTAATGAGAATGCAAACTTTTGCAGCCACTCTGGAAAACAGTATGGAGGTTCCTCAGGAAGTTAAAAATAGAACTATCCTATGACCCAGGAATTATACTACTAGGTATTAACTTCAAAGATTCAAATGCAGTGACCCAAAGGGGCACCTGCTCCCCAGTGTTCATAACAGCAATGTCCACAAGAATGAAACTCAGGAAAGAGCTAAGATGTCCATCAACAGATAAATGGATAAAGAAGATGAGGTATACACACACCTACTCACCCCCCCCCACACACACACACATGCACACAAACACTGGCATATTACTCAGCCATCAGAAAGGATACTACTTCATATTTACATCAGTGTGGATAGAACTGGAGGGTATTATGCTGAGTGAAATAAGTCAATCAGAGGAAGACAATTATTGTAAGGTTTCACTTATATGTGGAATATAAGAAACAGTGCAGAGGATCATAGGGGAAGGGAGGGAAAACTAAATGTAAGTCATTAGAGAGAGGGAAAAACCATGAGAGTCTATTAATGGTAGGAAACAAACTGAGGGCTACTGAAAGGGAGGTAGGTGGTGGGATGGGGTAACTGGGTGATGGTTATTAAGGAGGGCACGTGATGTGATGAACACTGGGTGTTATATGCAACTGATGAATTATTGAACTCTACATCTAAACTATTGATGTACTCTATGTTGGATTATTGAATTTAAATAAAAAGAAGAAAAAAACCCTTATGAGGTATTGCTTCACTTCTACTAGGATGGCAACAATAAAAAAAGAGAAGAAGAAATATTGATGAGGATATGGAGAAATAAAAACCTTGAACATTGTTGTTTTGAATGTAAAATGATGTAGCTGCTGTGGAAGACAGACTGGTAGCTCCTCTAAAATTTAAAAATATATCTTCAATATGATCTAAGAATTCCACTTCTGGCTAGAAATCCCAAAGAACTGAAAACACATGCTTAAAACAATTATTTGTGAATGTTCATAGCAACAGTATTCACAATAGCCAAAAGGTGAATGTCCACTAATTGATAAATGTATCCATTTATAATGTGACATATTACCCAGCCCTAAAAAGGAATGAAGTGCTGGTACATGATGTGACATGGGTAAATCTTGAACACGTTGTGATAAGTGAAAGAAGACACAAAAGTCTACACATTGTATCAGAAGTTTCCAATTTTATGGAATGAGCAGAATAGGCAAAGTCACATAGACACAAGTAGATTAATGATTGCAGAGGCTGGTGTGAAGGAGGAATGGGGTGTGATTGCTAATGCCTTTCTTTTTGGAGTAATGTAAATGTTCTAAAACTAGATAACAATAATGGTTTCAAGGCTCTCTGAATATACTAGAAATCACAGAACTGTATACTTCAATAGGGAGAATTGTATGGTTTGTGAATTACCGCTCAATAAACCTTTTATAGAAAAACAAGTATCTTCGCTGCTATAACCACAGTACAATAATTAAAATTAGAAAGTTAACAAACTAATATAATACTGTAATTCATATATCTTAGTTTGAATTTATTATTTGTTCTATTAATTCCCCTTATAGCAAAATAAAGTCTTTGATTTTGTGTTGTAATTAGTTTTCATGTCTCATCTCATTTAATCTGGAAGAGTTTCTCAGTTTCCCTGCCCTTCCCTTCCCCTGACCACTTTAAAAAAAAAAGATTTTATTTTTTTCAGAGAGAAAGAAAGCACATGCAGGGAGAGCAGCAGTCTCCCTGCTGAGCAAGGAGCCTGATGTGGGACTCAATCCCAGGACCCTGGGATCACGACCTGAACTGAAGGCAGGAGTTTAACCCACTGAGCCACCTAGGCATCCCTTGACCATTTTTTTTAAAGATTTTATTTATTTATTTGACAGAGAGAGATTACAAGTAGGCAGAGAGGCAGGCAGAGAGAGAGGAGGAAGCAGGCTCTCTGCTGAGCAGAGAGCCTGATGTGGGACTCGATCCCAGGACCCTGAGATCATGACCTGAGCCAAAGGCAGCAGCTTAACCCACTGAGCCACTCAGGCGCCCTCCCTTGACCATTTTTAAGAGTAAATTATTTTGTACAATGCTTCTCACTTTGCTGCTTCTGATATTTTCTTATGATTAGTTTCAGATTGTGCATTTTTGTCAGGAATACCAAAGAAGTGATAATGTGCCTTTTCTTTGCTGTGTATCCTAGCAAAGGGCAGGTGGAGGTTGGTTGTCCAGTCATTGATGATGTAAGGCGGTGTCTGCTTGGTTTTTCCATTGTCAAGGTGTTATATTTTCTTGTGAAATTAATATGTACCTTGTGGATAAATACATGTATGACTATGTAAATATCCTCAAATTTCCATCCCTTTACGTGGAATTGAAGATTTTTGCCTGAAAATTTCAGACTCCTATCAGTTCCTACTTTTGTTTTGGTGGGCTTTATTTTGATTTAAAAGACTCAAAGAGCTTTGAGTTTTTTCAAAAATGTACGTCAAGCACTGTCCTGCCTTTTTTTTTTTTTAAGATTTTATTTATTTGACAGACAGAGATCACAGGTAGGCAGAGAGCCAGGCAGAGAGAGAGGAAGGGAAGCAGGTTCTCTGCCAAGCAGAGACCCCGATGCCGGGCTTGATCCCATGACCCTGGGACCATGACCCAAGCCGAAGGCAGAGGATTTAACCCACTGAGCAACCCAGGCGCCCCTGGCTTGCCTATTTTGAAGGGAACATAGAAATAGCCAAATTATCCAGGTTTAATCATCCCTATTTGCAGAGAAGATGATGACATCTTGACTCAGGGGCTTAACACCAGCTAATTTTTGGGAGTTTTTTCCTCTGCCTTCTTAGACTTGTAGGGGTGTTTTGATGATTTGGTAATTATTGTAAATAACACTAATCTAGTGTTATTTATATCATTGATACCATTTTAAACTTCTGCCAGGTGGGCTTTCACTTCTGTCCTTAGAGATTCTATGTTGTCACTAATGGTTTTCTCTAACCTAGCTATTGCCTGGATAATTTTTACCCTGAATTCCCTTTCCGACATACTGTTTATGTCCATATCCAATAGTTCTGACGGAGAGGGCACAGTCTCTGAATTTTTCCTCTGTTGGGTGGTCTTCATCCTAGTCATTTTGGTGAGAGGTGGTTGAGGGTACATATAGCTGAATATATCAACCACTATCCAGGCGAGGTGCACCCTGGAATGTTTTTATACTTCACAGAGGTTGAGAGGGTCCTGGACAACTTTTATTTGTTGAGATTTCAGAATATGAAAATATAAGTAACAAAAGTGGGTTGTGACTCTGGTAGAAAAAAGATCAATAGTTACTGCCTGTGGGGGGTGAGGGTGAGCTGGGGTTGCCTGGAAAAGGCCAGAGAACTTTTTAAGGTAATGGAATTTTGTGTATCTTAATTAGAATGATACACCATGGTGTCAAGTGTTACATTATGTTTTACCTAAAAATTCCCACCAACACATACTGAGCTCTGGTTAATGATGCACATGCTGAGACATTTAGGGAAGGGCACTGATGTTAGCTTAACTTAGATGCTTATCTAAATTAAATACCTATCATTGGATGGATAGGTAAACAGAGGGATAAATTTGTGATAAGACAGGTTACCAAAACTTGTAGAAGGTTACCAAACAATTGTAGAATGTAAGTGGGGGCTAAATGAGTTTTCACTTTCAACTTTTCTGTATATTTGAAAATTTTCATAATAAAGTGTTGAAGGAAGGGGGAGGAGTAAAATGGCAGTGGAGTAGGAGACCTAAATTTCCTCTGGTCCAGGAATCCAGCTAGATAGTTTTCAAACCATTCTGAACACCTACAAACTCAACAGGAGATTGAATAAAAAAATAGCAGTAATTCTATGAACAGAAATACAACCACTTTCTGGAAGGCAGGACATATGAAGAAGTAAATCCAAGGTGACATTTGGTATTAGGTAGCAGAGGGGGTGGGGGAAGGAGCCTCCATCAGCCAGTATCAGCAAGTGATAGAACAGAGGAGTACAAAATCATAACTTTTAGTGGTCTTCTCTGCTGAAGGATGTCATTCCACTGGCTAATCAGGAGGTGGAACACTTGCTGGCACAGTATGGTCTCAGGACCCTCAGGGTCACAGAAGGACCAGGGGTACCTGGGTGTGGCAAAACTCCCAGGTATCAGAGAGAGGAATCCGGCTGCAAAGACAGAGCTGACAGAGCTCTCAGCTTGGAGTTTACATAAGCCATGATCCATGGCACAGTTGGACCACTACTCTTTGAGCAGGGACCCCAGGAGTGGCAGATCGAGGGATACTCCCCTTCCTCCTCCCAGCAGGAGCAGCACAGGAGCACACCACAGGAATCTGCTGGGTCTGGAAACTCCAAATGGTGTCATGTGCTAGGGATAGAAACACTAGTCACAGGCTGGGTGAGAAGGGAGCATGGCTAGAGACCAGGGGGACAAGAGAGATTGACTGCTTTTCTCTAAGGGTGCACTGAAGAGTGAGGTCCTGAACTCTTGGCTCCTCTAAGTCTGAGATTGGGAGGCCACCATTTTCATTATTGTTCTTCAAACCTGTACAAAAAGCTTTCAGTGAACAAAAGCTATTGAGACCAAACCCAAGCAGATTACTTAGCCTGGTCCCTGGCAATGGTGGTGCAATTCCACCTCACGCAAAGGCATTTGAGAGTCACTACAGCAGGCCCTTCCCCCAGAAGATCAGCAAGAACATCCAGCCAAGACCAAGTCTACCAATGAACTGCAAAACTCCAGTGCTAGGGGAATACAGCACATAGAATTTGTGGGTTTTCCCCCATGATTCATTAGTCTTTCAAAGTTAATTTTAAAAATTTTTAAATTTTCTTAATTTTTCTTTTTCTATTTTTTTGAAATTTTCTTCTTTCTTTTTTCAACCATCTTGTCAATTCCTTTTTAAAAATCTTTTTTTTTTCATTTTTATACTCATATTCTGTCCCATCATTGTATTTATATATATATATATATATATATATATATATATATATACACACACATATATATAATCCATGTATTACATATATATATGTGGATTATATATACTTTTGTATATATATGTATATATAAATATATATTGTATTTTTGTATATATATGTATATATCCATACAATTATACATATATATATTTATATCCATACAATTATACATATATATATATTTATTCTTTCTTTCTTTCTTTAAAATTTTGGGATACAGTTTCTTCTAGCAGCCCAAAATATACCTAAATTTAGGGTTCTAGTGCCCACCTGATCACATTCTCTCCTTTTTTCTTTTTAAATTTCTTTCTTCTTTCAACCAACTTCTTATCAATTCCTTTTTAAAAATGTTTTTAAACTTTCATCTTTATACTCATAGTCCATCCCTTCAACATATTTACCCTTATTTTTGTGTATATATATATAGATTTTTCTTTCTTTAAAATTTTGGGAGGCAGTTTCTTCTAAAAGAACAAAATACATGCAAAATCTAGTATGTGTCTTTGTTCTATCCAGCATCCTGATCATATTCTGTTTTCTTTCCCCGCTGCCTTCTTTCTCCCCTGGTTTCAGGTCTCTCCTGATTTGTTTAGTGTATATTTTTCTGAGGTCATTGTTACACTTTTAGTATTTTGTCCTCTCATTCATCTATTCTTCTCTGGACAAAATGACAAAACAGAAAAACTCACCTCAAAAAATAAAGAACAAGAGGCAGTTCTGATTGTCAGGGGCCTAATCAATAAGGACATTAGTAAGATGTCAGAACTAGAGTTCAGAATGATGATTATAAAGATATATAGCTGGGCTTGAAAGCAAGCATAGAAGATACTAGAGAATCCCCTTCTGGAGAAGTAAAAGAACTAAAATCTAATCAAGTTGAAACAAAAAAGGCTATTAATGAAGTGCAATGAAAAATAGAGGCTCTTACCGCTGGCATAAATGAGGCAGAAGAGGGCGCCTGGGTGGCTCAGTGGGTTACGCCGCTGCCTTCGGCTCAGGTCATGATCTCAGGGTCCTGGGATCGAGTCCCACATCGGGCTCTCTGCTCGGCAGGGAGCCTGCTTCCTCCTCTCTCTCTCTGCCTGCCTCTCTGCCTACTTGTGGTCTCTCTCTGTCAAATAAATAAATAAAATCTTAAAAAAAAAAAATGAGGCAGAAGAAAGATTTGTGATATGGAAGACCAAATTATAGAGAATAAGGAAGCTGGGGAAAAGAGACAAACAACTACTGGATCATGAGGGGAGAATTCAAGACATAGGTGATACCATAAGATGAAACAATATTAGAATAATTGGGATCCCAGAAGAAGAAGAAAGGGGGGGCAGAAGGTATATTGGAGCAAATTATAGCAGAAAAATTCCCTAATTTGGGAAGGAAATTGGCATCAAAATCCAGGAGGCACAGCGTACCCTCCTCAAAATCAATAAAAAATGGGTCAATACTCCATCATCTAATAATAAAACTTACAAGTCTCAGTGACAAAGAAAATATCCTGAAAGCAGCTTATGACAAGAGGTTTGTAACTTACAATGTAGAAATATTCTATTGGCAGCAGGCCTATCCACAGAGACCTGACAGGCCAGGAAGCACTGGCATGATATATTCAGAGCACTAAATGAGAAAAATACTAAGAATACTATATCCAAAAAAGATGGCAGAGAAGTAGAAGACCCTATTTCAACTGGTCCCCTAAGTGAGCTAGATATCTACCAGAACACTCTGAACACCCATGAAATCAGCCTGAGATTTAAGATTATACACTTCTGGATCTCTACAGGAGCAGAAGACATCAGTGGAGAGGTGGAGTGGGGACACTCAGACTGATATCAGAGGATAAGCAGAAGGGGGAGGGAGTCACCCAAAGTGACCCATTGGAAAGTAATACCCCAGTATGTAAGTGCCCTGTGGTTGGGGAACAGCATTAACTTGGAGTCTGGTTGATGGCACTCAAAAAGAGCAAAAGATCTTAAGGGGCAAATGGAGCAATCAGGCTGTCATGGGCATTAACCTAAGCCCACGGACCCAGGACAGCCACAGCCAGTGACCACCTGTGCCAGAGAGAGTGCGGCAGAGGCTCCAGTCTGTGGTCCCTGAGCCCCTCCCTTTGCACTGCCTCCACCACTGCTTGGCTGGGCACACTCCCGTCCACATGTGAGAGAATCTGGTGTGGGCACCAGCTGGTGCTTTGTAGGTCCACAGCCTTCTGTGCTCTGTGTGCTCTGCACAACCATGGAGTGTGAGCACTCTCCTGCCCATGCCTGAGAGAGCTTGGTATGGCTGTCAGCCAGCACTCTTTAGGACCCTGGCCTTCTGCCACCAGTGGAGGGTCTGGATGCTCCCACCCTGCACCTGGAAGAACCTGGCATGATCTCCCATCAGGATACCTCGGTGGCAGCCTTCTCCAACCTGTGCAACCAGGGATCTGAGCACACCCTGCATGGGCCTGGACCCCAGGCAGCAGTCCCATCAAAGGCAGCCACCAGAATTGGCCTCCCTGGATCAATATTGCTTGTCGTTTTAGTGGCAGAGGGTGCAGAGACAAGCGGGCACCTCAGGTGACCACTGAGACAATGGCTAGGGATGCACACCGCCTGTAGAATGTTGTGCTGTTTAGCGGAGTTTGTAGAGGAGGAGTCTATATGTTCTGGACCATCCCAGAGGAGAGCAGACTGAAGTTTCTCTCTGAGGTGGAGGTCTGGGTGCAGTTTACTTTTCACTAAACCTCCAAAAAGCTGCAAAAAGCCTCGGAAGGAAAAAAACCTCCAGAGAACAAAAGCCTGAAAAACCGGTTTCCACAGAGCCCAGCCCCTTGAAAGAGGGCAGGATGAATCAACCCAAGCAAAACCTTTCCACAGAGCCCAGCCCCTTGTAAGAGGGCAGGATGAATCAACCCAAGCAAGACTGATGGAAAAACAACATGGCAGGCCCCTTCCCCAAAAGGCAAGTCAAAAAAATGAGAGGACAACAACCACATGGTGCCCATAAATGTAAAACCCCAACATCAGGGGAAAAGAATATATTAAGTTCCCGGTATTGCCCTAAAACCTGTATATTTCATAGATATGACTTTTTTTTTTTAAATTCATTCTCATAATTCTTGTTCTTTTAATTTTTTTTAACTTACCATTACAACTAGAGGTTTAAACAACATATTCCATAATAACCTTTTAACTTGAACTTTTTCATACAAACACCTGTGTTTTTCTTTTCTTTTTTTTTTTTTTCTTCTTTATAAAAATATACATATAGGGTGCCTGGGTGGCTCAGTGGGTTAAACCTCTGCCTTTGGCTCAGGTCATGATCCTGGGGTCCTGGGATCAAACCCTGCATCAGGCTTTCTGCTCAGCAAGGAGCCTGATTCCCTGCCCTCCTCCCCCAACACCTGCCTCTCTGCCTACCTGTGATCTCTGTCTGTCAAAAAATAAATAAAATCTTAAAAAATAAAATAAATAAAAATATATACATATACATACAAACTTCAAGGTAATCCTTTTTCCCTAATCAATACTACCCCTATATGTAAATAAGTTTTAATCTCCCTTCATCTCTGGAAAGTTGAGTCCTTTAACAAAGTTATCAAAATACACCCAGAAAGAATAAAATAACCTTCTTTGTCCACATCAAGGATTTATAACCACCCTCCCATCTTCTGTCAGCATTTCTGTGTATTTGTTTTTGTTCTGGTATTATATAAATCTTATTCATGGGGTTCATTTTGGTTGGGTTCATTGTTTTGGATTTTTTTTTTTTTTGGCATTTACTTTTGTTGGTCTTTTTGTTTGTCCATTTTTGTTTATGTACCTTATAAGTCTTATTTTGGGGGCTCATTCTGGCTGGGTTTTCTCTTTTTCTTTCTTTCTCTCTTTCTCTTCTTTCTTTTTGGTGCTAACTTCTGATTGCTCCAAAACATTCCAGGGTGCACCTTGCCTGGATAGTGGTTGATATATTCAGCTATATATACCCTCAACCACTTCTCACCAAAATGACTAGGAGGAAGAACACCCAACAGAGGAAAAATTCAGAGACTGTGCCCTCTCCATCAGAACTATTGGATATAGACAGAAACAGTATTCAGAAAGGGAATTCAGGGTAAAAATTATCCAGCGAATGGCTAGGTTAGAGAAAACTATTAGTGACAACATAGAATCTCTAAGGACAGAAGTGAAAGCCCACCTGGCAGAAGTTAAAAATGCTATCAATGATATCAATCTATCTAAATACTCTAACAGCTAGGGTAACTAAGGCAGAAGATAGAATTAGTGATCTCAGGGACAAACTGATATGAAAAAGGATCAGGAGGAGGTCTGGAACAAACAGCTTAGAAGCCATGAAAACAGAATTAGGGAAATAAATGATGCCATGAAATGTTCCAACGTCAGAATTATTGGGATCCTTGAGGGTGTGGAGAAAGAGAGAAGATTAGAAGTTAGAGTTGAACAAATTCTCCATGAAAATTTTCCCAATCTGGAGAAAGGAACAAGCATTCCTGTCCTAGAGGCAAAAAGAACACCCACCATGATCAACGAATCTAGAAAGACCTCAAGACACTTCATTGTGCAACTCACAAATCATAATTTTAGACAAGCACTTCTAAGGGCAGCTAGGGGGAAGAGATTCCTTATGTACAGAGGAAGGCCTATCAGAATAAAGTCAGACCTATCCACAGGAACCTGGAAATCCAGAAAGGGCTGGCAAGACATATTCAGGGACTAAATGAGAACAACATGCAGCCAAACTTGCTAGATAAAGCCAAACTTGCTTTATCTATCAAGTTTGACATTCAAAATGGATGGAGAGATAAAGGGCTTCCAAGACCGGCAAGGTTTAAAAGAGTATGTAACCATCAAGCTGACACTACAAAAAAAAATATTAAGGGAGGCTCTATAAAAGAAGAAAGAACCCAAGAGTGACATAGAACAGAAATTTACAGAGACAATCTATAGAAGCAAGGACTTCACAGACAACATGATGTCAATAAAAACGTATCTTTTCAATAATCACTCTGAACACGAAAAGTCTAAGTGCTTCCATAAAATGGCACAGGGTTGAAGACTGGTTAAAATGACAGAACCTATCCATATGCTGTCTATGAGACATATTTGGAACCTTAATGATATATCCAGACTGAAAGTGATGGGTTGGAGAAGCATGTTTCATGCTAACAGGCCTCAAAAGAAAGCTGGGGTAGTGATTCTCATAAGAAATAAATTAGATTTTAAGCTAAAGACTATAGTCCGAGACACAGAAGGACACTACATGATTCTTCTATCCACCAAGAAGGTCTAATAATTGTAAATATTTATGTCCCCAATATGGATGCAGGCAATTACATAATCCAACTGTTAATCAAAATAGTCATACTGATATGAATACATTAATAGTAAAGGATCTTAACATGCCATTTTCAGTAATAGATCATCTAAGCAGGAAATCAATAAAGAAACAAGAGCTTCGGATGACCCATTGGATCAGATGGACCTCATAGATATATACAGAACATGCCACCTTTAAAACAACAGAATACTCATTCTTCTCGAATGCACATGGAACTTTCTCCAGAATAGTTGACATACTGGGTCACAAATCAGGGCTAGAAGAATACCAAAAGATTTAGATTATTCCCTGCATAATCTCAGACCACAATACTTTGAAACTGGAACTCAACCACAAGAAAAAGTTTGGAAGGAATTGAAACACTTGGAAGCTAAAGACAACCCTGCTTAAGAATTTTTGGATCAACCAGGAAATTAAAGAACTTAAGCATTTCATTGCAATCAGTGAGAGTGAAGACACATCGGTCCAAAACCTATGGGATACCAAAAAGGCAGTCCTAATACATAGCCATCCAAGCCTCACTCAAAAACAACAACAACAACAACAACAAAAATAAACAGAAAAAACCCCAAACAAAAACAAAAACAAAAAACCAGAATATACCAGCACTCTTTGCAACCTTAAGGAACTGGAAAATTAACAACAAATGAAGCCAACCCCATGCACAAGAAGGAAAATAATCAGGATTAGAGCAGAGATCAATGAGAGAGAGACTACAGATACAGAGGAACACATCAATGAAACTAGAAGCTGGTTCTTGTAAAGAATCAATAAGATCGATAAACCACTGCCCAAACTAATCCAAAGAAAAGAGAGAGAACCCAAATTAATAAAATTATGAATGAAAGGGGAGAGATCATGACTAACATCAAGGAAATAGAAACAAACATCAGAAATTATTATCAACAGTTAAATGTCAATGAGTTAAGCAACCTAGAAGAAATAGTTGCATTTCTGGAAACCTATAAACTTCTAAGACTGAATCAGGAAGAAATTAGGAACCCAAATAGACCAATATCTATTAATGAGATTGAAGCAGTGATCAAAACCTCCCAAAAAGCAAGAGCCCAGGACCTGATGGATTCCCTGGAGAATTCTACCAAACATCCAAAGAAGAAAGAATCACAGGTGGCACCTCCTCCTTTCTCCGTGGCTGGTCTCGGCTGCCTCTTTCTCCGTCACCTCCGCTGCAGCCCTAGTCCCTGCAGGGCGATGGGGCCCTTCACACCGGCAGCCCCTCAGTGTTGCTCCAGTGCCTTGACGAGCAGGTGGTTGAGGCAGCCCACCATGGGGCGGAGGTCATCCACGAGTCCTGCAGTGATCATGGCATTCTCTTAGATCTGATCCACCAGCAGCTGCGCCAGTTCTGGCTCACTGTCCCGCAGCTGACTGAGCTTCCTGATAATACCTATTCTCTGGAAGCTGTTTCAAAAAATAGAAACAGAAGGAAAACTCCCAGACTCTTTCCATGAAGCCAGCACTACCCTGATCCCCAAACCAGGCAAAGACCCCATCAAAATGGAGAATTTCAGACCAATATCTCTGATGAATATGGATGCCAAGATTCTCAACAAGATCCTAGCTAATAGGATCCAACAGTGCATTAAAAAGATTATCCATCATGACCAGGTGGGATTTATCCCTGGGATGCAAGAGTGGTTCAACATTCGCCAGTCAATCAATGTGATAGAGCAAATCAATAAGACAAGAGAGAAGAACCATATGGTCCTCTCAGTGGATGCAGAAAGAGCATTTGACAAGATACAGCATCCATTCCTGATTAAAACTCCTCAAAGTATGGGGATAGAGGGAACATTCCTCAACTTCATAAAATCTATCTATGAAAAACACACAGCGAATATCATCCTCAGTGGGGAAAAGCTGACAGCCTTCCCTTTGAGATCAGGAACACGACAAGGATGCCCACTCTTGCCACTGTTGTTCAATATAGTACTAGAAGTCCTAGCAACGGCAATCAGACAACAAAAAGAAATAAAAGGTATTCAAATGGTCAATGAATAAGTCAAACTCTCTTTGCAGATGACATGATACTTTATATGGAAGACCCAAAAGACTCCACCCCCAAACTACTAGAACTCATACAGCAATTCAGTAATGTGGCAGGATACAAAATCAATGCTCAGAAATCAGTTGCTTTCTTACACGCTAACAATGAAAATATAGAAAGGGAAATTAGAGGGGCGCCTGGGTGGCTCAGTGGGTTAAGCCGCTGCCTTCGGCTCAGGTCATGATCTCGGGGTCCTGGGATCGAGTCCCGCATCGGGCTCTCTGCTCAGCAGGAGCCTGCTTCCTCCTCTCTCTCTCTCTGCCTGCCTCTCTGCCTACTTGTGATCTCTCTCTGTCAAATAAATAAATAAAATCTTTAAAAAAAAAAAAAAAAAAAAAAAGAAAGGGAAATTAGAGAATTGATTCCATTTACTCTAGCACCAAGAACCACAAGGTACCTTTGGATAACCAAAGAGATAAAGGATCTGTACTCGAGGAACTACAGAACACTCATGTCATTTGGTCTTCTATATCGCTAATTCTTTCTTCTGCCTCATTTATCCTAGCAGTGAGAGCCTCCATTTTTTATTGCACCTCATTAATAGCTTTTTTGATTTCAACTTGGTTAGATTTTAGTTCTTTTATTTCTCCAGAAAGGGCTTTTATATCTCTCGAGAAGGTTTCTCTAATATCTTCCATGCCTTTTTCGAGCCCGGCTAGAACCTTGAGAATTGTCATTCTGAACTCTAGATCTGACATATTACCAATGTCTGTATTGATTAGGTCCCTAGCCTTTGGTACTGCCTCTTGTCCTTTTTTTTGTGGTGAATTTTTCCACCTTGTCATTTTGTCCAGATAAGAGTATATGAAGGAGCAAGTAAAATACTAAAAGGGTGGCAACAACCCCAGGAAAATATGCTTTAATCAAATCAAAAGAGATCCCAAATCATGAGGGGGGAGAAAGGGGAAAAAAGAGGTTCAAAAAGAAAGAAAGAAAAAAAAAAAAGAAAAAAGAATTTAAAAAAGAAAATGAATAAAGAAAAGTATAAAAAAGAAAAATATATACATATATTAAACTAGTTAAAAAACATTAAAAAAGAAAAGGGTAAAAGTTAAAGAAAATTAGCAGAAGAGAAAAAGAATGAAAAATAAAAAAATTAAATTAACTGCAACACTAAAAAATCACAGGAAGAAAGCCATGAGTTCTGTGCTTTGCTTTCTCCTCCTCTGGAATTCTGCTGCTCTCCTTGGTATTGAAACCACACTCCTTGGTAGGTGAACTTGGTCTTGGCTGGATTTCTTGTTGATCTTCTGGGGGAGGGGCCTGTTGTAGTGATTCTCAAGTGTCTTTGCCCCAGGCGGAATTGCACCGCCCTTACCAGGGGCCGGGGTGAGTAATCCGCTCAAGTTTACTTTCAGGAGCTTTTGTTCCCTGAGCGCTTTCCGTAGAGTTCCGGAGGACGGGTATACAAATGGCGGCCTCCTGGTCTCCGGCCCGGAGGAGCCGAGAGCCCGGGGCCCCACTCCTCAGTGCGCACTCAGAGAACAGCGCCCAGTTACTCCTGTCTGCCTGACCTCCGGCCGCGCTCCAAGCTCACCGAGCCTGTGACTGGTTCAAGGTAACACCGAGCTGTGATCTTACTGTCGGCTCTGTCTCTGTAGCCGGTTTTCCCATTCCAGTACCTGCAAGCTCTGCGACACTCAGACACCCCCGATCCTTCTGTCACCCTGCGGGACCTGAGGCCATGCTGACTCTGTGGGCTTCGCCCCGGTTTAGCCTCTGAAGTGATGTCCCTCAGCGGAACAGACTTTTAAAAGTCCTGATTTTGTGATCCGTTGCTCTGCCGCTTGCCGGGAGCTGGCCCCTCCCCCCGGGTCTACCTTCCCATCGCTTTGGATTCACTTCTCCGCCAGTCCTACCTTTCAGAAAGTGCTTGTTTTTCTATTTCTAGAATTGCTGTTCTTCTTCTCTTTGATCTGCCGATGGATTTGCAGGTGTTTGCAATCTTTAGATAAGCTATCTAGCTGATCTTCTGCTAGCTGAAGTAGTCTCAGCCTGCTACTTCTCCGCCATCTTGACTTTCATTTTTCTACAGAACACTCATGAAAGAAATTGAAGAAGACACAAAAAGATGAAAAGCATTCCATGCTCATGGATCAGAAGAATAAACATTGTTAAAATGTCTATACTGCCTAGAGCAATCTATACTTTCAATGCCATCCTGATCAAAATTTCACCAGAATTTTTCATAGGTCTGGAACAAACAATCCTAAAATTTGTATGGAACCAGAAGGGACCCCGAATTGCCAGGAAAATGTTGAGAAAGAAAAACAAAACTGGTGGCATCACATTGCCTGATTTCAAGCTTTACTGCAAAGCTGTGATCACCAAGACAGCATGGTACTGGCACAAGAACAGACACATAGACCAGTGGCACAGAGTAGAGAGCCCAGATATGGAGCACAACTCTATGGTCAAATAATCTTTGACAATGCAGGAAAAAATTACCAGTGGAAAAAAGACAGTCTATTTCTTTTAATCTCAGAAAACAAACTGAGGGTTGTGGGGGGGAAGGGGACAGGGAGAGGGTGGTGGGGTTATGGACATTGGGTAGGGTATATGCTATGGTGAGTGCTGTGAAGTGTATAAGCCTGACGATTTACAGACCTGTACCCCTACCCCTGGAGCTAATAATACATTATTTGTTAAAAAAAATTTTTTTAAGATAGTCTCTTCATAAATGGTATAGGGAAAATTGGGCAGCTATGTATAGAAAAATGAAACTTGACCATTCTCTTACACCATACACAAAGATAAACTCAAAATGGACAAAAGACCTCAACGTGAGGCAGGAATCTGTCGAAATCTTGCAGGAAAACATAGGGAGTAACATCTTCCACATTGCCCACAGCAACTTCTTTCAAGATATGTCTCCAAAGGCAAAGGAAACAAAAGTGAAAATGAACTTTTCGGATTTTGTTAAGATCAAAAGCTTCTGCACAGCAAAGGAAACAGTTAAGAAAACAAAGAGGCAACCCACGGAATGGGAGAAGATATTAGCAAATGACATTACAGACAAAGGGCTGATATCCAAGATCTATAAAGAACTCCTCAAACTTAACACTCAAAAAACAGATAATCATGTCAAAAAAAAATGGGCAGAAGACATGAACAGATAGTTCTCCAAAGAGGACATACAAATGGCTAACAGACACATGAAAAAATGTTCATCATCATTAGCCATCAGGGAGGTTGGCCACATTAAGATACCACCTTACACCAGTTAGAATGGCCAAAATTAACAAGACAGTAAACAACAAATGTTGGGGGGGATGTGGAGAAAGGGGAACCCTTTTACACTGTTGGGGGGAATGCAAGTTGGTGTAGCCACTTTGGAAAAGAGTGTGGAGATTCCTTAAGAAATTAAAAATAGAGCTACCCTATGACCCTGCAGTTGCACTACTGGATATTTACCCCAAAGATACAGATGTAGTGAAAAGATGGGCCATCTGTACCCCAGTGTTCATAGCAGCAATGGCTACAGTCACCAAACTGTGGAAAGAGCTGAGACACCCTTCAACAGATGGAGGGATAAACAAGATGTGGTCCATATATATAATGAAATATTACTCAGCCATCAGAAAGGATGAATACCCAACTTTTGCATCAGCATGGATAGGACTAGTTAATTATCAGATGGTTTCACTTATTGGGGGAACATAAGGAATGACATGGAGGACATTGGGTGAAGGAAGGGAAAAATCAAGGAGGAGAATCAGAGGGGGAGATGAACCATGAGAGACCCATGGCTCCAAGAAACAAACTGAGGGTTTTAGATGGAAGAAGTTGGGGGGAGCTGGTGATGGGTATTAAGGAGGGCACATATTGCATGAATAACTGGGTGGAGGATAAAAACAATGAATCATGGAACACTATATCAAAAAGTAATGATGCGCTATATGGTAACTAACATAACTTAACAAAAAAAAAAAAAAAAAAGAAAACAAAGGAAACAAAATTAGTATCTTGAAGAGATATCTATACTCCCATGTTCATTACAACGTTATTCTCAGTAGCAAACATGGAAACAACCTAAGGGTCCATCAATGGATGAATGGATACAATGGATACAATGCCATGAGAAAGGAGATCCTGCCATTTTGAAAAAGGATCTCCACTCAGCAGGGAATCTGCTGTCCTCTCCCTCACCCCCCCACCCAGGCTAGTGCACTCAAGCAAACTCACTTGCTCACTCTCTCTCAAATAAATAAATAAAATCTTTTTTAAAAAATTCTACCTCTGAAACTAGTTTTTAAAATGTGTTTTCTATTGGGAATCAGGAGTGATTCAACATCAAAACTCAACTTCCCACATTTACAAAATAATGGAGAAACTCAGATGATTGCCTTAATAGATTAATAAAATATACAAAATAAAATTCAACATCCTGTAATGATTTTTTAAAACTATTAAACTGCATTAAAAGCTCTTAAAAGAAAGTTTTCTTAATCAGATGAGGTGCACATTAATATTTAATGATTAAAAAGTTAAGGGACTCCATGGAAGGGAAAATAGCAAATATGCAGCTGCTCAAGGTGTTAAACAGAACAATCTTCCACATTAGTCCGTCTGATAGTTAACCCAATCACCCAGAACACTACTTACTCTTGTTATAGCCACATTTATTGGGGTCCCAACTAGATTATCACTATGGTGCAGGTGGCCTCTGTTGACCATATATCAGAAAGTCAAAGGAGACCTTGTAATGGCCAATGTGGCAGGCAGAAATAATAATAGCCAACCTCCTCTGGGCAAGAGGAAGTTTTCCCTCACATTTTTCATGTGTGTACTTTTGGAAAATGGAGGGCTAGCCATGAATGCAGAGGATGTGACTTTTCTGGAGAGTTAAGAAAGAAAAATTTGAATGGGAAAGCAGCAATTTGTGGTTATACTTTCCAGAGAATCAGAAGTGACTAAGATACTTTGTTATCAAAATGACCTGTGAGCAATGGGTGTCTTAGAAAAAAATCTCCCCAAAACAAATGCTAAAAAGGGAGTGTAAGTAGTTGGGCAGCCTAGATGGCTCAGTCAGTTAAGCATGTGCCTTTAGATCAGGTCATGATCTCAGGATTCTGGGATGGAGCCCCCTGTTGGGCTCCCTGCTCAGTGGGGAGTCTGCTTCCCCCCTCTGGCTCTCTGCCACTCATGCTCTCTATCTCACTTTCCCTCTGTCTCTCTCTAATAAAATAAAATCTTAAATAAAAAAGGAGTGTGTGACCCCAAGAAACTCTAATAGAGTGGGAAAGACAGGGACAGGGAGTAAGCCAGTATGGGTCATTGCTCTGGGCAACTGGGGCTCAATTACACTGTATACCTTGCCAGAGTGCTGTTCTACTTGAGGTGCAAGGGAGGGAGAGGTAAATGATCCAGGGTATTCACACCTGTCATTGCCTTAGCCAATGGAAGCATTAGCTCCCTGGTGCTTTGTTGTCCGGCATGCTTGCGCCAAAAGAAAGGTGTCATGGGGAGAATCATTGGTGATTGAAATGGGAAGGATATGGGGCAGGGAGGGTGCTGGTACATTCTGATACCAGGGCAGTGTGGAGTCCATGTGTTTCTGTTTCATGTAGTAGATCTGCAGATGTCCCCCTGGACTGATGTGAGTAGGTAGATAAATCTGAGCAAGCATCTGCACAAAATAATGGGTTTCTGCCACTCTGTCCATAGTTACACTGGGTAAACTGAGGCAATTTAGTAACTCATTTACCTCTTCTAAAACTTCCTTACCTCCCAAAGGTAGGGCCAGTCATACCTCCCTGCTGTCAGAGCACTTGCACACATTGTCTGCCATCCCATATTGTTGGTATCTGTCCCATTTCCTGTATGTCCAGAACAGGTGCCACTTGGCTTCCATCATCTTTCACCCGAAGGACTGAGCTGCTGCTTCTTGGCTGAACAGTGAAAACTGCCAAAGCACTACAATTAATCTATGCATTCCTTCAACAAGTACTTATTGAGCATTGCTTTGGTTTGGGTTTCCCCAAAGGCACTCTGGACAAGAGCTTAGATCTAAGTAGTTTATTTGGGAAAGGGGGCCAAGGAAGAAGAAAAAGTCAACCCAAGGGGCTGGACATGACTGAGCTGGTTACCACTGTGGGAAACTCAGGCTCAATCCAACTCTCATGAAGCGTGGGAGGCTGAAGCATTCAAACCCAATTAGTTAAGGGTTAACTTCCCTGAACTTCCAGATTATTCCTGCTCCCAGGGCTACCAGAGAAAGTTCTAAGGTAAGCTCTACAGCGGACAGCAAAGATCTACTTGAGGTGGCAGCATTCATGGGAACTCTCCTCCGCCACTGGAGAGCTGAAGTCAGAAGTGGACTGAGGAAATAAGGTATAACAGTGTCTGCTACAGGTACCTACCACATGCCAGGGAGGATGCTAGGTGCTACCCATGCAACAACCATCAGGACAAACCACTTCCTCACTTCCATGGAATTCACCTTTCAGTAAGGTATAAGGAATATACCAATGTACAAATGAGCAAATAAATAATGATGGGTTTGAAAAGTACTATTAAGTAAATTTTAAAAAAAGATTATCGGGGGAGGGGGACAGAACCACTCTAGATAAAATGTTTTCATGACATTTGAGTTGAGTCTTAAAGGAGGAGAAAGAATCTATGTCTCAGTCCATTGGGACTCCTATATGACTAAAATATCATACACTGGGTGGTTTATAAATAGCAAACACGTATTTCCCACTGTTCTGGGGCATGGAAAGTTAAGATAAAGGCACTGGCAGATCTGGTTTCTAAGGGCTGGCTTCCTCAGAGGGCTGCCTTTTGGCTGTAACTGCACATTACAGAAGGAGTAAGGGAATTCTCTGGAATCTCTTTTATAAAGACATTAATCACATTCATCTCCCAAAGACCCTAATACTATCACCTTCAAGGTTTATGATATGAACATATAAATTTGGGGAGTATATAAATATTCATACCATAGCAGTTTACTAAGCAAAGACCTGGGGTAAGAGCTTTCCAAGCAGTGAATGGCATATACAAAAGCCCATGTCAGTGAAATTGACAAATTCTAGAAACTCTAGGAGTGAAATATGGTAAAGGTGATGTTATGGGTAAGGTGGACAGAACCAAGGTCATCACAGTTTCATGAACAGAAATTTCAAAATATTAGAATAAATGTAAATTTAAACTGTATGTGAGATAGAATTTTTCAAACAGTGGGTTGGCACAGATACAAAGGTTTGTAATGGTTCCACTGGGGAAAAGTGGGGAAACCCACACTCCCATATATTATTGTGGGTATGTAAGTACAATGTCTGCAATTTAGCCACATGTATCTTAATATTTAAAAGAAAAAGGGGAAGGAGGACATAGTCTTTACCATAGCAATTCTAAGAATTTTTCCTATAGATATACCCACATGTGCACACAAAAATAGTCCTCTAGGATCCTTGTAGCATTACTCATGACAGCAAGCACCTGGAACAAGGGACCATACATGCTAACTGTTGTGTAACCAAGTCTTAGCAATTTGACCTGGTGAGTAAGGGCAGAGCCCAAGCAGGTGCTCATGGTGATGACATGCCCCATGCCAACTCCTGGTCTATGTATGTTGTCCCTATGTCCTGTCTGGTTAGCACTGACTCACTTTCAAAAGTGCCACCATCTTGACCACAGACCTAAGAGCACCGTGTGCTTCTGGAATCCACTAAGGGCCCTCCCAGGGTCTCCCCCTTCCCCTGCCCCACACCACCTCGAGATGGGGGGGGGGGGGCGGTTCTGAACCAGCTCCAGAGGAGGCACACACTCGGCTCCTTGGCCAGATGCTGTCACATGGGCAGCCCAGCTGCCAGGGAAGCTAGGAAGGCAGCTCCAGCACTGGGTTGAGCAAAAAGGGACTGACTGAGCAGACATCTGGCTGACCCTTCCACCATGATCCTTAAATAAACCGGGAGCCTGCGTGGATGCCTAAATAAACTCATGAGCTCCAGCCAACCTTGGCAGCACCTGGGAAGTTAGGAAAATGGGGGTCAAGAACAGGAGAGATTCATCGCACTGCCTGTCCTGTTGTAGTTGCATTTTCTATCTTGTATGACCTTCAAAAGAGAAGGCTGGGGTGGGGGACGTGGCTTTAGGTGTGGAGGGACCCAAGGAAAATTCTAAACTTCCTCAGGCTGGTCAAGGTCAAGATTGTGAGGTTAGGGCGGTAACTCCTTGGCCAGCACCACAGCCTGCCCTGCCGCCCAGAGGAACCCCTGCGAGCTGGGACAGCAGCCGAATCCGGCCGGCGAGGGCCCGACTGGCGCTCTGGAGGCCAGACGGGCCAAGATCCTGGCCAGGGCTGACAGTAGGCAAACCTATTCTGAAGGGAACCGTAACACTTACCCGCCAGAACACGCGCCCGCGTCTGCGCAGCGGGGTCCACCCCGCCCCGCCGGTCCGCCGCGCCTGCGCGCTGGGCCCCCAACGGCCCGCTCCGCCCAGCCGGTGACGCGACGAGCACGTGGGCGGGACTCCTGCTCCCGGGATCCTAGGGATCGCGGCTTGTAGGCGGAGGCCCGGGTAATGCCGGCCGGGAGCGAGAGCTAGGAAGCTTACTCTGGCGCCCGCGCGCTCGCGGGAAAAAGAACCTCCCTCGGTGGTAAGGCAGAGGGGACCCTGCCGGGTAAGGGCGGTCCGGGGGCGCGTGTGGGGCTGGCGGAATCCGCAGGGCCCGAGCAGCTGCACGTGGGCAGCCCGGTGTACTGCGCGCAGGAGGGGGCCTGAGTGGAAGAGGGTCGGGGTCTTGGGGATCTAGACCCGCACACCTGTCAGCTCCTTGGTCTCTAGCAGCGGCTCCAGCAGGCGGACTCAGGGTCATTCGCACGCGGGTCTTCCCTCTTGCTGCCTTCCTGTCCTGGCTCCATTAGTCCTTCCAGAACTCTGGGTTCGGCTGACCTGTGAGGGAAGCGATCCGCGTTCTGGTTACTGGATGGGCCAGACAGCAAGGGTCTCTACCCAGAGGAAGCCTGGAGCTGTTGCATTCATTCATTCAGCGTTTGCCGACCCGCTTCCCAGCTCCACGCCAGCTGCAGGAGATCCAACAGGGGAAGGACTGGCGAGGCCCCCTTCCCTCCTGGGCCTCACAGCCCAGTTGGAAAGCCCAGGTAACAGGCAAGACCATGCCATTCTGAGACTACCGCAGATGGGAGGACAGTAAATTCTGACATTGCTCTGGTGACCAGAAGAGCTCAAGGTGGTTCTGCCTGAGCTGAGGCATGAGCGAACAGTGCTCCAGACTACCAGAAAGAGAGAGAAAGAGAAAGACACCCTGAGGTGGATGGAGCTGGACACCAGGCTCGACTCCCTTCAGTGGAAATTCTCGAGTCAGGAAAATGAAAGAGGAGGGAGAGATGGACAGGGACCATGGAGGAAGGAAGGGTGGCTGTATCTTAAGTTCAGCTCGGAGCCATAGAATGTTTTTTTGTTTTTTGTTTTTTGTTTTTTTCATAGAATGGTTTTAAGGGTTGAGGGAAAGCCTGACTTGTTTTTGTTGATTTTTATGATGAGCACAGCTCTCCATATCCCAGGTGTCCTTCCAACAGAATCAGCCACCCAGAAGTGTCTGGGTAGCTTCCAGGGTCATGCATACCAAGCCATACATTGTACATCCTTAAGATCCTGTGGTGGTCCTAGCCCATAGTCCTCCACCCCCCCAGTGTGGGAATCTGAAACTCTAGAAGGGAGGTTCTTGGGGATAGGTAGATAGCAACTGTGATTACAAGGGCTTTCTGACCCACTGTGCAAGAGCCATGATGGGTGGGGAATTCGGTTTTGTCTGGGGAGGTTCTCCTGTTGGTGTTACCAATAGGATAACAAGGTTCGTGGGTGTGGGGTAGTGGGGGGCATAGTAGTATAAATCCAGAAATTGTTTTCTGTACCCCCCATTTCTTCCCTTGTAAGCATCAATTGGCAAGTATGTCTCTCTCCCTTGTGGAACCTGATATGAAAAATCAGAGAGGTGGAGAACCTTGTAAAGAGATCTGGAAGAGCTTCCCCACCCACTGTGTCTTGTGGAAAGGAAACAACCGGTGGTGTTAACAGGGCTGACTCCTGTATGTATACTTTTTTTCAGAAAAGGAGAAAGAATTCAGTTTAAACCTCCAGGAGAACAAGTAGTGGTTTGTTAATGTCGTTTAAGTTTGGATAGGTTTTTAGCATATGTGGAAGTCATTTGCACATATGGCTCTTTTGTGTACTTTAAAGGAAAACCTTGAAGAAACTGGCTAACAGATTGTGTGGCCACTGATCCATATCAGATAAAGCTTATATTTCCAAGAGCTCGCCTGCCTTCCCCAGCTCCTAGAAAGCTAGCTGAGGGATGGGGCAGGCACCTGCCTCCGGCACCACTGTTCCACAACCAAATTCTCTCTGACCCCGACCTCCATTTGACAAAGGGTAGCCCCCGATAGGAGCCAGATGAGTACAAGTTTGCTGAGCCAAACCTGTTTGCCTTTGTGCACCTTTCATCATGCCCCACCCTACTCCCAGCCCACTTCTTATTCCCCACCTGGCTTACCCTTCCTTATGGCCTTGTTCTAGACTCTCTCTCTCTTATAAAGGACAAAACTAAAGCTGGGTCGTTTTCTTGAGCAGACCTCTAGGAAGAACCTGATTGACACATTACACTATGGTGTTAGTGGTCCCCATGAAAATGCAGTTTGCTCCTCTGGAAATTGTCTTACAGTGCTTGGTATTACTGAACACCTTAACCCAACGGAGTGAAGCTGGCTTTTAGGTTTGCACCTCCAAGACATGGAGGTGCCTGTGGGCCAGGCTGTTCCAAGCTCTGTGCTCCCTTAAATGTTTTCTGTTTGGACTCTGTTTATGTTGGGCTGAGCTTGGTGTGTAACTGTAATGATATGCATGTAATTTCATGTGATATTTTTTGGTTGTCTAAAGTAGAGTCTTAATAGGGAAAGTGATTTGGAGACAGAAGCCACAAAGTCTTGTCTGTGCCTCACCACATGATTCCAGGCATATATGGAAATAAGTTGTCGTCTGTTGTATGGTGTAAGTATTGGCTTTGTGGTTCTCTCAACAGGATATAGCATATGTAAAGGGTATTTTTTTAGTGGGTAATTAAGTTTATTTATTTATTTTAAAAGATTTCATTTTTTTATTTATTAGAGACAGAGCATGAGAGGGGAAAAGGTCAGAGGGAGAAACCGACTCCCCGTGGAACTGGGAGCCCGATGCGGGGCGTGATCCCAGGACTCTGGGATCATGACCTGAGCCCAGTTGCTTAACCAACTGAGCACCCAGGGGCCATGGGTAGACAAGTTTAATAAAGAGCAACCTTTACCTCAAAATCTGTTGTACCACCACCATGATCAGATTAATCTGATCATGTAGGTCATGGTTCTTAGACTAACAAAGGGCATAATAAAAGTTGATTATGTGAAAGGGTCTTATACCGGTGCTGCACTGGCCCACTGGCAGAGAGGAACAGGAGAGCAAGGGGAAAAAAAAGAAGAAAAAAGAAAAAGAAGGAAAAAAAGAAGAAGAAGAAGAAGGATCTTTTAAAACAGTGTCAGATTATAAGATGTATTACTTTTATTATTAGTATTACTTTTGTGTCCTTATTGTTCATCCTTAGAAATAGTTGCTTTAGAACATTGTCCAAAAATACTTTTTGTTTAATGATTTCTTAGCAATGGAAAACTCTGGGTTACAGTAACCTAATGAAAGGAGGCCTGTGAGAAGTTTAGTTGTAGGGTGAGTGCTGGCTGCCTGGGAACAGGCATTCCCCAGGTCACATTTCAGCCTCTGCTCATTCCTGGGTCTTCTTTTTCTCATTGATGTCGTCACTCCTGATCTTAGCTAACATCCTCTTGATGCAGATTATTCCCTATGTCCCAACCCCAAACCTGCTGTCTCACAAGGGTCAGTTCCATTTCTGACCAATGTCCTGCTGTCATTTCAGATTTAACATATTGAAAACCTGGTCACAATTGTCTCCTGCCCAAATAGCCCCTTCCTAAATGGCCTACTTGTGTTGGTGGCCATCATCTGGGTCCTGAAGCACTGTTGATGGCTCCATCAGCTAGACTCTCAGATAGCCTTCTTCACCAGCAAGTATTGACTGAATGGCTACTGGGCTCTGGCCTTGTTTTGGGGTTGGAAGACCCAGGACAAGTGGGCTGGTCCCTGTTTCTAGAGAGGCACTCTAACCTGGGGAAAGAAAGGCGAAATGAACAACTCCACATACTGTTTACTCAGGGACACTGAAAAGCCGAAGAGAGAAGCCTCTAGCTGCCAAGGTTCAGAGTGGCAGTAAACATCTTGGGTAGATTTTGTAGGAGTATGGAGAAAGGACCAAAGGAACAAGATTAAAAAAAAAAAAAAAGAAAGAATCACATTAGGACATGACCTGCTGCTGTTGTTGAGAGAGTGAGGTAAGGCAGAATTGAAACTTTAAACGTTTGATGCAATAAGCAGGCCCAGCCCTCTTCCTTCTCCCTCCACCACTGCCTTTAGTCCTGTGCCCACAGAACTCATTTTTGTTACCTGTTTGGCCTCAGAGCCATTAAAGGATTTTTGTTCTTGTGGAAAATATATATAACATAAAATTTACCTTTTCAGCGATTTTAAGTTTACAGTTAGTGGCATTCATTACATTCACATTGTTGTGCCCATCATAGCTATTCATCTCCAGAACTTTTTCATCATTTCAAACTGAGTCTATGCACTCATTCAGCATTCCCTGCCCTACGCTAACCCCTGGAACCACTATTCTACACTCTGTCTCTGAATTTGACTACTCTAGATAATTGATGTAAGTGGACTGTTAGTTCAGTTGTGACTGACTTATTTCATTTAGCATTGTGTCTTCAAGGTTCCATGTTGTAGCATGTGTCAGTTTCCTTCCTTTTTAAGGCGGAATAATAATCCATTTTGTATGTACACTACATTTTCTTTATCCATTCTTTATCCAACTACATTTCTTTATCCAAAATCAGTGGATTTTGGAGCTGTTTCCATCTCTTGGCTATTGTGAATAATGTGGCAGTGAACATGGGTATGCAAGTTCTCTCTTCAAGACCCTGCTTTCAATTCTTTTTCTGATATATACCCAGAAATAAGATTGCTGGATCTATATGGTGATTCTATTTTTAGTTTTTGAGGAACATCTGTACTATTCTCCATAGTGGTTCAACCATTTTATAATCCCACAGAGGGGGATATCTAGGTGTCTCAGTCAGTTAAGCATCTGCCATGGGCTCAGATCATGATCCCAGAGTCCTGGGATCGAGCCTGGCTTTGGGCTCCTTGCTCAGCAGGAAGCCCGTTTCTCCCTCTCCCTGCCACTCCCTTTCTCTCACTGCTTATATGCACACACTCTCTGTCAAATAAAATCTTTAAAAAATATATATAATCCCACAGAGGTTCTAATTTCTCCATCCCTTTTCCAACACTTTAGTGGCTATCCTAATGGGTGTGAAATGATACGTCATTGTGGTTTTGCGTATCTAATGATTAGTGCTGTTGAGCATCTTTTCATATGCTTGTTCGTCATTTATGTATCTTTTTTTTTAAGATTTTATTTATTTATTTATTTGAGAGAGAGAGAGAGATCACAAGTAGGCAGAGAGGCCAGGCAGAGAGAGAAAAGGGGAAGCAGGCTCCCCGCTGAGCAGAGAGCCCGATATGGGGCTCAATCCCAGGACCCTGGGATCATGACCCGAGCCGAAGGCAGAGGCTTTAACCTACTGAGCCACCCAGGTGCTCCAGTCATTTATGTATCTTTAAAGAGGTGTGTATCCGGATGCTTTGCATGCATTTATGCTATGAATTAAGTTCAGTTTTTTTGTTGTCGAGTTCTAGTTCTCTGTATTCCAGATATTAATCTCTGAGCAGATATGATTTGCAAATATGTCTTCCTATCCTGTGGGTTGCCTTTTCTCTCTGTGGTTAGTGTCTATTGATGCATAGTTTTTTTTGTTTTTTTGTTTTTTTTTAAGATTTTATTTATTCATTTGAAAGGCAGAGATTACAAGTAGGCGGAGAGGCAGGCAGAGAGAGAGAGGAGGAAGCAGACTCCCCGCTGAGCAGAGAGCCCGATGCGGGGCTCGATCCCAGGACTCTGAGACCATGACCTGAGCCGAAGGCAGAGGCTTTAACCCACTGAGCCACCCAGGCGCCCCAATGCATAGTTTTTTTTAATTGTCACATTTGTCTTTTTGCTTTTGCTCTCCTGTTTTTGCTTCTGGTACTTTTCCAAGAAATCATCGCCAAATTCAACGTTACAAAGCTTTTCTACTATATTTTCTTCTAGGAGTTTATATAGTTTTAGGTTTTATACTTAGGTCTTCAATCCATTTTGGGTTAATTTCTGCATATGCTGTAAGGTAAGGATCCAACTTCAGTCCTTTTTAGGTGGATATCCAGTTTTGCCAGTACCGTTTGTTAAGGAGACTGTCCTTTCCCCTATTAATGGTCTTGGTACCCTTGTCAAAGATCATTTTATCATATATGTGAAGGTTTATTTCTGGGGTTTCTGTTCTGTTCCATTTGTTTTTGTGTCTGTCTTTCTACCACTACCACAAGTTGTTGATTAGTGTGGCTTTATAGTTTTATAGTTTTGAAATCAGGAAGTATTAGGCTTCCAACTTTGTTCTTTTTCAGAATTGTTTTGTGATTTGGGGTCCCTTGAGATTCCTTGTATCTCCTATGAATGTTAGAATTTTTTTCCCTGTCTCTACAAAAAAAAAAAAAAAAAAAGCCATTTGGATTTTTATAGGGATTGAATTGAATCTGTGGACCACTATAGCTAGTATTGATACCTTTATCAATATTAAGTCTTCCCATCCATGAATGCAGGATATCTATTTGACTCTTAATTTTCTTTCAGCTATGTTTTGTTTTGTAGTGTTCAGGGTACAAGGCTTTCACTTCCTTGGTTAACTTTATTTTTAAGTATTTTATTCTTTTTGATGCTATTGTAAATAGAATTGTTTTCTTCCTTTTCAAATTGTTCATTATAATGGATAGAAACAATTGATTTTTGTGTGTTGATATTATGTACTGTTGAAATTATTAGTTCTTAACAGTTACTTTCCTTCCTTGTGGAATCTTTAGGGCTTTCTACATATAAGATCATTTAATCTATGAACAGATAGTTTTACTTCTTCCTTCTCAATTTGGATGGCTTTTAATTTTTTTCTTTCCTAATTGACCTGGCTAGAACTTCCAGTACTATGTTGAAGGGAAACATTGAAAACAGACATTCTTTCTTGGTCCTGATTTTAAAGTAAAAGAGTTTTCAGTCTTTCACCACTGAGTCATGTTAGCTGTTGGATTTTCATATATGGCCTTTATTATGTTGAGGTAGTTTCCTCCTATTCCTATTTATTGGTTATGTTCATTATGGAAAGGTATCAGGTTTTATTAAATGCTTTTTCTGCATCAATTGAGATGATCATACTGATTTTCCCCTTTATTCTGGGTGTTTTTTTAAGACTTTGTTTTTACTTACTTATTTGAGAGAGAGAGAGAGTGTGTGTGTGAGAGAGAGAGAGAGAGTGGGAGAGAGAGAGAGAGAGAGAAAGAGCTGGAGAAGAAGCAGAGGGAGACAGACAGGCAGATTCTGTGCTCAGCACAGAGTCCAATGGGCCAGATCTCATGACTGCAAGATCATGACCTGAGCTGAAATCAAAAGTTGGATACTTAACCAACTGAGCCACTGAGGCGCCCACCCCCCTTTATTCTGTTAATATGATATATTTGCCTTGATGGATTTTCAAATCTTGAACCATCCTTGTATTCCAGGAATAAATCCCACTTGGTCCCTTTGCCCTGTGGCTGAATTCAGTTTGCTGCTTTTTTTTTTTTTTTGAGGATTTTTACATCACTATTCATAAAGAATGATGATCTGTATATTTTTGTAGTGTCTTTGTCTGGCTTTGGTGTTAGGGTAATGCTGGCCTCATAGAATGAGTTAAGAAGTGGTCCCTTCTCTTCATTCTTTGGGAAGATTTTGGAATTCTTCTTGAAATGTTTGGTAAAATCAGAGGTGACCAACAAATCAGTATTCATTTGGGCCAGGGCTTTTCTTTGTTGGGAGATTTTTGAATACTGATTTGGTCGCCTTACTAGTTATGTGTCTTTAGATTTTTATTTCTTCATAATTCATCTTGGTAGATTGTATGTTTCTAGGAATTTGTTTATTTCATGTAGGTTATCCAATTTATTAGTGTACAACGGTTCATAATACTCATAAGCATTTTAATTCTATAAAATCAGTAGTAATGTTTCTTCTTTCATTTCTGATTTTAGTTATAATTTGAATCTTCTCTTTTTTTTTTTTTTTTAAAGATTTTATTTATTCTTCAGAGAGAGAGGGAGAGAGAGCGAGCACAGGCAGACAGAATGGCAGGCAGAGACTAAGGGAGAAGCAGGCTCCCTGCTGAGCAAGGAGCCCAATGTGGGACTCGATCCCAGGACGCTGGGATCATGACCCGAGCCGAAGGCAGCTGCTCAACCAACTGAGCCACCCAGGCGTCCCAAATCTTCTCTCTTTATTCCTTAGTTAAAATAGCTGAAGGTTTCAGTTATGGTCATCTTTTCAAAGAACCAACTCTTAGTTTCATGGATATTTCTCTGTTGATTTTCTATCCTCTATTTATCCTGCTTTAATTTTTATTGTTTGTTTTCTTCTAGCTCTGTGCTTAATTAATTCTTTTGGGGGGCACTTGCGTGGCTCAGCATCCATCTGAGCTTAACCATCCAACTGATGGTTAAGCATCCAACTCTTGATTTCTACTCAAGTCTTCATCTGAGGGTCCTAAGTTCAAGCCCTGTGTTGGACTCCATGCTGGATGTGGAGGCTACTTATAAAAAATAAATAAAAATTAAAAATGTTTAAAAATAAGTATGTGAGTGGGGGGATGGGGTAACTTAGTAATGGGCATTAAGGAGGGCCCCTGATGTGATGAGCATGGGATGTTATATGCAACTGATGAATTACTGAACACTACATTTGAAACTAATGATGTTGGCTAATTTAATTTAATTTTTTTAAAAATGTTTAAAAATAAGTAAGTTGTTCTTTTTTAGTTTCTTAAGGTATACAGTTAGGTTGTTGGTTTGCAATCTTTTCTTTTAATGTGAGCATTTACAGGTATAATTTTCCCTATTGGTACTGCTTTAACTGCATTCCATAATGTTGTATTTTCATTTTCATTTGTCACAAGATACTTTCTGATTTCCCTTTTGATTTCTTTTATGACCCATTGGTTGTTTTAAGAGTGTGGTATTTAGGGGCACCTGGGTGGCTCAGTTGGTTAAGTCTGCCTTTGGCTCAGGTCATGATCTCAGGGTCGTGGGATCAAGCCCTGCATTGGGCTCCCTGCTTAACAGGGGAGTCTGTTTCTCTCTTGTTCTATCTCACATAGATCCTTTCACTCTTGTTCTATCGCAAGTAAATTAAAAAAAAAAATTTTTAAAGTGTGGTGTTTAGTTTCCAGGTATTTGGGGATTTTCTAGCTTTCCTTTTCCTGTTAACTTCTAGTTTCATTCCATTGTGATCAGAATATATACTTTGTGATCTTTTAAAATATATATCCTTGATGAACAAGGATGCAAAAATTCTCACCAAAATACTACCCAGTAGGATCCAACAGTACATTAAAAGGATTATTCACCACAACTAAGAGAGATTTATTCCTGGGCTGCAAGTTTGGTTCAATATCTACAAGTCAATCAATGTGATACAATACATTAATAAAGAACAAGTACCGTATGATACTGTCATTAGATGCTGAAAAGCATTTGACAAAGTACAGCATCCTTTCACGATCAAAGCTCTTCAGAGTGTAGGGATAGAAGGTACATACCTCAATATCATAAATGCCATCTATGAAAAACCCACAGTGAATATTATTTTCAATGGGGAAAAACTGAGAGCTTTTTCCCTAAGGTCAGGATCATAGCAGGGATATCCACTATCACCACTGCTATTCAACATAGTACTAGAAATCCTAGCCTCAGTAATCAGACAACAAAAAGAAATTAAACATCTGAATCAGAAAAGAAGTCAAACTTTCACTCTTTGCAGATGATATGATACTTTATTCTACATAAAACCCAAAAGACTCCACTCCAAAACTACTAGAACGCATACAGGAATTCAGTAAAGTGTCAGGATATAAAATCAATGCACAGAACTCAGTTGCATTTCTCTACACCAACAAGACAGAGAAAAGAAAGTAAGGAGTCGATCCCATTTACAAATGTATCCAAAACCATAAGACACCTAGGAATAAACCTAACCAAAGAGGCAAAGAATCTATACTCAAGAAACTGTCAAGTACTCATGAAAAAAATTGAGGAAGACACAAAGAAATGGAAAAATGTTCTGTGATCACAGACTGGAAGAACAAATATTGTGAAAATGTCTATGCTACCTAAAGCAATCTACACATTTAACACAATCCCTATCAAAATACCATCAATTTTTTTTTTTCGAAGAAATGGAGCAAATAATGCTAAAATTTATATGGAACCAGAAAAGACCCCAAATAGCCAGAGGAATGTTGAAAAAGAAAAACAAGTTGGTGGTATCACGATTCCAGACTTCAAGCCCTGTTACAAAGCTGTAATCAAAACAATATGGGGGCTCCTGGGTGGCTCAGTGGGTTGAAGCCTCTGCTTTCGGCTCAGGTCATGATCCCAGGGTCCTAGGATTGAGCCCTGCATCGGGCTTTCTGCTCAGCAGGGAGCCTGCTTCCCTTCCTCTCTCTCTCTGCCTGCCTCTCTGCCTACTTGTGATCTCTGTCTGTCAAATAAATAAATAAAATCTTAAAAAAAAAAAAAAATGAAATCTTGTCATTTGCAACAACATGGATGGAACTAGAGGGTATTGTGTTGAGTGAAATAAGTCAATCAGAGGACAGTTACCATATGATCTCTGATGTGAGGAATTTGAGAAGCAGGGCAGGGAGCTGTTGGGGGTAGGGAAGGAAAAAATGAAACAAGATGAGAGGGAGACAAACCATAAGAGACTCTTAATCTCATGAAACAGAGTTGCTGGGGAGTAGAGAGGTAGGGATAAGGTGGCTGGGTTATGGACATTGGGGAGTGAGGGCATGTGCTATGGTGAGTGCTGTGAAATGTGTAAGCCTGATGATTCACAGACCTGTACCCCTGGAGCAAATAATACATTATATGTTAATTAAAAACATACATTGAGACATGTTCTCTAGCCTGTCATTGGGGTACAGATGGCCCTTCTTTTCACTACATCTGTATCTTTGGGGTTTATACGCAGTAGTGCAATGAGCATGGAATGTTTTTCCATTTCTTTGTGTCCTCCTCAATTTCTTCCATAAGTGTTCTGTAAGTTTTCAGAGTATAAGTCCTTCTTTGGTTAGGGTTATTCCCAAGTATCTTACAGTTTTTGCTGCAATTAGAATTTGGATCAAGTTCTTAATTTCTCTTTGTTCTGTCTCATTGTTAGTCTATAGAAATGCAGCTGATTTGCTGAATTCCTGTATGAGTTATAGCAATTCTTGGTTAGAGTCTTTTGGGTTTTCCACATAGAATATCATGTCATCTGCAAAGAGTGAGAGTTTGACTTCTTTGCCGATTTGGATGTCTTTTATTTCTTTTTATTTATGATTGCTGAGGCTAGGACTTCTAGCACTATGTAGAACAACAGTAGTTGAGAGTGGGCATCACTGTCGTGTTCCTGACTTCAAGGGAAAAGCTCTCAGTTTTTCCCCATTGAGAGTGATACTCTCTGTGGGCTTTTCATAAGGGCTTTTATGATATTGAGGTATATTCCCTTTACTACTGTGGAGAGTTTTAAGAAAGGATGCTGTGTTTTGTTTTGCTTCGTTTTTTGTTTTTTAAAGATCTTATTTATTTATTTGACAGACAGAGATCACAAGTAGGCAGAGCAGCAGACAGAGAGAGAGGAAGGGAAGCAGGCTCCCTGCTGAGCATGGATCCCGATGCGATGCGGGGCTCTTTCCCAGAACCCTGAAATCATGACCTGAGCTGAAGACAGAGGCTTTAACCCACTGAGCCACCCAGGTGCCCCAGGATGCTGTATTTTATCAAATGCTTTTTCTGCATCAATTGAGAGGATTGTATGGGCCTTATCCTTTCTTTTATTGTGATGTATCTTGATTGATTTGCGGATGTTGAACCACTTTGCAGCCCAAGAATAAATCCTACTTGGTTGTGGTGAACAGTCTTTTTTTTTTTTTTTTTTTTTTTTTGAACAGTCTTCTTAATGTTTTGTTAGATCTTTTTTTAAAATAATCTTTATTATTTTTTTAAATAAACATATAATGTATTATTAGCCCCAGGGGTGCAGATCTGTGAATCGCCAGGTTTACACACTTCATAGCACTCACCATAGCCCTTATCCTCCCCAATGTCTGTAACCCCACCCACCACTCTCTCCCTGTATTATTGGATCTTAATGTATTATTGGATCCTATTGCCTAGTATCTTGGTGAGAATTTTTGCATCCATGTTTATCAGGGATATTGGTCTGTTATGTGCCTTTCTTTCAACATGGCACTTTCCTGTCTCCTTACCTCTAGAAGTGTCTACTCCACTTGCCACAACAGAGTTAGGGATGGACACAGGTGGACATTCCCCAAGGGTAGGGGATCCTTGAGAATCAAGTACCCCACTTCTTGTCCTTTAAAGCCTCAGGTTGTCAGCATGTAATCCTTTAATAGCCATATTCCACTGTTTTCTCTCCAAACTTTGAAGCATGGTGTCTTACACCAGAAGCTGCTAAGAAAGCCCAAACAAATGCATTCATTTGGGGGCACAGGGGGCATTGAACAAAGACAGTGGTGCTGAGGTAGTTCTTTTGATATTCAGGTAGGATTTTCATAAGCTTGGAAAGCACACAGGCATTATTTCCTCCTTGGCAGAGTGTAGTACCTGAGTGAAAAGAGACATCTGTGAAACCTCCAGGAAAATGAGCTGCATTTCTCAGATATGGCTGGGGCTCACTGTAGTTCCCAAGGGATGAGACTTTAAGCCTTCTAAGAATTGAATATCTGTATAGAAGAGGAAGTGAGAATTGAAAAAATGAATTGGACATGTGTTTATGTACCTTGAAAAGTTTGGGGACACCATTTACATGTGGCTTTTTAAAGTGGCAACAAGTCCAAAAACCACTAGTCTGGAACATTACTTGCTGGGGACCAGGCTCAGGCCTTAGAACCAGCAGTTGTGGGTCTGTGCCCCAAGTCAGACCCTCCAGGACCTGCTGCCTCGAACAGGTTTTCTGGTCTTTGTAAAATCCAGTTTCTGTTCTCTTCTGTAAATTGGGCTCATACCTCTGGAAGCACTTTGAGGACTGAATGAAACTTCTGATTCCAGGGGGAAAATGCAGACCAGTTTCTGGCTGATCATTTTGTCTCTAAGCACAGGAATTTCTGACTTGCCCCAGAAGCTTGTATCCTAACATGTCTTTCCTGCCTTCCCTTCAGCAGCTGCAGCACAGTCCTCAGCAGACAGAGAAATGAGAAAAATACCAAATAATGGGAACCTGAAGATGACAAAGGTGGTGTACCCCCTGGGGCTGTTCATATGCCTGTTCATCTATGTCGCCTACATCAAGTGGCACTGGGCCTCTGCCACCCAGGCCTTCTTCAGCATCACTGAGGTGGCATCAGGGGCCCGGAGGGGCCACCAGGCTCACAGTGCCCCAGGGACAGCTGCACATGGTCATGAAGTTTTCTACGGCATCATGTTTGATGCAGGAAGCACTGGAACCCGCGTCCACATCTTCCAGTTCAACCGGCAGCCTGGAGGTGTGCTGGGTAGAGTGCCTTGGCCTCTCACTGCTAGGATCTCTTCACTCACAGCAGAGCTCTTGGGATCTCTTTCACTTACAGCACAGTGGTTAGGCTGGATGCCCTGCCTCGGACTCACCTGGAAGCTTGTCAAAAATACAGGTTCCCAGAGAGGCTGGTTCAGGTTTGGGTTGGGGCCCAGGAATCTAAGTTTCCCAGGACTCCCTGACTGTCCTTACTCACAGTAGCTTCTGGTGACCAACTGAAGGCATCTGAGATCCATGAGGGTGTTGGGTGGCCTGTCTAATCCCAGCATTCAGCAGCAGGTCAGGTGGCCAGGATCATGACTTAGGCCAGAAGCTGCATTGAGAGAGTTTAAGGTAGGAAGTTGCTCCTGACTTGGGCTAGTATGAGGCAGAGTCTGGGAAGTCATGAACTAGCCAAGGAACTGGGACCTAGACTGACATGGTGCAGCCCAGTGGGTCCAGTCAGAGTGACAGATGAGAGTGGCCTCAGCAGTGAGAAGGGAGCTGGAGCCTGAGCCCCATTATAACCTGTGTTATAAACTGGGGATGGGGGTCCGCAGGCTTCCGGCACTAGGGTGGAGGGAGTTTATATGTATTCTCCCGTAGCTGCTTCTGTGGGGAGATCCAGTCCAGTGCGCAGCTCTGTACTCTATCCTTTCTCCCTTTGATCTCCTTTCCTGTCACCTCTTGAACCCTCCTGCTCTGAGAGTTACCCTCCAGCTTCTAGCCTGAGTGTTTTCCCCCTGACTGCTCAGTAGGTCCATTGGCCACAGCTGGTTCTTTGCTGACCCTCAATACCTTTTGAGTAGACACTGTTCTGGGCATTTAACAGAGCTGGTGGCAACAGACACTGTTAGTAGCTCTCTCCAGAGCTGTCATGTTTTACTTTTCATCTGCTTTATCTTTTAACTCACTTCAGTAGTTGTTTTTATCTGCCAGACCTACCTACCTTCAAAAATGGTTTTTAAGCTTTTAAGACAACTTGTCAGCATGTAATCCTTTAATAGCCATAGTCCAGTGTTTTATCTCTAAAGAGACCTCCTTTCAAAAAGTTCTGTCCCTGATTTTTCCTCCTGGGTCTTCATGTCCAAATTCAGGCCAACATCCCTTGGCCACCAATGTGCCTCTAAACAGTCCCCTGCTGTATGCACATGAATCCAGGGCCTTCATAATTTAGGACAACTGTTTTTTTAAACGAAGAGAAAAAAAATGTTCTTTAGAACCTACTACACCTATCCCAGGATAGAAAAATAACTTTTATATTTGCAGTTTAGAATTATCTGCCCTGCTCGTCAGTCAATGTAACAGGAATTAACCATATAAAATTCAGCAGTTTAGATGGATAGTTTTATATGTAAATCATATCTCAGTAAATTGGGTTTTTTTTTTTTTTTTTTAAGTTCTGACCAAAGCATCAGGTAGAATGCTTATTTTGTTTATCTGGGCTAAAGAGGCAGTGTTCCGGTCACTTTGGAATTGGTCTGATTTCAGATATTTGCCTTTAAAAAGGGTGGCTAGCCATAATTGTATATATTCATATATATGTTCACATTTGTACTTTTTTTTTTAAACATGTTTTCCTCTTAGAAACTCCCACGTTGACCCATGAGACATTTAAAGCACTGAAGCCAGGTCTTTCTGCTTATGCTGATGATGTTGAAAAGGTAATGATTTTCTCTCAGGTCTATTTGTCCTTCAGATTTGTTTTTCAGCTCGGCAACTTGTTAAAGCCAACTCCCTTTCTCGAGTGCGTTGATCTTTGCAGAGGAAAGCATCTCTGATAGTGCTGCCCTGAGACATTTCATGCTATTTAGGATAGTCAGTTGGGGAAACTGGTACAGTGCATGGGGCCAAAGGAGGACCACGACCCCTACCCCACCACCTTCCCCCACACTCCAGCTTCCCAGGCCCTTCCCCCAACCACCAGGCATGCCACCCAGAAGTCTTGGCGCAGTTCAAAAACACAAAGGCTACAAACTGACAAAAAAAACAGTGTTTGAGGGTTTGTTTTTATTCCAGTGCCTTCAACTGAAGATGACAAAAGTTGACAAAAAAATTGAACTTAAAATGTATTTTGCAAAAATCCACAAAACCAAATAAGTGTAAAAGTGACTTACTTAAACTGTCCAATAATGATTTTTGTAAATTCATAACTTTTATACTTCTCAACTCCTTAAAGCTTACAGCTGCACTCATTCAGGACACCTGTATTTCTGCTAAGGTGCTGATGAAATGGACTGGGTAGTAACATAGCTACTATTTCCTTTTGAGTCAAGTATGTCAGGGCACCTGAGTGGCTCAGTTCAGGGCGTGATCCTGGGGTCCTGGGTTTGAGCCTCATGTCAGGCTCTCCAGTGGGGAGCCTACTTCTCCCTCTGCTGCTGCCCCTGCTTGTACTCTGTCTCTTTTTCAAATAAATAAATAAAATCTTAAAAAATAAATAAATAAAGTAATACATATTTTTGTGCACAGGTCCATCTAGATATCAGATAGTAAATTCATAGTACTGCTTTCCTGTGGCTTGGTTAAAAAACAAGTTGAAAACAAAAAATGAGTGATGTTAGTGTAACTATAATATTACACATGAGTAAATTAGGTAGCTTTAGAATAAACTCTTAAGATTTTTAAAATCTTAGTTGTTTTAGGCAATGCATATTCAAGTTGGACATATTTCACAGCTTCACAGGGCAGGTGGTGAGAGTGTTCCTCCTGCTCCATTCTTCCCTAGGAGGGCTGGTGATCCTGGTTTCTTTTCTTTCTTTTTTTTTCTTTTTTTTTAAGATTTTATTTATTTATTTGACAGAGAGATCACAAGTAGGCAGAGAGGCAGGCAGAGAGAGAGCGGGGAAAGCTCCCTGCTGAGCAGAGAGCCCGATGCGGGATTCGATCCGAGGACCCTGAGATCACGACCCGAGCTAAAGACAGAGGCTTAACCCACTGAGCCACCCAGGTGCCCCCTGGTTTCTTATGTCTTTCAAGGACTTGTTGACATACCTATGAACAAATTCATCTGTATTCTTCCCTTTCCCCTGTTTATTTCACATAAACAATAGAATGGCATTCATGTTGTCATGTACTTACTTGTGTCCCTCATCAATATAACAGAGAGAGTATTTACTATTAGAATGAGAAGGGCTTCCTTTATTTTTCTGGCAATGATATTGCAGTGTGTATGGGTACATTGAATTTATGGGAACCAGACCTCCCCTGAAGGACATTCAGGTAATGTCTGAGAAAGACTACAGTTTGTCACCTTATTGAAATTCATTACCCACATATTTAAGGGCATCCATCTCAGATGAATTCATAGAATGAGATTTCTGAGTAAGAGGAATGTACGTTATCTCCTTGGGCAGGCCTTGCCAAATTGTTCCCTCAACTTTGTAGCTGTTGGTAATATCCAGAAGTACTTTACCAAAGTTGTTTTCCCACCTTTGCACTGACACAGGGCCTTAGCCAATTTTGGATTTCAAGCATTCTGGCAGGTATAGATGATTCCTTTGGGGTTTTCAGCACCATGAGAAACCCCAGGATTCATTCATGATGTCCAGAGGAGTCACAGCTCGTTGGTGATGGGGCTAGGCCAGAGTTTAGAATAGCAGAACCCTCTTATGTGCCTTCACCCCACCATGCACCACTGCCAGGAGTGTTGCTCTGTACTCGCCTGGTCCCTATACCCCTCACACTCACAAGCACCACTTAGGTCGTTTTCTGCCAATTTGGAAAGTTAGAAGAGGATGTGTTTGTAAGTTAATAAAGCCAAAAGGGTTGGGGGAGCATCTGTGACCCTGTATGCTGAGCTTTGACAGACCCTACTTTTACCACATTCACAGAGCACTTCAGGAATTCAGGAATTACTGGATGTAGCTAAACAGGATGTTCCTTTTGACTTTTGGAAGGCCACCCCCTTGGTCCTCAAGGCCACAGCTGGTTTACGTCTGTTACCAGGAGAAAAGGCTCAAAAGTTACTGCAAAAGGTGATTTTACCCATTTCCCCCAGCGGGGTTGGGGGGGCGGTAGGGGCTGGTGGATAGCTTAGGATAACTGAAAACACCAGATACTCAGCCAGTGTCTGAGCAGTCAAATGGGCTATGTAGAAGCTTCCTGAAGAGGAAAACACATCAAAATGTTAACAGCATCACCTTTAGCTGTTCCTGTTTTCTATAATGAACCTTGTTATGTAATAACAGTAACTTTAAGTATGTGTTGAGGCCTTTTGAAGGGCTTCCCCCCATGCAGAGACTAGATCCTTGTAGAGGGTTATAGAAGCCTGAGTTCCTGACGCTTTATTTCCAGGCTGCATGTTCTCATGGTAACTGCCAATTCTTCTCTTGGTCTGATCCACAGATGTAACTGCTGAGGAGGCCTTTACCCTTCCCCTGCCAGGATCTGACTCTCACATGGCCCAGATTGCCGCCAAGCCTAGCAGCAGCCCTGCAAAAAAACTATGAACCCTGTTTCTTATAAGTGCCTGGACAGTTCTTGTTGTCAGGCCCATTAGGAAAACTGCTTTTCATCCTTAGTACTGTTTCTAAACTATGCAGCTGCTAAATGATGAAATGTTGTACATCGGTCAAGGTCCATTGTAAAAGTTACCTTTACATGCTCAAGTCTGATTGTAGGTCACAGGTGTAGTTGGGATGTGCAGATGTACTGAAGTTTCTGTATGTTAGTACTTGCTAAAAAATTGGGAAGGAAGTGCACCCAAATGCTGCTGCTCACTGCCTTTACCTCCTGGCTACAGGGCCACCTCCTGGGCCCCAGGCTGAGCTCTGCTTTGAGGAGCTTCTGGAGCCTCATCTCCAGTCTAAAGCAGGGCAGAGTTTGGGGGCCTAGCAGGCTCAAGGTGCCCTTGAGCTCTTCTAGCCCAGAGTGGCTTTAAAACAGGGTTCTTCAAACACACATTGGAGAGGATGTGGAGAAAGGGAAACCCCTTACACTGTTGGTGGGAATGAAAGTTGGTGCAGCCACTTTGGAAAACTGTGGAGATTCCTCAAAATATTAAAAATAGAGTTAACCTATGACCTGGCACTTGCACTACTGGGTATTTACCCCAAAAATACAGATGTAGTGAAAAGAAGGGCCATACGCACCCCGATGTTCATAGCGACCATGTCCACAATAGCCAAACTGTGGAAAGAACCAACAGACGATGGATAAAGAAGCTTTGGTCCGTATATACAATGGAATATTACTCAGCCATCAGAAAGGGTGAATACCTAACTTTTGTATCAACATGGACGGAACTGGGGGAGATTATGCTGAGTGAAATAAGTCAAGCAGAGAGAGTCAGTTATCATATGGTTTCACTTACTTGTAGAGCATAAGGAATAACATGGAAGACATTAGGAGAAGGAGAGGAAAAGTGAAGGGGGAAAATCAGAGGGGGAGATGAACCACAAGAGACTGTGGACTCTGAGAAACAGTTTTAGAGGGAAGAGGGGTGGGGGGATGGGTGAGCCTGATGGTGGGTATTTTGGAGGGCACATATTGCATGGAGCACTGGGTGTGGTGTATAATCAATGAATCTTGGAACACTGTTAATGATGTATGGTGACTAACATAACACAATAAAAAATTTTAAAAAGGTTTTCTTCAGGGTAGCATCTGCCTCCACCAGTCCAGGCAGTAGATAAGGATATCACTTGCAGAGGATTCGAAAAATTTAAAATAAGACATGAATTTTATTACTTCACAGCACCAGCTGACACCCTCTGCTGTTTTGTCATGACCTGCTGAAAGCACGGTGTAATTGGAAACTTTGAATTTTGACTGTAAAGGATAATGGTGTGTCTCCCTTTACATTTAGGTGAAAGAAGTGTTTAAGGCATCGCCCTTCCTTGTAGGAGATGACTGTGTTTCCATCATGAACGGAACGGATGAAGGTAGGGTCTCCAGGAGCTCTCTGTGCAACGAGGCTGTCCTGCGAGACAGGCCGTGTGCAGGGTTGCTATGGGAGCTTTCTCCTCAGTCAGATATGGGCAAGCAAGAACCAAAGTGACAGTCTGATTGTATTCGGTGTCACTGTCTTCAGAGGATCTCTGGGGGGCCAGTACTAGAGACAGATTCTCATCTCAACGAGCTCCAAACCTGGCACAAATGAGGTTTCTTTTTTTTTTTTTTTTTTTTTTTTTTTTTAAGATTTTATTTATTTATTTGACAGAGAGAGATCACAAGTCGGCGGAGAGTCAGGCAGAGAGAGAAAGAGAGAAGCAGGCTCCCGCTGAGCAAAGAGCCCGATGCGGGGCTCGATCCCAGGACACTGAGATCATGACCTGAGCTGAAGGCAGCGGCTCAATCCACTGAGCCACCCAGGCGCCCCACAAATGAGGTTTCTGAAAACAAATCATCTTTTCAGCTTTAAGAACATTTAGAGAGAATCCCCAGATTTTAGAAGTTTGTTAATGCTGAGATAGAGACTGTCAGGTTCTTCACCAGCTCCTGATTTTAAAATATGACCAGGGGAGAGGGAGAGCAAAATTCTCTTTCCAAAAAGAGGAAGTTCATGATAAAGAATAGGAGGGAGAGATGTGACATTTGGCCGAGTATTGTGGTGTTGTAGTATGGCATCTTCTGGAATAGTCTGCCAGAAGCTGCTGGGTGGCTTGATGACCACTGCCTCTTCCTGTAGCTGATCTGGAGGCTGAGGAGTGAGGGGCACTCACTTTGAGCTCCTGGAATCTCAAAGTGGTTATTTGAGTGCATGTGTTGTTTACAGCCATCTCAGGTGATTCACATGGTGTCTCTGACCCTCTCTTGTAGGCGTTTCAGCGTGGATCACTGTCAACTTCCTAACAGGTACATTCTTCCTCCCTCTCCCTGAAGCAGACAGTCCACAGATGCCATTCTTGATGGCAGAGGTCTCATTACTGGCTCAAAGTAGAGCATTAGGTTGAGTGAGGGCTCATCGGGCGAATATCAAGCTTCCAGATAAAATTGCTGGGGAAAGGAGCTTCTTTGTAGGCCTGGATTTCTACAGCATAGTTCCTGCTTGCTGTATCCACTTCAGCCAGGGGCCGTGTCCTTTCATTTCTAAGAGAAATCATGAAGAAAACCTGTCATACTTTCAGTTATTCAATGTGGTGGGAATGCTTTTCACCTTAAAAATGAATTCCTCTTCTGTAGGTAGAAGAGGGAACAGAAACATCTGTTCTTGGAACAAGATGACAAGGAATCATTTTTCTTAGATTATTCTCAGTATAGGTTGCTTTTGTACCTTATATTATAATTATGGCAAAGACCAGTGTGTGTGAGATGCATGTATGGAAAAAGAAAGAAGCTTTGTAACAGAATTTGCCCCTTGGGGATGGAAAGCCATGTTAAGGGACACATTAGGAGCACAGTGCTGGGGGATGCATGCCTCTGGGCATGAAGGGACGTGATGGAAGTCAGTGTCCCTGGGGATGAGCAGTAGATAAGGCAGGCCCCAATTGATTCTCTGCTGAAGGTCAGTATTGTTTTACATTGTTCAAATTAAAGCCACAGCTGGCAGAGCCACATTCATGTCCCTTCAACATGTGCATCCTTCCATGGAGATTGTTAAATACCCACAGTTGCTTGTCTGTTTTTCTTTCCACTGTGGGGCTTGGCTCTCAAACTAGCTGTACTTTTTCACCTGTTCTCATCTATTTACTATGTGACAGTGCTGTGTTGGTTTCTACTCACTCTGCTCCAGGCAGTTTGAAAACCCCAGGAAGGAGCAGTGTGGGCATGCTGGATTTAGGCGGAGGATCCACTCAGATCACCTTCCTTCCGAGAGTTGAGGTAACCAGCCCTTGCTGCTCCACTGTGGCCCCCACCCTCCAAAAGCCACCTGCCACCAGGAGTTGCAGTCCCTCAGGAAAGGCCTGTTAACCTGGTGCCTCTCCGCCTGTGCATTCAATTTCTGTCCTGAAGGCCAGATTCATTCACAATTAAAGCTCCTTCACTTGATTTTAATTTTGCCTGGGGGGAAGAAATGGAAGGTTGATCTTCAGTGTGATGATAAATTAGGTACTACCTAGAACCCTCAGGGCCAACCACAGGATGTGCGATGTCCCCTTTTCCCCCAGGACAAGCCAGAAAGGGGGCCGTTACTTAGTCTACTCCTAGAAGGGGAGAGAGCCTCAAGCCCTGTGGGATGAGACATTGTAAAGGAGATGAAAATGCTTCTAGTCTGGACCATCTGCTGCTCTAACCACAGTGCATCCCTCACCCACCACTTTCTTCTTATTATTTTTAGTTTACAGTGGAAGCGTACTTAAATTTATTCACAGTTGTCTTGGTTGGGCCATATTTGTCAGAATGGTAAATGTTAATTAGGAGGAGGAAAAACATTTTTTCATTTTGGTCATTTTATTTTTCATTGCTTATTCAAACTCTTTCACAACATGTGACTTAATGAAAAACTAATTTAATTGAATACCTCTATGAATACCCTGGTATTTTCAAAAGAAAGACCGGCAGAAAGGATAATAACTTTCATGTTCTTCTTCAGGACACCCTCCAGACCTCCCCGCCTGGCTACCTGACGTCACTCCAGATGTTTAATCGGACCTACAAGCTCTATTCTTACAGGTTTGTTTGGGAGTTGGGGAAAGAGGGAGAGGCTGCGCATCCAGGATTGTTGCTCAGCCAGCCCTGTGCCATGACCCAGAGCACCTGGAAACCCCACTGCTGGAAGCTCTCCCTCTAGCACTTCCTCCTCCCTTGCTGTTCCTTTCTCCTCCTGCCTTCTCCCCACTTCATTTTTTAGTTCACCTACAGTAAAATCTCATTTCTTTTTTTTGTGTGTTTATTTTGTTCTGCTTTGGAGGAGGTTTCTAAAAGGTGGGGAAGAGCCCATGGATTGTTCAGGAATTTTCTTGGGCATTTGTTTACCACATGGCGCCTTCAGTCGATTCTTGGTGTAAAGCATATGCACTCATAAAGATCAGGGCACATCTGTGTCATTGACTGGCATCTGAGGCTCCTAGGCAAGCTCCTGTTAAGTAACAGGCTTTCACTTGTTGAGCTGAATGCCCTAACCTCCATAAAGAAAGGCTTCTAGAAGCAGAAAGTCTGCTGCCTCGCCACAGGTTTCCTCCCTTTCCCACTTGTTTTGGATTTAGGCCAGGTGAACTGGAAGCAGGAATGAAGGTGTTACCCAGCGGTTGCTGTGGCAGGCCAGCCCCTCACACAGACTTTTCTTTCCACAGCTACCTGGGGCTCGGTTTGATGTCGGCGCGGCTGGCGATTCTGGGTGGCATAGAGGGGAAACCTGGTGAGTGGAATGAGAATTGAGAGTCCTTCTTGCTCAGCAGGCTTGAGGAACCCTTCAGGAAATGTGACCCTGCCCTCCATCATCACAGCAGCCTACTGGACCCTGCTCCGCAGGACTAGGGGAGCCCAGGAGGGATGTGTGAGGAAGAATGCACCCCACATCATGTCAATGGGCACTATGAGAGTGACAAATGGTCATGTGTTTTACTTGTGTATGTATGCTGTTATGTTTTAAAAGGAAGAGATGCTGGAGAATTCATTTCTCAAACTGTGGGCTGTGGGCATTTAGCCACCAAGTAACTGTTTAGTCATCCCATGTGTTTGGAGTGGACTGGTTTTTAAGCATCTGAAGGGAATTTATTCTTTATGACAGTACAGCAGGGACCATCAGCAGGTCATTCTGGGGCTGCTGCTGTGGAGCTGGGGAGACTTTTCCCCTCATTCACAGAGATTCCAGTGTTATGAGGATGTATGCTCCATCTTCTCTTGCTCTGTGAAGGATCATTAAACATGAACTTGGCCCTTCCTGCAGACATGGCATTGAACTGGAGATGGAGTCTATGTCAGGTCAGGAAGTTTCCTCCCAGGCCTTCTGTGATCATTCCTGACTGGCCTGGGTGAGGAGAAGCCTGGTGCTGGCCAACAGGTACATGAACTCTAAGGAGGTCTTAGGGGATCACTGTGTCCCAGTTTGGGAATAGGGGAACGTTGCTTCAAGGGTGGTATGGCCTGTCTTTCCTGACGACATCGATCAGGGCCTGAAGGCCTTGACACATGCCTCTGGTCCAGATGTGTGCCTGTGGGCCTATACATATGCTCCAGCCACATGCCTCTCCTTGCCCCACACCTGCTCACCTCCACAGGCCTACCGCTTCTCTGCACTTCTTCCAAGGGCCTGGTTGTTCTGACTGGAATTTTTGTTTTTCACATACATCTTATTTCAAATCTTGGTGTTTAACCTCATTATGGTATTCTTCTATTGCAAACCAAAAACATTTCCATGTCTCAGAAACACTTGTAACTTTCATTTTGTGGCCAGATAACACCTATTTAGCCAGCAGGAAGAAGGCAGTTACCCATTTGCTTGTTGAGGGCCAGCCTTAAACCCGTTAACTACATGAAGTGCCTACCTGGGACACATAGGGCTGTGACACCTGCCAAGAAGGGTGTGGACAGCTCCTTGCCCTAGAGGAAGCATCTCCCTATTGTATTATCTGTTGTTGCACAACAAGTACACACTAAACTGAGTGGTCAAAACTAGCAAATAGCATTCATTTTATTACAGTATCTTGTGATTGCACAGGCTTGAGCTGGGAAGTGCCTCTACTGGGATCCCTAGAGTCTTGTATGGTGACAGCTGGGGTGGCTGCATGAATGTCTTACACCTCAGTGTTCCCCCACATGGTGTCCCCCAGCAGAATAGCCTGCACTTCTCTGGCAGCTCAGGAAGGAAGACTGGCCTGAAATCATATGCCATCATATCTTACACATTTTGCTAGTGAAAGCAGGCCCCAGCCAGAATCAAGGGCAGGCATAGGAACTCACTTAGCATGCATATCCTTGAGGGGTGGCATCATGAGGCCAACCTTAGAGGCCAACCACCATACACCCTTTGTTATTTGTGGGGCCCCAGTTGTTGTGTTGTGGGGCAGCACAGATACATGGCATGGTGGCATTGTCCTGGCCCTGCCAGGTTTCTAACAGCCTCGTTTATCTATAAAATCAGGTAGTGTTTGTTTCCCTTCTATTAGGGTGGTTTTGACAGTTGACTGAAAGGCACTTGGCCCAGTGCCTGGAACCCTGAAGCGCCTCAGAACATGTAAGCTAGGAGAGGCTATGTCTAGAACTGATGAGGCTTTGCAGCAGCTTTTGTGATAGAGAAAGGCTTGCATCCCCTAGTTGACCTGGAAAGCTTACACAGGTCAGGTCTCATCTGGCAAAAAGGAAGAATGTTCCTTGGCCCTCCAGTGCCTTCATTACTAGTATTGGGGAGGAAGAATTTTTCTTCTGCCTTTTAAGATTCTTTTGGCCTGTCTACCAATTAAATTCACATGAGATGGATTAATGGGAGAAAATTTTAATTATGTATATACAAGAGCCCTATAAGAATATGACATTCAAGGATAGGTCAGACAATTGAGGCTTATGTGCCATCCTGAACTAGGGAATAGGATAGGGGTCTGAAGCTTTAAAGGGGAGGAGGATAATTCACAGAACAATAAGAAGAGTGGCCGTTTGGTCATTATATGTTTACCCTTGCATACAGAAGTCATTCTTAAAAGCTTATGTCTGTTAACAGCTCTCTTTCTGGGCCAGACCCCCCTATCTAAATTCTTTTAGATAGTTAAGAGAAGGGTAAAAGTTATTCTTGAATCTGCTGGGTCTAGATTGTCTTTAGCTCAGAATAGTCCACATGCCAAAGTGGCACAGTTTGGGGTAATGTATTTTATTTCCTCTCGGTCCTGTCTTTGAAATTTCCCTAGGAAGTGTCACAGTGCAGAAGTCAAGCTGCTAGATTGCTCCATCTCACTGAACCAGGCTCTTAGTCCCAATAATAAATGGGTTCAGTTAGACAGTTGTTTCTCATTTCAGGAGGCAGTGATGCAGGTGGGCTCCCAAGTTAGGCCTGTGGTACAAGAACTCAGGTATTTAATAAAAGGCATTTCTATGGAAATAAATCATGGTTAATGATTAGAACAGATTATAATCCCAGTTTTTGCATTCTGAAGGCATCCAGTTGACAAAGATTTCTAGATCTCCGGCTTGAAGCACCTTCAGACAGAGTGAGGGCAGGCAGCAACAAACTGATAGGTTTTCCTGTTGCAGTTTCAGTGTCTTTGGTAATCTTTCGTAATGGTCTACATAGCAGGAGGCATGAAGATTATCTCTACTTGATCTGTTATGGTGATTTCTCTGAAGTTGTTATCAGAGCATCTAGCCTAGGTTGTGTGACTTTGAAAAAAGGGCAGTTTTAGTTCTCAGTGATTCCAAGTCAGAGGGGTGAGAGAAAATCTGGAAATATTATTTTGGAGAGTTATAGCCAAATATTGGAAGAAGGTAGAATAAGGAGGATCCAGTCCAACTTATAGGCAGAAAAGAAAACCTCAAAGACAGCAGGAGTAGAATCTAATATCCACAAGTGTATACTGTGGTTTCTACTGAAACATAATTTTTCTTTCTATAGTCTACTGAAGATAACAACAGTAAGACTAATTTGTTTGCAGATTAAGTCTAGTGTCAATAAATTTGGTTTGATTACTTGTATAAGTACAGTAAGAATAGGGACTGGCTATTTAGGATTTTTTTTTTTTTTTAATCCTCTTTGCTGGAATTTTTCATAAGGAATCTCAGATTGAAGTTCTTAAAAACTTCTTAAAGCCAGGGGCGCCTGGGTGGCTCAGTGGGTTAAAGCCTCTGCTTTCGGCTCAGGTCGTGATCCCGGGGTCCTGGGATCAAGCCCCGCATGGGGCTCTCTGCTCAGCAGGGAGCCTGCTTCCCCCCCTCTCTCTCTGCCTGCCTCTCTGTCTACTTGTGATCTCTCTCTGTCAAGTGGATAAATAAAATCTTTTAAAAAAAAAAAAAAAAAAAAAAAACTTCTTAAAGCCAGAAAGGCAATCCTTGGCCATCAGACTTAACCTGCCATACCTTTAGATTTGGGTGAATTCCTTTCTTCTGGAGATCCTGAAAATATTATGGGCTTCTGTGCCTGCCAGTAAAGGACCTTGTTTACTCACCTGGTAAAAATGCGGTAAATCCTGTGAGCAAGGTACCAGGCTAATTTTTCCAGGGGCTTCTTTGGTTTCATAAAGTCACCCTTAGTTCCTTAAAGCTGTCTGGTCATATCTGAATTTCACACATCCTTCTCAAATATGACATTCTGGTCAAAGCCTTGGTAATATAACTGGCATTTGCAGTTGTGTCTTGGAGACACAAGGAGAATAGATTCCTCCTGAAGTTATGTATATAACTATATTGCCATGAAAATAAGAATATTGACTGTTTCCAAATTGTGGAAGGATCAGGTAGAGAGAAAAAGCAATTGTTTCATCTTTGTTCACAAAGGTATATCTTATCAAATTGTTGATAGCTTAGGAGAAGAGTAAAAAAGGTTTCCTTCAATCTGGAAAAATGAAACAGAACAGGCAGTGTTTCAAACAAAAATTCATAAACATTATAATCCTCCTCCTCCATTTATTCAGTTCCATATGAGTAGTGGTTGTTCTCCTTAAATCCAGTTTTCCCTTTAGTTCTGGAAATTCTTACCCAGCCCAGTTTTATGGCCTTTAAGGTTATAAGAAACCTGGAGGTTTCTGACAAGTTTTTGACAAGTTCACTTGTCAAAAGTCCTTTTCTTAAATCTCCTTGAAGGGAAGTGCTTTTTCAGGAACACGTTTACCCAGAATCATAGTGATACAGTAACTGTAATTGACAAAAGACTTAAGATGCCCATTATTAAAGATATAATGAGAGTTCATTGTAGCAGAATTGACAAGTCTGGTTATTTCTGTGGTGTGCAGTATTTTAAGGTAATAGCTAGAATTATGACTGATAACATTATACCAGGGCATATCAGAATTTTAGGAATTTCATAAAATTTCTATAATTCTTATTTTAATAACATTTACCTGTACATTATTTTTTTAAAAAGATTTTATTTATTTATTTGACAGAGAGAGAGATTACATGTAGGCAGAGCAGCTGTCAGAGAGAGAGGGGGAAGCAGGCTCCCTGCTGAGCAGAGAGCCCAATGTGGGGCTTGATCCCAGGACCCTGAGATCATGACCTGGGCTGAAGGCAGAGGCTTAACCCACTGAGCCACCCAGGCGCCCCTTATCTGTATATTATGACCTAAGAAGGCTTACCATCACTTATTTGACATGCCTACCAGGTATTTCAACATACCAGATAAACTCAGTGTAACATCTCTTTTTGTAAACAGAGAGCACATATTTTTTATTATGTTATGTTGGTCACTATACAGTACATCTTTAGTTTTGGATGTAGTGTTCCAAGACTCATTTTTTAGGTGTAACACCCAGTGCTCCACACAACACGGGCCCTCCTTAACACCCACCACCAGGCTCACCCAGCACCCCACCCCGTCCCTTCCAAAACCCTCAGTTTGTTTCTCAGAGTCCACAGTCTCTCATGGTTCGTCTCCCTCCTCCAATTTCCCCCAATTTACTTTTCCTTTCCTTCTTCTAATGTCCTCCATTATATTCCTTATGCTCCACAGGTAAGTGAAATCATATGATAATTAACTTTCTCTGCTTGACTTACTTCACTCAGCATAATCTCCTCCAGTCCCACCCACGTTGATACAAAAGTTGGGTATTCATCCTTTCTGATGGAGGCATAATATTCCATTGTATATATGGACCATATCTTCTTTATCCATTTGTCTGTTGACGGGCATCTTGGCTCTCTCCATAGTTTGGTGTGATATCCAAGACCTATAAAGATCTCAAACTTAACACCCAAAAAACAGATAATCACATCAAAAAATGGGCAGAAGACATGAGCAGACACTTCTCCAAAGAAGACATACAAATGGCTAACAGACACATGAAAAAATGTTCATCATCATTAGCCATCAGGGGAATTCAAATCAAAACCACAATTTTTGGTATGTTCTAGAGGCCCTCTTGAAAATCTCAAACTGAGTTTAAGGCCATAAAAGACTTCATTTAGAATGATGTTGGAAATTTGTCAAAAATACCACATAAGATTTGGACACTTGACTAAATAGGTTAACAGATCATTATGAAGCATTACTTATCTGTTTAACCAAAGTGACAAAGGATTTTAAGGGCAAATACAGAACATTATGTAGTTGTGAGCAAAAGTGATCAAAGACTTGATAAAACATGGAAAATTATTTTGATAAAATATAATCTGCTTTTTGAAGACTGGGTACTTAGAAGGTGACAAAAAGCCTTTCACAGTCTTAGCAGGCCAGTAGTCCCAGAAAACTGTCCTTTCAGCAGGTGAAAGAACATTTAGTTTTGGTCTCGTATAAGTACACTACTGATTTTAAAGCTTCATTCTATAACCATTACAATAAATTCATTCAGTTTTAGCCACCTGAACCACACAAGGTAACATTTTCTCTCTCTGTCTAGCTATTTAATCTGTCTTTATTTTCCTGTTTCCCATCTGGAAATAACCAGTTTTACCTGGGACAAATTTACTTTCCCTTTTTTTCCCTTAAAAAAAAAATGCCTTTTTATACCTCATATCTCTTCTTACCAAAAACACATCTTACTTTCCTTGCATACAGAGTTCTTTCTCTTATATTATTTCTAGTAATTTTAGTTACATATATTAATTAGAATTAACTCTTAGAAACCTTGACTAAGAAGTAAGCAGTTAGTGAACTGTCACACCAGCATTATTTACAATGGCAAACTGATGAATTCATTTAATAATTTCTAGAGATGTATGTTAACTCATGACCCAAATACCTTTTAGTTCTTCTCTAAAAGGAATACTGTATAAATCTTTGTTCAGCAGTTAAAAGTGTGTAAATCTGTTTGGTGCTTTATTTAGAAATGGTACGGACATTCAGTTAATTTAACTTAATTTATCATTTCACAAAAGTTTAAAGCTTTAGCTTACCTGAAAGATTTGGGGAAACTATTTTTAAGTACACATACCATAAGAGATAATCATTGCTAAAAAGTTCACCTAAAAACCTTTTATACTACTTATATATATTTACTTGTCCTTAACAACTGTTTAGACTGCTTCATGAGACACAAAGTAAGCCATCAGCCCAAGCTATGTTTCTTGGTGACAAATTTTTTTTTTAAAGATTTTATTTATTTATTTGACAGAGATCACAAGTAAGCTGAGAGGCAGGTGGGGTTGGAGGGGAGAGCAGGCTCCCTGGCAAGCAGAGAGTCCAATGTGGGGCTTGATCCCAGAATCCTGGGATCATGACCTACGCCGAAGGCAGAGGCTTTAACTCACTGAGCCACCCAGGTGCCCCTTGCTGATAAATTTTTGTAAGAGATAGCATGAACTCATAACTACACCTTGTGTGCACATTGACCGACAGCAACATTTGTCTATACTAGCCTGGTGAGAACTATGAACTTACCAGTTTGTGAGTCCAGCGTGTCCCGGCAAAGCGGTGGAGCAACGGAGCACAAAATCAGGACTTTTAAAAGTCTGTTCCGCTGAGGGACATCACTCCAGAAGCTAAACTGGGGCAAAGCCCACGTGGGGTCAGCGTGGCCTCAGGTCCTGCAGGGTCACAGAAGGATCGGGGGTGTCTGAGTGTCGCAGAGCTTGCGGGTATTGGAACGGGAAAGCTGTCTACAGAGACAGAGCCGACAGTAAGCTCACAGCGCGGTGTTACCTTGAACCGGTAGCAGGCTCGGTGAGCTCGGAGCGCGGCCGGAGGTCAGGCAGACGGGAGTAAATGGGCGCTGTTCTCTGAGGGCGCACTGAGGAGTGGGGCCCCGGGCTCTCGGCTCCTCCGGGCCTGAGACCAGGAGGCCGCCATTTGTATACCCGTCCTCCGGAACTCTACGGAAAGCGCTCAGGGAACAAAAGCTCCTGAAAGCAAACCTGAGCGGATTACTCAGCCCGGCCCCTGGTAAGGGCGGTTCAATTCCGCCTGGGGCAAAGACACTTGAGAATCAGTACACCAGGCCCCTCCCCCAGAAGATCAACAAGAAACCCAGCCAAGACCAAGTTCACCTAGCAAGGAGTGCGGTTTAATACCAAGGAGAGCAGCGGAATTCCAGAGGAGGAGAAAGCAAAGCACGGAACTCATGGCTTTTAACCTGTGATTTTTTTTTAGTCTTGCAGGTAATTTAATGTTTTTCTTTTTCATTTTTTTTTTCACTTCTCTGCTAAAATTTTTTTTAACTTTTACCCTTTTCGTTTTTAACGTTTTTTAACTAGTTTATCTAATATATATATATATATTTTATTTTTCTTTATTCGTTTTCTGTTTTTCATTCTTTTCTTTTTTTTCTTTCTTTTCTTCTTTTTTCTTTCTTTCTTTTTGAACCTCTTTTTATCCCCTTTCGCCCCTCTCACGATTTGGGATGTCTTCTGATTTGGTTAAAGCATATTTTCCTGGGATTGTTGCCACCCTTTTAGTATTTTACTTGCTCCTTCATATACTCTTATCTGGACAAAATGACAAGGCAGAAATATTCACCACACACACACAAAAAACAGAGGCTGTACCGAAGGCTAGTGACCTAATCAATACAGACATTGGTAATATGTCAGATCTAGATTCAGAATGACAATTCTCAAAGTTCTAGCCAGGCTCGAAAAAGGCATGGAAGATATTAGAGAAACCCTCTCGGGAGATATAAAAGCCCTTTCTGGAAAATAAAAGAACTAAAATCTAACCAAGTTGAAATCAAAAAAGCTATTAATGAGGTGCAATCAAAAATGGAGCTCTCACTGCTAGGATAAATGAGGCAGAAGAAAGAATTAGTGATATAGAAGACCAAAGGACAGAGAATAAAGAAGCTGAGCAAAAGAGGGACAAACAACTACTGGACCACAAGGGGAGAATTCAAGAGATAAGTGACACCATAAGATGAAACAACATTAGAATAATTGGGATTCCAGAAGAAGAAGAAAGAGAGAGGGGAGTAGAAGGTATACTGGAGAGAATTATTAGGGAGAATTTCCCCAATATGGCAAAGGGAACAAGCATCAAATTCAGGAGGTTCAGAGAACGCCCCTCAAAATCAATAAGAATAGACCCCCACCCCATCACCTAATAGTAAAATTTACAAGTCTCAGTGACAAAGAGAAAATCCTGAAAGCAGCCCAGGAAAAGAAGTCTGTAACATACAATGGTAAAAATATTAGATTGGCAGCTGACTTATCCACAGAGACCTGGCAGGCCAGAAAGAGCTGGCATGATATTTTCAGAGCACTAAACGAGAAAAACATGCAGCCAAGAATACTATATCTAGTTGGCTATCACTGAAAATAGAAGGAGAGATTAAAAGCTTCCAAGACAAACAACAACTGAAAGAATTTGCAAATACCAAACCAGCTCTACAGGAAATCTTGAAAGGGGTCCTCTAAGCAAAGAGAGAGCCTACAAGTGGTAGATCAGAAAGGAACAGAGACCATAGACAGTAACAGTCACCTTACAGGCAATACAATGGCACTAAATTCATATCTCTCAATAGTTACCCTGAATGTTAATGGGCTAAATGCCCCAATCAAAGGACACAGGGTATCAGAACGGATAAAAAAACGAAAACCATCTATATGTTGCATCCAAGAAACTCATTTTAAGCCCGAAGCCACCTCCAGATTTAAAGTGAGGGGGTAGAAAAGAATTTACCATGCTAATGGACATCAGAAGAAAGCAGGAGTGGCAATCCTTATATCAGAACAATTAGATTTTAAGCCAAAGACTATAATAAGAGATGAGGAAGGACACTCTATCATACTCAAAAGGTCTGTCCAACAAGAAGATCTAACAATTTTAAATATCTATGCCCCCAACGTGGGAGCAGCCAACTATATAAACCAATTAATAACAAAATCAAAGAAACACATCAACAATAATAAAATAATAGTAGGGGACTTTAACAATCCTCTCACTGAAATGGGCAGATCATCCAAGCAAAAGATCAACAAGGAAATAAAGGCCTTAAACGACACACTGGACCAGATGGACATCACGGATATATTCAGAACATTTCATCCCAAAGCAACAGAATACACATTCTTCTCTAGTGCACATGGAACATTCTCCAGAATAGATCACATCCTCTATGTGTTGGCAACTCTATGCCAACAAATTTGACAATTTGGAAGAAATGGATGCATTCCTAGAAATATATAAACTAGCACAACTGAACCAGGAAGAAATAGAAAGCCTGAACAGACCCATAACCAGTAAGGAGATTGAAACAGTCACTAAAAATCTCCAAACAAACAAAAGCCCAGGACCAGATTGCTTCCTGGGGGAATTCTACCAAACATTTAAAGAAGAACTAATTCCTATTCTCCTGAAACTGTTCCAAAAAATAGAAATGGAAGGAAAACTTCCAAACTCATTTTATGAGACCAGCATCACCTTGATCCCAAAACCAGACAAGGATCCCACCAAAAAAGAGAGCTATAGACCAATATCCTTGATGAACACAGATGCAAAAATACTCAACAAAATACTAGCCAATAGGATTCAACAGTACATTAAAAAGATTATTCACCATGACCAAGTGGGATTTATTCCAGGGCTGCAAGGTTGGTTCAACATCCGCAAATCAGTCAATGTGATACAACACATCAATAAAAGAAAGAACAAGAACCATATGATACTCTCAATAGATGCTGAAAAAGCATTTGACAAAGTACAGCATCCCTTCCTGATCAAAACTCTTCAAAGTGTAGGGATAGAGGGCACATACCTCAATATCATCAAAGCCATCTATGAAAAACCCACCGCAAATATCATTCTCAATGGAGAAAAACTAAAAGCTTTTCCGCTAAGGTCAAGAACACGGCAGGGATGTCCATTATCACCACTGCTATTCAACATAGTACTAGAGGTCCTAGCCTCAGCAATCAGACAACAAAAGGAAATTAAAGGCATCCAAATCGGCAAAGAAGAAGTCAAATTATCACTCCTCGCAGACGATATGATACTATATGTGGAAAACCCAAAAGACTCCACTCAAAAACTGCTAGAACTAGTACAGGAATTCAGTAAAGTGTCAGGATATAAAATCAATGCACAGAAATCAGTTGCATTTCTCTACACCAACAACAAGACAGAAGAAAGAGAAATTAAGGAGTCAATCCCATTTACAATTGCACCCAAAACCATAAGATACCTAGGAATAAACCTAACCAAAGAGACACAGAATCTATACTCAGAAAACTATAAAGTACTCATGAAAGAAATTGAGGAAGACACAAAGAAATGGAAAAATGTTCCATGCTCCTGGATTGGAAGAATAAATATTGTGAAAATGTCTATGCTACCTAAAGCAATCTACACATTTAATGCAATTCCTATCAAAGTACCATCCATCTTTTTCAAAGAAATGGAACAAATAATTCTAAAATTTTTATGGAACCAGAAAAGATCTCGAATAGCCAAAGGGATATTGAAAAAGAAAGCCAACGTTGGTGGCATCACAATTCCGGACTTCAAGCTCTATTACAAAGCTGTCATCATCAAGACAGCATGGTACTGACACAAAAACAGACACATAGATCAATGGAACAGAATAGAGAGCCCATAAACAGACCCTCAACTCTACGGTCAACTAATCTTCGACAAAGCAGGAAGGAATCTACAATGGAAAAAAGATAGCCTCTTCAATAAATGGTGTTGGGAAAATTGGACAGCCACATGCAGAAAAATGAAATTGGACCATTTCCTTACACCACACACGAAAATAGACTCAAAATGGATGAACGACCTCAATGTGAGAAAGGAATCCATCCAAATCCTTGAGGAGAACACAGGCAGCAACCTCTTCGACCTCAGCCACAGCAACATCTTCCTAGGAACATCACCAAAGGCAAGGGAAGCAAGGGCAAAAATGAACTATTGGGATTTCATCAAGATCAAAAGCTTTTGCACAGCAAAAGAAACAGTTAACAAAACCAAAATACAACTGACAGAATGGGAGAAGATATTTGCAAACGACACATCAGATAAAGGACTAGTGTCCAAAATCTATAAAGAAGTTAGGAAATTCAACACCCAAAGAACAAATAATCCAATCAAGAAATGGGCAGAGGACATGAACAGACATTTCTGCAAAGAAGACATCCAGATGGCCAACAGACACATGAAAAAGTGCTCCATATCACTCGGCATCAGGAAAATACAAATCAAAACCACAATGAGATATCACCTCACACCAGTCAGAATGGCTAAAATAAACAAGTCAGGAAATGACTGATGCTGGCGAGGATGCGGAGAAAGGGGAACCCTCCTACACTGTTGGTGGGAATACAAGCTGGTACAACCACTCTGGAAAACAGCGTGGAGGTTCCTCAAAATGTTGAAAATAGAACTGCCCTATGACCCAGCAATTGCACTACTGGGTATTTACCCTAAGGATACAAACGTAGTGATCCAAAGGGGCACGTTCACCCAAATGTTTATAGCAGAAATGTCCACAATAGCCAAACTATGGAAAGAACCTAGATGTCCATCAACAGATGAATGGATAAGGAAGATGTGGCATATATACACAATGGAATACTATGCAGCCATCAAAAGAAATGAAATCTTGCCATTTGCGACAACATGGATGGAGCTAGAGCGTATCATGCTTAGCGAAATAAGTCAAGCAGAGGAAGACAACTATCATACGATCTCCCTGATATGAGGAAGTGGTGATGCAACATGGGGGCTTAAGTGGGTAGGAGAAGAATAAATGAAACAAGATGGGATTGGGAGGGAGAGAAATCATAAGTGACTCTTAATCTCACAAAACAAACTGAGGGTTGCTGGGGGGAGGGGGGTTGGGAGAAGGGGGGTGGGGTTATGGACATTGGGTAGAGTATGTGCTTTGGTGAGTGCTGTGTAGTGTGTACACCTGGTGATTCACAGACCTGTACCCCTGGGGATAAAAATATATGTTTATAAAAAATAAAAAATTTACAAAAAAAAAAAAAAAAAAAGAAATTGGGAGGATAATATTCTCACCACTTGCTTCAGCTAGATCCTGCAGGCAGAGATCCAGGAGCCTCACGTGGTAATAAGAATTCTTACCTGCTGCTGCACCTGTCAGAGGTCCCAGGCTCTCCCCTCTGCCATAGCCCTTGAATAGGCAATGTGCGGCCAGTGAAGTTTCTCCAGTCTAGCTCACCAACTATGGGGGAGGGAAGATTTTTCTCCTGCCCTTCTAGTTCTTTTGGCTAGTCTATTAATTAAATTGACATAGGCAGATTAATAGGAGAAAAGCAAGTTTACATATGTACCGGAGCCCCAGAAGAAAATGACGCCCAAGGACAAGTTGGGCAATTGAAGCTGTGGGTCATCTGGAGCTAAGTAATGGGCTAGGGGCCCGGGGCTTTAAAGGAAGGTGGATGATTCACAGAACAGAAGAAGAACAGATATTTGGTCATTAGATGTTTGCCTTTCCATACAATGGTCATTTAGATAAAAATTTATCTCTAGTTTCACTTATTTGTGGAGCATAACAAAAAGCATCGAGGACAAGGGAAGTTAGAGAGGAGAAGGCAGTTGGGGTAAATTGGAAGGGGAGGTGAATCATGAGAGACTATGGACTCTGAAAAACAATCTGAGGGGTATGAAGTGGCGGGGTGGTGGGAGGTTGGGGTACCAGGTGGTGGGTATTATAGAGGGCACGGATTGCATGGAGCACTGGGTGTGGTGAAAAAATAATGAATACTGTTATGCTGAAAATAAATAAATTAATTTAAAAAAATTTATCTCTAGTAATACTTCTCCTTTTGGGCCAGACCCCCTACTTAAATTCTTTAAGGTAGTTAAGGGAGAAGTAAAAACCTCCCCTTCACTAGAATACAGACCTCTTCCCAGCAGAATCCACATCCCAGTCTCCCTGTGGTAATGTGCCTTTCTTCTTTATCTGCTTATTTCAGCTGAGGATGGAAAGGAGTTGGTCAGCCCTTGTTTGTCTCCAGGTTTCACAGGAGAGTGGGAACATGCTGAAATAACATACAGAATTTCAGGACAGAAGGCAGGTAAGGTGGAGTGCTCATTTGTCATTGGTGTGTAAGGGTTAAGAATGACAGCCTGTCCTCTATCCCATACCTTCCAGATACCTCTGAGAACCAAAGAGGCTGTTGTTAGACGACCTCATTCACAGACAAGCCCATACTTGTCCAGGAAATGGAAGTAGCTCTGTGAACCGATAGGGTTGCAGGAGGCCCTTGCCAGAACACACTCGGAACTGCTGGCAAAGGGTCTCTCTGCACAACGCTCCCTTCTCTGTTGCCACATACTTTCTTTCAAAAGACTACATTTCCTAACAAGCCTCCAGTGAGGAAGGACCCGAGCATTCTGCCGCTCTAAGACAAATGGTCAAGTTGGGGCTATTGACCCAGTAGCCACATGAGCTCATCTCTGAATTGAGGGAGAAACAGCTTCTCCTTAAGTGAAATCACCTGTCACCTCAGACTGCCTGGTGAGCATAGGAGAGGCTGCTCCAAGCTGTGTAGCCCACCGCCTGTGACAGTAGGTGTGCTGTCCCACCAGCCTGGCCCCTCTCGCCCCATGTGGGTGGTCTTTGTTGCCCTGTGCTCCTTTAGTGGTGCTAATAGAAACATTGAAATACTGTTTTCAAGCTGGACACATTGGGCAAGAATTTTGTCTGCCTTTGGTGACAGAGCTATTTCTACCCACATTTCTGGCACCAAATGTGTGTGGGTTTTCCCCAAACTAGCCAATTCTCCATCCATGAATAATTCTATTCCCACTTTCCCTGGAGTTAATGCAGACCACAGAGGTTAAGGGCTCAGTCTCACCAAGGCTCCCCCTAGGCACCTTCCACTTCAAATGCAAATCGCAAGTCCTAGGCCTCCTGTATTTCTAACCAGCCAACTACAAATTGGGGGTTCCCACAACTCCCCACCAGATAATTTGCCAAAATAGCTCACAGAACTCAGGAAGGTACTTTACTTATTATCACTATTTTATTATAAAAGATACAACTCTGGAACAGCCAAACGGAAGAGATGCATAGAGCAAGGTGTTGGGGAAGGGGTGTGGAACCTCCACATGCTCTCTAGGAGCACTATTACCTAGCCCCTCCATGTGTTCACTACCCAGGAGGCTCATGGGACCCATCCTTTAGGGTTCTGGGAAGCTTCACTACACAGATGTTAACTAAATCACTGGCTGCTGGTTTACCTCAATGGCCAACCCCCTACCATCCCTGGAGGTTTGGGGGTGGGGCTGAAAGTTCCAACCTTCTAATCACATGGTTGGCTCCTCTGACAGCTAGCATCCATCCTGAAGCCACCTGGGACCCACCAACAAGTGTCCACTCATTCTCATAAACTCAGGTATACCTGAAAAAGAGGTTCATAGTGAATAATGGAAGAGGCTCATCTCATCCCCATCATGCAGGAAATTCCAAGGGTTTTGAAAGCTCTGTATTCAGAACCAGGAACAAAGACCAGATATTTGTTTCTTATTATCTGGTGACCATGGAGTTCACTCTGACTCAGCCAGCCACTCATGCACGTGATAGCATCAGGTCCTGCAGCAGCCCCTGGCACCCAGCTGATACTCCAGTGTGAGGAGTTATTAAAACACATGAGGAAGTAACTTGTAGGAAAAAACAGAGGAGGGCTGAAGAGAAGATTGCAGTTTTAAATATGATGGCCAGGGAAGGCTACATGGGTGGTATTTGAGCCAAAACATGAGCAGCTGGGGAATGGGCCACATGGATCTAAAGCAACACTTTTCCAGACCAGAGGAGCAGCGTGTGCATAGGCCCTGGAGTGGCTGCTGTGTTTAAGGAAAGGGGGAGGTTGTATGGCTGTCCTGATATGGGAGAGTGGAGAGAAATAAGGCCCAGCAGGCAAGGGCATGGGGAGAACTGGCTGGAGCTGCCTTGAGACTTTGGGCAGGTCTGCTGGTGGAGATGGGAAGCTGATTCCAGGGGTGGGTAGTGGGATACTGACATCTGTTTACCTCTGGGGCTCTCTGTTGTCCTTCTTCCAATCAGGGGTTCAATGATCTCAGCTATGCGATTGACAAGCTGTCTGTTAGGCCTCTGTTTTCTCATCTATGATGTAAGGAGGTTGCAGGCCACACCTCCAAAGTGACTGATGGGACAGAGTAAGAGTTTAGAGTTCAGCAAGGGCCAGCGGAAAATAAACGGTGTGAATCTGAACCCACTGGGCTAATGCCAGGACAGTAGATGTGTCCAGTTGGAGGCTGGTGTCCTCCAGGCTTGAGGGCCATGCTATCTCTAGCGACCTTCATACTTTGGGTTTCTCTCCCTTGATCTGAGCCTGCAGTGCTATGGCTCCTGTAAGGTTCCTGTTGGCATGGGTGGTGTTGATGAGCACCCAGACCCAGGTGCCATCCAGGCTTCTTTTCCTGCTTCACCCTCCAGGTCCAGGTCTCAAGTCATTGGGAAGGGCCTCAGGGGTTGTATGGCCCAGGCACTAAGCCCCCTAACCATTGTCTTTGTGCTTTTCTTTCGCCCCAGCGGTGAACCTCCATGAGCTGTGTGCCAGCAGAGTATCGGAAATCCTTCGAAACAAAGTGCACAGAACGGAAGAAGTGAAGGATGTGGATTTTTATGCTTTTTCCTACTATTACGACCTTGCTGCAAATGTAGGCCTCATAGGTAAGGGTAGGGCTGAGGTGTAGGTTCTCTGGACAGAGGGCCCACAGCAAAGAGTAATCATGTTCTCAGTCACTCTCACAGTAACAGAAATAGAGGAGTGTCTTGTCATCCATATAGGAAGTAATAAGCTCCCATTTTATAAATAAATCAGGTCTTTGAGCCACTTAGTAAAGTTACATTGTCAGTGCAGGAACAGTTAATTGCTGTCAAGTTCTGCTCTAAGGCAGAACTGACCTACCTATGTAACTGACCCTTAGTCGTTCCTGCCTGGCCCCAGGTTTCTGGCTGAGGGAGCCCTTTGTGACATGGTCACATGGCCATCTTTCCCATATAGCACCCAGGCTGGCATGGGGAGGGGTCAGCGCACTCCACAGACCACCCGTAGGAGCTTATAGGCATTGTGGTATCTCAAGGCTCACTGAGCCACCTACTGCTCGGACCCAGTGTGCAACGCATCTAGCCAGGAGTGGGTAGTCCAAGTAGAAGGTGACCTTGTCATGCCTTGCTTGGCCCTGGGTCTCTCTGGCACAGGGCAAGGTCCTTGGGGTGCCTCCCAGTAGCTGGTCCTATAGCTACTTCGTCTGTTGGGCCTGAGGGCCCCTGTGGGCTTCTCATAACTGGAGCAGCAGTTTGTTGATCTGTACTCTCCTGGCCGTGCCACTAGCTATGGACATCACAATGCTCAGGGTCTACTACATGCAGCGTATTGGGGGCTCCACCCTTTCATGCTGGCTCAAAAGGACCCTCCGCAGTATCACCTCATCAATTTGGGGCCCCTCACCTTGCCTTTAGATTGCCCTTCCATTAAGGGACTGACACTATCCCAGAGTGACCTCAGGAGGCGCTGGGCTGTTCAGAAAGCTCTTCCAATTCCCTTTTGTGGTCACACATGGCTCTGAAAGAGCTGCTTGGGTCTGTTTTAAGAAATGGAATCCATCTTCAGTGATGATATTTGCTGACTGAGCAAATGCCCAGTCAAGGAAAAGTCAGCTCACTGAGAAGCTGCCTCATACAAAATGTAAATGTGTGGGACAGCTCGAGAACCCTCTATCAAATGTAGAGGTTTTCGGGTGCATTGAAGAAACAGTTGCTATTAGTAAGATTTGGGGGGACACAGTTTTCATGCCTACTTCCCTGGGAATGTCACAGAGGCCTAGGGCCACTCTCTTCTTGAGAGCCCTGTAAAGGCTCTGCCCATTTGATCTAAGACCTGACAAACCACTTCTTGGCTTTTTTTTATAGAACTTTTTTCCCCACATTCAGAAAATTGATACCCAGCGTACCGTTGCTGAACTCAAGGCCACAGCTCATGGAAACATGTCTGATTCTGTGCTTTTGTTTTTTTTAACTTAAAATGAAGAGATTTCTCAGTCTGTGGGGCCCAGGGCCCCTGGTGACCTTCCTGTGAGGGACCCTCGAAGATCCGTGACTGCTAATCATCCCCTTGTGGTCTTGCACGGAACAGTTGCCCACCCCCAGCCACATCACCTAAGACACATGACCAGTGCATGTGGGGCTGCTGGCTGCTTAAACCCAGACTTGTAGCCAGCCTGGACTCTCCACCCCATGTCATCCTCTCACGGGTGCCAGCCTCAGCGCCTTGGTGGCATCTCTGGTCCAGGGATGCTGGTGCAGACCAGGTGCTTGGTCTTGTCCAACAGATGCAGAAAAGGGTGGCAGCCTCGTCGTAGGAGACTTTGATATCGCGGCCAAGTATGGTGAGTAGCGGTTTCCCTGCCAGCTGAGAAGGGCCAGGTTGGGAGGCAGGAACCCTGCCCCACCATGTGGCAGGTGCAGCTTGGTACTTGTGAGGCAGTACTGGAAGTTCCAGGTTTGGTTCCTGATTCAGCCAGCCTAACGTGTTCAGAAGTATGAGAGTGTACTTGGGGGGTCACTGTCCTGTGGGCCTAGACCACGGGTCTGCCCCATCCTATGTGACCACGGCAGGGGGAGGGGGAGCCTCAGTGTCCTTCACTCTGAAAGTGGATAGTTCTAGTCCTAGGGTTGTTAGGAGTGGGCTTCCTGGATTTCACTTTTTCTGACATCTCTTCACTGTAGCTCAGGTGATTGTCACAGGGATTTCTCCTGAAAGTGTCCCAGCAAATTCACAATTGTCACAGCAGACCCAGCTTGTGGGGGTGAAGAGCTCTTCCTCTTGAATTTACAGGTGGCTGACTCCCTTCCTCTCCTTTGTCCATCATAATCCGGCCAGATGGGGTATGAAATGAAGGCTGGCTATAAATATTATGCTCTTCAGTGCTGTTCCCAATTACAGATCAAAAGAGTTAAACTTCATTTGTTTCTCTATAGAAAGTCCTTTCTCCCCCACTCCCCCCAAGTGGCTTTTTTTTTTAAGCTTTCTTATCACTTATGGTTTTATCCCATGGACACCTGGTATCCATGACTCTTCAACAGGAAAAGATTCTGAGCAGAATTTTGGGAAATCTGTTGGTGGGTTTGTTCATCGGCTTCAAGAATACACAAGAACACACAAGAATGTTTGTGTTTACATTCCCCAGAAAGCCCAGATTCACACCTGGAAAAGGTGTCCAGAGTCACAGGTCCAGGGCTCTGCCCTGTGAGACTATGGCCTTCAGCTCCTGATGCTAAAACATATAAGTCCTTCTTTGTCTTGGAGGCCAGGCCCAGTGGAGGCTGGTTCGCCTTGATATCCTACCTTTTGGTGTACTCTTGGTGAATCACCTTGCTATAGGCTGTAGTCTTGTCTAAACCAGTGAGGACCTGGGGCCAGCACAGAGCCTAGCATAGGGTGGGCACCTGGAGTGTGTAGAGCCAGTCTGCCCAAGCCCTGCCCCCCCCGCCCCCACCTGGAATCTGGGAAAGGGCTCTCTCACCCCCAGTGTGCCGGACGGCAGAGACCCGGCTGCAGGGCAACCCCTTTCTGTGCATGGACCTCACCTACATCAGCCTGCTGCTCCAAGAGTTTGGCTTCCCAGAGAACAAAATGCTGAAGGTAAGGACTGTCTCTAGATTACCCCTTTTGCCCTTTATGGCCAGAAGGGCTTGGGGGTACTGCTTCCAGCCTCCCAACCATGCCCACTCTGCCCCTCCCTTTGTGTTTTCAAGCTGACTCGGAAAATCAACGATGTTGAGACCAGCTGGGCTCTGGGGGCCATTTTTCATTACATCGACTCCCTGAGCAGACAGAAGAGTCCAGCCTTGTAGCAGCCAAGCCGCCCTGGCCAACCTCACAGAAGTGACTCCGTCTCCATGAGAACAGACCTTCATGAGAATAGACCTTTGTGGAACCCCTTGACATGTTGGGAGGAAGCTGCTACTCTCCCTTTGGACTTGCAGAGTTGCCCCTGGACAGGCAGAGGGCTGTAGTGTGACCCAGGCCCAGTGTCTCTTGCCTTGGCTCCAGGTAGACAGTGAACCAGATAGGGCAAAGGGCACATGCCAAGGCCAGGGTGATGCAGCCACACCATCCCCGACCTGTCCCTCTCTGCAGGATGGAGTGGTTGTAACGTGTTTCTGTGATAAGAGTCTTGTTTTATCTCCCTTCCCCTGTCTGGTTCCTCCCCCTATGCCCAGGACAGACCTTCACCTTCTCCCCAGAGACTCGGTGGGAGGTTGTACAGGCTCCCTGGCTGCTCTCAGGGAAGACTGGGTGACAACCACCATGCCCTCTGGGACAGGGGTTCTGTCAGACTTGAATGTTTTGCCTCCTCCTTGGATATGGATGTGTGAGGTGATCCAGAGGTCTGTTTTTTCAGGTTCTTGGATGGCTTGGAGCTGATAAGAGTTGACCCTGTGAATGGGAAGAGGGGCTGGGGGAAACACCTCTCATGTGCCCCAGCCCTACAGAGGAGGTCTGAATGTGAGCGTGAACTGCTTGCAATATTTATGGCTGTGCTGTGTGAGTGATGTCTCCATCGTGTGGGGCTGAGTATTTGTGTAACAACTGTGTTCTGAGCCCCAGTGGATGTATCGCTACCGTGAGCCATTTGCAGCTGAGCAGTATTGAAGACACATACCAGTCCCCTGTGGGTCAGGCAGGCTGCAGTCCCTAGAGCTTCCCTCTGGCTGTGCTGGGGTGCAGGGCCATGCCCATCCACAGGACACTGGGAGCTCCACAGGGCACTGGGCCAGACTCTACACTGGAGTGCAAGATCTGTGAGATCTGGTTCCCTGGATCACAGTCATTCCTGCGGTACCTGTAAGAATAAGCTAAACATTATGTGTTCCACTTAAAATAAAGGGTTTACAAGGGTTTCTGGCCTGGCGACTCCTCTCAGTGAGTGTGGGCAGTGTCCATCTACCCCAGCACTGGTGGGAAAGTCCCTGAGGTCCCTGTTTACTGTAGCTGGAACAAAGAACTGCCCAGGCTGGGTGACAGATGGCACATTAGGTCTCCTCAGTGTGCCTTTTGAGGAGACAACCACAAGACACGTGGCAGCCACTCTCAGGCACTCCTGTGTCCCCGTGGTGGCAGGCTCTGTGGAGGCCCAGGCTGTTCCAGGGGAGCTGCTCATCTTCCCAACAGAACTCCCCTCCTCCCTGGGCCTGCGACCTGCAGCACCTGCTACATGGTGTGTTCAATGCGAACCTGGCTCTAATCTGGGACAGCTAGAAAGGGGTCGCATGCCAGGAAAAGACTGGGCAGGAGCACAGGGTCTGGCCCCTTGACCACCCAGGGCCACAGCAGGACCATGATGGACATGACTGCCGAATGAGCCCATGAGTGGAGGGGCTCATCGGGAAAAGGGTTCTGCAGAATGCTGCAGAAGGTTGGTTTAACTCCTCACCTCTAAAAGCCCTTTGTCCCCAGTCCCCACAGGCAGAGGCAGGGAGGAGTCCAAGCCTAAAACCTTCTTTGATGTTGAGGAAGTGCTGTGCCCACAGGACGTGCCAGGGGAGCAGTTATCCCCTTTTCTGAGGGTCCTAATCTGGTGGTCTGATCATCACTGCCCCAATTCCAGAAGACTGGAGAGAAACAGCCCCCCCACCCTGGACAAAAACCACTGACAAAATAAGGCTAACCACCCTCTGCCCAGTGGTTTCCCCAAAATGTAAACCCTGGGGCAGAGGTCCAGAGGTGTACATGTGACATGAGCAGAAGAAAACAAAGCAGGAAAGGTGCTTCCCCTAAATAAAAAGCCACCTTTGGGCTACGAATCCTTCCCTTGACAAGGGCAGGAAAATTCAGCCTCCTGCACCTCATCACCCCTGGCTGGGTCTCCCCAGCCTTTTCCTTCCATAATATCTAACAGTTTTAAATATTTAAAGAACTCCAGAGGCCAGGAATCAAATATGCATGAAGGTAAAAGTGAAAATTTATTTGGTCCATTTCTAGGTTAGTGATCTCACATCTGAAAAAATTGAAACAACTGGAAGTCTCCCAAAAGATCACCAAATAAGTCCTGGAATATTTTTAGGCCCAGAAAAGTATGCAAGTCATTTTGCTCTGTCTTTTGTGGTTATAAGGTAGGCCTTTTTTTTTTTTTTTTTTTTTTTAAGTAGCTATATAACACATATCCGAATGTATAAAGCATGCAAACTAGGGGTATGGTAAGGATGTCATCACCTCTGCTGTGCCCCACCTCACAGAAAACATGTGCATCTGTGTGCTCAGATCTTCCCGGCACACCGCATACACTACCTCCTGCCCACATGTCCTGCACCTTCCTGTTCTCAGAACAGCTGCATTATCAGTGCACGCTGAGTTGCCTCTGTCTTGCAGTGGTTAGTGGCAGTCCTACATCTGACAAGACGCCATGGCATCAGAGGGTTTCCAGTCCCACATCCCTGTGCATGAGCCTTTCTGACATTGCCAGATCCAAGGGCTGAAGTATTTTAAATTATGGCTGTGTTGTCAGTTTTCCCTTCAGTTCTACTAGCAGCTTCTGTGCCAGCTTCCTGAGCCCTCCTCACCAATAAAGCTATAGCCAACACTGTTAACTCTACCTTACTGGAGGGTAGAAAATAACTGGTAATTTTACTGGGCACTGACCTAATTTTTTTTTTTTATGATTTTGCTTATTTGGGGGTGCCTGGGTGGCTCAGTGGGTTAAAGCCTCTGCCTTTGGCTCAGGTCATGATCTCAGGGTCCTGGGATTGAGCCTCGCATCAGGCTCTCTGCTCATCGGGGAGCCTGCTTTCCCCCCTCTCTCTCTGCCTGCCTCTCTGCCTGGTAATGATCTCTGTCTGTCAAATAAATAAATAAAAATCTTAAAAAAAAAAAAAAAGATTTTGCTTATTTGTCAGAGAGAAGGGGGCAGAGAGAGAGAGAGAGAGGCAGGCAGAGGGAGAAGCAGGCTCCCCACTGCACAAGGAGCCTGATGTAGGACTCAGTCCCAGCACCCTAGGATCATGACTTGAACTGAAGGCAGATGTTTAACTGAGCCACCTATAATTCATCTTGTTTGTATGTCCAAGAGCATTTCCTTTTCAATGAAACATCCGTCTTTGTCCCATACCAATTTTTCTGAGAGACTGTGGTCATTCTCTTACTGGTTTTAGATTTTTATACATTAAGGAAATTAACCATTCTGATAGAAGTGTTGCAAATTTTTCCTCATTTTGTTACTACTTTTTTACTATATGGTGTTTTCTTCAATTCACAGTTTTACTATTTTTATTTATATTTTTATACAACTTTATTACAATGACTTCCAGGCTTCTACACTTAGATAGTTGTAAAAGTCAACAAAACAGTGTTGTAGTGGGTTTTTTTTTGTTTTTTTTTTTTTGCCCTAAGAACTTCCAATGCATGCTTATGAACACCCTCAGGCATAGCAACTCATAGTTTCAAGGTAGATTTGATTTTTAGAACCATTTCAGGGTCACTGGAAGGCAAATGTGATATTCAAACTGGGATAATACCATTTTTTGGATAAAATCAAGTCTGAATATAAAGTCCTGAGGCTCTTTCATAAGTGTGCAGAATCCTAGCAGTGTCAGGAACAGTCTCCCCAGAAAGCCACACTGCACACGCAGCATAGTAAGGTTGTTTTCACGACTTGTTTGGAGAGCATGAAACATGAGGAATGACTGAAGCCCCTGGGACAGTCAGTTCATGCTCATGGAGGAAAAACCCCTGCCTCCTCTGCTGCCCACTCAGTCCTCTGTGCTCCATACCTCCTTCTGACACTAATTATTCAGGGTCTACCCCAGGCGCAGCAGGGCTGTGACACCAACTGTGGCCTAACCCTGTCTACCTGCAGTTGGTGCAGACCACACAAGTACCCCCCCACACACACTTCAGGCTCTAGGCACAAACCCAGCTTGCCACCTGTGCTTCTGACCAGCTGGCTCTAAGTCCATGGTTTCCATGACCGCTTTCTCAGATTCCATAGTTGCTAAAGAGGCTCACAGAATTCAAAAGAATTCTGATTCACTATTGTTGATTCACTACAGAGGATGCAAATGAACAGTTTGGTGGAAGAGACACAGGGCAGGACATGGAGGCAGGAGTCTGGAGCTTCCATGTCCTCTTTGGGCATGCCACCCTCCTAGCACCTATATGTGTTAATTAAACCAGTATCGGGGAGGCTGGCAGGCCCTGCCCTGCTGGAAGATCATGCAACTAGTAATCTCAGGGTTGTAAATTCCAGCCCCCCATTGGGTGTAGGGGTTACTTAAAATCTTAGAACAAAAACCAGAAGCTCTCCAAACCCCTACTTGGGATTTCTATAGAGGTTTTATTATGTGGGCTTGATTAAATAATTGGCTTTGGTGATAAGGCCAATCTCCATCCCTTCTTCCCTCCAGAAGTCAGGGATAGGAGAGGCTGAAAATCCCATCCTGTTTTTTGTTGTTGTTGTTGTTAAGATATATTTATTTATTTTAGAGAGAGAGTGTGTATGGTATGAGAGAGGCAGAGGGAGAGAATCTACAAGCAGACTCCCCACTGAGCATGGAGTTGGACACTAGGTTTGATCTCACAATCCATGAGATCGTGATCTGAGCTGAAACCAAGAGTTGGACACTCAGCTGACTGAGACACCCAGGCGCCCCTGAAAGTGCCAACCTTCTGATTACATGGTTTCTTCCCCTTCACAAATGTCCCCCACACTTTGTTCCCCAGGGGCTCTCCATAAATCACCTCATTAACATAAATTCAGATATGGTTGAATGAGCTGTGTTGAATGGACCCTGGGACAAAAGACCCAAGTACGCAAGTATTCTAACAAAGATGCTTAACCCCAAGGGTTTGGGGAGCTGTGAGCTAGGAGCAGGAATGAAGGCCAAATCTGTTTCCTGTTACAAATCACGTGTGCAGTCCTGGGAAGAGAGGCTTTAGGGTGGATGGGACCCTGACAGCATCTTCATTACTATGAGGATTGTGAGACCCTGGCCTTGCCTGTGTTGCTGCAGGGGCCAGAGCTCAGACACGTGGGCACAAGTTACAGGGAACTGTTTTCAGATTTCTGTCTAACAAGGAAAGATGTCCTAAAAGACAGGGTCTCAGCCATGTGCATCGCTGCCCTGTCAGCACACAAGGGTACTCAGAAAGGGATTCCTGCCCAGATAAGAGGTCGGAATCCGGCACCAGTAAGGCCTCTTCATACCCAAGATCTTTGGATTCGCCTAGAAAATGATCTTGAACATCATGACCAGGTAAGCGTACTTGCATGTAATGTCCCTGAATTTGAATTGAAATGACAGTGGCCTTTATTGTGGAGTGCTTATTGTGTGTCAGGTATGAGTGATTGCATCGTTGTGGCACCCATGAACAGGTACTGATCAGAGGACCCCAAGGAGCTCAAGGTTAGTGAGGAGTGAATGGCGCCACTCAGACCCAGATCTGGAGACTTCCAAACCAGTGTGCCATATTGCATGCAAAGTGAAAGGTGCTAAAAGAGGAATTCTTCCTCCTCACATCAGGCCTTACACAAAGCTGTTTATCAAAAGCATATCTCCCTGCTAAAGAATAAATTATCACGGTAATAATTTGTTTTGTAATATTTAGAAACGTAGTTATACAGTCAAAAGAAATTAAAACTAACTGGGCCTAAGTGTCCCTTTATCATTTTGACAGCCTGACAGCCTACTTTTCTGTGTTATTGATTGGTGGATAAAGGTTTCTGCCTAAGAGCTTAAGTGCAGCTCTGTAAATCTGCATGTCGGTCTCCAGATTTACATAGTGCAGAGCAGATATCCCCCTATATGGCATCCTGCCTTGAGAAGCTGCTCAAGGTCAGAAGAGCGTCAGAGTCACGTTTATGGTGTGGAACACAGGGCAGTGGGATAGCTCCAAACAGCTTCCAAGGTGTGAGGTGCTGAAAAAAGCAGCCTCGTGGTTTCCCAGATCCATCTGGAGGTCAGCTAAGGATCAGGTGGTTTTGCAAATAAAAATGCCAAAGTTTAGAAGGCCACAGGGCTTGTCCTAAAGCAACAAGAAGTGGGAATGTAAACCAGGGTTTTCAGCTTGCTGGGGATGAAGAGGTTTTGAGGACTCTCCATACACTGGAACATTATTTGCCAGTAAAAGTGAGTGAAGTACTGACATCTGCTGCATCATGGATGAAACTTGAAAACATTAGACTAGTCAGTGAAAGAAGCCAGATACAGAGATCTCATGTTACATGATTCTGTATACAATGTCCAGAACAGGCAACCTGATAGTACAGCAAGCAGTTTAGTGGTTGCCTGGAGCTGGGGTGAGGGGGAGAGAATCGGAAGTAGCTGCTGAGTGGTCTGGATACAGGATTTGGGGGAGGTGATAGGAAGGTTCTAAACGATTATCTGGATGGGTGTGCACGTCTGCAGATATACCAAAGACCACTGAATCATGCACTTTAAATGGGTGACTGTGGTGTATAAATTATATCTTAACACAGCACTTTAAGAAATGAGGACTGAAAAAAAAAAAAAAAAGAAATGAGGACTGGAGGGGCAACTGGGTGGCTCAGTCAGTTGAGCATCCAACTCAAAATTTTCAGGTCATGGTCTCAGGGTTGTGAGATCAAGCCCTGTATAGGGCTCCATGCTGGGTGTATAATCCTGCTTGGGTTTCTCTCTTTCCCTCTCTTTCGCTCTACCCTTCCACAGCTATCTCTCCCCTTCTCTAAAAAATAAGTAAACAATAAAAATAAATTAAAAATGGGGATGGGAACTCCAAAAGGGCAAAAACCTAAAAGAGCAGGTTTCCCCGAAGTGGGTATAACTGACAGGTAATATTATGTGAGTTTCTGGTGTGCAACATAATGGTGTCATAGTTGTACACACTGCAAAATGATCACACGAAATCTGGTTATGATCTATCACCATACATAGCTAGAATTTTTTAAACATTTTTTTCTTGTGATGAGAACTTTTAAGATTTATTCTCAGCGACTTTCAAATAAACAGTACAGTATTATTAACTATAGTCACCATGCTGTATATGACATCTCTGGGATCTGATTATTTTGTAATTTTTTGACCATCCTCTTCCATTTTGCCCACACCATGGCCCCTGCCTCTGACAACCGCATATCCATTTTCTGTATCTGTGGGCTTGGGCTTCTTTTTTTGTTTGTTTCTGGTTTTTTTGTTGTTGTTTGTTTTTAGATTCTACATATAAGTGAGATCATACAGTATTTGTCTTTCTTTGTCTTACTTCTTTGTCTTACTTGTCTTTCTTTGTCTTACTTGTCTTTGTCTTACTTGGCATAATGCCCTCAAGGTCCATCCACATTGTCACAGTGGCAAGAGTCCATGCTTTTATGGGTGAATAATATTCCATTAGAAGATACACACAGACACATACACCACACACACCACATCTTCTTTATCCATTCATCCATTGATGAACACTTAGTTCGTTGCCATCTCTTTGTCTATTGTAAACAATGCAGTGAATATGGGGGTGTATATATCTTTTTGAGTTAATGTTGCTGTTTTATTCAGTAAATAAAGTAGAATTGCTGAATCATCTGGTAGTTTTATTTTTTTAACTTTTTAAGGAACCTCCACACTGTTTTCCACACTAGCTGTACCAGTTTGTATTCCTACCTACAGTGCACAAGGGTTCTTTTTTCTCCACATTCTCTCCTAAACTCACTATTTCTTCTCTTTTTGACAATAGCCATTCTGACAGGTGTGAGGTGATATCTCATTGTGGTTTTGATTTGCATTTTCCTGATGATGAGTGATGTTGAGCACCTTTTAATGTGTCTGTTGGCCATCTGGATGTCTTTGGGAAGGAGACAGTTCAGATCCTCTACGCATCTTTTAATTGGATTATTTCTTTTTTGCTATTGAGTTGCAGGATTTCTTTATATATTTTGGATATTAACCCCTTATCAGATATGATTCACAAATACTTTCTTTCATTCAGTAGGTTGCCTTTTTGTGTTGTTGATGATTCCCTTTGCTGTGCAAAAGCTTTTGGAAAACCTGTACACAGAAAATTATAAGACATTTGTGAAAGAAATAGAAGAAAACACAAATAAATGAAAAGGTATTCCATGTTTATGGGTCAAAATAATTAATATTGTTAAAATGTCCATACATCCAAATCAATGTACAGATTCAATGCAATACCTATCAAAATTCCTCACAGAAAAAAACAATCCTCATTAGTATGGAAACACTTAAGATCCCCAAAAATCAACGTAATCTTGGGAAAGAAGAACAAAGTTTAAGTACAAAGCCCTGATTTCAAACTACTACAAAGCTGTAATAATCAAAACAGTGTGGTGATGTGGTTTGAAGTGGTGGGGTTCAGAGTGAATGGCCAAAAAAAAATTCTTAAGACATCTTCAGTGCAAAAAGTTGGTTTTATTAAAGCACAAGAACGGGACCCCTCAGCAGGAAGGACTGCTCTGGGGTCATGAGGAGTGGCTGATTATATACTTTAAAGCTGGGAAGAGGTTAGGGATAGCACAAGCCTCCAAGGTATTTTGGAAACAAGGTTTCCAGGATCCTGAGGGGGCTAGTTATTGTTAGCAAAAAGTCATTTATTATTGTTTAGTAAACCCTCAGTCTTGAGACCCTTCAGATGGTATCAGTGGGCCATATGCTTGGAGAAGATGGTTGCTAACATGTATCTTGGTGGGGGTGTTTAGAGATAAAGGAAGTTTCCAAAGGAATGTATATGTTAAAGTAGATTTATAGGATCCTGGGTGGGGGGCAGGGAGTCAAGCTAAGATTGCATTTTCTTTTAACATGAACATCAAAGCAGCTGAGCTCCCAGAGGAAGGTCACTGTACCTGTTTCCAGGATTTGTCAATGGGCTGTGAATAGGAAGGAAATTTAATTCATTCTTTTGCCTCTGTTTCACACATGATATGGTACTGACACAAAAACAGACACAAAGATCAATGGAACAGGATAGAGAGCCCAGAAATAAACCCACAATTATATGGTCAATTAATCTATGACAAAGGAAACAAGAGTATACAGTGGAGAAAGGACAGTCTCTTCAATATATGCTACTGGGGTAACTGGACAGCCACACACAAAAGAATGAAAGTAGATCATTTTCTTTCACCATACACAAAAATTAACTCAAAAAACCCGAGACCATACAGCTCCCAGGAGAAAATTAGGTGGTCAGCTCCTTGGCATCAGCCTTAGCCACGATCTTATGGACTTGATTCCAAAAGCAAAGGCAACAAAAGCAAAGTAAACAAGTGGGGGCTACATCAAACTCAAAGCCATTTGCTGAACAAAGGGAATCAAAATGGAAAGGCAACCCTGAGACTTTTTCCAGTCTCATGGACACCCCTTGAACCTGTGAGTTAAGAGAAAATCCCATCCCTGGGGTGAGTTCAGGTCTGCTCCTTCCTGTTGAACCCCTGGGTCCTATAAGTTCTGAGCTCCTGGGGAAGGGCTCTCTATTGCCTACTGAATAATGAAAGGTTGAAAGAAAACAGGAGAATTGGAAACCCCTGAGAATAGGGACACGGACTTTCCCTTCCCACCCTCCAGATTTCCTAGTGGAGCTAATAATCCTCCTGTTTACTCAGTGGGAGTGCCTGGCCAGGACTCCACCCAAGGCAAACACATTTAACACATTAGGTTAAACTGTCAGCAAGGCAAGTGGGTTTTCTTTCAAGAAGGCTTCCTTCACTTCCATCTTGCATGGAGCCTTCACAGTTGGCTCAGAGCTTCATCGGGAATTCCTCTGCAGAAAATGAATCTTGAAGGAATTTGGTACTGCTTCCTACAGGCCTGGATTTGTTTTGCAAAAGGCTGCCTGTGTTTGGAACTGAAGATTGTTTTAGCTTTTACTTCTAGTGAATTTTTTAAGACTATTTTTGCTTAGGTATTTTCATATAGAAGGGTGTACAGATCTTAACTATACAGTTCAAACGGTTTTGGCAAATACACAAGGCACATACCCCTATTCTATTGGCCCAGAAAGTCCCGAGACAGTCCCCTCACCCTTGGCCCCTGGTAACTACAGTTCTGATTTCCATCACAGCACCATACTTTTGCCAGTTCTGGAATTTCATATGAATGGAATCCTACAGTATGTGCTCTTTTGTATGTCTGGCTTTCGGCTCAGCATGTGTGTGGGTGAGTGTGGGTGAGATATCAACATGCGGGTCAGCAGTTTATTCATTTTTATTGTTGAGTAGGAGTCCATTATTTCCATATACTCCACCTGTTTCCTCCTCTTCCTGTTGACAGTCACCTGTGCTGTTTCCCGTTTAGGGCTTTAATGATAAGACTTCTGTGAACATTTTTGCACAAGTTGGTTTGTGGACATGTTTTTATTTCTTCTGAATGAATACAAGCATACTTCATTTTATTGTGCAAAGCAAACATTATTGCACTTCACAGGTAATATTTTTTGTTTTTGTTTTGTTTTTTACAAATTGAAGGGTTGTGATAACCCTGCATTGAACAAATCTGTTGGTCCCATTTTTCCAGCAGCATTTGCTCACTCTGTGTCTCTATATCACATTTTGGTAATTCTTGAAATAATTCAGACTTTTTCATTATTATCAAATTTGTTAGGGTGCTCTGTGATCAGTGATTCTGAGTCACTGACAACTCCAATAATGGCTCTGATTTTTTAATTAAGATACATGCTTTTTTTAGACATAATACTTAATAGACTATAGTATAAGCATAACTTTTTTATTTAAGATTTTATTTATTTATTGGACAGGGAGAGAGACAGCAAAAGAGGAAACACACGCAGGAGGAGTGAGAGGGAGAAGCAGGCTTCCTGCTGAGCAAGGAGCCCGGTGTAGGGCTCGATCCCAGGACTTTGGGATCATGATGTAAGCTAAAGGCAGATGCTTAATGACTGAGCAGCCCCAGATCCCTAAGCATAACTTTTTTTTTTTTTTTTTTAAGATTTATTTATTTGAGGGAGGGAGCATCCATAAGCGGGAAGGGCAGAGGGAGAAGGAGAATCTCAAGCAGACTCTGCAATGAGCCCAGAGCCCAACGCAGGGCTCAATCTCACAACTGTGAGATCATGACCTGAGCGGAAACCAAAAGTTGGACGCTTAACTGATTGCACCGCCCAGGCGCCCCTGTGAGCATAACTTTTTTTTTTTTTTTTAAGATTTCATTTGTTTATTTGAGAGCACGAGCAGGAGGAGGGGCAGAGGGAGAAGCAGACTCCCCACTGTACAGGGAGCCCCATGTGGGCCTCAGTCCCAGGATAGCCCCCAGGATCATGATTTGAGCTGAAGGCAGATGCTTAACAACTGTTGGAGCCACCTAGGTGTCCAAGCATAACTTTTATATGCATTTTATTTGCACTGGGAAACCAAACAATTCATTTGATTTATCTTATTGCAGTATTCGCTTTATTGTGGTCTGGAACCAAACCTACAGTATCTTTGAGGTATGCCTGAACCTACAAGTGGAATGGTTGGGTCATATGGTAAGTGCATGTTTAACTGTAAGAACCTGCCAAACCATTTTCCAATGTGAATTACGATTTACACTCCCATTAGCAGTGCTTCACATCCACACCCACACTCGGTACTTTCACCAGTCATTTTAATGCTAAACATTCTAGCCGGTGAGTTCTGGTACCCCGCTGTGGTTTGACCATTCATTTCCTTGATGTGATATGAATTTTATTTTTTTTTTTAAAGATTTTATTTATTTATTTGACAGAGAGATCACAAGCAGGCAGAGAGGCAGGCAGAGAGAGAGAGAGGAGGAAGCAGGCTCCCTGCTGAGCAGAGAGCCCGATGCGGGACTCGATCCCAGGACCCTGAGATCATGACCTGAGCTGAAGGCAGAGGCTTAACCCACTGAGCCACCCAGGCGCCCGTGATATGAATTTTAAAGAAGCCTCAAAGGTGCCTGGTTGGCTCAGTTGGTTAAGCAACTTCCTTCAGCTCAGGTCATGACATCGGAGTCTGGGGATCAGGTGCCTCACGCTCCCAGCCTCAGGAGTCTGCTCCCCTCTCATGCTCTCTCTCTCTCTCTCAAGTGAATAAATAAAAATCTTAAAAAAAAAAAAAAAAAAAAAAAGAAAGAAGGTTCAAGAGTCCTGCCGGGGCCAGCTGCCTCTTCCACCCCCAATCCACCTTGGCTGCCATGCTGCACGCAGATCCACTGGGAACTACTTTATTCAGTGTCCACTTGTGGAGCCCACACGTGTGAGGCAGTGCTGGGGACACACTCCAGGTTGGGGGCAGCAACCTCTTTCTGTTAAGGGCAGATAGTAAATACTTCAGGGTCTGCAGCCATGTGGCCTCTGTCCCGTTTGCTCAGCTCTGCTGTGGAAGTGTGAAAGCAGCCTTAGACTGAATGTGAAAGAATGGCTGCAGCTGTGTTCCGGCCAAACTTAATTTACAGATGCTGAAATTTGAATTTCATGTCATGTCCATATATCGAGAATTAGAATTCTTTTGAGTTTTTGGTTATTTTTGTCATTTAAAAACATAAAATGTATTCCTAGCTTGAGGGCCATGTAAGGGCTGAGGACCTGCCCTAGGTTAAGCAGAAGTGGCCGGTTCAGGTGCAACCCTAAGCCAGGCAGGAGCTTCACCGAGGGCCCAATACCCATCAGGGAAAGTGGCGACATCCAACTCCTCCAGGAAGGGACTCCATGAGATCAAGGGGCTGGGTGCCTCCCACTCAGGGAAGGGCTGAAAGAGGCAGTGGTACAAGAACCAAAAGGGGAAGGTTCCTCACAGACCCTCACAGCAACACAGGCAGTCCTGTGCTCCATAGTTCTGGGGCTCCTCCCCACCCTCACCTCGGTTCTGACACTCCCGCTCCTGCCTGGTTCCTTTGGAATCAGATACGTCAGAATGCCCACCCACTGTAGTCAGGTGCCCCCCATCCCCTTCCTGCACATCAGATCCCCTCTGGGCCAGCCCCACGCCTGCCCAGAGCCCTGCCAGGGAGTGGCTGAGACTGGCTTAGAAATCTTGCCCAGTTGGGGTTGTGGTTTATAAGAGCAGTGTTGGGCTCAACCTTCCCCTGAAGGAGTGTTCAATTCTGCAGCCTGTGTAAGGACAGTTCTAGGGAGTGTCCGAGAGGAAAGGGAACACATTAGGAAACTACAACAGGAATCCCAGCAGGAGGACTAAAGAGCAGCCGAGGATGGGTGAAAGGAGTCTAGACCCGCAGAGAACAAAGTGGCTAGAGGTCCCAGATTTCTTGGAGGACCTCAGTTCCTGAGACAGCCCTTGGGAGCTTGGGGGAGAAGATGCCCATGGCCCTTTGTGGTGTTGGCACCTGATCTAGAAGTAGGCAGAAAGCCACTGGCCTAAAAAAGTATCTGGAGCCCCGTTGGTCCGTTGGTTGTGGTGGGAGGAAACAGGATAAGCTGGGGAGGAAGATGGTGGAAGGCCAGGGACTGCACAGTATGAAACCCCAGGCCCTGCCCCCAGTCTGTGGTGTTCACCATGTCCACAGATGCTCTCCACATGGGACTGGCTCCTAGTGTGCACAAGGTGAACTTTTGCACTTATTCATGCCATACTGCGATAGTTTTCCCAGACCCCGCAGACTCACGTCATCCCCAGTGGTATCCACCCCTCAAACTCAATCACCAATCTTAAGGCTGATGTCCTAGAGAATTGTCTGTCCTAGAACATCATGTAAATGGAATCTTACTGGATGTGCTCTAGTGCCAGTGCTCTCACCCAGCATCATTCGCCCGCGTTCCTGGCTGGAGTTGATCATTCTCGCCACTGTAGACTATTCAGCTGTAGGAATATGCCGCAATGTATTTATCCAGTGTTAATGGATATTTGCATGGTTTCCAGTTTGAACTGTTTTGATTAGGGCTGTTACAAACATTTTTGTGCATGCCTTTGGGGTAGGCATATGTATTCATTTTTTTTTTAAGATTTTATTTATCTGACAGAGATACAGAGCACAAATAGGCAGAGAGGCAGGCAGATGGAGAGGGAGAAGCAGGATCCCTGACAAGCAGGGAGCCCAATGCAGTGCTCGATCTCAGGACCCTGGGATCATGACCTGAGCGGAAGGCAGCTGTTCAACCCAACCGAGCCACCCACGCACCCCATTACTGTTGGGTATTTTCTTTGGACTAAAATAGCTTGTTCCAAGGCAGGTGTTTGTTTAACTTTCAGGAAAACTACCAGGACACCTAGAAGGCTCAGTTGGAAGAGTACTGTGACTCTCGATCTTGGGGTCATGAGTTCGAGCCCCACGTTGGGTGTAGAGATTACATAAATAAATAAACTTAAACAAAAGGAATACTACCAGTTTTTCAATGTATCAACCTGTAAGTGTTCTTACTGATACAGAAACTGCAGAGGCCAAGATGAGATCAGGGTCAGTGGGAGCAGGGCTGAGCCAGGGACTCAGCCTTGCGGAATACCAGCAGTAATGTTAATGGGTGTGGACCTGAGTTGCTGGTAAGAGTAAGCAAGGAGTCGGTCCTCAAGTCCAGGGTCTGCAGGCAGGAACTAGGTAACCCTGGCTTTGGGTAGGAGGAGGAGCAAGAGGAGAGGGGTGCTGAGACATTGTCATGGCATGGAGGGAAGGACAGATACCAGCAGGAGTGTGGACCACAGGTCCAGACCTCATCCTCAGCTCTGCACATTGAAAAATTCAGCTAATTCATTCATCCAGGGGTCAGGAGATTGCAGGAAATCGTCATATAGCAAGCTGTAGGAGATGCCAATTAAGAAACAATTTGATGGGCATGCCTGGGTGGCTCAGTCAGTTAGGTGTCTGACTCTTGATTTCAGCTCAGGTCTTGATCTCAGGATCGTGAGTTCAAACCCTGTTTTGGAAGAAAAAAAAAAAAAAGAAGAAAGAAAACAATTTGATGTATTTATGGTGTGGCATACACCCATCCTCCAAAAGGCACTGGTTGTCCCTAACAGCCCCAGGTAAGCTCACTCAGAGTCACAGCACATTCTGGAAATTCCAAGTCAGCAGAGATAGGTAGATGTAATGGAGGGACACTTCCATCCAGCCCAGCCACCTTGAGGAACTGCTCTTCCTCCCTCCCTGCAGAGGACAGTGGCAGGGAGTGTGGGAAATCATGATTTCTTCAAAACACCTTTCTACTAATTTCTATAATTAAAAACTCTGAGCTGTGATTATCCCATAAGGCCTCAGCTCCTAAGGTGTGCTCCCAGAATATGGGGGCTTGTTTGAAATGCAGACTGCAGCCACACTCCATACCTGCCAAATCAGAACCTGCCTCCCCCTCCATTTTTTTAAAAGTGAGCTCCATGCTAAGCATGGAGCCCCGTGCAAGGCTTGAACTTACAACCCTGAGATCAAGACCTGAGCTGGTATTAAGAGTCAGATGCTTAACTGACTGAGCCACCCAGGTGCCCCCAGCACCTGCCTTCTGACACTCTTGTGTACCTCCCAGGAAGCAGGGGCCAGGGGTCTGCTATAACTGTTACTCAGGTGAAGTGGGCCTCCTGGGGGCACCTGACAATGAGTCCACTGGACTCAAGGAGGCTTAAGGAATGAATAATGGAGCCCTTTTTACACAGCTCCTCCCACAGAAAGCATCCTAAAATTCCCCTTGGGCTGGACCCCGGTCTCCTTCCAGCCCCTTCTTTGTGTCTTCTGTGGGTGTGGAGCAGATGTACAGCCTGAGCTGTGCACAGCAGGTGTCAGGAGTGCCAGAGACTTTGGGAAGCTCCTGTGCCAGGGGAGCAGGTGACACAGACCAGGCGCCTCCTCGTGCAGCCTAAGGAGCACAGGCCCGGCTCAGCTGCACCTCTAGTCCAACTCCCCACCCTCCCCCTGGGCTGTGCATGGATTCACAAAGACACTTGTTTTCCAGGGTGACTTCCACAGGTAGCTGTTATCCCTCATTTTACATTAATTCAGGCTGTGCTGAGCCAGACTTCCTCACTGTGAGCTTAAATATTCTCTGCAGAGACAGGCTGTGCAAAAACCAGGCCTGCCTGTGTACTAGAACCTTCCTCTCCTTGCATTCCCAGGAGGTCTGTGCTAAGGGACAGGAGTGATACTGAGGACCCTGAACCTCTAAAGGCTGATTTCTTCCTGGGGGTCTGACCTTGAATGAGCAGGAGTTGTGGGGTGCAGGTGTGCATGTCAGACTCTCCTCACGCCTGGCCCTTCTACCCTGGCCCCATGGGTGAACTGCTGTCCCCCAGCTTACTCCGGTACAGCAGGAAGCCCATCCAGTATTCAATTCCAGGCTAATCTTAAAACTGCAAGGGCTTGTCCAGTTCAAGCCTATCAACATTGGGGAATGTTTCTGGCTTGGAGGACACCAGGGCAATGGCCCTGGAGTGTAACCAACTTCCTGTCATTAGCATGTTCACCACCCTGTCCCTTGCCAGCCTCTGTCTGTGCCACCTTTCCAGGGGAGAGGGTCCTTTGGGTAAGGAGGACCTCCTAAACTGACTCTTGCTGGCTTTAGACCCTACCTCACAATCACTTAAGAAGTAGCAGAACTTAGGACCAGACAGCTACATGCAAAAGAATGAAATTCTTTTTTTATACCACACACAAAACTAAATTTAAAATGGATTTAAAAAAATAATAATAAAATGGATTAAAGACCCTGGCACCTGGGTGGCTCAGTTAGTTGAACATTTTTTTTTTTTTTTTTTTTTAAGATTTTATTACTTATCTGAGAGAGACAGAGAGAGCACAAGAAGTATGGGGAGCTGCAGAGACAGAAGGATAAGTAGACTCCCCACTGAGCAAGGAGCCTGAAGGGGGCTTCATCCCAGGACCCTGAGATCATGACCTGAACCAAAGTCAGATGCTTAACTGACTGAGCCACCTGGGTGCCCTATAGATTTCTTTTTGACATCAATGTGTTAAAATACATTAATGTCATTATGAGTATCTGTTACATACCCCAGTAAAGGGAAATCCCCAATTCCACAATATCATTCTAGCTGATGGTCTTATTTCTACTGAGGTTTACAATTATGGACCTCTCAAAAATAATGCATTTATTGTTTGTCTCCCATTTCCTGAAAGGCCAGGTCTGTGTTCATTTGCAATACTTAATTGACCCTCACAGATTGGCCAGGGTGTTGCTGGGATCCCAGGCAGTCTCCCTCTCTCTTTTCTTAAATTTTATTTTTTCAGTGTTCCAAGATTCATTGTTTATGCAACACATCCAGTGTTGAAAGAACAGTCCTTTCCTTGGAGGGGCAAAGCTGAGCCCACTTTCTTTCCATTTTATCTGTTCAGAAGCCCTACAGCTCTGTTGGAAGATCCAGATTCTTTATCAAGCCTGACCTGGCTCCCCACCTCCAGTCTGAATGTATCCCTTGGTTGTCTTGGGGAGGAATAAATCTTTTCTGCTAGTTATCTCAAGTTCTCCATGTGGGGCCCTATAAATTTGGCTGGCCAAAGACAGATTAACAAGAGAAGAACAAACATAAACTTATTAGCATGTGCATCACACAAACACCCAAGAGTACCCAGAGACAAGCAACTTTTTTTTTTTCTTTTTAAAGATTTTATTTATTTGACAGACAGAGATCACAAGTAGGCAGAAAGGCAGGCAGAAAGAGAGGAGGAAGCAAGCTCCCTGCTGAGCAGAGAGCCCAATGCAGGGCTCAATCCCAGGACCCTGGGATCATGACCTGAGCTAAAGTTAGAGCCACTGAGCCACCCAGGCACTTTGAGATGAGCAACTCTTAGTGGTGGTTAGAATTTGAGTTTAAATATTATTCTAGACTAAAACAACAGAGAGGGTTTGGGCGTCCTAGCTAGGAAGGCAAGTTATGGGAAGGTGACCAGAAATATGGTAAATGAAAGTTGTTTAGTTGTTTTATAGTCACACCTGTTAGGAGCGGAAAGATTTCTAGGAATGGAAGTGCCCTTTTAAATGTAAATTTTCCTCTACAAAGGGAGAATTTGCACCCTATTTTTAGAGTTTTCCTGCTTTTGCTGTTTTCTCAGAAGCCTTTAGCTCAAAATAGTCTATTGGCCAAAGAGGCATTTTGGGGCTGGCATATTCTGGTACCCCTCAGTTGCCCTCTTTGCTCCACCTGCACTGGACTTGCTGTTCTGTGAACTGTCCAAGTGGGTGCCCACCTCAGGACCTCTGTAGTTCCTTCTCCCCCAGATTCTTTACTCATTAATATTTTGGGGGGGTCTCAATTCAGATATCATCTCCTGGCTGCTTAATGTGCTTTTCTTCACAACACTTAAAACTATCTAAAAATTACTTATCTGAAAATGGCTGAGATGACCATGGGGTTCATTATCCATTCCAGTTATATTAGTGACCACCTGGAGAAATGCCAGCCTGCCTGCAATTTATTGCAGTCAGGCTGCAATTAATTCCACATTTATAGTCCTCCAAGAAGTATGCATATAGGAGAGAGTCCACGTAAGAGGATTACTTGAAGTATCACACCAAGAAAACTCCTGCATCTACTTTCATGGCATCTTCTGCAGGCAAATTTGACCTCCATGTAAGTGGGGAATCTTTGCAGCCCATCAGTGTGAGACCACCAAGTGCAAACCTGCAGTGGCACAAAATTGGGCGACTGATCCACCGCAGTGAAGTAACTATAGGCAGTGGGACGTGGGCATCCAGGGAACAAAGGAAAAGAAAGGCAGTGGTCAGGGTGAAACTCCCATAAAGCAGAAGCTCAGAGCAGAGCAGAGCTGTATGCAAGGTGCCAGGTGCAGTTCCCTTGGGAAACCACTGCCACCCCCCGTGTTAAGCAGATGTGGGAGTCTGTGTCCAGATTCCCCTTATCTGGGGCTCCCACCTGGGTGGGATGGCGGAGCCTGCATCACATCACCCAGATCCTTGGCCAGAGTGTGGTGTTTCCTTCTTCCTGAAGTAATCTGTAGGGCAAAGTGAGGGCCAGTGATTTAGGGAATCCAGTTTCTCAGTGAGTAAGCAGAGGTTGTTCCTCAGAGGGGTTGTTGTGACACTTCAGGGCGGCAGTGCCCCTGGGGAATGCTGTCTCCTGTTACCCAGCCTTGTGTGTCAGCCCAGGCTGAGGGTCGCAGCCAGGCTGGCATCTATCAGTATGAGCAGTTTTACATTAGCTGTCGTTTTCAGAGCCACTCCGCCTCCAGTTCGGGAGACTGAGCCCACCAGGCGTTGGTGGGTGCGTTTTTAACATGCACCGGTTTCCCTTCCCATTTCCCAGGCCTCGGCATCACCCCAGCACCCAGGGCGCTCCCAGCTGGGGCAGCGCGGAACCCTGGCCGGGCGAGGGACGCGGGCCCCCAAATCCCAAAGCCGCGGAAAAACAGAGTATTCCATCCCCACGTGGCACTGGGGGCATGCAGGGCGGGATCGAAGCTCTTTCCCAGGCCTCCGGCTCCTCCAGTCTTCCCGCCTCTGGCCGGGCTTGGACATCTTGGGTCAGACCCCACTCTTTTTTTTTTTTTTTTTAAGATTTTATTTATTTATTTGACAGAGAGAGATCACAAATAGGCAGGAGGCAGGCAGAGAGAGAGGAGGAAGCAGTCTCCCTGCTGAGCAAGGAGCCTGATGTAGGACTCAATCCCAGGACCCTGGGATCACGACCTGAACTGAAGGCAGGAGTTTAACCCACTGAGCCACCTAGGCATCCCTTGACCATTTTTTTTTTTAAGATTTTATTTATTTATTTATTTGACAGAGAGAGATTACAAGTAGGCAGAGAGGCAGGCAGAGAGAGAGGAGGGACAGGCTCCCTGCTGAGCAGAGAGCCCGATGCGGGACTCGATCCCAGGACCCTGAGATCATGACCCGAGCCGAAGGCAGCGGCTTAACCCACTGAGCCACCCAGGCGCCCCCAGACCCCACTCTTAGTTGACGTGGGTAAATCACTTCATCTTCCCCACCTGTGAAACAGCACGCCCCTGCCGCCGTCCGACAACTAAAGCCTGGACCCGGGATCCTACTATGCCTCTCTGGAGGCCCCGCCCCTTGAGCCGCCCCCCGTCTCCTGAGGCCCTGACTCAGGAGACTAGCGTCCCGCCCCTATGTAGCCCCGCCCCTCCTCGCCTCTCGGCCCCGCCCCGGCACACCGCGCAGGCGCGGCCCATGCCAGCCGCTTAGCCGCAGTGCCCGGCTCCAGAGCCGCCGCAGCATCGTCGGTGTCCGCCTGTTCTCCCCGCTCTGCATCTCGTCCTTCTCCTCCTTGGCCGGCGCGATGGCGAAGCCGCTGACGGACAGCGAGAAGCGGAAGCAGATCAGTGTGCGAGGCATAGCGGGGCTGGGCGACGTGGCCGAGGTGCGGAAGAGCTTCAATCGGCACCTGCACTTCACGCTGGTCAAGGACCGCAACGTGGCCACGCCGCGCGACTACTACTTCGCGCTGGCGCACACGGTGCGGGACCACCTGGTGGGCCGCTGGATCCGCACGCAGCAGCACTACTACGAGCGCGACCCCAAGGTGAGGCCAGGGTCGCCTGTCTGGGGTCACTCCGTCCGTCTTGCCGCGGCCGCTGCCCCATCCCGGAAAAGGGCAGCCCTTCTGCCGGCTCTCGCAAGCCGGGGGCCCCTGTGACGAGAGAGCAGAGTGACGCGTCTCTCCCTGAAAGACTCACGTAGTGCCCGTGCTTGCGGGTTGTCTTTAAGTTGGGCACGGCCACCCCCTCTCCGTCTCCGCAGGCCGTCGGTGGTCCACGCACCGGGCTCTCTGCTGGGAGAATAGCCTCGGCGGCGGCACGTTTCTCCCATCGCTTTTCCCCGGTCAGCCAGCTTTGCACAGGCCTAGTCCGGGACTTCCCGCACTGCCACCCCGGGCGCAGAGCGGATTTGGGGGGTCAGGAGGTCGTCTAAGTAGGCAGATTAGGGTGTGGTCTACCCTGGGGTCCCCGGGGGACCTGGCCTCGGCATCCTCTGCTTGGGCCCTAGCCCACAGACCCTTAGCACGAAGAGCTTAGTCTTGCAGGGGTCCGCTGCTCCCCGCGACTGCTGAGCCCCGGAGTCCTGGCGGAATTTTCCAGTCTGTTTCTAGCCCGGAGCTTCCGCGACGGCGGCCCAGTGCGTGCTTCCTCCTCCGCTGTCCCCGCCCCCCCACCTTTTGTTTTTCTGCTGCAGAGTGTTAGAAAAGAGAGTACTGGAGCCAGGCCTGGGCAATTTTGTGTCGGAGGTGGGTGAGCTCAGTCTTCTGCGGGGAATTGTGGGGCTTTTTTTGGCTAGGCGGTGACCAGAAGAAAAATCGTTGAGGACGCCTGCTAGGGGGTAAGGAGCTCAGAGAAGGAGCCCTCCAAGAAAGCTTTGTCGTTAGGGGTTTCTGCACCTTCCTTGAAGAACGTTGTCTTTGGGTTAAAGTTCACGGAGATTAAGTAATTAATCGCGGAGATTAATTAATTGTTACTTCTTGTATTTTGCAGAAATTTATGCTTATGTAGAAAAAGATGAAATATGCCAAAGAAAAGTCACTGATGGGACTCCATTACTCTTAACCATATTAAAATAAAAGTGTATGGACTTTCAGATCCTTTTCTATTAAATATACATACACATTTTTAAAAGTATATTGCATGTACAGTTTTGTGGTTTTTCTGTTGACATTTGTAGCTTTTTCAATAGCTTTCCAAGTTAGTAAATATGCTTCTCGAATGCCATTGGTAGGTTGATGGGCCTATCATAGTCTTGGTCACCCATCTGCTGCCAGTTTGGGGTTTTTCTTTTTGCTCTTGACTGTAGAGAATATTGTTCTTTCTATGATTCTGAGGTAGAGCGACTGATGAGGAAAGGACACACTTGCAGGCCTGAAGCCAGTTTGCAAATACCCGATTTGCAGTATACACATAGGCAGTGCTTAGCTTTGTTGATAGTATTTTAGAGTATTTTCATGAGGCATTAAGAAATGTTTAATAAGTGGTAAGACTGAGATTGACTGCTTTTCCAAACTTACTCTGGGGAACTCTTTTTTTTCTAAAATAGAGATGGTAAGAAGGACAGATTTGTTAGAATACCAAATGGGCTGCTTCACATTTAGCATGCAAGACGGCATAGAAAGAAGTGGCACCAAATGGGCAAAATGAAATACAGCAGGGGCTTAGGATGACTTTGCCAGGGACACTAGCCAAGAGGCAATGGCTGCCCCAGAACTCCTGAGGATGTCAGAGCTCTGGTTTGCAACATCATTTTTGCTGTCAGTGTAGCAGTTGACAGGGGTACAGCTTTGTTGCGCATTCAAGGACATTTCCCTGGACCTGGGCCAGGACACACCCCAAAACCTTGCGTTCCCGTTAAAGTGTTTATGTATAATTAGATCCTGAAAAGGACAGTGAGGCTCAGGGATTATGGAAATGACCTTTAATGATCAGAATTAATTCCTCTAACGGCTTTCCCAGTCCTCCTGCCTCTTGTGAGAGGTCTGAGTTTTGATTGCCGTGGTGGATACAGATGGAAAGTTTTGTCTTTTAAAGAAACCGCACAGCCTGTAAGTGGAAGGTTGTTTGCCTGTTTACTAACAGCTCTTTCCCATAATTATGCTCACAGCATAGCCGTGATAGTAGATTAAGTAAAGACAGCTCCACTATGGGCCCAGACTGCAGTCTTAAATATTTCTGATAGAATAACCATAATGAATATGATTAATCTTATGGTTTGGCTGGACACAGGAGTTAAAGGAATATGATCTAGAGCAGTGTTTCTGCATTCTTGGCTGCCCACCCCCTCCACTTAAAAGATTTCCTTTTAGTGATGGGACAAGCCACTGGGGTCTTTTTAACACACCCAGTTTTGGTATGTTTCCACTTGTTTTGTTAAGTTGACCTTGTATCCCGTGGGCAAACTTCCCTGACATCAGAGAGCTGTTATTTTCTCTCAAGCTAGAAGCTTGAGGATAGACAGATGTTTTGTGTTGCTGATTAACCTGACAGCTCACCAAGTGGAATATAGGGTTAAGCTGTCATTTTATGAGATTAAGAAGCCTCTCAGAGTATGTGCTATGATTTTTCGAAGAAGACAATCTGGCTCTGCTCTTAAGAGCTGTGATGGCTTATTTACTGTGTCACCTTTTCTGGGCCCCAGTGTCCAGAAATTTGATCCAATACTATTCTGGACGTTTCTGTGAAGGTGTTTTTTAGATGAGATTAATATTAAAATCAGTGGATGCTTGAGTTGTGCAGATTAACCTCTGTTGTGTAGGGTGGGCCTCATCTGATCACTTGAAGACCTTAATAAAATAAGGACTGATAGCACCACCCTTGACCCCCACCCCCCAGGCTCTCCCCTCCCTAGCAGGAGGAAATTCTGCCAGCAGATTGCATTTGGACTGCAAATACCATCCTCCCTCCCTCATCTGATTTTAGCCTCAGACCTCCACAACTGTGTGAGCCAATTCCTTAAAATAAATTTATATATGTATTTTTCCTGTTGATTCTGTGTCTCTGGAGAGCTCTAATACCCAGATGCAATGGATGGCTGCAAGGACCCTTTGTATTTTTATGAAATACCATCACTGACCTTGCTTCTGAATCCTAGCCCTTTTTATTTATTTTTATTTATTTATTCATTTTTTTTTAAAGATTTTATTTATTTATTTGACAGAGAGAGATCACAAGTAGACAGAGAGGCAGGCAGAGAGAGAGAGGGAAGCAGGCTGCTGAGCAGAGAGCCCGATGCGGGACTCGATCCCAGGACCCCGAGATCATGACCTGAGCTGAAGGCAGCGGCTTAACCCACTGAGCCACCCAGGCGCCCCCTAGCCCTTTTTAAATGACTTTTTAAATAATTCTATTTTATCAGACTTAAAAGTTGCAGAAATAATAAATTCTCTTTTTCATGCAAATTCACAAACATTAAACATTTTAACACATTTCTTGTGTCCCTTTCTTTCTTTCTTTCTTTTTTTTTTTTAAAGATTTTATTTATTTATTTGTAAGAGAGAGAGGAGCGAGAGTGAGCGCAGGCAGACAGAGTGACAGGCAGAGGCAGAGGGAGAAGCAGGCTCCCCGCCAAGCAAGGAGCCCGATGCAGGACTCGATCCCAGGACACTGGGATCACGACCTGAGCCGAAGGCAGCTGCTCAACCAACTGAGTCACTCAGGCGTCCCCTTGTGTCCCTTTCTTTACATATTAATACATTTTTTTCTCTGAGCCATTTGAAAGTAAGTTGCAGACTTGCTGCTCCTTTACCCTTAAAAATGTAAGTGTGTACTTCCAAAAATCAGGGAGACTCTGTTAGACAAACCCCATGAAAGAGTAAACCCAGGACATTCATAGAGACATGGTGCTGCCTCTTACAGATCTCCTATAAATACAAATAAGACAATTGGGAGAACTTTATGTCTTTTCAGATTGTACCTAATTTTTCATCAAACAAATCCATGCTTTAAGCTATTTAGAAATCTGTACATTCTGAGATATGAAGCAGATCAGCAACAGATAATTACTGGCTTTTTTTCCCTACCTTCTATAGGATGGGGTTCTTAGGACACAGTAAAGGGAAGAGAAATAAACACAAATTTAGCAAGGTAGTCAGACTATAGAAAAGTTTGGTCAGCTCTATCTTGGATGGGATCTTCTGGTGTAGGAATTACATGTGATTTCAGCTCTAGTTGAGCATCTTCTCAGCCTGGAAATAGCACTTAAGATGAAAGGTGGAGGTAGCTTGGTTAAAATGCTGACTAGAAAAAAGTTTTTTTAAATAAAAAAAAGTGCTGACTAGGACCACATGGGTTATAAACCTACTTTGACATAGTCCAGATCATTTCACATAAATTGATTAGGCTCTGGCTTCTCTGGCTGGGGGAGGGAGACTTGCATGATTGGCACTGGAATGGGAGTGAGTAGATATTTTGTAGAGCTTAACAGCATGGAAGGCAGAAGGGAGGGAATTTTAAAAATGTCACGGAGCACACAGGAAATCTGTTCCCTGCAGAACTGAGTGATCTTTGTGATCCCTGTAAGTTCTCAAATTCTATTATTATATTTTACATTTTCCAAATTGAGCAAATAGCCCCATGTTCTAGTTCTTGGTACCAGTACCTAAAGTGGAAAAAGAAATTCTTGATCCACACCGGAACAAAAATCTTCCAGTTACAGGAAGCCAAGTTTCCCTGGCACTTAATCCTAAAAGAAAGTGCTTGAGTGTGACTTCATAGATTGCCAACTGAGATAATGTTGGCACCCAGGTGGCTCAGTCGGTCAAGCATCTGCCTTCAGCTCAGGTCATGATCCCAAGTCCTGGGACTGAATCCCACATTGGGTGCCCTGCTCAGTGGGGAGTCTGCTTCTTCCTCTGCCCCTCCATGTGCACATGTTTTCTCTCTCAAATAAATAAAATCTTTAAGAAAGAGAGAGATGAGCTAATGTTCAACATCCTTATGGCAGACAGAGCAGTGGTTTCATAAAGGTGTTGTCAGTGTGACTCTCCAAAAAGCCCCTCAGATGCAGCAGAATGTGTGCCGTGACACAGCCAGTGAAGATTAGGATGAGCCTCAGTTGTCGGCAGCAGGGAGAGGCTGGGGCAGTGTGGCCCTGGAGCCACTGGAGAGGCTGGGGAGCCCACCAGAGTTGGCCTCTTGTTGGGCTGGTGGTCTCTGTCCTGGCCAGCTCCCTGACAGAGCTAGCTGCCTGCTGTGGGGGCCACTCTGCCTGATTAGCCACCACAAGAAGGCATTTGGCGTGTGAAGACATAGCACAGACAGAATCTGGTCGAGAAGGGGAGTGCTGCTGCCTTTTCCACGGCACAGGATGACATGTCTCTGGCCAGAATCTGCTTCTTTTTGTTGAAAACAATTGCCCAGTCTGTGTTCCGTTGCCCTGAATGTTGGAGAAGTTCTCTGTTCCTTTTCCTGCAGAGCATTCAGAGCCTTCTGCTAAACAAAGACTTTCTTTTCCCTTGGGGAGGGAAAATAAATTGGTGGTCTGTAGAAGTCCAGTTCTGTTAATGAATCTCCATCGTGTAAAGAGAAAATGAGGCTCTGCCTCTTGTCATTCAGCTCCAGCTCCACAATTCAAATTCCTTAACTCCTAAAATGTCTTCAGGAGATTACTGTGTGGTGTAGGGTTTGTGTTGCTCCTCTTTTCATCTCTTTATGTTAGGGAGTTTCATTTGTTTTTCTGCAGTGCTGCCTGTTAGTTTAGGCTTCGCCTGTAATAGGTGAACACAATTTGAAAAAAAAAAAAAAAAGCTGCCTCTAAGCCACTTTTTAAAAAATATATATTTTTTAAGATTTTATTTATTTGGCAGAGATCACAAGTAGGCAGAGAGGCAGGCAGGGGGTGGGGGCGGGGACAGACTGAGCCGAGAGCCTGATGTGGGGCTCAGTCTCAGGACCCTGAGACCACGACCTGAGCCAAAGGCAGAGGCTTAACCCACTGAGCCACCCAGGCACCCGTCTAAGGTTCTTAATATGTGTTACAGTCGTATTGCAAGAAGGGACCATACAGGAAAGTTCAACAGCCCAGCTCAGCATCTTAGGCGGCAGGCCCCCCCGCTGCTATAGAGGGGCTAAAGGGGTCCCTGCCAAAGCAGGGGAGTGTCTGGTTTTTCAGCTGGCTCTCCTTGAGCTGGGTGGCCCTGTCCACAGTTGCACAGACAGTGGCTGGGGAAGCTGGGAGGGTGGGAGGGGTGGAAAGAGGCTGGGCCAGACCTGGGATGAATCTGGACTTGCAGCAGCAGCAGCAGCAGCAGAGTGGTCATACTGAGGAGCTGGGCCTTCTTCACAGGTGAGCCGACTATGCTTTTTCTTATGCCAAGCCTGTGCCCTCAAGTGGTTTTGTCCAAAATTGCCACCCTGCTAATTAGGTTCTGTTACTCTCCCTGAAAGTTTGGCCTGGCAAAGGGACCAATATAGCCTGAGTTCAAAGCTTGGTTGTACCCCAAGGTACACACGGTGTTTCTCAGGGAGGTGTATGGATCCAGGCCACACAGCTGGCCAGGCTACATGCCGAGATTGGGCCTGAGTGTGCGTGATTCCAAAGTGTGCTCATCTCCTTGGGCCGCACCGCTGGCAAGCCTTCTTCAGTTTGCCTTACTCTGAACCATCTTAAGGAAATGGGGAAAACAATTTCAATACATTTGAGGAAACTATAAAAGTTCCTAGAACAAATTACACAGCAACAACAGAAAACTTGCCACAGGCCAGAGTGCAGAGCTCCAACTGGGCAGATGAGCTATGCCTGACTTAGAGCCCACTGTCTCCAGTCTTCTCTGAGTGACTGGGGGAGCCCTAGGGTCACTGCTTCTGCTCCCTTCTAATTCACAGGGGAGGCTCCCTGGAACTGTCTGTAGAATTAAATAAACCACTGAGCCCTTGACATTGTGCTCGACTTGGGAGAAAAAAGAAAGACTGGAAGATTTTAAAACTAGATCCAACATTTCATCCCTTACAAAAAGATAGTCAAGCTGTTTTCCTAATGCTAGTTAAAAGTTAGAGACTTTAGGGGCACCTGGGTGGCTCAGTGGGTTAAAGCCTCTGCCTTTGGCTCAGGTCATGATCTCGGGATCCTGGGATCCAGCCCCTCATCTGGCTCTCTGCTTAGCAGGGAGCCTGCTTCCCTTCCTCTCTTTATGCCTGCCTCTCTGCCTGCTTGCGATCTCTGTCTGTCAAATAAATAAATAAAATCTTAAAAAAAAAAAAAAAGTTAGAGACTTTAGCAGAGATGGAACTACAACTCAAAAGTACATATTTCTATGGGGCACCTAGGTGGCTCAGCCAGTTAAGCGTCTGGCACTTGATTTTGGCTCAGGTCATGATCTCAGGATCATGAGATCCAGCCCCCTATGGGACTCTGCCCTGGGTGTGGAGTCTGCTTGAGATTCTCTCTCTCCCTCACCCTCTGCCCCTGCCCTCATTGTGCATTGTGTGAGCACATGCTCTATCTATAAATAAACAAAATAAAAACACACATTCTAGTTAAAGGCAACATAAAAACGTCTTGATTAATATTCCTGAGCTACCAACTTGTTATAAAGCCTCTTGGGGAGAATCTCAAAAGTAGTTACGTGGGGGAGAAGCAAGCCTTCATGTGTACATAGGAAAAGGGCACAACTGTTCTTGAAACCTTCACTCACACTCTTCTCAGACAGTTGGATTTTGTTGGGCTCCATGTGTTCTTATGGTGGCTGAGCCCCGTTTGGAGGGAGGGGCTGCACAACACTATGGAAACCCTGTATGACAATAACTCAGTTCAAGTGCAGAGTAAATAGCATCTGGGAAGAAGCAATGGACCATGAGCCGTGGTGACAGCAGCTGTCCTCAGCATGGCTGTGGATTCACTCACTGTGCTGCCAAGTGTGCGAGAAAAGGCTATCAGAGACGGAACTCGGCATGATTTTTTTTAACGTATGGGTTCTCTGAATTTGTGGATTTAGGTGGGTATGGAAAGTTTTCTTCAATTATATCAAAAAAAGTTTTTAATATTTTATTCAGGTGCTGTCTTTAGGAACACTAATCACACAGATATTAGGTATTCTTTGTATTCTGTATGGATATTTTCCTCTCCAATCTTTTTCGTGCTGTCCCCCATTTTGTTCACTTTTCCAGCCAGGTTTTTGTTTCCAGCTTTGCCCCTGTTTTGCATTTAGCAGTATCTCCATTTCTGTGGTGGTTTTATCTCTTATTTATTTTTCTTTCTGTGTGTGGTGATGTCTTTTTGTTACCTTATCAGTGTTTCTTGATATCTGGGATTAGTCTGTATTAACAAATTGTATTTGTCCCTTGATAAATGCTGGGTGTTTTTTGCCCTTCTTATTTCCTGTTCTGTTTTCTGTTTTATTTAATTTTTTTTTTAGTTGTATTATTATTTTTTTCCCATGCAGCCCAAAGGGGCAAGTTTTCCTGTTTTAAATTTCAGGATGTAGATCCTGAGTTCCATCTCCCTGAGTGGAGGGAATTCTTCCTGAACTAGCTTTTTGCAACTAGATAATGGGGCAGGGGACTGGAGGATGTGTGCAGCCTTGGAGCAAACAGCCCTCAAACAGCCCTTTCTTGGTCCCCAGATTTATGAGTGTGTACATGTGTTTGTGTGTGTCCATATGTGTGAGTAGACATATGCAAGTGAGTGAATTGCATACAGGTTTGAGTGTGCACATCTGTAAGTGCATGCACGTGTGACCATTTGTGACTATGTACATAAATGCATGCATCTCTGGGTGTGTGTGAGTGCACAGGTTTGGGAGCGTAAAGTGCTTTATCCATTCCTCCACTTCAGAAAAGCAGAAGCCAGCTGCGGACAATCACCCTTGTCCTCCCCTTGCAGCTCGGTGGTAAAGAGGTATGAGGGCCAGTTTTCTAATTTAGTTCTCCCTGTTCTGACTTCCCATCAGTGTGTGTTTTAGGGGAAAATGGGCATTTCTGCCATTTTTATTCTATCATCTTTACATTGGAAGTATTCTACTTAATGTACATTTATTTTACTATAATCTGTCAAAATTTTATACATTGTTTGTACTATTTTATGTATATATATATTTTAAAGATTTATTAGAGCATGTGCGTGTTCATGGGGGGGGCACAAGGGAGAGACTCCTCAAGGACACTCTCCATTGAATGCAGAGCCCAACACAGGGCTTGATCCTAGGACCCAGAGATCATGACCTGAGCTGAAATCAAGAGTTGGACACTTAGGGACGCCTGGGTGGCTCAGTTGGTTGAGCAGCTGCCTACGGCTCAGGTCGTGATCCCAGCGTCCTGGGATCGAGTCCCACATCGGGCTCCTTGCTCAGCAGGGAACCTGCTTCTCCCTCTGCCTCTGCCTGCCATTCTGTCTGCCTGTGCTCACTCTCTCCCTCTCTCTCTCTGATAAATAAATAAAATGTTTAAAAAAAAAAAAGAGTTGGACACTTAACTGACTGAGCTACCCAGGTGCCCTTAATATTTTATACTTTTTGGTAAAAGCTTCGAGATAAAATTCAGATACCATGCAGTTCACCAATTTAAAGTAACAATTCAGTTTCAATATAGTCACAGAGTTTCAGTATAGTCACAGAGTTGGGCCATGACCAACAGTCAGTTTTTAAAACATTTTCATTACCCCAGAAAGAAACTCGACAGCTTTTAGCTATCACCCACCCCAAACTCCCTACCTCCAACCAGTTAGGCAACTCCTAATCTACTTTCTCTTTCTATAGGTTTATCTATATTTTATAAAGGGAATCATATAATATGTGGTCCTTTGTGACTGGCTTTTTTCATCTAGTGTAGTATTTTCTAGGTTCTGTCTTGTTGTAGCGTCTCTCTCTCTTTCTTTTTTAAGGATTTTATTTGACAGAGCAAGAGCTAGCACAGGCAAGGGAAGTGGCAAGCAGAGGGAGAGGGAGAAGCAGGCTTCCCATGGAGCAGGGAGCCCTACTCAGGGCTCTATCCCTGGACCCTGGACTCATGACCTGAGCTGAAGGCAGACACTTAACCAACTGAGCCATCAAAGTACACTGTACTCGATTTCTTTTTATGGCTGAATAATATTCCATGATACAAATATACCACATTTTATTTACCCATTCACCAATTGATGGACATTTGAGTGGCTTCCATCCTCTATTACATACAAGTTTTTGAGTGGACATAGATTTTCATTTCTTTTAGGTACCTGCTTCAGCATAGAGCAGTTGGACACATGGTATCTACTTTTAACTTTTTGAAGACCTTCCAGACTGTTTGCAAAGCAACTGTACCATTTTAGAACTCACCTTCCATACCCCATATATGAAGACTCTGATTTTTTCAAACTCTAGCTGACATTTGTTATCATCTGATAACTTTTTGATTACAGCCGTCCTATAGAGGATGTGAATTGATGTCTCATTGTGGTTTTCATTTGCATTTCCCTGATGATTGTGATGTTGGGCATCTTTTCATGTGCTCATTGGCACTCGGTATTTTCTTTACAGAAATATCTGTTCAGATCCTTTGCTCAAAAAACCATTGGGTTGTCTTTTTATTATTAAGTTGTATATATTCTAGATATAAATCTCTTGTCAGTTATATGATTTGCAGATATTTTCTCCTGTTTCTTCCCATCCTTTTTACTTTCTTCATGTTATCAGAAGTTTTTAATTTTGATGAAGTCTAATTTTTCTGTTTTTTCTTACTTGTGCTTTCAGCGTCATACAAAAGAAACCATTGCCTATTCCAAGGTCATGAAGATTTACTTCTATGTTTTCTTCTCCAAGTTGTATAAATCTTTGATCTGCTTTGAATTAATGTTCATATATGGTGTGAGGTAGGGGTCTGTCTAACTTTGTTCTTTTGTATGTGGATATCCAGTTGCCCAGAACCATTTGTTAAAGAGATTATCCCTCTGACTGAATTATCAGGGCATGATTGTTGAAAATCAGTTGACCATAAATGTGAGGGTTGATTTCTGGCCTCTATTCCATTGCCCTGTGTGTCCATGCTTATGCCAGTACCACACAGTCTTGTTGACTATAGTTTTGTAATAAGGTTTGAGATTAGGAAGTGTTAAGTCCTCTAATTTTGTCCTTCCTTTTCAAGATTGCTTTGACTATTTCAGATCCCTTTCATTTCCATCGATCCACCTAATCCACCTCGTGAATTAGTTTATCAATATGCAAGGAAGCCAGCTAGAATTTTGACAGGGATTATGTTGAATCTGTAGATCATTCCAGAAGTATTGCCATTTTATCAATGTTAAGCCTTCCAATCCATTGACATGGGATGTCTCCATTTTCCTAATTCCCCTGCCTGTGTATTTTGCAAATTGGGAGCCCCTTTCTACCTTGGCTCACCTTCTGAGGCTGCTTCTTGGTTCTGAGGAGAATTGTCTAAAAACTGCTGCATGAAAGTTTGAAGTAATGGTATGAATGCAGCTGTAAAAAATCAGAAGACGACACTGCTGAAACTGAAACCGTGGAGTTTTATCAAAAGGCTTCTGGTCAGCTGCTGGTCAGAATTCTAAATGGGGTATAAAGAAATACAGTTTAAGAGTGTCACTGCATGGATGGGTTCCAAAGTGGCTCAGGCTGGTCACCCTGTACAGGCTGGACATCCCAGTCAAACCCTGGCCCGACAAAGCCTGACGATGACGGTCTGTGGAAAGTGAATTCTCTTGCTGCATTCTGCAACCAGCTGATTTTTAAAAAATTGTCTTTTGAACATTTTAACCTGAAGGAAAAATAAAACTATAGTACAGTCCATACTTCCCCATGGATTCACACCTGAATCTGAGATACATACACTCATCATGCATGTGCACCACAGACACACCCCTTTCCAAAGCCTGGTTTTGCTTTGTAACTTTTTATTTAGGAGCAACATTAGATTTGCAGAGGGTCACAAAGATAGTGTGGAATACTGTGGAATACTTTCTGCATGACCATAACACCATTATCAAAATGAGCTGGCACTGGCTCAGCACCTTCTTCAGATTTTTAGCACTTTTTCCTCTAATATTATCTCTGTACCTGATCATACCCAGGGTCCTCTGGTTATTATGCTTCCTTAATCTCCTCCCACCTGTGAATGTTATTGGTCTGTCCTTGTCTTTCGTGACCTTGGCAAATTGGTGAATGCTAGCCAGGCAGTTCACAGAATGACCCCTAGTTGGGGACCTGTCCAGGGTTCTCTCCTGATTAATCTTGGTTGGGGGCTTGGAAGGAATACCACAGGGTAACTTCTCGTCACAGCATATCACTGTGACCTGGTACTGAGTCTGTTATCCCTGTCACCTGAGGAAGGTGGCACAGCCAGTTCCCTTCCCCATGAAGTTACAGTTTCCCCCCACTCCTAGACTGTTGAGTAACTGGGAGTCACCCCAATCCAGCCTACCCTCAGGGAAAGGGCTTGGACACAACCTACTGGAGGGACAGATATCAGAATTTTGGACATTTGTTGAAACCACCATTGTAATTAATATTTTGGGGGTGATGTTGGAGGCTGACAGATACCCCATTAGTCTGTAAAGCTGTGTCTGCTGGTTTCAGTGTTCATGGTGACTCTTATCTGTGACAGTTATACTGTGCTGTATTTGTGGTGATTTTCTGTCCCGCTCATTCCACCTGTGTGCATTCATTGGAATTCTTCTGTAAGCAATATTTCTCCCTTCTTCCCCATTTATTTTCCCAGGCTTTCCTTTCAATGGCAGGAAGCAGCATGGAGTCCTGTGTAAAAGCAAGACTCTGAGGGCCAGAGTGTGGCTCATTCACTGCCGCCCCATGGCCCACTGTATGGATGGTTGTGAGGAATAATTCATACCTTGCATGGGAAGGGCTCAGAACCCTGCTTAGCTCCCAGCGAGGGGTTGGTCCTTATCCTTGTTTACACAGACTTGCATATCCTAGTCCCCCAGAGTCAGGCAGCAGGCACTATCCAGACGTGTGCCCAGTGGAAAGGGATGTGTCCATCCATCCATCCTGTTGTGTTGACTGGGTGTACTTATCGTGGGTGTCAGAAGTTGTTAATACTTGGAAGTACTCCCCTGTCACAGGGTTGTTTTCTCCTATGTTAGAGAGGTGAGGAGGTCATTTACTCATGGGCACGTGGTGGGGAAGAGGCCAAGGTAAGTTCAGACCTGGCTTTGTCCATTCTGGGAGCCTTGTTCCCCAGCGCTGCCCTGCCCTCCCTCCGGCCATCTGGGGGAGGCCAGCTTACATCCAGTAGGGCAGTGAGCAGAGGCTCTGTAGTCAAAGGGTCCTGAGTGCTGCCCTTGGAAAGCTGAGGTTGGCCAAGGCTTTGCACAGGGAGTGACCCCATCTAGGGGCTGTGTGGGTAGCCCAAATGAAAGACCGAAGTAGGTACTCTTATGAATTTGCTCATCACCCTAATCTTCATCATGTGTGGGGTTGGAATGCAAAATCTGAGATGCTTTCTTTTGCCTCCCCAGCGCATCTATTACCTTTCCCTGGAATTCTACATGGGCCGCACACTGCAGAACACAATGGTGAACCTGGGCCTTCAGAATGCTTGTGATGAAGCCATTTATCAGGTACGGGACCCTAGGGCCCAGCTGCTGGGTAGCCTCTCATGGCACACTAAGTCTTAATCCAGGCCTCACAGAGGTGAGCAATGACATTGACATTTTCTCCATCTGGGGCTAGGAGTGACTTACGTCATAGTCTATCCTACATGGGACAGAATGGGTCAGTGGGTGGCACTCCTCAAGGGGCAAACATAAGGATTGTAGGGGAAGCTAATGCATGAGCCTGTGAGCACAAGGATGCATAGTGATGCTAAGGTTTCAAGGCTTCTTTTTTTTTTTTTTAAAGATTTTATTTATTTATTTGACAGAGAGAAATCACAAGTAGGTAGAGAGGCAGGCAGAGAGAGAGAGGAGGAAGCAGGCTCCCTGCCGAGCAGAGAGCCCGATGCGGGACTCGATCCCAGGACCCTGAGATCATGACCTGAGCCAAAGGCAGCGGCTTAACCACTGAGCCACCCAGGCGCCCCGATTTCAAGGCTTCTAAAAGCCATTGCACTCCTCATTGCTACCCCAGGGGCAGATTTACCGCAGGGCAGAAGTGGGTGGTTCTGTCCCATTTTTTGTCACTTTACTGAACTAGTAACCCACCTTTGGTCCCCTCTCCCACCCCAGGCAACCTGTTGTGTTCATCTTGCCCTCTAGGTATAAAATTGCCCTTTCTCCCCAGTCAGAATAAAAACTGCCTTTGCTTAAGCGTTCGTCATTAACAATTGTACATTTGTGATTCCACCCACAATTCATCTGTGGCTTTAGAGCAGATCTGAAATCCAGAACATCTGTTTTCTGTCTCCATACATACCCCCCTTCTCTGGATACCACCTTCCTCCTGCACTGGACACTCAATACATAGTTCTTAGGGTATGAACGTGAAGCACTCCCTCCCTCCTGCGTGAATGTATCAGGGTCCTCACCAGAGCCTTCCCTCCCCTAGCTCCCTTGCTTTTGTTCAGTTTTGGTGTGGGAGGTGCTCTGGAGGCGCCACTGGTAGCAACGTGGTAGGGACCTCACATGGGTCTCAGCAGCCTCACATTTCTGGGGCTCCCGTCTCCCTTTCCACAACTTAGTGGAGAGGAGTCACTGGGGCAGGTAGTTTCAGTTGGCAAAGTAAAAATTTGGAAAAAAAAAAAAAAGTGACTCCCCCAAATGGGAATCAGTCCTCAAAATTCTATAAAAAGAGATTGAAAGGGAAGACAGTGGTGGAGTAGGAGGACCTCAGGCTCACCTTGTTCCATGAACACCTAAATATCCCAGAAATCAATCTGGAGACTGACAGAACAAGCTCTATGACTAAAGAGAGAAAAGAAGCTACATCAGAGAAGTTTGGAAGTATGGAGACATGAACGGTTTGGGAGAGAAACCGATCACGCCACGGTGATTGGGAGGGAGCCATGATTGCAGAGAATGGCAAGAGTCAGACTAGCACAGAGGGGAGCATGCAGGGAAGACGAATCCCCACAGCAACTGATATGGAAAGTGAGAGGGGTTGAGGCTGAATTTCATGACTTGCAACCAGTGGGGCTTACTTAAAGCCTGGGGTTTTAAAGATCAGTGGGCTTGGCTGGGATAGTGGGCGTTGCACTGCTATTAGAGAAAAGGCAGGCAAACAACCCACAGACACACAGCATGGAAACAGCTACCTGAAGAGCACCTGGGACACACAGTGGGGAGGTTATTTGCTTATCTCAGAGCATATTACAGAGAGGCAGCATTCACAGAGACCCCTCTGAGAACAAAGGAACTAGCAGTCACCATTTCTCTCCCATACCCCTCAGCATATGCACAGGGCCAACTGGGGGAACTGGCACAGTGCCAAAACTCACTAGGTCACTTGCTTATACCAGGTCTCACCCTCCCCCAACCCCCTGGTAGAATTGCTCCTCCCAGTCACACTTGTCTCGGTCCCAGAGTGGTGATCCCTTCCACCAGAAGACTGGACCAAACCCCTGCTCACACTGTGTCTCCTGTTGTGGGAGTTTTGGGGGGCTTCAGTTTCTGCAGTGGTGGAGACAGGTATCATTTCACAAGCAGACCAGAGCACACCTAAGTCAAAACTTGCACGTTTGGGCCAGGGACTAAACACTGCTCACAACAAAGAGAGTGACTGCAGATGACTGGCTTGAAGGACAAAGTGGCCAGGACACAACAGAATAGTGCACAGAGCACACATTGGAGACACTCCCTGAAATGCCAGGTCCTAGGGAACATGGGACACTGCACTACAGAACACTATAGAACCTCATCTTCCTAAGCCATTACCTCAAGAATAGGAGATATAGCTGACTTTCCTAACACAGAGAAATGGGTATAGAAACTTAGACAAAATGAGAAGACAGAAATTTGTTCTAAATGACAGGACAAGATAAGGCCACAGTCAGATGTCTAAGCAAGACCCATAAAAATAACATGCCTGATAGAGAATTTTACTTGTTTGTTGGTTTATTTATTTATTTATTCCTGATAGAGAATGTAAAGTCATGATCATAAAGATACTTGCTGGACTTGAGAAGAGAGTAGAAGGCCTCAGACATTTAACACTGAGATAAATAATATAATAGGCATAACAGGTTCAATACACAAAATGAGAAGCATGTTTGATGGAATGACCAGCAGGCTGGAAGAAGCAGAGGAACGAAGTAATGACTTAAAACACAGAATATAACTTTTTTTTTTTTTTTTTTTTTTTAAGATTTTATTTATTTATTTGAGAGAGAGACAGTGAGAAAGAACATGAGCGAGGAGAAGGTCAGAGAGAGAAGCAGACTCCCCGTGGAGCCGGGAGCCCGATGCGGGACTCGATCCCAGGACTCCGGGATCATGACCTGAGCCGAAGGCAGTCGTCCAACCAAGTGAGCCACCCAGGCGCCCCTAAAACACAGAATATAGAAAGTAATCAAGTTTAAGAAAAGAGAGAGAAAAGGATTATGTAAAACAAGAATAGATTTAGGGTAATGAATGACTCCGTCAAGCATAATAAATTATATGGATCCCAGAAGAGAGGGAAAAGGGGTTAGAAAATTTAATTGAGGAAATAATAGCTGAAAACTTCCCTAATCTGGGGAAAGAAACAGATAGCCAGATCTAAGAGGCACAGAGAATTCTCCCAACAGAATTAACGAAAGTAGATCCCCACCAAGACATATAGTATTTAAAATGGTAAAATATAGTGATAAAGAAAAAAATTTAAAACAGTAAGACAAAAGAAGACAGGACAGAAGGAAAACCCCCTAAGGCCTTTAGCAGACTTTTCAGTAGAAACTTTTCAGACAAGAAGGGAATGGCATGATATATTCAAAGGGCTAAATGGGAAAAATCTTCAGCCAAGAGTACTCTATGCAGCAGAGCTGTCACTCAGAATAGAAGAGATTAAGAGTTTCTCAAACAAAAAAAAATACAGGATTTCATGACCACTAAACCAGCCCTGCAACAAATATTAAGGGGACATTTGAATAGAAGGGAAAGACCAAAAATGACACCATGAAAGTAGGAAACACAAAGCAGTAAAATGAAAATTTCAGTAAAAAATCAGTCAAGGAACTGACAAAAGGATGTGAAATATAACACCATATACCTAAAACATAGGGAGGAGAGAAGTAAAGAATTGGTCCAAACAGTCATCAACTTAATATAGACATATATGCAGAAAATGTTATATAAAAACCTGATAGGGGGAGCCCAGGTGGCTCAGTCAGTTAAGCATCTGCATCTGGTTCAGGTCCCGATCCTGGGGTCCTGAGATCAAGTCCTGCATTGGGCTCCCTGCTCAGCAAGGAGTCTGCTTCTCCCTCTCCAGCTCCCCCTGCTTATGAACACTTTCTCTTTGTCAAATAAACAAAACAAAACAAAACAAAACAAAAACACTAATAGTAACCACAAATCAAAAACCACTAACAAATACTCAAAGAATAGAGAGAAATCCAAATATATCACTAAGAAAAACAGCAAATCATGAAAGAAAGAAAAGAAAGAAAAACTTCAGAAACAACCACAAAATAAGTAATAAAATAGCAATAAATATATATCTATCAATAATCTCTTTGAATGTAAATGGACTAAATGTTCCAATCAGAAGACATAGGGCAAGGGTACCTGGCTGGCTCAGTGAGAAGAACATTACCTCTTCACCTCGGGGTTGTGAGTTTGAGCCCCATGTGGGGTGTAGACGTTACTTAAATAAACTTTTAAAAAAAGACATGGGGTATCAGAATGAATAAAAGAAGCAAGACCCATCTATATGCTGTCTACAAGAGACTCATTTTAAACCTAAAGACACCTGAAGATTGAAAGCAAAGGGATGGAGAAATATTTATTAAGCAAATGGATATCAAAAGAAAGCTGGAAATGCAGTACTTCTATCAGAAAAAGTAGATTTCAAAACAAAGAGTGTAACAAGAGACAGAGAAAGACAAAATAAAATAATAAAGGGGACAATCTAACAAGAAGATAAAACCATTGTAAATATTTATGTACCCAACACAGGAGCACCCAAATATATAAACAGTTATAGTAATAATGTAATAATAGTAGGGACCATAATAGTAAGGGACCATAACACCCCTCTTACTGATGGATAGATCATCCAAACAAAAATTCAATGAGGAAACCATGGCTTTAAAAAAAAAAAAAAAGATTTTATTTATTTATTTGTGAGAGAGAGCAGAGCAAGAAATAGAGCACGAGGCGGGAGGGGGGCAGAGGAAGAGGGAGAAGTAGACTCCCTGCTGAGCAGGGAACCCAATGTGAGGCTCAATCCCAGGTCCCTGAGATCACAACCTAAGCTGAAGGCAGATACTTAACTTACTGAGCCACCCAGGCACTCAAAACTGTGGCTTTGAATGACACATTGGACCAGGTAGATTTAACAGATGTATAGAATATTCCATCCTAAAAACAGCAGAATACATGTTCTTTTCAGGTGCACATGGAACACTTTCCAGAATAGATCACATATTAATTAGGCCACAAAGCAAGTCTCAACAAATTCAGAGACATTGAAGTCACACCATGCATCTTTTCTGACCACGACACTACTTCAAGAAGCAAGAAGAATCTCAAACAGCCTAACCTTGCACATAAAGCAGCGAGAAAACAAATAAAACCCCAAAGCAGCAGAAGGAAGGAAATAATAAAGATGAGTGCAGAAATAAATGATATAGAAACCATAAAGTTTTTAAAAGTAAAGCAGATAAATGAAACTAGCTCATTCTTTAAAAACTTTAACAAAATTGATAAGCCTCTAGCCAGACTCATCAAGAAACAAAGAGAAAGGACTCAAATAAAATTATAAATGAAAGAGGAGAAGTAACAGCTGACACCACAGAAATACAAATAACTATAAGAGAATATTATGAAAAACTATGCCAACAAATTGGACAGCCCAGAAGAAATGGATAAATTCCTGGAAACATATAACCCACCAAAAGCGAAGCAGGAAGAAATAGAAAACTTGGTTTCTTTAGAAATCAAATCAGTAATCAGTAATCAGGGGTGCCAGGGTGGCTCAGTTGTTAAGCATCTGCCTGCCTTTGCCTCATGTCATGATCCCAGGGTCCTGGGATTGAGATCCGCTTTGGGCTCCCTGCTTCCTGGGAAGTCAGCTTCTCCCTCTCCCTCCCCCCGCTTGTATTACCTCTCTTGCTGTGTCTCTGTCCAACAAAATTAATTAATTAATTCCTTTAAAAAAAGGAAATCAAATCAGTAATCAAAAAACTTCCAACAAGCCTAAGTCCAGGACCAGACAGCTTCTTCACAAGTGAATTCTACCCGACATTTAAAGAAGGCGAAATACCCATTCTTCTCAAATTATTTCAAAAAATAGAAAAGGGAGGAAAACTTAAAAATTTATTCTGTGAGGCCAACATTACCTTGATTCCAAAACCAGATATGTATGTTTTTTTCTTAAAAGTGATACTTCACTCACTTTAAGCTTTTTTATTAATCTTATATTTGAAAGGTTTTCCTGATGATCAAATCTTTAGTGTCTCTAGGCACACAATTGCTAGACCCTTATAGTTGTAAGATGGGGTGCCAGATTTTTTGAGTGGGAACCAAATGATGATGCAGGGCTTAAGTGGACCCCCTCCCCCAGGCTCCTGAATTTATAATGTAGTGTGAAAAGTGAAACATGCCATTACTTTATTGTACAGAGCTAGAAAGTAGTTCTGGGGAGCAGGTTACATTAAAAACTGGAACTTGAATAGAAGTACCTCCCTCCTGACTGAGCCATCAAGGGTGCATTTAAATCTTTTCTTTAATCATAGAAAATTTTAATTATGTACAGAAATGGAGTGACTGCTATGATGAACTTTTTCCATACACCCATCACCGGCCTCCACCTATCTTTAAACCTCACTCATGACCTCTCTTGTTTCCCCTCATACCCCTAACTACTCCCAGATTATTTAAGCTAATATCAAACAGCATATTTCACTTATTGCTGTTTCAACAAGTATCTCAAAAGATAGGGTCATACCATTATGACCCCCAAGATATTGACAATAATTTTCAGGCAATTGACAAACTTGTTGATTGCCTTATAATTTTTTAACAATGTATTCAGAAAATTATTTGCATTTGGTTGATATGTCTCTTAGGTCTCTCTTAATCTGTAAACTTCTTCACTTTTTTAGTGTTCTGCCTTGCAATTTATTTGCTGAAACTGAGTTTGTCCTGTAGAGGGTCGTATAGTCTCTATTTGAGTGATGGTGCCCCAGCTGGTATTTATTTTATTTATTGATTTGAGAGAGAAAGAGTGAGAGAGAGATCACAAGCAGTGGGGAGGGATAGAGAGAGAAGCAGACTTCCCACTGAGCAGGGATCCTGACATGGGACTCAATCCCAGGACCCTGGTATCATGACCTGAGCTGAAAGCACACCACTGACTGAGACACCAGACACCCCCAGTTAGTGTTTAACCTCCCACCTGTCCCAGGGATTTTGCTCTCACCAATTCTACTCAACATCATACTGATGATTTTAGCTGGGGTATTTAGGCAAGAAAATGAAATAACAAGCATCCAGATTGGAAAGTAAGAAGGAAACCTATCTCTATGTGCAGCTGACATGATCTAGAAAATCTTTTGGAAACCAATAAAAATATATTAGTACAAATGAGTGAGTACAACAACATTGCAGGATATAAGATCAGTATACAGAAATCAACTGCATTTTTATATATTGCACTGAACTGTCCAAAAATGAAATTAAGAAAGCAATGCTACTTAAAATAGCATCAAAAAGAATGCAATTCTTAGGAATTAATTTCCAAAAGAGATATAGACTTCCATTCTGAAAATTGTAAAACATTGTTGAAAGAAATTAAAGGAGACCTAAAAATGAAATGACATTACAGGTCCATCCATGTCTTAGAAGACTTAATCTTAAGATGGCCATATTCCCCAAATCCATCTACAGACTTATTGCAATTCTCACTAAAATTCCAGTTGTCTTCTTTGCAGAGATTGGCAAACTGATCCTAAAATCCAGATGAAATGCAACAGACCAGAAATAATTAAAACATACTTGAAAAAGAAGAACAAAGTTGAAGGACTCATACTTCCCAATTTCAGAATTCACTGTGAAGCTTTAGTCGTCAAGACGGTGTGGTACTGGGTACTGGCATAAGAATAAACATATAGAACAATAGAATAGAATTGAGAGTCCAGAAATAAACCTTCACATTTATAGTCCAATGATTTTTCCTCAAGTGTTTCAAAACTATGGTAAAATAGACACAACAGAAATTGTATTCATATTGTACCATACTCACCACTGTCCATCTCTAGAACCCTTTCTGTCTTGCAAAGCTGAGCCTCTATATTCATTAAACACTAACTCCCAATTCTCCTTTCCCTTAAGCCCCTGACAGTTACCATTCTACTTTCTGTCTCTATGAATTTGATATTCTAGGTACCTCATGTAAGTGAACTCATGCAATGTTTGTCTTTTTGTGGCTGACTGGCTTAATACTAGTACCTTCAAGGTTCATCCATGTTGTAGCATATGTCAAAATCTCCTTCCTTTTTAAGGTTCTGTGAATAATATTCCACTGTATGTATATACCATACTGTGTTTATCCATTCCTTTGTCTATAGGTGCTTTGATTGCTTCTGCCTTTTAGCTCTTGTGAATAATACTTTCATGAATGTGAGTGTATAAATATCTCTTCAAGACCCTGTTTTCAGGGGCATCTGGGTGGCTCAGGTAATGATTCTGGAATCCCAGGATTGAGCCCAACATCTGGCTCCCTGCTCTGTAGGGAATCTGCTTCTCCTTCTGCTCTTCACCCTACTCGTGCTCTCTTACCCCACTTCTCTCTGGATCTCGTTCTCATTCTCTGAAATAAATAAAATCTTAAAAAAAGAAAAAAAACAAAAAAACCTGCTTTCAGTTCTTTTTGGTCTATACCAAGAAGTGGAATTGTTCGATCATATGGTAATTCTATATTTAACTTCTTGAGGAAACATCATATTGTTTTCCACAGTGGTGACACCATTTTAATTTCTCACCAGTAGTGCACAAGAATTCCAATTTCTCTACATCCTCATCAACACTTGTTCTTTTTCTTTCTTTTTTAAAGTAGCCATTCTGTTGTAGGGGGGATAGTATCTCATTGTGGTTTTAATTAACATTATTACTGATGAGTGCTGTTAAGCATCTTTTCATGTGCTTATTGGCCATCTAAATATCTTTGGAGAAATGTCTGTTCAAGTCCTTTGCCCATTTCTCAATCGAACTCTTTGTTTTTTGTTGCTGTTGTTGAGTTTTAGGAGTTCTCCATTCCGGATATTAATCCCTTACCAGACATATGATTTGCTAATACTTTTCCCTGGGTTACCTTGTCACTTTGTTGATAGTGTCCTTTGATGTGGAAAAGTTTTCAATTTTCTTGAAGCCCAGTTTTTTTTCTTTTGTCACTTGTGCTTTTGGTGGCCTGTGTAGTCAATTGCTTTTCTTCTTTTTGAAGAAATTTCCCAAAACAGCTCAGCAGAGAAAAAAATAGTGTTTTTGATAAATGATGCTAGAACAGTTGGATGTCCACAGGCAAATAAATGAAGTTGGATCCCTACCTCACACTACATATAAAAATTAAGTCAAAATGGATGAAAGATCTACATAAAAGAGTTAAAACCATAAAACTCTTAGAAGAATATATATGAGTAATTCTTCATTATTTGGTAATAGATTCTTAGAAATGACATAAAAGCATAAGCAATAAAAGGAAAAATAGTTAAACTGGACAAGAGTAAAAACTTTTGGGCATCCAAGTATATTATGAAAAGGTGAAAAGACAAAATAGGAGAAAATATTTGTAAATCATAAATCTAATCAGTGTCTGGTGTCCAGAATGTACAGACAGCCTAATTTAAACATGGGCAAAGCACTGGAATCAGCATTTTCCCAAAGAAGGTATGAAAATGGTCAAAAAGCATGTGAAAAGGTACTCCACCTCATTAGTCATCTGGGAATGCAAATCAAAACCATGAGCTACCGCTTCACATCCACTTGAGTGGCTATAATTGTAAAGACAGAGAACAAGTGTTGGCTAGGATGTGGAGAAATTGGAACCCTCATACACTTCTGGGAGAAGTAAAGTGGTGGACCCTCTTTGAAAAGTAGTTTGGCAGTTACTCAAAAAGTTAAGCATAGAATTGTTTAAACCAGCAATTTCAGTCCAAGGTTTATTTCCAGGAAAAATGAAAACATATGTCCACACATAAAATTGTACATGAATGTTCATAGCAGCATTATTCTTGATAGCCCCAAAGTGGAACAAGCCTAAATAACCGTCAGCTGATAAATGGATAAGCAAAATGTAGACTAGTCCTACAACAGAAAGCTATGCAGTGATAAACAGTACTGTTACGTGCTCCAACATGGATCAACCCTGAAAACATTATTCTAATTGAAAGACGCCAGATACAAAAGGCCAAATGTTTGTATGCATTTCCATTTATATGAAATGATGAGAATAGGCAGATCTGTAGTGACAGAAAGTAAGAAAAGTGATTGCCAAGATCTGAGGGAATAGGGAAAGTGGGAGTGATTATCAGAAAGTATGGGGTTTGTTTTGCGGGGCAAGGAAGTACTGGAATCAGTGGTGGTTGCACAACTTCGTGAGTATGTTAAAACCATTGAATTGTTTGCTTTAAAGGGTGGATTTTTTATGGGATGTGAATAATATCTCAATAAATAAATAAACAGGTTAACATGCTCTATCGTGCTTTTTCTGTCTTTGGTTCAGAGCCCACTTTTGCGAGATTTTAGACTTGCTGTCACTTAGCTCTTTTTTTGTGCTTCTTTTGAATAGTCTCAAACTCATGGCAGAATTTGCCTTACTAGGCTGAGGTGTACCTACAACATTCAAGGTAAAAACAGAAGAGAACAAAACATCTTGCCTCCCACATTGGCTCTTAGCTCACCTTTATGTAGTGTAGTGGTCTTTGACTTTAGCAAATGTTTCATGAGTAAGAGGTTCCATAGTCAGATAAATTTGGAAAATGTAGTTAAACGTGTTTCTTACATTGGAGCTGGTGTGTACTACTAGGTAAATCCTGCCTCCCCCACATATCCAAAATATTTTTGGTGGAACATGTTCCTTGAAATTGCTATGGGAATTCAGTCAATATTTTGAAATCTTTCTCTGAATCAGATTACTGTTTGTGTTAGTACCATTCAATTTATTAATAGACACTAAACCATCTCTATGACTTTGTTTTTATTTTTCCACAAGTTTGCTTTGTAATTTATCGGATTCTTGAAGTGTGGTCTGGAGACCTCTGGGAACTCTAAGACTTTTTCAAGTGGTCCACTAGGTCAGAACTGTTTATTTTTATTCTATCATGACTATGTGGTGAAGCTTTCCAGAGGCTGTATGATGTGTAATATCTCAATAGATTGAATGCTAAAGCAAAAAATTTATTAAAGAGATTTGTAAAAATGTAAAACACTGCTACTCTTCTTAGTATTTGTTTTAAAATACTGTCATTACAAAAAAAAAAAAACCCTGTCATGACATTGTGTTATGTTAATATTAATGGGATTATTAGTTTAAATTACTTTTTTTTTTTTTAAAGATTTTATTTATTTATTTGACAGAGAGAAATCACAAGTAGGCAGAGAAGCAGGCAGAGAGAGAGAGAAGGAAGCAGGCTCCCTGCTGAGCAGAGAGCCCGATGCGGGACTCGATCCCAGGACCCTGAGATCATGACCTGAGCCGAAGGCAGAGGCTTAACCACCGAGCCACCCAGGCGCCCTGGGATTATTAGTTTAAAATGAATTCATATATACTTAAAAAACATTAATCTGTTTTAAGTTTCTAACTTGATAAATACTATAGATATAATTCCATTAAAGAATAGCTCTTGAAGTCCTCCAGAAGCCAAAAAGTTTAAAACACACTCATCAAGATAATTAATGTGAGCAATTTGTGAAGTTTAACACACTAAAGCCAGTTTGAGATTGATGGAACAGTTATCCATCCAAACCATTGTGGGATGATTTCAAGTCAGGTGAAGAAGTTGGGGGGACTTTGTTACTTTCGTTCCAATTTTCAACATTCCATATACCTACTTCACAAGATTGCTTGAATGCAGTTGGGATACCCCGGGAAAGGTGCTTTAGTTTAAAAAGCTGTCGCATAGGAGTTCCAGAGAAGATGGCAGAGCAGAAGGACCATAAGCTCACCTCATCCACAGGAACAGTTAGGTGACTCCCACATCAGTGTAAATAACCCAGAAACTGACCTGAAGCCTGGCAGAACAGATACTCTACAGCTAAATGTAGTGAAGAGGACACTTTGGGGAGGCAGATAATAAATACAGCTAGTTAAATAATTAGTAAATAAATAAGTCACATAAATATTATGAGACTATACAAAACTAGAGAATTACTGAAGCTACTGGTTTCATTTTTAGGATACATGTTATAATCTGTTCACTGTACATAGGTTAATAGTATTTGTTATTATAAATAATAAATATTTATCTTTGGCTATTAAACCATGCTCCCTTTTGATTATTAATTCTTATGTAGTTTGGCAGCTTTTAAAATGCCTGGAAACTTTAATTTTCATGCTTTGATTAAGTGTCTGATTTTAATATTAGATTTTCAAGTCTCAAAGAAAGCAGACTCTGAGCTTTGACTGATACAAACTGACAAGATTTACTATCTTTTCACCTGTTGCTTGAGGAAGATATTAAGTGATATTGAAATGTTGGCTGTTTTTTTCATAGCTGGGGTTGGACTTGGAAGAACTGGAGGAAATAGAAGAGGATGCTGGCCTCGGGAATGGTGGCCTGGGAAGGCTGGCAGGTAATCCCGCCCTCTGGCTAGGCATGGCCTCTCCTGATACGGTGCCCTGGTCGCTGGTATCATGGTGAGGCTGAGGTCAGCTGTGCTTCCAGCAGCAGTTTGTTGGGGTAAATTGGCCTCTCTGAGTGGATGGGAGAATGTGTCATCCAAGTAGAATAAAATGCAAAACATGTTTTCCTTCAGACAAGGATACTTCCTGATGATCATGAAGACAGGCCTTGCCAGTGTTGGGTAGCTGGCCATGGGGGGTGGTTTCCAAGGTACTGATCACATCCCACAGCTGGTAATTAGGAGAAAGATGGACAGACACACACACGCATGCACATAGGCACACACATATACACATGCACAGGAGTGAACATGTACATATATGCATGCACATGTCTGTACACACACAAACACAGGTACAGGCACATACATATGTGCATACACATGCGCAATTGATGAATGAGGTCCTGCTGGGAAGCTGTTCCTGCTTTACTGTAGTAAACAGATTGCCCCAGAATAGCGAAGTCATTCCTTTTGGGATATTGCTCCTTTGGGTCATTATGTTGGAGAGCATATCCAGTTTTGTTTTGTTTTTCCTGTTTGAGTTATTTTTGCTAGCCTTTTAGGGCAAAGGGAACAGAGTAAAGGACTTAGAAGTGGAATGCTGCCTAGTGGTCTCAGTTGGAAGAATATGTGGCTCTTGATCTCAGGGTCGTGAGTTCAAGCCCCACATTAGGTATAGAGATTACTAAACAAACAAATAAGTAAATAGACTTAAAAAAAAAACAAAAACGAAAACAAGAACTTAGAGGTGGAAATCACTGTCACAGTGAAATTTGATTTTGCTGTGTGCTTCAAGGCTCTTGGGCACAGTGTTTCTGGAAGAGAAATAGCCCAGGTTTTATGTTTATGTCCCCTTGTGTGGGGGCCACGGGAGGGTGGGCTCAGACCCCTGCCATGTTGTATTACTGCTCTTTCTGAGAGTTGTCATTTTGTAAAGGGATCAAACCCCCTCAGATTTATCTGAGTATATGTATTATGTATGTGTTTATGTTTTCAAATCTTAAGTTAAATTCTTCAAAAATTATAAAAGCAGCAGATGTTTCTCTCAAACGAAATAACACCTGTATCTGTGTAATGGAACAGCTGGCAGGGCCTGCCCCACCTTCACCTCTTTGTGGGAAAGGTCTCTAGGTCCCTGCATCTGCTCCAAATGCAGGGCTTTTTTGTAGCTTATGATGTGATCATTCCAGACAGGAAGCTGAACCTTACTTCCCCCACAGATGGAATCAGGATGCCCCCTCCTGAGGGAGCCCCACTGTGCCGCAAGCTTGGGACATCAGTCCCCTGCAGCCCCCTGCACCCTCAACAGCTCTCTCCCAGTCAGTAAAACAGCACCCGTTTCACCAAGCTCAAGGAAGGCTCCAGAACACTTGGTTTCCTTCACAGCTCAGGACAGCTTCCTAACTTCTCCTCCGACCCCAAGGCTGGTGACTGTCAGCCAGGACAGTCCCATCCATGGCCTTCCACCATCTGTGCCCTTCAGGGGTTCAGGCCTTCCACAGTCTGGATCCTATTTAGACTTCCTAGTCAGTTTCCTGCCCCTTGTAACTTGATATGTCCTGTGTTCTTTCTGCGAGAATGATTTCTTCAAAACAGGAGCCTAGGTCTTATATTTGTGGATGCTGTTGTTGCTTCCCCTTAGTACAAGGTCTGATAACAGGGGTCTGGGAGTATTTGTTCAGTTCAGCAAGTATTTTATTTGCTTGTTTCTTATGGACTGTTTTTTTTTTTTTTCTTTTTAATCTGGAAGTTTAATAAGACTGCTTTCTGGATCTTTATTTAAAACATTGTTTTTGTCGGGATGCCTGGTGTCTTGGGAAGTAAGGTTCAGCTTCCTGTCTGGAATGATCACATCATAAGTGTCTGGCTCTTGATTTTGGCTCAGGTCATGATCTCAGGGTCATAGGATCAAGCCCTGCATCAGGCTCCATGCTCAGCATATAGTCTGCTTAATACTGTCATTCCCTTTTCCTTCCCCATCCCCGGCTCTCTCTCACTTTATCAAATAAATAAATGAGTCTTCTAAACATTGGTGTTTTTTTTTTTTTTTTTTTCCCCCAAGACATTTTGATTGGAACAAAGACTCCTTATGTCACCTAGCTGCTCCAGCCACCTTCCTGGAGGTCTTGGGGAATTTTGGTTCTTAGGTGTTTGACGTGTTTGAGTCCTTATATGTCCATCCATTCCCAGCCCCCATCCCTGTGCTTTCTTCACTAGTGCGTAGAGCTATTTTGTGGTGTTACTGTCCAAACTACTTGGAGTTTAAGTAGAACATGTAGGGGTGTTGCACCCTCCAGCCTGCCTGAGGCTCTCCAAGACAAAGCTAGCAGTGAGGGACTGTGCACTCAGAGGCATGCCAAGTTAGATGGGCTCTCTGTGGGGTGCCTTACTTCTGTCCTTGCCGCCTCCCCTCACCCTCATGCTGAACACCCTCCGGCCTGGTCCCCTGGCTCTCAGGGAGGGGAGGGGGCTGTTTTCATTTCATGAAATCTAAGATGATAGGTCAGCCTTTAATTGCCATCTGGCACCCAGAGGCTAGCGTCCCAGGACCTACTTAACATGGTTGTCTAGGCTTTGCTTCCAGTGGGCCTTGAAGCTGCTGATTGTCTTTGATCCCAAGAAGTGCTTTGTGTTTGGAATTTTCAGCCTGCTTCCTTGACTCCATGGCCACGTTGGGCCTAGCAGCATATGGCTATGGAATCCGCTATGAGTTTGGGATTTTCAACCAGAAGATTGTCAACGGCTGGCAGGTGAGTGAGACTCCCATTTCTTCACTTGTTTCCAGCTCTCATGTACACAAGAAAACAGGCACTTTCAGTCCAGCCTTTTATATGTTGAACTCCTTTCTGGAGAGATTGTCTGCTAGTCCTGGCCAAAGCAGAGGTGGGACAGATCTATCCTGTGAGCTCCATTCTTCCCTTAGAGTTCTCTGTGGGCTGCCAGAGGTTGATCTGTGTGAGCTTATCGCACACAACTTCTTTGTGAGCCTGCGAGGCCTGTTGGGGTGGGACCCGGCACCCAGCTGGTCCTGTAGGAGCACCAGGGGTTGAGGACGTCACATGCTGTGTGCTGGTTCCCTGTTGTACCTCAGTGTGGAGCAAAGGTGACCCTCTCTGGTTCACCCTCAGTGGGACAATTGACTCAGAGTAGTTTGAGAAATAGCAGTTATTGTAGGTTTTGTTCCCACCTTCTGCCTTCATTCCCTGACCCCAGAGACAGGACAATGTCCTGGGGGTTAGAGGCCAGACTGCAAAGCAAAGTGGCTCTGGGGAAGAGTGAGCTTGGATTTTGAAGCATCAAACCACAAGCAAAGGGAGGTGGCCAAGACCACATTGGTGGAAAGAATGCAGTGTCTGAGTGCAGGCTCATTGCCCTCCAGTGGACAAGGAGACCATTTCCCTCATTCAGGACTTAAAATAGAAGGCATATTCCACTTGACTGGAGAATAGTTTCTGTAGTATAATTTGAGGCCTAACAGTGACACATAAAGCAAGGCTGGGGTTGGGATTAAAAGGTTTGTAACAGGAGAGTAGTACAGAACATGAACAGACTGGGGTGTTGGAAAGCTCTTGTGTCTTGATGGGGCTTGGGTCAAGGGCACAAGCAATTGCCAGAGCTCAAGAGTATCCTTCAGCTTTGTACATTGCACTGTATACAAATAAACCTAAAACATAAACACAGGATGCACTCTCCTTTACGGTGTGCATGCTCAACTGTTCGTGGAGAAGTGTACAGATGACTTTGAAATGCATCAAGAATTGGATGGGTTGATGGATGGATATGTGATAAATCTGTTACCCGAAGGTAACATGGGCACACCTGATACAGCAATGTGTTAACAGTTATGGATCCTAAGTTGAAGGTGCGTGAGTGTTTACTGCCAATTTTTCTAATACTTCTGTATGTTTGAACACACTCATAATAAAAAGTTGACAGGGAAAAGTATGGCTAACAGTAAAAGAAAACTTAAAACAGATTTGTATCTATTGCTTAATTTGTAAACATACTTTCTCCAACCTTAGAACTGCACTTGTCCTCCTGGACAAGTCTGGGTGATTTCATGCAGAGTTCCTTATGCATGTGTGTCTATCAGAGGCACACCAGCCCTCGTACACCTGTGTGCTTTGACCCATTCAGGCTCCTTACAGTCTGTGCAATGTGCATTCATAAGACAGAAACTTAGAGGCCCCTCATTGCCACCCTAGTGTGATGGTTATAGCAGGAAGATTTTTTTTAAAGACTTCATTTATTTGGCAGGCAGAGAGGCAGGCAGGCAGAGAGTGGCGGGGGCGTGAGGGGGGGGGGGGAGCCGGCTCCCTGCTGAGCAGAGAGCCCAATGTGGGGCTCGATCCCAGGACCCTGAGATCATGACCTGAGCTGAAGACAGAGGCTTAACCCACTGAGCCACCCAGACGCCCCTAGCAGGAAGATTTTTTTGTGTGTTGTCTTTTGTTTGCTTGATCACAGACATTTCTTTGTTGTGTTTTTGTTCTTCTACTTCTTGCCATCTTGCATAATCGCTTAAAGACACCTGTGGTATGATGGGTGAGTTATAAATTCATCCTCCTCCCACCCTGTTGTGATGGGAGCCAGTTTTTGATTGAGTTGATCTATAGCAGAATTAAATGCTGGCACTGGTCAGACAGCAGTGTTGTTGGCCATAGGGGCAGAAATAGGGGTCCCTGAGAGACCTCTCCAACAACCTCTTACAGTCAAGGAGATGCTGCTTCTGCAAACTATTCATGGACGTAGATGGCCAGGCTGTGGTATTGGAGAATCTTACTAATGTACAAGGACATGGCACCAGATCAAAAGGCAGGGCTGGTCCCATGATGAATATAGCTGCCTGCACCAGACAGAAAAGCCCAGTCAGGAGTACGATGCAGAGACACATACTGATGCAATAATCTCGGCTGTGTCATCTCCCTATAACTGCAACCAGAAATTCTTGACTTTTTACTTCTGTGTAAGAACCATTAAAAAAACAAAAAAAACAAAAAACAAAAAGCCCCAGGGGTGCCAGGCTGGCTTAGTCAATAGACCATACAACTCTTGATCTTGGGATGGTGAGTTCAAGCCCCACACTGGGCATAGAGCTTACTGTGAAATAAATAAATAAATAAAAATTAAAGAATAAAAATTTTTTAAAACCCTGAAGGTAACATATGGGCACACCTCGTTCTATTGTACTTCAATTTATCATGCTTCTCACATAACACATTTCTTACAACTTGAAGGATTGTGTCAACTCTGCATCAAGCAAGTGTGTGGGTCCCATATTTCCAACAACATTTGCTCTCTTTATGTCTCTGTCACATGTTGGTAATTCCCACAGTATTGCAAATGTTATTATTACATTGTTCTGATGATCTGTGATCAGTGATTACAACTTGCTGAAAGCCCAGATGATGGTTAACATTTTGTAGCAATATTTCTTAATTAAGGCATTATATTTTGTTTTTGTTTTTTCACCAAAATTAAGAAAAAATGTTTTTTGTGTTATGTTAGCCACCACATAGGTATTATATATATTTTTAAGAGGTAATGCTGTTGGACACTTAATAGACTATAATGTAGTATAAATTTAACTTTCACATATGCTGGGAAACCAAAACATTCATTGGGCTCTCTCTCTGGCTATATTCACTCTATTGCTGTAGTTTGGAGCCAAACCTGGAATATCTCCAAGGTATGCATGAACTTAAGGTTGGTTATTAAATTTTTGAAGAAGACAGGGGCACCTAAGTGGCTCAGCCAGTTAAATGTCTGACTCTAGGTTTTGGCTTAGGACTCTGTCCCCCTCAGCCCCATCCCTACATGTGCACAGTGTGTGCATGCTTTCTCTTTCCCTCTCTAAAATAAATAAATAGACCTTTTTTTTTTTTTAACAATTTGAAGAAGACTCCCATTTACATTTATATTTCTAATTCTTTATTCACTGCTTACCAAATTAATTTATTCCTTTGCAACCCCACCAAATGCTTCTGCTCAAAGATTGTTAGATCTGTGGGGCTACTTTTGGTTTTATTTGTGGGATACTCTTTTGTGTATTTATTGATTTTGGATGCTACCAGGTGCAGTTTTTGAAAAACAACCTGGTTTAAGGAAGGCCTTGCAGAAAAGCAGTGTCTTCCAATGGTGTATCCAGGCACTCCTGCGGCAAAGGCAGCCCAGCCACAGGTACCCACTAATTTGTGGTATTATTTTCCAAGCAGTGGGCTCCAGTGATTCTTTTCTTTAATTTCTTTTTCTTTCTTTCTTTTTTTTAAAATACAGCTTTATGGGATGCCTTCAGCTCAGATCATGATCCCAGGGACTTGGGATTGAATCTAGCATCCGGCTCCTTGCTCAGTGGGGAGCCTGCTTCTCCCTCTACGTCTGCCTGCAGCTGTCCCTGCTTGTGCTCTCTCTCTGGCAAATAAGTAAAATCTTTTAAAAAAAAAAAAAAGTTTAAATAACAGCTTTATTGAGATATCAAGTGGTTTTTAATATGTTTACAAAGTTGGGCAGCTATCACCACTATTTCTGGAATACTTTTCATCACGCTAAAAAGAAGTCCCACATGGATTTGCAATCACACCCAAGTGCCTGATGAGCACTGATCTACCTGCTGTCTCTATGCATTTGACTGTTCTAGACATTTTCTGTGAATGGAGCTGTACCCTACCAGTACTTCTTTGACTCCACGTGTCTGTGAGGTTCACCCATGTTGCAGCACGCAGCGGGACTTCATTCCTTTTTATTGTTAAATTTGGGTGATTCTTTTTATTATTATTTTTTTAAATTTTATTTATTTGACATAAGGAGAGAAAGAACACAAGCAGGTAGAGTGGGAGAGGGAGAAGCAGGCTTCCTGCCGAGCAGGGAGCCTGATGCCGGGCTTCATGCAAGGCTGGATCCTAGGACCCAGGGATCATGACCTGAGGTGAAGGCAGATGCTTAACCACTGAGCCACCCAGTGCCCCTAAATTCCGGTGATTCTTAATGTCTTTACTTTAATGCTTTTTCCTGAGTTTGTTTCTTTAATAGTCCAACATGTTCACTTTTGAACACATGCCCTCGACCAGAACTGGAAATGTTCCTGGGCACAGAGGCCGTGGTTTGTTCGGCACAGCACGGTGGCGCCTGGACGGCCAATCCCTGTGGGCTGAGGGCCTGTTTCCCTCACTGCCGGCCCCTTTCCAGGTGGAGGAGGCGGATGACTGGCTGCGCTACGGCAACCCCTGGGAGAAGGCGCGGCCAGAGTACATGCTGCCTGTGCACTTCTACGGGAGAGTGAAGCACACCCCTGATGGCGTCAAGTGGCTAGACACCCAGGTAGCCTCCCCCAGGGGAAGTGTGGGGCACAGTGAGGGATGGCCACAGTTCCTGGTCATACCAGCTTCCCTTTGGGAGTGCACACTGTGTGGTTTCCCCACACAGCCTGACCCGAGGTGAAGGCCTGGGAGGTTTTGTGCTCATATGCCTGCTTTTTACCAGTTGTCGGTTGTTGGGAGTTGCCCAGGCAGGGAGAAAGGTTCCGCGGGGGGCTTGTGTGGGAGTTGAGACCAGCAGTCATTGAACGGCTGGCAGGACAGTGTGGTGATGGGGGCAGGGCACTGAGGCCCTGGGGGACACAGATAGTTCCTCAGCATCTCCAGAGAGCAGGTGCTTGATGCCTGCTCTCAAACGCATACCACAGGCCTTAGTAGTGCCTCCCAGGTGTCATGCACCACCACTGAGCTATCTGAGCCCTGGGCAGTGTGGTGAGCTGGGTCTAGATGTCCCAGAACAGGGCACTGGCATTGACAAGGGGACAGGAGCATGGCGAATCCAGTCTAGGCTCTGGGATGGCAGGTAGTGCTCATCTGGGTGGTCTTGGGGGCAGAGGGAGGTAGCAGGAGAGCCTTCCTGGGACATAGCTGTAATGAATAAGATTCAGTCGTCTGGATGTGGGGAGGTGAGCCTGGGAGACTGGGGAAGCCCTGGGCGTGCAAATGTGAGTCGTCCAGATTTTCTGCAGCATAAGTTTTAAACAGAGTGCATAGGCTAACGCTGGCTAGAGCCATGTTAACATGGCTGAGCCATGTTAAGATGCCATCATACATTGTTTTTAATCTGAAAGAATAGAGAAGGGGTCAGTTATCCCAGTGCTTGTAGAAGATAAGCATATCAGTGTATGCTGATAGAGAAAAGTGTAGAGACCATAGGGGCCTTATGCTGGAGGGCTGGCCCTGGATAGGGAAGGAGGGGTGGTTAGGAATGCTTTGGAGGGCTTGTAACTGGCTTGGACAAGGCTTTGGGGAGCCCGGGGGAGAGGGAAAGGGAGGGGAAAGGTGATACTAAGGTTCTCGTGATGCTATCCTGTAGTCCTTTTTGGCTGTAGGAGGGGATTTCATCTTGTAAAGCTACAGAGTTGAAACTGTATGAGCCCCCACAGACATGCTTGAGTGTGAGAAGCCCCTTCTAGGGGTCTAAGGGTTGGAAGTGACCGTGAGACATGTGCATATCTTCCTGTCCTTGGTAAGAGTAAAGCAGATACTTGTGGACAGAGGGGCGTCAGGAGGGGACATGGCAGGCCCTATGTTTGTAGCACAGGCCATAGATTTTCCATTGTGAGTAGAGTGTGGCCTGGTTTGGTTTCTCTGAGGGTTAGAGGTCAAGACCTTCTACAGACATTGGGAAATGGAGTCAGAAATAGAAGCTGTCTGTGGAGAAGTTAGCTGAGTCCTGCAGTTGCACAAGCAAAGTTGAGCAAGAAGAGGGACAGTGTTGCGGGCAGAGGACGAGGATTGAGGAGGTGTGGCTGCTAGCCCTGAGCATCAGTGAGGTTGACACAGTGGCCCCTTGAGCAGCTGAGTGGGAAGAATTCTTTTTTTTATTTTTTAAGATTTTATTTATGTATTTGACATAGAAATCATAAGTAGGCAGAGAGGCAGGCAGAGAGAGAGAGGGAAGCAGGCTCCCTGCTGAGCAGAGAGCCCCATGTGGGGCTTGATCCCAGAACCCTGAAATCATGACCTAAAGCCAGAGGCTTTAACCCACTGAGTCGCCCAAGCACTCCACTAATTCTTAATGCCAGTGTTGAAGGAGGTGAACTCAGAGAAGATAGAAGTGACCTCAAGAGTGTGGTCAGGACCTTCCTGCAGGGCCACCACAGGTGCTTTTGGCCTGGGCTGCCCTTGGGCTGGACTGTGGCCTGTCACAGGGTGAGTGGCAGGAGTCTGGGGTAGAACAGCCAGAGGGCAAGCAGGTTGGCGGCCAGCATGCAGCACAATGTTATTGGTGGAATGAGGAGGCCTGGGCCTGGGGCCTGCATCTCTGACTGACTGGATTGGACCATCTCTCCTTGGCCAGGTGGTGCTGGCCATGCCGTACGACACCCCGGTGCCCGGCTACCAGAACAACACTGTCAACACCATGAGGCTGTGGTCCGCCAAGGCGCCCAACGACTTCAAGCTCCATGACTGTGTGTTCTGCCTCTCTTGTCTCTTTTGGGTGATTTCCCCCAAACTTGCCTCTCAGAGCTCTTATCCTGTCTGCGCTGTCCCTGCTGTGGAGAGCATGAGGCTCTCCTTATAAGGCAGAGAGCGGCTCCTCAGAGACCTGGGGCCTCCCAGGGAGCACCCCCGGGCAAAGCCAGTGCTCCTGGGACCCTGTGCCTTCAGGAAGGAGCAAGGGGCCTGGCGTCCTGTAGGGTGTGAGGGCTCAGTGAAACCATGGCTCTGTGGGCACCCCCTGTTTGGGAATGTCCCTCCCACAGTTCAGGGAGGTGAGGGGGAAACTGGAGGCAGAGGGCACATGGGGAGTCGGGAAGGCACACGGGTCCTGACTTCACCGTCTCTGCTCACAGTTAATGTGGGTGGCTACATCGAGGCAGTCCTGGACAGGAACCTGGCCGAGAATATCTCCAGAGTCTTGTATCCAAATGATAATGTGAGTAGCTCACGTGGTTGGTTCTCATCTACTAGGAAAGTGCCCTGGGGGGCTGGAGCTGTCTAGAAGAACCACACTTATCATCAGGTCAAGACCACATAAGTGCCCACCAGCAGCCCTCATGTGGCTCCTTGGGGTGAGGACGGCACCCCACATGCTTGATTATGCCCCACGAGTCTGTGTGTGTCTGTCAGCATCTTCCCCTTGCCGTCTCCCTAAGGGGACACTTTGGGAGGTTCGTGGCCTCTTCTCACACCTCCACACTGCCCCATACACGGCTGCCCCTGCAGGCTGGCTCTTAGCTGACCCCATATGAGGCCATATGCAGGGCGCCATGGGGGCAACGTGACTTCACCTGTGGCCAGTTTCTGCTCTTCTGCCATGTGATGCTGCTTCCCTGAGAGTTGGGTGACCCCTTTCTCAAGTGGGGATAGCGGTCCCTGTTTGTCAGTGATGCCTTGAGGCATGTGCAGTCATGGTTTGAAAAACTTTTAGTATGTGTCACCACGCACTAGATCAAGTCCCAACCACAGCCTCCATTGCCACCGAGTTTAACATCTGCTGGCTTCGTTATTGTTGCCAGGCAAGAGCCCTTTGGAATTCACCTGTCTTAGTGGGTTTGCATTTTCTATTTAATCCGAGTAATATGTGTACCTTAGTAGCAAAGGGCATTGGTGCTGAAAGGCTCACAACCGAACACACCCCATCCTCACTACCCCCGCCAAGATTTTAAGCGTTTTACCCCCGCCAAGATTTTAAGATTCTAAAGTTTTGGAGCTTGTGCTCCCGATTGACTCTGGGTGTTAAGGAAAGAGACCTGCATGCCTGCTGTCCTCATGCAGGGCAGTGTGACCCTGTGCTGGCTGCCTACCTGTCTGAAGATCACATGCAGATTAGGCCGTCATCACTTAATGCCTGTGCCCTTGAGCTGCAGGTTACCTGACCTTGGGCCCAGGCCGGGGGTGGGGTGGGGGCCCCCAAGGGCTCCCGTTCTCATGCACACATATGTCCCTGCACCCCTGGAGCGGGATCTTTCAGCCTAGTGCCCTTCTTGGGTCCTGAGGGGGTCCCTCGAGGGACCCTGTGCTGGTCCCGCTGGCTGTTGGTGATGCCAGCTCTATCCCATGTCTTCAGTTCTTTGAGGGGAAGGAGCTCCGCCTGAAGCAGGAGTACTTTGTGGTGGCTGCCACCCTCCAGGACATTATTCGCCGCTTTAAGTCCTCCAAGTTTGGCTGTCGGGACCCAGTAAGGACCTGTTTCGAGACCTTCCCCGACAAGGTTGGTTTGTTGATGGGTCTTAACACCGGTGCAGAAGGCAGGACATTCCCAGTCTCTGTTTGTTCCTCAAGGTTGGGGATCCTCAAGGTAGGGGAGGGGCAGGACCGCGGTCTCCCCTTATCCTGGTCTCCTTGTCGTCAGGGGCTGGGCCCCTCCTCCCTGACTAGGGCCACACAGGGCATCCTAGGAGAAGCAAAGGACACTGTAAAAGGTTCCCGTGGGTGAAACATGATGCATTTGGCAGGCTGGGTTCTGTGTTTTAAAACAAGGCCAACGTATCCTAGTGGGGAGGAACGTTCTGGGCCAGGGGGAGCAGTAGAGAGCATGAGGAGGGCCTTGGAAGCAGGCCAAAGGTCCTACTGAGGAACCTGCCTCCAGGGTCTTCCTGGCCCCTCCCTGTGGCCCCTGTGACCCCGTTGTCTCCCTGTTCCTTGGCTGGTTGTCCTGCTGGGCTCAGCACCTGTGCCATTGCTTTCAGCTCCAGTTGTTGGCCCTGTAGACCAGGCTTCTCAGGGGTAGGCAGCTGAGGACCCCCATTCTGCACACAATGACCACAGTGGCGCCCATGCAGGCAAGAGGATTGAGGGGGAGACCCTATGTAAATTGCAGGTCGCCATCCAGCTGAATGACACCCACCCAGCCCTTGCCATCCCTGAGCTCATGAGGATACTAGTGGACGTGGAGAAAGTGGACTGGGACAAGGTGAGCACCAAAGGCTGGGCACCAAGGATATGGTATCCCCACAATCATGGGCATGTGGGGTGATGGGTGTTCCCCACAGACCGGGGCATGTGGGGTGATGGTGTCCCCTGCAGATACCTGGGTATGTGGGGTTATGGTATCCCCCAAGACCTGTGTGTGGGGTGACAGTGTCCCCCAGACCTGGGCATATGGGGTTATGGTTTCCCCCCCAAGACCTGCATGTATGATGGTCGTGTCCCCGACAGACATGTGGGGTTATAGTGTTCCCCCCAGACCTGCATGGGGTAGGACAGTGTTCCTCTCAGACCTGGACACATGGGCTTATGATTCCCCCCCCCCCAAACCTGCATGTGGGGTGATGGTGTCCCCTTCACTTTCAAGCCTGTCCCAACAACAGTGGTTGAGTACTGAGCTGGCCCTAGGATGTTGAGGAAGGCTTTTCTCCTGTGGCCTGGGGAAAAAGGGACATTGTCCCTGAAGAGACAGAGCCATGGGGAGGAGGACGTTCCAGGAGTGGGTCTGGGGTTTATCCCAGGGGACCAGGACACGGTGGGTGGGACAGTGGTACAAAGAAAGGCACATGAGCAGTTTTCTGGAAGACAGGAAAAGGATCCTGACACTTCTTAGAGCTTCTCACATACATTTTCTCATCTTAGAATTGTGACAAAATCCCCAGAAATATCAAGTGTAAAGAAACACATTGTTTATGTTTTTATGTTTGTTCTCCTGATTCATTTGGTCTTAGATCCTTGTATAGTGGGATTTTCTTGATCTAGTTTAAATCAACATGTAAAACTGTAGAGCAACTTTTATGTCATGGTGTAGAACCCAGATCCCCTCTCTGGTTTGCAGTGCACTTCCAGGTGGGGTAGGCAGCACTCCCATGGTCCCATCTGCTCTTGGCCAGTGGAGGGAGGTCACACAGTTTCCCAGTGTTCTTGGACTGGATGTGAGATTAGTTGGGTGGAAATAAATCAGAAAATTGTTTGGTGTTCTGCTTTGTTCACCAATAAAAAATGGTTTACACAGAGGAAAAGTCAGTCAGTGAATGATGCCACATGGTGAGGTAAGCGTTACTCATTTATATGTGTGTGCTCTGTTAGGAAGTAGAATGTATGTGGTCATGTCTGAAATGTAAAGGGCATGATGCTCACTTGTGGGTTTTGAGAAGATTCTAGACAGGGTCAGAGGGCAGAGATGTATAGCTAGCTGGCCTGGCCCCTTTCTGGTGGATCCGAATATCTCTGTTTGATCCTGGGCTTGCCCCTTGCCTAGGCATCTGGTAGAAGAACTGTTCCTAAAAAAAATGCATTGGAATGTTCTGGAATGTTCTAGGCCTGGGAAATCACAAAGAAGACCTGTGCATACACCAACCACACCGTGTTACCCGAGGCCTTGGAACGATGGCCTGTGTCCATGTTTGAGTCGCTCCTGCCACGGCACCTGGAGATCATCTATGCCATCAACCAGAGGCACCTAGATGTGAGCAACAGGGATGCGGGTGGGAGATTTGGGGTTGCTGCCTGACCTCCCCATGTCGTGATCAGGGGTGGAGGTGGTGGGCAGAGGTAAAGGGCCCTCCCATCCTCCACATGGGTTCGTCTGGCCTAGAACAGGTGCCTTATTTCTTGAATAGCCTCTGCCCAGCTGAGGAATTGGGACAATCTGGCAGAGGTGGCAGAGTCAGTGATATCTAGTTCCCACACCTAGACCCCCACAGTGTATGTAGGAGTCATGGATTCAGGTCTTTTTTTTTTTATTTTTTTTTATTTTTTTTAAATTTTATTTATTTATTTTTTAAAGATTTTATTTATTTATTTGACAGAGAGAGATCACAAGTAGGCAGAGAGGCAGGCAGAGAGAGAGGAGGAAGCAGGCTCCCTGCTGAGCAGAGAGCCTGATGCGGGACTCGATCCCAGGACCCTGAGATCATGACCTGAGCCGAAGGCAGCGGCTTAACCCACTGAGCCACCCAGGCGCCCGATTCAGGTCTTTTTAAAACATTCCCATTCCTGAGTGGGGCTCAGATGTGTCTGTTCTTGAAATGTCTTTGTCCTGGGCCATACAGCAACATTTGGGTGATTTGGAAACCAAGTAGCATTTGTCTTTCCTCTGTTACCTGTAGAAAGGAGAATGTACACGAAAAGGGCAACTTCGAGTCCAGGTGTGTTTGTTGTTCATTTTTAATGATCTTTTTCTTTTTTTTTTAAGATTTTTAAAAATTTATTTGACAGAGAGAGAGAGATCACAAGCAGGCAGAGAGGCAGGCAGAGAGAGAAGGGGAAGCAGGCTCCCTGCTGAGCAGAGAGCCCGATGCAGGGCTCAATCCCAGGACCCTGGGATCATGACCTGAGTCAAAGGCCGAGGCTTAACCCACTGAGCCACTCAGGTGCCCCTGTTATTCATTTTTTTTTAAAGTTTTTTTAATTAATTTTTTGAGAGAGAGAGAGCACAAGTGAGGGGATGGGCGGAGGGAGAGAGAGAGAAACAGACTCCCTGGTGAGAGCGGAGCCAGACTGGGGCTTGACCCTGGGCTCGATCCTAGGATCCCGGGATCATGACCTGAGCCGAAGTCAGACACTTAACCGACTGAGCCACCCACATGCCCCTGTTGTTCAGTTGTTAACCTTATGGTGAAAAAGTAGCCATTACCAGCTGATCAGACTGTGGCTGGACCGTGCCTAGGCCAGGAGGGCAGCACTCTTGTCTCATCCTTGTGAGTCACGTGGCATGCCTCCGCACCAAGGTCCTCTGACTGTCTGCTTCTGGCAGGGCAGGTTTGCTGAGTCCTCTGGCCAGCACAGGCCCTTCCCTGGGTGGCAGCAGCATGGAGAGCTCCTCCTGCCCTCAGGGCTCTGGGAAGTGCATTCCAGGAACTCAGAGGCATATATGGAGTACAGCAACCCCAGGTTTTTCTTGGAGGAGGTGGACTCTTCCATGTGGGCCCCTGGGCCTTCTGCTCACAGCTCTCTGTCTTGGCAACAGCACGTGGCTGCCCTGTTCCCCGGGGATGTGGACCGCCTGCGGAGGATGTCTGTGATTGAGGAAGGGGACTGCAAGCGGATTAACATGGCTCATTTGTGTGTGATCGGGTCGCATGCCGTCAATGGCGTGGCGAGGATCCACTCGGAGATTGTGAAGCAGTCAGTGTGAGTAGGGCCAGCATTTGCCCTGAGCTGGGTGTATCTCCTCCTGACCCCAGATCTGCCTCTGGGGACGGTTAGCAGCCAGACACATGGTGGCTGAGGCCTGTTGCCCACGTTCCACACTTGCTCTGCTGCCGTCATGCACGCTGACTTAACTGCCTGGGGCATATCCTTCTGTGGACGAAGACACCGAGGGCTCCAACTCAGTGGTATTAAGGTGCTGAGCCTTCTTGTCACCAGTGCCCTCCTCTTTTCAGGCTCTCCCCTCGCCATCTGCTGCTTGCCAGGTGCTGGGAGTGCCCCACTTCAGGACAAGTGTCCCAATGCCTATACAGCATGGAGGTCAGGGCAGGGAAGAGCCAGGGCTTGTCAGCGAGTGGAAGGAAGTATTCTTAGGTTGGATCTCATGCTTCTGCTCCCTCTCTTGGTGGGATGTGATCTTGGAACTCCTTCCCTCCATCCTCGACCCAGATGTGTGTGGAGCACCTCCATGACACTGGGTCTGTCCGTGTGGAGGCTTCTGTGTTCCCAGGGCCGGCCCAAGGGCTTCGTGTGTAATAGTCTTCATTCCCTGCAGCAGGCCTGTCAGTGGGGCGCATCCCCATTTTACAGATGAGGAAACTAAACCCCAGTTCTCAGGCTTCATAGCCTGTACCCTCTCCAGTGTCACAGTCCCCGTGGAAGATGGCCAGGCTCCACTGCCTGTATGGTCATTGCTCTGTGGCCGAATGTGCAGTGCTTTGAAAAGCGTGTGCTCTATGCCCACTGTGGTCAAGGTGGACAGTAATGCTAACTGCTCTGTGCTCTTTCGAAAACAGAACAGAAAAACGGAACTTTGGGACCTTCCAGAAGATTTCCTTAATGTTTTCTTGCTCACTTTGTTCCAAACACAGCTCTTGTGATACTTGCCTGTCTTCTTTCTTAGCTTTAAGGATTTTTATGAGCTGGAGCCAGAGAAGTTCCAGAATAAGACAAACGGCATCACACCGCGACGGTGGCTGCTGCTGTGTAACCCAGGGCTGGCTGACACCATCGTGGAGGTGAGACCCACGGCACTGAGTCCCCAGGGAGCTGCGGGCACACTTAGATCCTCAGCTGTCACCCAAGGCCCACAGGCCTGTCGCCAGGATGTGCTGAGGGGGTAGCGATCCTCCTTTGTGTGTTGGCCGGCAGTGGCTCCTGGCTGGGGGCGCATGGAGTCAGATACGGGGACATTGAGCCAAGCTATACTGCCAGTCAGTGGCCCTAGCGGCTTGTGCAGGGGTTCAGAAGTGAGGTCCTAGGCTTTGGGAAGGACTGGGGTGGGGCTGCCTAGCTGAGCAGCAGCCAGAGACCCACTGGAGAGGTTTGGTGAGGCAGACACATGGTGATAAGCTGATCATTTATGTGCTTGTGCAGGAAGGAAGGAGGAAGTGGGTGCTTTTACACACCAGGTGCTGTGCTGGCCTTGAGAATGCAGCAGGTGGCTGGAGGGTGACGCCTGGTGAGGGCCTGCCATGGGGACACTGGCAGTCTGGCTAGATGTGTCAGGGAAGGCAGCCCTGGCAAAGGGCCAGCAGAGCACAGACCTGAAGGGCTAAGGGGAGGGAGCCAGGAGCCCTGACTCTCTGCTCCTTTGGCCGAGGGGCATGGCCCACCTGGGAGCTGGACCGCCAGCAGGGCTCAGTACCAGGTGAGGCAGGCAGAGGGAGGACAGGCCAGGAGTTTTCCTTGTGATCCTAAGTTAGCAACAGGGGCACTTGGCGGGGGCACTTGATGAGCAGTGCATTCAGACCGACGGCCCTGCTGTAGTGCAGAGGGCCGGACCAGGAAGTGGCTGGAGGGTGCAGGGCCTTGGGTATGGGTGAGGAGCTGCTGGGCCATGGTTGGCCCCCAGGTTTGGGACGTGTCTGTGAAGGGGACAAGGAAGGATTGCATGATTATTGTGGATGTTTGAGCTTGACCAGACTGTGACGTCCTAGTCAGGAGCAAACCCAGGTCTGATTGGAGAGAGCCTGGGGAAGGAATGCTCGCAGCAGCTGCGGCCATGGTCTGGGGGTGTTTTCTGATTGCTGGCTATTGTAAGAGAGAAGCAGGCCTGGGGCCAGGCTAGAGCAGATCTAGCAAGGAAAGCAGAGGCAGGGATGACAAAATGGGAAGACAGTATCCAGGACGACAGGTCCTACAGTGAGCAGAAACACTGCTTCCCTTTATGTCTTATAGAAAATCGGAGAGGGTTTCCTAACTGACCTGAGCCAACTGAAGAAGCTGTTGCCATTGGTTGATGATGAGGCACTCATCCAGGATGTGGCCAAGGTCAAGCAGGTAGGCCAGTGTGGGACAGCAGTGCTGCGTGATCTGGGTGTCAGACCCAGTGGCTGCCCTCAGGTCACCATCAGGCGGGCAGGTGGGTGCAGACCCCAGAGCAGCCCAAGGATGCGTTGCCCCAGGTTCTACAGGAAGACTTTGTCCACAGGAGGAACTCTGAAAGTCCATCCAGTCCTGGCATCCCTTCATGTGGCACATTGCTTGCTAGTGTGAGAGCCTCTCCCCAGGGCAGCCAGCCTCACAACCAGATGAGCAGGGACCCTAGAGCCCTCAAACCTGACAGGTGACCCCCATGACCAAGAACACAGCCCCTCTGGAACCTACCTTTCTCCTGGTCTGCCACATGGTCTTAGGCCCCAGAAAGAGTCCTACCTCTTGAGTCTTCTCTCCCTGCCTGCCCCCATCTATGTCCTTTGACACCACACTCATAACTCCCCTTCGTTCTACATTTTTTACCTTTCTGCTTCTGCGTAAGTTTGTTTTTTGGTCTAGTTTCCCATTTATTTCTGCCACCGGGGAGTGTGCCCAGCTTCAGTACCCCGCTGCCCCACCCCTATCCCCAGAAGGTCTCCGGGAGCCCCTGCCCTGCTGTGTGGCTGGAAAACTGAAGCCTCAGTCAGACCTTGGAGACTCAGGGGTTTGACCTTCCTTGTCCTTTTTCCTCCCCAGGAAAATAAGCTGAAGTTCTCTGCCTTCCTGGAGAAGGAATATAAAGTGAAAATCAACCCTTCCTCCATGTTTGACGTGCACGTGAAGAGGATCCATGAGTACAAGCGGCAGCTGCTGAACTGTCTGCATATCATCACCCTGTACAACCGTGAGTGTGCCTGGGCACCAGGGCCTTCGCTGCAGCCCCCAGCAGCCTCCACAGCACCACAGGGACACGGGAGCTGGGCGGGAGGCTCCACATAGTATGGCATTCAAAATTAGTTGCTATCCAGTAGACTTGTCATGAGTTACTGGGAAAGATTTTACTTAACAGAATCATTTGAAGTATACTTCCCAAAAATAAAATACAAGGTGTTAAATTTATACATGTACCTTAAACTGAGCAAACATGAATCAAAGAACCACTATAAGTAAATATGAATATTTGCCAGATTTTTATATATATAATAATTAAGTCTTATGCAAAAACTTAGATTTTAGAATTTTGTAATTTAATATGCTGACTCTTAATTTTGAAAACCAAGGAACCGCAAATACTCTATTCAGGATACAGAGCTCGTCATATTGGTCAGGTGGAGGAAACCACTCCCTTGTGAGACAGTTAAGTAACAGGACAGGTGACGTTCATGGCTGAGTGTTTCTGATGCTCCTGGCGCCAGCCCTCCAGGAAAGGCTCCAACCGAGGGCCGCCTGTGTGTGGCTGAAGAAGGCACTCCACAGGCCCTCCCTGGCCAGAGACAGCAGTTCACAGAGTCTGTGATTTGTTTTCTTTGCCATGGTTTTCTTTTGTGATGGTTATTTTCCACCTTTTCTTTGTTCTGGGCCTCTGCTGGAAGCACGCCATCCGTCCCCTGTCTGTGAGCAGCTATGATGTCCCTGGGTGCCCACGCCATCCCTGTCAGTCTGCGTGGGCCTGAGTGCTTCTTTCCCATCCACACCACTTCTGGGCTTGCTAGCTTTCTATGGCATCCTGTGAGCCCAGCTGTACTACCAGGCAGGCTGCTGGGGGCTTGGGCCATTCCCCCCCCATCATCTCCCCTGCCTGCCAGGTGCACTTTCTCCCTGGTCATAGCAGACTGCCATGTCACTCTGCTCTGCTATCCTAATTCCCATCTCAGTCTGAAGATGAATACAGTCCGTGCTCACCACCCATCTTTCTGCAAAGCTGTCCTGCTCTGCCCTTCTGCCCAAATTTCCCTCTGGTTCATGACAGCCAGTTGTGTGAATTGTGCTGAGTGAGTTCTTGCTTGTTCAGAACATGTAGGACATTTGCAGGTGACATTCTTGGCTTCATTTTCTTTCCTTGAGCATCTTTGAGGTCCCTCCTGCACTGTCTGGAGCGGGGGGGACATTGGTGTGTCGTGGTGTCATGAGGACCTGTGCTGATGTCATTGGGCTGGTCTTGGTACTGAATGTTGTAGGTCAGTTTTCCAGTTTTCCCGGATACTCAGGGCATTCCGAATACACTCACTGAGGTCTTGTATAATTTCTAGGAAGGTCTCTTGAAGTGTATTTAAAACATCTATTTGGCACCACCGTTTTGGTTTCCTTCTTCCCAGGTTCCAGTGAGGTATGCGATGGCTTCCTTCTACCTATTTTCTTCTTGTCTCTTGAGTACTCTCTAAACATTTCCAAAAATCTTTCCTTTCCTGCTATGTTGTCTGCTTCTTTCGTTTCTATCCTGTGTGTGTTGTGTGTGTGCTGTTTCCATCCGGCTCTTTCTTGGCTTCCTTTCACTCCCTTATCCTGACAGTTCTCATTTCATGCACTCCAGTGTGATGTCCTCCCCCCCGGGATCTCAGTTCCCAATCTGTGGACTCTTCTAGGCTGACGGCCATCCCAAGTTGGAGGTTCTTATAGGGAGGGCAGTTCAGCTTCTTGTCCAGAGGGAAACCATGTATCTTCTGTGTTTCAATTTGCCTGAGCTGCACTACCCGGGGCTACCAGCAGGGGCTTCATGGAGCCCAGGGCAGCTGTGGGCTTCCTCAGTGCTGCCATGCGGTGGCCCCTGTCTGTGTGGCCATTGGTCCTCTGTCTTTCCAAGCCCAGGCTGGCTTAGAAGGCCACTCACCCTGACCCCTTGATTTCTGCCTGGGGGCCTCTGCCCCAGGATGTCAGACCCTCCAAGCAGGTTTCCCTAGAAAAGAGGTACAGGTCCTGTACCCCAGGACACCAGCCCTGCCGTCAGCTCCTTTGGAGAGGCTGGGTCCTGGGGACCCCTTGCCCTCATAGCCCTATCCCCCACCCACGCCATGATGTGGCATAGCTGTTCGGTGACCTGGAGTTTGTGTGTTTTTCCTCTTTCTAGGTTTTGGTGAAAATGTAGTTTGTGTTTTATTTTTTTGCTCCTTGCATTGTTGTTTGGTCTGATTTCTGGAAGTGGGAAAGTTCAGAACTAGGGACAGCCATATTCTTGGTAAGACCTGGAGTCATTTAAAGCTCAGCCACAATTCTTTTTTTTTTTTTTTTAAAGATTTTATTTATTTATTTGACAGTCAGAAATCACAAGTAGACGGAGAGGCAAGCAGAGAGAGAGAGAGAGAGAGAGAGAGAGAAGCAGGCACCCCGCTGAGCAGAGAGCCCGATGCGGGCCTCGATCCCAGGACCCTGAGATCATGACCTGAGCCGAAGGCAGCGGCTTAACCCACTGAGCCACCCAGGCGCCCTCAGCCACAATTCTTACTGCTCTGATTGGTCCCTGGCCTCTGAAGAATGTGATGGAGGGCTGCCTCATCCCTCTTTGTAGACCCCCTCCAGCATCTGCCCATACCCACTGACATTGAGACCCAGGGGCCTGGCAAAGGACTCTCTCAGTCTGCTGGGGCTGCAAGTGAGCCAGCCACTGTACCTTGACTCGGGCTGCACCCCTGCAAGAGCTTCAGGAGAGCTTCTTTTTTTTTTTTTTTTTTTTTTTAAGATTTTATTTATTTATTTGACAGAGAGAGATCACAAGTAGGCAGAGAGGCAGGCAGAGAGAGAGAGAGGAGGAAGCAGGCTCCCCGCTGAGCAGAGAGCCCGATGCGGGACTCGATCCCAGGACCCTGAGATCATGACCTGAGGCGAAGGCAGCGGCTTAACCCACTGAGCCACCCAGGCGCCCCAGGAGAGCTTCTCACCTCTGAACACAGCAAGGGTAGGGGGAAACTTGGAGTCTTGCCTGACACCTGTCAAGGGCTGACGGTACAATGACCATCATCCTGGGGCCCCCTTTTTCCATGTGCAAGGGCCTTGATAGCCAGTGACTAGAGCCAAGCCAGCCCCCCTGCTTTGGGCTGTTCTGGAAACAGAGGTGCATCTTTTTCTGTGAGCCTTTTGGAAGAGTTTGTTCCTAGCCTCCTTCCTCACCAAAGTGGAATATAAATGCAGCATCTAGGGGCTTGTCCCCCTTTTTGTAAGTGAGAGTTCCCAACAGACACAGGGGCCCCAGTGGCTGCACCCTGCCCCATGAGTTGGGGTTGATCTCTGAGGATGCTGGTCACCACGCCGTGTCCCAAAGCAGGGGTTTGTCTGGCTTTAGTGCCTTATTTGAATCTCTTGTTTGTCCTGCAGGAATAAAGAAGGACCCAGCCAAGGCCTTTGTGCCCAGGACTGTCATGATCGGGGGCAAGGTGAGGTGATGTCCTCTTTGCTCCTTGTTTGATATTTAGCCTTAATACACAAACCACCATGCTTTTTGTCCGTGCAGACTGTGTCCTAACTGCGGTGCCAGCTGCCCAGTGGGCTGGACACTGTGGTGGCTTAGGGCTGGCATATGCACAGACTGCTAGAGGCCTTCTGCTTCCCCTCTGTGCCTGTGGACTGAGTTAGTTGGTTCAGTGTCCATCAGAACAGCCACAGGAGGGAGCCGAACGGGACCACTGCCTGCCAAAAATAAGAGTGGGGGTCCCCAGCTACAGCGGGCTTACAGGCCCTCCATCTGATGGGGCCATGCCTTTCCTTGCGTAGCTACTGCCTTCCACACCTGTGCCCAGCTCTCAGGCCCTAGCATGCTGCCCACTCACTCCCCTGTACTTGTGTGCTGAGCGGACATAGATGTCTGGCTGCTTCCTCAGCCCAATGTACACCAGCTGGGAGCTCAGCCTAGCTTTCTTTCATTTTATTCACGGTGGTGCATGCTTTTGGACATGTGATCATGGGGTCCCGGTGTGTGGCCATTACTCCCTGGTGGGTCTCCTCTCCGTACTCTGAGCTCTAGGACCTGTGTTTCCACTCTCTGCCACTTTCCCCAAGAGCCTGTGTCCTCAGAAAACATGAGGACACTGTGGAGCACAGCTTCTTATGGGGGACTACGGGGCGGAGACTGGGCACTATTTGCCCCGCCAGCTCAAGCACACACGAAGGTGGGCAGGAGGTATGAACACCTGCCTGGGGCCAGCAAGCCCCACAGGGCTACCAGCTGGGCCCCTTCCCTCCCCTAGTGCCTGTTGGTTCCTTTGTCAGTATCCCAGGGTGCATTTCTTAGAGGTATGGGCTTTCCAACAGTTCTTTAAATGTTCATTGTTAAAATTTTTCAGCCTAGAGAAAAGTAGAAATCCTAGTAATAATATCCATACACCCATCCCAGACGCCTGTGGGACCATTTCAAAGTCAATTCTAGACATAGTATCACTTCACCTCTAAGTACTTCACATGTTTCCAATGACGTTTTCCTTCCAAACTGCCACAGAAACACTTTTTAACACCACCACACGATTCCATCTTCACACATAGATAGTGAACTTACAAATATCTGGAACAGATTGATTAACTCTGGATCCCGGCAGGGCCTCACCTGGTAGATTGCTTGTTGTCTGCCACGTCATCGTCGGTGGCTTTCCTCCATGCCACCCTCCTCTCTCTCCCTGCAATTGATTTGTTACAGAGACTGGGCTGTGTGTCTTCCAGATATCTGTCTGGCATGTTCCAGTATGTTGCTTAGTTCCTTGTGTTTCCTATAAGTTGGTAGTTCTGAAAGTCTTCATCCTTTTTTTTTTTTTTTTAACTTTTATTTTCATTTTTTATAAACATAATATATTTTTATCCCCAGGGGTACAGGTCTGTGAATCGCCAGGTTTACACACTTCATAGCACTCACCAAAGCACATACCCTCCCCAGTGTCCATAACCCCACCCCCCATCTCCCAACTTCCCTCCCCCCAGCAACCCTCAGTTTGTTTTGTGAAATTAAGAGTCACTTATGGTTTGTCTCCCTCCCAATCCCATCTTGTTTCATTTATTCTTCATCCTTTTATCTCATTTCTGAAGAACTAACTAGAGTCAGAGATGCATTGGAGGCTGACAGGTTTCAGCCCAGGCTGAGGCAGCTGTGGGTTGGCTGAGGCAGTCCCTGGAGTGAGGTCACAGGCAGGCGTTGCACCCTGTGGGGCGTGGGTTCCTCTGTCATGAGGCTGTCTTCCAGACTGCATGCAGGACAGGCAGAGGGGGCCGTGTGGCCAGGTGTAACCTCAGCGATCCAGCGCAGGGCCCCAGGATGCTCTGAGGACCCTGCACTGCCCTGAGCACAGGTGATCTTGTACTAAACCTCCCTCTGTCTCCAGGCGGCCCCTGGTTACCACATGGCAAAGATGATCATCAAGCTGGTCACATCCATTGGCAGTGTCGTCAACCACGATCCTGTTGTGGGTGACAAGCTCAAAGTGATCTTCCTGGAAAACTACCGAGTGTCTCTGGCTGAGAAAGGTAGGCCCAGGGCAGCCATGTCAGACAGGAAAGCCTGCCCCTGCCTGGGTGCGATGTGGGTGGTGGTTGCTGGTGGGGCCGATGAACTCTGCCCCAGATACCAGGCTCTCCCTGCTGGAGCGGGCCTCCGTTCTAGCAGTGAAAGGCTTCGGGGAAGCTCTCTGCCCATCACCGAGTGCAGAGAGTTACTCTCAACCTCAGACATCCTTCGTCTCCAGACCTTCTCACTTCTGCCTGTGACCTCCTCTGCTCCCCAGCTTTCATTTCTGCTCCTAGAGCTCACTCTTTCTGGTGGGATACAGCTTCCAGGTCGGCCTCCTTATCCCCTCCTCCCACCCCCAGGGGTGCTTCTGCTATCACCACCGATGTGCTCTCAGGGGCATAACTGCTTCTGATCTGGGCCGGCACCTGCCTCTTCTGTCGGTTTCCAAAGGCAATTTAGGACCTGACATCACGCCCCCTAGGGCTATTCCTCCAAGGGTGTATGTTGCCCTCTGGAGAAGTTCCTGCAGCCAGGTGTGCCTTTGAGCATGACTATCCTGAGCTGGGCAGAACTTTGTAAACTGGCCCTGTCTGGAGGTCCTGGCAGGAAGCAAGAGATGGGAAGCCTGAGCTCTGAGTATCAGGGACATCTGGAGCTCAGACAGACCAGCAGTTGCCTTCTACCCTGAGTAACGATGTGCAGGCTGACTCACTCCCCTTTCCTGCCAGTTCGGCCAGCTCATCGGACCATCTCTGGGTCCCTCAGCTGTCACAGACCATATGTGGTTCAGGGTCAATGCCATGCTTAGCTCCTCACTGAGCTTCTGACATCTTTGTCAAGCCCTTGGCCGCCTGGAACTGCCCTTCCTCACTGATATTTGGGGCCGGCTGGCTCCTGGGCATCTTTAGAACAGAACTTGGGGTGCCTGTTCAGGGACCTCAGAGCTGAAGTCTGGGTCCCCCAAGTGCTCCCTCAGCTCTTGAACTTGCTATAGCAGCATGTACACTATCACATCAGCCTGCTCTCTGTGTAGAGATATAAGGGGGCTTGGGCTTGACCTTGAAGAAGGGCTGGACTCTGCTCTTTGCTGACTCCAAGTGCCAGCCACTGGGCTGGGGGAGCAGCATCAGCTCCATGGACAAGATGAAGGTGTGGGAGCAGGGAGGCCAGGGCGGGGTAGGAAAATGGAGCTTTCCCACTAGCCACATCTTCCAGGCACAGGGAGCCCACCCTTGGGAGAAACCTCGGGGCCCTGGCATTAGGGTCATCATCGTGGCAAGCTGTGCCCAGGGTGCATACTATAGAGTGACTTGCGTGCATGTGAACACAAGGAAGTTCCTAGTTCTCTGGTTCTATGAGTCCAAAGTCCTCTTGAAGTGCTCTAAGGAGCCTTCTGACCCAATGGCATGAGACAGAACTCCTGTCGGGATGAAACAGAGTGATAACACCAAAAGCCAGAACCAGGGTCCCCCAGACTATGGTTGGGCCCAGTCCCTGGAAGGTCCCAGAACAAAGGTCTTTTGTGACCTGGGGTCTTCTCAGGAGTTACCATCTTGGCTTCAGGCTGCTCTGACTCAGGAAGGGAAGCCCTTACAGGCTAGCATGGGTGGGCTGCAGGGCTCAGGCCCATCCTGGACTGAGCAGCAGATGGCACCTGCTCTGGGAGCACCAGCTGTGGGCTGGAAGAGGGCGTGTGGTTTCCCTACACAGAGTTCCCATGGCTCTTATGCTGTGAGCAGCTTGTGGTGACCTACCTTCTCGCCCACCTGCTTGCAGTGATCCCCGCAGCAGACCTGTCCCAGCAGATCTCCACTGCAGGCACCGAGGCCTCGGGCACAGGCAACATGAAGTTCATGCTCAACGGGGCCCTGACCATTGGTACCATGGACGGCGCCAATGTGGAGATGGCTGAGGAGGCTGGGGCTGAGAACCTCTTCATCTTTGGCATGCGTGTGGAGGACGTCGAGGCCCTGGACCGGAAAGGGTGTGTGTCCCTCCCTGTGCTGTCAGGGCCCAGCAGCTCCCCTGGCATGGCTCGGAGCACTGGGGGTGGGGGAGCTGAGAGCAGTCTGGGAGCCAGGCCCATGCTTGCTGGGGTGATGCCCACCTGGCAGCTGGGGGTGGCTATGGGTACATTGGCTGAGCCTGCTCCTCTCCTGAGCACCCCACAGGCTGTCCCGAAGGCTGGCTTGGGCGGGAACTAGATGTTCTGTACTGGTCTCCACTGGCCCAGACCATGGGTTCAGAGCGAGTGTTTTCAAAAGGGTAGAAGGCCCTGGTCTCTGGAGGCAAAGCCCTGAGCACTCCAGGCCAGTGTGGGGATTTGGGGTTGGCCTGCAGCTGAGATTCCCTGGACTGATTCTGTAAAGTAAACTGATCGTCTTGGAATAGTATCAAGTTTTTAGAAAAGTTGCAAAGAGATCTCAGAGTTCTGTAGTTTTCCTGTTGCTGACATCTTCCTAAGTAGGGTGGTACGTTATCAGAATTAGCTAACCAGCAGCAGCGCAGTGTTCCTTAAAGTCCCTGCTTGATTTTAATGTTTCCCCATGAATGTCCTCTGTCCCAGGATCCCACCCAGGGCACGCTTGTGTTTAGACGGCAGGTCTCCAGTCTCCTCTGGTGTGTGACACATTCTCAGCCTTTCCTCATGTGTCATGACTTCAGACCCTCTTGAGTTTGGCCGCAGCCTGATTCAGAGCAATAATGCAAAATCAAAGACAGTACTGCCTAACTGCCTAAAAGCTCTCAGGGGAATTGATGAGGTCTCAGGCACCAGCTGAGTGAAAACCCAGACGTCATAGATGAGAGTCACCCAACCTGAGAACACTCCCCCGTGTCCTTTTCTGCCTGACCCTCAGTTTGGACTTTCTGCCACATCAGTCTCCTGGCACTGCATACCTGCACACCTGCTCCGTGCTCTGCCCCCCACCCCTGCCCCTGCTCCGCTCCAGACTCTGATGGCTGTGGCCTCTTGTGTCTGGTTGTGCTTGGTGTACACCTCATTTCCTTTGTCGTGGTGGACGGGGTAGGGGGTGGCAGGAAGCAGGGCAAGGACAGTTAGGGGTAGGGTGTGGGGGAGTGGCGTGGAGGTGGCTTGCAGTGGGCATATTCTCGGGCAGCCTTCCCCTACAGGAATATGATGGTACCAAGCATGTGATTCTGGGTCTTCCAGTGATTGTGTTTCTCTAACCAGGGAGCTGCAGGATTCATTCTGCCCGTCTAGCACATCACTGCCTCTTTGGGGCCCAGCGGCACGCGTGGCTAGGCAGGCCCAGAGCCAGGGGTGGTCTGGGACCAGAGGTGTGCCCAGTACAGACACCCTGTCCCTCACTCTGGAACCTGAGGTTTGGCCCCACCTCTCCACAGGTACAATGCCAGAGAGTACTATGACCGCCTGCCTGAGCTGAAGCAGGCCGTTGACCAGATCAGCAGCGGCTTCTTCTCTCCCAAGGAACCAGACTGCTTCAGGGACGTGGTCAACATGCTGCTGAACCACGATAGGTTCGTTCTCACATCCTTTCCCACCGCTGGCCAGACAGAGGGGTCCTCCTGGTGGGCCAAGGCCTGCACTTTGGGGATGACCCATGGTAAGGCTTGCTCCCCACCTGAGCCCATGGGCAGAGCCCCAGGCTATCAACCAGGTCCTGCAGGGGCCTCTGGAGGTGCTTGCCTGCTTGGGGCCCTGGTGGTAGGGGTGGCCAGTGCATGGTCCAGCCCCAGGGCCCCCCAGCACTAGCTAACCCTACCCCCCCACCAAAGGGCATGACAAGCAGAAGGTGGTTTCAAATGGGGCTGGTCTGAGGCAATTCCTGATCCTCTCTTCCCTGTGGGCAGGATGCCCCAGAAACCTCTGGGGGGCGGGGTGAGGTGGGGGGCTGGGCCTCTACAACCAAAGTCCCACAGGCCCAACTGAGCCAGCTGTTGGCCAGTGGTGACACCAGGTGGTTTAAGAGGAATTAACTTGTGATGCAAATTAAGTTGTGATATTTTATTACAAAGCATCAACAAAGGGCTATACTGTCCACATTCCCGCACGTGCTCATTTGCAGCAGGTCAGCACCTCCGCTTGCCCTCTCGTGGCCTTTCTTTGCTCTGGCCTGTTGGCAAGAGCTGAGCTCTGTCCCACTCTCAGCTGCCTTCAGGTGGTGGCCTGTGCTGGCCATCTGCTGCTGGCCTGTGAGGGCTGGGGGCTGGTGTCTGTCAGACCAGATCGCGGCCCCGCACAGCGCAGGATGGGAGCTTGGCCCTGATTCAGACTGGAATCAAGGAAACACTGCTCAGTTTCCTGAACTGTCTCCGCAACTCAATCACAAACGGAAACACAGTCCCCTTACATAACTCCTGCCATGCTGTCCATGGGATCCTTTCCCTGGATCACCAGCTCTCACCCCCTTGGCTCTGGTAAGGAATGGCCAGGCAGAGCCTTGCTGCCTATCTGTGCCACGTACCCTGGGGCAGTGGAGTTGGAGGAAGCCTCTCAGCCTGTGCCACTCAGCCCCGCCTGCGTGGGGAGGGTGCGTTAGAAACAGGTGAAAACAAGGTTTCTGTAGAATAATATCCCCAGTACAAAAGTTCTGCTCCTAGAGCCACCTCTGTGGCTCATCCCAAAGCATGAGGACCTGGATGGCCGGGGCCTAGTGGCCCATTTCCTGACCTCCGACTCACCACCTGCCACAGTGGCCTAGCTCCCTGTCTCCTGTTTCAGGTTCAAAGTGTTTGCAGATTATGAAGCATATGTGGCATGCCAGGCCCAGGTGGATCAGCTGTACCAGGTATGGTTCTAGGGCCCCCAAGCTGGGATGGGAGGGTGGCCTGGCAGGGGAGCAGTAGGGGACGTCTGTAAGGTCCAGTCCTGGGAAGCCACTGTTCACCTTGTGGCCTGGACAAAGGGGGGTGGGCGCTTAGCAGGCTGAGGTGCATCATGGACATGGGCTGTCCAGGGGTTCTTGATCAGCTTCTACTCACATGGTCTCCGTTGTCCCTCTGCTGTCCCCTGGTGAGGCTGGTGCCTTGCGACCCCTTGGGGCCAGGCCACTGTCCACACTGGCACGTTTCTGCCCAGGCTCTGAGTGGCTGCCATAGAACACACGTGAGCAGGACAGGAATTTCTGTGGACGGCAGAGACGATGGGCACTGTGGTCTGAGCCCCCAGTGGCTGTGATTGGGAGGATGTGGGGAGCAAGTGTAGAGCCAGGAAGACATGTGTGCACACAGAAAGCCTATGTTTAAAAATGAGAGTGCTTCCTTGAACAGGGAAAGCTTCCATGTTGAGTGAGGGGCCATTGCTGTAAAGAGTGGTCTTTCTAAGGCTGGACCACTATAGCCAGCTCCCCAGTCCTTGGTGAAGGTGGACAAGGAGGGACCCCTCATCCCAGTTTCTGTATGGAGCATGTCCCCCAGGGAGTGGGTGTATCCACGTGGGGACTCATAGGAAGACAGAGGACCAGAGCTTGCAGGGCTGAAGAAGGGTATCCCTTGGTGCCCACTTCCCTCCCCTTGCTGGGGTTTTCTGGACACCCAGCCTGTGTGCCCTACCAGTGGTGGCAGGGGGAGAGGACTCTGGGTGTTGTGGTGTGAGTCTGCAGTGGTGGGTCAGATGGATTCTTCCCCTGGTTCTTGGATGAGGCCTGCGGGATCTTTCTGATGTGTTGTGGTCCTGGCCCCTATCCCCCACCTTTAGGGAAGCTGTCTGCCCTTGGAGACCCATTAAAGAATAAGGGGGCCTGGAAACCTAAGTTACCAGGCAGGGCTCGGGGGGGGGCACCTTTGCTTCCCAGACGCGGGCCTCAGCAGAGTCTTCCCTTTTGGGGAGGCTCCCCGTGATGCTGGCTCAGTCCAGGGATGGTTGTCAGGCTCTGGGGGAAGCCGTGGAGGGGAGACCACTTAGCCTTTTTCCATGGATGCACTTGGCGGGTACTCACTTGGTGGTGGTTCTTTGTCAGGTGGGCTGTGCCTCAGAATACGTGGCACATTTTGAGGCCCAGGGCCTTCTCAGGCTCCTTACCCCCATATCTAGTCATTTGATAGCTTTTCTGATTGGTGAGGATCCCCATTTCAGTGAGCTATTGATTGCAATTTCATCTTTGTTCATCATGCTGATGAACAGGGGCTGAGAGCCCATCTAGAAGCAGCCCTGAAGTTCTGGAAGTGCAGGCTGTCTTGTGTGGTACCTGAGATTACTCAGCCTCTTCTTCCCTCTGCAGAACCCCAGGGAGTGGACCAAGAAGGTCATCAGGAACATCGCCTGCTCGGGCAAGTTCTCCAGTGACCGGACCATCACAGAGTATGCCCGGGACATCTGGGGCGTGGAGCCCTCCGACCTACAGATCCCACTCCCCAACCTCCCCCGGGATTAGGTACCCTAGCAATGGCCTGCTGTTTCTGGAGGGCCATGAGAATTGTAGTGGTGATGGCTTGGGGTGGGCAAGGAAGAAAGGGTGCAAAGAGAGGTACTCCCAGTTTCCTGCAGGAAACAGAGCTTGCAGCACTGGGGCAGCTGGCCCCGCAGCTTTAGCTCACCTGACACAAGGAGGTGGGGAGGGTAGAGCCACCGGGTGGGCTCCTCTCAGACCTTGCACGCACCTTGCAGTGAGCTTGTTTTTAGTTTTGAGCCTCTGGATTCCAGGGTCCGGGCAGATAGCTGTGGCGAAGCCTGGGGAACTGTGTGTTTTCTGTACCACAAGTGCTGGCCCGCTGGCGTGGGCTCCCAGCCTCCTGGCCATGCTAGTACTCTGGCTATGTCTGCAGCTGCAACGTGGGCGCTGTGGCCCAAAGTTCCAGACTGATCAGATAAAGGGGCTCTAGGATGGCTAAGGGGGACATTGGGGAGGACATCTGTGTCCAGCATCCTGGGGTCCTTGGCTAGGACAAGGCTGGCTGATGCAAAGCTACCGTGGTTTTGCATTCTTGAGAGGATAATCAGCTTCCCAGGGAAATGAAAGTAGCTGAAGCCTTTTCTTTTTTTTTTTTAGCAACTAAAAGTTATACTTTTGAAGTTTTGTGGAGAGGCAATGCTGGAATGTGTTGTCCAGACCTGGGGGCCCTGCGGTGGGGCGCTTTGCTGGGGAGGCCAAATGCCCCTGCCACGTGTGTCCTGGGGCCTGCCTTTCCTGTCTTACACTTGGGGCCACCCTCCCTTCTCCCTTGGTTTCCAGCAGAGTAACCACCTTGGAAAGGACTGAGCAGGCCCAGAAGGGAGCCCACTTTGCTTCTGTCTGGACAGCAGGCTGGTGGCAGGAAGGGTGGATGAGCCCCTCTCAGCTGCCCAGAGGAGAGAGCCAGGGAGCAGGCTAGCGTGCTTCACCACAGGCTTAATGGGACAAGGAGGGGAAGCACCCTTCCAGAGGCTCTACATCCTTGCATGCTGGGTCTGGATGGCACAGGGCTCTGCCCTCACCCCAGGTCCTGACTGCTCACAGAATCAGGCCATGGAGGATTTGCTCACATGTGCCCTTCACCAGAGCTGCAGAGGTCTGCTGGGGAGGCCCACGTTCTGGGGCTGTGGTCACACCTCCGCCACCTTCCCACTGCCCCATTTCTTAGGCCATGTGTGACCATCACTGTGCCACTTGATGTCACTGCCTCGTGTGAGAAACTGATTAAACCTTCCTGCCTGTGCCTCGTTGACCTGGCCTGTGTTTCATTCTGCACCGAGGACAGGGTGGGGGCTGCATCACAGGGGCAGGCTTCGGACCCTCCCTCGTTAAGGGGCCCATCACTCTGGGATTAAGGACAGACCAAGCTCTCCCATCCCAGCTGCAGGTGGGACTTAAGAGTCTGTGTGAAAACAGATAATCATATCAAAAAATGGGCAGAAGATATGAACAGACACTTCTCCAATGAAGACATACAAATGACTATCAGATACATAAAAATGTTCATCATCACTAGCCATCAGGAAGATTCCAATTAAAACCACATTGAGATACCACCTTACACCAGTTAGAATAGCCAAAATTATCAAGACAGGAAATAACGTGTGTTGGAGGGGATGTGGAGAAAGGGGAACCCTCTTCCACTGTTGGTGGGAATGCAAGTTGGTGCAGCCTCTTTGGAGAACAGTGTGGAGATTCCTCAAGAAATTAAAAATAGAGCTTCCCTATGACCCTGCCATTGCACTACTGAGTATTTACCCCAAAGATACAGATGTAGTGAAAAGAAGGGCCATCTGTACCCCAATGTTTATAGCAGCAATGGCCACGGTCACCAAACTGTGGAAGGAACCAAGATGCCCTTCAACGGACGAATGGGTAAGGAAGTTGTGGTCCATATACACTAGGGAGTATTATGCCTCCATCAGAAAGGACAAATACCCAACTTTTGTAGCAACATGGACGGGACTGGAAGAGATTATGCTGAGTGAAATAAGTGAAGCAGAGAGAGTCAATTATCCTATGGTTTCACTTATTTGTGGAGTGTAACAAATAGCATGGAGGACATGGGGAGTTAGGAGAAGGGAGTTGAGGAAAATTGGAAGGGGAGGTGAACCATGAGAGACTATGGACTCTGAAAAACAATCTGAGGGTTTCGAAGGGGTGGGGTGGTAGGTTGGGGGAACCAGGTGGTGGGTATTAGAGAGGGCACGGATTGCATGGAGCACTGGGTGTGGTGCAAAAATAATGAATACTGTTATGCTGAAAATAAAAGAAAAAAAAGTATGTGTGTTTGAACCACAAGCTGGTAAAAGAATCATCAATCTGTTGTATAAACTGTCATCTGGATGTTGGCATCATTGGTGCAAATTACACTGGTTCTTTTGCACCTGCCCTCTACCAGCCACTCTTGGCCCTAGGACATGGAATGCCCTGGGGATGAGAGCATGTCCCCCAAACTGTGTCACTGTAGGCTGAATTAAAAGCCAGGAGGGACATGAACTTGGGGCTGTTAGCCAAACAACCTGAAAACCACAGGACAATGGAGCACCGTGGGCCCGCTGGAGCGGCCTGGGGATGCTGAGCAGCTCCCAGGAGACACGTTCTTCCAGGAAACGTGTATTAACTGCAGAATTTATAGCTGTGCATGTCTTGATCTGTTCTTTTTTTTTTTTTTTTTTTTTAATTCAAGGATTGGTTTTGTGATCAGCAGAGATTACATCTGTCCTAGCCCACAATTTAGTTACTAATCTGAGACCAGCAGTGAAGGCATTTGGACTTGATTAGCCAATCCGATGGCCCAGCAGCTCACCATCCCTATCAGTGCTTTCTAGAGCACTATCTAGAGCACCTATCAAAATACCAACAGCGTATATTTTACTTCATATCCTCTCACATGGCTCACACATACCCAGAACACAGAACAGGAGGAAGCTTCCTGCCCAGGCAGGGTGGGTGGGTTGCATCTGGCTGAAGTGGGGTGGGAGGACAGCTCTGACTTGGGGCCTCAGTCACGGGGCTGAAAGAGCAAGCCTTGGGGGGCTACTTGGGCCCAGGGGGCACATCACGCAGAGCAGTTACATAGGAACACGCTATAGGAAGGGGCTTATGTCTCACCCCAGGGATGGGGTGGGGTCTTGCAGGTAGTGCACACACCCAAATCTGATGCCAGGGGAACCCGTCCAATAGAACGAAGACATAAACTGACCTCAGGAGAGTCTGTTCATGCTTCAACCCCTTAAGGAAAGGCATGGTTTCCCCAATGTGAGAATCACTATAGGCAGCTTGAAGGTACCTCAGAAAAGAGAAGCTGTCACCTGCCTTGGCGCATCGGCCCCACAGACTGCCCACAGCTGCCAAGAGTGGCCACAGACCTTAAAGAACAGGCTGGTGAACTAGGCTCCCTGTAACCCAGGGGAATTTCTGAGCTGCCAAGACCGCGAAGTCCCAGAGCCTTAGGACCCTGGTGGGGAGAGTCCAACCATCAGGGGAAGTAGGTCCCAGGTGGGCTTTCATCCTCTGTTGTGTATCACGCCTCTATACCTAAGCCGCAGGGGTAGGACAGTCCTCTGTGGGGCCAGCCTGAAAGCCCCTTACTAAACCACAGACTTCTCACTCTCTGGTTACTTAGCTAGGATATGAGAATCTGGCCCTTCACCAGCACCGGGGCTGTTGAGAAGCAGGATCCTCAGAGGGTGCCAAGTGGGGGCAGCAGAAGTCCAGGGAGACTAATTTGACAAAAAACTGAACAACACTCCCTTTCCCCAATAAGTGAACAAGGCGGTGCTCACAGACTAGAACTAGAAACCTCTTACTCCAATGCCCCATGTCCTTCCACGGACTCGTGCCAGGGCTTGCTTGGCGTCTGTGGGTGAAACCCTAGAGCCTGCCAACCAATACCAACATCCAGTAAGCTTGCTACAGTGTGAAGTTGAAAGGGGCCTGTATTTTAGGAAAACGCCCCCTGTCCCCTCTGGAGAAGCCACGGCCATGAACATACCTTGTCCTGGGACGATGCCCCTCCTTGCACGGACCTCCACATCTAGAAAGAGGAAAGGAAGGCCCAGGATCTCTGGCCTTACAGAGCTGCCCCTCCTCCCACAGGCTGGGCTCTGAACATGACCTGAAAATAGCTGGAGGGGTCACTGAGAACACAGCAGATAGACCACCACCACGATTTTATTCTTAAATAAATGCTCAGTCTAAGGCCAGGTTAGGCAGAAAGGTGGGCAGAAAGTGGAGGAAGTGCAGGTCATGGGCACCTCACCTCCCCCGTTGTGAGCAGTGGGACCTGCCCAGGGATGCAGGGACCGCCAAGGTAGGCAAGCAGGGTGCTCTGGGTTGGGGGGGTTGCCAATGGGACCATTAGAGTCTATTCTGCGTGGGCTGGGAAGGGACAGAACCCATCTCCCCACGATCTTACCAGTGATGCTGGAAAGCTCAGTGTGGTCCCAAGACCCCAAGCCTCCTACCCCAGGCTCCCTTGCCCAGCTCAGCAAGTGCGGGATAGACCAGCTGGCGGCTGGCCTACTCTGTCACTGTCTTCCCAATGAGAGCTCGGATTGAGTGGCAACAAGAGGGAGAGGGGATCCCATGCCTGCAAACTGTGTTTTCCACAAAGATCCATGCTCCCAGCCACCTAAGACAGGTGCCTCAGGTCTGCCGGGTCTCCTCTGCCTGCCTCAGCTGGCATCCAAGTCCTCTCTCCGGGGGCATTGAAGACGCTGGCACCCCAGGCCCCAGGGTGCCAGGTTGGCTGGAGCAAAGGGGAGGAGGGTAGAGGTCTTCATGCTCCTTCAGGCAGCAAGACTCAGTGTTGGCGCCCAGGTTCTGACTTTCCCAGGAACTCCCTAGACGACAGGAGGACAGCCATCAGCCAAACCCAGAGCCCACACCAGAGCTCTTTCCTCATCCGTCCTCAAACAACTCATCCCAGGAGTCTGAGAAGGACCCTGGAGGACCACCCCCGCTCAGAAAGCCTGAGTTAAATAAACAGGGCTCCAATGGAATTGGCCTGGTCAAATCTCAACCCTGTAGGAAGAAAGACCAGGTAATGGGCTACTCTTCTTTGTTCTAAACTCTAGAGCTGTACCCTGGACTAAATTTCCTATAACCTATTCCTTTTGTGCTGGAAAAATCACAACCCTAGAGCAAACCCATACTCTTTGAGTTCACAGTCCCCTCTCAGCAACCCAGGTCCCTGATTCAGGAAATGGCAAACCACTAAAGAAATGCACCTTTGGGGGGTGCTTGGGTGGCTCAGTGGGTTAAGCCTCTGCCTTCGGCTCAGGTCATGATCTTGGGGTCCTGAGATCAAGCCCCGCATCAGGCTCTCTGCTCAGTGGGGAGTCTGCTTCCCTCTCTCTCTCTGTCTGCCTCTCTGTCTACTTGTGATCTCTGTCAAATAAACAAATAAAATCTTTAAAAAAAAAAAAAAAAAAAGAAATGCAGCTTTGCTTCTGGAACTGCTGAGACAGCCATAGGAGAGCTGAAAGTGTAATGGCATAAAACTACTGAGGGCCAATTCCAACACCCCCAGGCTCAGCAGCCCCAGAAAGGTGAACTTGTACCATCCCCACCTCGGCATCCTGCAGAAGGCCACACGGCCAGGAGGTGCTGGGCTGCCTATGCCTGGGATGGGAGGCAAGGAGGCTGGGGAGCATGGGCCTGAGTGATGGGATTTGTCCCTGCACAAAAGCCTGGGCTCCTGAGGCGGGGCCAGGCCTCATCCAGTCCAAACAACCCTGTGCCACCATCTCGCCCTTCATGCCTGGGCTTGGCACCTGGGCAAGGGATGGGCACCATAGCCCCAGCCACTCACTGTCCTGGCCCCAGACCATGGCTATCATGGTGTAGCCAGGAGCACAGCTCCCTTTCAAGAAGCAGCTGAGGACAAACAGGTTTTGCGAGCTGGCCCAGAGACTCCCATGTGCATATGCACAGGGGCAGGACCTGATGGGTGTGTAGGAAGAGACTGAGGCCTGACCCACAGTGGCTGGATGAGACTGAGGCCTGACCCACAGTGGCTGGATGCTCCCGAGTGGGGTGTCTATGTAGCCTGCACAACCCACACCACAGGGAAGTCACTGCCCTGTCTGATCACGGAAGCGCTTCAGGAGGGAGGCGCCATGCACACTGAACCCCTCTCCCTGGAGATGGAAGGTTCTTGAGTCACGGCAACCCTCTGCCCCACTGAGGCAGCTTTCAGGGCTGGGCCTGACGCATACCTGGCCTGAGCCACCACACCCCAGGGGGAGAATGCCTCACCTCAGTATCCGTGGAAGCTCAGGGCTCTTGTAGATATACTTGTGCCTGTAGCCAAGGTCTGAGTGGAAGGGGATAAACTGAACTTTGAAGTCTCGGAAGCTTCGGGATGGAGCAGCGATGTTGTAGAGCTGGGATGAGGGAGAGACAGGTCAGCACCCACAGATGGCAGCCCTGCCTAGTGGTCTCCCCAGGAGAGAAACCAGTCAGTAGCTGCTACCTCCGAAGAGCAACCCAAGTCCTCCGCCAGCGATGGTGCTGTCCTGCTGCCTGTGTGGCCAGAGCAAGGGGCACGGGTGTGGACAGGAATCAGCTCCTTGGCTTGACACTCGAGACCTTTTGTCCTAATGCCCCTCTCCCAGATGGCCCCTCGGCAGGGGGCAGTAAGGCAGCTGAGCCCGCCTCACGTGAAGAGCTGCCTGGCATGCAGGTATGTGGATGCTAGGTGCCAGAGCAGCCCTGAGGGCTCATCCCGGGGCCTTGGCTGGGCTGTCTGCCTTGGACTTTGCTGTGTCAAGGCCGGTCGGTAGCCTGGCTCACAATCTTCCTCAGCCCCTTCCTCCCTGAGATGGCCAGGATCTATGGGTCTGAGCAGCCGTTGCGAGACAGCCCCGTGGGCCCGGGCTCGCTGGAGGGAGGAGACTTGGCCAGGCTGGAACCCACTGGCCCCTAGGCCTCACTCTATCAAGGCTGCCCCTGACCCTCACCATCACCATGCCAGATGGTGCTAGCTAGCTGCCACAACACTTCTACAAATTGAATGCTGCTGCCTGGCAGCAAAGGCAGAGCAAACTAAGCAAAAGCAAACATGGAGGCCCCCCAACAGCAGGGTATTCCTGACATCGGGCCCATTCCAAAGGCAGGTGAACAGACAAGAGGTTCTGTATCAAATCTGCCAACTGGGATCCCTGCATGGGGGTCACGGATCCTCCTCCTCGAGGGCTCCTTCTGTCCAGCCTAGCCGAGTACCCAGCAGTCAAGTCTGTCAGGCCAGGCTCCCTGCGCATGGACTGGGAGCCATCTGATTACTTCTCAGGTTTCCTCTTGCTATCACCAAATGTACTGGTGAAGAAGTCCATGCCCTCTAGCGTACCTTTGCTGATAAGACATCAACTGTTTGCCCCCATCCGACCCTGCTGCTGACCTCCCCTAGCTTCTTCTTCTGGGGTGGGGGCACCTGGCAGCAGCAGAACCCCTGCAGATGTCTGGCCCAGCCTGAATGGGAGCTGGCTAGACACCTGCCCACACCAGAGTTGGCACCAACTCTCACCTTTCTGCCAAGCTGGAAGGGCACGACCGGGTCGTCCTCGGCATGCAGGATGAGCAGGGAGCAGGAGATGTGCTTCACACTGTGGGGGAAGATGGAACTGAACCAAGGCCCCAGGGAGAGGGCGGGGGTCCCTGGGCCTACCCAGGTTTCGTGAGGCTTCACCATGGTGCTCAACAGATAGAACTTGACTGGCTTTTCACTAGAGAACTAGTGTTTACACCATCATCTATTCAGTCAAGTCTAGAGATCGATCCATTCATCTTATCCGATCCCTGTGTATTTTCTAGAAATTGGAAATTATTATTTTTGCCACTAGACCTATTCTTTAAAAGTTAAAAAATGATATTTATATTTGGCCCATGGAGGTGGGCCAAGAAACCTATAGCAAATGATGGTCACTAGAAATGTGTTGGTAAAAAAGCCTACATGCTAACCTGTCTTTATTGAAAATGACATTTAAGGTTACCCAGAAGGTTTACAAATAAATTAACATTTTCAAGAGGTTCAGATGATCCAAACCCTCTAGCAAACCACGGAGGAGCTGTGGGCATAGACAGGTCCTGGCCACCCCTCACTGAGCAAACCTGGCACCGGGCAGGACCTGGGCCAGAAGGCTTGTCACCCCACCGATGCCCAGCCCATCCAGTGATCTGGGCTTCTGCTTGCAGTACACATACATGCACACTTTCTCTGCATTCTGCTTCCAGGGAGGAGCATCTCTGCTGCAAGGGTCACACTTTGATGGTGACACTGCCCATCTTTTCAGGACTTCCATTCTAAGGGGTATGTCCTAAACCTGACCCACTCTAGAAAAGGCCTGGTTCACATGCTGTCACCATGCACCGAAATGGGGGCTTATGATTTCCTGCGGGTGAAATACTGCCAGCCCCTCAATGGTCAGCCCGGAGCATGGCCAAGGCACCTTCGAGGGACCCAACGCTCACTGTGGTGCTTGTTGTTGGAATCCACTTTTTTCAGATCATTCTTGAAGTTCCAAAACAATATTTATAAACAACCAAGTTTTTTGCTTATTTCTGTTCAAATTTTAGTTTGCTCTATTTTCAGAAACAAAACAAAAAATTAAGAGGAAAAATATCCCATTTTTTCACATTTATTCCTGAGTGTAGATTTTTAAATGTTAACCTGATATTTATTTTTTTAAGATTTATTTATTTTAGACAGATTGAGTGAGTGAGGTGGGAAGGGGCACAGGGAGAGAATCTTCAAGCAGACTCCTTATGGAGCCCAACATGGGACTTGATCCCACGGCCCTGAGAAGAAACCAAGAGTTGGCTGCTCAACTGACTGAGCCACCCAGGAGCCCCAGTAGAAATATATATATTTTTTAAGATTTTATTTATTTGTCAGAGAGAGAGAAAGCCAGAGCACAAGCAAGGGGAGCAGTAGGCAGAGAGAGAAGCAGACTCCCCACTGAGCAGGGAACCCAATGAAGGGCTCGATTCTGGGATCCTGAGATCACAGCTTGAGCTGAAGGCAGATGCTTAACCAACTGAGTCACCCAGGCGTCCCTAGAAATATTTTTAATAGTGAACTCTGTAACGTTTTTCTACAACCAAACAGAAATCAAACGGCCGAGGCAGTGTCATTTTTTGAGTAACAGCTCCCCTTATTAGAATCTGTCGGGAATTCTTTTTTTTTTTTTTTTTTTTAAAGATTATTTATTTATTTGACAGAGAGCGATCACAAGTAGGCAGAGAAGCAGGCAGAGAGAGGAGGAAGCAGGCTCCCCGCTGAGCAGAGAGCCCGACGTGGGACTCGATCCCAGGACCCTGAGATCATGACCCGAGCCGAAGGCAGCAGCTTGACCCACTGAGCCACCCAGGCGCCCCTCTGTCGGGAATTCTGATTCTGATTTCAACTAACAAATAAAACAAACACAGGGACACGTTGTCTTCCTGTTGCTTTAATGCCACCATGGCCTTTTCAAATCCCTTTTCTCTCGGTTGCAGCTCCCAGCCTGACTTGCCCTTTACAAAGGTCTGATGGTTGGGGAAGAACCCCAGTATACAGAATTCCACCCTGTTTGGTTAAGGTGACTAGTCCTGGGGGTTCTCAATGATTTTTTTTAAGTTGGAAAATGAGGTATTGTACCATAGTACTCACTTTTCATCATTTGCAAATTTAATTCCACTGCTTGTAATGGGGTCGAGGAAAAACCAGTCAAACCCAGGGAAGTATCGGTATATCTGAAGGCGACACAGAAACAACATGCAGAAACATCAGTTAAAACAGCCACAGCAAAGGCCGAGGTCAAGGATTTAGACAGAGGGTGCTCAGTGCCCAAGGGTCTCCTGTGCTTCCAAATGGACTGACCTGAGCCCCCACCAGAGCTGTGCTGGGGTGCCCCACTGCCCAGACTACAGACTCTGTGCTTAAGAGGCTCCCAAACTGGCCACGCATAGCTGCCCACAAAATGGGCTCCCACACCTCAGAGCAGCAGCTGGGCAGGACCGGCTCCAACAGATATGAGGGCCTCCACCCATGGGAAAACAGGGGTCCATGTGACTTGGGGGTAAAGCAACACCAAAGAAGTAAGATTATAGAGGACTCCTTCGGTCTGCAACAGAGCACCGTGAGGTCAGGTAGGGGGCTGACACAGCCCCCCTGAACCCACAGGACAGAAAACACACAGGAGCCCCCTCTGGACTAGGCTTATAAAAAGAGGGTCCAAGGCCTCAATCCTGGCAGGTAAGAAGGGCCTGAGTCACCCTGGGATCCCCACCAGGGTTCCCCCAGGTTGTCACCTGGAGACACGACTGGGAGAGCCTTACTGTTGAGCACCGTCTATGCAGTCAGGGAGCAGGGGCACCTACCAGCTCCGTGTTCGCGGAAGCAGCCAGGAGAGCAGCCACAGGCCTGGGCTGAGCCCTGCAGGGCAACGATGCCAGCTAGGCAAACCATGCCTCAGAAGCATGGCCTCCCGTGGATCCTACTATCCTTGGACAACCCAGCTGTGACCCCGTCCTTCTGCCTACTACAGAGTTATAAAATTCCCCAGCAGCACCCTGCACTAAACAAGGATTGATTTTTATTTTATACTTATTCTCTTAAGACTTACCTTGATAGTAATTATTTTAATAATAACAATAAGGCAACTTTTAATAAGATCTGTACTTGCCACTGAGAAGGGATGGCTCTTAGCTTCTTCACGTATATTAGTGAATGGAGATTCCAATATAAGGGCATCTGGAGGTGTCTCTAGAAAATAAAACAAACAGGGGGCTGCCAGGTGGGCAAGAAGCCCTCATGGATGTCTCAGGAGAGGCTGGTCCCCCAGACTGGAGAGTGGACCCCAGGCACCCCCCACCACCGGCCCTGCCCCCCCTTCACAGGCACTCCTGCATGGATGGGGCACAAGAAGTGCCCACACAGGGGCCTCTCAGGTGGTTGTCATTTGCTCCCCAGCACCACATCTACTGAAGCTGTGTCTTGGGAGCCCAGTCCTGATAAGGCTCCGCCAGCTGCTCAAAAATCCATGGGGAATGCAGGCTGGGGTCAGCTGAGGGTTTACCCAGACCGCGGCACCTGTGTCTAGGGCTCTGAGATGACACCAGGCACTGTCGCTGTGCTGTCATACATCAGCATCCCTCCCAAGAACCCACAGCAGAGCATGGGGCACAGCGAGTATGCACAAACACGCTGCCCACCCCGCCTGAGCCCAGAGACCAGGAGGAGACCCTGCCCAGCCCACCAAGACTCCCACTGCCACACAGGCCCCTACCTCGCTCACAGAGGCGCCGCACCAGATTTGTCGCCACTCTAAGAAGGAAAAACAGTTCAGATGAATGACGATGGAAATTGTTTGAGATGAGACTGTTCTAGTCTTGTAAGTGAACCAGAGGAACTGTGGGATCTGTGAAGCGACTGGTGGAGTTTGGGGCTGGGGGAGGGTATGGACAAAGATGCCCAGGACCATGCTGCCCCTGCCATGGGCCACCCCTTCTGACGAGGATGGCAATGACAGCCCCCAGATCTCTTGCCATCCCAGGGCCACACTGGGCGGGTCCCATGCAGACAGCCACAGCAGGATGGCCTGCTCCCCGCTCGGCCCCAGCTCCTCTCTGCAGGCACTTCCCAGCCCGCAGGTCCACCCCAACTGCAGCAGGATGTCCAAGGTGAGCATCAGGGGGAGGAAGGGGCCACGGCCACGGCACCCAAAGGAAAAGCTGCTGGAAAAGGGATGGTTGCTGAAGGCCTCATGACTCCGGGCACTGACAGCAGTGCCCCTTTTAGAAACATTGTTGACCTTCCATCAGCAGCAGCGATTCAGGCAGCCCCAGATGGAGTATTAAACTGTTTCCCCCATCCTGGCAGATGTAGGAAGGGAACCACCCATTGCTGCCTCACCTATGGTCTCTGGTAAGCCAAGTACAGGCCAAGCGGTCATGCTGTTTACAAATGTCCCTGGTTTGCAAGTGATCAAAGCACCAGCCCACAGGTTGCCAGCCAGCACCCACACTCCAGAGCCAGTTGATGCTAACCCAAGTGCCCTGTCTGGTCTGCTCTGCAGACACCTCCCTGAGGAACACCCTGGGACTGAGGCAAGTGTGCCCACCCTCCCTGCAGAGGTTAAATGGCCACCCCACAGCTGCCTGTGTGTATCTCAAGTCCCTTTTTGGGTTGAGGAGTTCAAGTAGCTCAAACTTTTCATGGTGTCTTGTGGCACTTCTTCCCCATCCCCATCACGGGCATGAGGGACAAGAGGGACAAGGGTTGTTGGGACTCATGGTGTCACGGGATCCAGACGCCATCAGGGCAGTCTTGGAGAGACCTGGTGAAACGTTGCCCCATGAAGACCTGCTCCCCCATGACTCCACCAGGCTGTGAACTCACCCAGTGCCTAGAGAATGACCCCAAATATACACAGGGTTGTCTCCACTTCTTGCTTTGATCCAGTCAAAAACATGGAGTGCATCATATGTCATGCCTCGCTCCGATGGCGTTCCTACCGAGTCACCCCAACCTGGCAGGGGGAGAAGTGGCAAGAGGAGGAAGTCAAATCCCAGCCCCTGGAACCGCTTGAGGGGTGGACTCATACCCTTCTTTCTCAACAGGCAGCCTAGGACTGGCTGGGGCAACAGAAGTCTCTGCCACCATCATTCACAGACCCACATGAGGGGTGTGTGGACAAGCCGGATTCTACTTCTCCGGCTTCCTTGGCCAGCTACAACCCCTGAGCCCAAACAGCCATCCACACACCCTTATCTAAGCCTCAAGGAACAACTGTGCAGACAGGGCCGTCAGACGCACAGACTCCTGCGGGCAGATGGGGCAGCAAGCTCCCCAACCCTTAGGGCTTGCTGGTAGCTGGCCCAAGGTGATAGGCCAGTGAGACCTTGGCCTGCCCAGAGCCCCGGCAGGAAAGGAGCGTCCCCCGGGGGATCCTGAGCCCAGTCTGGCTTCCATGGCCAGCTGTAGCCCAGCTAAAGACAGATGTGGGTAGTCAGGCTGGGGTGGGGGCAGGATTCCAGGCTCAAGGCAACTCTGACCCAGAAAGAAAAGGTGCTCTCAGAATAGCAGAGGAAAGCTAATCATCTCTGTTCCCAGACCCCATTTTCCCCCAGGACCCTCCCCCCAGGATCTTGTAAAGGGCAAATGCCACTGTCATTTCTAGCAACTCAGCAGTGAGTCATCATCAAATGATCTGAAAGCACCACGAGGCTCAGAAAGAGCCTGCTCTGCTGCCTAAGCAAAACCGACAACTGGGCACCTCCCCTGGGCATCCCAGATGCTTAAGGGGGCATGTGAGAGACAAGGCCACCCTGAGAGCTTCAAGGTGTGGACAGAAGGAAGGAATACAGAGAGACAGAGACTGGCAGATGTGGAGCTTAGAAATGCAGAGACTTGATGAGAACTGGAAAGACAAAGTGCTGTGAGGGCTTTCACTTTCTGGTAGAAGCACAAGGAGGTGAACAAGGAAGGAGGCTGCTCTATCACCCTGAAGTCTCTAGCACTCTGTAGGAACACAAAACCCTTTTTAGCACAGAGAAAAGGATAAGTGGGTGAACTACTTTCCAGATCCTTATCTGTAGTTTTTCCCAACCCAGAACTTGTGAACACTCTTCTGGGAAAGAACCATCCCTACAGCAGGCAGGCCACTGCCACCCCAGAGGCCTGTGTGTTCATCCCCGGGGCCTGTGAGGACATTTGATTCTGTGGCCAGCAAGGGGCGGGAGTGAAGCAGCAGGAGGAAATGAGGCCACTGATCAGCAGACTATGACACGGGCGATTATGGGCTTATCAGCATGGGTGCAAAGTCACCACAATGGTCTGCTGGACAAGTGAGAGGGAAAGGCAAGGGTCAGAGATCAGACTCAAGAGGCCATGCACTGAGGCACAAGGACAGCTTCAAGCAGCTGGAAGGGGAAGGAACTAGATTCTCCCACAGAAGCTCCTGAAGGGCTGGCCCCGCCAACACCTGTATTTTATTTAACCCAGTGGCAAAGGTTTTGGACTTTCGACCTCCAGAACTGCAAAGTAAGTCTGTGCTCTTTGAAGACATCAGGTGTGTGGCAATTTGTTACGACACCATATCCTCGGTCTGAGGGTATTGACACCATTACCCTCCCTGTAGGTCAAGCTAAGCAGGCTAAGTAAGCCAAGCAGCCCTCTGACCTCTGACCTCTGCTGCTGAGACTACAGGAGGCCCATGCTTCTCACAGAGCAGCTCTTGATCAATACGAAGTATTTTCCTGGCTCGTTAAGGTGCACCATTCTTAGCCTACAGTGACTGTGGGTTCTCCATCTCTTCGGCAGCAAAGCCTTCTGACTCACTCAAGAAAGAAAAAATGCTGAGGGGCAAGAAGAATCTTTCTTCTCTCTTAACAGTTCTTTCTCCTGTTTTCAGAACTTTAACAAGAGGGGTGCCTGGGTGGCTCAGTGGGTTAAAGCCTCTACCTTTGGCTCAGGTCATGGTCCCAGAGTCCTGGGATCAAGCCCTACATTGGGCTCTCTGCTCCACAGGGAGCCTGCTTCCTCCCTTCTCTCTCTGCCTACCTCTCTGCCGACTTGTGATGTCTGTCAAATAAATAAATAAAATCTTAAAAAAAAAAAAGAAGAAGAAGAAGAACTTTAACAAGACAAGCTCTTCTGCCCACAAAATGTGTCCGAAGACCAGCTCTGGGGAGTCAGAATCCAGTAAAGAAATGACAGTATCTTCTACATTTAAAATGTTGCTGAGGGATGCCCCTCATCAGCATGCAGGACACACATGGGAAGATGATGTGCCCTCACACTGACCACCACACTCGCCATCACTGCACATCAGGGCACCATGAGCTACGCTGCCTCGGCTCCCAAGGTGACTGACGCCTGCACAGCAGACCCAGATGGGAGCAGTGTGAGGGCCCAGACTTGCACTTGCAAAAGAACTCACCTCTGTAGTCAAAGGTGACCACGTGATAACCAAGGGAACTCAGCACCTGGAACATAAAAAATAAATATCTGGGCACAAATCCACACATCTTGAATTGAGGGCAGCTTGCCTCTTACCAAAGCCAGCCCAATGTCAGTCTTTGGGCCCTGCACACAGTGGGAGCTTCATAAACACTGTGACCATGATGCCCATTCCCCATTATAAAACCCACACATCTGCTGCTGCTACAGGACACGCAGATGCCGCCGCCTTGGGAATATGATGGAAAGAAGGGCTCTCCCACAGCTCAGATCCCCCAGGGCACAGGTAGCCCCCCAGCCAGGGCAGACACCCTGAGACCAGAGACTCAGAAGGAGGGGCTCTATGGTCAGAGACTGCATCTGGGATCCTTACTGCAACCTAACATTTCTTAGACTTGAAGATTTTGTTGGATTTTTCTATTATTGAAAACAAAATCCCTCTAAATGACGTGATCTTCTGGACTAGATAATTTCTCACAGCCCACACCTGAGCTTTCCTGTAGTGTGCCTGGAGACATGTGGAAGTGGCCAGCCACCAACATGCTCCAAAATCCCCAGAGGGAGGTGTGCTCCTCCTTTCTCCTTTGCCTGCCCCAGGGCAGCATCTGCCCCTACAGCATCTGCTCCCACCAGGGCCATACCTGCTCTAGGTACAAACCCTTACTAAGAACAGAAACCTCAAGAAGGGGCCACAGCTCTGCAGAAGCACCCCCTCTCCAATTTGATCCAATTCAGCCAAGGAACAAACCCTTCCATGGCCCACAGCAGTGCATGGCCTTGGTGTGTAAGGGACAGAGTGGTGCCCACAAGATGCAGATGTTCCCTCACATTTGCTCTCTGCCAGGTTAACCAATGCAGGTGTCGGTCCCTGTGAGGGGTAGACGAGGGAGAGGACCCTGAAGGCAACTGCACATTTCCAGCTCTGAGACTCAAGCTTTCCAAGAAGACAACCAGGCAGAAGTGAGGGTCTGAGTGCCTGGCTGGCAGACCCACCAGCCCCTCCACCAGATCAGCCTGGAATCTGGTGATGGGTGAGACTTCAGTGTGGCAGAGTTCCTGACCCTGCAACTTGGCCAGAGTGTGACTTCCTGGCCCTGGGTGCTCTCCATTCGTTTTAGAGGAGAAATGCAGCATTTAATGACAATTTCAAATGCCTTTAATATAACTGCCAATATCTGGCAGATGATGCCTGAAGTCCACTCATTCTGCTTTTGGAAGCTCTCCCTAGAGGCAGCATTAGAGGGAAGCATTCCACGGTAGAGGCTTCCAATGGAGGCAGCATTGGAAAGGCCAATGTTGATCATCTCTCTCACAAGTACTGGAGGGACTCCCTTGTGTACATTCCTACTGGAAAGAACAGGTGGGAGACACCCCTGGGTGATGCACTTTCCTTCGTATACTGTGTGGATGCCACTCTCCCTTCATACACACTACATATGTGGCCCTGCCCTTCATATGCCCCGTGTACACAAATCTCCCCACCCGTACACCCTGTGAATACCACTCTGTGTGTCCTACACTGTGTGTACACTGCTCTGCCTGTAATCACACCATGTATAGCGCTCTCCCTGTCACACACACCATGTACATGATGCTCCCTGTCATATACACCGTGTACACCATTCTCCCAATATACACTACTCTCCTGTCATCACACCAAAGTACACCACGCTCCCAATCATACACACTGTGTACACCGCTCTCCCGAAATCACACCATATACACCGCTCTCCTGTCATCACACCATGTACACTGCTCTCCTGTCATCACACCATGTTAGCACCTTTCCTGTTATCACTGTGTACACTGCTCTCCTGACATCACACTGTGTACCCTCCTCTCCTGTCTTCACACCATGTATGCCACTCTCCTGTCATCACTGTGTACACTGCTCTCCCAACATCACACCATGTATGCAGCTCTCCCGAAATCACACTGTGTACACCACTCTCCCATCATCACTATATACACCACTCTGCCCATCATGCAGCCTATGAACACCACTCTGTCCATCATACATTGTGTGCCATCTTCACCTACCTTGTAAAGTTCCACCCGGTGGTCGCCTCCTCTAGAGAGTCAGGGAAAAAGAAACAAGAATGGGTGTTAGCACATCTTCTCAAAAAGGCATGCCCCCAGGGTCAGTACTGGAGTGTCTGGGTCCTTAGTGGCTTGGTCCCCAAATTCATACAGAGAGGGTCATTGGGGGACAGATGACCTCTTCTACAGGGCATCAGAGCAGCTCCATGCTTGTTTCTGGCAATACCGTGACAAGCAAGGGATAGTCTTAGCACTTTGGGGATATTTCTTAATTATCATATTACTTCTATTTTTGACTAACACATAGAAACAACACAAACTTCAGAAGATACAGAAGATAGACAGCAAGCCCCCTACTCCTGCCCAGCATCTAGCCCTTCCCTCAGCATCCTGGTGACCAGCATGTGGCAGAAGTGAAGGCACTTCTTTCCTCGACATGCACACTCTACTGCCTCTCACTTTTCACTCAGTAATGCACAAACAACTTTCAGGACTCTTTTCAGTAGTGGTTCACCTTCCTTATCTTGCAGTCATTGTGACCCTCTCCTATCTGCTGTGAATATAAGTTTTGCTGCCATGGCCAGCCCATGCTGATGTCCTCCTGCACACATGTGCTCCATATGTTCCTACACATGGAACTGCTGGATGGAAGGTGTTTGTGATCGTAATCTTGACAATTACTGCTCAGCCATCTTCAGAGAGGCCCTGACCATCTCCCAGCCCCACACCCACAGATTAGTGTGTTGGGGTCACTTCCTATTATAGATGCTAAACAGGCTTTTGTGCATCCAAAGTGTTTTGTGTGTTTATACTTCTTTGTCCGAGTACTATCTATCCCTCCTCACATTTTGTCCAGCTACTGGTCGGCTACTACTGTGGATAGACACCAAAGTGGGAACGGGGCGACCTCAGGAAGGAAAGCATGTTAGCAAGTGAGCTCACCCTCTCCAGACTTCTCAGCAGTTTTCTTTTTTTATACTGAGCACCCTGGCCACTTTGCTGTGTGGTGCTTGTGGGTGGGGAGGGCAGGGAGTGTCCCTGAGAGAGACAGGGATGAGACAAAGAAAGAAAACCAATGCAATGTGGCCACAGAAATACAAGGGAATGAGTTTCAGGACCAGAAAGAAATGTTTTCAGTTATCTTTGGAGAAGTACATGTCTTGATGTCTTGTCTAGATTGTTCAAATTCCCCACTTTGAGCAAAAAGAAGAGGGGTAAATTAAAAAAAAGAAGAAAAGAAGAAGAAGAAGAAGAAGAAGAAGAAGAAGAAGAAGAAGAAGAGTGCACAACAGTAGCCAGAGACTGGCTCTTGGAGAGACAGTGCTGCTGTAATTCTGCCAGGCCAAGGGGGGGTCTCGCTGGGGACGGGGGAGAGGACAGCAAGACTTTCCAAGTCACAGGGCTCCTTCAAACCTGAAGTTTAGGCAGACTTTGTCTTTTTTACCATGTGACTGGCATTGCTTAACTGAACCTTATTCCCAGTAAACTACAAAATTTTCTCATTTATAGGAAGATGCTAGCAGAGTAGTTATAACCACTTGCCCTTTGAAAAGCAGAAGAGAAACCCACTTGTCCCAGGCAAAGACGAAAGCAAACTGCCAAGTGCACACGATTCAGCAGCTGAGCACTCTGCAGTCTCACAAAGCATCCTCGCAGCCCACACTTCCTGGACTTCCTGTGGTGTCCACTATGTAGCCCCGGCGCCCCAACATCGCTGAGAGACACTGTTGGCTTGCCCCCCCCCCCAAAACCCACAAGGCCTAAGAATTCACCTCCTTGTTGGTTCTGCTTACAAAATAACATGCCCCCAGCCTGGCACTGCAGCTAGGCATCAGGCTGACCTTCACCCAGAGCCTGGAGCAGCCCTGCCTCCTGCCAGCTCCTGCTGGCTCCCTCACATGCCCTAGTGAAGCTGCAACAACAGCAGCCTTCCTGGGGGTTTTCAGACAATGTTCTGTTCAGAAAATGTACAGGCATAAGAGAGAGACTGAGCACGAGTGCATGAGCAGGGCGAGGAGCAGAAGAAAAGGGAGGAGCAGACTACATGCTGAGCAGGGAGTCTGACATAGGGCTCAAGCCCAAGACCCTGAAATCATGACCTGAACTGAAGGCCGCTGCTTAACCGACTTAGCCACCCAGGCACCCCTAAAGACACTCTTTTTTTTTTTTTTTTTTTTTTTTAATAAACATATAATGTGTTATTAGACTCAGGGGTGCAGGTCTGTAAATTGACAGTACACACTTCACAGTACTCACCACAGCACATACCCTCCCCAAGGTCCACAACCCAACCACCTTCTCCCATCCCCACTCCCCTCAGCAACCCTCAGTTTGCTTTCTGAAATTAAGAGTCTCTTATGCTTTGTCTCCCTCCCGATCCCATCTTGTTTCACTTATTCTTTTCCTACTCCCCAAGCCCCCCACATTGCATCTCCACTTCTTTATATCAGGGAGATCATATGATAGTTGTCTTTCTCTGATTGACTTATTTCACTAAGCATAATACCCTCTAGTTCCATTCACGTTGTTGCAAGTGGCAGAATTTCATTTCTTTTGATGGCTGCATAGTATTCCATTGTGTATATATACCACATCTTCTTGATCCATTCATCTGTTGATGGACATCTAGGTTCTTTCCACAGTTTGGTTATTGTGGACATTGCTACTATAAACATACAGGTGCACGTGCCCCTTCGGATCACTATGTTTGTACCTTTAGGGTAAATACCCAGTAGTGCAATTGCTGGGTCATAAGGTAGCTCTATTTTCAACTTTTTGAGAAACCTCCACGCTGTTTTCCAGAGTGGTTGCACCAGCTTGCATTCCCACCAACAGTGTAGGGAGGGTTCCCTAAAGACACTCTTGGAAATGATCTGGGATAAACTTGAGCAACGGCTTGCCACAGACAGGGCCTCAGCCATACCCAGCAGGATATATTGGCATTTGCTGTTGTAAGAGTGGTAACGCTGAGAGACAGAACTCACACTCATCACCCAACCCAACAGCATGGTGGGCAGCCTGCACGGATGAGTTTATCTGTGTGCATTCCCCTGGGGTCCCTCTGGCCTCCTTGTGCTTTCAGCCATCCTTCCTTTGATGTCACTCCAACTCCTCCTCAGCACTCACTGCCCCTTGCCAGGAACTGTGCTTCCCCCCACCCCCAGAAGGACATGCCTGCCAGCGAGAAAGGGCCAGCCTCCCTGCAACCCTCATCCTGAGCTGACACACAAGGCTGGTGAACAGGAGACAGCATTCCCCAGGGGCACTGCTGCCCTGAAGTGTCATGACGACCCCTCTGAGGAACAACTGCTGCTTACTCAAGGAGAAACTGGATTCCCTAAATCACTGGCCCTCACTTTGCCCTTCAGATTACTTCAGAAAGAAGCAAACACCACACTCTGGCCAAGGATCTAGGTGATGTGACGCAGGCTCCTCCATCCCACCCAGGTGGGAGCCCCAGATAAGGGGTATCTGGACACAGACTCCCACATCTGTTTAACATGGGGAGTGGGGGTGGTTTCCCAAGGAACCTACACCTGGGCCCACCTTCCATACAGCTCTGCTCTGCTCTGAGCTTGTGGGAACACTGCTTCATGGGAGTTTCACCCTGACGCCTTTCCCCCCAATCCCATAAACTCTGCCATTTCCTGTGTTCTCAGGATGCCCCACGGCCCCACTGCCTGTACACTCCCTCTCTATAGTGGGTCAGCAGACCAGACTGGGCCAGCATTGAGGGGAGGACATGCTACACATGTTCCTCACCTTGTGCCTGCATTCCCATGCAGGTACAGGATGATAGGGTGACTGGAAGCCAAGGCATCCTCGTACCACATCTGGTCCTTTCCCTGGGCATCCTTCCACCAGACAGCAGGGACAGTGTGCCTGGAAACAGAAGCAGAGTGGAGTAGAATGATCGGATAAGGATGATTATTGACAGAATGACACAGGATCAGAGTCACAACTGAGCGCAGAGCAGGCCAGGTGGTGGCAGGGGTTGGGGGGTGGTGGCAGGCAGAAGAAATAACTACAGAACTCCAAGCTACAGTGATCGCTTCTGACAGCCTTGGTAGGAGATTTCCTCACCCACACCTGGGCCCTTCTGGGCCACAGAAGGGGTAGCTGTGGTAGCATATAGACAGGGGCTGGGGCTGGGGGTGGAGTTTCTCCCATGTGAACTGGACATTCTGTAAGATCTAGTTTGGCTCATTCACCAGGACCTCATCTGGGCCTCACACAGAATGACTGCTTAATAAATACTGGCTAGGTAAGATCATTTCCCCTCGTACATACCCGTATTATTAAACTGTACACTATTTTTTATTTTTATCTAAATTCAATTAACATATAATATATTATTAATTTCAGAGGTAGAGGTCAGTGATTGATCAATCTTATATAACACATGATGCTCATTACATCACGTGCCCTCCTTAATGTCTATCATCCAGTTACCCCCATACCCCCACCTACCTGCCCTCCAGCAACCCTCAGTTTGTTGAGTCTCTTATGATTTGTCTCCCTCTCTGATTTTTTTTTTTTAAGATTTTATTTATTCATTTGACAGATAGAGATCACAAGTAGGCAGAGAGGCAGGCAGAGAGAGAGGTAGAAGCAGGCTTCCCGCTGAGCAGAGAGTCCGATGCGGGGCTCGATCCCAGGACCCTGAGATCATGACCTGAGCCGAAGGCAGAGGCTTTAACCCACTGAGCCACCCAGGCGCCCCTCCCTCTCTGATTTTGTCTTTATTTTTTGCTCTCTTCCCTTAGGATCCTCTGTTTTGCTTCTTAAATTCCACATATGAGTGAAATCATATGATAATTGTCTTTCTCTTATTGACTTATTCTGCTTAGCATTAATACCCTCCAGTTACATCTATGTCCATGTAAATAGTGAGTATTCATACTTTCTGATGGATGAGTAGTATTCCATTTTATATACCACATCTTTATCCATTGATCTGTGACTGGACATCTGGGCTCTTCTCATAGTTTGTTTATTGTGGACATTGCTGCTACGAACATGGGGGTGCTGATGCCCCTGCAAATGACCATTTGTATCCTTTGGATAAATACCTAGTAGTACAATTACTGGGTCATAGGGTACCTCTTCTTTCAACTTTTTGAGGAACCTCTATACTGTTTTCCAGAGTGGCTGCACTAGCTTGCATTCCCACCAACAGTGTTAAGAGCATTTCCCTTTTTCCACATCCTCATCAACATTTGTTGTTTCCAGTCTGGTTAATTTTAGCTATTCTGATTGGTATAAGGTGGTATCTCACTGTGGTTTTGAAGTGTATTTCCATGATGCCAAGTGATATGGAGCATTTCTTCATGTGTCTGTTGACCATTTGTATGCCTTCTTTGAAGAATGTCTGTTTATGTCTTCTGCCCATTTTTGACTGGATTATTTGTTTTTTGGGTGATGAGTTTGATAAGTTCTTTATATATCTTGAATACAGGCCCTTTATCTGATATGTCATTTGCAAAATCTTTTCCCATAATGTAGGTTGCCTTTTAGTTTTGTTCACTGTTTCCTTTGCTATGCAGAACTTTTTATCTTGATGAAGTCCTAATAGTTCATTTTTGCTTTTGTTTCCTTATCAGAGACATGTCTAGCAAGAAGCTGCTGCAGCTGAGGTCGAAGAGGTTGCTGGCTGCGTTCTCCTCCATGATTTTGATGGATTCCTGTCTCACACTGAGTTCTTTCAACCATTTTGTGCTTATTGTTTTTACGGTATAAGAGAATGGTTCAGTTTCATTCTTCTGCATGTGGCTTTCTAATTTTCCCAGCACCACCTATTGAAGAGACTTCCTTTTTTCCATTGGATATTATTTCCTGCTTTGTCGGAGATTACTTGACCATAGAATCAAGGGTCCATTTCTGGGCTCTCTATTCTATCCCATTGATCTATGTGTCTGTTTCTGTGTCAGTACCATACTGTCTTGATGATCACAGCTTTGTAATATAGCTTGAAATCAGGCACTGTGATGTCCCAGCTTTGGTTTTCTTTTTCAATAGTCCTCTAGTCATTCAGGGTCTTTTCTGGTTCTATATAAATTTAAGGATTATTTGTTCCAGCTCTGCGAAAATGTCAAAGGTATTTTTATAGGGATTGCACTGAATGTGTAGATTGCTCTGGGTAGCATAGACATTTCAACAATGTTTATTCTTCCAATCCATAAGCACAGAACGTTTTTCCACCTCTTTGTGTCTTCCTCAATTTCTTTCATAAGTGTTCTATAGTTTCTAGAGTATACATTATTGACCTCTTTGGTTAAGTTTATTCCAAGTGTCTATGGTTTTTAGTGCTATTGCAAACATGAATTGATTCCTTAACTTCTCTTTCTCTGTATCATCATTAGTGTATACAAATGCACCTGATTTCAGTGCACTGATTTTATATCCTGCCACTTTGCTGAATTGCTGTATAAGTTCTAGTAATTTTGGGGTGGAGTCTTTTGGATTACCCACATGAAGTATTATGTCATCTATGAAGAGAGAGAGTGTGACTTCCTCTTTGCCAATCTGAATGTCTTTTATTTCTTTTCATTCTCTGACTGCCTAGGACTTCTAGTACTATGTTGAATAATAGTGGTGAGAGTGGGCATCTCTGTCATGTTCCTGACCTTAAGGGAAAAGCTCTCAGTTCTACTCCATTGATAATGATATTCACTGTGGGCTTTTAATAGATGGCTTTTATGATACTGAAGTATGTTCCCACTATCTCTACACTATGGAAAGCTTTAATCAAGAAAGGAGGCTGTACTTTGTCAAATGCTTTTTCTGGATCAATTGACAGGATCAATAGTTCTTGCCTTTCTTATATTAACGTAGTCTGTCACACTGATTGATTTGGAGATGTTGAACCACCCTTGCAGTCTAGGAATAAATCCCACTTGGTCATGGTGAATAAAACTTTTAATGTACTGTTGGATCCTATTGGCTAGTATTTTGGTGAGAATTTTTGCATCCATGTGCATCAGGGACACTGATCTGTAATTCTCATTTTTGGTGGAGTATTTGCGCAGTTTTGTGATCAGGGTAATGATGGCCTCATAGAATGAGTTTGGAAGTTCTCCTTCCATTTGTATTTTTTGAAACAGCTTCAGAAGAATAGGTATTAATTCTTCTTTAAATGTTTGGTAGAATTCCCCTGGGAGGCCATCTGGCCCTGGACTCTAGTTTTTTGGGAGATTTTTAATTACTGCTTCAATTTCCTTGCTGGTTATGGATCTGTTTGGTTTTTCTATTTCTTGCTGTTTCAGTTTTGGTAGTTTTTATGTCTCTGGGAATGTACATATTTCTTCCGGATTGCTTAATTTGCTGGCATATAGTTGTCTCATAATATGTTCTTATAATTGTGTGTATTTCTTCAGTGTTGGTTGTGATCTCTCCTCTTTCATTCATGATTTTATTAATTTGTGTGCTTTCTCTTTTCTTTTGGATAAGTCTGGCCACATGTTTACTGATCTTATTAATTCTTTCAAAAAACAAGCTCCCAGTCCTGTTGATCTGTTCTACTGTTCTTTTGGTTTCTATTTCATTGATTTCTGTTCTAATCTTTATCATTTCCCTTCTTCTTGATTTAGGCTTTATTTGCTGGGTTCCCTCCCATCCCAGCTCCTCTAGGTGTACAGTTATGTTATATATTTGAGACCTTTCTTGTTTCTTGAGAAAGGTTTCTATGGCTATATACTTCCCTCTTAGGACCACCTTTGTCGCATCCCAAAGGTTTGGAACAGTCGTGTTTTCATTTTCATTAGTTTCCACGAATTCTCAAATTCTTCTTTAATTTCCTGGATGACACATTCGTTCTTTAGTAGGATGCTCTTTAGACTGCAGGTATTTGAGTTTTTTCCAAATTTCCTCTTGTGATTGAGTTCCAGGTTCAAAGCATTATGGTCCAAAGATATGCATGGAATAATCTCAATTTTCTCGTACTGATTGAGACCTGATTTATGACCCAGTATATGACCTTTTGTGGAGAATGTTCCATGGGCACATGAGAAGAATGTGTATTCTTTTGTTTTAGGATGGAATGCTCTGAATATATCTGTGAAGTACAGTCCAGTGTGTCATTCAAAGCCCTTGTTTCCTTGTTAATCTTCTGCTTAGATGATCTGTCTATTGCAGTGAGTGGGGTGTTAAAGTCCCCTACTATTAGAGCACCTGGGTGCTTCAGTCATTTAAGCATCTGCCTTGCACGGCATGATCTCAGGGTCTGGGATTAAGCCCCACATCAGGCTCTTTGCTCAGTAGGGAGCCTGCTCCCCCTCCTTGTGTTCTCTCTCTGTTAAATAAATAAATTAATTCTCTTAAAAACTAATAAAGTCCTTTACTATTATTATATTATTATAAATGTGTTAGTTTAATTTTATTATTAATTGGCTTATATAATTGGCTGGTCCTGTGTTAGGGTATAAATGTTTACAATTGTTAGATCTTCTCACTGTATAGAACCTTTAATTATAATATAGTGTCCTTCCTCATCTCTTATTACATCCTTTGGCTTAAAATATAATTTGTCTGACATAAAGATTGTCACCCCAGCTTTTTTTTTTTTAATGTTATTAGCATGATAAATGGCTTTCCATCCCCTCACTTTCAACCTGCAGGTGCCTGTGGGCCTAAAATGCATCTCTTGCAAACAGCATATGGATGGGCTGCTTCTTTATCCAATCTGACACTCTGTTTCTTTTGATTTGGGTAATTAGCCCATTTATATTCAGAGAAATTACTTAAAATTATGAATTTAGTAACTTTTTATTACCTGTAAAGTCACTGTTTCTGTATATTGTCTCTGTTCGGTAATTTGGGCTCTCTCTTCACTTAAAGGATCCCTTTTAATATTTCTTGCTAGGCTGGCTTAGTGTCACGAATTCTTCTAGTTTCTGTTGTTTATCCTGGAAGCTTTTTATCTCTCCTCTTTTGAACAACATCCTAGTCAGATAAAATAGTCTCAGCTCCATATTCTTCTCATTTAGCATGCTGAATATATCATGCCAGTCCTTTCTGGACTGCCAGGTCTCTGTGGATAGGTTTGCTGGAAGTCTAATGTTTCTACCCTTGTAGGTTATGGACTTACCCTGAGCTGCCTTCAGTATTTTGTCTTTGAGATTTGCAAGTTTCACCATTGTATGTCAGGGTGTTATCCTATTTTTATTGATTTTGAGGGGAGGTTCTCTGTGCCTCCTGGACTTGGATGCTTGTTTCCTTCCCCACATTAGGGAAGTTCTCTGCTATAATTTGCTCCAGTATACTTTCTGCCCGTCCCTTTCCTCTTCTTCCGGGATCCCAATTATTCTAAAATTGTTTCATATATCTCTCAATTGTTTCACTTATCTCTCAAATTCTCTTCTCATGGTCCAGCAGTTGCTTATCTCTCTTTCTCAGCTTCTTTATTTGCCATCATTATGTCTTCCATATCACTATTTCTCTCTACTGCCTCATTTATCCTGACAGTTAGAGCCTCCATTTTTTATTGCATCTCATTCATAACCTTTTGATTTTGATTTGATTAGATTTTAGTTCTTTTGTTTCTCCAAAAGGGGATTTTCTAGTGTCTTCTAGTGTCTTCTATACTTTGTTTCAACCCTAGCTAATATCTTTATAATTGTTATTCTGAACTCTAGTCCTGACACCTCACTTACATTCATACCGATTAGGACCCTGGCAGTCAGTATGGCCTCTTGTTCTTTTTTAGGTGAGTTTTTTGTCTTGTCATTCTCTCCAGAGAAGAACAGATGAACAAGAGAACAAAATACTAAAATGGCAACAACAACCCCCGAGAAATATAACTCAAATGAGAAAAGACCCAAAAATGGGGGGAAAAAAGAGAGAATATAATCAGACATGTGATCAGAAGAGACCAATAGAGTGGATCCTGTTTGTATTTTGGTCTGTTAGAAAACGAGATCCCAAAATTGTAAAGGAAGAAAAACTTATATATGTACAAAAATAAAATTAAATGCAATGAAAGAACAGAACATAACTATAACAATGAAAATTAAAAGACTAAAAAAAATTTTGAAAAAAGCAAGAAAAAAAAAAAGAATACAGTTAGATAGTGAAGAGAACAGAGCCATACACTAGATTCTGAGTGTGTTTTGGACTGTTTGTTAGAAGAAATTGCATCCCAAAATTGTAAAGAAGGAGAAACATATATATACAAAAATGAAATATAACAGAAGAATAGACTGTAACTATAAAAATGAAAATTAAAAAAGATTTAAAAAGAAGAGTTGATAAAGTAAGAAAGAGGTTGAAAAGGAAAGAGAAGAAAAATAATACTGAAAGACTAAAGAATCACGGGGCAAAACCCACAAATTCTATATACTATTTTCCAGTAGTGCTGGAGTTTTGAAGTTCTGTGTGATCGGTAAACTTGGGTCCTAGCCAGATGTTCTTGCTGGTCTTCTGGGGGAGAGGACTGTTGTGCAGATTCTCAGGTGTCTTTGCCCCTGGGCAGAATTGCACTGCCCTTGCCAGGGGCCAGGCTAAGTAATCCACTCCCGAATGCTCAATGTGGCTTTTATTCCCTAAAGGATTCCTGCGCTGCTTTAGAGGATGAGAATGAAAATGGCAGCCTCTCAGTTTCTAGGCCATGGGGCCCACCTCCTCAGTCTGTCCTCAGGGAAAAGCAGTCAGTCACTCCTGTCTCTGGGGGTCTCAGTTCATACTATGTGCTCACCTATCCTGTGACCGAGTGTTTCTATCTCAGGCATGCGACCCCGTTTGGAGTCTCCAAACCCTGCAGACTCCTGTGGTGTGCACTGGCGCTTCTCCTCCATGGGGCAGAAAGAGGGTCTCTCCACGGCTCTGCCACTTTTTTGGCCCCTGCTTGGAGAGCAGTCGCCCAACCACGCCACAGTTCATGGGATAGGCAACCCTGAGCTGACAGCCCACTCTTGGGCTCACTGATGGCAACCAACTTCCCCCCTCTGATGTCTGGGAACTCTGCCACACACAGGCACGCCCAGTCTTCCTGTGACCCTGAGGATCCTGAGACCACACTGCCCACCTAGGATTCCTTCCCACTTTGCCATCTGATCTGAGCACCTGTCAGACAGGTATGTCCCTTATCGAAGCAGCCTTCTTAAAGTTCCAATTTTGTGTTCTGCTGCTATATCACTCCAGTAGCTGGCTTACAGAGGCTCCCCACCCCATGGTTTACCTTCCCATATATTATCTTGGGACTCACTTCTCCACACCCTTGCAGAAAGTGGTCACTTTTCTATTTGTAGAGTTGCAGCTATTCTTCTCTTAGATCTCTGGCTGAGTTCACAAGTGTTCAGAATGATTTGATAGCTGTCTAGCTGAATTCCTGGGACCAGACAAAACTATGTCTTCTGCCATCTTGGACTATCTAGTCTAACCTGTAAACAAATTAACTCACAACATACTCAAGAGAGTTTATGGTGTCAGCGGTGATAATTAAGTGACACTGATCTTTTGATCTTTACAAGCTGGACTAGAAGCTGGACATCCTTACAGCACCATTTCTAGAGTCTGCTCACAAAGCACCTGGGAGCAGACCCATCTCTGGAGGAGGAGATGCTATAAGCCAACATGCTGCATGGATGGACTGGTGTCAGCCCAGTTCATCCCACACCTGGCAGGCAGATGCACTCAGTCTCTCTGGCCAGAACTCTCCCTCAGGGAGATGCTCCAGTTAATGTGATGTCTGTCCACATCAAATACTGTTAATTGCTGGGAAGGGTCTGAATGAATAAGGTTTTTCTATAAAACATATTCACATTTATTAGCAAGAATGCTTGAAAATATTAAATAGCCATTTCTTTAAAAATAGACATTTTTAAATTTCCTAACTCTTAAGTTTCAGTTTTATCACTTCTTTTTTTTTTTTTTTAGAGGGTAGAGGAGGGAGGGGCAGAGAGAGAATCTTAAGCAGACTCCACACTCAGTGCAGAGCGTGACACAGGGCTTGATCTCACAACCCTGAGATCATGACTTGAGCTGAAATCAACGGTTGGATACTTACCAACTGAGCCACCCAGGTGCCCCTCAGCATTTCACTTCTAATGTTTCTTTGATCTGTTCCAGAGGATTGCATTTTGGGTGGTTCTGACCATAATGACCACTCTTGGACAATTATAAACCCATGGGACCAAAAGGCGCATTTTAAAGGTCCTGGATGCTGATTACAACCAGGAGCCAGCCTGCCCCAAACCTGGTACTCTTGACAAGGGAAGTGCCTAGCCAGAGGAGAGGGACCCTATTCCCAGGGCTCTCCTGCCCCCTACCAGATAGAGAGATTACTCCCACAGACAGGGTGCGAAGAACAAGGCCTACTGCTGCCTCAGGGCCCACAGTGTCCTCACAACAGTACAGGGAGCAGACGTGGGCTAGCCGCAGCTCAGCAGCACACAGCCTGGCTGTCAGTAACTTGAGTCTCGCCATTGCTGCCACTAAGGGCAATCTTCATGGGTGACGGCTGCGGGAGCTTTCAGCCCAAGTATCAGCACCATAAACACTCCTCCCACAATAGAACATCCTAACCACTACCCAAAAAAGAGGTCCCTACTAACAACCCCCTGTCAGTGTCTCAAAGCACAGACCACACTAACTGGCAGGAGGGCCGACCAATTCCCTGCCAAACAGCTCTGAGTAAAACACATCGAGCTTCTGACTGAGGACACAAGAACAAAGTGGCCCATGCACACATACTGGTCAGTAAATGTAAGATTAAATTAAACCAGAAATAACAAAAGCCTAGCCCAAGCATTAACTCCTAGAACAATAATCTCCCTTCCCACTTTATGTTCTCTACCCAGGATCATTAGATATGGCTGAACTTCCTCATAGCCCACAGTGGGAAGCCACCCACAGCATTTTGTTTAGAAGCATCTCAGATACACAGCAGTTTTCTGCAAGGGCAGAGAAACATCATGGCTGCTGAAAGAGAAACCTAGCTACACAAAGGGGCAATGATGCCAAGCTGCTTCTGAGGGAAGAAAGAAAATGGCACAGAAAAGTTGGTCAATTTTAATTTAGTTTTCAGAAACACCCACTTGTTCATAAGGAAAAGGAGAAAAACATATTCTAAGGAGACAGAAAGAAGTCACAGTGTTTAATTAAGTCCAATTTAAATTTGTGGCTCAAAAAAGTCAATACAAAAAGAGAGCAAACACAACATCAGTGGCCAGAAGCACTGCTTATGAAAGAAATCCAGCTGTTTCCAATGTCTAAACATCCCATTCTCTGAGAAGAAAGGGTGTACTCAAATTTGTGCTTGCACTTCTATGCTCATACTCTCTTTTTTCCCCCTGGAAATAAGGTTTCTTTCCACAAACAGCCTGGTTCATAAAGCCATCAGTGTTTGAAAACCTAAGAACCTAAGATTTGATGCCATCTCATTGTGCTCCATTAGGATCAAATTTAGCCAACATCTCTGTTTTGGAAACGAAGAGTGGGAGGATAAAAACAAGTGATGATCTTGGATAACACTGGCCATACTGCTGGGCACTCACCAGACTCCAATGGTCACGTCTTCCTCTGGCTCGAGGTAGTAATTACACGTGTGATTCAAACCTTGATCCTGCGGTTTTTTCAAGTCAATGAAATAAGGAACCCTCACTGTGGAAGAGAAAGAGATGGAAACCAGGATTAGTGGGGCAAATGGACACACACGTATACACATGTGCACACAGCAGAGGCGAACTCTCAGGAAGTGTCATGTCTTTTCCAAACCAAGACTGCCAGGTACGCAGGGCCTTCCAGCCTCAGGTGCAGAGCTGGGTGAGCGAGCGCTGGAATGCTGTGGGCACACCTGCACATCCTCTAGCAAAGACGAGGACCCCCTGAGAAGACACAGTGAGAGAAGAAAAGATCCCTGAGGGACCTGAGGGACATCCTGGCCACGAGAGAGGCTGGAGATGGGGAGGCCAGCCATCTCTGGCTAAGCGACAGATGAAAGCTGGAACCTGGGTGGTTGGGGGGAGGAGGAACAGTGAGAAAGGTAACAGATGGGTGGTGTTCTGGAGCCAAGGCCACAGGACTCAGTAACCAAGTGAATGCAGGTGTGAGTCGGGGAGTCTGAAGTTTCTAGTGCTCTCACTTCATGCACACAGGACAGCCAAAGATGAGGTTCAGGTGCAGGGAATCCACAGAGCCCATCTAGAGTTGAGTGACACCGAATGGAACCGTGCAACAGGAGGCCTACATATAACAGGTCACCTGCCAACAGAGCAGAATTCTATAATGTACCCACACTATGGAAAATCTAGGGACCATTAGCTGGAGACCAACAGAGACCCACTGACATGGAGGAATGTCCATGAACTATAGGTAGAAGAACAGAGAAGGAATGAGATCACCATATGTGCTGCATAGTCCCAAAAGTTACAGTGAAAACAAGCAAATGTATTCAACATCATAACCCATATGGGACTCACAAAGAAATAAAGGAAGACATAGGCCAGGCTTTTACCAAAGTGAGTGTGTGCACACACACGCATGCAGGCATGCATGGGCAGGTGGGGGATATTTCCTTTATATACTGTTTCACTTCTACTGCTTGTGGTGAGCATAATGTTTAAAGCTATATTTAGTCAAAAGTTAAAAAAAAATTTTTTTTTTGAGAGAGAGAGAGCAAGCAAGCATGCAAACAAGATGCAGGGGAGGGGAGAAGGAGAGAGAGAATCTTAAACAGGCTCCCAGCCCAGTGTGGAGTCCAGCACAGGGCTCGATCTCATGTCCCTGAGATCATGACTTGAACTGAAACCAAGAGTTGGATGCTCAAACGACTGAGCCACCCAGGTACCCCAAAGATTAAAAAAACGTAAAAAACAAAACAAACAAACAAAAAAACCCAAAACCAAAAACCCGGGGCGCCTAAGTGGCTCAGTGGGTTAAGACTCTGTCTTCAGCTCAGACTATGATCTCAGGATCCTGGGATCAAGCCCCACATTGGGCTCTGTGCTCAGCAGGGAGCCTGGTCCCCCCCCCCACCTGCCTCTCTGCCTATTTGTAATCTCTCTCTGTGTCAAAAAAAAAAAAAAAAATCTTAAAAAAAACCAAACAAACCCAAACCCTAAAAACCTTGAGGTGAGATTTACTCACTTTATCAAATGGCAACTCCCAAAGAGAGTAGTGACAAACAGCAGGATGGTCCTGGCCTCTAGCCAATCCCACCTTGTACGAGGGAGTCACACACCACCGTACAGATTCCTTTGATGAAGAGAGCAGTTTCATTACAAAATCGTACATATCTACATGGCACAAAAGCCAAACACACCTCTTACTACCATCCTGTTCTTAAGAAACGGCCTTTGATCTCTTCCCTCCAGGCCTTTGCACTTGCTGTCCTCTCCACCTGAGCACTCTCCCGCCACACACCTGCACATTCAGCTCTCACTCCTCCAATGCCCACTGCAGCTCCTCACTACACATTTGTTGAAGAAATGAAATACCCACTCATGCTCCCCCCCAGAAATTCCCTGAGCATTTCATACCATGCAAGGAGATAAATCCTCCCACGAGGGCTGCCATTTGTACCTTCAGCTTCTTAATCCACCCCTTCCCCAAGGGGGTGGGGGCTAAATATTTTAGACTTTATGACTTTCTCTTAAAAGAAAAAGGGCCATCAAAGGAGGTGACACTGCACGTCCTGGTGCTCCTACCATGCCAGCCCCACATATGCACACCCTCCTGCAGGGCCTCCTGTGATGTGCACCCCACCTCTTCCACTTCAGAGCTCTTGTTCAGTCACCAGCTCCCACGTTACAGACCTGGGACTTGCACCCAGACAGCCTGACCCCACAGCCTGCACCCTTGACTAATCAGACAGGAAGGAAGAAAGATGAATGGCTCTAATATTAAATGGCCCTCACGTCCTTTTCAGGATACACTGAAAGATACACTGAAGTCCCAACCCCCAGCCCATCAGATGTGACCTTATTTGGAAATAGGGTGTGCAGAGAGATAATCAAGCTAAAGTGAGGTCATACAGTGGACTTCAATCCAGTAGACCTGGTGTCCCTATCAAAAGGGAAAACTGGGACACAGACACAGACAAGGGCAGAGGAAGACAATGGAAAGACACTGGGAGTAGACAGCTGCAGCTGACGAGAGAGGCAGAGGCCAGAATTGTGCAGCCACAGGCTGAGGGACACCACAGATCCCTGGCCAACACCAGAGGCCCGGAGAGGCCAAGAAGGACCATGCCCAGAGTCTCAGGGAGCATAGCCCTGCTGAGACCTTGATTTCAGGATTCCAGGCTCTAGAAGCTGGAGAGAATAAATTTTTGTTGTTTTAAGCCATTCAGTTTGTGGTATTTGTTACAGCTGCTCCCGGGGCCAAGGCAGTCAAGCTATGGAGGTCAGATTTTACTCTGGCAATGGGACTCAGAGAAGGTTCCTGACCAGAGAGAAGGCTGGCAAGGGCCTCTGTTTCCTGTGCTGTTTCAGATGCGGGTACCTAGTCCTGCAGCCGCCATTCTGGGACAGTGTCCCACGCTGCAGGAACTGATGGCTGCAGCTTCACGTGCCCACTGACAACTGTGAAGTGAAATGACTTCGTCAACAAAACTCTAAAAACCTCAATTTCATGCCCACCGTTCAACCCTACACCCAGATTCCTTTAATTCTGCTCCTGAGACTGGAATTATCTACCCTCAGCCCCCATGCCAAACAGAAAGGGGGTGCCATCAAGGGCTGAGGGCACTTGGCTTCCACTGGTTCAGCTCTCAGGCCTCGGCAGGTTCTGTGTTGGGAAAGAAGGTGGCCAAGCTACTTCCACATGGCCCCAGAGCTCCAAGAGAACCCCCTACCTGTGAAAAGAGTTTGATGAGGATTAGTAGCTAATCCCAAGAGCTTTGAGGCCTGAGAAATCTAGAAACCAAGAAGCCAGATGCTCCTCCAGGAGGACCTCACTCCACAAAACTTATCTTCCTGTCCACTCTTACTTCTGTTGTAGAAATAACCGTGAAAAAGGCAGTGAATGTACTGAGTCCAGCAGATGCCACCCATGTGCCTCTCTTCCCCTGGGGCCCTTCCGGAGAGTGGGGGTCCATGGTCAATCCAAGGGGTTAGGCAGCTTGAGAGGAGTGGCCAGAGGAACCACTGGTAACTACCAATCTGAGTAAGCAAAATGCCACAAAGAGACCGGGTCAAGGGGTGCAGGAGAAGGGTGGCAGGACATGCCCAGGACAGAACACACGTCACTCCTGCTGGCCTGGAACAGCTGGGTTCTGTTATCCCTTGGCCCCATGACCCTCGGGGCTGCAGCAAGGACACAGCACAGGCCCCACAGGCAGCCCACAGGGCACATAACAGGGGTAGGAGTGAGGCGTCCAGGACAGTGACCCAGACGCTCACTGCTAGCTCTACAAGTTCGGCCTCACATACAGCTTAAGTGCACAACCGGAAACCCAATATACATGCTGCTGTCCTCATAGGCCTGCAAGACACATCCAGATGCTTCAATCCCATCTCTGGCTTCCTGTCCTCCCATTTTTCATTATTCACCCTCTGACCGCACTGTCATTTATTGGCAACCACATACCAACTGGCATGATTTAGAGAGGATCCTGCACAAACAGTGGTCAGTGAATAAATCAGTGAGTATACAACTGAATGGGAAACGACCTAGTCTATCACCCTTTCTTTAGTCCATCTGCAAAATACATAAAAGGGTGAGAGGCTACAACTACTTAGCCATAATGGACACTTCTAACTGCCTGAGGATTTTAAATGTTAGGCCACCTCTCATCCCAGTCACTGATGCATTGGAAGAGGTGTGGTGCCAATACGGGGGGTGGGCAGAGGGCTCTGGGTTGTATCAGATTCTAACATTGTGATGGGGGCTGTAGGGGCTTCCATAAGAGAAAAGGGGTAAGAAAGGAAAACAGTTGGGAAATTCCTCAAAAAATTAAAAAGAAAAATACCGTTATGATCCAATAATTTCACTACCAGATATCTACCCAAAGAAAATGAAAACACTGGGGCAGCTGGCTGGCTCAGGCATTAAGTGTCTGCCTTCAGCTCAGGACATGATCCCGGAATCCTGGGATCAAGCCTGTGTGGGGCTCCCTGCTCAGTGGGAAGCCTGCTTCTCCCTCTCCCATCCCCCCTGTTTGAGATCCCTCTCTCACTCTGTCGCTTTCTGTCAAATAAATAAATAAAATATTTTAAAAAATTAAAATAGAAAGAAAATGAAAACACTAATTTGGAAGGATACATGCACACCCATATTTACTGCAGCATCATTTACAATAGCCAAGATACTTAAGAAACCCAAGTGTCCATAGATAGACAAATGGATAAGAACAATGTAGTACAGGGACGCCTGGGTGGCTCAGTTGGTTAAGCAGCTGCCTTCAGCTCAGGTCATCATCCCAGCATCATGGGATTGAGTCCCACATCAGGCTCCTTGCTCCGCAGGGAGCCTGCTTCTCCCTCTGACTCTGCCTGCCACTCTGTCTGCCTGTGCTTGCTCTCGCTCTCTCTCTCTCTGACAAATAAATAAATAAAATCTTTAAAAAAAAAAAAAAAAAGAACAATGTAGTACATACATACACACACACACACACACACACTAGCTTATTACAAAATCATAAAAAAGGACAATACCTTGCCATTTGTGAAAACATAGATGGACCTAGAGGGTATAATGCTAAGCTAAACAAGTCGGGCAGAGAAAGACAAATATGATTTCACTCATATGTGGAATCTAAAACAAAAACAAAAAACAAATGAATAAACAAACAAAAAGCAGAATCAGACCTGATCTGTTTGTAAACACAGAGAACAAACTGATGATTGCCAGGGGGAGAGGCATGGGAGGATGGGCAAAATAGAGGAAGGGAAGTGGGAAGTATGGGAAGTACAGATGCCCAAATCTGGAATGAATAAGTGACGGGGATGAAAGGCGAGACATGAGGAATATAGTCAATGATATTGTAATCACATTTACGGTAACAGATGGTGGCTACACTCAGGTGTTACACACCTGAAACTAATGTAATATTATGTGTCAGCTACTCAAACAAAAAAATTTCAAAGGAAAGAAAGAAAGATATCAAGGATTAAAAGGGACTGCTAAGAGGAAGGAGAAAGACAATGCATAAGGATTAATATCCTGGAGAATGTTGAGGAGGACTGGCCGGCTTTCCGCTTTAAAAACAAATACATAGCTCTCTGCTCGGCGGGGAGCCTGCTTCCTCCTCTCTCTCTCTCTCTGCCTCTCTGCCTACTTGTGATCTCTCTCTGTCAAATAAATAACTAAAATCTTTAAAAAAAAATAAATAAAAATAAAAATAAAAACAAATACATAATTCATATATCTAACCTATTTCCCAAAAAAGGCCCAAGGTAATGTGGAGAGAGGAGCAGTTCTGTGCAGGCCTCTAAACTGAAACATTCCTTCTCACTAAGAGACAGTTCTAGATCTGAGGGCAAAGAACTGCAGAGAAGATATCTATCTAGGTTTCATTACTCAGCCATTAAAAAAGGATGAGATCTTGCCATTTGGGACAACGTGGGTAGGCCTAAAGGGCGTTATGTATGCTAAGTGAAATAAATCAGACAGAGAAAGACAAATACCATAGGATTTCACTTACATGTGGCATCTAAAAAACAAAACCAAGGTACAAGCAAACTGAAACAAACAAAAACCTGAAACAGACCCACAAATACAGAGAGAACAAATTGGTGATTGCCGGGGGGTGGGGAGGGAGATGGGCAAAATAAGGGAAGGAGATGAAAAGGCACAAGCTTCCAGTTAAATACACACATCACGGAGATGAGAAGTACAGCACAGGGAATACGGTCAACACTACTATAGTAAGTCAGTAGGCTGACAGATGGTGACCACATTTATTGTGATGAGCGCAGAGTAATGCAAACAATTGTCAAACCTCTCTGTTGTACCCCTAAAATTAATATCCTATAGTTTGCCAACTATACTTCAATTCAACAACAACAACAAAAGTCACCTCAACTTCAAGACCACAAAATACTGGGTATCACCCAACATCACTGACACTGGAATCTCACTTTCGAACCCGAGTAGTGAAAAGGGCATATACTCATGTCTATGTGTAGAGACTCAGACAAAAGGGACCAGCAGGAAATAGACAGATAAGCAACAACATTAACAATTTCCTCAGAATGATTTTCATTTTCTTCTTCACTGCCATTCAGGGCTTTTTCATTAATCTTCTGTTTTTGGAAAGCTCATGTAGTTTTTGTTTATGAAAATATACTTAAAGTAGAATAATGCCTTAAATGACAGGGGCTATGCTTTTTCTATAGCTTATTTATCTGATGTATGAATGTGATTTCAGATAGATCTGGTGTGAACTTGAGAATGTATTTTTTATTATATTCTGAGGCCCAAAAGACTGTTTAAACTTCCTTTAGAGTCCAAATGGAAATCTACGGGATCAAGATTCGCATTCTGAGGAGACAAAAATGGAGGTGCTATCCCAACACACTGGCCCTCCAGCCCCATGGGCTGAACCTGCCCCCCCGTTCCTCCACAGGCCAGGCAGCACAGATAGCTAACCAGACAATCTCCTTTAAAACGGCTGCAGGAGGCCATTGCACTGCCACACAGTGGACATGCAGAAAAAGGGTGAGCGACTGGCATCATCTTGTGGGTGTACAGGGGCCTGGACTAGGAGAACCCAAAGTTCTGCTCCTGTGCAACACCCTACCATTTCATGAGGAAATCAACTGAGCAACATTTGAGGGCTGTGTCTAAAGTAGCCCAAAGAACTGATCTGTAGAAAAGCAATTCAATTCAAATATTTGCTGGGACCCCACCATAGGGCAAAGGCACCTGCCCATGGCACCTTAGAGGCCTACAGAGTTGGAAAAGCCATTCATGGTCCATCCTAAAGTCTGCCTTCAGGGTATCTACAACCTGGTAGCTTCATGTTTATATTTAAACCCAAACCCCTTTCTGTGCTAGACTGACTATGGACACTTAAGGGTTAAAGTCAGAAAATAAAAACTCCCTTGATTTTACTATGTTGTTAATTCCTTTTAAGTTTGTGCCTCTCACGCTGACGAAAACATAGGATAAATTCCTCAAAGTTCTGCTATGTTTCCATTAGGAAAATCAAATGCCTCTTGGTATACTACAAATATTTCACTTATTTTAAGACACCAAAGGAAAAAACTTACTTCAGATTTACAAAGTATTAAACATTGACCTTACTATTTCTCTTCCTCCTACTACTATTCCTCTTTAGAGCAGAAATGCCCTTTTTGGCCAGTGACTTCCTAGTTTCTGTGATTAAGACCACTATAGACTTCATAAACCTGAACTCGCATGCCCAGGCACCTTCAGAGCCTGGAGCACTATGTTACTACAGAAGAGGGTTCTGGAGTCTTAACATGCCTGGTCCCAGTACCACCCCCTCAGCCTGCTTGTCCCAGGCCACGTGAGCCATCTCAGCACCTCCTGTCTGTCCTCCCCTCATCTTCATGTTCTTCCTTCCTCCTCCCTCCTCTCTACCAGCAACCCTGCTGCCTCTTCCCACAGCATCAACCCCAGCTTTCAAATCTCTCCTTCCAAATAGACAAGGTCCAAACCTACTCTTCGCAAATCAACAGCTAAAAAAATGCACAGAGCCCACCTTGACTGCTTCAGATGCTGCCCATACCTGCACACCAAGCTGAAGGCCATCACTTATGGAGTACCTGCTATGTGCCAAGCACCATGTTCTATCTTCAAACTCTAACACTCGAAGACCCAGGCTCTTCCCTCCTCACCTCATCTTGTAGGTATAAAATGATGCTCCTTAAGAGGATTATTCCCAACAGTTATGTACCTGGGAACCCTCTACCTTCTACTTCCTGAGCTTGAGACTTCTGGACCTTTCTCCTCCCACTTGCACAAAAGTAAATACACAGCATGGAAAAAAAAAAACCTTTGGAACACACAAGGTCTAAATTAACTCAGGGAGACTACAACACCTATAGAGCCAGTATATAATTCCATAGAAACCAAAGCATGTTGGATTGTTTTTTTGTTTTTTTTTTTTAAAGAAAAAAGTCCTAATTATTTTTGTTTAAGGTGGTCACCTTTCAGGGGTCAAGAACAGTGAGCCTCCTAGATGGCACAAGGGCAGAGGTCCTCCAACACAACACTGTTAACATCCTCACCCACTGCCACTAAAGGAGGACCCCCACCCAAGCAGGCATTACCTATGCACACAACTATTAGCCCTGGAGGGCAATACAATCCCTGCAGCAGCCTGTAACTGGGAATGGACCAGGGAACTTCCTGAGTAAGAGAAATGCTCTATTTCTTGATCTGGGTGGTAGATATAAAAACACATAAATCATCATGCAAATGAACTCTTACTAAATTCAAGACAAAGTACTTTGGTACTTCGGTACTTACCAAAATTCAAGAAAATCAGTTTGGCCTGTATCCCAGGACATAGTTTGATGAGAAATGGAATGGCAACATACAACCCCAGAATACAGAGAAGTATCTTCCTCAGTCGGAACCATAGGCCCTTTCGCCTGCAAGAGAAGATCAATTAACAGGTCAAAGACTGGAGGTACAATTTTGCTCCCATTTATAAATAACAGCATTATCAAAATTGGTAACTAAAATCCACATGTCTCTTTCCCCACAATAATTGGGCCAGTAGTAAGACTAGTCTCCCACTTGCTTCTGTTAAAATAATTATTTTAGACAGTCTTTCAATCTGAGCTTAGAACTCTATTGCGGGCACAGGGGGAGAGTACACAGATTCTCCTGAAAGCTAGTGGGCCATCCTGATGATATCCTATGCTCGCCCTGCGATCAGAACACAGCATAGACCTCAATCAGCTCCTCAGCAAGTGCCAAACTTGAAATCAGAGAGTAACAGCAGCTTCATCTCGGGAAAGTGGCTGGCTCTAGGCCTCATGATCACTGTCCTGCAAGCCAGCTGCAGGCATGGGTTGCCCGAGGGCTCCTTGTGGGAGGCTGAATCATCAAAAGAACCTGTCCAACCAGGTCTGGGGAGTGAGCAGGGGGCTCACAATGAGACTAGCTGACACTGCCTGTCCCTGCATTCCAGCCCACATTCCAGGCAATACAGGCCAGGTCTCCAAACCCACCCAGGAAAAAGACTTTCTCATCCTATTCCTGATGCTGATGAGGGAGCAGGAGGCTGGCTGAAGACAAAGCCAAAGCTGGCACCTTGCACCCCCTCTCCACCCGCTCCCCTTGCTAATGTGTGTGACATTCCTCAGGCACCTCTGGCTGCCCTAAAAGAAAAACAAATAGTTAACTTGCAGAGATCACAGTCCTGCAAGACAGGAGTCTCCCTTGGTTTACCAATGTCCTAGAGATTTACAACAAAGAAGCTATCTAATAATAGCACAATTTCCAGAGGCAAATAACTCAGTTCCTCAAGCCCTAAATAAAGTTAAATTTCTTCTAATCCCAACTCTCACTAACAAGGACACTTGATAGGAGAAATGTGAAACTTTATCTCTAGATTTCCAAGATAGTGTCGAGAATCATTCCCAAGCATATGGCCCACTGATAGACATCTAAAGGGTCTCACAAGAAGATTTTTACTACTAGTAATGAATAACCTTTCTCCCAACAATAGCTAGCCCCTCAAGGTCCTGGAGACCTTGCTTCCAAAATTCCTTAGAGACAAACATCACCCTCTTTGTCCTCACCTACCCAACTCCTGTGTATATAACCAGCCACTCCTCACATGCCCGGGGCAGCAGCATCTCCGTCCGCCCACAGGTCCTGTCCCCGTGCTCTAATAAACCACCTTTTTGCACCAAAGATGTCTTAAGAATTCTTTCTTAGCCGTCGGCTCCGAACCTCACCCCATTGAACCTCACCTAGGTTCAAGAACTTCATCAATGCCTTTCCAAAAATATTCCTAGTCCAGAAGATTCTAAACTTCTTAGACTAAGGGTTTCTCTACAACTAGAAAACAGAAGACCCCAAAGAGCTTCTGTTAACATGGTTTATATTTATGATGATTTGTCATGTAAGAAATTAAAACAAAATTTAAAAATATTTACTCATGTATCTAATAATAACAAGAAAGCCATTAAATGTTAATATAATTAATAATTGTTATTTAAAACGTGACTATATTTTCCAATACAAAAACTTTTAGTGAGAAGAGAGGCATTAACATTTTTACTAATTTCTTTAAGCCAGACAGCTTAACAGAACACAGATGGATTACCATCTTTGTGCTACCAAACTGTTGCAAAACCACATGTCAGGTGGCATCTGGAAAACTCTGAGAGAATGAGGAGAAAAGGCAAATAATATCTTTGGGTTATTATGAAAATTATTTTGACCTTGTACACACTCTGAAAGGATCTTAGGGAGCACCCTTGGAAACTGCTGCTCTATAAACCATGTCTAAACCTGAGTGAGGCTAAGTATTTCTGCACTATTTCCAAAATAACTATTTAAGGCAGTTTTAAATATATACCTGGAATGCTGACATATGCAATAATATGGATGCATCCCAAAAGCATTCTGCTAAATAAGACAGACATAGAAGACTATGTACTGTATGATTCAGTTTATCTAAAATTCTAGAAGAGAAAACCATAGGGACAGACAAACAGAATAGTGGTGGCTGGGGACAGAGGGAGACTGCAAGGGGCACAGGAAACTTTTAGAGTAATCAAGATAATTTTACCTGGATTGTGGTTACACATTTGTATGTGTAAATAATACCTCAACAAATTTGATGACAAACATGGATATCTGACCGTGTAATTCATTCACTCATTCACCTGGTTTACTCAATGCTAGCTAGCACTCTTTGGGCAGCAGGCACTAAGGGAAGCAAAGGAAGGCATCTGCATCCATGCTGTGCTCCCAGCTCAGTAGAGCAGACACAGAGCTCTGAGGGAGGATGCATGCAGGGTGATCCGACCCAGTCTGGGCTGCCAGGGAAGGGGCCACTGGGACAAAACACTAAGTTAGGAATATAGGAGTTAACTAGATGATGTGGAAGAACAGTTTAAAATGGTATCTTAAATTCCATGCAAAATTTACCCTTCCAATGACGAAGGGTATACAACACTGTGGTTGAAGGTACTGGCTCTGAAGTCAGATGATTTAGTCCAACATCCAACCTACCACTTACTAACTGTGCAATACTGGACAAATCACTTAACTCTCTGAGCTGTGGTTTCTTCCCTGCACAGAGGGCATAAAAGTGGTACCTCCTTTGTGGGGCTCCTGGAAGGATTACACACAGTAATGCATATAGACTGCACACATGAGTTCTGGGTCCACAATATAACTAAGCTGTCATCACCATCTTCTTATTCTCATTAAAGGAAAGAGCAGGGACTGGGCATAGTAATGGACCTAAAAAGGAAGGATGGGCACAATGTGAGAAGTCCAAAGAGGCCAGGAAGAATTCGGAACTTCAATCTAAGAAAAAATGGAGAAGCCACAAGAAAGAAAATAGCCTGCAATCAAATGCACAACCATCAAATGCCAGATGGAAAGCTCATGCTTGGGTCCTCTGCTCTGGCCACACTGCCCATTCCTATGTCCCTTGCACAATCTAGTCACTCACCCTTCAGAACCTGCATAAATCTAGCCATTGTAAGGTATTCAAGCTGCTTGTAATTTTATGTCCTCAGAGCAAGGAAAGCATATGTCCACACAAAGACTTGATCAAAAACATTCCTGGGGGGCACCTGGGTGGTTCAGTCAGTGGGCATCTGACTCAGTTTTGGCTCAGGTCCCGACCTTGGAGGTCATGGAATTGAGCCCCACATCAGGCTCTGTGCTCAGCGTGGAGTCTGTTTGGGGTTCTTTCTTTCCCTCTCCCTGTGCCCCACCCCCTACTCGTGCTCATGCTTTCAAATAAATAAACAAATAAAAATTAAAAAACAAAGCCAAAAAAACCCCACAAAAGTTTTATTCAAAATAGCCACTGAGATAATATAAATGTCTATCAACAGGTGAATGGATAAGTAAACCATAAATTGTCCTTAGAACAGACTACCACACAGCAAGAAAAAGGAGCCAGCTATGGATACATGCAACCATGTGGATGAAACTCCAAATAACTATGCTGAGTAAGGGGTGCCTGGCTGACTCAGTAAAAAGAGCATATGACTCCTGGTCTCAGGGTCATGAGTTTGAGCCCCACATGAAAGTACATTAAAAAATAAAATTAGGGGCGCCTGGGTGGCTCAGTGGATTGAGCCACTGCCTTCGGCTCAGGTCATGATCTCAGTTTCCTTGGATCGAGCCCCGCATCGGGCTCTTTGCTCAGCGGAAGCCTGCTTCTCTCTCTCTCTGCCTGACTCTCCGCCTACTTGTGATTTCTCTCTCTGTCAAATAAATAATAAATAAAAAAAATCTTTAAAAAAAAAAAAATAAAAAAATAAAATTAAATTTGAAAAAGAAAAAAACCTATGCTGAGTGGAAGAAGCCCAACAGGATGGCCAGGACAGCAACAGACTTCTGCTTTGATATATTATTTCACCTAAAAAGTATTCCTGTTCATTAGTAAAACCAGCATTGTCTTCTCTGTGCTATTTCGGGGTGGTGTTTCCTCCACAGACAGTGGCTTTTCATCTTCCTCATATTTCGAAATCATGTATATAAGACAGAAACTGTCTGCTCCTTATAAAGTTAAAAGAATTTACAAAGAAGAAACAAGAGAGAAGGAGGATATAAACAACATCTGGAAAAATATATCATTTTCTTCATTTCTTCTTAATTATTACCTACTTGTTGTGACAATTTCGTTCATTTTCTCAGAAATTCCTTTAGTTGCAAACCTCACTTATTGCTGGTAGTGCTGCTATTAATGTAGTTACTCCCTGCTAGAAGCATTCCTTGTTCTTGATTACTAGTAAGAATGAACATTTCCCACACAGCTGAGTAAAGTTTCACCTCCATTTAGCACCTGCTTGCGACCTGGAGTAATCAGAGGTCCACCTTTTTCCATACCACACATATCCACACAATGGGGAATAACTGTTGCCAAAGGCTGCACAATGGCTCAGTGTGCTTGTCTTTAAAGGTTACTCATATTATCAGTACCACAGATAACCTGAATCACTTGCCAAGAAATAGAAAAGAACTGAAAAATAAATACAATGAATGGACTTAGGCTACAGCCTATCAGCTGCATTCTTGGGCATGTATTCCAGAGAAATGAACTTTATTTTCATGCAGGAACTTGTACATTAATGTCTACAGCAGCTCTATTCAGAATAGCTCCAACTCAGATGCCTTTCAAGAGGTGAGTGGATTGGGCACCTGGGTGGCTCAATCATTAAGCTTCTGTCTTTGGGTCAGGTCATGATCTCAGGGTCCTGGGATCAAGTCCTGCATTGCGTTCCCTGCTCAGTGGGGAGTTTGCTTTTCCCTCTCCCACTCCCCCTACTTGTTTTCCCTCTCTTGCTATGTCTCTCGCTCTGTCAAATAAATAAATAAAATCTTAAAAAAAAAAAAAAAAAGAGGTGAGTGGATAAACAAACTGTCCATACTGGCCATGGAACACTACTCAGCAAAAAATAATAATAATAATAATAATAATGAACTATTGATTGTGAAACAACTTGGATGAATCTGGGAATTATACTGAGTTTTCAAGGTCAATCAATCCCAAAAGGTCACATATTGTGTAAGTCCATCTATAAAAATGTTCTTTAAGTGACAAAGTGATAGAGATGGAGATGAGATTAGTGGTTGCCCCACTTTAGGGATGGGAGGGAGGGGATGGGTGTGGTGATAAAGGGATAGCACGAAGGAGCCTGGCAGGGGTGGTACAGGTGAGCACCTCCATGTGGTAGTGGTTCCAGGATGCCATAAATGTAATGAGACTGCACAGCATTACACACACACACACACACACACACACACACAATGAATGTATTTTTAACTCACGGAATCTGAATAAGCTCTATGGATTGCATCAATGTCAATCTCCTAGGGCTGATTTTGTACTATAGTTGTATTGGATGTTACTTCAAACTGAAGGAGGCTGGGGGATGGGAACACTGGACATTACTGTATATTTCTGTGCAATTTCTATGAATCGATAATTATTTTGAAAAAAAAAATAAACATAATGGGAAAAAGTAAAAAAATCTAAAAAACAGAAAGTAAAATATAAGTAATCTTTAATAAATCTGACCAATTTACTGGATTTCATGTTATCTCAATCTGTCCAAGTAAATATTAGCCTAATTTTCACAGAGCATACAGCGAGTTCTAAGGAGTTCAGTAACTTGCTCCTAGACAAGAAGCCTAGCATAGTGTGTGGGGGCTGGCCAAGGTGACCTCTGTACCCACATTCCTCCAGGCCTACTGAACATCCTACCCACCTCCATCCTGGTCTTTCATTCTGGAAAAGAAGCCCAAATCAGAGCACTCTATGTGCAGTCTGAGATTTTCTCTTAAATGATATTAGATCTTCAGACATTTTCTGACAAGAGGCATTTTAACAATTTATTCTAGAAATTTATTATAGAAACAATTTATTCTAGACACTTTGTGTAATTTACAACTTCTTGTTGCCTCCTACAGTAGATCTCAAAGCAATCCGTGGCTGAACTGGTTGATAAGGATGTGAGAGGGAACAAAACCTGTACCTCAATGGGAGGGAGTGGTGGAGAAGGGCCAAGGAAAGGCCAAGGAGTCTGGGGAAGGAAGCCCAGAACCCACAAAGAGATATAGGGAGGCTGCAGGTTGACATTCAGCCAGTTCCAGTGTGGTACTGCTGAAAGAACATACAAACAGATCAATGGAACACAGCAGTGAGCCTCAGAAATAGAGCCACATAAATATAGTCAACTGATCTCTGACAAAAATTTAAAAGTAATACAATGGAGAAAAAAAGTCTGGTCCACAGGTGGTGTTATAATAACTAGACATCCACATGCAAAAAAATGAATCCAGACACAGACTCACACCCCTCACAGAAATGAATTCATAACAGCCCAGAGAGCTAAATGTATAATGTGAAGCTATATTACTCCTAGAAGACAGCAGAAGAAAATGTAGGTAATTTGGGGCAGGGTGATGACTTGTTAGATACCACATCAAAGGTACAGTCCACCAAAGAAATAATTGACAAGTTAGACTTTATTATTAAAACGAACAGGTTCTGCTCTGCCAAAGATAGCATTAAGAGAATGAGAAGAGAATCATCTGGGTGGCTCAGTCGGTTAAGCATCTGCCTTTGACTCAGGACATAATGTCAGGGTACTAGATCGAGCCCTGCATCAAGCTCCCTGCTCAGTGGGGAGTCTGCTTCTTCCTGTCCCTCAGCCCCTTCCCCACCTGCTCATGCTCTCTCTCTCTCTCTCTCAAGTGAAAAAAATCTTAAAAAGAGAGAGAGAGAGAGAATGGGAAGAGAAGCCATTGGCCCGGAGAAAATATTTGCAAAAGACATATCTGATAAAGGACTATTGTCTAAAATAGACAAAGGACTCTTAAAACTCAACAACGAGAAAACAACCCAGGACGAGAGACCTAAACAGACATTTCATCAAAAAAGATATATAGGGGCACCTGGGTGGCTCAGTGGGTTAAAGCCTCTGCCTTTGGCTCAGGTCATGATCCCAGGGTACTGGGATTGAGCCCTGCATCAGGCCCTCTGCTCAGCAGGGGACCTGCCTCCACCACCCACCCACCCCCGCCCCACCTGCTGCTCTCTGTCAAATAAATAAATAAAATCTTAAAAAAAAAAAAGTTCAAACATAAGAAATACAAAATTGATTAGCAAATCCAAGAGTTTTTTCTTCAAGAAAAAAACAAGGAAAAAAAAAAGAGTACGTTTTGGGCTAAAAAGAGAATATACAAAATTAGGGATCAGAAAAGTGAGGTAATTCCATATGAGAAAATTTCTTTTAATAGAGAATACCACATGGTTTGCTAAGCTAATAAAATTTTTATAATTCAATGATACAGACCATATTGTAAGAAAACATAAACAGTGACAATCTTCTCAAATTGTTAGAAAAAAAATTAATGAAACCTATAATCAATGGAGGTACTGGGTAAAGCTATCAAAGAATTACATCCCTGAACACCACTGAGCCCAGAAAGACAGACAGGCACTCCCCTCTTAACTTTTCAGAAACAGACAATTATCATAGGCCATCAGTGGCAGAACACAGGAAACCAGGGAGAATGTTCAAAATCAAAGCTGGTTTTATAGATATTCATGTCAAAAAATGCACAGAACATGAACAGACACATCTCCAAAGAAGACATACAAATGGCTATCAGACACATGAAAAAAATGTTCATCATCATTAGCCATCAGGGAGATTCAAATCAAAACCACATTGAGATACCACCTTACACTAGTTAGAATGGCCAAAATTAACAAGACAGTAAACAACAAGTGTTGCAGAGGATATGGAGAAAGGGGAACCCTTTTACAGTATTGGTGGGAATGCAAGTTGGTAAAGCCATTTTAGAAAACAGTGTGGAGATTCCTCAAAAAATTAAAAGTGGAGCTACCTTATTACCCTTCTCACTACAGGCTATTACCCGCTCCTGGGTAAAAGAAGGGCCATATGCACCCCAATGTTCATAGCAGCAATGGCCACAACTGCAAAACTGTGGAAAGAGCCAAGATGCCCTTCAAAAGACAATGGATAAAGAAGACATGGTCCATATCTACTATTATGCCTCTACCAGAAAGGATGAATACCCATCTTTTGTATCAACATGGACAGGACTAGAGGAGATTATGCTGAGTGAAATAATTCACCCAGAGAAAGACATTTATCATATGGTTTCACTCACTTGTGGAGCATAAAGAATAATATGGAGGACATTGGGAGAAGGAAAGGAAAATTGAGTTGAGGGAAATCTCAGGGGGAGATGAACCATGACTGACTGTGGACTCTGAGAAACAAACTGAAGGTTTTGGAGGGGAGGGGGGAGGGGGTTGGGGGAACCTGGTGGTGGGTATTATGGAGGGCACATATTGCATGCAGCACTGGGTGTGGTGCATAAACAATGAATCTTGGAACAATGAAAAAATAAAATTAAAAAAAAAAAAAGGTGGTTTTAGTATAACCAACAAACAGAATCAGTGTAGTCCCACAAAGAAAATAACTATGGGTATTAAGAAGGGCACAGACTACATGGAGCACTGGGTGTTATATGCAAACAAGGAATCATGGGACACTATATCAGAAACTAATGATGTACTGTATGGTGACTAACATAACACAATTAAAAAAAAGAAAAAAAATAATCAATAAATTTCAAAATATAAAGAGATGCAATAATCCTGGTAGTATAAAAGCAAATTAGGTAGGAATGTAAAATAGTACAGCTGCTATGGAAAACAGCTTGGTAGCTCCTCAAAAAGTTAAACACAGAATTACCATATGATCCAGCAATTCCACTCCTGGGTAAATACCAGACAAACTGAAAACAGGGACGCAAACAAGATACCTGCAGACCAATGTTTACAGCTGCATTGTTCACAATAGCTAAAAGGTGGAAGCAACCCAAGATGAATGGACAGATGAATGAATAAACAAAATGTGATGCACACATACAGTGGGATATGATTCAACCATAGAAAGAAATCAAAGTCTGATATAACATATATGAACTTTAAAAAACATTATGCAGCATGAAATAGGTCAGACACAAAAGGATAAATATTCTGTAATTCCACTTATATGAGGTAGCTAAAATAGTCAAATTCATAGAGATAGAAAGTAAAATATGTTTACCAGAGGCTAGGTGGGGTGGAGGTGGCAAGGAGGAGCTAATATTTAATGAGTACAAAGCTTCTGTTTGAGATGATGGAAAAATTCTGGAAATGGATAGTAGTGATGTCACAATATGTGAATGTATTTAATACCACTGAATTGTGCATTTAATGGTATATTTTATGTTAGGTATATTTTACACCAATTAAATAAAAATCAAGTGCAGGGAATACAATAAGACTAATAAAGTATGTCCACGTAGGTTTTACTCCAGAAGCATTAGGACTGGCCACAGGAATAGCGGGAGGATAAAAGAGAGGTATTAAAAAGGTTAATAAAGCTAAACATGTAGTCCCAATAACAAATACTTAATAAAGAACATGACTTCAAGATCATATTCATACCTATTTCAAACCAGTAATCAAAAACAAGCAGTACTGAGGAGTACTATCACTAGAGAGAGCTGATGTTCACTATCAGAGTGATTTAACACTGCTCTGGAAGTGTAATTTAATAAAGCAAGAGAAAACAGAGTATAACCATAAAAACTGGAAGAGAAAAAATAGTTGATAGATTTCTTCAGACAAAAATCCAAAAGACTTAACTGAAAAACTATAAAAACTTAATGAGTGAAAAGGTGGCCATTTGTGAAATAAATGCCAATTAATAGATTTTTTAAATTGCAAATTAAAATATGAATTGGAAAAGGTTCATACCACAATTAGAAAAAAGAATGTTTTTAATTCTCCAATAATCATCTTCACAGGAAATGAGAAAACTATGGAACTTTTACAGTCAGAAGTATGAAGTAAGACTTGGTATAATGATGAAGTTGTATGTTCCTTTATGAGAAGATTTAATATTTCAAGTTATCTTTTCTTTTTGATGCTACTATAACTAGAACCGTTTCCTTAATTTCATTTTTACTGTTCATTGTGAATGTATAGAAATACTACTGATTTTGTGCAGTTGGCCCTTAAACAACATGAGTGTTAGCTGCACCAACTCCCTTTGCAGTCAAAAACCTGATTATAACTTTCTTTGCCGGAGGGAGGGGCCAAAGGAGAGGGAGAGCGAATCCCAAGCAGTCTCTACTCCCAGAATGGAGCCCAATAAGGGGTTGGATCTCACGAGCCAAAATGAAGAGTCAGACATTTAACTGAATGAGCCATCCAGGCACCTCTGACTGAAACATTTTTAAAAACCTGATAAGAAAAAACCTTTTGACTCCCTGAAAACTTAACTACTAACAACCTACTACTGACCAGAAGCCATACCTATAACAAACAATTAACCTATATTTTTCATGTTGTATGTATTATACACTATATTCTTCTAATAAAGTAAGCCAGAGAAAAGGAAATGTTAAGAAAATCATAAGAAAACAGAACTGTTTTATAAAAAAAATTCACGAGTAAGTGGACCCATGCAACTCTAATCTGCATTTTTCAAGGGTCAAGTGTATACTGATCTTGTATCCAATAACCCAGCTGTACTTACAAATACTAATAGCTTTTTAGTAGAATTCTTATGGTTTTCTCTATATAAGATTATGTCATTTGCAGAGACAGTTGTACTTCTTCCTTTCCAATCTGGAGAATATCTACAAATTCTTGCCAATTGCCCTGGCTTGAATCTCCCACTACAATGATGAACAGAAATGGTGAGAGTAGGTGCACCTGGGTGGCTCAGGTGGTTAAGCGTCTGCCTTCAGCTCAGGTCATGATGTTAGTGTCCTGGTCAAGCTCTGTGGCAGGCTCCCTGCTCAGCAGGAAGTCTCGTTCTCCCTCTCCCTCTGCTGCTCCCCTCTACTTGTGCTTTTTCTCCCTCTCTTGCACTGTCAAATAAATAAAATCTTAAAAAAAAAAAAAAGAAGTGAGGAGAGTAGACACCGTTGTCTTATTCTGGTTATTAGGGGGAAAGTATTCAGTCTTTGTCATGTATGACATTAGCTGTGCGGTTTTATAGATGTCCTTTATCAGGCTAAGGAAGTTCCCTTCTATTTCTAGTTTGCTGAGTGTTTTATCATGAAAGGGTGTTGGACTTTGTCAAATGGCTTTTCTGTGTCTATTAAGATGATCATGTGTTTTTGTCACCTCTTCCATTAATATGATATATTTCATTAATTGATTTTTTGAATGTTAAGCCAGTCCTGCAGTCCAGGGACAAATCTCACTTGTTCATGGTACTTCTTTATATTGCTGCATTTAGTCTGCTAGTATTTTGTTGAGGATTTTTGCATCTATATTAATAAGAAATACCATCTATAGCTTTGTTTTCTTGTGATATCTTTGCCTGATTTTGGTATCAAGGTAATACTAACATATAGAATAGACTGAGAAGTGTTTCCTCATCTTCTGTTTTTTGGAAAATTCATGAAGAACTGGTATTAATTATTCTCTAAATTTTTGGCAGAATTTACCAATGAGGCCACCAGGGTTTGTTTTTTGTTTGTTTAACTACTTCAATCTCCTTAGTTATTACAGGTCTACTCAAAAGTTCCTGTTTCTTCTTAATGCAGTTTCAGTAATTTGAGTGTTTATAGAAATTGGTCTACTTCATCAACACTATCTACTTCAGTGGCATACAATTGTTTAAAGTATGCCTTCACAACCCTTTATATTTCTGTAAGGTCAGTAGTGATGTCCCTACTTTCACTTCTGATTTTAGTTATTTGCATCTTCTCTTTTGTTTCTTGGTCTGTCTACCTAGTTTGTCAATTTTGTTTCTCTGTTCAAAGAACCAACTTTGGGTTTCATCAATTTTCTCTACTGTTTTCTTATTTTTTATTTCATTAATCTCTGCTCTACTCCTCATTATTTCCTTCTGCTTGTTTTAGATTTAGTCTAGTGTTGTTCTTTTTCCAACGTTTTAGGGTAGGTTAGCTTATTGATTTGAATCTTTTAAAAATTTTGTTATTTACAGCTATAAATTTCTAAGTAGTGCCTTAGCTACATTCCATTAAGTTTTGGTGTGTTGTGTCTCTATTTTCATTCATCTTGAAGTAGTTTCTAATTTCCCTTGTGCTTTCTTTGATCTGTTGATTTTAAGGGTCTGTTCTCATGAAACTGACCCTTACTATAAGGAATGCAATTTAAATATATGAAACACTGGTTGCTGCTCTGACAATGGGAGGCTGAAAACCTTATCTAACACTGTCACTAATCCCCTTTGAAATTCACTGAATTCATTTTATTACCCACGAATGAATGGGCTTATACCTGCAGTTTGAAAAACAACTCTACATGCCCATATTATCAGGGGTCAGGGAGAAAGAGGAAAGGACTAGAGAGAAAGCGAGGCAGTAGAAGCTGCCCCTGGGAGTGGGAGAAGTGTCGGGAGCCAGTACAGGAGGCCTACTATAAGAGCTGTAAGGGACTGAATATGATTGGCTGTTCATTTAGGTCCACTCACGCGGGAGGTGCATGAGCACTGCGGTGATTGGCTAGGCGGGCTAAGCTGCCGGCATATATATTCTTGAATGTACTTGTAGAGGGGCGGGCCCGCCGGGAGCCAGGTCACGCCAAGCCCCGCCAGCCGGAGGGGGCCGCAGCCCGGACCATGGCGGCGGCGGCGGCGGTGGCGGGCGCCGAGGGGCGGCGAGGGGCCCTGGAGGCGGCGGCGGCGGCGCCCGAGCGGGGCAGCGGGAGCTGCGTGCTGTGCTGCGCCAGAGGGGGAAGAAGATAAAAAGAAGCCATTAAAGAAGTTTGCCTCCACGCGTGTCTCCCTGTCGTTCTTGCAGGCCGAGAGCGACAAGTGGTGCCAAAACCCGGGAACTCGTGCAGAAGAGACGCGCGGAGTTAGGCAACGATCAGGTAAAGAGTGCACCTATTTCTGTCTAGTGACAGGGAAAGTTCCTCAAGTCGAGGACGAGCGTAGAAAGCTTTCCGGGATGGGAAACGAGATGGCTGCAAAGTTCCTAGGATAAGGACGAGAGTAAAGCTTTCCGGGATGGGAAACGAGATGGCCACATATAAAATGTTGAGGCCGCTAACTGACATTCTTAAAGCAAATGGGACCCCTTTGAAAAATAAGGCTCGCTTATTTCCAAAAGAAGTGGGTCAAACCGCTCTGTGGTTCTTAGAGGAGGGATTGCTTAATATTCCCCAATGGGAATATCTGAGGGAGGACCTCAGGCGCGACCTGTGCACTACGCCGGGAACTCTCGCTGTTTGGTCCTTAGTGAAGGTCTGCTTACAATCCTCCCGCGAACCCATACGCAAGGCGGTTCTACAGGGAGGAGAGATCTTAGAACAGGTAAAAGAGGAGTCTTGCAAAGGATCCTGGAGAGATTCCAGTTCTGAAAGTGAAAGCGCAGAAGAAAGCTCCGAGGAGGAAAACGCCCGTCTGGGTGATAAGAGAAAAGTGACGGGAGGGGGTCCCTCCGATGATCAGAGAGTGGAAGAAATGAAAATAGAGCTTGCAAAAAAGGAGGAAAAGCTAAAGAAGGCTATGGCGCAGCTCAAAATGCAGGGGGAAGTTATGGCGCAGCTGAAATTAAAAGCTAAAGAAGGAGCTATGGCGCAGTTACAATGCCCACGCGCTCAGCTCCAACAGCGCCACCTTAGGAGGGGCCTCCTCCATATAAACCTTGCTGCACCAAGGCCTGCTATTGTGCGAGCTGCACCGCATGAGTGGCTGCCATAGTAGCCTCTCAGGAGTTTGGGTGGGAACAGGATTCTCATTCAGTCCTAAAATCCCCACTTACTCTAACTCCACCTTTTTTGGCTATAATTACACCTACCAAGACCCGCGCAAGGCGCGTCTGCCCACCTCTTAGATAAGTGGCTACTCTGTAACACTGCACAAGCATGTACCGGTCTGGAAAGCCTGCACTTCCTTAATGGGTCTATATGGCACAACTGTGCATACAAGGCACACCCTAGCGCCACGTTTGAGACGAATGTTACCTGCAACTGCACCACAGCCAAAACAATATCCTATCCGCCCACACCTGTCTGCCTCAAGCCCCCTTTTTTCTTTATAGTATTCAATGCCTCCGCCACTAACTATGCTTTTAGTCTTTCTTGTGAGTCACAGAAATGTCTACTTTCTGAATGCTGGAGCACCACAGTTGGAGATTCTGCAATCATCACCAAGATACCGATGTATATCCCGATGCCAGTACAGGTGAACCCCGACAACCTGCCGGTGCTGCTTCGACATAAACGAGACTTTGGAATAACAGCAGCCATTATTTCAGCTATCGCAGCATCCGCCGCCGCTGCTACTGCTGCTGTGGTAGCGTTGACAACCTCAGTACAGACAGCAGCTGCGCTCAACAACGTCACAGGAATGGTCACTGAAGCATTGGCTACGCAAGAACAAATTAACGGACATTTGCATGCTGGGATCCTTATTGTAAATTAAAGGGTTGATCTTGTACAGGAACAACTTGATATCCTAGAGTCAATTGTGTCGATAGGATGCATACATAATATGGCTGGACTTTGTATCACCCCTATAGCTCATAACAACTTATCCTTAGCAGCTAACCTCTCTAGACAATTGGGAAGAATGCTTAATGGTACCTGGAACCGTCAATTTCAAAATTTAACTAGGCAATTACGAGCTCAAATTATATCCATAAATTCTACCAAAGTAACTATTGCACCTGTTAGTGAGTGGAAAAAATGTTACAGCAATCTGTTTCGTTCCTCAAATAGTGGGCCGGACTTGGTGCCATGGCTGTTCTCTTAATCACAGCTAACGTACTAATGTTACGTTGGGTGTGTGGCCGTGTCCGTCGCAATCAACAACAATAACACCTCATGGTTCAAGCCATGGTGGCTCTTGAAGCTGGTACCTCCCCCCAGATATGGCTAAGTATGCTAGATCGGTAGTCAAAGATAGGTAAGACTGATCCCACACCATAGCAACCTAAGACAGGGGCTCTTCGACCAGGGAGAGTACCCGATGACGGGTAAGCATGTGTGCTGAGGATTGGCAACCTAAGACAGGCACGATCTCAGCCGTTATAAATAAATAAAAATGGGGGAGATGTCAGGAGCCAATACTATAAGAGCTGTAAGGGACTGAATATGATTGGCTGTTCATTTAGGTCCACTCACGCGGGAGGTGCGTGATTGGCTAGGCGGGCTAAGCTGCCGGTGTATATATGCTTGAATGTACTTGTAGAGGGGCGCCAGAGGGGGAAGAAGATAAAAAGAAGCCATTAAAGAAGTTTGCCTCCACGCGTGTCTCCCTGTCGTTCTTGCGGGCCGAGAGCGACAGAGAAGGAAGTCTTATATAATGGATGCAGACTCAGATGCCACTAGGGACCATGCAGGTAAATGGAAATACAGTAAGTGGTCTCTTCTCAGATCATGGGAACAGAACATGTCCTACTTAATGACAGACATCTCCACTCCGAAGTAATCTTTACACCATTTCTGGTGGTTATCATCCCTATGCTGCACTGCATAATGTGGCTCCTGGAGCTGCTGTGCCCACAACTCTGTAGAGGGGCAGCAGGCAGCCTAGATGCAGGCCAGGCACTCTTCCACTTCTGACAAGATGGGCAAGCATGTAAGAACCTAAGGACCTGTTTTTCTTTCTTTAAACATGTTTTCAGATAATATCTGGACCAGTCTTCTCCCATTGCTTCTGTTGTCTGACTCATAAGAATTTTGAAATTGTGTATCTCTTTGCAATTTTTTAAGCTAACAGGGTGCCTGGCTGGCTCAGCTGGAAGAGTATGCAACCCCTGATCTTGGGGTCATGTGTTCCAGCCCCATGTTGAGCACAGAGATTACTTTTAAAAATAAGTAAATAAAATTTGTTATAAGTCTAAAAGTTATTGGGGCACCATGTTGGCTCAGTGGGAAGAACATGCGACTCTTGATCTTGTGGTTGTGAGTTCAAGCCCCATGTTAGGTGTAGAAACTACTTAAAAATAAAACAAACAAACAAAAAGTAGGGGAACCTGGGTTATGCATTTGGTTGAGTGTCCAACTCTTAATTTCTGCTCAGGTCATGATCTGAGGGTTATGAAATTGAATCCCACATCAGGCTCTGCATTCAGGAGGGTGTCTCCTTGGGACTCTCTCTCCCTCTCCCCATGCTCTCTCTCTCAAATAAATAACCTTTAAAAAAAAATTAGGGGTACCTGGGTGGCTCAGTCAGCTAAGCATCTGCCCTCAGCTCAGGTCATGATCTCAGGGATCTGGGATCGGGCCCTTCATCAAGCTCCCTGCTCACAGGGGACCCAAGCTTCTCCCTCTCCTCCCTGCTTGTGCGCTCTCTCTCAAATAAATAAAATCTTAAAAAGAATTTTTTTTTAGGGGTGCCTGGGTACTCAGTCGGTTGGGCATCCAACTCTTGGTTTCAGCTCAGGTCATAGTCTCATGGGGTCCTGGGATTGGGCCCCACCTCAGGCTCCCTACTTGGCAGGGAGTCCACTTAAAGATTCTTTCCCTCTACCCTACCCCCGACTCGTAAGCACCCTCTTGCACTCGCTCTCTCTCAAATAAATAAATCTTTTCAAAAAATTTTTAATTAAATAAAAGCTGCTAAGTTTAAATAGGAAATAATTTTTGGTATATGGTAAATACTGATCATTTAATATATACAACTCTCTCAAATGTATGCAACAGAATCAAAATACCATAGTGATTTAATGTGTACTAACATCCCTTCTGAAAATACATGAATATGTCAATTGTTAGGTCAAAAACCTGTGTCTCGCAAAGGAAACAGTCAACAAAACAAAAAGGCAACCCACGGAATGGGAGAAGATACTTGCAAATGACAGTACAGACAAAAGGTTGATATCCAGGATCTATAAAGAACTCCTGAAACTCAACACACACAAAACAGACAACCATATAAAAAAATGGGCAGAAGATATGAACAGATACTTCTCCAATAAAGACATACAAATGGCTATCAGACACATGAAAAAATGTTCAATCATCACTAGCCATCTAGCTAGTTGATGGCTAGCCATCATCACTAGCCACTAGCCATCAGGGAGATTCCAATTAAAACCACATTGAGATATCACCTTACACCAGTTAGAATGGCCAAAATTAGCGAGACAGGAAACAACATGTGTTGGAGGGGATGTGGAGAAAGGGGAACCCTCTTACACTGTTGGTGGGAATGCAAGTTGGTGCAGTTTCTTTGGAGAACGGTGTGGAGATTCCTCAAAAAATTAAAAATAGAGCTTCCCTATGACCCTGCCATTGCACTACTGGGTATTTACCCCAAAGATACAGATGTCGTGAAAAGAAGGGCCATCTGTACCCCAATGTTTATAGCAGCAATGGCCAAGGTCGCCAGACTGTGGAAAGAACCAAGATGCCCTTCAACCAATGAATGGATAAAGAAGATGTGGTCCATATACACTATGGAGTATTGTGCCTCCATCAGAAAGGATGAATACCCAACTTCTGTAGCAACATGGACGGGACTGGAAGAGATTAGGCTGAGTGAAATAAGTGAAGCAGAGAGAGTCAATTATCCTATGGTTTCACTTATTTGTGGAGCATAACAAATAGCATGGAGGACATGGGGAGATAGAGAGGAGAAGGGAGTTGGGGGAAATTGGAAGGGGAGGTAAACCATGGGAGACTATGGACTCTGAAAAACAATCTGAGGGGTTTGAAGTGGCGGGGGGTGGGAGGTTGGGGGAACCAGGTAGTGGGTATTGGAGAGGGCACGGATTGCATGGAGCACTGGGTGTGGTGCAAAAACAATGAATACTGTTATGCTGAAAATAAATTTTAAAAATTAAATAAAAAATTTTTAAAAAACGGTTTTCTTCTGGATGGAGTTTTCATTAGAGTTATTCATTACAGTTATTAATATATACATTAATTAAGATGACAAATGCACATCTAAATGAGATGCATTCCACTACTTTTGCAAGTACATCCCATGTCTAGACACATATTTATTGGCAGGCAGGTGCTACTAGCATTAATTCTATTTCTGTTTTTGGGTTTTAAAATTGTAAGTGCTAAGGACTTTTTCAATCAGCAAATGGGAACTGAAATTTAGTACTCCCACCACTAACTTTTAATTCCTTCAAGATTACATGCCAAAAATCATAGAGTGGCAAAAAATTATTTTTGATGAATTGGTAGCACAATTAAGACCCTTTTAATATTTGTTGACAGCCAAGAATTTGACACCACCTGACTTGCAAAATAATTTTCACACCATCATTAGACATTAACTTACTATTTCTCAGCTTTTACAAGATCTGAGCCCTCTTCCCCACTCAGCCTCAACCTTGCCTTTAGCAAGGATCCCAAGAAGTCACTTCCCCAACTCTGATAACTGATCAAGCCTCTCATCCCCCACCTTTGATGTCTCAGTCCTTGTCCTGCCATTAGCAAGAATAAGGTCGATTTAGCAAGAATCCCTCCATACTTGATAATGTTTGTCCTCCTAGGAATTTTCCATCCACTGATACCCTTAACTCTACTTGTTGGCTATAAATCCCGGGGCGCCTGGGTGGCTCAGTGGGTTAAGCCGCTGCCTTCGGCTCAGGTCATGATCTCAGGGTCCTGGGAGCCTGCTTCCCTCTCTCTCTCTCTCTCTGCCTGCCTCTCCATCTACTTGTGATTTCTCTCTGTCAAATAAATAAATAAAATTAAAAAAAAAAAATCTTTAAATCCCAAGCTGTCTCCTCAAAAGGGATTCCACACAAGACTGCACATGAAACTGGCTCCCACCTGGCTCCTCCTTTTGCCTCCTCCACACCTCTGTCCATCCCCCAAGCTTCTCCCTTCCCACTCCAGCCCCTCAATTCCCTATGTCAGTAGGACTTCAGGGACTGCCTCCATCAGGGGCTCTCAAGGGACTCAGTAACCAGCAAAATCAACCACCTGAGGCCTAAGAGAATTGGAAACAGGCTGGATATTCTACCCCCTCAGTTGATCTTTAGAAACACCTGGACTGCTGCTTGGTGTTTCCATAAGGTCCCTCACCCAAGCTTCCATTTACAGCCAACATTACACATCAGGGGAGATGACAATCTTAAAAGCCTCCTCCACAGATATAACAAAGAGCACCAGCCCTCATACTAAGCCCATCACTTAACTTATTCCATCTCCCCAAAACCAAGATAAAACCATGAAGTGGGACCAGGAACCAACTCTCACATAAGCTAATGAGTTTTTTTCATCACTGTGTTTATGCATGACTCATGGCTAGAACTTTAGAAAGAAAGCAGTAAGATCTTTATTTGCATCTGTCGATACTTCATGTATGTATGTTCACATGTTATGTATATATATTTTCCTACCTCCAGATGGTATTACCAAATTAAGATGGTATAACCAAATTAAGACCTCCCTTAAAGAAGGTCTATTCTAATTGGCTTAGAGAGAAGTAAGCCCTGATATAAATTAAGTATTCCTAAAACTCCCAAAAATAAAGGAACTAACCCAAATGTTTTTCAAGTTCATGTGTAAAGATCATTTGGAATGTCTTCTGAGTTATCAGCATTAAGTATAATATTTGCCACTTGAGTTGATTAGTAAAATAATCTACCTACTAGATTTTTAAGATCATAAGAATTATAAAATCAACCTAAGAACAAATGTACAAGTAAATTTGCAATAAAAATTGTTTGATATCCATTACTTCATGCATATCAAGCACAGAAATAAAACAAACAAACAAAAAAACCCATGTATTTAACTTTCTTAGTGTTTTTGTTTTCGTAATTTTTTTTGATACCTGACTAACCTGTGTGTTACATATTTAACAGGGAGATAACCTGATGATGGCTAGCTTTGCTTAACGTTTTATGAAATCTTCATGAACAATCCAAGCATAACTGTTAAGAACACATGTATCAGATTGATGTAAGTGAAATAAATATATTATGGTTTTTTAACAATAATTATGTTTTATAATATGTCTGCCTAAAATAGTTTTGAAAATCCTTTCGGTAACTTGCAACTTTAAAGTATGATAAGTTAACTAATAAATATTTGCTAAATATCTAAATTAATTCTACGTAAGATAAAATACTGAAATACAATCTTTAAGCGTAAGTTTCAAATTTCATAATTTTGCCTTTTTATTTTATGTGGTAAAGAGTGGCTAAAGATAATTAAGTCTGCCAATAAACATGTCCTTTTGGTCACACTGAAAAGTTGTACCGTGAGGACTGTGAGGAAACATGTAGTTACAAAAACTATAAAATGGGGGCACCTGGGTGGCTTAGTCGTTAACCACCTGCCTTCGGTCATGGCCCCAGCATCCTGGGATAGAGCCCCACATCAGGCTCCCTGCTTGACAGGAAGCCTGCTTCCCTCTCTCCTACTCCCCCTGCTTGTATTACCTCTTTCACTGTCTCTCTCTCTCCCTCTCTCTCTGTCAAATAAATAAATAAAATCTCTAAAAAAAAAAAAAACCCCAAAATTGTGAAATGGTATATTCATAAAATTTGCTAACCTGCAACAAAATGCTGGTATATGACAAACAATTCACGATCACCTACATCTTTGTTTTCTCTAGAAGATAAAGATTACTGGGGCACCTGAGTGGCTCAGTGGGTTAAGCCTCTGCCTTCAGCTCAGGTCATAATCTAAGAGTCCTGGGATCGAGCCCTGCATCGGGCTCTCTGCTCTGAGGGGAGCCTGCTTGTGATCTCTGTCTTTCAGATAAATAAATAACACTTAAAAAAAAAAAGATAAAGATTACTAATAGTTAAAAATTATAATCAATATATGTAAATGAAACCATTAGAAATAATAAGGATGAAAGGCAACTTTGCATGAAAAGTACACAAGGGGAGGTGCCGGGGTGGTTCAGATGGTTAAGTGTCTGCCTTCATCTCAGGTCATGTTCTCAGGGTTCTGAAATTGAGCCCCCACTTGGGTTCTCTTCTCAGTGGGGAGTCTGTTTTGCCATCTCCCTCTGCCTCTCACCTGCACTCGTGCACACAACTCTCTCTGAAATGAATAAAATCATTTTTAAAAAAAGTATACAAGGAACATAGAATGTTTTTCTGTTAAGAGAAAAAGAGTAAATTTTACACTAAAGTAAAACAACTTATTTTTCCAGAATAAGAAAAAGGGAGAGCAGGATTAAAACCTGAATAGATACAGAAAGTTGTGGAAGTTTTGTCAAAAAAGAATTTCATGTTGTGTGGTCAAAGCTGGCTAAGACTGGATGAATATGTTTAAAAATGAGCTTTAGTAACAACAATATGTGCATGCAAAACTGGAGTTTGGTTTCTTACTGTTAAAATTTTCTTGGGCTATAAGTATGCCCTTAACAAGGGACTGTAAAACATTTTTCTTTATATTTACATAATCTATCTAGACAACAAAGACACTATGTCTTATCAGAACACTTTTCTGTGCTTTATCTTCATCTTTATCACATTTTTGACTACTTAAGAGAACCAAGTATTCTCATTGTCAAAACACCTAAGGTTGTTTTGTTACAATCCTATTACCTCCTACGGCTACTTTTGAAGCTACTGTCAATTTGCTTAAATAAGTAGCTATGGGGGTGTCTAGGTGGCTCAGTGGGTTAAAGCCTCTGCCTTCCGCTCAGGTCATGATCTCAAGGTCCGGGGATTGAGCCCTGCAGGCTGCAGGCTCCTTGCTCAGTGGGGAGCCTGCTTCTCTCTCTGCCTCTGCCTGCCACTCTGCCTATTTGTGCTTGCTCTCTCTCTCTCTCTGACAAATAAATAAATAAATAAATTTTTTTTTTTTTTAAATCTTGATCTCAAACTGATTTTAGGATTTCCCAGAAAATCACAAAGATTTGTTCTTTACCTTGTAAAAAGAGAGATATTAAAAATAACTAGGTTTCTGGTACCTGTGGCTGGCTCAGTCAGTAGAGTATGTGACTCTTGATCTCAGGGCTGTTAGTTAAGCCCCACGCTGGGTATAGAGATTACTTAAAATAAAATCTTTAAAAAATAAGTAGTTTTGGGGTAACTGTGTGGCTCAGTCCTAGGCATCTGCCTTTGGTTCAGGTCGTGATCCCAGGGTCCTAGGATCGAACCCCACATCGGGCTTCCTACTCAGTGAGGGGACTGCTTCTCCCTCTCCCACTTCCCCAGCTTGTGTTCCCTCTCTCGCTGTGTCTCCCTCGGTCAAATAAACAAATAAAATCTTTTTAAAAATAGGTTTAATATGTTGAGTTGCATAGAAGCATTGTCAAATAAGAAGAGGTATCTAGGACGGCCTGGATGGCTCAGTAGGTTAATCATCTATCTTCGGCTCAGGGCTCCCTGCTCAGCAGGAGCCTGCTTCTCCCTCTCCTCCCTGCTTGTGCTCTATCTCTGTCACTGTCTCTCTCTAATAAATAAGATCTTAAAAAAAAAAAAAAAATCTTTAACCTTCCCTAAGTTATATTTATGTGAACAAATATTAGTAATAAAAGTATTTCAGAAATTGTAAGCAGTTCCTAGAAAATTGTCAATGCTATCACTATTCATGAAAAGTCCTAGTATAATGTATACCTGGTATAATGTAATATGTATGCCTAGTATAACCAGTCATAACTCTGGTTAAGATTTTAAATGTTATCTGTCATGGAAATAACCAAATTTCCTTGTCAATTGTTTTTTATAATGAATTCTCATCTGATCTTTAACCATGGCCATTTTAGGTCCTTTGCCATCTACAGATAGTTGTTTTACACTGATTCTTCTCTGATTCTCTAAAGTGTTTGCAATCAGTTACAGTTACAGATTGACTGGAATATCATACTTAAGAATGATGCATACGATCACATACAAAACTATACACCTTTAAGGTCTACTTTTTGGAGCCAATGCTTACAAAACTCTCTTGGAAAAACAGTCCTGGTACCTAACTAAAGGACCCAGCCTTTCTGACAGGTCACTATCTGGCAAGCCCAAGGACCATAAGATATTCTGGGGACTTTGAAAAGAGAGGAATTCATCCAAAGCTATAAGTACTGCAGTTCCTGGCTTGCCTTCCTAGCCTTGAGTGGTTTTTAAAAGTTTCACCTGAGATCCCTTATAAAAAGTTCTAGCAAAGCAAACTTAAAAAGGCCTATGTGTTCAACTGGCATTCTTGTTGCACTTTTGTAAATAATCTAATTTACTAATGAGAACTGAATTATTTTGTAAAGAAAAACCATCTTGATTATCCTCAATGAAAGAAGGAAGTGACCGTATCAAGAAATTTTATGTTTCAACAGAAAACCTTATAGATTATCAGATTCTAGTTCTGCTCATTATCTCTGAGCTTTTATTATCTACTACTCATAAACCAGCCTGGATCCTGCCACCTTGCATATTTTGTCAGTCCCTACCAAATTCTCAATTCTTCTGGTGTCCTTTGAAGATTTTAAGTAATCTCTCCACTCAATGTGGGGCTTGAATTTACAACCCTGAGATCAAGACTCACATGCTCTAACAACTGAGCCAATCAGGCACCACCACCCATCTCTCCCACCCCGTTTCTTTTAATATCTGATTAAAACCCTCCAGTGTAACACTTCTGATTTTTTGCCCACCTTCCTGACATGGGGTAACTGTAAACTACAACCTGGCTGTCCAGACCCATACTGGAACTCCTGATTGTTTTGTAGTTCTCACTTTCCCCAAGGATGGGAAGCAGTCTTGCAAGTTGAAGCCAATCAACTTGATGTAAGCTCCAAAGGGCTCAGCACTCTAACAGTGTACAGGACAGCACTGCCAAAGATACTCACTTCAAACCAAGAAATCCATTGTGTTGCCACTGCCACTTCCATTCACCACCTAACTATTTCAAACTAGTGTTTAAAAAATCCTCTCAACTGCCCTCTGGACTGAGACGCTGGGTTCATAATCTGCTCCAGCCACTAATCTTTGTTTTCTGTTTCGCTTCCTTGTTCTAAATTCTTCTTCCCTTTACAGATCTGTTGTCTCAACCTCTATACTGAGTCTTTTCTCTGTGGCAAGCAACCAGCACCTTGTTTGTGGATCGCTTGGGAAGTTGCAATGGGGGAATATGGGGACTGATAACCCATCAGAAATGGCTTAAAGGTCACCTCAAAGTGAAAACATCTGAGCTACAGCAGACGCAGAAAGGAATCTTACTGGAACTTTCCCTCTCTGACTGGAGCATAGGTTACGAGAGTCAGTTGCCACAGTTTGCCCCGCCAGAGATGTCTCCAGTCAGGGAGATGACTGACCCTGGGCACCAGGACATTCTGAAAAAACTATAAACAGGGTTCATCAGAACCTTCCACCCTATAAAGGTTAATCCTAATCATGCCCCTTCCTTTATTAAACTAGCATATAAATCTTTTCCCTCTAGCTGTTTGAAGAAGCTTCTCTCTCCTTAGAATACCCCACGTGCATAATAAACTTTTCTCCAGTTAATCTGCTGTCAGTTAACTCACGGGCCCAACCATTCAAATCTAAGCTTGTAGAGGAAAGCTTTCTTCTTCTCCAACATAATGAACTCCTTCCAACAAAGACCTTGTCTTTCACCTCTGTCTGATCAATACCATGCCTAGTTTGTGCACCATGAACCCTTGATCCAAGAATTACTGCCCGACGATCATTAAAGCAGAAAAATGAGCAGAACCGTCAGCACCTTCTCCCACTGCCTATAGACTTCCACATTTTTTTTTTCTATTTCACAGTCTCTGCCTCCAACCAAGCAACTACACTGAAAGTTACTCTGGTGACAGTCACTTGGCTATATATTAGAAGCTTCTGATAAGTTCACAAAATATCAGTGCCTGACAGAACAAGTACATAATGGCAATAAATACATGTCTATCAATAGTTACTTTGAATGTAAATGGACTAAACATTCCAATTAAAAGGCAGGGTGACAAAATGGATTAAAAAACAAGACACACACACAAAAAAAAAAATTAAAAAAAAAATAAAAAAGACACATCTATATGCTGCCTACAAGAGACTCATTTCAGACTGAAAGACACCTGCAAATTGAAAAGTGAGGGGATGGAGAGATATTTACCGGGCAAATAGGTGTAAAAAATGAAGCTGGGATAGTAATATTTACCTTGGACAAAATAGACTAAACCAAAGAAACACAATGTAATAATAAAGGGGACAATCCAACAAGAGATATAACAAGTAAATATTTATGTACCCAACATGAAAGCACCTAAATACATAAAACAGTAACAAACATAAAACAATTGATCAACAGTTTTATAATAATAGTAGGGGACTTTAACACCCCACTCACATCAATGGGCAGCTGATCCAAACTGAAAATCAATAAGTAAACAATGGCTATGAATAACACACTGGTTTTAAAAGATATATTCAGAATATTCCATCCTAAAACAGCAGAATACTCCTTTTCAAGTGTACACAGAACGTTCTCGAGAATAGATCACATATTAGGCCACAAAACTAGTCTCAACGAATTCAAAAATATCAAGTCACACCATGTACCTTTTCTGACTAAATGCCATGAAAGTAGAAATCAACCACAAGAAAACATCAGGAAAAACCACAAATACATGGAAGTTAAATAACATGCCTCAAAACAATGAATGAGTCAACGAAGAAATTAAAGAAGAAATCAAAAACTACTTGGAAACAAATGAAAATGAAAACACAACAGTCCAAACATTTGGGATACAGCAAAAGCAGTTCTAAGAGGGAAGTTTACTGCAATACAGAATAACTCAAGAGGCAAGGAAATCTCAAAAAAACAACCTAACCTTACTCTTTAGGAGCTAGAAAAATAAGAATAGCAAAAACTCAAAATCAGCAGAAGGAAGGAAATAAAGATGAGAGCAGAAATAAATGATAGACAAACTAAAAAGCCAGAGAACAGATCAATGAAACCAGGAACTGGGCTGGATCTTTGAAAACATCAATATAATTGATAAAACTCTAACCAAACTCATTAAAAAAAGAAAGAGAGAGTGTGATATAAACAAAATCATGAATGAAAGAGAATAACAACTGACATGATAGAAACACAATCATAGAAGGTATTACTGAAAACTGTATGCCAACAGATTAGACAACCTAGAAGAAATTACCAACAAAGAAATCAAATCAGTAATCAAAAAATTCCCAAAAAACAAATGTCCAGGATCAGAGAACTTCACAGGCAAATTCTACCCAACATTTAATGAAGTTAACATCTATTCTTACCAAACTATTTCAAAAAATAGAAGAGGAAGGAAAACTTCCAAATTCATTCAATGAGGCCAGCATTACCCTGATACCAAAACCAGACAAAGACTCCACTAAAAGAGAACTACAGGCCAATATCCCTGATGAACACGGATGCAAAAATCTTCAACAAAACACTAGGAAACCAAATTCAACAATACATTAACAGAATCATTCCACCAAAATCAAGTGAGATTTATTCCCAGGATACAGGGTGCCTCAATATTCACAAATCAATCAACATGATATACACATCAATAAGAGAATGGGTAAGAACCATATAATCCTGTCAATAGATGGCGAAAACGCATTTGACAAAGTACAATATCCATTCCTGGCTAAAAAAATCCTCAACAAAGTAGGTCTAGAGGGAACATACTTCAACATAATAAAGGCCATATCTGAAGAACACACAGCTAACATCATCCTTAATGGGGAAAACCCAAGAGCTTTTCTTCCATGGTCGGAAACAGGACAGGGATATACTCGCATCACTTTTATTCAGTATGGTACCGGAAATCCTGGCCACAGCAATGAGAGAAGAAAAAGAAATAAAAGGCATCCAAATTGGTAAGAAGAAGTAAAACATGATAGTATACATAGAAAACCCTACAGACTCTACCACTCTACTCTTGAATCACACACTTTAAAGAGATGCACAGGATCTCAAGCAGCCTGGGGAACATGGCAACACCACAGAAGTCCTGCAAGCCAAAGAATTACGTCCACAAAATCCTATGCAAAACTTGACTGTATTGCCAGAAAAAATTAAGGTTTTATACACACATACACACACACGTAAGTAAATATATCAATATATATATATATGAACATATATATATGTAAATAAATGAACTTGTCTGGTCTGCATAGCTTTTGCCCATCCTTTCTGTTTTCTTATGCTGACAGTGTTCAGCCTCTCCAGCAGCTCAGAATTAGAAACCTGCCTCAATCACATGTCTGTCCCTTCTCTTAATCTTTGTTTTCTCTTTCCTATCTTCTTCTCCTTCTGTGCCTTCTAAAGAGATACATAAACATAATTAGATTGCTTTGAACAATAAAGACGTTATTTTTTCTAAGAGGTCTGAGCAGTCCAAGACTGTACTTGGACCAGGAGATAGAAAAAAATAATGGTACAGTCATTCCCCCAAGGTCCCCACCCTCAAAGAAATGCTATCACATCCTCTGAGCAGCAACAGCTGGATATTCTGAGCCAACTGGTATTAGGAAATGAACTTGTTTTAGACTCTGTCAGGACTAGCAGAGGTTTACTTTCATTCTCTGTTATCACCTCTCACAAGAAAGCTGGAAGATTTTAAATAAACGAAGATGTTAAAACACAGATTCCTGGGGTGCCCAGGTAGCTCAGTGGGTTAAGCCTTTGCCTTCAGCTCAGGTCATGATCTTGGGATCAAGCCTCGCATTGGGCTCTCTGCTCAGTGGGGAGCCTGCTTCCCCCCTTTCTCTCTGACTACTTGTGATCTTTGTCTGTCAAATAAATAAATAAAATCTTAAAAACAACAACAACAACACAGATTCCTGGGGCACCTGGGTGGCTCAGTCAGTTAAGCAGCTGTCTTTGGCTCAGGTCATTATCTCAGGGTCCTGGAATCGAGCCCCGCATCAGGCTCCGTACTAAGCCTACTTCTTCTCTCTCTGCCTGCTGCTCCCCTTGCTTGTGTGTTCTCTCTCTCTCTCTCACTCGCTATCTCTGTCAAATAAATAAATAAAATCTTTAAAAAAAAAAACAAAACGGATTCCTGCCCCCAATTTTAAGGGCAATACTGAAAAAAGGAGGCAACTGAGTTCATCATGCTTAAGGAGAAACACTGTGTCCCTGAACTCAAGCTAAGAAAGCTCCCCGTTGTGGAATGCCTGGGTGGCCCAGTTGGTTAAGCCACAGCCTTTGGCTCAGGTCATGATCCCAGGGTCCTGGAATCGAGTCCCATATCCAGCAACTTGCTCGGCAAGGAGCCTGCTTCTCTCTCCACCTCTGCCTGATGCTCTGCCTGCTTGTGCTCACTCACCCTCTCTCTCTATGACAAATAAATTTTTTTTAAAAATTTAAAAAAGAAAGCTCCCTGGTGAAGTTATCATTTCTTCAATTTTAATTTTACCATTTACTGCTAAAAGAGCAAAATATTTTCTTTGAGCAAATTCAAAAGGCATTATTTATTAAAAGATCTCTTATTGCATGCCACTAAATAAAAGCCATCATTTATACTTTTTCCCACTCTGAGCTGTGAAAAAAGGCTAACAGTATGAAACACTGGTGGTGGGTAAGGAGAGTCCCTCTCCTGAGAGAACAGAGCCAAACTGGAGCCAAGGAAGTCTCACAGATGATCTTTACTGAGGAAATCTTGAGTGAACAAGCTTGTTTATATAAATGTAGTTTCTGCACTTAGAGCTAAAAAAGGAAAATACATCTTAATGGTATTATCCAGAACCTTTCAGTCAAATAGCATCTGCAAAACAGAAAAGAAAAAGACCCCCAAGATCAGGCCCGCACAGTAACTCTTCCTGCTGGCTCCGTACTGTTCCTGGCCCCAAAACTGCTGGGGTTTGCACATCCCATGGGCCCTCCACGGGGCAGCTGGCACCCTCACACTCCCCTCAAGATGCCATGATCAGTCAACACCCAGTGCTTGCAAGGTTCTTGATTCAAGTCACGCCTTTGTGCTTCCAGACCGAGGCTTTCCCACCCATTACTTTGACATCCAAAGGTTTAAAACTGTGAGGAATATGGTCGTCCTGGCTTTCCTGGGGGTGTGACCTCAGCCAGCCTCTGCTGCCCCAGATGTGCTCACCTTCCCACAATCAGGACGAGAAGCCTTCATGCACCACCGTGGGGACTGACTCCACCTGCACAAGCTCCTCCATAAGCATCCCTCAGACGCACTACAGAACACCCACTCCTCTGCAGAAGGGCCGCAGCTACTGTCTTCAGCTATGGAAAACTGGGTGAGAATCCAGAAGGCCCTGCTGAACTGGGTCATACAGCAGTGGTGCCTGCTTCCTCTCTGACCTCCCATTCAATAGCGACTGGCTTTAGATCTTACTATTCCCAGGACAGATGTTCAAACAACCTGCCGTGATTCCTCTCCCAGAGGAGGGAACAGACCGGGCAAAGACCCAAAGAGAGGCCCCCAATTACAAAAACTCTCAGGCAGTTACAAAACAGAACTCTCAGGCAGTTGGGGCCTTAGTGTGTTTCCCTCTGGGGTGGTCACTGCACCTGAGCAGGGCTGAGATGGCATGTCACCCCTCATTTGCCCGGACCCCTGGGCAAACTTACTTGGATCGTCAATTTCCTCAACTAACTGAATCTACCTATAAGGCCCCTTATGCAGAGTAAACGAGCAAGGAAATGAAATGCTTAGCTCAGTGTCTTGCACAGGGAGCAGGCAATGTTAAGCTGAATGGAGAGGGCCTCTTTGTGGGAGGGAGTGGGCTAACACATCCCAGCTTGTCCGGCCCTCACTGATAGGGTCCTCTTGCTCAGCCAAATCATCCATCTGAGCTCTAATTTCTTGCTCTGGTAGCTAAAAATACAATTAGTCTTTAACCACATCAGTGCTTAAAAAGCAGTAATTTGATGCCCAGAAATGATTCCAGTAATGCTGTGTGCAGCATCAGAAGGGAAGCTAGGCCACAACCAGGCACAGGTCTTGCTGTGGGGCCAGTAGTCCTCAGGGGTAGTCTCTGCCCAGCCCCGGCAGCTTGCAGTCGGACCCTCCTGGCTTCTCCTGCAGCTCTTGGGCCTGAGAATAAGTGAACCTTCTATTGACTCAAAGGACCTTCCTTGAGAAGTTCTGCCTGACTCCCTCCAGGGCATGCCCTAAGCCCAGTGAAGGCAAGGATGGCACAATGTTCTCTGCTATGCATGCCTGGTGTTCTCCTACTGTCATCTATTAAAGACAGTGGGCCCATGAGTTCCTCTGCATAATTACCAGCAGTAGCCAGCACTGCTCACCAATTATCTCTGGTTCTCTGCCTACTGGCTCCATGGTAGGATGCATGTCTCTATCCCAAAGTTAAAAAGTAAGGAAATGTGAGCAAGAAGAGACTTCAGGAGCAGCAGACGTGCAGTGGAAGTGAGAAACACTCCTGAGAGGCAGGGGTTCTACAGCATGACCTGGTCTGTCCTGAACAGTACTCCTTTCCCTCCCAGAAGGCCCTCAGGTAAGACCACCAACGTGGAGCCTGAAGGACCAAGCAGTCTCTTCAGCATCTCCATTTGGAGTCTCACAGGCCACTCAAATTAGCATGTCCAAAACCACATTCTTGATCTTCGGCCCTCTCCTCCCCTGAATCTGCTTCTCCTCTAGGTTCTCCACCTTAGCAAACACCATGTGCCCAAGGCCTACAGCAGATGCCAACACTCCCTCCTCACCCCTACCCCCATTTACAACCCATACCAAGTCTCCAAAACACATCTCAACTCCATCTACTTCCAACCACCCAAATGCTATCTCTCTGGAGCATGGCCAACAACATATCTTGCCCAGACCAGTGGGCCCAAACTTTTGTGATTACACATTCCCTCAACATTTTTTGGAACATGCCCTCCCTATATATGTACTTATTAAATTATACACATGTATAATTGTTCTACATGTGTATATTGGTTAATTTCTGAATATGAACATAATTGTAAGTCCCCAAATTTCTTTCCCATACCCCACTATGTCTCATACGTTCCATGAGTGAACACACCCCACTTTCAGACCAATACCCTGGCCTTCTGAAAGAACCACCTAAACAGAACCTCCCACCGCACTGTGTCCCTTTGAATTAACTATGTTTGTATACTTTGGATAAATACTTAGTGCAAGTGACGGGTCATAGGGTAGGAATATTTTTAATTTTTTGAACCTCCATACTGTTTTCCAGAGTGTCCGAACACGGTGTTCCCACCAATAATATAAGAGGGTTCTCCTTTCTCCATATCCTCACCAACATCTGTTGTTTCCTGAGTTGTTAATTTTAGCCATTCTGACAAGTGTGAGGTGGTATCTCATTGTTGTTTTTATTTGTATTTCCCTGATTCCGAGTGGTGTGGAGCATTTTTTCATGGGTCTGCTGCCTGTAGCAAAAATGTCTTTTTTGGAGAAATGTCTGTTCATGTCTTCTGCTAATTTCTTGACAGGATCTTTTGATTTTGGGGGTGTTGAGTTTATAAGCTCTTTAGAGATTTTGGGTGCTAGCCAAAATGTCTGATAAGACATTTGCAAATATCGTCTCCCATTCCATAGGCTTTTAGTTTTGTTGATTGCTTCCTCTGCTGTGAAGAAGCCTTTTATCTTGATGAAGTCCCAAAAGTTTATTTTCCCTTTTGTTTCCCTTGCCTCTGGACTCTTCTCTTATTATCATTTATTAAGGATATTACCCCTTTGTCTGACATTTTACATATTTACAAGCATTTCCCTCTACTTATCATTTGTCTTTTTATTAGGAATATTTAAAATATTTTATTTATTTATTTGACAGAGATCACAAGTAGGCAGAGAGGCAGGCAGAGAGAGAGAGGAAAGGACACAGGCTCCCTGCTGAGCAGAGAGCCCACTGCTTGCAGGGCTCCATCCCAGGACTCTGGGATCATGACCTGAGTGGAAGGCAGAGGCTTTAACCCACTGAGCTACCCAGGTGCCCCAGGAATCTTTTCTTAATTATAGGAGAATTTCATTTTTTTTTCCTTTTTAAAAAAATGTTTGAGTATAGTTGACACACAATACTACATTAGTTTCAGGCATGCAACATCTCTATTTGTTAGGCTGTGCTCACCACAACTGTAGCTACCATCTATCACCATACAGCACCGTTACAGTACCACTGACTATATTCCCTGTGCTGTGCTTCTTACTCCCAATTACGGGAGAACTTTTAATTTTTATGTATTCTTACTGTACTAGCCTTTTTATGCTTTCTTCCTCTACTTTACAGGTAGATGTTCTTCTCTGCCTTGAGACTGGCTAAATATACTCATTTGTCTTTCAGGGCTTGGAACTTCACATTTAATCCATGTGGGCTGTATCTTGGCACATGGTGGGAGGTAGGGCTCTGAGTTTATATCCTAAATAGTCACCCAATAGTTTCTCTCTGTCTAAAATGCCACCTTGAACACACATTATATAGCTAATGATGGTAGATTTTTTTTTAAAGATCTTTTTTTTTTCTTTTCAGCATAACAGGATTCATTGTTTTTGCACCACACCCAGTGCTCCATGCAATTCGTGCCCTCTCCAATACCCACTACCTGGTTCCCCCAACCTCCCACCCCCACCCCTTCAAAACCCTCAGATTGTTTTTCAGAGTCAATAGTCTCTCATGGTTCACCTCCCCTTCCAATTTCCCTCAACTCCCATCTCCTCTCCATCTCCCTATGTCCTCCATATTATTTGTTATGCTCCACAAATAACTGAAACCATATGATACTTGACTCTCTTTGCTTGACTTATTTTTTTAAAGATATTATTCATTTATTTGATAGAGAGACACAGTGAGAGAGGGAACACAACTGGGAGAGTGGGAGAGGGAAAAGCAGGCTTCCTATGGAGCAGGGAGCCCGATGTGGAGCTCTATCCCAGGACCCTGGGATCATGATCTGAGCTGAAGGCAGCTGCACAACGGCTGAGCCACCCAGGTGCCCCAAGATGGTAAATTGAATTGTTCTCTTCCAAACCATCTCTAAAATCACAACACAGTTTGTTGTAAAAAGCATAAAACCCTAGGGGCAAAGAATGAGAGAAGAGAGGGGCGCCTTGGTGGCTCAGTGGCTTAAGCCTCTGCCTTCAGCTCAGGTCATTGATCTCAGGGTCTTGGGATTGAGCCTCACATTGGGATCTCTGCTCAGCGGGGAACCTGCTTCCCCCTCCCCCCCGCCTGCCTCTCTGCCTCCTTGTGATCTCTGTCAAATAAATGAATAAATAATCTTAAAAAACAAACAAACAAAAGAATGAGAGAAAAGACACCAACATTTTGGAAGTTAGAAAGCAAGAGTCCTGGGAATTCAGCTGATACCTCCAGGAATGTCCTAAGGTAGCCTGCAGGGACATAAGACATGTGAGCCAATGACTCCAGGTACATGTGGAAGGGGCTCAGCCTGAGACTCCAATCAGGAGGACAATTTGGAAAAACCCTTCAGGACCCCCACCTCACTGATTAGAGTGGGACCACTGTTTCATCCCACTGAAAGGCTGCAGGTTCATTCTCTGTGAAAGGTACACAGGTTTCTGGGCTGTACAGGGTCAGGTAAGCTAAAAGCAGAAAAGATACATGAAAATTTAGAAAAGCACGTTGAGAGTCCCCAGCCTTCTTGCTCTGTTCCAGAGAGCTGGAAGCTGAAGATGGGCCATGGTGTGCTCAGGAGGAAAAAACGTAGGGCAGCCTCATACCTCTGACTCCTTTTGCCAAATGCCCAGCCCCTGATCTACACTACACCTTGCCATTTGCAACCATGGGAGCTCTATGTACCCAGCACTCACTCATGGCCTTGCATCTTGCCTTCCCTAAAGGACAACTGAGGATGACTGAAACAGACAGAACTGCATTAAATCTATTTGGAAAAGAAGCATTGTTTCAATATATAGCTTTTTTTTTTTAAAGATGTTATTTATTTCAGAGAGAGAGAGATAATTAAAGAGAGAGAAGGGGAGAGCAGAGAGAGAGTATGAGGGCAGAGTAGAGGGAGAACACTGAGCAGGGGAGTTCAACACAGAGCTCTATCCCAGGACTCTGGGAACATAATCTGAGCTCAACAACCAGACACCCCCAATATGTAGCTTCTTATCTAAAAACAAAATATATATTTCCACTTAAGCAAGAATTATGTTATACTTTCAGTAAAGTTGAATTATTTTCTTGACAAACATCCTACATATTTCTTATGCTTCTTCTTAGATACTATATATTTTTGGTTGCTACTGTAAGATAGATAGTTACATTTTTCCAGCTGGTTAGTTCCTAGTATATAAAAAAGCCATTAATTGGTGTATTTATTTATTTACTTTACATTTGAAAATCCTGCTGATCTCCATTAATTCTGAGAAATTTGTAGTTGATTTTTATTGGTGTTTTCCAGATGGGTAGTTATCATCTAAAGGCAAGGAATGATAATTTTGGCTCTTCCTTATAGGTTTATCTTTTAACATTTTATATTCTCACAATATCTACAACATTTAGAATAATATTTTATGGCAAAGATGAGAGCAGATGAAAAGTCTTGTTTCTTCACTTGAATTTCTACTCATTTACCAAATACTTACCAAACATCTACTATATCCCAAGCAGTAAATAAAACAATGATTAACATTTTATTTTTTATTATAATGTTGGTTGATGAGAATGTCATCTTTGATCAAGATTTAATTTTAAGTGCGGTAGATGTCAGACTTGTCAATAAAACTACTGGAATATGAAAGTATAAAAAGCAGCTTTAGGGGTGCCTGGGTGGCTCAGTGGGTTAAAGCCTCTGCCTTCAGCTCAGGTCATGATCCCAGGGTCCTGGGATCGAGCCCCGCATCGGGCTCTCTGCTCAGCAGGGAGCCTGCTTCCTCTGTCTCTGCCTGCCTCTCTTCCTACTTGTGATTTCTGTCTGTCAAATAAATAAATAAAAACTTTAAAAAAAAAAAAAAAAGCAGCTTTAGGGATGCCTGGGTGGCTCAGTCAGTTAAGTGGCTGCCTTCGGCTCAGGTTATGATCCCAGGGGTCCTGGGATCAAGTCCCACATTGGATTCCTCACTCATGGAGGAGCCTGCTTTTCTGTCAAACCTGCAGCTTCCACTGCTTGTGCGCTCGCTCTCTCTCTGGCTCTCTCTGACAAATAAATAAATAAAATATTTAAAATAAATAGATAAATAAATAAAATTAAAAGCAGCTTTAGAAGACACAATATAAGCATTTCCCTCCATATGAGAAACTCTACACCCTAGTGGACAAGTCTCCCGCTGCTCAACCTCACAGGGCAGGTAACAGGAGCAGACTGAAGGCCCCAAGACCATACCACCCAGCCCTTAGCCAAGGCCATCCTGAGACTTCACAGAAAAAGCTCTCGAAATCATTTCCTTCCATTTTTATTTAAAAAAAAAAAAAAAACAAGTTAAAACTCACAATGAAGCAATATTCTGGGAATTGTCTTCAGATATAAAGGGCTACATACCTATTATGAGATACTTCCTGTTATCAAAACAAGTAACATTCAGTTAACATGTAGAAATGAAACAATGAAATTCCACCTTCCCTCCTTTTTTTTCAAATAAGAAACTGACAGTACCAATGAGGCCAATGTGAGCAAACACTCAGTGGGATCTGCTCTCTGACTGAGTAACCCCTCTCTGATAGGGTGACTGCCTGGACTCCATCATCCCAGTACTTCAGGAAGACTACACAGACGTCCTCTCTGCAACACCGTCTGTGAGACAGTAAGGGGATATACTTGCAATATTCAACTAAGATTACATTTTCACAGCTTTACGCCCTCCCTGATTAACAGATAAATGTAGAAAATTTGCAAGCTGGAAAAAAAGAATTAAAGAGAATAAAAGTCACCTCATATCACATATGTTTAGGAAAACCACCACTGTCAATGTAATAATGTAGTATGTGTGTATAAGCTCGATTCCATACTGACTATATCTTTCGGAGTTAGGGTCTGTGGTGGAGACAGCTAGCAGACCACCAAAAGTTTGCACTCACCCTCCTCTAGGGTAGAGCTGGTGGTAGGAGGTGGCTGTCTACTTGGGACTACAATTCCTACTCTGCAGAGGGAGCAGGTAGGACTACACGCACAGAGTTCACCAAGGCAATGTGAGTCAAGCAATGGGTGTTTGGCTGTCCTATTGATCTGGTAAAGTAGCTAATGTCATCCTAACTAATATGAGATTACACTCTGCATGCTCATTTTTACTTTCAGATCACCAATAATTTTTTTGAGGTCATTTGTGTAAATAGTTAAAAAGAAATAAGACAATATAAAGTCTCACTGCCAACTTGTCTCCATGAATCCTAACTCCCTAGTGCCCAGATAATCATTTTTATTAGATACTTATTTTTCCTTCCAGGGTATCCTTATTCAAAGACATGTTTTCTTTCTTTTTTTTTTTTTCTTCTGTACAAAAGGTGGCCTACTACATTTTTATTTTATTTTTTAAAGAGTTTATTTGACAGACAGAGATCACAAGTAGGCAGAGAGGTGGGCGGGAGTTGGGGGGGCTCCCCACAGAGCAGAAAGCCCAATGCAGGGCTCAATCACAGCACCCTGAGATCATGACCTGAGCCGAAGGCAGAGGCTTTAACCCACCGAGCCACCAAGGCGTCCCGACCTACTACATTTTATAAACTGTTTTACACCTTGATTTTTCTCTCTCAACAACATATCCAGGCAATTTCTCTGTATCAACTCATAGCTTTTATGCAGCTCCATAGTATTTCACTTAGTTGATATAGCATAGGTGATTAACCCAGTCTCCCACTGCTGAACTTTTGGTGGTTTCCAACAATGAATGCCACTATGAGTCATTTTGTACACATAAAAATTTTTTTTTTAAAGATTTTATTTATTTATTTGACAGACAGAGATCACAAGCAGAGAGAGGGAGGGAAGCAGGCTCCCTGCCAGGCAGAGAGCCCAATGCGGGGCTCGATGTAGGGTCCGATCCCAGGACCCTGGGATCATGACCTGAGCCGAAGGCAGAGGCTTTCACCTACTGAGCCACCCAGGTGCCCCTTAATTAAATTTTTTTTTTTTTTAGGTATTTTCTTTTTCTTTTTTTTATATATTTTTTTAAAATTTATTTATTTTCAGCATAACAGTATCATTATTTTTGCACCACACCCAGTGCTCCATGCAATCCGGGCCCTCTATAATACCCACCACTTGGTACCCCGACCTCCCACCCCCCCCCCCGCCACTTCAAACCCCTCAGATTGTTTTTCAGAGTCCATAGTCTCTCATGGTTCATCTCCCCTTCCAATTTACCCCAACCCCCTTCTCTCTAACTCCCCATGTCCTCCATGCTTTTTGTTATGCTCCACTAATAAGTGAAACCATATGATAATTTACTCTCTCTGCTTGACTTATTTCACTCAGCATAATCTCTTCCAGTCCCCTCCATGTTACTACAAAAGTTGGGTATTCGTCCTTTCTGATGGAGGCATAATAACACATAAAATTTTTACGTGCAACTACACAGAGGATGGTCCTAGGATGGAAATGGACAGATCAAAGAGTAAACACACCTGTAAGAGACAACTCTCACAAATCCCTGTCTCTCTCAATGCCTCAAGAGCAAAGTGGTTAATGAAGATGCATGTCTGCCATCTGATAAGTGAGAAATGGCACCTTGGTATAGTTTTAATTTGATTTCTCTAATTATGAATGTGATTAAGCACTCTTTCACATACTCAAGGGTTATGGTAATTTTCTATCTATGAATTACACATGTCATTCGCACACTTTTCCACTAGTTTTGACCTTCTTCTTTTCAATAACTTGAAGTTCTTTATCTATTAGAGGAATTAGCTCATCTATATGAGTTGCAAATATGTTCTTGTCTTTTGTCATTAGGTATGTCATGCCGATGTTTTCCATGTTTATGAGTGAAATTTATTTTAAAACTTTTTAATAGAATTCAACTTTCAGATAAAGGGCTGGTATCTAAGATCTATAAAGAACTTCTCAAACTCAATACCCAAAAAACCAAATAATCAAGTCAAAAAATAGGCAGAAGACATGAACATTTCTCTGAAGAAGACATAAAAATGGCTAACAGACACATGAAAAAATGTTCATCATCATTAGCTATCAGGGAAACTCAAATCAAAACCACACTGAGATACCATCTTATACCAATGAGAATGGCCAAAATTAATAAGGCAAGAAACAACAAATGTTGGCGAGGACGTACAAATAAGAGAACCCTCTTACACTATTGGTGGGAACAGTATGGAGGTTCCTCAAAAAGTTAAAAATAGAGCTACCCTATATCCCAGCAATTGCAGTACTGGGTATTTACCCCAAAGATACAGATGTAGGGAAAAGGGGCGCATGCACCCCAATGTTCATAGCAGCAATGTCCACAACAGGCAAACTGTGGAAAGAGCCAAAATGCCCTTCAAAATACAAATGGATGAAGAAGATGTGGTTCATATACACAATGGAATATTACTCAACCATCAGAAAGTACGAATACCCAGCATTTGCATTAACATAGATGGAACTGGAGGCGATTATGCTAAGTGAAATAAGTCAAGCAGAGAAAGTAAATTCTTGTATGGTTTCACTCATATATGGAACATAAGAAATAGCATGGGGGACCATAAGGGAAGGAGGGGAATACTGGAGTGTGGGAAATCAGGGAAGGGAGACAAACCAGAGACTATGGACTCAGGAAACAATCTGAGAGTTTCAGAGGGGAGGGGGGTGGGAGGGTAAGGGTAGGTCAATGATGGGTATTAAGGAGGGCACGTGTTATAATGAGCACTGGGTGTTATATGCAAATAATGAATCATGGAACACTACATCAAAAACTAATGAGGTACTGTTTGGTAACTAATATAAAAAAATACGAGTTCAACTTTCTAATTAGAAAGACCTTCTTCATTGCAAGACTATAAAGAATTTCACTTGTGTTTTTTTCTTGTACTTTTGGTTTCATTTTTACACTGAGTCCTTTTGAACATTGATCCTGGTGTATGGTCTAAGATACGATCCAGCTTTATTTTATTTCAAATGGCTACCAGTTGTCCCTAAACCCTTTGTTAAAAATCTAAATCAATTTTCACCCCATTCATCTATGATCCCACCTTTACCCTAAATACCCACGTGTATTTGAGATTATTCCTGAAATTTCTGTCCTGTCTCACTGGCTTGCTACTCCAAGTTACTGCCATACTCCTAAGACAGAACTCTGCAACATTGACCAGGCTCTACTCACCGCTCTCTCTTCCCTCTGCTGGCACTCCTGCATGCCATTTTTCATTGAACTTCAGAATCAGCTTGTGTAGAACCCAAGAGAAACAGGCTGGCATTTTTATTTGAAATTTTGTTAAACGAATAATCTGACTTAGAGAAATTAGGCTTTCTTATTGAAGAACGCATATGTCCTTACATGTGTTCAAGCCTACTTTTGTGAGCTTTGGGAATGTTTTACAAGTTTTCTTCTTACGGATTTTGCATATTTCCAATCATCAGTGACATTTGTCTTCCCCTCCCTTATACTTCACAACCAATTGGTGTTTTGTGTATACAAAAGCTATGGATCACGGTATACGGATTTTCCATCTCCATAATAAGGGATAGGGCATCTGTATACTGGGATGACATGCAGTTGTTAAGAACAAAGAATGTGTGTCTATGCAGTGACACAGTGTGGGGGTAGAAGGACTTCCAGACTTGTGAGGAACTGTTCATGTCAGGGAAGAAGAGGTGGGGTACAGAGAACTTACTGCAGATGCTTCAGTATTTTAAAAAATTTTACATATCTTTCTTTAATGGAAACTTGGTGAGGAGCAGAGATGTGCCCACAGGGTCAAACAGCTGAAGTGGGTGTATAGCACTTAGAAAATAGATAAACTGAGATACTTCACAAATTCACATTGGAAAAACCTGCTCATTAAAAAAGGCCTAAGGGGGGCGCCTGGGTGGCTCAGTGGGTTAAGCCGCTGCCTTCGGCTCAGGTCATGATCTCAGGGTCCTAGGATCGAGTCCCGCATCGGGCTCTCTGCTCAGAAGGGAGCCTGCTTTCCTTCCTCTCTCTCTGCCTGCCTCTCTGCCTACTTGTGATCTCTCTCTGTCAAATAAATAAATAAAAATCTTTAAAAAAAAAAAAAAAAAGCCCTAAGGGGATGCCTGGGTGGCTCAGTCTGTTGAGTATCTGCCTTTGGCTCAGGTCATGATCCCAAGGTCCTGGGATCAAGACCCATGTCAGGCTCCTTCGTCAACAGGGAGCCTGCTTCTTCTCTGTCTGCTGCTCCCCCTGCTTTTGCACTCCCTCCCCCACAATAAATAAATAAATAAATAAATAAGATCTTAAAAATAAATAAATAAATAAAAGAGCCATAAGTAAATTTTTATTTAAATGAAGGACTATTTTTAGGTGTAAGTGGTCCTACCCCCACAAACACACCCTTTTTTTTTGAAGTAGTCCCCCACTGGGCATGGAACACATCGTGGGCTCAAACTCACAACTCTGAGATCAAAAGCTGAGCTGAAATCAAGAGTTGGTCACTTAACTGAGCCACCCAGACACCCCATACTTTTAAATTTCCTATCTGAAGACTGAGCTTCCAGACACTTTATTAAAAGAGTGCACACTGATAATACAGAAATCACTACTTAAATTGACTACAGGTGCCCTGGACAGATTCAGTCTTCAATGCTTGTGGTCCCTCATGTTGATGATTCACCATCACTCATCAGAGAGGGGCTGGCAAGGTGAGCTTCATGCAACGCTTTCCTTGGAGGCCTGATTTCCCCACAGCCTCTGCAGTAGAGAGCCAGACGCTGCCAGCCACTCCAAAACTGACAAGATGAGAGATGCTAAGCTACACAGAAGGTCCCAAAGGTGGCCATCAACCCAAGGAAAGGCTCTGCAGCAGGCCTATAATCTCAGAAGCCCACCCATTAGCACTGTGCCATGGCTACTAATGTGGTCCGAGAAGGAAAGCCACATCCTGGTTAAAGCTCTGGGTTCCCTCCTGAGATATCAGCCCGTATTTTCAACCTAAACTATTTCCCCCTTCTAATAGCACGTGTACGAGAGACAGCCCCAACACAGGCAGGAGAAGAGTGGCTAGGGCGCAGGCCCAGGGGCCCCCCAGCAATGCTGGCAATGGCAAGCGACAGACTACGTGTGAAATAGTTTCCTCATCTACGATAACATACCTCAACTCACAAGGTTAGTTGTGAACATAAATTAATACACGCAAAGTGCTGGGGCGCCTGGGTGGCTCAGTGGGTTAAGCCGCTGCCTTCGGCTCAGGTCATGATCTCAGGGTCCTGGGATCGAGTCCCGCATCGGGCTCTCTGCTCAGAAAGGAGCCTGCTTCTCTCTCTCTCTCTCTCTCTACCTGCCTCTCCATCTACTTGTGATTTCTCTCTGTCAAATAAATAAATAAAACCTTTAAAAAAAAAAATACACGCAAAGTGCTGAAGAGGATGCTATCTGCTACTAAGTACCGTATGTTATTTTTACTAATTCTTTCTATGTCTACTTTTATTGACTGTTCCCTTTTCCTGTCTTCACTTCTTTGGGACTGTTCTGCTTCGACAGTCCCCTTCACCTTCCTTTCGTCCATCATAAGCAAACACCAACTTGCCAAATGCTGATTTTGAAAGACAGGGGAGTCTGGGACACAAGAGATGTGGCCTAATCAGGAACTATTGCTTTAAAAGCTCTGCAAATGCAGCCTTCCTGCTGAGGGGCCCCAGACCAAGACCTGGTATGATAGCCTCCACTCTTACACACAGGCCTATGGGATCAACACAGGCACTTAAGCGCTGTGGACCCACAGCTGCCCACTGCAGCTAAGTGGTGGTAGCCATGCATCGGATCTCAGGATCTCACAGTTACCAGCCCTCATAATCACAGTCACAACCTGGAGTCAGCAGCAGGCTCAATTCACCTCCCAATCTATCCCACCCCGCCCTCCCCAACTCTCCCTACAAAAAGACTGATTCCTAGATTTTTGTAGGTCATGAACCAGCAAAATTTTCTGCAAAATGAGGAGTGACACAGTGTTGCCAAGTTTTTAATTTTACCAAGGAAGGATTTCTAAAACTAGCTAATCTGATGAGTACATTTCAACACCAAAAAAGACACAAAGGACACTGTTTCCGCATTCCAACACTATATAAATTTACCTTTATGAGATATTTTCTCCACTATCCTTATTTTTTCATTTCCCTTCCACATAGCAAAAATTTAGTTCAAAACTACCATGGACCCCAAGCCAGTGCTGGAAACTCCTGTTTCTCAGGAATGGCACCATGGGTTTCCTCCATCTTTCCTGCCTTCCTCTTCACACCTGTGGGCCTATTTTCTGTCTACTTTGGTACCCAAGAAGGACCTGGTTTCAGGACAAAATTGGTTCCAGAAACTCTCAGATCCCAGGTCAGGGCTCTTATTCCTGTATCCTCGCTTTCATTTATGGAAGCAGTACTGTTTACAGGCAAGAAGATAAACTTCTGGCCTCATTTCCTAAATGGGGCCAGTGTAATGAGATGTAATGACATCTTTTTATTTTTTTATTTTTTTTTAATTTTTAAATTTTTTATTTCTTTTCAGCGTAACAATATTCATTGTTTTTGCACTGCACCCAGTGCTCCATGCAATCTGTGCCCTCTCTAATATCCACCACTTGGTTCCCCCAACCTCCCACCCCACCCGCCCGCCCCTTCAAAACCCTCAGATTGGGGGGCGGAGTCAAGATGGCGGAGAAGTAGCAGGCTGAGACTACTTCAGCTAGCAGGAGATCAGCTAGATAGCTTATCTAAAGATTGCAAACACCTGAAAATCCATCAGCAGATCGAAGAGAAGAAGAACAGCAATTCTGGAAACAGAAAAACAACCACTTTCTGAAAGGTAGGACCGGCGGAGAAGTGAAACCGAAGCTATGGGAAGATAGACACCAGGGGGAGGGGCCGGCTCCCGGCAAGCGGCGGAGCAACGGCCTACAAAATCAGAACTTTTAAAAGTCTGTTCCGCTGAGGGACATTGATCCAGAGGCTAAACCGGGGCCAAGCCCACGCGGGCTCAGCGTGGCCTCAGGTCCTGCAGGGTCACAGAAGGATCGGGGGTGTCTGAGTGTCACAGAGCTTGCGGGTATTGGAACGGGAAAGCCGGCTACAGAGACAGAGCTGACAGTAAGCTCACAACTCGGTGTTACCTTGAACCTGTCGCAGGCTCGGTGAGCTCAGAGCGCGGCCGGAGGTCAGGCAGACCGGGAGTAACTGGGCGCTGCTCTCTGAGAGCGCACTGAGGAGTGGGGCCCTGGGCTCTCGGCTCATCCGGGCCGGAGACTAGGAGGCCGCCATTTGTATTCCCATCCTCCGGAACTCTACGGAAAGCGCTCAGGGAACAAAAGGCCTGAAAGCAAACCTGAGCGGATTACTCAGCCCGGCCCCTGTTAAGGGCGGTGCAATTCCGCCTGGGGCAAAGACACTTGAGAATCACTACACCAGGCCCCTCCCCCAGAAGATCAACAAGAAATCCAGCCAAGACCAAGTTCACCTACCAAGAAGTGCGGCAGAATTCCAGAGGAGGAGAAAGCAAAGCACGGAACTCATGGCGTTTTCCCTGTGATTTTTTTTAGTCTTGAAGTTAATTTGATTTTTTTCTTTTTCATTTTTTGTTTTTTTTTCTCGCCTTCTGGTAAATTTTTTTTTAACTTTTACCTTTTTCTTTTTTTAACATTTTTTAACTAGTTTATCCAATATATATATATTTTCTTTTTTATATTTTTCTTATTTGTTTTTTTTTTAATTCCTTTCTTTTTTTTTTCTTTTTTCTTTTTTTTTTTTTTTTTTTCTTTCTTCCTCTTTGAACCTCTTTTTATCCCCTTTCTACCCCTTCACGATTTGGGATCTCTTCTAATTTACTTAAAGCATATTTCCCTGGGGTTGTTGCCACCCTTTTAGTATTTTACTTGCTCTTTCATATACTCTTATCTGGACAAAATGACAAGACGGAAAAATTCAACACAAAAAAAAGAACAAGAGGCAGTACCAAAGGCTAGAGACCTAATCAATACAGACATTGGTAATATGTCCGATCTAGAGTTCAGAATGACAATTCTCAAGGTTCTAGCCAGGCTCGAAAAAGGCATGGAAGATATTAGAGAAACCCTCTCAAGAGATATAAAAGCCCTTTCTGGAGAAATAAAAGAACTAAAATCTAACCAAGTTGAAATCAAAAAAGCTATTAATGAGGTGCAATCAAAAATGGAGGCTCTCACTGCTAGGATAAATGAGGCAGAAGAAAGAATTAGTGATATAGAAGAACAAATGACAGAGAATAAGTAAGCTGAGCAAAAGAGGGACAAACAGCTACTGGACCACGAGGGGAGAATTCGAGAGATAAGTGACACCATAAGACAAAACAACATTAGAATAATTGGGATTCCAGAAGAAGAAGAAAGAGAGAGGGGAGCAGAAGGTATACTGGAGAGAATTATTGGGGAGAATTTCCCCAATATGGCAAAGGGAACGAGCATCAAAATTCAGGAGGTTCAGAGAACGCCCCTCAAAATCAATAAGAATAGGCCCACACCCCATCACCTAATAGTAAAATTTACAAGTCTCAGTGACAAAGAGAAAATCCTGAAAGCAGCCCGGGAAAAGAAGTCTGTAACATACAATGGTAAAAATATTAGATTGGCAGTTGACTTATCCACAGAGACCTGGCAGGCCAGAAAGAGCTGGCATGATATTTTCAGAGCACTAAATGAGAAAAACATGCAGCCAAGAATACTATATCCAGCTAGGCTATCATTGAAAATAGAAGGAGATTAAAATCTTCCAGGACAAACAACAACTGAAAGAATTTGCAAACACCAAACCAGCTCTACAGGAAATCTTGAAAGGGGTCCTCTAAGCAAAGAGAGAGCCTACAAGTGGTAGATCAGAAAGGAACAGAGACCATATACAGTAACAGTCACCTTACAGGCAATACAATGGCACTAAATTCATATCTCTCAATAGTTACCCTGAATGTGAATGGGCCAAATGCCCCTGTCAAAAGACACAGGGTATCAGATTGGATAAAAAAACAAAACCCATCTATATGTTGCCTCCAAGAAACTCATTTTAAGCCCGAAGACACCTCCAGATATAGAGTGAGGGGGTGGAAAAGAATTTACCATGCTAATGGACATAAGAAGAAAGCAGAAGTGGCAATCCTTATATCAGATCAATTAGATTTTAAGCCAAAGACTATAATAAGAGATGAGGAAGGACACTATATCATACTCAAAGGGTCTGTCCAACAAGAAGATCTAACAATTTTAAATATCTATGCCCCCAACGTGGGAGCAGCCAACTATATAAACCAATTAATAACAAAATCAAAGAAACACATCAACAATAATACAATAATAGTAGGGGACTTTAACACTCCCCTCACTGAAATGGACAGATCATCCAAGCAAAAGATCAGCAAGGAAATAAAGGCCTTAAACGACACACTGGACCAGATGGACATCACAGATATATTCAGAACATTTCATCCCAAAGCAACAGAATACACATTCTTCTCTAGTGCACATGGAACATTCTCCAGAATAGATCACATCCTCGGTCCTAAATCAGGACTCCACCAGTACCAAAGGACTGGGATCATTCCCTGCATATTTTCAGACCACAATGCTCTGAAGCTAGAACTCAACTACAAAAGGAAGTTTGGAAAGAACCCAAATACATGGAGACTAAAGAGTATCCTTCTAAAGAATGAATGGGTCAACCGGGAAATTAAAGAAGAATTGAAAAAAATCATGGAAACAAATGATAATGTAAATACAATGGTTCAAAATCTGTGGGACACAACAAAGGCAGTCGTGAGAGGAAAATATACAGCGGTACAAGCCTTTCTCAAGAAACAAGAAAGGTCTCAGGTACACAACCTAACCCTACACCTAAAGGAGCTGGAGAAAGAACAAGAAAGAAACCCTAAGCCCAGCAGGAGAAGAGAAATCATAAAGATCAGAGTAGAAATCAATGAAATAGAAACCAAAAAAATAATAGAACAAATCAACGAAACTAGGAGCTGGTTCTTTGAAAGAATTAATAAAATTGATAAACCCCTGGCCCGACTTATCAAAAAGAAAAGAGAAAGGACCCAAATAAATAAAATCATGAATGAAAGAGGAGAGATCACAACTAACACCAAAGAAATACAAACTATTATAAGAACATAGTATGAGTAACTCTACGCCAATAAATTTGACAATCTGGAGGAAATGGATGCATTCCTATAAACATATAAACTACCACAACTGAAGCAGGAAGAAACCGAAAGCCTGAACAGACCCATAACCAGTAAGGAGATTGAAACAGTCATTAAAAATCTCCAAACAAACAAAAGCCCAGGGCCAGACGGCTTCCCGGGGGAATTCTACCAAACATTTAAAGAAGAACTAATTCCTATTCTCCTGAAACTGTTCCAAAAAATAGAAATGGAAGGAAAACTTCCAAACTCATTTTATGAGGCCAGCATCACCTTGATCCCAAAACCAGACAAGGATCCCATTAAAAAAGAGAGCTATAGACCAATATCCTTGATGAACACAGATGCAAAAATACTCAACAAAATACTAGCCAATAGGATTCAACAGTACATTAAAAGGATTATTCACCACGACCAAGTGGGATTTATTCCAGGGCTGCAAGGTTGGTTCAACATCCGCAAATCAGTCAATGTGATACAACACATCAATAAAAGAAAGAACAAGAACCATATGATACTCTCAATAGATGCTGAAAAAGCATTTGACAAAGTACAGCATCCCTTCCTGATCAAAACTCTTCAAAGTGTAGGCTTAGAGGGCACATACCTCAATATCATCAAAGCCATCTATGAAAAACCCACCGCAAATATCATTCTCAATGGAGAAAAACTGAAAGCTTTTCCGCTAAGGTCAGGAACACGGCAGGGATGCCCGTTATCACCACTGCTATTCAACATAGTACTAGAGGTCCTAGCCTCAGCAATCAGACAACAAAAGGAAATTAAAGGCATCCAAATCAGCAAAGAAGAAGTCAAATTATCACTCTTTGCAGATGATATGATACTATATGTGGAAAACCCAAAAGACTCCACTCCAAAACTGCTAGAACTTATACAGGAATTCAGTAAAGTGTCAGGATATAAAATCAATGCACAGAAATCAGTTGCATTTCTCTACACCAACAGCAAGACAGAAGAAAGAGAAATTAAGGAGTCAATCCCACTTACAACTGCACCCCAAACCATAAGATACCTAGGAATAAACCTAACCAAAGAGGCACAGAATCTATACTCAGAAAACTAATAAGTACTCATGAAAGAAATTGAGGAAGACACAAAGAAATGGAAAAATGTTCCATGCTCCTGGATTGGAAGAATAAATATTGTGAAAATGTCTATGCTACCTAAAGCAATCTACACATTTAATGCAATTTCTATCAAAGTACCATCCATCTTTTTCAAAGAAATGGAACAAATAATTCTAAAATTTTTATGGAACCAGAAAAGACCTCGAATAGCCAAAGGGATATTGAAAAAGAAAGCCAACGTTGGTGGCATCACAATTCTGGACTTCAAGCTCTATTACAAAGCTGTCATCATCAAGACAGCATGGTACTGGCACAAAAACAGACACATAGATCAGTGGGACAGAATAGAGAGCCCAGAAATAGACCCTCAACTCTACGGTCAACTAATCTTCGACAAAGCAGGAAAGAATGTCCAATGGAAAAAAGACAGCCTCTTCAATAAATGGTGCTGGGAAAATTGGACAGCCACATGCAGAAAAATGAAATTGGACCATTTCCTTACACCACACACAAAAATAGACTCAAAATGGATGAAGGACCTCAATGTGCGAAAGGAATCCATCAAAATCCTTGAGGAGAACACAGGCAGCAACCTCTTCGACCTCAGCCGCAGCAACATCTTCCTAGGAACAACGCCAAAGGCAAGGGAAGCAAGGGCAAAAATGAACTATTGGGATTTTATCAAGATCAAAAGCTTTTGCACAGCAAAGGAAACAGTTAACAAAATCAAAAGACATCTGACAGAATGGGAGAAGATATTTGCAAACGACATATCAGAAAAACGACTAGTGTCCAGAATCTATAAAGAACTTAGCAAACTCAACACCCAAAGAACAAATAATCCAATCAAGAAATGGGCAGAGGACATGAACAGACATTTCTGCAAAGAAGACATCCAGATGGCCAACAGACACATGAAAAAGTGCTCCATATCACTCGGGATCAGTGAAATACAAATCAAAACCACAATGCGATACCACCTCACACCAGTCAGAATGGCTAGTATCTTATCTGGGGTTTTGCTCTTCCTGGCCCAGGACAAAACAGCACAAGTCTTGCATTTTTGATGACAGTAAGAGCTAATGCACAAATGGTAGGAAGGTATACATTGACAAAAATCAAGACAGGCTTTTCTTTTTTTCCTCTCTCTCTATATATTGCTGTTCTATCTTATCAACAGTGCAAGCATAGAAATTTTAAAAATTCTTTCTCATCATTAATAAAAATTAAACCGGGGGTGCCTGGGTGGCTCAGTGGGTTAAAGCCTCTGCCTTCGGCTCAGGTCATGATCCCAGGGTCCTGGGATCAGGCCCCGCATCGGGCTCTCTGCTCAGCAGGGAGCCTGCTTCCTCCTCTCTCTCTGCCTGTCTCTCTGCCTACTTGTGATCTCTCTGTCAAATAAATAAATTTTTAAAAAAATTTAAAAAAAAAATAAATAAAAATTAAACCGTCTCAAGGAAAATGTGGTATGTACATACAATGGAATATTATTCAGCCTTAAAAAGGAAGGAAATTGTGACATATATCACAATGTGGATGAACCTTGAAGACATTATACGAAGTGAAATAAGCCAGTCACAAAAAGACAAATATTCTAAGATTCCACTTCCATAAGAAACCTAGAGTAGTCATCAAGTTTAACAGTTGTTATCAGGAGCTGGGGGTGGGAGTGGGGAGTCACTGTTTAACGCGTACAGAGTTTCAGTGCTGGAAGATGAAAAGGTTCTAGAGACAGGGAGTAGTGATGCCTGCATAACTTGTGAATATGCTTCATGCCATGGAACTGTGCACTTAAAAATGGTAAATTGTTATGTATATTTTTCCACAATAAAAAATATTTCCAAGAGGCTATCTCAATTGGGAAATAAATATAGCTCCCTTTTTATCTAGCTGTTCACTCAAGAAGCACTGTTTGTCTAGCTCTAGATTACTTACCAATTAGAACAAGAAACTACCTGCTTTCCAAACCTATTTTCCTAGCAAAAAAAAAGGTATCCAAGAAAGTTCTGAAACCTGTGGCAATGCAAAGCAAAAATAAAAGAACTGAACATGTATTAGCAACATAGGTAATTTAGTATCTCAAAGAAACACATAAATATTGGGAAAACAAATTAACATGTAACAAAGGTGTCTCCTGTGAACTTTTAATTTAAAAGTAAAAGAAGACCCAGTGAGTAGAAAGAGAAAAGCATTATGCCACTTTATACTTGTATAGAGCTGATCTGATCTTGTTGCAATTTTAGTACAACTCAGTGAAGCAAGCAGGACAGATAATCCCCCCAGCATACAGACGTGGAAGGTAAGCTCGTCACTATTAAATAAGTTGCTCAAGGTAAGGCCTCAGTTAGGGAATGACTTCTGGTCCTTGGTCTGGAAGTCTGGTCCACTCTTCCTATTCAACTAAATCCTCATTTGGAATGAATAATAATACTGACCGATATCTAGAAAATCTTTAGAAAGAAAAATAGTAAAACTCAGGAGTGCCTGGGTGGCTCAGTGGGTTAAAGCCTCTGCCTTCAGCTCAGGTCATGATCCCAGGGTCCTGGGATTGAGCCCCGCATCGGGCTCTCTGCTCAGCTGGGACCCTGCTTCCCCTGTCCTCCCCTCTGCCTGCCTCTCTGCCTACTTGTGATCTCTGTCAAATAAATAAATAAAATCTTTTTTAAAATAATAAAATAAAATACTATCTTTTAAAAAATGGTAAAATTCAGTTCCCCTGGATTTTCTCCTTAGGGTTTCTGATCACCCAACTATGTTCAGAATCCCAAAGGCTGGTGACAGCCAAACCCACAGCAGTTCCTAGTGGTGGCAGGTACACAGGTGAGAATGAAAGCTGGGGAAAAAAATTTTCTTTCAAAATGTTCATGCGAAAGCTCTATAGCATTTGTTTTGTATCTTAAACAACTTTGAAATACAATTGATATGAATTGCAAATATTTAATGTGTGTAATTTTATCAGTTTTAACACATGTAAACACTTTTGAAACCATCACCCCAAGAGTTCATCTTGCCCCTTTTAACTCTTCCTTCTGCCCCTCTCTGGTCCCCGGTCCCCACCACAAACAGTCATAGATCTGCTGTCTGCAACTACAGGATAATTCCATATAAATGCCTATCTTTTGACTGGCTTCTTTCACTCAGCATAATTATTCTGAGATTCATTTGTTTATTTGTTCATTATTGTCTTAAAAAAAACTTTCATTTTTAAAGTTTTAGGTTCACAGCAAAACTGAGCAGAATGCACAGAGATTTAACATAGACCTCTGCCCTAAACACAGCCTCCCCTATAATCAACACCCAGCACTATACCCAGCATTTATTACAACTGATGAAACAATATTGACATATCTTTGCCACCCAGAATCCATTTACTTTAGGGTTCACTGTTGGTATTGTACATTCTAAGAGTTCGGACAAATAGATAATGACATGTTTCTACTGCAGTCATTTCACTGCCCCAAATATCCTCTATGGTCCAAGTTCATTCCTTTTGATTGCTGAGTAATATTCCACTGTGGGGCTATGCAACTTGCTTTTACATACATTTGGGTTTTGGATTGCTACCAGTTTTGTTTAAAGGTTTTATTTTTAAGTAATCTCTCCACCCAACATGGGGCTCAAACTTACAAGATTAAGAATCACATGTTCCACGGACTGAGCCAGCCAGGCACGCTGGATCATTTCTAGTTTCTGCCCATTACAGATTAAACTTATATGAACATTATTATTTTCATTTTCGATTTCTTTGATTTCTGTTTTGATCTTTATTATGTTTTTTTTTCTTTTTACTTTGGGTTTGATACGGGGAGTCTGCTTCTCTCTGAACTACTTTCTAATTTCCTCTTGGATTTCTTCCATGACCCATGGCTTATCCAAAAGTGTGATATTCACTTTTTGTTATTCATGTTTTATTCATGTTTAACACACATGTGTTATTCATGTGTTATTCATGTTTCAGGATTTTCCAGACATCTTGTTTTTACTGACTTCTAATTTGATTCCTTATGGTCAGAACAGACTTTGCATGGCTTAAATTATTTTAAAGTTCTTGAGACTTGTTTTATGGCCTATAATATGATCTGGTTTGATGTGCACTTGAGGAGAACAAGTATTTGCCTTTGTTGGACAGGCTGTCAAGCAAGTTGGTGGACAGTGTTGTTGAAGTCTATTACATAATTTTTTTTTTAAAGATTTTATTTATTTATTTGACACAGACAGCAACAGAGGGAATACAAGCAGGGGGAGAAGCAGGCTTCCTACTGAGCAGGAAGCCCAATGTGGGGCTTGATCCCAGGACCATGAGATCATGATCTGAGCTGAAGGCAGACACTTAACAACTGAGCCACCCAGGCACCCCAGTCTATTACATCCTTGCTGATTTTCTGTCTCCTACTTCTATCAGTTATTGAAATTTCTGGCTATAATCATGTATGTGTCTATTTTTCTCACAGTTCTATTTCTACTTTACAGATTTTTGAAGCTGTTAATTACACATGCAAATGTCCAAAGTTGTTATGTCCTCTTGATTAACTGATCTGTCATTATGAAATGATTTGCTTTAGCTCTCATAATATTCTGTGCTCTGAAATATACATTGATATTAATATAGCCACCCCTGCTACATTTTCTTTTATGACTTTCTTCATATAATTTTCTTATATATAGCTTACTTTCTATAGAAATACAGTATATAGGGGCGCCTGGGTGGCTCAGTGGATTAAGCCACTGCCTTCGGCTCAGGTCATGATCTCAGTGTCCTGGGATCGAGCCCCGCATCGGGCTCTTTGCTCAGCGGGAGCCTGCTTCTCTCTCTCTCTGCCTGACTCTCTGCCTACTTGTGATTTCTCTCTCTCTGTCAAATAAATAATAAATAAAATCTTTAAAAAAAAAAAAAAAAAAAGAAATACAGTATATAATACACATAGCATAGAAAATAGGTATTAATCAACTGTTTATTAGTAGGGCTTCTAGTTAACATAAGCTATCAGTAGCTTCTTTTCTATAATAGACATCATAAAGTCTCCACGACCCAGTTTTGTGGAGTCAAAAGTTATACACGTTTTTTTGACTGCATGGGACTGGGTTATCCCTAACCCCCCATGTTGATGCCATTCAAGGGGCGACTTGGTACATAAAATACATATGTAATATATAACATAGAAAGGTTTGCATAACATATATATTATCTCGTGTTCTCGGAGAATGAACAAAAGAGTAAAGCCAGGATTCATTCCCCAAGACTAATAGTTGGTTAAATTCTTCTTAGTTCACAAATAGAAACCTGAAGAACAGTCTTTAAAATCTTATTCGAACACAGTGAGTACTGGGGGTAATTTCACTCAACAGAATTGAAAAAGTTAAGGCCTTAATAAAATACACAAGAGCAGGCCACCTGGGTGGCTCAGTGGGTTAAAGCCTCTGCCTTTGGCTCAGGTCATGACCCCAGTGGGGAGCCTGCTTCCTCCTCTCTCTCTCTGCCTGCCTCTCTGCCTACTGTGATTTCTGTCTGTCAAATAAATAAATAAAATCTTAAAAAAAAAAAAAATACACAAGAGCAATCCATAAATGTCTCTTTGTTTCCGGAGAAGAAAACAAAAAATCATGAGGATGTTGGCAGAATTGTCCTGCTGTAAAAAGGCCTTATTCTCCTGCCAGGGATAAAAATATTTGACACTATAGTATAGCTTGTTCTCAGGTGCTTTACACACAATTGCTTTACCTAGTGTTCCAAAAAATAAAAAATAAAAATCAACTGTGTGCATTTTAAAGATCTTATTGGCTCCATTCAACAACTCCTAAATCAGGCAGCATTTAACCCAGATAGGAGCTTGGAGGAGCTATACAGAATGAAAGGCTTTTACAGGCAGAGAAGTGAGCAGGAATACGGACGTTACACTGGCCAAAAAAGCGGGTTGGTTATTGCCTGGTCACTTTACTTTAGGGGATGGCAGGGGTCTGTCAGGCAGATAACCTCACTAGTGCTGATCAAGCAATTCCTGAATGAGCGGTTTAAGATTCCACTTCTGGGAGAGCTGAAGCTATAATTAAGTTAGGTCTTGGTTTGGCCAGGTAGGGCTTAGCATAAGGGACTCCATTTGGGGCCTGTTGTCTTATGTTTAACACTATCTTGCTTTATTTTTCTTTATACCATTTTGCACCCCCTTTGAAATGTCACTGTATATATTTAAACACTACCTTTTTTGCTACCTTTCTCCTTCATGACAATGTAAGTTCTCTAAAGGCTGGGACCCATCTGGCTCTTGTGCAACATTTGGTCCGCATCCTCTTACACAAAATAGGCCTCAAAAAAATATTTATTAGATGAATGAAAGAACAAACATGCAAGCAATATTTCTGATATATGCCACACTGTTAACAATAATCATCCAGGGAAATTCCACTTTCTCGTTATCTTCTGTTTTAAACTTTTATTAAGAAATCTTTGTTACTGGGGTGCCTGGATGGGTCAGTCGTTGAGCGTCTGCCTTCGGCTCAGGTCATGATCCCAGGGTCCTGGGATCAAGCCCCACATTGGGCTCCCTGTTTGGCAGCGAGCCTTCTTCTACCTCTCCCACTCCCCCTGCTTGTGCTCCCTCTCTCGCTGTGTCTCTGTCAAGTGAATAAATAAAAATCTTAAAAAAAAAACAAGAAAGAAATTTTTATTACTTTTGTAATCAGAAAAAAATTTAAATGAGAGAGTAACAGAGGGAGAGAGAGGGTTCTTTAGGGGCTGTCTTTCACCATGGCAACCACCATCCCTGGAGATCCTTGCCTTGGAGCCTGCAGAATTTCCCTCACGCTTTCTCTTGAAGCCTGAGGCTGTCCAGGCAGGCTCCCAATCAGCCTACACTGGTTTAACAGTCCCTTCCTTCTAGAACCCTAAGCCAAATATCAAAACCTTCCCAAAAGTTCTGCCATGACATGGCTTGTTGAAGTGTGCTGAGTCCCCCAACTCTGAGGATTTCTTTTTTTTTTATATCTACAGAAACCTTGGTAAGCCAGGGAGGCACTGAGAGGATGCACTACAACCTGTCAAGGAAGTGAGAGCCTAAAAGATAAGATTCTGTGAAGATAACGTGGCACGCAAAAAAATGTCAGAATAACGAAAGACAAAAGTGAGACCAGACTAACCATCTCCAGCCATGCCTGTGTTTTGTCTTTACTATAGATATCATTAAAATACTTGAGTGTAAGAGCTGGTGGCTGCCACAAGTAAAAACTGACAGACAACAAACTCCATTGAACAGGTACGGTTTCCTTCCATCTTTATGTTTCCAGAGCCTAGCATGCATCTGACCAACAACCCAAGTATTGTAACCGTGTGCTGAATAAAACAATCTTTGGGCACCTGCCACTGACATGGCCATTTTCAGGTGGTGGCGAAATGATCCTCCAGGACCAAGGATGGCACAAATCAAGGATGAAAGAAGAAAATGTGGGAAGTCTCACTTGTACAAGAGAACAGTTAAAAGCCATATATGTCTCTTGAGCACTCATCAAGACTGCATCAAAATGACCCCTGCTCCAACCCTGAACATTCCTTTCCATTATGAATAGTTCAGTCAATATATCTAAACCTTGCATGGAGATCTCACAAGTCTGTACGAACTGAAAACAACTTGAACTTTCTTTTCTTATCCTAAACTTTAGGGCAATTTCTTTCAAACTTCAAGAAAAGATCCAAAAGTCTAGCATTCTGGAGATATGCTGTACTCCTTCAGTGACACCCCTTCCTTGCCTTCATCTTTGCAAAAATAAGTGTCTTATTCTTCTGAAACTACTCACACTGACACTCATTGACCTTCCCTTCTTTTTACCTTTTAGGACACTTCCATACCAGGTGAACAGAACACAGATACTAAGACAACTCAAGTCCACAAGCGCCATCTCAAGACAAATTTTATTTTAGAAACAGTTTTTTGTGTATTAGAGAAACCTGGAAAGTAAGGATTCTACCTGGGTCACACACAATCTCTCTATCTTGACCTCGGCTCACATTGCTCCTTTTCCTACCTCCACCTCCAACTGTTATCCCCTTGTCGTGAGGTTGTGTGCAGGAACCTTGTGGAGCCACTGCCCTTCCACTCAGGCCCCCACAACCAGGCAGCACTAAACTGTGTGGAAACATGTGTGGCTTCTCAGACGAGAGCTCACAGCTGAAATGACTTCCCATGGGAGCCATTTCTGAAACATTACATGTCCGAAAAAAAAAATGGACAGTCCCTGCTAGGTAGCATGATTGTTCACATTATTGTTTAGCAAATATGGTGGATCAGTCTGTTTAAGTCAAGGACAAAGAACTAGGACTGTCCAGGTGGAGAAGTGAAAGGGAAAGAAAGACCTGCAGCTCCTCTGGAAGTGTCCCCTCAGTGGACAACCATGCTTTTAATTCACAGAGAAAGTAGAAGCATGCAGAAGACAACTACCAACGTTTCCCCAACAAATCTAACCACCTCTCTGCACCTTCATGGCCCCGTTGGCCTGTCTTCATGTATGGGGACCCTCCACTTAGCCTTAAGGTGTTGGGTCCCAGAGACACCATGTCACCAGCATCTGCATGGCCAGTGTATGCCTACTGGACCATCCTACTGAGCAGAGCAATGAGCTCTAACAACAGCACTGGTCAGAAGCCTCTTCCCACCCCAGGGATCCCCCTTATTTTTGTTCCCTTTTATGGTAAAGCTCCTTAAAAAGCTATCTGCATTTCTTCTCTCCATCTCTCCCTTGAGCCACTCTATTAGGCTCTTATCCCCACCATTCCACCATTCCCATTCTTGTAAACCACTCATCTCCATGTCACCCAAGGCTTCTTCACCCAGCTGCCTTGACCCTTTCCTCCTACCACTCTTCCTAATCCATTCCCTTGCTCCCTCCAGGTCTCCTCCTCTTCTCCCAGCCCTTAACCACTGAGGACCTGGGGCCCAGCCCTGATTCCCCCCCACCCCACTGTGACTCTAAGTACCTTCTGCAGGCTAACGGTCAGAAGTCAACCTAACTCTCCCAAACTCTACTACTACTCTAGCTACTGCTAGGAGGAGGTCTCAATAAGCCCCAAACCAAGCTCATCACCCCCCAAAGCATTTGATCTTCCCACAACTGCCCCATCTCAGTGCATGGCAGCCCTTTGCCTCCCATCACTCAAAAGAAAACTGGTGAAACATCTCTGGCCATCCTTGCTCTCTCACACTCATCTATCTCCCAAGTCTTACTGACATCTCCTTCAAAACAGATCCACAATGCAGCACCTCTCCCCTCCACAACTACTGCCAGGCCAAGCCCCATCATCTGCTACCTGGAGGACTCCTAACTGGTTCTCCTGCTCCCTCTGGCCCTCCAGTCCCTCCAGTCTGTCCTTGTCACAGCTGTCAGAGTGACAAGGTAATGAACATCACAGCAAGGCATTCCTCCACTCTAAAGAGGCCAGTGGCTTCTATTCAAATGTCCTCTGTCAGAAAGGTCTCCTGCCACCTAAACCATGTACATATCACAGGTGCTCCTTACTGGCCTACTTATCTCCTTAACACCCCAAGCATGTGACGCACATCATACGCACTTGTTTGTTATTTGCCTCCCCTATAGAATGTAAAGTCCACAAGATGTGACCTGTACTTAATAGTATTAGTAGTAACCCTGGGGAGGGCCAAACTATAAGGTGCTATACTGATTGGGCACTGATCATATACCCAGCTCTTTTGTACATATGAGCTTCACTCCAATCCTATAGGGAAAGCATTTATATACCTACGTCACAGAGGAAGAAACAAACTCAAAAAGTTGAACAAGTCTCCCCAACCCACAAAACCTGGAAACACTTGCTTGGGGCTCCACATCTATGTGAGTGATATCCTACAAGATATCAAATGATACTACAACTAGAACCACACCCAAATAATGGATCTGTTGGCTAAATGGACATTTCAGGCAAAGTTTCCTACTACTGTTCTTCCCTGTGTCAGCATCTCCTCTCTTAACTGACCCTTCCCAACTGGCCTTCAGTTCAAGACAAAACAAATGACTTACCAACTCCCTGTGCTGAAAGAGTCCTCTGTCAAAGCACGAACCCACTTACACCCAAATTCTGCAGCATCATCTCTGGGAGAAGAGCACTGACTTAATCTGTCAGTATTCAAGATCATATTACAGTAAAAATTTTTCCTGTAGACTTCATTTTGTAAAGAAAAGTGTCCTAGTGGGAGGAGGAGGAGGATCATGAGTCTGGAAAGGCAGCCTGTCTCCACTGCTGTCAGCATAACCCTGACAAGATGACCCATCTTCTATGCCTCTTCCCAAGGCTACCTCCATGATAATGTCTTCAGGAGACTTTGATCTACTCAAAAATATCTCCCACACATAAGCAGTATCTATCTGCTTACCATACAAGAGACACTCCCTTGAGAAGGGAGAGTATGCACTGACTAAAAAGGAATGGGAAAGGAAGCAGAGATACAGGGCGCAAAATCCCACCAAAGAGGGAGACACCAGAGAAGTGCCAAATCTCAGGGTCCCAGGTCCAGTGCTGGAGTATGGCCTTGATAAGATAAATCGCAGTTGGAAAGAAATGAACTCAGCTGAGAGACCCAGCTGAAGTGCCATAAACAAATCCTGTTCCCTTGCTTGTCACAGTCCAGGCACACAATGTACTCTTCGAAAGTGGAAGAAGAAGGGGGACTGAAAAAAGTACATTTTAATGGCAAAAGCTAACTCAGAACACACTCTCACCTTCTCAGTGTATAAGGAAAGAAAAAAGAGATACCACGCAAAGCACCTTCTAAGGTGAGCTCAAGAATGATGCTGAAGGAAAGGGCTGTTAACCTCAGCACCTGCCTTTCTGGATTACAGTAAAGCCATCAGCAGCTGGATGAAGTCCCTTGCTTCGGGTCAAGGAGGAACCAAGGATGATGCCTCAGTTCCTCTGTATTTACATGCAAGGATCACTGGTTATGAAACCTCCCATTCATCCCAATGATCCCAATCACCTGCAGATCCACTGATGAGCTGGGAGTTGAAGGATAAAAACTAGTTCACTGAAACACACAGACCCATACATCTCAGTACCACCTTCCTAGGGTCCAAATTACATCACTCACACCATTAAGGCATATTCCAAAGAACTCCAGGGTTACTGACAAAAACAAAACAAAACAAACGAACAAACAAAACAAAACAAAACAAAAAAAAAAAACAGGAAAAGCCCACAAACTCCTTGTTTGCCAAAAATTACCAGATACTGCACAAAATTAATATCTAGTCCCTCCTTTCATGGAATGCAGGGTTAACACACAAGTTAAACATTTACCTTTAAAAACGATGAATCCAGAAATTTTTAAAAACAAAACAAAAAATGTTTTGTTCTATCTTACTCCAAAGTTATTGTTTTTATCTGAACTAGTTGCCAACGTTTACAAAGTCTGAGTACACACACACATACACACATCCTCTTCTTGAGATACCGGATGATCTGGCCATCTTAGGGCCACATTCCTGCCAGGTGCAGCAACAGAAGAGGTGCAGTAGCAGCTTTCAGATGGAAGATGTTCTCTCTACTTCTCCAGAGCCCTCAGCAGCATCTTGGTCTCCCAGAATTAATTAACAACAAAAAAATTTTATTGGGAAAAAAGATTTTTTTCCAAAGAAAAAATACTTCAGTGTATAACCATTTGCTAGTTTAAATAATCAAAGGGGAAAAAAGGAAAAAGAAAAATGTAAGCACACAAAATTAGGGAACAGGACAGTGATAACAGCCCCAGATACAGAGGAAAAAGCTGGATAAAACAGGCGATTTTCTATGGACATGTAAATCACCAAAACTAAGCCCAGAAAGAGATAGCAAATCTAAAAAAGCACCAGGCTTAGGTAATTTCACAGGGGAATTCCACCAAATTTAAAGAAACCGATAATTTCAAGAGTATTTAAACTAGCTAATGCAGAGAAAGCTTTGAATAAAGCTACGGAAAGCAATAAAGCAACCTGATAAAGAGTACATTAAGAAACAAAATTACAAACTAGTTTCACATATAACAATGTAAAATGACTAAGTAAAATATTAATAGCACCTGGCTACATATTAGCAGAGTTTTCACAGATGATTCAATAATATGATGATGATTCAATAACATAAAATCTGTTACTATAATCCATATCAACAAGTCAAGAAAGAACATCTAAATGATAATTTCACAGATGTTAAATGGCATTTCATAAAACTCAACAACCATCTTTGATAAAAAAAAAACAAAACAAATAGCAACAACACACCCCTTAGTAAAATAACTAGTGTGGCAAAAACACTAAAAGCATTCTCAGTAAAGTAAGGAACAAGACAAGAACCCACTAGCATTTCCAGTATTTAATCTTGTTTTGGAAATACAATGCAACCAAAAAAATGAAACAAGAGACATAAAAAGTAGAAAACATGGAATGAAATTCTTATTATTTGTGACTGATATGATATTATACCTGAAAATCCAAAAGAACCAACTGCAAACACTATTAGAAACAATATGATTACAGGGGTGCCTGGGTGGCTCAGTGGTTTAAAGCCTCTGCCTTCGGCTCAGGTCATGATCTCGGGGTCCTGGGATCGAGCCCCACATCGGGCTCTCTGCTCAGCAGGGAGCATGCTTCCTTCTCTCTCTCTGCCTGCCTTTCTGCCTACTTGTGATATCTGTCTGTCAAATAAATAAATAAAATCTTAAAAAAAAAAAAAACCACTATGATTACATAAGTTGCTGCTTGCAAAATTAATAAGTACAAAATTAATATGTAATTTAATAAAATTTCAGGGTGCCCTGGTGGCTCAGTCAGCTAAGCCTCTGCCTTCGGCTCAAGTTCTGATCCCAGCATCCTGGGATCAAGCCCTGCATCAGGCTCCCTGCTTAGGGGGGAGTCCGCTTCTCCTTCTGCCTGCTGCTCCCCCTACTTGTGCTCCCTCTAGTAAATAAATAAAATCTTTAAAAAAATTATTAAGTACAATAATAGAAATATGTAACATAAGAAAGGGTCCTATTTTCAACAACAAAAAAAGACAAATAACTAGGAATACACTTAAGAAATGTACAGGATTTTTAAACAAACATTTTATATGTAGATTTAATTTGGATTAAATTAGTAATAGACAATAAACTTAATTTTGATAAACATAAAAAAGTTTTGATAAATATAGCAATGAGGTTATATTATTTCAAGTTCCTATATGTTCCAGTTCCCAAGTTATACTCTTAAGTAGTTATGAATAAAATCATTTGTTAATTCTGAAATAGTTATGAATAAAATCATTTGTTTTAAAATATTCTAGTTCTCCATCCTACAAAGAAATGGAGGGAGGAGAGACAAATGATTCAAATGACAAATGATACTGTTTAAGAAGATGTGATGGAGGGGTGCCTGGGTGGCTCAGTGGGTTAAAGCCTCTGCTTTAGGCTCAGGTCATGGTCCCGGTATCCTGGGATCCAGTCCCGCGTCGGGCTCTCTGCTTGGGGGGGAGCCTGCTTCCCTTCCTCTCTCTCTGCCTGCCTCTCTGCCTGTTTGTGATCTCTGTCTGTCAAATAAATGAATAAAATCTTTAAAAAAAAAAAGAAGAAGAAGAAGAAGATGTGATGGATACATCAAGGTTCATTATATTGTCTCCCCTACTTTTGAATATTTGAAAATGTGCACAATAGGACTCAAAGAAAAGGCAGATAATGAGACCCAAAGGTAAGCAACAGGCTTATAAAAACACACAAAAATTGCCAGCTAACAATTAGAAATGCAAATTAAAGTTACAAACAGGATGTCATTTTCATCAATCAAATAGAAAAAAGATAAAAAATATTTGGTAACATTCAGCATTGGGGGGAAGAGAGGCAACTGACACAGCTGGGGAAAGTATCCATTGGTACACTGGAGGGCACTTTGGCCTCACCTTTCAAAATTATAAACACACACTCCTTGGCCCAGCAATTCCACTTCTTGGGAATTTACACAACAGATAATTAAATCAAGTATTTTCTGCCACCTACAATAGCCATACACTAGAGATAGAAACGTGGAGGAAACAATGCCCCTGCTCTCATAGGGCTTCCATTCTTGTAGGGAGGAGACAGCCAATAAAGCAAGTTAAGTACACAGACAATTGTAAGGTCGAGGCAGGTTAAGTGTGATGAAAAAAGAAAACAGAATAAGGGCATTGGGAATGGCAAGAAGTCTATTTTGCATAGGCTGGTCTCTCAGAGAGGGAGGGCCTCTCTGAGGACAGAAGGATGTGACAGCTGGGCAGAGACCTGGGTGAGGAAGAAAACAAAGCAGAATCATGTCCAGGAGAACATTCCAAGAAGGGAAGGAAGCCACGGGCTAACATGCAAACTTGGCTTTCCTGCCCTCTGCTTTACTTTTTATTCCCTAACAGTCTTTCGTTCCTCCAAAGAATATGAGCACCTCTTGAATGTCTCTCTTTGTCCCAATACAAAAATGAAAATAAGCATACCCTTTTAATACAGTACATCTTTCAAGGAAGGTACCAGGCCAGCACTGTTTCCCCAAACACTCTTGGGCTTAACAATTTCATTTCTTCAAAGGAAGAATTCCCAAACTTAGCTCGGTGTAATGCCAAACCTGTTAACAAAAGTACACTAAAGCTATTTATGAGTTTTTAATGCAGATAAACCTTTCCACAAAAAAAAAAAAAAGAGGACAAATTAGATTCACAAAAGATACTGACCTGCTACTAGATAACTTTGCACACACACAAAAAAAACAAAAACAAAAACAAAAAAACTGTCAGTCCCTGCCCTTCTGGCAAGAATGTAAACCACTGACTTAGAGGAGACTGCATTTTAATTTCATAACCTTTTAAGCAATGAATTTGAAATGCTGAAATGTCTATTTGGGTAAATATTTCTATAATATAAATATTCCGATAAATAAAAATATTTATCGGAATATTTATATTTTTATTTATCCAAATATTCATATTTTCAATTTCGTGATCTTTTAGGCAATGAAACTGATATTTTTAGAGACTATTTTGATAAATATTTGACACTGAAGTGGCCAGTGTCAATTAAGGGCATTCCAGTTGACCCCAAAAGAAAGAACTCTGTAACACCTGAGAACATTACATAGTAACTTGTTCAAAACCGTGAAACATCCAGACTTCACACTTGCCATGAATGATACCTTCTATAACCAGCCAGATTACGAAACTAGCATACGAGAGCTTTGTCCCTGTGAAATACACTATCTTAATTCTGAAATCAGCTTCACCTGGATTCAATGCATTACCTGCATTCATCTCCTACTCAGAGGGAGAAAGCAAAAAACTAGGACTTCCAGACTCTACGGAAATTCCTAAGGAGACAACTCAGTCCAAATTTCAAGCACCTGCACAACCAACGACAGTTTTCCCTACAACCGCTGGCTATGCGGTGTCCCCCTGGGCACAGCGCATTTAACCTTCCCCCAAACGTCCAGCAGTTGTGAGCAGAGAAAGCCACTTCTGACGACGAGCTACGCGAGAAAAATGACCAGAGAAACCGAAAACAGGTAAGCTTCCGCACAAGCCAGCCCAGCACGAGGGGCGCTCGGTTTTGAGTTCTATGCAGATCTGAGGCGAAGAGCCCCAACGCTTACAGGCTCAGGAGCCTGCGCTTCTGCGTCTCATCTACGTGCCGGCGGCCGGGAGCCTCACAGGGGACGCCCCCCGCCCCCGCTCTCCTCTATTCTCCCACGCGGGGTCGTGACTGCCCGCTGCTCCCAGCCCTTGGAGGAGACACTGGTCCAGCCCGTCGCGGACACGGGGCTGAGCTCCGCGGAGGGCCAGAAAAGGACACCCGGGGAGGGAGGGGGCCGTCGGAGTGCTCCCGCAGGCAGATACCTTGGGGAAAGGATGCCCACGGGCTGCACCCGCGGGCCAGGCGAGGGGAAAGGATGGAGGAGAATCGGAAGAGGACACCGGAGTGTGGAAGGGAGACGTGGGGCGCTCCTGCAGGCAAGAAACTTATGGAGGGCCGAGAGGATCCAGGTCTGCTTGCGCGCCAGGTAGGGGGCCTCGCCCCTGCGCCGCGCCTCACCTGCCCAGAGCCCGCTTCATGCCCGCGTCCGCGGCGCAGCGCGGCTCTGCCGGCCTCTTGCCCGCCAGGCGCAGGTTCTGCTTCAGGCGGCAGTCGGCGTCCAGCGCCGCGGCGGCCGAGCCAGAGGAGGACGAGCCCGAGGCGGCGCAGCGCTCATGCTCCAAGGCGACGGGATCGGTCCGCTTCCTCATCCCGCGGCGGACACGGCCGGCCGCCGGCGGCGTCCGCAGACCTCGCCCGCCCGCGCTGCAGTCACCGCTACTCACGGGAACCCCGGCCGCCGGGAGCCCGCACCCCCTCGCATCCCAGCCCCAGGCCGCGGCGCCAGCCTCTACTGACCGGCGCCTGGGACCAGGCTGGCCGCGTCGGCCAATTAGCGCCGCGCTCCCACCGGCCCCGCCCCGCCCCGCCCCGCCCCCTCCTGGGTTCCGCTGGGAGCGCGCCCAGCGTCCCGGGCGCCGACCTGCGGCCATTTTGGAGAAGGGCATGCGGAGCCTTGCGGGGCGTCGCAGGCTGGTGGGGGCCGAGCGACGGGTAGTGCAGGCGAGGAGTCTGGGCTAGGGCGCCGCGGCGGGGAGGGTCGCCTTTGCCGGCATGCTCAGCGCCGTGAGCAAAATCACTCGGTCCTGCCCCAGATCAGTGGCCCAAATGTGGAAGGAACACGGCCAGAAAGCACCCAAAGAGCAAGAGCCGCAGAGGAGAGCTGGCTCCTTCCTCTCCCGCCCCAGACTGGTTTTTCCCTAATGCTGGAAACCCAACGTGAACGAATCCCTCGGAAACGTTTCTGTAATGATTTATGAGAAACAAAAGCAAAAGGTAACAAGTCACCATTTTCATGATTTATAACTATTTTCCCACAAGATTTTACTTTTTTAAAAAATATGCTTTCAGGTACTTTTCTTTTTTTAAACACAAACATATAGGTAATTTAATTTTTAAGTTTAGGGCTGAACGTATGAAACTGAACTCATTAAACAATATACTTCTTAAGTCTGTATTTGATTTTAGATTTTTGTAAAGTAATTAGTAGCTGGAGCAGGAGACTCTTGACCAGGTTAGGAGTAGAGATTACTTAAAGAATCTTAAAAAAAAAAAAAAAAAAAGGTGGAAAAAAATCTGTTTCAAAGATAAATTTACACTTGTAAAACCCAAGTTAAGAACTAATTCAGGGGCGCCTACGTGGCTCAGTGGGTTAAGCCTCTGCTTTCGGCTCAGGTCATGATCCCAGGGTCCTGCGATCAAGCCCAGCATTGGGCTCTCTGCTCCGCGGGGAGCCTGCTTCCTCCTCTCTCTTGCCTACCTCCCTGCCTCCTTGTGATCTTTATCTGTCAAAGATTTAAAAAAAAAAAAAGGAGAAATTAGTAGCTCCTTCTATTAGCTTTGTAATGATACTTAAATTGTGAAAGAATTTCATTAATTGTGTTATAAAAATATCCCAACCAGGGGCGCCTGGGTGGCTCAGTGGGTTAAGCCGCTGCCTTCGGCTCAGGTCATGATCTCAGGGTCCTGGGATCGAGTCCCACATCGGGCTCTCTGCTCAGCAGGGAGCCTGCTTCCCTCTCTCTCTCTCTGCCTGCCTCTCAGTGTACTTGTGATTTCTCTCTGTCAAATAAATAAATAAAAATCTTTAAAAAAAAAAAAAAATCCCAACCAGCATTCATATTTGTGTGGATATCACCAAATACTCTTTTAGAATTTAAATTGTGAATTCTTTAAACTGTTATACTAGCACATACTGGGATTAGGAATCCAGAAACTGAATTAAAAAAAAAATTTTTGACCCTATCACTCACAAAATCCTCTTTAATAGGAAAAAAAAACAAAAACAAAAACAAGGGAGGGCTGTTGAGAAGAGAAATGTGAGGGTTATTGAGTCTGGCTGGCATTAGGCCTTGCCCATACAGTCCTCAGCTCTTGGTCCTGTAGGGGCCAAGGGCCAGGCTGCTCCAAGGTGGGCCACTTTGGTTTGAGGATTATTTTGAGCTAAAGGCAATTAAGACCCTATAGACTTCCTCCCTGTGGATGAAACTTTTTGCCCCTCCCTTGACTATATAGAAGAATCTAAATTGGGGGGTTTTCCCAGAATAATTTATTACCAGAAATAAATTTTACCTGAGTGACCCATCTATATGGCAAGACAAGTATCTAATTACCGAACATTTGCTCTTCTTATTGCCCTGTGACTTACATTCTTTCCCTTCAAAGTCCCAGACCCGTACCTGATTCTCCTTAGTTCAGGATAATATACAGATACCTTATTTTGCCTGACTATCTTTGGAATTTCCATGTCAGTGTGGATTCCCTGTATGTAGGAAACTAAATTTGGTTTTCTCCTGTTAATCTATTTCATATCAATCTGATTCTTAGTACAGCTAGAAGGTCCTAGAAGGGAACAGGAAATTCTTGCTTCCTGATATTCCACATTGACTTTCTGTATGGTCTTTAAATACCATCCTACGCTGGTGACACCCACATTTGTATCTTGTACCCCTTCCTTGAACTCCAGGGTCTTCTATCTAATGGTCTACTCATCCACTCTGATATCCTGTAGGCACCTAAAATTACTGTGTTCAAAGCTGAGCTCCCAACTCTTTTCCCATCCCAAACTCCATGTGTAACCTTCTTCACCTCAGGAATGGCAATATTATACTTCTGTTTCCTTGGGTCAGAACCCTGGGATCATCCTTGAATCCTCCCTTCTTATATCTATCTGTATTACCACTCCTTTCAAAATCTATCCAGGATGCAACCATTTCTGACTACCTCCTCTATCCGCACTCTGGCCCAAGCTGCCATCCTCTCTCATTTGGATTATTTTACTAGTGTAAGTGGTCTCCTACCTCCAGTTTTGCCAACTTTTGTCTACTTAACTCACCTGTCACAAAGTTCTTTTTAAAGATGTAGGTCCAGTCCTGTCATTTGTTTGCTTAAAATAACTATATGGTTTCCCATCTCACTGAAGATAAAACAGAAAGCTTGTGAAAGGGCCTCCGGCCCTCACTTTGATCTCAGCCACCAAGGTCTTCCTCCCTTACTCTGCTCGTGTCACTGCCTCCTTGCTGAGGCTGGGGTCTCAAGGAGAGGTGTGGGTGGCATGTGTGTGAGTCATACATCCCCCTCCTTGGGGCCTTTGCACTTGCATTCCTCCTGCTGCTAATTCTCTGCCCATTCTATGGCCCCATCTCCACATGGATTATTCGCTCCCCACTGCAGGTCTGTGCTTTCTCTGAACACTAAGAAAACCCTCAGGTCCTCTCATTATCACTCTGTTTACCTGCCTTGGCTTATTCTCCTGAGCATTTTTCACGAATATATTTATCATTGGTATATCTGTATCCCACACTGGAACATAGACTCTGAGAACAAGGACTTTGTTCACTACTTTATCTTCAGTGTCTAGATCAATGTACAGAATATAGTAGGAACTTCATAAATATTTGCTGAAGGAGTAAGGAATCACCACCACCCTTCTGAAGTGTGTACTGTTGCCCCCATTGTGCTGGTGAGGACATGAATCTCAGGCCGAGGATCTGAAATTTAAAAGGTTTATGACAAAGAAAGGTGGATACATACTGGTGACTGTTGGAATACAGTCTTGTAGCACAGACCACTATGGATCTTGTTTTTAATAAAACTTAGCTAAATTATCCCTGACTGTAGAGCTGAAAAGGAAATGTCAATTAGCTTAAAGATTCAAAGTCCATTTCCATGCTCATTCTTCAGATTACATATCTGTTGTATCTTTATTTGCAAAAGAGGACCATAGTTTCTAGGGTTAGCTAGAATGAATCCAGTAATATTGCCTTTTTAAAAAAGTTTTGCTTTTTTAAAGGTAGCCAAATAAAACAAGTTGTCTCTACAGCATTAATTTTCATCTCTGATTCTATATGATTATGAAAATTTCCATAATCATGTAGGTAAGATTATAGCTGTGTGAATTGATGTTAATCTGGGTATTTCCCCCCTTTGTAGGCTTCCTGATTAAAACTATTTTTAAAACTATTTTCCAAATGTTTTTAAATGACTCCTTTAAAATCAAAGGTGATTTTGTGGGGTTCAAAGCTTAAATACAAAGTCTGTCACTTTAGAAGCTGAGTCAACCTGGTAGGTTATCTATTCAGTTGTTGGGGCGCCTGGCTGATTCAGTCCTGACAACCTGCAACTCTTGATCTCAGGGTACTGAATTCAAGCCCCAAGTTGGCTATGGAGCCAACCTAAAAAAAAAAAAAATTATTTTGCTTTCTAATCAGTACCAAGGGTCTTTTAAAAGCTACCTTAGGGGGCGCCTGGGTGGCTCAGTTGGTTAAAGCCTCTGCTTTCAGCTCAGGTCATGATCCCAGGGTCCAGTGATCTAGCCCCGCATTGGGCTCTGGGCTCAGCAGGGAGCCTGCTTCCTCCTCTCTCGGCCTGCCCTTCTGCCTACTTGTGATCTCTGTCTGTCAAATAAATAAATAAAATCTTAAATAAATAAATAAAAGCTACCTTAGGGTTAATCATGAGAATTAAATGATACATATGTCACACTCCCTACCACAAAGGAGATACCCAATAAAAGTTGGTTTCCCTTTTGAGCAAACAAAAGCCCACACTGCACAACGAAAACGAAATACTGCGTCATTGTATTAATGCACACCAAGTTTCTGAGCATCCTTCTCAATCTCAAAGTAGAACCCCGTTGAACCTAAATGAAAATGACTCGACCTAATTTTAAAAAAAGACGTTGCGAGATACGTATATATCGCGAACTGAGCTTCAAAAGAGAGCCTTTGCTCAGCTTACAGGCCGGAACCCATTCCCGCTGACTCCCGCAGCTGCACGGGTTTCCCTAGGGAAGGATACACCAGCGAAATCCTCCTCAGCTTTCACCTTTCTTATAGTGCGGCTGCGCAGCGGAGGCAATTGTCCTTTGGCCGCCGCCGTAGGCCACGAGGCCCTGGAGCGCGTTTCTATTGGCTGGGCGTGTTTGGCGCCAAAGAGCGAACCGGAGGCGGAGGCGAGTACCTGCGGCTGTGGGACTGGAAGCCACCCGATCCCCAGAGCGGTGTGCGTGAACCCGGCGACCGTTTGGCGTGAGAGTCGGCGGTTGACAAAGCCTCGGGACCGGGCTGCGGACGATATGTTCTGCGAAAAGGCCATGGAGCTGGTCCGCGAGCTGCATCGCGCGCCAGAAGGGCAGCTGCCCGCCTTCAATGTGAGGGAGGACGGGGTCAACCGGGCTGGTCTGGCTGAAGGCGCGGGGCCTGGGAGAGCGGCGGGCGGGCGGGCGGAGGGTGGGCGACCCTGTGGGTCTAACCTGCGTCTCCTCCGAGCGTGGGCTTTCTCACCGTGTCAGCTCCAAAGTAGGGAACAAAATTTTGGAACACAGAAAAACGAAACATAGCAGGAAAAAGAGCATTCATATTTATATTACGCAGCGATTTGGTGAATTTCTTGAGTATATTGCCTTCAGTGTTTCCTACATACAGCGTTACTGCTGGTTCCTTTGCTTGACCAAGCGTATCTTGGCTGCCCGGTAACCATCTAGCGTTTGTTGAACGCTAAGGCAGAAGATAGGCCTGTAGAGCCAGGCCGGGATTCAGGCTCGGTGGTGTGAGGTTGGAGCAGTACTCCGGCTTTCTGTGGCTGTCCGCTTCTGCAAAAACGAGAAAGAGCATAATAATAGGGCTCAGTTCTTCCTGTAGTGAGGGCCCTCGGAGTGGGATGTATATGTGTAGGTCCTCTGGACAGTGCCTGATACTCAATCTGATAATCAACAGATTGGAGATGAGAAAGAACAGTGGCAGGGAGATATTATGGGCGGTTATGATCACTCCTTTAAAAAAAAAATCCTTAAAAAAAGAAATTATAGGGCGCCTGGGTGGCTCAGTGGGTTAAGCCGCTGCCTTCGGCTCAGGTCATGATCTCAGGGTCCTGGGATCGAGTCCCGCATCGGGCTCTCTGCTCGGCAGGGGGCCTGCTTCCTCCTCTCTCTCTCTGCCTGCCTCTCTGCCTGCTTGTGATCTCTCTCTGTCAAATAAATAAATAAATCTTTAAAAAAAAAAAAAAAAAAAAGAAATTATAGATCAAGTTCAGGGATTTGTGCAAACTTACAACATACTGGCGCAGAACCTCACCTTGAACACAGGTTTCCTAGATTCCTGTCTTAAACCTCTTCAAACATAAGAAAATATATAATTGTTGTTCTTCAAGGACAGTTACTTCATTTAAAAAGTTAGGAGACAATGGTGGGAAGTTCAGCAGAGATGCTGGAATGCCAAGGGGTGCAGGCTCTAAAATAGGACTCCACGCTGCATTTAGATAACTAGGCATATGAGGAGACAACCTCAAAGAGACACTTGTCCAATAGGAACTGGCCACAACAGCCTTGCGACTGACTCTGCAGACCTTGAGTCCATCCAACAACCTGTTTCACTCAAATTTTAAGTTACCACTTTTGGGGGGAGTCCAGGGAAGGAACTTAAAACTTATAAAATCACTCCTTTTTCTAGGTCGTAGTTTGGCAGGGCACCTTTTGCAGTTCTGCTGCATGTGCACCTTCTGCTGACAAACCCACCTGCTAGCCAAGTTACTCAGCAGCCTGGAAGACTCAGCTTGAGGAGACTGGCCACTCCTTGACATAGCCAAGCAGGGACAGGCCAATCCATCTGATTGGTCTGATTGTTCCTGTAGGCCCGTGGCCCACAGGAACTTCCAAGAATCATTCCTCCCAGGAAGATGATAGTAGGTCTAGAGCAGGACTCTGCCTTATTCGTTCCAGGATCTCTCAAGGTTAGATGCTGTATTCAGCAAATTGAAATAATTGTCCACTTTCTATATGCAGAACTGGTAATAGTTTAAGTGAGTTTTTAGGAAAATTATCTTGGGCTCCCTGAGGTGGGAATTTTTACTATAGATAAATCTAAATCTGAAAGCATGTATGTATTTTTATTTATTTAAGGTTTTATTCATTTGAGAGAGAACACAAGCAGAGGGTAGGGGCAGAGGCAAAGGAAGAGAGAGAAGCAGATTCCCCATTGAACAGGGAGTCCCACCTAGGGCTCAATCCCAGGATCCTGGAGTCATGACCTGAGCCAAAGGCAGACATTTAACCAACTGAGCCACCTAGGGGTCCCAGCATGTGTGTATTTTTTTTTTTTTTAAGATTTTATTTATTTGAGAGATAAAATACAAGCAGGGAGCAGGGCAGAGGGTAAGGGAGAAGCAGACTCCCTGCTGAGTGGGGAGCCCAATGTGGGACTCGGTCCCAGGACTCCAGGGTCATGACCTGAGCTGAAGGCAGATGCTTAACTGACTGAACCACCCAGGTGCCCCACATGTGTGTATTTTTATAAAATTTCACATGTCTTTTTTTTTTTTTTTTAAAGATTTTATTTATTTGACAGAGATCACGAGTAGGCAGAGAGGCAGGCAGATGGAGAGTGGGCGGGTGGGGGGAGCAGGCTCCCCGCCTAGCAGAGAGCCCAATGCTGGGCTCTATCCCAGGACCCTGAGACCATATATCCCAAGCGGAAGGCAGAGGCTTAACCCACTGAGCCACCCAGGGGCCCCTCATACGTATCTTTTTGTATGCCTGTAGATCTATTACTCATCCAGGAGTTTCAGCTATTTCTTAAAATATTATTTGCTGATAAAAGGAATATTGAACTGAATTCTAAAAGATCAGACTTTTCCATGACCTCTTTTTAACTACTTGAGCAAAGGGAAGATAGAAATCATGCTTAACATTTTTTTTAATTAGGAATTATATATTTTCTTATGTTTGAAGAGGATTAAGTTCTTGATTTTGTAGTTATACCAATAGTCCCAAAATGTTTTTGCTACTGCATACATTTTGGTCTTAAAAGTAGCTGGGTCACTTATCTTTGGATTGCTGAAAGACCTACTATGTAATATTTATGAATTTTAGAATTTTAATAATTTTATTCTTCCAAAGGAAAATTTTTTAGAAGTTTGCCCCAAGGTGGATAGTAGAGAAACCCCTTTGGTCCTTCTCTTGTTGCAAACCAAAAGTGTTCATGTTTTCTGGTAATCTTTTTTTTTTAAGATGTTATTATTTAGGGGTGCCTGGGTGGCTCAGTGGGTTAAGTCTCTGCCTTCAGCTCAGGTCATGATCCAGGGTCCTGGGATCAAGCCTCACATCCAGCTCTGCTCAGCGGGGAGCCTGCTTCTCCCTCTCTCTGCCTACTTGTGATCTCTCTCTCTCTCTGTCAAATAAATAAATAAACAAAATCTTTTAGAGGCACCTGGGTGGCTCAGTGGGTTAAGCCTTTGCCTTCAGCTCAGGTCATGATCTCAGGGTCCTGGGATTGAGCCTTGCGTCGAGCTCTGCTCAGCGGAGAGCCTGCTTCCCCCTCTCTACCTGCCTCTCTTGTCTACTTGTGATTTCTCTCTCTGTCAAATACATAAATAAAATCTTAAAAAAATGTTTAAAAAATATTTTATTATTTATTTGAGAAAGAGAGTACATAAGCAGGGAGAGGGGCAGAAGGAGAGAGAGAAGCAGATTCCCCACTGAGCAAGGAGCCCAATGTGGGACTCAATTCCAGGACCCTGGGATCATGACCTGAGCAGAAGGCATTATTACTACCCTTGAGTAATTTTTTAAGATCTGTTTTCATTATTTATTTACTTACTTATTTTTGTCATGCCTTAGCACTTTTTACAAATGTATACATCTTTATAACCAGTGCCACAGTCAAGATTCCTGTCACCCCAAGGGTTCCCTTTTCCCCTTTTGTAGCTACCTACTATCTGCAGCTGTGGGCAACCACTGATAGACTTTCCATGGCTACAGATAATTGTCTTTTTTGTGGGGAGAGGTTTCTGGATTCAATGTGCTAGGAGCTGCATACTTTTTCTCTAAAGGGCCAGCAGGGATCATACAGTATGTACTCCTTGGTATCTGACTACTATTGCTTACTACAGTGTATTTAAGAGTTTCTTTAATCAGTTATGTTGATTGCGTAAGTTGTCGGTAATTCATTCCTTTTTATTGCTTTTTTTCTCTATATTTATTTATTTATTTATTTATTTGACAGAGAGAGAGAGATCACAGGTAGGCAGAGAGGCAGGGAGAGAGAGAGAGAGGAGGAAGCAGGCTCCTTGCTGAGCAGAGAGCCTGATGCGGGGCTCGATCCCAGGACTCTGAGATCATGACCTGAGCCAAAGGCAGAGGCTTTAACCCACTGAGCCACCCAGGCAACCCTTTTTTCTCTATTTTTTATTGTGGTAGAATATATATACAACATAAAATCTGCCATTTTCACTAATTTTAAGTGTACATCAGTGCCATCAATTACATTCACGTCATTGTACAACCATCACTCCTCTGTCCAAAACATTTTCATCAACTGTGACAGAAACTTTGTAACCATTAAGCAGTAGCTCCCCATTTCCCTCTTCCCTCAGTCCCTAGTAACCTCTAATCAAATCCCTAGGAATTTGCCTATTTAGATATTTCAGGTAAGTGGAATCACAATATTTAACATTTTATGTCTGGCTTATTTCACTTAGGATAATGTTCCCAAAGTTCAGTGCATGTTGATGCATGCAGTACTATATTCCTTTTTATGTCCAAATAATATTCCATTGAGTAGATATACCATATTTGATTTATTAGTTCATCAGTTGATAGATATTTGGGTGTTTTTACTTTGGGGCTGCCATAAATAATGGTGCTCTGAAAATTTATGTACAAAGTTTTTGAATGAACATGTTTTCAAGTTTCTTGAGTATTATACCTAAGAGTGGAATTGCTAGATGATATGATAATTCTATGTTAAATTTTTTGAGGAACCATCAGAATGTTTTTCATAGGACTGCATCATTTTATATTCCTGTCTACAATGTATGAGTGTTCCAATTTCTCCTTATCCTCACCAACACTTGTTATATCCATTCTTATAGGTATTGCTTTTTGATAAAATATCAAAATCAAAGATAAACAGTAGATCAAACATTGCTATGGACTTGGTGGAGGAATTAATAGATGTGTATCAATATCATTTTATATATTCTAGGAGGATGGACTCAGGCAAGTTCTGGAGGAGATGAAAGCTTTATATGAACAAAACCAGTCAGATGTGTAAGTTTTGACAGATAGAAGTCTTTTTTAAGAGTTTTTATTTATGGGGCGCCTGGGTGGCTCAGTGGGTTGAGCCGCTGCCTTCGGCTCGGGTCATGATCTCAGGGTCCTGGGATCGAGTCCCGCGTCGGGCTCTCTGCTCAGCAGGGAGCCTGCTTCCTTCCCTTCCTCTCTCTCTGCCTGCCTCTCTGCCTACTTGTGATCTCTCGCTGTCAAATAAATAAGTAAAATCTTTAAAAAAAAAAAAAAAAAAAAAAAAAAAAAAGAGTTTTTATTTATTTGAGAGCACAAGCAGGGGAAAGGAGGAGAGGGAGAAGGAGAAGCAGGCTTCTTCTTATTGAGCTGCAGCAGCCCAATATGGGGCTCAGTCCCAGGACCTCAAGATTATAACCTGAGCCAAAGGCAGACACCCAACCAACTGAGCCACCCACACACCCCTGATGAGATTGATATTTTAAAACAACTTAAAAAATATGATACTGAAATAAGATAATGTCCCATCAGTTTTTAGATAAGATTTTTTTTTTTTTTTTAATTATCTGTGAGCCTGATCATACTGTAGCTATACAGGACTGAGGGGATTTGTGTTGATCACCCTAAATTTATGGGGATTCAAATAGTGTGTGGTACATAGCAGATGCTCAGTAAATATTTATTTGAATCCTATGACAGGGTATTAGAGTGAATTTAAAAGAAATGAGACAGCAGCAAATAAAAATTCTAACAAAGTGAAATCTAGAGTTTCCACGGCTCATTTTCACTAATAGCTGCCTTGGTGCCTTAAATGGGTAACAGGCAATTTGTAAACTTAATAGGAGCTGCAGTGATTTCCAGCAGCTTTAGCAAAGTTTGCCTAGAACCAGTGCTATAGAAGGCTACAGCCTGGTGTGTAAAAGAGCTCTGGGTTTAGAAAACATTTAGAGCTGAGCATGGTGGTAGCACAGTGGAGCATTTGGGCTGTGTGACAAACTTCATAAGTTCTTGTGATTTGGTGAAGAGTAAGATACAAGGAGTATCAGCTCTGGGATCAGAGGTGATTTATCCAGATCTCAGCCAACAGATGTCAATCAACAGATGTCCGTCTGTGACCTGACATTTCATTTTTGGCCTTATTAGGTACAGTGTTTTGATCAGTTACTTGGGCATAGAAATCAGTAACATGCTGGTAAGATCTGTGGAGCACATAAACAGTGGGAGCATTTTCCAACTGAGTTGTTTAAGGAGAGATACAGAAAAATCTTCACAGGTGGAATGAAGGAAAGAACCATAGCAGGTTTACAGTAAGTATAAGGCAAATATAAAGTCCCAAACTCAAGTTCCCAAGCACTTTGTTCATTCATTAATTCATGCAACAAATATGTACTAAATGATTATGTGCTGATAAGTGGCTCTGGTATTTCAGCTGTAAACGACACAATAAAGATGTCTGTCCCCATAGCCCTCACAGTCTAATAATGCAGAAGATAGATAATAAATAAATACAGATATGCCGAATTGGGATACATGCCATGAAGGAAAACAACAGTTCTGGGAGAGAAAATAATCAATTAAAGGCAGACTTAGATTGAGGTATCAGGGAAGTTCTCTCCAAGGAAGAAACCTTTCAGCTGAGATCTAAAGGAGAAGCCAGTTTCAGTGAGGCAGTGACGGGGCAGAGAGTGTCCTAGGTCAAGGGGGCAGTATATGCAAAGGCCCTGAGTTGTGAAGGAGGGTGGGGTGCTCAGGACAGTGATAGTTAAAGAAGACCAGTGTGGCTGAAGCTTAGCAAGCAGGCAAAGGGTAACACAAGATGAGAATTTTAAGCAATTTTAAGATGGTGGCATGGTTATGTTTTAAAAGATCACCATAGCTACTCTGTGGACAATAGACAAGGGGACCAAGAGAAGGGAGGCATGCTGGCCATCCAGGTGACAGCAGAGGTGACCTGGACTAAGTAGAAAGTGAACAGGTTAAAGACATATTTATTTAGGAGGTGGCCTGACAGGCCTTAGTCCAGTAAGGGAATGATTTTCCTGTATTTGCTGTATTTGTACCATTTGCAAATTTGTGATCCAAAATTATGTGCCCCACCCTCCTAGTTTCTTTCTTGGTGGGGTGTAGGGGACAGTCACTATTATTAGTTTCTGTTAAAATTTTTTCGGAAGTCTATTCCTTTTTAATTACTTGTGTAAAAGTAAATTTTTTTAGGAAGTTATTATGTACTTAATGAAATACTCTGGTATTACCTTGGGTATATTTTATTTGTACTGTTTCTTTATAATCCAGAGCACACTGTAAACAACCTGGAGGATGAATCTGACTTTCAGAGAGTGACAGAAATGTACAGAGCAGATGTAGAAGACGTGATAGGACAGGGACATAGATATTTCCCTCTATTTTCAAGGACTGGAACAGGCACTACAGGAAGGAATCTCTTTTTTATCTGTCCAGTTCCTTTTATTTTTATTTATTTATTCATTTATTTATTTTAAGATTTTATTTATTTATTTGACAGACAGAGATCACAAGTAGGCAGAGAGGCAGGCAGAGGGGAAGACAGGGGAAGCAGGCTCCCAGTTGAGCAGGGAGCCTAATGTGGGGCTCGATCCCAGGACCTTAAGATCATGACCAGAGCCAAAGGCAGAGGCTTTAACCCACTGAGCCACCCAGGCACTCCTATCCAGTTCCTTTTAAAACTCCAAAGTAGATTCTTACTCAATCTGTATTGTCTTTGATTTGTTTTTTTCCATCATTTTTATTATGGTAAAATATAAATAACATAAAATTTGCCATCTCAACCATTTTAAGTGTACAGTGCAGTGGTAGTAAATATGTGCATAATGTTACACAGCTATCAGCACCATCCATCATCATAATCTTTTATCCTATAATACTGAAACTCTGTGCCCATTAATTATACATCTGGTTTGTGGTTTTTCGTTTGTTTGTTTTTAAAGATTTTTACTTATTTGACAGAGAGAGAGAGCTCACAAGTAGGCAGAGAGGTAGGCAGAGAGAATGGGGAAAGAAGTCTCCCCACTGAGCAGAGAGCCCGATGCAGGGCTCGATTCCAGGACCCTAGGATCATGACCTGAGCCGAAGGCAGAGGCTTTAACCCACTGAGCCACCCAGGCGCCCCATACATCTGGTTTTTAAATATGATATTTATCTAATATCTAAGGAGATGTACATTTTGTAGGGTAAAACCAAAATTTTTCCCTCTCTGTGTGAACAACACTGCAATATAGGACACATACATGTTGAAGATCAATAAATATTTGTGGGATAAATGAAGGACCATTTTTACTACCATTTTAACTTACTTTATTGCAAAGATTTAGAAAAACCATTAAAAGAGTAGTCCTATTTAAAATAAAAATATGATATAAGATCATAATCTTGTTAACCATGATGTTAGGTTTATCTCTTACTCCAGCATGGTAAAAGAATTCTAAAAAGTGAGTAAACACAATGTGTGTCTTTTGAAAATAATGAAGATTAATCAGTGTGCAAAAATGCAAAATACCAAATGAATACTTAAATACTTAAGTGAAATACTTAAATACTTAAACACTTAAGTGAATACTTAAATACTTAAATGAAATGCTGATAGCATGATTTTAGGTAAATTAGTTTACTTTTGGTTTTTGGCTTTTTTGTCTTTTAGCATACCAATTAAAGCTCTTATGTGGAAGCAGGTACTATTTGTTTAGATTAATCACTAATTATAAATAGATAAAAACAAACGTGGAGGTCAGTTGTTAGTTGGCTTTGAAAATTTTCCTTATGCTGAAATATGTATATTTGTTCTTTTCTTTTTTAAATGTTCTTACCAGGAATGAAGTAAAGTCGGGTGGACAAAGTGACTTGATATCAACCATCAAGTTTCGACACTGTTCTTTGTTAAGAAATCGACGCTGTGCTGTAGCATACCTGTAAGTTTCTCAGTTTTTGCTTGTGGTGCAGGGAATAAATGGAGGGCTTCCCATGTGGTTTCCTAATTAACCATTTCAAATGGATAACAGACATTGTTAGATTTGTTTTTCCTGTATAAGCATTCTAAATACTTTTCTTTCTTCCATTAAATTTTTTCATTGTGAAAAATTGTAGTATTCATAAAACTAGGGAGAATAATACTGTGAACTCCCATGGAGACATCATATAGGTTTAACAGTTTTTTAACATTTTCCCATATTTGCTTCATCTTGTTTTATTTGCCTGTATTAATACTATTCTAGAAACTGATGGGCTTTTACCACTGAATACTCTAAGAAATAAGGACCTTTGGGGCCTTTTCTCCCATGACCATGGCACCATTCTCAAACCTAGAGAAACAAAGAACTCTTCACTGCACCCATCCAGCCCATATTTATGTCTCCCTGTCATTCCCAAGGTATCTTCTTACAGTCATGCGATCTCGTACCTTCTTTCTGTCCTAGGTATGACCGATTGCTTCGGATCAGAGCACTCAGGTGGGAGTATGGCAGCGTCCTGCCCAATGCCTTACGATTTCACATGTCTGCTGAAGAAGTAAGCTAGTACTGTTGTTCACGTTTCTGAATCTGGAAAATTGTGGTTGTGGCATTGTTCTGTAATAGTATTTGTACAGTAGAGTATAGCATAGTATTGTTCTATAATGGTATTTCTCTTTAAAATCTGTTTTTCAGCAGTTTTTGGTCTGTATTTACTTAGTATATAGTATGATGAGAATGATAGGAGTAATTCTAAGTGCTATGTGGAAACCTCTCAGATTAACAAGATTAAGGATTCCATTATGTTACTTATTAGTGATCCATTTATAGGATTAAAGAACTGGCATCATTTTTAGGGATTTTCCATAAAGAGAGAGTGTGTGTGTGTACTTTCTTATTCGACATGAATACCTGTAACAAAACTCTTCATTTGTCCCGTCACTAAGGCCCAGAGCTAGCCCAATATTTAAGGACACAGGATTAGAGTCAAGTAAACTTGGGTTCAGAATGTTGTTTCTGCCACTGTCTAATCTTTGGTAAGTGACTTGAGTTCTCTCTATGTCTAAATGCCCTCATTTACACAATGAGGGTGGTAGTACTTACCTACTCTAGGCTTGAAGTGACTTCTGACACTATTAGAGTTAGACCAAACTTCCCCAGCTACAGGTTTGGGGGTTTCCAGGGCTTCTTTCTGACTAACTGGCTACAAATTTGAGGGGTCCTGCTATCTCCTTAGGTTTAGAGCTTTGAATATCTTGATTCCAGTCAAACTTCCAGAGAGGAGAGTGGAGATAGAGTTGGAACTCAGTCACATGGATGGTGTTTTAAACAATGGTGCCTGGGGGCACCTGGGTGGCTCAGTGGGTTAAAGCCTCTGCCTTCGGCTCGGGTCATGATCCCAGGGTCGTGGGATCGAGCCCCGCATCGCGCTCTCTGCTCAGCAGGGAGCCTGCTTCCCCCTCTCTCTCTCTGTCTGCCTCTCTGCCTACTTGTGATCTCTCTCTGTCAAATAGATAATAATAAAAAATTTCTTAAAAAGAAAAAAAAAAAGTTTAAACAATGGTGCCTGTGTGATAAAACCCCAGTAAAAATTCTGAACACCAAAGCTTGTGTGAGCCTCCCCAATTGACAGTACTTTGTGTGTATTGTTACATATTGTGCCAGAAGGGCAGTGTGTCATGATTCCATAGGGAAAGGACACTAGAAGCTTCATGTTTGTTTACTGTCAGGGAGCAAGAATGTCCTGTCCCCTTAAGGTCCTTTTAACCAGAATAAGAATCGAATTGACATGAGCTAGATTTTTTGTTTTAAGATTGTGTTTATTATTCATCAGAGAGAGGGTATGCACAAGCCAGAGGAGAGGCAGTGGGAGAGGGAGATAATCTCAAGCAGACTTTGTGCTGAGCACAGAGCCCAGTGTGGGGCTCGATCCCACAACCCTGAGATCATGACCTGAGCCAAAGTCAAGAGTGGGGCACTTAACTGACTGACCCACCTTGGGTGTCCCAACATGAGACAGATAAACAGGAAAAAATCAAATTTCATACATACAGGGAATCCATATAGACATGGAAATTCCAAAAGCAGGCAAAATGAGGTATATGTGTCTTTTCTGTTGTTGTTAAGTAAGCTCTGTGCCCAACATGGGTCTTGAACTCAGGACTCTCAGATCAAGAGAATCAAGAGTCATATGTTCTACCAGTGGAACCAGCCAGGAGCCTCAAGGGTTAGGGGTTTAGGACTTGAAAGGGAAAGAATGTAATCCTCCAGAAGAATGGAAAACAGCAAATGTTTGGTAAACAGATGTTTGAGGGGATGGGTGGGGTAGGGGGTGAGGGGTGGGCACCCACAGAAACAATGAGACAAAGAGAGGCTTTGTTATCAAACAGGCTTTGCTAGGTCCCTTCCTGTCTACCATACCTTGTTCAGAGAATAATGTGGTTGTCTATGGTGGGAACTCTCTTCCTGGAGCAGATACTTAATCTAAATTTTTTAAGGCAGTTGTAAGAGAGACAAAGAGCTTTTCCATTTTCTTTTTAAAGGTTTTTTTTTTTTTTTTTTTTTTTTTTTTTAAAGATTTTATTTATTTATTTGACAGAGAGAAATCACAAGTAGATGGAGAGGCAGGCAGAGAGAGAGAGAGAGGGAAGCAGGCTCTCAGCAGAGAGCCCGATGTGGGACTCGATCCCAGGACTCTGAGATCATGACCTGAGCCGAAGGCAGCGGCTTAACCCACTGAGCCACCCAGGCGCCCCTTAAAGGTTTTTGTTTATTTATTATTTGACAGAGAGAGAGACAACAAGAGAGGGAACACAAGCAGGGGGAGTAGGGGAGAGAAGACTTCCCGCTGAGCAGGGAGCCTGATACAGGCCTCTATCCCAGGACCCCAGGATCACGACCTAAACCAAAGGCAGATGCTTAATGACTAAGCACCCCAGGCCCCCTAAAGAGCTTTTCCTGAATCTGCTGGGTTTAAATTGCTTTTTAACTCAAAACACTTCTTGCTAAATTGGCCCATATTGGGGTGACCTACCCTTTGCGCCTGTAGTACCTTGCCAGACCTCCCCATGTGCCTCTTCCTTCTGCTGCTAGTGTTTCTTATCCCTTTCATTATGGTAAAATTGTGATTGTAATTGTAGCGCTTTCCACAGTTCTGTGAGTCATGTAGGTGCATTATTAAACCTGAGGGCTCAGGCAGGCGTGCACACACACACATACTTTCTTATAAGGATTATGAAGGCGTTTTTCTATGGAATCTTTTAGGAGCTGTATTGTTTTACCTTTCACGAGGAGATCTACAGTACTGGCATTGATTTCTGTGTATAATGTTGAATTTTGAATACGGATAGTGAGATAATCCAATATCACTTAATTGAAAAGTCTTTTTACCATTGCTCTACATGTGGTGCCACTTTTGTCATAAATTGTGTGTCAGTATATCTGAGGATTTGGGATAGGGGACTTTCTCTTCTATTCTCTTAATCTATATGTCCTTATACCAGTTCTACACTGTTGTAATTATTATAACTTTATTATATGTCTTGAGTAAGTATTACCATCTTGTTCTTTTTCAGGTGTATCAACTATTTTTGGCCCTTTGCATTTCCGTGTAAATTTTAGACTCAATTTGTCAGGTTCTATTTCTTTTTTTCTTTTCTTTCTTTTTCTTTTTTTTTTTTTTTTAAGATTTTATTTATTCATTTGACAGACAGAGATCACAAGTAGGCAGAGAGGCAGGCAGAGAGAGAGAGAGGAGGAAGCAGGCTCCCCACAGAGCAGAGAGCCCGATGCAGGGCTCGATCCCAGGACTCTGGGATCACGACCCAAGCCGAAGGCAGAGGCTTTAACCCACTGAGCCACCCAGGTGCTCCTATTTCTTTTTTTTTTTTGGAGATTTTGGTTGAAATTTAATTGAATCTATAGGTGAGTTGATATAATACTGAATCATGTATGTGGTAATCCCTGCATATATTTAGGTCTTAAATATCTCTCAACAATGAAAAAAATAACAGATTTACTTAGACGTAACTTATATAACATAAAGTTTACCCCTTTAAAATATACAACTTGGGGTTTTTTGTATATTCAGAGTATCTGTTATCACCATCTTATTCCAGAACATTTTCATCACCCCCAAAAGAAACTCTGTATCCATTATCAGTTACTCTACATTGTCTCCTGTTTTCCCAGCTCCTGGAGGTTACAAATCTACTTTTTATATAGGTTTTTGTATTATGGATTTTTCATTTAAGTGGAATCATGTAGTAAGTATGTGGCCTTTTGTGCCTTTCACTTAGCATGTTTTTGAGGTTCATCCATGTGCTAACATGTACCATCCTGAGGTATGGCTGAATAATATTCTATTGTATGGATATACGTATCTTATTCACTCATCAGTTGATGGACACTTGGGTGTTTTTCTCAGCAGGGTTTTAATGGTTTCCAGAAAAACTATCAATGCAGAGTTTAGAGAGATCATAATTCTGAAATGGAGTTTTTATCTGGTCAAATGTCTCTTAGGTCTGTGATTAAGTATGCTAGAATGTAACTTCTGTGAGCATAGAGATTTTCACTTTGTTAAATGATCTATCCTAAATCCCCAGACCAGTTCATAACAGGCAATTCGTAATACTTGCAGTTTAAATGAATGAATGGTCAGTAGTGATCTATGTGGGAAAATGTGCTATTTATGAAAGGATAAATATACAATTTCTGCAAGTTTTTCTTTTTATAACTTTGTAAAATGACTATATTTACAGATGGAGTGGTTCAATCATTATAAAAAATCCCTTGCTATCTATATGAAGTCACTGGGAGGAGATGAAGGTTTGGACATCACACAGGATATGAAACCTCCGAAAAGCCTATATATCGAGGTAAGTATACCTTTTAAGATGGATTTTTCTTGGTGTGCCTGGCTGGTTCAGTCGGTAGAGCATGATGCTCTTCATCTTGAATTTGAGGCCTATGATGGGTGTAGAGATTAGTTAAAAGTAAAATCTTTTAAAAAAACCACTAAGATAAAATAGATTTTTCTTCAATGCATAGATTATGCTGACGTTTGTCTAAGAAGAGGGAGTATATGAATATATATTAACTTAACATTAAAAAAGAAACATATATCCAAACCAAAAATGTTACCTCTAGGGGGATGGTGGGAATAGGATAGAATAGCTAAAATTTTCTGAATATACATATTTTAACAGTGTTAACTTTAGAACCATATATATGCTTTATATATTATTAAAAAAACTAAAGTGGAAGACCAACCCGTAGATTTTGAAAGCAGAATGAAACATATGAACCTATGTTTTAAGTTGGTAGATTAGTCGAACAGAAATTATTTTAAATTACTTTAAAGGCAAATAGCTTCTAAAACCAGTAGGTGAAAAGTTAATGGAGATGATGATGAGGTTTACGGATGGGTACAGGTAACACCTAGACCCACTGATCAGGCGTAACATCTAGAAAGGAACAACCAGACATTCTGTTTCATGAGGTCTTGCAAGAGGAAGTGTGTAACACCATTTGCCAGAAAGTCAAACCTGATCTGATCAAGCCTCTAGATAAAACTTCAGTTTATAGGAAATTCGGGGACTGAGGAACATGTTAAGTGACCCCATAGGTACCCACAACAAAATCTAGTTTGTGGGAAACTACCAAAGTACCCACTTTCTTTATCAGTAGATTGCCAAGAGGAAGGGAAAAAGGGAAAAAACTGTATAGATTAAAAGATGTGGAGACATGTCAGAAATGTGTCATGTGTAGCTCTCGTTGGATTCTGATGTAACATGGCAGCCTTAAAGAAAACAGTGATGAAATAGATGGGGGAATGTGGATACTAGCCGGGAATTTCATGATAGTAAAAATGATTAATAAGATGTGATAACAGTTTTGAGATTATGTTTCTTGAAAAAAAACTTACACCTAAAACTAATATAACAGCAACTGAAATTAAATAAAAACTTAAGAAAAGAAAAAGAAATCAGTTGAAACCAAAAGCTGATTCTTTGTGAGCAAGAATAAAATTGATAAACCTCTAAAAAATTAAATAAAAGGAATCTCATTTTTTAGAAATAGGTACTTAAATATTTACGGATGAAATGGTATGTAGGATTTGGTTCAAAATAATCCAGAAGTAGGTGAGGAAGCAAGATTGGCCGCATGTTGATAATTGTCAAAGCCAGTTGATGGAGTTTCATTATATTAGTCTTTTTACTTCTGAGTATTTGAGGTTTTCCATAACATAAGTCTTTTTTTTTTTTTTTTTAAAGATTTTATTTATTTATTTGACAGACGGAGATCACAAGTAGGCAGAGAAGCAGGTAGAGAGAGGAGGAAGCAGTCTCCCTGCTGAGCAGAGAGCCCAATGTGGGGCTTGATCCCAGGACCCTGGGATCATGACCTGAGCCAAAGGCAGAGGCTTTAACCCACTGAGCCACCCAGGTGCCTCTATAAGTCTATTTAAAGAAGCAAAAATGTAGCATTGGGGCAGGGGAGGAGATTCTTCTTAAATGGTGTTTTTTGAACTAAGTAAAATACCTTTGGAAGTCATGTTAAGATTTCAGAGGGATGGGGCACCTGGGTGGCTTAGTGGGTTAAAGCCTCTGCCTGCGGCTCAGGTCATGATCCCAGGGTCCTGGGATCGAGCCCCACATTGGACTATCTGTTCAGCAGGGAGTCTGCTTCCACCTCTCTCTCTGCTTGCCTCTCTGCCTACTTGTGATCTCAGTCTGTCAAATAAATAAATAAAATATTTAAAAAAAAAAGATTTCAGAGGGATCATAGGGCATGAAATCTAGGAAAAGTAGAAGACTGGAACTTGCTGGTGGGGTTGGCTTCACTCATACTAATGCAAGACCTCAGGAGCACCAACTCCTATCCTGGGTTCTCATGGGAGAGGAAAACTGAAAGCTGCAGTCTCTTGGTAATCTTCTTGGCAGTTACAGAAGTGGTTATCAAAAGGCTGCCTCACCCCTCCTACCTCCTGACAAAGAACCTCTCTTGATTCTTCTGATGTGAGTCTGCATCTCTTCTTTCATGGTGTACTTCTACATATTTCTGGGAAATAATCTGAATATTGAAGAAGATTAGAAGAATCCCTTTAAAACAGAAATTGTAGAGACTTACCTATGTTCTTTTCTCAGATACTGATATTTCATGGAAGAGTCTGTTAAGAGGCAAGTTGGAATCAATAAAACATTCTCTTTACTTTGTAGATAGGTATTTTGATTTTTCAGGATTTGCAGAGGGAACACGATATGTGATGTTGTCTTCCCTCACCAGCTCCCTAGGTTTCTTTGCTGTCGGCATGGACATACACATACATGTGGAGATCCTGCCATTCTCCCCATCCCAGCAGGACAGTTGGCTTGTCAGTAAGGAGTCCTAGGCCCAGGTACACAGAGATGAAACAGAGAGACAGAAAGCCTAGCATTTGTACTGGGTGGGTATTTTTATAACCCCTATTTACTTTATGGTCACTATATATTAAACATAATTTAGATAAAACAAAAGGTTTTTGTTTTTTGTTTTTTTCAGGTGCGGTGTCTAAAAGACTATGGAGAATTTGAAGTTGATGATGGTACTTCAGTCCTGTTAAAAAAAAATAGTCAGGTATTTCTCGTGTTGAGATACTTTAAATCCTATGAGAGTGTTGAACGATGCAAATGTTAGAATCAGTAGCAAAGTAAATGTTGCCTTGTGATGAGCATGTGTATCATAAGCATTATGCTTAGTATAAGACACACTGTTTTGCCTGTTTTCTAAATATAAAGACTTGCATATATCAAGAAAAGGTTAATTTACTAGGTTATTGCTTGTATTTAACACTAAGCATGTTACTGGGAAATTACACAGTGAGCCTTTTTCTAGGTAAGTGGGCTTATTCTTATTAAGGGCTTATTAAATTGTTGGATTTAACAGCTCTCTTTGAATTTATTAAAAAGGTGCTAAGTGCTCGGGGCACCTAGGTGGCTCAGTGGGTTGCTTCCTCCTTGCTCTCTGCCTGCCTCTCTGCCTACTTGTGATCTCTGCCTGTCAAATAAATAAAATCTTTGGGGGGGAAAAAAAGGTGCTAAGTGCTCATTTTCAGCTTGTAGGTCACCTTTCAAATTCTAGTTCTTTGGCAAAGAAATAGTGATATCGATCAAAAGTTTATTTTTATTTTATTATATTATATTTTATTTTTTTAAGATTTTATTTATTTATTTGACACAGAGAGAGAGAGAACAAGTAGGCAGAGAGGCAGGCAGAGGGAGGGGGAAGCAGGCTCTCCACCGAGCAGAGAGCTTGATACGGGACTTGATCCCAGGATGCTGAGATCATGACCTGAGCTGAAGGCGGAAGCTTAACCCACTGAGCCACCCAGGCACCCCTAAAGAGATTCTTCAAGGGATCCTAAAATCTTTGATTGTTAGAGCAAAAATTTCCCTCCCAAGTATCCTCTGGGAAGTAGATAGAATGAATAGAAAGCAGATGATGAAGAAGTGCTCTCATCAAAATCTGTATTTCTGGAAGACCCAGCAGGAAGTTGTGATTCACAAGAACAAAGCTATCCTCATAAAGCAAGATAGGAGAAAACTTCATCTCAAACACTGTCATCCTGTGTTTGAATTTCTCTCTCAAGCTCTTTGATCTCTCCACCATAGTGCCCAGGTGGGGCTGGCTCAGGTAGAAACCAGCTGAGCCCGCCCCACCCCTTCCTGCTCCCAGTGCTAGATAGTTGTCACTCTCTGTAGACCGTGCAGAAGCCTTCCCCTTGAGATGTTTAACTTGTCTCAGTATTGCCCACCCTCGATTATAAAAATAGAGGACATTTTTATGTGTCTTTTACTTACTATCTATTTATCTACTTCTAAAATATCTGACCACATCTAAAACCAGTTTTCTATAGAATTTGGTGTAGATCATCCACATAATATAAAACAATAATAAGAACACATTTTTTTGCCATAGATTTCTTTATACTTGTCCATATAGCAAGCATGTTTATGTGCCCAGAAATCAGAACCCCCCCCTACTTTGTAGTAGGAATTGGAATAATTTAAACGAACAACTAAATATATTTTCTCTTTTTTTACATTTCACATTCTTAAGGCATTTTAAAAATCCATTTAACAAATTAGACAGCAGGGTGTCTTCCTGACTGGTCAGGAGGTAAATCCCTGTCTCAGGGCCCATGATAGACCTGTGAGCTGGTGAGGAAGGCCCATAGGCCCATGGAACCATGGCACACTTCCCTAAACTATTGTGATAATCCCTCATGCTGCAGTTATTTTCAAAGATTATTTGCTGTGAACTTCCTAATGTAGGGTTTTTGGTTTTTACCCAAGAACGTCTATCTTTTCTTTGAGACTTCTTTGGTCATCTGTGAGATTGGAAAGTTTTCTGCCTTGCTGCCTGTACTTTCTCACCCCAGACTTCAGTAAACGCTCCCATTTTAAGCCCCTATGTTTTGGGGGAATCAGACAGGGAGAATCTTTTTGGCCTCAGAATGAGAGTGGTTTTCTCTTGGAAGGACATGGAGTATGAGCCTTAGCTGGGTACCAGTGTCTTTACATGCAGTGTGTGAACAGCACCCACCCTGCAAATTACAGATACTTCTAATCCTTGAAAAATACAGGAGGATAGAGGCTACTCTAGTTATTGATGAGAATAAATGTTCAGGCTCAATACTAGAGAAGCTTAATTGAGAAGAAGCTCCTTTCAGTGGTCTTCCCAACAAGCTGTTGTCCCCTTGTGGTCCACTGGTGCAGAATCCCACCCTGGGGTTTCCCAAAATGCAGATAACAAAATTCCTGATGGAATGCATAAGTCTTCAGTTAAGTTTAAATGAAGCAAACTATAAATTTATTTATAAAAATCAGAATTCAGTAGAGTTTTAAGTGGCTTCAATTTCAATTGACTAAAATAACAAATGTACTTACGTTTAGCTACTCAGCTGCTTGAAAAATAGGTGATCAGTTGTTGCTTTTTAATGATGCAAAATGTAATTTTCAATTCTTTTCCAATTTTTTCTCTTTCTCCCTCTCCCCGCCCTTCCCCTCAGCACTTTTTACCCCGGTGGAAGTGTGAGCAGCTGGTTAGACAGGGCATTCTGGAGCATGTGCTGTCCTGACCTTGTGCTGAGGCGCCACTAGGCTTCCCTGTGGTGTGAGGGGCAGCCACACAACGGAATGTGCTGCACGTCCATCTCCACCCTCATCTCTTTGATTTTAAAGGTTCTTTACAGAAGTTCTTCAAGATAACCAGGAGTATCTAGCAAAGGAGTGGTTTGCTTTTCTTTTGTACAGGATTCATCCTCCTCTTTGTAATAAACTATTGTAAGCTATGTCTGTAATTACAAGATTCCTACAGTTACTACAATGTGGTTTTTTGACAAAATTTTTTTAATGGAAGTAAGCATTTGTTAATATTTGATTTTCTTTGTCCTCCCTGGTAATGACTTTATTTTTCCAGTGTACATTTCCAGCCCATGGTATAGCATACTGTCTTATAGTACAAATTCAAGGAAGGTAATAACCTTTCCTAAGTGATAAAACTTCGGCAAATTAATATAGTACTCTTTAATATAATAAAATTCTTTTTTGTTGTTGTCGGGGTCATGTGTTACTTTAGTGATAATTTTCACTCCAAAAATGTTATTTAAGTACCAGAACAAAACACTGTGGTTTATAATGGTGCTTTATAGCGGAACAAGCTATTTTATGCAAATTAATATGTCTTTTAAGACTATGTAATTTCTCTTTTTATTTATTTATTCATTCAGAGGGACAGAGGGAGAGAGAGAGGCAGAGGGAGACAGAAAGCGAGAGAGAGAGGGAGGGGCAGAAGGAGAGAGAGCGAGAACCTTAAGCAGGTTCCATACCCAGTGCAGAGTGTGATGTGGGGCTCGAACTCTCAACCCTGAGATCCTGACCTGAACGAAAACCAAGAGTCGCACACTTAACCGATTGAGGCAGCCAGGTTCCCCTGTAATTCCTCCTTTTAAAGAGCATTCCCTCAGGGGCTCCTGGCTGGCTCAGTCATGTAAGTTGTTGGTTGTAAGTTGGAGCCCCATGTTGGGTGTAGAGATTAAATTAAAATAAAACTTAAAAAAATAAAAAATAGAGTATTCCCTCATACAAGTTTGTGAACTTTATCATAGCAGGGTAATTGCATTCAGGTGGCTCTGCTTTGCAAGAATTCCAGTGCATGACCAGTTTTAAAATTCTTCCTTAAAGGAGATTATTATGCCAATATGATTTACAAGTACTTATCAGAAATTATGAAATTTTTGCATAAATACTGGAATCCTTAAAATTAGGTAGTCATTTCAAACAATACTACTTTCAGATGGTCCCTTTTATTTAGAAACTTTACACCTCTTTGGTTTGATGAAAAGTCATATAGCTTTTCTTCAGCTTATCTAAAAAAAAAAAAAACTGCCTAAATTATAGTTTTTTTTGAAGATGTATTTATTTATTTCAGAGAGACAGTGACTGTGTGGGGGAAAGAGGCAGAGGGAGAATCCCAAGGAGACTCCCTGCTGAGTGGGAGCCCTAGAGGGAAGCTCAGTCCCACAATCCCGAGATCATGACCTGAGCCAAAATCAAGAATTGGACACTTAACTGACTGAGCAACCCAGGCATCCTGATTTTTTAAATAACAAATACACTGCCCACTCGCAGAGACCTGGGGGAGTGGGTGTCGCCTACTAGCCTTCCTTGTCATTTGCTGACATTTTACAAATGCTGCTGTGCTATTGCTCTTGGTATCCCTATATGCCCTCTTGCTGGAGCTGCCATTCCTCAGTCTCGGGTTTTTTTGTTTTGGTTTTGTTTTTGTTAGATGGGAGAGAGGGGCAGAGGGAGAGAAAGAAACCCAATCCCAAACAAACTCCATGCCCAGTGCAGAGCCCAACCTTGGGGTAGAACTCATGACCCTGAGATCATGACCTGAACTGAAATCAATAGCTGGGGCACCTAACTGACTGAACCACCCAGATGCCTCTCAGCATTTAATTTTTTTTATTATCCATTCCATTGCTTCTCAGCCCATTATTAGCAATCGAAGATACTGTACTTGCCCTTAGTCTTTCAAGGTAGCTGCTTAGATGGGGACTCCTTTCACAATAACTAATGTCTTTTTTTTTTTTTTTAAAGATTTTATTTATTTATTTGACAGAGATCACAAGTAGGCAGAGAGAAAGGGGGAAGAAGCAGGCTCCCGCTGAGCAGAGAGCCTAATGTGGGGCTTGATCCCAGGAGCTAAAGGCAGTGGCTTAATCCACTGAGATACCCAGGCCCCTCAGCTAATGTCTTCAAGTCAACAGTTTATCTGTGTCTGGAGAATGTGGTTTGTATGTGAGTTTCAACTACTGAAATTGTATTTGTAAATAAAATACTAGTAGATTGAAATTCCATTGTTTTCTCTGTAGGATCAACTACAGAATGTTCTTGTACCTGTGTTTTAGTTCTTGCTGCACCAATAAGAGATTTCACAATGGAAGGCAACCCTTCTGTGCTGAAAAGTGTATGGCTACGCAACTTTCCAGAGGGATCTAGAAGTCTATCCAATAAATCAGTTCCAACCACATTTGGGTTCATAGAGTTTGGGTATTTCTGTATTGTAGCTGTTATAACAGTTTCCTATAGTTGGTCAAAGATGCTCTCTGAAGTCCAGATATTCATGGTGCTGGCAGCCTGCCTGATGTCTAGGCAGTGCTGAGGGAAAAAGAGACCAAAAAGTCACACTTGACCCCACCTCATCCCCAGCCGCCCCACTGCTGTTGAGTTTGTTTTAAATAATCTCTTGCTGCATAGGGAGAAGGTAGGTCTCTGCATCTTGTGTTGTTTCTGGTGGTGTGTGTAGTACAAGCCCAGATGCTAGGTTTCTGGGATATGTGTTTCCAAATCACATGGGCAGGTGAGGATGATGGTCTACCAAATTTTCAATATATGTAATGTTTAATGATAGTAATTCATCTGACTACTTGGGAGGGCAGAAAGGAAGAACACTAGATTTTGCCCATTCCCAACAGCAATTGATCTGGCTCTTCCCTGCTGAGCTTGTGGGGTAGCAACCAGTATCACCACTTGGCAGAGGGGAATAGAAACGGGGTAAGCCAGGAATTCTATGCAGTTTCCCCCCGAGATTCACACTGACTGAAAAGACAGCTGGTCAGTGAAGTGGAGGACACCCTCTGTTGTCTGACGAACTCTGAATGGCCCAGGCTGGAGAGTGGCCTTTCTCTGCCAGTCCCCTCCATGGCTGCTACAGTAAGCTGAAAGAGGCATTCAAACTTAAAAGTCCAGATAAATTCATAACCTGTCACATACTAAATATGCAGTTTCATTTTTACATAGGGGAGATACTTCTCTGGCCAAAATTATATCCAAGAAACCAAGTTATAGAAAAACTTTACTTGGGATGTGGATTTTTATGTTTTCATACCTACTTTCATCTGTAGGCTGCCCTTTACAGATTATCTTCATTACTGGAAAAAATTCCTCAATAGTTTTTGTAGCCAGATCAGATCTTTAATTAAATCTCTGCAGATAAACAATAAAGACAATTTCCCTAGTGAATGGGATGGATGATGTTGATATTTTAACTGTGGGTCTGTGTTGACCTCCCTTGTTCTACTAGCATGCAGCCAGGTGAGGCCTGCAGTCCACGTTGAGTCCCCTGTGAGGATGAGCAGCCATGAAAGACATTGCTGTGTTGCTGGCCCACCAGCATTCCAGAACTTACATTATATGATATATTTTTGTATTTAATTTACCAAATAAGTATATTCCTTATTTGAAATGAATGTATACTACTTGGAAATCTGAGATTTTGGATGTTGTATTGATTTATATTGACTGCCTATTTAAAATTGTGATAGAATTTTAAACATGTTTTTTCTTATGATGGTAATATGTATGCAGTTAGAAAAAAACAATGTAGGAAGTGAAAGTGCCCCTTTTTTTTTTTTTTAAAGATTTTATTTATTTATTTGACAGAGATCACAAGTAGGCAGAGAGGAAGGGAAGCAGGCTCCCTGCTGAGCAGAAAGCCTGATGTGGGGCTTGATCCCAGGACCAGGACCATGACCCGAGCTGAAGGCAGAGGTATCAACCCACTGAGCCACCCAGACGCCCGGAAAGTGCCCTCTTCCCACCACTTAGTGTGTTCACTGCTGACTGATCACACACAAAGTCCAATCCCATTTCTTTCTAAGTGGTTTTCCAGTTATTTTCTAGATTTTGTTCCTAATGTGAATGCAGTCTTTGCCCCATTATATTTCCTAACTAGCTTTGCCTGATACATGTAAAGAGCTGAAGGGGCTCCTGCGTGGCTCAGTCGTTAAGTGTCTGCCTTCGGCTTAGGTCATGATCCCAGGGTCCTGGGATCGAGCCCCACATCGAGCTCCCTGCTCAGCAGGAAGCCTGCTTCTCCCTCTCTCACTCCCCTGCTTGTGTCTCTGTCAAATAAATAAAATCTTTAGCAAAACAAAAAGAGCTGAAAATCATGGTGACTTGGCCACTTTCTAATATTTATTAACCTCATTGTTTGGTTTTGATTGTGTTGACCATATGAATACACAGAAAAGGTGGATGTCTGCAATCCAAGGGGACAGGTCCTCAAAAAAAAAAAAGGAACAAAATACTGAGTTCCAGCCTCTAGGACTGCAAGAAAATAAATTTCTGTTCCGGCCACCTTGTCTGTTATTTTGTTATGGCAGCCCTAGCAAACTAATATGTAGTGTTAAATACTTTTTCTTTAAAATCTAGTTCCCTGTTGATGGGACACTGTTTCCAGCCTTTTACTACTTTCCAGCCTTTTACTACTACAGACAAAGCTAATGTGACTAACCTGGTACATATTTTTTACATATGCAGCTTTATCTGTAGGAAAATTAGAATCTTTATTGCTCTTGACAAAATATATAGGAATTATAATTTGCATCACCATCAGAACTGACAGTAACTATGCCCTTTCCCACTCCATCCTTGCTAATAGTGTGTTGTTTCCAGTTTTCGACTATTATAAAAAAATATGCCAGGAACATTTGCATACAAGTCTTTAATGGACATATATTTTCTTTTGGGTAAATGACTAGGAGTAGAAGTTATATATATGTTTAACCATTTTTAAGATTTTTAAAAATTTGAGAGAGAGCACAAGGAGGGGCAAGAAGAAGAGGGAGAAGCAGACTCCCCATAGGGATCCCAGGACCCTGGGATCATGACCTAAGCCAAAGGCAGACACTTAAAATAACTGGAGCCACCCAGGCATCCTTATACATGATTAACTTTTTAAGAAGCTGCTAAAGTGTCTTCCAAGGTGGTTGTGCATTTTGTATTCACACCAGCCATATAAGAGTTCTTGTTCTTCCACATCCTAGCTAACACTTGGTATTGGTTAGTCTTTTCCATTTCAGCCATTCTACTAGTGTGTCATATGTAACGCCTTCTGTTGAGGTTTTAATTTGCATTTCCCTAAAGGCTAATGATGTTGACTATCTTTACATGTGATTATTTGGAATCTATCTTTTTTGGTGATTTTCCCAAAAATGTATCCTTTAAAAAAAAACCTGTGTTGTTTTCTTAAGAGTTGAGAGTTCTTTATATATTCTGGATACAAGTCCTTTATGAGGTGAATATTATCTCCCAGTTTCTGTCTTTTCTTTTCTTTTTTTTTTTTTTCAGTGTTCCAAGATTCATTGTTTATATACCACACCCAGTGCTCCACGCAACACATGCCCTCCTTAATACCTACCAGCCTCACTCATCGCCCCCACCGTCTCCCTTCCAAAACCCTCAGTTTGTTTCTCAGAGTCCATAGTCTCTCATGATTTGTTTCCCCCTCCAATTTCCCCCAATTCACTCTTCCTTTCCTTCTCCTAATGTCCTCCATGTGTCTTTTCATTTTCTTAACAATATATTTTGAAGAGCAAACATCTTAGTTTTGATAAAAATCTGTTGTATTCATTTGTTCTATTATGCTTTTGGTGTCTTGGCCCAGCTCAAGGTCACAAAAGATTTTTTCCTTCATCTAGAAGTGTTATAGTTTTAGATTTACCCTTAGGTCTAGGATCCATTTTGAGTTAATTTTCATATATGGTACAAAGTATGGACCCAAAGTTATTTTGCGCAGGGGGAAAGTGGAAGCATGTGGCCTTCCTCTTCTAGTACCACTTGTTGAAAAGGCTATCCTTTCTCCATTGTAAACAACAACAAAACCAAAAAACTTAAATGCCTATGTGTGGGCTTATTTCTGGACTTGGTTCTGTTCTAATGATCTATTTATCTATCCTGACACCAATACCCATGCTATTTTTATGTAGTGTATGTAATTTATAATAATTCCTCAAGTAGTGCTAATGGTCCAAATTTCTTCTTTTTCATGTTTGTCTTAGCTATGCCAAGTCTATTGCTTTTCATATGAAACTTAGGATCAGCTTGTCAATTTCTACCAAAATCAAACCTAGTATTTTAATTGAGACTGCACTGGATCTGCGTTATCAATCTGGGAAGAACTGACATCTTAACAGTATTGACGATATTCTAGCCCATAAACAAGGTTCATCTTCCCATTTATTTCTGTCTTCCATCTCTCTCAGCAATATTTTGTAGTTTACAGTGTACAGATCTATGAAATCTTCTGTTAGTATTTCAAACTTACAGTAGCTTTGGTGCTATTGTAAGTATTTTCAAATTTCAAATTCTAATTGTTTGCCGCTAGTAAATAGAAATATGACTGATACTGAATTTACATCCTATAGCCTTGCTAAACTCACTTAATAGTTCTAATAGCTTTTTAAAAAAATTCATCAAGTTTTCTACATCTAGGGATGCCTGGGTGGCTCAGTCAGTTAAGTGTCTGCACTCAGCTCAGGTCATGGTCCCAGGGTCCTGGAATCAGGCCCTGCACTGGGGCCCTCCCCACCAAGCAGTGAGCCTGCTTCTCCCTCCCTCTCTGCCCCTCTTCCTGCTTGTGCTCACTCGCTCTCATAAATAAAATCTTTTGTAAAAGTTTTGGGGTACCTATGTGGCTCAGTTAGTTAAGTGTCTCAGTTAGTTGTCAGAGTCCTGGGATCCAGCCCCACTCCAGGACTCTGTGCTCAGGGAGGGGTTTGCTTCTCCTCTTCCTCAGTGCTCTCCTTCCCTCTCCTGCTCTCTCTCAAATAAATAAATAAAATCTTTTTTTTTTTTTTTAATTTTCTACATCTGTGGTCATGTTTTTGGTGAAGAAAGAGTTTTACTCCTTCCTTTCTAACCTGGATGCCTTGTCTTTTTCTTGCCTGATTGCACTGTTTAGAACCTCCAGGAGAGTACTAGAAATAAATGGTCAGAAGTCTGTATCTTGTGTCTGATCTTAGGAGGAAAGCATTCCATCTTTTATATTAATTAGGACTTTAGCTGAGCTTTTTATAGATGCCCATCATCGGATTAAGGAAACCCCTTTCTATTCTTACTTCCCTGTGAGTTCCTATCAGGAACAGATGTTGGATTTTGTCCTATCCTCTTTAATCATATATTGAGATGATCATATATTTTTTTGTCTTTTAATTTGTTAGTATGGTGAATTTCAGTGGCTGATTGATTTTCCAATGTTAAACCAATTGTGCATTCCTAGGATAAAACCCAATTGGTCATGATGCTCTAATACTTTTTGTTGGATTTGATTTGCTAAAATATTGTTGAGAATTTTTGCATGTGTTCAATGAGGTATATTGGTTTGTAGTGTTATCATGTTGAAAGACCATGTAACCCGGTCATAGAATGAGTTGGGAAATACTACCTCTTCAATATTTTGGAAGAGTTTGTATAGACTTCGTGTTCGTTCCTTCTTAAATGTTCCTTCTTAAATGTTTAAAATATCTGGGCCTGGACGCCTCGGTGGCTCAGTTGGTTAAGAGCATTTGGCTCAGGTCATGATCCTGGAGTCCCAGGATCCAGTCCTGCATTGGGCTCCCTGCTTGGCAGGGAATCTGCTTCCACCTCGAGCCCTCCCTCTTCTCCTGCTCTCTCTCGCTCTCAAATAAATAAAATCTTAAAAACAAAAACAAAAACAAAACAAAAAAAAACCCAAAAACCTGGGCCTGGAGTTTCTTTGTGGGAAGTTTCAGCTTCTTTTATATCCAGTATGAGCTTTGGTATTTTTTGTCCACTGCATTTTGTCTTAAGTTGCTGAAGTTATTGGCATAAGGTTGTTCATAATATTGCTTTATGTTTTGTTCTGCTTTGTTTTTTTTTTTTTTTTTTTTTTTTGACATCTGCAGTGATGTCACCTCTCTGATTCCTGATATTGGTAATTGTTTTTTCTTCTTTATCCTGATCATTCTGGCTAAAGTTTTATCAACTTTATCAATATTATCGAAGAACCAACCTTTGGTTTCATTGGCTTCCCACCCCCCCCCCCAACATTTTCTGTTGCAGGAGTCAACAAACTTTCTGTGTTTTAGACTTTGTGGGCCACACAGTTTCTAATGCTAAGCACAAAAGCAGCATTGACAGTACAGAAGTGAATGCATGTGGCTGCGCCAATCAAACTATTTACAAAAACAGGCTCCAGGGCTAGGCTTAGCTCTTAGCATGAGCTATTCCTTGACTTCTACTGTGATCTTCATTTTTTCCTTTCTTTTCCTTACTTTGGGTTTTATTTGCTTTCCTTTTTCTAGTTATTTAAGGTGGAAGCTCAGGTCATTGATTTGAGACCTTTTTTCTAATACAAAAATTTAGTGCCATGAATCTTCCCCTAAGTAATGCTTTAGCTCCACCCCACAAATTTGGTTTATTTGTTTTCATTTTCAAAATATTTTCTAAGTTTTCCTCTGATTTCTTACTCGGTGCATGGATTATTTAAAAGTCAATTATTGTTCCCAAATATTTAGGGATTTCCCAGATAATTATTCTGGTCTTGATTTCTAATTTAATTCCTTTTTGGTCAAGGAATATACTTTGTATGACTTAAATCCTTTTGATTTTTTTTTTTTTTTTTTTTTTTTTGTGGCTTTTTTCAAGGCCTAGAATATGGTCTATCTTGGTAAATGTTCCAGTGTACTGTTGGGTTCTATAAATGTCAGTTGTTTGATAATATTGTTCAGGACTACTAGATCCAATCTCCTTGTTTTTGTTTGTTTGTTTAAGATTTTATTTATTTATTTGACAGACAAAGATCACAATTAGGCAGAGAGGCAGGCACAGAGAGAGGAGGAAGCAGGCTCCCTGCTGAGCAGAGAGCCCAATGTGAGGCTCGATCCTAGGACCCTGGGACCATAACCTGAGCTGAAGGCAGAGGCTTTAACCCACTGAGCTACCCAGGCACCCCTCCAATCTCTTTGTTACTCTAGTTCCAGCCAGAAGAAGCCTGCAGTGAGTGAAGAAGTATGCCCTTTGATGAGTTTTGACAAACGTATACAAATGTATATAGCCATGTAACCTAAACTTTGAGAGTTTTTAATAACTAGTAGAACTAGCTCCCATTCATTGCTCTTCTTTTCCCAGTTTTCCCTATTATTCGCTTATCAAGCTGTACATGTAAACTTTAGAACTGTCCGATTCAGGGACAAGGGGTCAACTGGGGCAGGGAACGCCCACTTGCATTTTTATTGGGGCTATATTACATTAATCAGTTAATGGAGAAAAACCAAATTTATGTTGTTGAGTCTTCGATCCAATAACTGATCTATCCATCTATTCCAGTCTTTTTTTTTTTTTTTTTTTTTTTTAAGTAGGCTCCATGTCCAACATGGAGCTTGAATTCACAACCCCTAGAACAAAAGTCGTGTGCTTTACTGACTGAGCCAAACAGGAGCTCCTATTCCAGTCTTTCGTGTCTTCCACAGGGCTTTAAGGTTCTTCTTATGCACAGATAGTAAACATACAGACAGAAGGGGATGACGTATTCAGGGTAGTGGCTGCCTCCAGGAAGGGGAAGGAGATTGAGAGCAACAGAGCAGAGTCTACAACTCTATCTATAATATTAACAGAAGGATTTTAATACCTTTTTTAAAAACTTTAATACATCTAATTGATGGGTATAGGAGTGTTTCTTACAAAACTATTTTTCTATTTTGTTTGAAATATTTAATAAAAAAAAGTTAGACTTAGGGGCACTTGGGTGGCTCAGTCAGTTAAGCATCTGCCTTCAGTTCAGGTCATGGTCCCGGGGTCCTGGGATTGAGCCCCATGTCAGGTTTCCTGCTCAGTGAGGAGCCTGCTTCTCCCTCTCCTGCTGCTGCTACCCGTGCTTGTGCCCTCTCACTCTCTCATTGTCAAATAAAAAGCAATCTTAAAAAAAAAGTTAAACCTAGAAGTTAAAACAATTTTAATAGAAAAGAGTTTTTGTAAATACAGTGATTCTTCATAGTACTTTTCATAGTGTGTTCTCATAAACCGAATAACCATAACTTACATATATTTTGGATATAAAACTATAGTTTTTCTTCTTTACATATATAATACAATTTCCAGTGTGATGACATTTCATTGAGGACAAGATTGCATTCACAATAAATACTATCATCCCTGAGTCCACAGACATAAAATAGGCACTCCCCAAACATCTTCCTGTGGTGGAGAAGGGTGGACGGTCAGAGTGAATAGTCCTTCTAGAATGTCTGTATAGACCCAGATTGAGAATGCTAATGATCTAAACCCAAAGCAGTAGTAGTGAAAGGGTGAAAGTGTCCAGAGCACTTATTTTTCATTTTATTCTCTGCAGCCAAGGTCAAAAGTACAACACTGAAATTAATTTTACCATTTTCTTTTAGTCTTTCTTCGCTGAAAGCTGGCATAATCTGTTTCACCCACTGGTAGCAAAACTGGGAATTTTACCTACAGAAATTACCCAGGACCACTAATAAAAATGTAGTTTTTTCCAGCATGTCTATTTTCTGAGCATCTGGCACAACAGACATTTTTAAATGTGTGTGAGGTGAACATGAAAGAATCAGAAACCTGCTATGCCCGGTGCACAGCCAATGAACTATAGAAAGTTTTGGCACTATGGTGGCTTAATTTTAAAAGATGTTCTTTCAAAATGAATTCCAGGAAAACAAGCAGTCTTCTTCACACAGAGAGAGAAGCTGAAGCAATCTTACTGATGAGTCTGTTGAGAGCTCTAACTTTTTCTTCCAAAATGTGGTTTCTCTTCTGAGCACCTTGTAGCTTCTCTTCGGTGACCTGAAGTGCCTTCATCAGGTGAGCATTTTCCACATAGAGCTCCTTGAGCAGCAAATCAGACTTTGTGTTCTTTTCAAACTAGAGAGGAAAGAGAACCATACTTTTCTGTGACTCTCATGCAGACATGCTGCATCACAACTTGGCCTTCCCCACCACCATACGTTTAGACCACAGATTAGGGGCTCTTAAGCATTTGAGACAAACAGTGAGTGGAATGACAATTTTTGTTACCTTGGAGTGAAAGAGGAAATTGAGAATCTGATGAATTATGTGATAGAGAAAATTGAAGTCAATTTTGTGATAGTAGATTTTACCATGAAATGAAGATGTAAAAGGACCACAATCACTAAACTCAAAAAGGACAATCCGGCATAACATAAAACATGTCATTCTGGTTCATCTCAGTGTGCTCGCAGACCCACCACGTTACCCAGGGTGTACCCCAGCACTGCGTCCACCCTCAAAGCCCTGGGTGTATAGGCTGGTCACCACACACCATAGCCACAGCAATGGGGACCCAAGGCCACTCTAGTTATAAAGGTTCGTGTGGCCTGGTCTTGGGCTTTGGAAGTCAAAACTGCATTCATTCATTCAACAAGTAGTGCTAGTGCCTCACAACAGCCCTGCTCTCAGGAGCACATATTCTGAGGGAAGCAGACAGACCAGAAAGAAATATGTGGTGTGGAGGCACGACAAGTGCTAAGGAAAAACTGTGTAACCAAACCCAAGTCTGCCTGCCTGATATGCAGCAAAGATAAACAGAGCATGTAGTGCATGGCAAGGAAAAGAGAGAGAGCCAAACAAGGAGGAGGAGACAGAGACAGGAGGGCAAGACTGAAATCTGTTTCCCCCAAGGTCAAAGAGTCAGAGATGTTTACAGGCAAAAAAAAAAAAAAAAAAAAAGGTCTGGGTGAAAAGTTACAGTTGTACTTAATAGCTTAATAGTCCTAGTTAACACTCTGGTTACTGGTTTCACTGGGAGGGGACAGACAACTGAGGAGGGAGTTCCTACTTTTGTTGGGGTGAACAGGGAAGGCTTCTCTGTTGATGTGAACAGAGATCTGAATAAGGCAGGGAAAGGAGCATTGAGACTGTCCGGGTGTGAACACTCCAGGCAAAGGGAGGAGCAGGTGCAAAGGCCCAGAGGCTGGCCAGGCTAGGGGGTTAGTAGGGATGGCCAGAGGCTGTGGCTGGGGGGCAGGGTAGTAGGAGGCTCACTGAGAGGTTAGAGCTGCCACACTGACTAGGCAGGCACTGAGAGGAGGGGACTAGATCCCACAGAGCCTTGGAGGCCCCATAGGAATTCTGCCTTGTACTCTGAGGAGGGGGCCAGCACTTTACACATTGGGAAAGCGCTGCTGCCACTCCTGCGCCAAGAATAGAGCACAAGAGGACACAAGGACATTGCAGGGCTCAGGGCTCAGGATGAAACCTTCCAAAGGTTTCACTGAACTGATGGGCTCAGTGGGGACACAGTGGGGGCCTCCATCACAACCCCCAGACTTGGGACCTGAGCCAGCGGTATGGGAGAACAAAAGGGGGAACAGGTGCAAGTATGCGGACAATCCTTTGCAGGTTCTTCAGTAAAGAGGAGCAGAGGCAGGGCCAAGGCTCCCTAAGCTTTGGGTTGGGAGTGGCAGTGCAGGCCCCTGAGAAGGGAAGGGCTGGGCACTGTGGCACAGGCATAGACACAGGTGGCTGGTTCGTGGGGCCAGAGCACAGGCTAGTTCTGGGCGGGGGTTGGGGAGTGGTGCAGGGTTGCAGATGGGACCTCACAGGGGCAGGGGTGCAGGAGCAAGAGGATTTCACCAGGATTGAGGATTTGCCAGATCAGAGGAAACAAACTGAGGGTGCCTACAAGAGAAAGACGGTCAGGTGGGTGGTGGGGGTCACTGAGAGTCTGTGACACTTGGCCAGGGACACAGCTAGGGAGTCAGAGAACGGCAGAGAAGAAGCTGCAAAGCCAGGAAGATGGTCATGGAGGGGAATGTGACCCCCTGGGACCTTCTACCTCCCAGGGAACAAGAGGTGACACAAATATTTCATCCTGTTTGGGCTTAGTTCAGGAGCTCTCTAAACATACTTGATTACTGTAATAAAAATATTTCTACAGATTCTCACAATTTCTTCTAGCTCTCAGTAGAACTCTTCTAAGAGTAGCTGGTGTTTGGTTAAGACTTTTCCCTGTGTCTCCTGTTTCTTGCACCCTCTGTGCTGGCTGCTTGGCTCCCAGTTCTTACCAGTGGACCTTGTCGGCTGAATTGGACTGTAAAGCTTTCATCGAGCACAACAGCTCTGGCCTTCTTTTTTTGGTCTTTGCACCCTATAGCAACCCAAAATTTTCCTTTCTCCCACAGAGTGATTTATTTTAAAATATATAGTTCATATCATACTCTTGCTTAAAATCTTCTGATGGCTTCTAACTGCAACTAAAATAAAAGCAAACTCCTGACCTTGAGAGAGTCCTGCCTACCCATCAGCTACAACAACCTCCTTGGTGGCCTGCTGACATACTACGCTTGGTTCCATCTAAGGACATTTGCCTACACTGCACCTCTGCCTGGATGCCCTCCTCGTCGGGGTTCTGGCATGTCCCTCAGAACACATGGAGACATGTGGTTGCATTTTTATGGCTGTCCCACTGACTGGAGGTGCTACAGGCAGTCAGCCCTACACTGCATGGGAAAGTCTGGCCCAATGAGCCAGACTGGGGGCACAGGCAGACCCTCCACTGGGTGTCTGCTCCTACCACGTCTGAAAATAGTGGTCCCCAACCATCTCCACCACTTCCCATCCACCACCATCTCTTCTTCAGAGCGAGCATTTCTCACTACCTGAGGCCATTTCTCTTATTATTGTCTGTCTCTACCTCCAGAATGTAAAGCCCATGAGGGCCCATCTCAGGGTCTTCTCAGAACAATAAATGCTGGGATACATGACAGGTACTTGGTAAATATCTGGCCAATGACTGTACAAATGAACAAATGAATGTCCTTTCTGAGATTATATAAACACCCCTCAAATGTACCTTAAAACAATTCTCAAAACAATGCACAAATATAATTTATAAATATATATTTAACAAAATCAGTTTTTCTATTGATTGCTTTTAACTGTTCATCTTCCGAAAAAATCTTTATGTCCAGATTCTTAAAGTTTAGATGGAGTCCCAGGTTCAGTGGTTCTAAACAAACCTGGGGCTGTCTCTGCATTCTATGAGGATGGTCTCACCCTGGAATAGCTACTTAAATACCCACAGAAGGAAAAAGTTCAGAAAGTACATGTGGTAATAACAGATGCCCATCACTGACCTGTTCTTTCAGCTCAGCCACTTTTTCTTGTAGGAGCATTTCCACATTCTTCAGAACCATTCCCATCTCTTCTACCTGCTCTTCCGTGTCTTTAAGCTCTTTTTCATGTTCTTCCTGCCATAAAAGGTTACAGACCAACAGTTTACATTTCAAAAAGAATCATAGCAGGCTTAGTTACTTTAGAATGGAAATTAGCTAAAACCTACAAATCTGGGAGTGGCTAGAGATAACCTTTCATCTGCACAGAGAAATGTTTATGAATGTTCTGCCACAAGCCAAGAGCTGACACCTCTTTTTGTAGTTCACAGAGAATTAGTGGACTGCTTTCCTAAGAATTTATCATAAATGACTCCAATGTATTTCCCCAAATGTGTTACTGAAGAGCACAGGCTTTTGCTGTGTGTGCTCATTTCTGTACCTCTGACACCTAGATCCACATGCATCCAGTATATAACTTCTATAGTTCTTGTGTGCCTGTGGGTAGCTTTTTTCATTCAGCAAAATGGTTTAAGATTTTTTTTTAATCAGATGCATCTTTTGGAAATTGGATGTGTTCGTGTAAAAATCTAGTTTCTGGCTTTCCTTTGAAATCAGGAGAACTCCCACAGGGCTCCACGGGTGGGACTGTTGCCCTCAGCTTCACTCATGCATCTGCATCACCACATTTTTGGCCCTGTCCACAGCTTGAGTGTGTGGTCATGTGGCCTATTACAGACGTGTGCAGCCCCCATGCAGGAGAGACCTTTTGGGCCAGCAGGCTCATCACTCCCTGAGTGGCTGTGTGCCACCCCTCTCTGGTGGACAAGAAAGTCCCACATTGTTCAGAGTGAAAAACTGGATCCTGTGGCTGCCGTACAAGCAGACCTCTAGGAGCTGGGATGGCAGTTTTCAGCCAAGTGACCAGTGATCCAACCTCACCACCACCGTCACCATCAGCAGGGCCTTGGGGCCCTTGTGCCCACTCACCCATTGTGTCTCCAGCCGCCTCCCCTTTTCCTTCTGGAGAAGGCACTCCTCACGGAACCGCCAAGCCACCTGCCGTTCCTCTTCTAGCAGCTGCTGCAGCTCAGCCACATGGTCCCGAGGCACCAGCCCCTGCATCTGCTCCTGCAGCCGATGAACCTCCTCGGAGTGTTGGGACTGGGCCAACCCCAACCCCAGGTTGGCTCTGTGCAGCTGCCATGGGATAAAGCCAAGACAGGGCTGGTGTGACTGCTGAGCACTACAGGGCCATTATCAGACACACAAGACTCCGAGGTTACAGAGAGCCTACAACTTGAAGGGCACACAAGGCATCCAGCCTCCTTGGTCCCTGCATCTGCAACTAAATGCAGGGTTTACAAAGAACCCCCTCGTTTGAATTCTGACAGCCAAACTCCGGTTTGGCTCGAGCTTCCACACAGAGACAATCTGGAAGACTCAGGTCTGTATTCTCAAATTGGTGATAGTTAGCTTCCCACTGCATCCAAGGGAGAATTGTGCTATATTCTGTCTGGTTTAACCTTTAGTAGACTTCAGAGAGTCCATGTAACTATTGAAACCCACAGAGAGCTCACGCTTCTGAGACAGTCGAGGCCAAGGCCATAGAGGGCAGAACCCGCACTGAAGCCTGAAAAGATCAGCAAGCACAGAACCACCCCAGCACCCAGCTCCCCAACCACAGAGGATGGCAAGATTTCACTGGAGTTGTGCAGGGCCATTATTATTGCACAGTGTGTAACATAGCCAATCCTTTTATTAAACATCATTTAAATCACTCTGATTCTGGAGACTTCATCTAGAATACCCAGAATTTCCTTGGCACCCTAACTAGCCTTGTCAGCTCTCACACACTGGCAAGGCTCCACAGGTGGGAGAGGGAAGTGACTCTGTCAAGGGTCACATTCAGAGCAAGTCTGAGGTGGGGTCAGAGAGATGGGGAGGGTACTGGCTATGGCGACTCGAGGGCAAGAGTGAGGCTTCAGGCCACTACATCTCCCTGCATCTCTGAGGGGCCGTCTTGGGGGACCATGTCATCACTGTAATGTGTGGCTGTTCTTTTTTTTTTTTTTTTTTTTAAAGATTTTATTCATTTATTTGACAGAGAGAGATCACAAGTAGGCAGAGAGGCAGGCAAAGAAAGGAGGGGTGGGGAAGCAGGCTCCCTGCTGAGCAGAGAGTCTGATACGGGGCTTAATCCCAGGACCCTGAGATCATGACCTGAGCTGAAGGCAGAGGCTTAACCCACTGAGCCTCCCAGGCACCCCATGTGTGGCTGTTCTTAGGACAGGGGTCATCCTGGAGAAACACCCGCACCTCCCGCACAAAGTTTCCAGAATAGCTATTTTTGGAGAGTGCAATATAATGATTTAAAGATCAGGTGACCAAAATACATTTCTCAGAGATACCTGGTCTTCATCCACAGATCCTAAAAATGCTTCAGAGGCATAGAGTTGAAACAGGTGTCTTGTTATTAATGAAGATGATTTTTGGACCACACCTAGCAGTGGGGGCTGGCTGCCAGGAGGGCCAACCACAGGATTAAGGGTTGGAATTTTTAGTCCCACCCCCACCTCCCTGGAGAGAAGAGGGGCTGGAGGTTGAAACAGTCAATGGCCAATGAATGACTTTGTCAATCACAACTGTGTAATGAAGCCTCCAGAAAAACCCAGAAGGACAACCATATGATCTGCTTCTGGAGATCTTCCATGCTTGGGGAATCAGAACACTTCCATGTGCCACCAGGCTGGGCTCAAGCTCCATGAGGACAGATGTTTGGGACCTTGACCTTCCTTCCCTTGACCTATCTCTTCCTCTGGCTATCAGTTTGTTTCCTTATCATATCCTTCAATGAACTGGTAAGTGTTAAGTGTCTTCCCTGAGTTCTGTGAGCCACACTAGCAAACCAGTCAAACCTTGGGAGGAGGTGGTTGAAACCTCCAATCTGAAGCTGGCTAGTCAGAAGCACAGGTTACAGCCTGGTCCTGGGGATGGCCTCTGGAGGGGCTGCAGGGGCAGTCTTGTAGGACTAAACTTCACCTGTGGGGTCTGATGCTGTCTCCGGGCAGAGTGTCATAACAGAATTGGATTCTCAGATACCCTGTTGGTCTATGAACTGCCTGTTGTGTCTGGGGAGCCCCCTACACAGTGGTGGAATTGGGTCTGGGAACCCTGAGAGAGAGGGACAGAGAGGGGAGAACCAGTTCGAAAACACACCCCTACAAATGTAGCCTTCTCCTGACTTTCATGATCTAGACAGTGATCTGGCCAGAAGCTGAGCCCCAGACCAGGCCCTGCTGACACCGTATCAGAGTGCCCATGCATCCCAAAGGTGCTCCTGCTCTCTAACAGCACTCCCCAACACGCTGATGCCGCTCCTTCTTTAAACACTTTGCCCCCATGCCCCTCGCTGCCACCCACTGTGGCCACCCCTCCACTCTGGACTCGAGTGCCAGGGATAAACTCCTGTGGGAAGGCCCCTTTCTGTCCCAGCGTGAGGTCTCTGTGTCTGTGGCCCTAGCCTGCAGCTGTCTGTGCAGGATGAGCAGCCCATAACACCTACCACCCCTATCCCCGCTGACTGCATCCTGAGCCTCTCATCTCCCTCCTGGTGGAAGTGAGGCTCTAGCTGGAGCCCGGACCAGCTCTGGAAACCTCACCTCCACTAATACATAACAAGGCCCCAGAGAGCACTGGGGCCTCCCACAGCCAGAAAATGAGGGTTGATGTGTTCTGGGAGCTGAGGCACAGCAGTGAGCTGCCTCAGCCATCAGCTCTGCCCCTCTGAGCTCACAGGCTGCTCTTCCTGCCCCTTGAGGGATGGGGGCTCTGTTCTCTTTGTCTTGAGAGGTGAGGAATGTGTCCTCGCCCATGGAGAGGTGGGCTCTGTGCCCTCCCTCTGAATCCAAGCTAGACCAACAGGATGTGGGGGGGAGTAATGTTCTGGAATGCCATGGCACAGTGCTAAGGAGCCTGACATCTCTGACTGCTCCTCTAAGGGCCCCTGGTCGTCTCTCCTACCCAAGCTTCACTGCTGCTGCACTCAGAGAACCCCATGCCACCGAGAGGCTGGGTGTACTGGGTCCCCAGGCACCAGCCAAACCTGCACACCAGCCCTTCGAGCCAAGGGCTTGCAAACAGCTGATCCAGCCATGCCTTCAGAGGATGCCTGTCCCAACCCCACTGGAATGCCGTGGCCCCCCTGACACAGCTAGTGACAATAGCCCAGGTGAGCCAGTGAGCCCATAGACCGTGAAGGAGAATGGTACACAGTGCTACAAGCTGCCAGGTTTGGGGGTGGCTTGATATGCTGCAAGTCAGAACCAAGCCAAGATGGGGATTCCCAGGGACATGTGGTACGTGCAGCATTCTGCTCCCCCACCCTCACTCTGAGAGGCACAAAGTCCCTTGGCCAGGCCCTTTAATGCCCTCCCCCGAGTTGCTCCCCTGCTTACACCTGTTCAAGCTGCCCTCTCTCCCTCTGGGCCTCCGCCTCAGAACCACCCACACAAGGGTGCCAGTCCTGACCCTGACGCCCTCCCACGTGGCTCCACACCCATCCTTACCACGCGCGGCCTGTCTCAAGACTCCTTACATAGCCTGTAGGCTCCCCTTACTTCCCTCATGGGAATTTTCACTGATGTGGTTTTGGGGGTCCTCTTCTAGATCACAAAGAAGGGGAAACCAGCTCATATAACAGAAAGACTGCCTAAGTAAGGTATCTTCTGCCTGTGACAATGGCTGATTCCTAGTCCCCAAGGGCTCAAACTGCTCAAGGCAACTTCTCAAGCTTCCTTTCAGACTTAAAGAAAGACAGAGAAGGGATCTTCTAAATGCTCAGAAGTACCTCTGGGGCAGTGCTTGTTTGCAGTGGGAAGGCTGAGAGCCCACAAGCCCCCAAAACACATCATAAGGCCTGGGTGGTGGTGGGGGTCCCACAACCAAGTCCAACTATAGGGCCAGGAGCCAGCTGGGGAGCCCTAAAGCGGCTCAGTGAGGGAAGTATGCAGGTGCCACACTCAAGGGAAGATAGTCCTGGGCCTCAGGCCAGTGGGTTAGAGACCCCTCCCATATCATGCTGGAGAGGTTTCTCCCATGGCCCCCTTTCCTTCCTGCAGCCCCCAGCCCTCTAAGCGCATCCCACATCTAAGTCCACACAGGATCCTCAGGGTACCTCCCGCAGTCACACACCCGCCATTCTCTCTCCTGCTCCCCCAGAAAGAACCAGCTCCCCCTCTCTTGTGTTCCTGGACCTCACACTGTCAGGGCACCCCAAGGTCCTTGCTTGGCCTGACCTGCTCTCATTTACTTGTCCAAGACTACAAGCTCTCCACCTTCCTCTCTGTACCTTGAGAACCTGGTGTGCTGGATAAATGCTATAGCAGGAGAGGAGGCAGGAGGCAGGAGCTTGACAACCACACTGTGTGCAATTTCAGGGCTTCTGTGCACAAAAAAAAGCCTGTGTGAGTATCGGATGGGGCACCTAGCTTGCTAACCACTGAGACTGCTCCGCCCTATGTCCTTGGATCTGGTGCCAACTCCTCCACCTCAGAAGCTACCTGTCACTCTCCTTCACTCTTCTGATTTGCAGATGGCACACCCAATAGAACAGCCTACTGGCCTCCTTCCCTTGTGCATAAACAGCTGTGCCCATGGATTTCTCAACTGAGCCTGGACAAGGCCCAATTCAGTCCTGGGACTGTAAGCACCCAGCCAGCTGTATAACCTCAGTCCAGCCTAATGACCTCTCTGGGCCAGACCAGTCCTGGCCAGGCTCTGTCAGTGCTAAACCGTGTTGACTTTCTTCCAGCTGAGACACCGCTACTGGCCATCATGCACACTCACCTGGTCTTGACTTTCTTCAAGAGTGTCTCTCAGCTGTGACTGTGACAGTCTCAGGCTCTGACATTCCTGATTCATGTGTTTGAGTTCAAGTTCAAGTTTTTGGATGTGCTCACCCTGTTTTTAAAAAATCAATTTCATAATATAAGAAATATCTCAGCATTGATACATGTTTGATGCAGAAACTTCAGAAATGTACAGAAAAACAAAGATTACAAAATTTAAATCACTCATCATCCCAGAAGCCTGAGGACCACACCTGACATTGCTGTGACTTCAGCCCTTCCTCCAAATGTGCATTTCTAGCCATAAGACTAATATAGCATCGTGTATGCTATGCTTTCCTCAGTGTATCTTGGGTACTTCCCCATGACATGAAATATTATTTGAAACATAATTTTTAATGGCTGCACCAGAATTTACAGCCTCATTCAGTATTATTGATGATTCAAGCTGATTCCAATTGTTTTGCTATTAGAAATATCACAGCAATGAAAATACTTCCAGCTAAGTCTTTCTACGATGATCAAACTCCCATAAGCAGAATTATAAAGTCAGAGCATACCAATATTCTTGATGTATGTTTTCCCCAAATGTCCTCCTGAAAGGTCTACCAATTTACTCTCCTAGCATCAGGATTTAATTCCTTTCTGGTTTTTCTAGATATTGAGGATTTGCAAAAGCTGCTAAGTCAACAAATTTTCCAGGGCGCTTACTTACTAAGTCTCTATCCTTACCTGAGGGGTGAGTCTACCTCCAGGCATTTTAAGGCTATTCCCGATGTTTTCAGATACTCACCTGCAGCTCCTCCCACTGCCCCACCTCCTCCAGTCTCTGTGTTAATAGCTGAATGGTGATGCAGTTCTCATTCTGGGCCTGGTGGGGAGAGGTCACCTCTCCCTGCTGAAGGACCTTCTCATTGAGCTGCGACACTTCATCCCTACATTTCTGACTCTGAAGCAAAATGGGTTAAAATGCAGATGACAAGGTTATTTTTTTTTAAACAGCAGTTCAATTCAGATCATTCCAGTGGTTCCCGACCAGGAACGACTTTGTTCCCTGAGGAACATCTGGCCATGTCTGGAGACACTGCTCGTTATCACGGTTGGGGAGGGGATAGCTCCGGTATGTCATGGGGGAGGCGCTCGGCACCCTCCAGTGCAGGACTGATCCAGCCCCATTTGGCCACAGGGCCATAGAGCAGAAAGCCTGCACCATGCCCCGGAGGCAGTGAAACACACCTGGATCATGAGAGGTGGTTACATCATGAACACACAAACCATTGCTCTCAAGACTTTCATATTTTTCACATTTCTTTCATGGTTATTTCCAATTATTATTTTAAGCAATTTGACAGAAAACACCCAACTGAAATGTATGAAGCTCCTCAGCGTCTCCTCTGATCTTTGTCATTAAACACATAAACACAGCTTTCAGCAGGGCGCAGGCAGTGATTAAATTGTATATTCTGCTTTTGCTCAGGATCCCCTGGCCAGCAGCCAGTGGATGCACGACAGGCGCCCGCCAGGAGACAAGCAAGGGCATGGTGCACGCAAACAGCAGCTACAACACTGCCCCTACGACCACCCCCCACTGAGGAAATACCCATTACTTTGAACTATTTGTTATGAGTGTCTTCATAGACACTGCACGACTGCTAATCTGCTTTTTCCCACAGCATCAGTTCTTGAGGCCATCGAGGCCAAGCGCCTACAGCCCCAGGTGTGGGCAGAGCAGCGTCCCTGGTACCACTTTCCAGTGCTGCTGGCAAAGCATGGGCACCACTCCCCCGACGGAGGCGCCAGCAACCTCTTACTATTATGTGTCTGAGGATCTGAGGATCTGAGGAGCAGGGGAGGGAACCCTGAAGTTGTTGCAACTTGGATCATTCATGCTTAGTGAGTCTACCCATTTTTCTAGTGACCACTGCTCCCTCTCTTCTCTGTACAGAGACTGTCACCTTGTCCTGTCCTTAAAATCTCAGAACTGAGGGCAAAGAGGTGTTTTCAACACATCATAAGCTCACGGGCATTATGTCTGGTATGGAACTCTGTTGTGTTTACTACATTTCATCATGAAAATTGTTTTTCAGTATTGATACACATTCATCTTGTTCTGAGGACAGCCTTGATTTCATTAACAGCCAGAAATGGAATCTGCCTTCAGTTAATTTTCTTCTGCTTACCTTTAATATTTAGTCTTTGTTTGGAAATAATTTCAAATTTCTACAACAGGGCCAGGGCTATGACAGAGAACATTTATGCACCCTTCAGCCAGGCTCACCGGCTGGCAGCATCCCTCATGTGCTTTTGCGGTGGACACGCTCTGCAGGTATGTGTACGCTCATGTGTAACCACACAAACACACACACACACACACACACACACACACACACACACACGAGGCCCTGCATACATGTTTCCTAAGGAAGTGAGTGTGTTCTCACATGGCTATCATGCAGGTCTGGCTCAGGACATGAATCATACCACCCACCTCCCAGGTTTGTCAACTGGCCCAATTACACCCCTTCCTCCCCTCAGGCAGTGCCTTTATTAGGCAGGCTGTTTTAGATTCCTTGAATCTGGGAAAGTTCTGTGGCCTTTGTCTTGTATGACACTTAAAATTTTGACAGATACAGTCCCTCCCCGCCTCGCCCCTATAACACTTCCTCACTTGGGGTCTGCCAGATGCTCCCGTGACTAGGTTGAGGTGTTTGCCCTGCAGGGCATCCTACTGGGAGCGCAGAGTGCCCTCTCTCTCTCAGTGTCTGTGTTCATCACCTCATTTCTAAGTTGCACTCATCTGGGTTTTATTGCAGAAGACAAAATGAGATGCTAGCAGTCATCTCCTGGTCACATTTTAAAACAAATGGATGTCTATGCTACATGGGCTTACTACGAACTCAGTCAGGCCTTTAGACCTAGTTTCCAGTTTATAGGCAGTACAAGGAACAGAGGACTAGACTGAACGACACTATCAGATCCAGAATGTGGGATGGCCTACAAGACAACTGCCAGGTCTCTTCAAAGAGACAGACTTGAAGGAGCAAAACAGGTGTGCCAAGTTAAAAAGACTAAACACATTGAGGCAGGCTGGCCATATTTTCCAAAGACAGCCTCAAAGACAGCCTCAACGGCCTCTCCCACCCCACATCCCCTTCTGCACAGTGACCTGGACACTCCCCACCCAGAGGAGATTGTGTCCCTCCCTGTGCCTTGCAGCATCTGGGTGAGGGTGTTATGGAATGATTTCTGAGGTCAGAAGCCTTGTCGCCTGCCATGTGGTCTTCCTGGTGCCCCCTTGTGACACTCCCTCCAGGAGCCGAGTCCCACAGAGAAGCCTGCACGTGATTCCAGCCCTGGCCTCTGGGTCACCCCAGCTGTCCAGTCTTTCCAGCCCCCATGATGCAGAGCAGAAGAGGGCCATCTGTCCTGCACCCTGTCTGAAGCCCTGACCCACAGGTTCTGTGAACGCGATCAGGCAGCTGTTTTCTGCCCCCAGAATGGCACTGATGGTTCAGTGAATCATCCTTAATTGTATGGTGTTCCAAAAAATTTACCATAGAAGATATTTTTGAATAATTAGAGAAATGTAAATATGGTTGGAATATTGGATGGTGTTAGATAATTACAATTAGGTTTCTTAGGTGTTACAGTAATACTGTGGTTAGGCAGAAGTTGCCTTAGAAGCAGGGTCTCACTCTCTTCCTTTCAAATGGCTTGAAAACACACCCACACATACACACCATACAGAGAGATACAAAGATGGGTATAAACAAAGAACTAAACTACTTATGGTATTGTTAACAACTGTCAAATTAAGGTTGTAGTATGGGGCTGATCAGTCAGTGTATATTATGTCAACAGTTCTGTGTGTTTAATGTTTTTTATTCTAAAAAGCTGAGGGAAGAAAACAAATGGATACCTAGAATCCAGTTACAAGTGTGTCTTAGAAATAGGCTCAAAAGGGGACGGGAGGCCCAGGAAAGCCCCAGATGGGTCCTTTCACAGGAAGTTGGTCACAGGCAAATGCAGCTGAACTTTTCATCTTAACTCAACCCAGGAATTACCCTCCTGATAGACAAGGCCTAAGCAAGGCTACTACACCCTCACCATGGACACAGACACCCAAAGCTGGGAGCCCAGACAAGCCATCTGCTCATCAGTGGTCTGACACAGCAGAACCACTCAGACCAAAGCAGAACCACTCAGTGACCACAGGCAGAGGGCAGAGGGCAGAGGCAGCACTGGGAGAGAAGAGCCTTGGGACTGACCTCAGGGATGGCACAGATTCAAGAAGCCACACATGGCAACTACCCCACACCCCGAGAACTAACGAGTAAGTTCAGCAAGGTGGCGGGACTTGCTAACCCATTGTATTTCTATGTCCTGACAGTGAACACACAGAAACCCAAATTAAAAACATAATACTAGTTCTGGTCTCTGGCCTCATGTGAAAAGAGCTCCATCTCCCCAATAAGAAAAATGCTGCTTAAATTGAAATCAACAACTCCTCTTCAAAACTTTAGAGAATTGTTATCATAGGGCAAACCAACGCCCTGAAAACTAGAGAGACAGGCTAAGGGTTCCCAGTTTACCAGGAGCAGAGGTTGGAACCTGAAACAGGAAGGGAAGTGGGTGCTGTAAGGACGATCGCTAGAGGCTGCGCCTGGCAGGCTTGAGAGTAAAAAAGTCACGGTCTCAGGGGAACCCCCAACTTTCCTGAGATGTCTCAGGTTCTTTCCCTTAACATCAGAGAAATTCCTCTCAGGCTTCTAGCAAGTAGGGGTAAAGTAATTGCTATGGACTGAACTATGCCCCTCCAAATTCCTATGCTAAAGCCCTCAATTCCCAATGTGACTGGAGATGAGGCTTTCAGGAGGTAATTAAGGTGAAATGAGCTTATATGGGTAGGGTCCTAATCTGACAGGACTATGACCTTTTAAGAAGTAGAGCTCTGTCTCTCTCCCTCTGTGTGGCCCTGTGGTGGAAGGGCCATGTGAGGACAAAGAAGGCTGGAGGTCTTCAAGTCAGGAAGGTCAGGAAGGTCTGGAGGTCAGGAAGAGGGCTCTCACCAGGAACCAAGGCAGCTAGTACCTCATCCTGGACTGTGGCCTCCAGAACTACAAGACAATAAATTCCCGTGAAGTCCCTCAGCCTACTGCACTTTGTTATGGCAGCTGAAGCCATTCTAAAGGACACTCAGAGGGTTCTGTTCCCTTCAAGAGAAATAATTATACCGGAGCTTAAATAACCACAAACCCTCCAGCCTTTCTGTCTTAGCACACACCACCATCAGAGTGGCTAAAATAAGAGTGACACCGCCAAATGCTGGCCAAGGATGTGAGGAAACTGGATCAAGCATAGATTGCTGGTGGGAATGTAAACTGTTACTGTCACTCTGGGTAACAGTCAGGCAGTTTCTTACAAAACTAAATGTGTAACTACCATAAATTCAGTACTTGCACTCCTGGGCACTTATCCTGGTGGAATGAAAACGTTCATTGAAAAAAAAAGTGCATAGGAATGTTCAGAGCAGCTTTATTTGTGATAGGCCAGAACTGGAATCAGCCCAGCTGTCCTTTAAAAGGTAAGCATTAAACTGTGGGACATCATCACACAGAGCAATATTTAATAATAAAATAACTACCATTCAGGCAATGCTAGATGAATCTCCAAGCAAGTATAATGTGTGAGAAGGGTCAATCCGAAAAGATACACTCTCTATGATTTTTTTTTAATATAACATTTTGAAATGACAGTTTTAGAAATGAAGGACAGAGGAGTGGATGTCCGGGGTCAGGGGCCAGGGTGGGTAGGCAAGAAGGTCTAAGTGTGGTTATAGAAGAACAGCATGAAGGATCCCTAAGGAGTTGGAACTGTTCAGTATCTCTCTCTCTCTCTCTTTTTTTTAAGAAAAAGATTTTATTTATTTATTTGAGAGAGATTGAGAGAGCATGGGCAGGGGAGAGGGCAGAGGGAGAGGGAAAAGAAGGCTTTTCACTGAGCAGGGAGCATTCCAGGACCCTGGAGTCATGACCTGAGCCAAAGGCAGATGCTTAAGCGACTGAGCCACCCAGATACCCAAGAACTGTTCAGTATCTTGACCGTGAACACACACAGTGATGAAATTGTATAGCACTCAGTACACATACACCACACACACACACACACACACCACACATATATGCACACACACGGACACATGTACACACCTATACACAGACTTACACGCAGACATACATATACACACACAAACCCATACACATACACATACACACATGCACACACATACCCAAACAAATGAGTACGCAAGTAAAACTGGATTAATCTAAGTAAGATCCATGGATTGTATCAATATTAATAGCTTGTTATGAGATTTGTTACAGGCTGATTTCTGTCAACCCAAAAATCATATGTTGAAGTTCAAACTCCCAATACCTTAGAATATGACTGTATTTAGAGATAGAGTCTTTAAATAGGTGATAACACTAAATGAGATCCTAAAAGTGGGCTCTAATCTAATATGAAAGTTATTAGGATGAGATTAAAACACAGGCATGTAATAGGGATGGCCATGTGGGGACACAGGGAGAAGACGGTCATCTACAAGACAGGCTTCATGAAATTAACTTGCCGACCCTTGACCTTGGACCTCTAATCTTGAGAAATGTAAGGAAATAAATTTCTGTGTGTAAACCACTCAGTCTGTGGCATTTTGTTATGGCAGCCCTAGTGAACTAATACAGATATTATACTTTAGTCTTATGAAGTGTTACCACAAGGGATCCAAAATCTTTGGGAAGCAGCAAAAGCAGTTCTAAGAGGGAAGTTTATAGCAAGTCAGGTATACCTCAAGAAGAAAGACAAATCTCTTATATACAATCTAACCTCATATAAAAAGGAGTTAGAGAAAGAACAAACAAAACCCAAAACCAGTAGAAGGAAGGAAATAATCAAGATTAGAGCAAAAATAAATGATATATAGAAACTAAGCAAACAAACAAAAAAAACCAGTAGAACAGACCAATGAAACCAGGAGCCGGTTCTTTGAAAAATTAATAAAATTGATAAACTCCTGGCTAGATTTATCAAAAAGAAAAGAGAAAGGAAGCAAATAAATAAAATCACAAATGAGAGAAGCAAAATAACTAACACCACAGAAATACAAACAATTCTGAGGGACTATTATGAAAAACTCTATGCCAACAAATTTAACAGCTCAGAAAAAATGGTTGAATTCCTAGAAACATATAAACTACCAAAACTAAAACAGAAAGAAACAGAAAATTTGAACAGGCTGATAACCAGCAGATAAATTGAAACAGTAATCAAAAATCCCCCAACAAGGAAAAGTCTGGAACCAGATGGCTTCATAGGCAAAATCTACCAAACATATAAATTAGAGTTAATACCCATTCTTGTCAAGCTATTCCAAAAAGTAAAAAAGGAAGGAAAACTTCCAAATTCATTCTATGAGGCCCATATTACCCTGATACGAAAACCAGATAAAGACACCACCAAAAAAGAGAACTATAGGCCTGTTTTCTGATGAACACAGATGCAGGAGTCCTCAAAAAAAATACTAGCAAACCAAATCCAACAGTAGCAAAAATCACTCATCACAATCAAATGGGATTTATTCCTGGGTTGAAAGGGCTGTTAAAAATTTGCAAACCAGGGTGCCTGGGTGGCTCAGTGGGTTAAGCCACTGCCTTCGGCTGAGGTCATGATCTCAGGGTCCTGGGATCGAGTCCCGCATCGGGCTCTCTGCTCAGCAGGGAGCCCGCTTTCCTCTCTCTCTCTCTCTCTGCTGGCCTCTCTGTCTACTTGTGATCTCTCTGTCAAATAAATAAATAAAATCTTTAAAAAAAATTTGCAAACCAATCAACATAATATATCACATTAATGAAAGAAAGGATAAGAACCATACAACTATTTCAATAGATATGGAAAAAGTGAAGTACAACATCCATTTGTGATTAAAAATCCTCAACAGAGTAGGTTTAGAGGGAACATAATAAAGGCCAAAGATGAAAAAGCTACAGCTAGCATCATCCTCAATGAGGGAAAAGCTCTCAGTTTTTCTCAGGTCAGGAATAAGACAGGGATGGATGTTCACTCTCACCACTTTCATTCAACACAGTATTGGAAGTCCTGACCATAGCAATCAGGCAAGAAAAAGAAAAAGCATCTAAATTGACAAGGAAGAGGTAAAACTTCCCCTATTTGTAGATGACATGTATATAGAAAACCCGAAAGACTCCACCAAAAAGTTGCTAGAACTGATAAATGAATTCAGGAAAGTTGTAGGATACAAAATCAACATACAGAATCTCTTTCATTTCTATACATCAAATATGAAGGAGCAGAAAGAGACCTTAAGGAATCAATCCTATTTATAATGACACAAAAAACAGTAAGATACCTAAGAATAAACCTAACCAACATAGTGAAAGACCTGTACTCTGAAAACTATAAAATACTGATTAAAAAAAACTGAAGATGACACAAAAAAATGGAAAGACATTCCATGCTCATGGCCCAGGAGAACAAATATTGTTAAAATGTCCATACTACCCAAAACAGTCTACACTTTTAATGCTATCCCTATCAAAACACGAACAGCATTTTTCCCAGAACTAGAACAAGCAATCCTTAAATTTGTATGGAACCACAAAAGACCCTGATTAGCTCAAGCAACCTTAAAAAAGAAAAGGTGAGGAGCGCCTGGGTGGTTCAGTGGGTTAAAGCCTCTGCCTTTGGCTCAGGTTGTGATCCCAGGTCCTGGGATTGAGCCCCGCATCAGGCTCTCTGCTCAGCAGGGAGACTGCTTCCCTTCCTCTCTCTTCCTACTTATCTGTCAAATAAATAAATAAAATCTTTTAAAAAATATTTTTTTAAAAAGATGAAAACATCACAACTCAAGACTACAAGTTATATTACAAGGCTATAGTAATCAAAACAGTGTGGTATTGGCACAAAAATATACACATAGATCAATGGAACAGCATAGAAAACCCATAAATTAAACTACAACTACATGGTCAATTAATCTTCAACAAAGCAGGAAAGAATATCCAATGAGGAAAAAGTCTCTTCAACAAATGGTGTCAGGAAAACTGTACAGCAACATGCAAAAGAATGAAACTGGACCACTTTTTTTTTTTACCACACAAAAAATTATACTCAAAATGGATGAAAGTCCTAAATGTGAGACCTGAAACAATAAAAATTCTAGAAGACAGCATAGGCAGTAATGTCTCTGACACTGGCCATAGCAACTTATTTCTAGATTTGTCTCCTGAGACAAGGAAAACAGAAGCAAAAATAAACTACTGGAATTACATCAAAATAAAAAGCTTCTGCACATTGGCGCCTAGGTGGCTCAGAGGGCTAAGCCTCTGCCTTTGGCTCAGGTCACAATCTCAGGGTCCTGGGATCAGGCCTTGCATCAGACTCTCTACTCAGCGGGGAGCCTACTTCTCCCCATCTCTGCCTCTCTGCCTATTTATGATCTCTGTCTATCAAATTTTTTAAAAAGTACATTTAAAAAGTTCTGCATGGTAAAGGAAACAATCAACAAAACTAAAAGGCAGCCTACAGAATGGGAGAAGATATTTGCAAATCACATATCTGATAAAAGGTTAGTATCCAAACTATATAAAGAACTTATAGAACCAACTAATCCAATTTAAAAATGGGCAGACCACATGAATAGGCATTTTTCTAAAGAAGATATCTGGAAGGCCAACAGACACATAGAAAGATCACTCATCACCAGGGAAATACAGATCAAAACTACAAGTATCACCTCATGTCTGTCAGAATGGCTAAAATCAACAACACAAGATAAAACAAGTGCTAGTAAAGATGCAGAAAAAGGGAAACCCTCATGCACTGTTGGTGGGAATGAAAACTGTAGCGCTACTGTTGAAAATAGTATTGCAATTTCTCAAAAAGTTAAAAATAGAACTACCCCATAATCCAGCAGTCATATTACTAGGTATTTACCCACAGAATACAAAAATACTAATAGAAAGACATACATATACCCCAATGTTTACAGCAGCATTATCTACAATAGCTACATTATAGAAATAGCTCCAGTATATACTGTCTGATGAATGGATAAAGAAGATGTGAGATACACACATACATACACACAATGAAATATTACGTGGTCATAAAAAAGAATGAAATCTTGCCATCAGCAATGACATGGATGGAGCTACAGGGCATACTGCTAAGCAAAATAGAGAAAGACAAATACCATATGATTTCACTCATATGTGGAATTTCAGAAACAAAACAAATAAGCATAGGGAAATAAAGATAGAGAGAGACAAACCTAGAGAGTACAGAGAACAAATTGATGGCTACCAGAGGGGAGGTGGGTGGGAGGATGGATAAACCAGGTAAAGGGAATTAAGGTCTACATTTATCATGATGAGCACTGTGTGATATATCAAGTGCTGAATTACTATATGTGCACTGAAACTAGTATTACACTGGATGCTAAATGAAATTTAAATAAAAACTTAAAAAAATATTACCATTGGGGGAAACTGGTCAAAGGATTTGAAGGATTTCTCTATATTTCTTACAACTACGTGAGTTGCAATTATCAATAACAATATCAATTTAAAAAAGAATTTAAAAACCCAAGAATGATACATCCTAGCTTGTGTGCCTCCTCCTTAATAATTCATCCAAAAGGCAGCTGCATGGCTCAGTCAGTTAAGTGTCTGCCTTCAGCTCAGGTCATGATCCTGGGGTTCTGGGATAAAGTCCCACATTCGGCTCCCTGCTCAGCAAACACTCTGCTTCTCCCTCTGCCCCTGACCCCACTCATTTGCACGCTTTCTTTCTCTCTTTCAATCTCTGCCTCACCAAAATAAATAAATATATAATCATCCAAAAGCCAGCAATTGAGACCAAGTATGAAAGGCATCTGTGCAGTGAAAAGAAGGGCCATACCTACCCCAATGTTCATAGCAGCAATGGCCACAATCACCAAACTGTGGAAAGAGCCAAGATGCCCTTCAACAGACGAATGGATACAGAGGATATGGTTCATATACACAATGGGATATTATGCCTCCATCAGAAAGGATGAATACCCAACTTTTGTATCAACATGGACAGATCTGGAGGAGATCATGCTGAGTGAAGTAAGTCAAGCAGAGAAAGTCAATTATCATATGGTTTCACTTGTTTGTGGAACATAAGGAATAACATGGAAGACATGGGGAGAAGTAAAGGAAAAGTGAATTGACAGAAATCAGAGGGGGAGACGAGTCATGAGAGACTGTGGATTATGAGAAACAAACTGAGAGTACTGGAGAGGAGGGAGGAGGAGGGGGTTAGGTGAACCTGGTGGTGGGTATTATGGAGGGCACATATTGCATGGAGTACTGGGTGTGGTGTATAATCAATGAATCTTGGAACACTAAAAAAATTAAAAAATAAATTTAAAAAAAAGGCAACTGTGTATGGGGGCAAAGAGAGGACCAGTGTGGGGTTAGTGCTGAAACATATTGGGAAGGGTATTTATGCGTGGGTTAAGGGGAGACTGATCAATAATAAGTGGATCTTCAAAAATAGAAACTGGCTTCTCACTGCTAGGATATGGTTCCTAGGATAGGATATCCTCTTCTCACTGCTAGATAGGAGTTACAAATATGGAAAGGGAGAAACTAGGCTCATCCCTATGATATTAGATGGGAATTGCATATATGGGATTTGAATTCATGATTTTCAGAAGAAAGATATATATAAATAAATACTCATATATATATAAATAAATACTCACATATGCATGTGAGTGTGTATGTAAATAAGAACATACATACTCCTTAGTTCTAGCCATTAATTGTGCCTGGAAGTAGTGACACCCCAGGAGCAGTGGGCACTCCTGATGCCTGGATCTTGGTCTCCATACACCATTCTAAAATAATGGTGACTGGGGGCTCCTTGTGGGAAGTAGCTGATTACAGGCTGAGGCAGGGGAAGTATTAGACCTGGAATATCTGGGGATACCAGAAAGTAAGGAGTGCTCAAAATATGACCAGGATCTGTCTGGAGGACCCAGAAACTACTGTGAGGGACTCCCATTGGCCAACTCCAGGACAATCTGAACACAAAAATAAATACTGATGGTAATGCTTTATAATGCATTGAATTAAACAGGAACCTAAGATGGTAATATAATGATGGGAATGAGTAAATAAGCCAAAAGGAAAGAAAGCTCTTCCTTATACTAGAATACCAATAAGATTAGTTACCAAGAGAGTAGTTACCAACTGACCACCATCACAGCAAGAAACAAAGGATGCTAAAATAAGGGGATGAGAGTTTGATGGGAAACAGGGTATTTACATAATATCAAAGCATCTACCCATAAACACTCACCAAATATAAAGGAAAAAGTAAGTTTACCATGGAGAAGCCCAGTCAACACCACCCAACCAGGAATCAAAGCTGAACTCACTAGGAGAGGGACAAATCATGCTGAAGAGGCATAATCTAAAGGGAACATCATATAACCCAAACTGAGGGCCTTCCTAGAAAAGAACTGCTTATAATCTCTGAAAGTGCCCTAGTCCTAAAGGACCAAGGACTGACGGAGGGAGCCCCATGATTCTGAAGGTAAGGGGACAGCTGGCAAAGCTCAGAGAGATGGGGGCTCTGGTGGCACTTCTGCACCCATGTTAACATCCCGACTTTGAGCCAGGGAAGGGGCGGATGGGCTGGCAACTCTCAGATCTTCCAGAAAAAATTTCTTTCCTTCCTTTTTGAAAATCTGAAATTACTTCAAACTAATGATGTTCGTGTCATGTGGGTATCAACACCTGACCTGTTTGTTGAGTTCTTCCACTTCAGAGCAGCTCTTTTCCTGGTTTCTCTTTAAAACCTCGATTTCCTTCCTGTTGAAGAAACAAAATGTATAGTGTCACTGAGCAGCCAGGTTCTTTTGTCCCAGTCATTGCCCCTGAACAGTGGGGGCTCCGGGATTGCAGCCACAGAACAGACTCTCACGCTTGCTCCTGGGACCCCCAAGCCACCACCCTGCCACTGTTCTCCACCACTGCCACTGCCCACCCAGTCAGGACCCCGACCCTGGGAACCAGAGGAATACTGTCACTACTGCAGGAACACAGTAAGAACCTCCATGGCATTTCTCGGTCACACAAAGTAAGATCTCATTAGCAAAATGTGACTCTTCACACCCGGCGGCACAGGCAGGACTAAAACAGCCTAGTATCTGTTGGTGTCTCTTGTAAATGTAAAACTTCCTGGCAGCAAATAAGGGAAATAATGGTTTCCTTCCTTCCTTCCTTCCTTCCTTCCTTCCTTCTTTCTTTCTTGAAGATGTTATTTACTTATTTGAGATAGAGCATGAGCACTAGCAGGGGGAGGGGCAGAGGGAGAGGGTGATGCAGACTCCCTGCTGAGCAGGGAGACCAACTTGGGGCTTGATCCTGGGCTCCTGGGACCATGACCTGGGATGAAGGTAGATGCTTAACCGGCTGAGCCACCCAGGGATCCAAGGAAACAATGGTTTCTATAGGGAGAAAAAACTTCTAGATTTCAGACTTGCTATAATCTAATAGCAATCACTTGTGGGCCACCTGCTCTGGATGATACTTTAATAATCTTTAATGTCATTGGGGAAAAAAAGGTCAAACTGTCCTTGGATAAGACTATGGCAAGGAAAGCAGAAAGCCACTCTCCTTCCACACACAGGTGTCTAGACACTCAACAGGCTGAGCCACCCATGCGTCTGAACACTTCCCACTTTCCCCAGCAACACCTTCAAAGCTCATTGTACAAAGGGCAAAGCATGTTGCAAACTGGAATCCAGGCAGAACCACGGAGCCAAGGCCCTTACCTCTGAGCATCATTTGTCCTTTCTGCTGCTTCGAGCTCTTGCTGAATCCTTCCCAGCTCATTTTTCAACAATTCATTTTCTTCAGAAAGCCTATCCAACTCGATTCTGCATGAAAAATTACCATGCTTGATAAGCATGGGGACCCCAGGAGCTGGCCGCAATCCATAGTTTACATGCATATGTTCTTGCAGGGGGAAGTCATGGTGGACCCTGCATCATCCCTGGATGGCACAGAGCACACTGTTCCTTTTCCTTTATACACTGCTAACCTGCTATGGTTTGCATCTCCCAAGCAATAAGCTACAGAAAATAAAACTTTCTCAGCTCAACAACTCATCAATGTATTCACCACCTCGGCTCTGTTTACTTCATGTTACAGTTGACCTGTTACCACATCTTACAACCATTAGCTAAAATGAGTGAGCACATGTTAGTATCAATGCACAATGCTGGCTGCGGGTCCTTAGGTTACTGCAAGGATGGTCATCCCCCCCACCAGAGAACTCTAGCATGAAGCTAAGGAACAAAAGGATCAGAAGACCAAAACACATTCTCCTCTTTAGAGAGCACTACCTGCATCATACACTCTGAGGTCAGCACGAGGGAGAAAACTGGGGAGATGCTCACATGGTGCAAGATGGATCCCTCAATGGGAAAAAGCAAGCATGAGTAATTACTACATGAACCAAGTCTGCCTGGAGCCACCTTTGCTTTCTAGTAACTTAGAGATCGCCACTTGGGTAACACCACTGACATATGACAGATAAGCAATTTACCAGAAAAGATCACAAATGAGGCAGCTTAAAACCCATATTTGCTGCCCAAGAAATTTATTCTTTTTTTTTTTTATTAACTTTATTTACTTGAGAGAGAGAGTGTGCACATGCAAGGGGAGGGGGAGAGGGAAAAGCAGACTCCTCACTAAGCGCAGAGCCTGACATGGGGCTTGATCCCAGGACCCTGAGATCATGACCTGAGCTGAAGGCAGACATTTAACTGACTAAGCCACTCAGGTACCCCACCCCCAACCACACACAGCAATTTACTCTTAATAGATGCTGGTCTGACATTTGTCTCCCCCCACCCCCATAGGTCCCTATCTGGCATTATCTTCTAATTTTTTCAATTTAAAAATACTCAAAGCCTCATGGTCTTATTATATTTATTTAATGTAATATGCTTATAATACCAAGTGTTAAGTATCTCTTTCATACCCATAAATGGGACTTTATTTTATCTCATGAGGAACTAAAGAGAAAAAGAGAAAGGAAAGTCACTGGAATTTTTAAAGCAGAAAATGGTTTAAAGCAGAGCAGTGAAACAAATGAGGTCTATGTTTGGAAACTGCCACTCTGGCTCCAGGTTAGAAGACAAATTGATTCACGGCAGCTGTGTGTGTTGAGGTTGGGGTTCTACTTCCAGCTTCCTGGACCTCAGATAAGCCAATGGTTGTCCCATCCCATCCCCCTCACCACACCAAGCATCTAGAGCTATGTGAGGCTGATCATGCAAAGGGATTATTGTCCTCAAAGAAGGTAATGGAAACCTCCAAGGACCCCCTAATAAAACAAAAATCTCGAAGCTAAAACCCCAGCTGTGAGTATTGAGCCACACAAAGATAGGGTTACCCTGAGGCCAATGCCTATGTCAGCACTGTTATCAGCAGCATGGAAAAACCAGACTGTGGACGCCTACTAAGCCAGTGCCCTAGAGGAAGTTAAAGTGGTCCCAGATTAGCAGGCTCCCAATTCTCAGCAAAAGCAACATCCGCCCTTTCTTCAGAAAGCATCCTCTACTACAGTTCTGGAGATTCCCAGAGATTAACGTCACATAAACCTGAGTTCACAATCAAAGATCACCACATCAGAAAAGCACCTCTGGGGGAGGAGTCAAGATGGCGGAGAAGTAGCAAGCTGAGACTGCTTCAGCTAGCCGGAGATCAGCTAGATAGCTTATCTAAAGATTGCAAACACCTGAAAATCCATCGGCAGATCGAAGAGAAGAAGAACAGCAATTCTGGAAACAGAAAAACAACCACTTTCTGAAAGGTAGGACCGGCGGAGAAGTGAATCCAAAGCGACGGGAAGATAGACCCCGGGGGGAGGGGCCGGCTCCCGGCAAGCGGCGGAGCAACCGCGCACAAAATCAGGACTTTTAAAAGTCTGTTCCGCGGAGGGACATCGCTCCAGAGGCTAAACCGGAGCGAAGCCCACGCGGGGTCAGCGTGGCCTCAGGTCCCGCAGGGTCACAGAAGGATCGGGGGTGTCTGAGTGTCGCAGAGCTTGCGGGTATTGGAACGGGAAAGCCGGCTACAGAGACAGAGCCGACAGTAAGCTCGCAGCTCCGTGTTACCTTGAACCGGTCGCAGGCTCGGTGAGCTCGGAGCGCGGCCGGAGGTCAGGCAGACGGGAGTAACTGGGCGCTGTTCTCTGAGGGCGCACTGAGGAGTGGGGCCCTGGGCTCTCGGCTCCTCCGGGCCGGAGACCAGGAGGCCGCCATTTGTATTCCCGGCCTCTGGAACTCTACGGAAAGCGCTCAGGGAACAAAAGCTCCTGAAAGCAAACCCGAGCGGATTACTCACCCCGGCCCCGGGTAAGGGCGGTGTAATTCCGCCTGGGGCAAAGACACTTGAAAATCACTACAACAGGCCCCTCCCCCAGAAGATCAACAAGAAATCCAGCCGAGACCAAGCTCACCTACCAAGGAGTGCGGTTTCAATACCAAGGAGAGCAGCAGAATTCCAGAGGAGGAGAAAGCCAAGCACGGAACTCATGGCTTTTTTCCTGTGATTTTTTTTTAGTCTTGCAGTTAATTTAATTTTTTCTTTTTCATTTTTTTTTTTTTTTTCTCGCCTTCGGGTAAAATTTTTTTTTTTTTTTTTTAACTGTTACCTTTTTCTTTTTTAACGATTTTTTACTAGTTTATCTAATATATATATATATATATTTTTACATTTTTCTTAGGTGTTTTCTTTTTTAAAAAAAAATTCTTTTCTTTTTTTTTTTTTTTTTTTTTCTTTTTTCTTTCTTCCTTTTTGAACCTCTTTTTATCCCCTTTCTCCCCACTCACGATTTTGGATCTCTTCTAATTTGGCTAAAGCATATTTTCCTGGGGTTGTTGCCACCCTTTTAGTATTTTACTTGCCCCTTCATTTACTCTTATCTGGACAAAATGACAAGACGTAAAAATTCACCACAAAAAAAAGAACAAGAGGCAGTACCGAAGGCTAGGGACCTAATCAATACAGACATCGGTAATATGTCAGATCTAGAGTTCAGAATGACAATTCTCAAGGTTCTAGCCGGGCTCGAAAAAGGCATGGAAGATATTAGAGAAACCCTCTCGAGAGATATAAAAGCCCTTTCTGGAGAAATAAAAGAACTAAAATCTAACCAAGTTGAAATCAAAAAAGCTATTAATGAGGTGCAATCAAAAATGGAGGCTCTCACTGCTAGGATAAATGAGGCAGAAGAAAGAATTAGTGATATAGAAGACCAAATGACAGAGAATAAAGAAGCTGATCAAAAGAGGGACAAACAGCTACTGGACCACGAGGGGAGAATTCGAGAAATAAGTGACACCATAAGACGAAACAACATTAGAATAATTGGGATTCCAGAAGAAGAAGAAAGTGAGAGGGGAGCAGAAGGTATACTGGAGAGAATTATTGGGGAGAATTTCCCCAATATGGCAAAGGGAACAAGCATCAAAATTCAGGAGGTTCAGAGAATGCCCCTCAAAATAAATAAGAATAGGCCCACACCCCGTCACATAATAGTAAAATTTACAAGTCTCAATGACAAAGAGAAAATCCTGAAAGCAGCCCGGGAAAAGAAGTCTGTAACATACAATGGTAAAAATATTAGATTGGCAGCTGACTTATCCACAGAGACCTGGCAGGCCAGAAAGAGCTGGCATGATATTTTCAGAGCACTAAACGAGAAAAACATGCAGCCAAGAATACTATATCCAGCTAGGCTATCATTGAAAATAGAAGGAGAGATTAAAAGCTTCCAGGACAAACAACAACTGAAAGAATTTGCAAATACCAAACCAGCTCTACAGGAAATATTGAAAGGGGTCCTCTAAGCAAAGAGAGAGCCTACAAGTGGTAGATCAGAAAGGAACAGAGACCATATACAGTAACAGTCACCTTACAGGCAATACAATGGCACTAAATTCATATCTCTCAATAGTTACCCTGAATGTGAATGGGCTAAATGCCCCTGTCAAAAGACACAGGGTATCAGAATGGATAAAAAAACAAAACCCATCTATATGTTGCCTCCAAGAAACACATTTTAAGCCCGAAGACACCTCCAGATTTAAAGTGAGGGGGTGGAAAAGAATTTACCATGCTAATGGACATCAGAAGAAAGCAGGAGTGGCAATCCTTATATCAGATCAATTAGATTTTAAGCCAAAGACTGTAATAAGAGATGAGGAAGGACACTATATCATACTCAAAGGGTCTGTCCAACAAGAAGATTTAACAATTTTAAATATCTATGCCCCCAACGTGGGAGCAGCCAACTATATAAACCAATTAATAACAAAATCAAAGAAACACATAAACAACAATACAATAATAGTAGGGGACTTTAATATTCCCCTCACTGAAATGGACAGGTCATCCAAGCAAAAGATCAGCAAGGAAATAAAGGCCTTAAATGACACACTGGACCAGATGGACATCACAGATATATTCAGAATATTTCATCCCAAAGCAACAGAATACACATTCTTCTCTAGTGCACATGGTACATTCTCCAGAATAGATCACATCCTCGGTCCTAAATCAGGACTCAACCGGTATCAAAAGATTGGGATCATTCCCTGCATATTTTCAGACCACAATGCTCTAAAGCTAGAACTCAACCACAAAAGGAAGTTTGGAAAGAACCCAAATACATGGAGACTAAAGAGTATCCTTCTAAAGAATGAATGGGTCAACCGGGAAATTAAAGAAGAATTGAAAAAAATCATGGAAACAAATGATAATGAAAATACAACGGTTCAAAATCTGTGGGACACAACAAAGGCAGTCCTGAGAGGAAAATATATAGCGGTACAAGCCTTTCTCAAGAAACAAGAAAGGTCTCAGGTACACAACCTAACCCTACACCTAAAGGAGCTGGAGAAGGAACAAGAAAGAAACCCTAAGCCCAGCAGGAGAAGAGAAATCATAAAGATCAGAGCAGAAATCAATGAAATAGAAACCAAAAAAACAATAGAACAAATCAACGAAACTAGGAGCTGGTTCTTTGAAAGAATTAATAAAATTGATAAACCCCTGGCCCGACTTATCAAAAAGAAAAGAGAAAGGACCCAAATAAATAAAATCATGAATGAAAGAGGAGAGATCACAACTAACACCAAGGAAATACAAACTATTATAAGAACATACTATGAGCAACTCTACGGCAATAAATTTGACAATCTGGAAGAAATGGATGCATTCCTAGAAACATATAAACTACCACAACTGAACCATGAAGAAATAGAAAGCCTGAACAGACCCATAACCAGTAAGGAGATTGAAACAGTCATTAAAAATCTCCAAACAAACAAAAGCCCAGGGCCAGACGGCTTCCCGGGGGAATTCTACCAAACATTTAAAGAAGAACTAATTCCTATTCTCCTGAAACTGTTCCAAAAAATAGAAATGGAAGGAAAACTTCCAAACTCATTTTATGAGGCCAGCATCACCTTGATCCCAAAACCAGACAAGGATCCCACCAAAAAAGAGAGCTATAGACCGATATCCTTGATGAACACAGATGCGAAAATACTCAACAAAATACTAGCCAATCGGATTCAACAGTACATTAAAAAGATTATTCACCACGACCAAGTGGGATTTATTCCAGGGCTGCAAGGTTGGTTCAACATCCGCAAATCAGTCAATGTGATACAACACATCAATAAAAGTAAGAACAAGAACCATATGATACTCTCAATAGATGCTGAAAAAGCATTTGACAAAGTACAACATCCCTTCCTGATCAAAACTCTTCAAAGTGTAGGGATAGAGGGCACATACCTCAATATCATCAAAGCCATCTATGAAAAACCCACCGCAAATATCATTCTCAATGGAGAAAAACTGAAAGCTTTTCCGCTAAGGTCAGGAACACGGCAGGGATGTCCATTATCACCACTGCTATTCAACATCGTACTAGAGGTCCTAGCCTCAGCAATCAGACAACAAAAGGAAATTAAAGGCATCCAAATCGGCAAAGAAGAAGTCAAATTATCACTCTTCGCAGATGATATGATACTATATGTGGAAAACCCAAAAGACTCCACTCCAAAACTGCTAGAACTTATACAGGAATTCAGTAAAGTGTCAGGATATAAAATCAATGCACAGAAATCAGTTGCATTTCTCTACACCAACAGCAAGACAGAAGAAAGAGATATTAAGGAGTCAATCCCATTTACAATTGCATCCAAAACCATAAGATACCTAGGAATAAACCTAACCAAAGAGACACAGAATCTATACTCAGAAAACTATAAAGTACTCATGAAAGAAATTGAGGAAGACACAAAGAAATGGAAAAATGTTCCATGCTCCTGGATTGGAAGAATAAATATTGTGAAAATGTCTATGCTACCTAAAGCAATCTACACATTTAATGCAATTCCTATCAAAGTACCATCCATCTTTTTCAAAGAAATGGAACAAATAATTCTAAAATTTATATGGAACCAGAAAAGACCTCGAATAGCCAAAGGGATATTGAAAAAGAAAGCCAACGTTGGTGGCATCACAATTCCGGACTTCAAGCTCTATTACAAAGCTGTCATCATCAAGACAGCATGGTACTGGCACAAAAACAGACACATAGATCAATGGAACAGAATAGAGAGCCCAGAAATAGACCCTCAACTCTATGGTCAACTAATCTTCGACAAAGCAGGAAAGAATGTCCAATGGAAAAAAGACAGCCTTTTCAATAAATGGTGCTGGGAAAATTGGACAGCCACATGCAGAAAAATGAAATTGGACCATTTCCTTACACCACACACAAAAATAGACTCAAAATGGATGAAGGACCTCAATGTACGAAAGGAATCCATCAAAATCCTTGAGGAGAACACGGGCAGCAACCTCTTCGACCTCTGCCGCAGCAACATCTTCCTAGGAACAACGCAAAAGGCAAGGGAAGCAAGGGAAAAAATGAACTACTGGGATTTCATCAAGATCAAAAGCTTTTGCACAGCAAAGGAAACAGTTAACAAAATCAAAAGACAACTGACAGAATGGGAGAAGATATTTGCAAACGACATATCAGATAAAGGACTAGTGTCCAGAATCTATAAAGAACTTAGCAAACTCAACACCCAAAGAACAAATAATCCAATCAAGAAATGGGCAGAAGACATGAACAGACATTTCTGCAAAGAAGACATCCAGATGGCCAACAGACACATGAAAAAGTGCTCCATATCACTTGGCATCAGGGAAATACAAATCAAAACCACAATGAGATATCACCTCACACCAGTCAGAATGGCTAAAATCAACAAGTCAGGAAATGACAGATGCTGGCGAGGATGCGGAGAAAGGGGAACCCTCCTACACTGTTGGTGGGAATGCAAGCTGGTGCAGCCACTCTGGAAAACAGCATGGAGGTTCCTCAAAATGTTGAAAATAGAACTGCCCTATGACCCAGCAATTGCACTATTGGGTATTTACCCTAAAGATACAAATGTAGTGATCCAAAGGGACACATGCACCCGAATGTTTATAGCAGCAATGTCCACAATAGCCAAACTATGGAAAGAACCTAGATGTCCATCAACAGATGAATGGATCAAGAAGATGTGGTATATATACACAATGGAATACTATGCAGCCATCAAAATAAATGAAATCTTGCCATTTGCAACAACATGGATGGAACTAGAGCGTATCATGCTTAGCGAAATAAGTCAAGCAGAGAAAGACAACTATCATATGATCTCCCTGATATGAGGAAGTGGTGATGCAACATGGAGGCTTAAGTGGGTAGAAGAATAAATGAAACAAGATGGGATTGGGAGGGAGACAAACCATAAGTGACTCTTAATCTCACAAAACAAACTGAGGGTTGCCGGGGGGAGGGGGTTGGGGAGAAGGGGGTGGGATTATGGACATTGGGGAGGGTATGTGATTTGGTGAGTGCTGTGAAGTGTGTAAACCTGGTGATTCACAGACCTGGGGATAAAAATATATGTATATAAAAAATATATGTTTATAAAAAATAAAAAATAAAAAAATAAAAAAAAAAAAAAAAAAAAAAAAAAAAAAAGAAAAGCACCTCTGAGGGGCAGCAGAAGCAAAACAGCAGATCAGATCTCATGGGAACCTTGGATATTAGATTTATCAGACACTAAGTATAAAATTATAAAATGTTTACATAATAAAAATGGAAATGAAAAAATAAGAAGGCAGTAAGAAAATATCAAAAATGATCAGACCGGGGCGCCTGGGTGGCTCAGTGGGTTAAAGCCTCTGCCTTAGGCTCAGGTCATGGTCCCAGGGTCCTGGGATCGAGCCCCACATCGGGCTCTCTTCTCCGCAGGGAACCTGCTTCCTCCTCTCTCTCTCTCTCTCTCTGCCTACCTGTGATCTCTTTCTGTCAAACAAATACATAAAAAGATCTTAAAAAAAAAAAAAAAGAAAAAACTAATGATGAAAAAAAAAAAGATCAGACCAAACAGGACAAAAATTGGCTTTTGGAAATGGAAAAAATAAGGCAATGTCAAAATAAAACCTCACTGAATAAGTTAAATGGGAGATTTAGACAGCTGAAGGAAGAATTACTGATCTGGAACACAGAGATAGGGGAAGAAAGTACTCAGAATGCGACAAGAGAGAAAAGAAGAAAAAAGACATGGAAGGGAAGAAATGGAGGAAAATTGAAAAGATCTAACAACATACATCTAATTGTAGAGTGAGAGAAGACGCAATGTTTCAAAAAATAATGGCTGAGAAATTTTCATTAGACACAATTTCAGTGGTACAATGTTTTTCTTTTATTTATTTTTTAAGATTTTATTTATTTATTTGACAGAGAGAGAGATCACTAGTAGACAGAGAGGCAGGCAGAGAGAGAGAGAGAAGCAGGTTCCCTGCTGAGCAAAGAGCCCTATGTGGGACTCGAACCCAGGACCCTGAGATCATGACCTGAGCCGAAGGCAGCGGCTTAACCCACTGAGCCACCCAGGCGCCCGGGTACAATGTTTTTCTAAGCGGGATGAGTAGAAAGAAAACCACATCCCTGCCCTATGACATGACAATTCCATTCTTAGGCACAACCCAATATAAATGCTCCAAAAGACATAGATAAGAACTTTTTTAGCAGTACTCTTTGTGCTGACCGAAACTAAACACTATTCACATGCCCATTCACAAGTGAATGAGTAAACTGTGGTACATTCACACAACAGAACAATCCACAGCAACGAACCATATGAATGAACTACAATTATAGCTCCTAGATCATCCTGGTGGGCCCAATGTAATCACAGCATCCTGAAACGTGGAAGAGGGAGGGAAGAGCATGGGTGTCAGAGTGATGTGATATCAGGTGGACCTGACCGGTCATCACTGGCTTTAATGATGGAAGGGAGCCAGAAACAAGGAATGCGAGCGGCCCACAGAGGCTGAAAACACGAGAATAGTGATTCTCTTCTAGAGCCACCAGGAAGGAAGGCAACCCAGCCAATATCTTAATCTTAGTCCAGTCATAACCATTTCAGATTTCTGAGCTCCAAAACTTAAAAATCATAAACTGTGTTGTTTTAAGCCATTAACTTAGTAATAGTGGTAATTAGTTACAGCATCAGTAGGAAACTAATACACACATAGCGCAACAACTAGATAGAGTAGACTACCCAATGTCAACAGTGGAATCTTTTTTTTTTTAAGACTTATTTGAGAGAGAGAGAGCATGCTTGTGAGTGGGGGGAGCGGCAAAGAGGGAGACAGAATCCTTAGCCAGGCACGGCATTCTAACCCAGGACCCTGAGATCATGATCTGTGCCAAAAACAAAAGTTGGACACTCAACCAACTGAGCCACCCAACCAAACATTTAAAGAAGAACATGCTAATCTTTCTCAAATTATAGACCACTACTGATGCTAAAATCCTCACAAAATACTAGCAATTATCATCATTTAATAGAGTTTCTGGTTGGAATGATGAGAAAGTTTTGGAAGTAGAAAGTGGTGACAGTTACACATGGCACATGTTTAATGCCACTAAATTATGTGGTTAAAATGGTCAATTTTATATTATGTGTACATTGCCATGATTTTTAAAAAAGTCAATATCCATTGACAGAAAAACTAATTTAAGAAGACTGATATACTTAAAGGATATTAAAGAGAAATGATAACTAAGCGCATACCATGATCCTTGCTTAGATCTGGGGTAGGTGGACAAACTACAAAGAACACACTGAAACAATTGACAAAAAGTGGAAGTGGAGTGCATATTAAAAATAGCAGTGTGTTCGAATTAAACTTCCTACATGTGCTAACAATACTGTGCGTATGCAAGAGAACTTCTTGTTCTTACAAAGTAACATGCTGGCTGGGCACCTGGGTGGCTCAGTTGGTTAAGCGGCTGCCTTTGGCTCAGGTCACAATCCCAGAGTCCTGGGATCAAGCCCCACATTGGGCTCCCTGCTCAGCAGAGAGCCTGCCTGCTTCTCCCTCTTCCTCTGCCTGCTGCACTGCCTACTTGTGGTCTCTCTCTATCTCTCTAATAAGTAAATAAAATCTTTAGGAAAAAAATAACATATTGAAATATTTAGCAGTAAAGTATCATAATGTCTATAATTATCTCCAATGATTCAAAAAGAATTTAAAAAGGGTGTGTGTGGAACTGTGTATGCAGCAAAATAACAATAGTAACCGTGGATGAATTCAGCCATGTGGGCCTTCAGACCACTTCTGCTCTCTAAGCTACTAGCAGAGAGTCTGTCATGGTCTAAATCTGGCCATGTCACTCTCTGTACTTTGCTTTCTCCTTGATAAAGGCCCAAATCTCCATAAAGGCCTTTAAGATCCTGCAGGTATGAGCTCTGCTAGCCAAGGTGCCTACGGCTAGTGTGGGTTTGGAAGGCAGCTATGCTCATCACTACCCCACCAACACCGGCTCTGGTGTGGGTTTGGAAGGTGGTCCCATGTGTTTCCTTACAAGTGGCCACAAGGCCAATATACTGGGAGTTGTGGTCAGGGGTTGGTCCACTGACTGGTGCTAGGGACAAACCTGCCCTCCACAGAGCAGGGGCTGGGGGACCTAGCTTGGGGGTGAGGGATGCCAGTGGGCTCCAGAGGCACCTGCATGCTGCTGAGCACAGTGGACTCCTGCAGGCAGCGCGTCTTGTGTGAACTGGCCTCTCAAGGGCCCTGGAGACAAGTGTTCCTCTCTCCTTGTGGGATACTTCCCCTAAAGACACAGCTCCTTGGCTTCTCCTTCCTCTGGGGGGCTCCTTCCTCAACTCTCCACCTACCTCACTCCACAGGAGACACCACAGGCTCCTCAATGTAACTGAATGCTGCCCTCCTCTTTTCTTGGTCAGTGACATTTCCGGGGAGTCCTCCAACTGTTCTGGGGCCCACTTCCAACTTCCCTGCGAAAATCCCATCCTCCTGTAACACATCGCCTTGGCCCCCACACTCCTGTAAGGTGACTTCCTGCACCTCTGATACTATCACTCCGGCCCCCAGCAACTGTCACGTCTTGCCTGGACAGCTGCAGTAACCGCCTCCTCCTGCCCTCTACCCACCTCCTTCTACACACCTACCCTACAACCCCTGCAATCCAGTCTTCTTTCCCTGGCTAACAAAGAGCACGTTTCCATAGCTGCCTGCCTCAGGGCAGCCTCCCCAAAGCCCTCCTCATGCCCGCAAGAGCTGGCTCCCACCCACATTCCCTTCTGCACAGCCATCTCTTTGCTCCCCAAAGTCCTCTACCCTGGACAAAGTCCGCTCCTTCCCCAGGTCCTCCTCCACCTTCCCAGACCTGAACAACTCTCCTCCCAGAAAACTGCCAGCTTGAATTTGGGCTGGTCATTTCTATATATTTTCTTAGGCTTTCACTATTTGTGTACATGTTCCTGGGAAATGTACACGGTCTCGGCAACACGGCCTTTAAGTTTCCTCATACTTGAAACATAGCAGCACGTTTCTCCCTGACACAGAGACACACAGGAAGCACGGCACCTCCCCCACAGACCCAAAGCTGTAAACCTGTCTTGCAGCCTGCTGTGATCCCTAGCTGTGCCCCACACAGAAGATGCTCCATTAGCACTGTCAAGGGGTGAAGACCCTCCTGAGACTACAACTGTGACTTTAGTTGTGGGGTCAACAGGCTTAAGGTGCTGGGCTGCTTCTGTGCATGCCTGGGTCCTGCCACAGACTCATGCCCAGAACAGGTGCCCATGGTGTGTCCGCGGGGTCTAAGACCAGCCTCTGGGTGTCAGGGACTTGCTGTGGAACACCCAGGATAGTAAGTGTGTGTTCTACATTCATTTCGTGCTCCAGGCCCTCTGGCAGAGGGCACCCTCTGCATTCCATGGGTGATGAAATTGAGAAGACAAGGTGCTCTGTGGTTTAGAGACACCCACGTAAGAATTAGCAAGGACATCAAGTAATGGTATCTCCAGGAGGTGAGGAGACCTTGTGCCTAGGAGGCTTCTAGCTATGCTAATGTTTTGTCTCAAGCTCAGTGGTGCCTTGATATTTCTTCCTTTTGGTTTCATGTCAATCCCACATAATCTTTTTTCTCCCCATGGTCACCCAGATAGCAGGAACTGATGCCTGAGCTGGACTGCAGGTCTCACCACACACCCATGATCATGCTCCAAGATAGGCCTGGGTCTGCTGGCAGCTGGCATCACCTACTTGACAAGTGAAACAATACCTCACGGAGCCTCCATCTCCACAGGAAGTGGGCCCCACACAGGTGTGCTGTGCAGGGGTCATGGGATCAAGTGACACTGCACACTGAGCACAGACCATATCACATGGCTGTGCCTGGCATGCCAGTACCCATAACAACTCCCAGGGAAACCCTCCATCTCCAGAGTAGCCAGAAAAATATCTAAGGCCATGTGCCACAGCATCTGGAAAAGCCTAGTCTCTAGAATTCCGGGCTTCTGAGAAAGAGCATGTATCAGCCTAAGTCCCTCAGGGAACCCTGGGAAGGAGGGCCTGGATGCATTCTCTGAACTTGGCCCACAGACCAACATCTCCAGGCAACCTCCCCAGCTGGAGGCTTCCCTGAAGGTATCAACTGCAGCAGCATCCTGAACCCCCGGGGCACTCATGCCCCAGCCCAAGCCTCTCAGGAGGTGTCTGGGCTGGACGGCTTTGTCTGTTGCCCCACTCACAAAGCTCAGAAACTTGCAGTTCAAGGACAGTGCCTGGAGCATATGCTGGTGGGGCAATGTGGTGGATCCTGCTCAAAGTGAGCAGAAAGAGGGCTCAGGTGACCTAGGACTGAAGCGGGGCTCCAGGCAAAGTCTTTGTCCTTGTGAGACTAGCAAGGACTTCCTAAGGATAAGAGCAGGGGACATCAGTGGAGCTGCCCAGAAAGGCCCAGCTCTGCCCTCACCCACTCACTGGGCATGTTGTGACCTCTGGGATGCCTGGGGTCAGGGCCAGGCTTATGACCCCTGCACAGGCACAGTGGTTACAAAATTCCCTTCAGCAGCTGTGCCATGGCCCATGCAGTGGAGCGGGAGGTGAGTGGTTAGAGGGTGTAGCCTGACATTCTACGAATGGGTAGAAACCACACCTGTTGCTCTTTCTCAAATCTGCTTCTTTCTCAAGAGCCCGGACGACATCTTCCAGATGCAGAAGTTTGGTTTTCATGTCATCCTTCTCTCTCTCCAGGGCCATGTTGGCCTCCTCCTCCTGCAGGGCCTTGAGCTGCTCCTTCCCAGCCACCTGGGGACCAATGACGTGAGGCTGGGGGAGCGAGTGCCCTCCTTGGCCTTGTCCCTGCTGTGCTGCAGCCCCTGCTCCAGGCTGCTCTCCCCAGGCTGGCCCTGCTCCTTCATAGCCTGCCCTTGGCCCCCACTCAGATGCCTAGCTCGCTCTAGAACAGCCAGTGACCTCTGTCTCTCCTCTGCCCACTGCAGGGGGGTGAGCTGGTAAGGCATCTCCTCCTGTTCCACAGAGCAGCTCCTGTGCTTCTATCTGGCTTCAGACCAGCTGAGCTGCCGGCAAGAGGCACTGGCTCCCCCAGAACTGCTCTCCTGTCCACCCCACATAAGTACACCTGTGCCAACCACTCAGGGGGAGCAGAAGCCAGCTCTTTGGCAGTGAGCACATGCTGACCATCCTCTCTGAGGCCAAAGCTCTCCAAAGGCCCTCCATGGGCCAGGGCTGGGCTCTGCCCAGCATTCACATGGCACAGGAGCTGACCTGGCACATCTCTGCCCCTGGTTTGCCCACTGGCCACACCCATCACCAGGTTCTAGCCAGGCCAGGGACTGCCCCCTCCTGCCTGCAGAAAGGGGTGTGGGGCCACCTGTCCCCTCCTGCTCGCGATCTGCCACCGCTGACCAATCCCACAAGCAGGCCCACACTATGTCTGTTTCCCATACGATTTTTCCATTTACTTCCTCCAGGCGAGCTCCAGCCTCTCCTACTCCAGGGTGAAGGGCTTGCAAAGCTCTCCCTGTTCCCTGCCTGTCAGCTCCTGCAGCTTCAGCAGCTGACTTCTCCAATGTGGGTACATCTCCTTCCCCCTGCCCTGCCTCTGCTCCTCCTGGTCACCTCATGGACTTGCAGCAGGGGGCTCAGTAGCACCTCTTCCTTCTCCTGCAGAGGCTGCAGCACTAAGAGCTTACAGTGGGCAGCCTGCTGGGCTTGCATCCTTGAGAGCTCGTAGTTCCACACAACTTCAGCCTCTTTCCTACAGAAACAGAGCATGTCACAGGTACTGTGGGCAGAACTCCAGGCCCAGTCCTACCCCTGGGTTGGAAAGGCCTCCTTACAGGCTCCTCTTGTCCTGACTGCAGACCTCCTCTGCCTGCTCTTCCCCTCACCCCCCATGCACCCTAGTGCTCCGTCCATGCCCTGGGACCTTCTGTGGAGGGTCTATGGGAGGATATGCCCTCAGTGGGGTTGGGTTCTACATTTAGAAGCTGACACAAAACCATTAACATATATAACTGTTCACGTGTAAGCTGATTATAACTAAATAGGATAAAAACTCAGAATCTGAGTCATGTAGGCCACATGTCCAGAGTTCAGTAGCCATGCACGGCTGGTGGCTGCCATCAAGGACAGAGAAGACACAGGACATGTCCCCCATCACAGGAAGTACTAAGAACAGTGCTGGTCTAAAACTTTAGTGAGATGTGTGTATCTCGCCTACAGTTAAAGCTTCTTTTGAAAAGTCGGTTCAGTTGCTGGGCACCAGGCCTTCATGGCCCTGGGAGAGTGGAGTCCCAGCCAAGGTGAGGGCACTAAGGACATGTTCGCTGTTCCTGGCTGGCGTCAGCCTGAGAACAGGACATGTGGCCAGATGTGGCTCTAGCTCCAGCCCAGGGAGGGACTGTGAGCAGCAAGCAGGTCCTCCAAATGACTGGCGCAGGCTGGTGGAAGGGGCTACCCTACACAGGCCCATCTGCTACCAGTGGGGGCACAGCTCTAGGGCTTAAGAGAAAATAAAGCTCAGAGGAAGCACATGATTTAAAAAATGACCTTCATCATCCTGTAGGAGAGTGACTGTTTCCATTGGCACCTGAGGGCCTGGTGGCCCTCCACTGGTGTCATCCGACTGCAGGGAGGAAGAAGCACCCACGGACTTGGGGGGTGGTCTGGTTCTTTCATAGCATGTCCAATGTACTCAGGCTACCTCCAATCACTAAGCCAAAGGGGAGAGCACACCCACCCACATTGGAGGGCATGGTCTCTACATAAAGGCTGTCAAAATCCTGCAAGCAGGGGGTGACTGAGGCCACATGCACTCAGCTCCAGCACTGAACTGCATTGAGCCCTGCACAGCCCCTCCGTGAGGAGCATGGTGCAGTGGACACCTCCACTATGAAACATCTACTCAGCACTGGGTCAACATATCCTGGGTGTGGTCATCCCCTCCTGAGCTAGGTGGGTCCTAGGCACCCCTCAGGACTGACTAGCGCCATGGCTAAAATCACTAGTCACTCACTCTACCAAGTCAGACCCACTCAATAAGGAATGGACACATGGGTAAGTCTCATATAACTGTGACACTGTTGGACACAAGATGCCATATTCCAGTTTTCCAAATAAACCTTTCCTCTCCTTTTCTCATAACTTCTGGTCTTTCCAAGAAACTCGCTAACCCAAATTACTTGTCTTTCCCATTGTTTTAGGGGTTTTAGAACGTGTATCCATCTGCTCATGTCCTATAATACCATGTCCTAGAAAATGAGATACTAAAGGAAGAATGAGATACTAAAGAATTATTAGAATTATTAGAATGAGATCCTAAAGGAACAACCATCTTTTCAAAGAACATTCCTTTTCAAAGGAAGAACCTTTCCAAGTGTGAGGCAAAATTCTACAAGGAATTTTAACTCCTAGGCTCTAGTTAGCACATATTTTTAATACAAAGGGACAATGCCTACCTTGTGACCTCTTCTTTCTTTCTATTTTATTTTATTCATTTATTATTTAGAGAGCAGGGGAGGGGAGTGCCTGTGAATGCGGGGAGCAGAAGAAAGAGAGGAAGACAGAGAATCTCAAGCAGATAGCACTGAGCATGCAGCCTGATGAGGGGCTCAGTTGTGCCTGCCTGAGAGCACGACCTGAGCTGAAACCAAGAGTCTAACACTTAACTGACTGAACCACCCATGTACTTCTGACCTGTTCTTTCAATGCTCACCTAACTGCCCCAAGAAAAAGCACCCCTTTAGAAGGCACTAAGATTCTGAGCAGGCTGCTTGACGAAATTTCAAGTCTGGATTCTTGGCAAGGACCACTAGATGTAAGATCCTGAAAGGATGCAGCACCTGACCTGATTCGTGGCAACTCAGTCCGATGCCTCTGGTGTTGCTCCTGCTCCAGCAGGTCCTGCTCTTGGGCCAGCAGCCCAGCTGGGCCAGACAGCGCCTGCATGCAGCACTGCCCCAAGTCCGCCCTCTCCGGCAGAGGGCCGCGGGTCACCTGCTGGAGCTGGTCCTGCAGGCCTCGGATGAGCTCCTGAGACTTCCTAAGCAGCACCTCCAGGTCAGCCCTACGGCACTCCAGCATGTGGATCTCAAGCCTGAAGGACTGCTGCATCTCCTCCCTCTCCTTCATGAAGTCCCTTCTCATTGCTTCCATTTCCCTTTCGTAGGAATTGACCTGAAAAGAGAAATGGGAGCAGTGCTGATCAGGAGTCCTGAAAATGACTTACTGGACAACACAACACAGAAATACCAGACCTCTAGGCATGACACCCAGAGAATCGTGGCCCAGACCCAAAGAAGTACACAGGCCTGTGAAAGGAAAGAGCAGCGCTAAGGTCAGTGGAGCCTCTCCTGGTGCTGGCTTCGGGCACTGTTGTCTTCCATAACCTTCACAAGGGTCTCAGGAGGCAGGTCCAGCAGATGGGTAACAGAGGCTAGGATCATGCTGGGCCAGATGCCTGGCCCGGCCATTCGGAGGGCAGACAGTGGGACAACTGAGAGAACTGCGGATCCTTCCTGAGACCAGTGCATGGCTCTGAACATCCTCTGGCCCCCAGGGTGTGACTACTGCAGGAATGTCTAGCTAATGCATCCAGAGAGCCCAGAGGCACAAGCCCAGGACAGGCAATCCCATCTTGCTGCTACTCTTATGCCTGATAACAAATCGTGGAAACAAGTCATAGAGATGTCCCTCAGTAAAACCCCACCACCAGTCTGCTAATGGATCAGAGGACAAGCTCATCTAAGAAGACAGACTCAGCCATGGTCCTGGCCACAAGGCCACAGAGTACCCCACAAAGGGCAATCCCAGGGTCACATCAGCTTAGAACACAGATGGAAGCTGTAATTTCCTGATGGCAGTGTGGGCGGGGAGGTCTGGTCTCAGGGTGACCCCCGTGATACTCGGGGACCCATAACCCCATTCCCTCCCTTTACTGGTCATTCTTCTTCTCCTGCCACCTTCCAAAGAAGGTGTGAGGCAGAATGTTCATTTTATTTACATTTCCCCACAACCTCCTGTCCCCGAACAGGCTTCCTAAGGGGCACAGGATCTAGGGCGCACGTGTGCACATGGAAACATGCACACACAAGTGAAGCTTTCCAGCATGTGTCACAAGGCTCCTGTGTGTCCCTGTGGCCACCCTTACCCGCCCTGACCTTGGTCTCCAGCTGGATCTTGAGGTCTTGGCAGTGTTCCTTCACCTGCTCCACCATTATCTCCGTTTCTAAACTCACTGGAATGGAGTCACCAACAAATGAAATGCCTGCAAACAAGGAGATGTTCCCATTTCCACCCTGCCAAGGATGCCTAGGGCTGTTCCCAGCCCTCCGATCTGACATTTTGGCTGGCACTGAGTATTCAGCCCAGTCTTCTTCCACCATGCCCCCTACCATGCACAACCTTCCATGGGCCCTTTCTGCAAGAGGAATGTGGTGCTGGCAGAGAAAGCTGACCCTGGTGGGTTTCCACAAGCAATGTTGAGTTCTCAAGGTAGCAGCTCTTTAGAAATCAGCATTCCGAGTCTTTGCCAGAACACACACTACTCAAAGATATAAACAGGAGGCTCCCTGCAAGATCTGTCAGGCCCTTAGATTCCCTAAAAGATGCCGTGCATGGTACGTTTACTGCTCCCTGAATTCTCTTCCCCGATGACGCCAGGTGCACAGAGGAACTGGGAAGACCGAGCAATGGCGACGTGGCTATGCACTTTTCTTGGAGGCTTAATGTTACTTACTATTACATGATAATAACATGGCTTTTCAACAAATATGTTGGGCATAATAAATACTCATGAGCCAAAGTTCTGGCAGATCACATGAAAGGGGACATGAGCGACCCCTTGCTCCTGAGGATTCTCCTCACTGACAATATCAGATGTTCTTGCTCATGTTGCAAGGCGCCCGTGGAACCACAAGCACCGCCCCCACCCCGGGGCACCAGGGACTCCTTCCTGGTGCTACTGAGTAACATGCCAAAGGGCTGACTCAGAATGTGAGTTTTGGCCACTGCTCCAGTTTTGCGTTGGTCCGAGGCTGGGAAAGTGAAGGGAGATGACACACCCCTTAACAATTTGCCATGAAAAAACTGATAGAATGAGGGTCTTGGGGTCTAGAGAAGTCAGGATAAGCACCTTGGTAAAGAAGGCAGCCCCTGACTTGTAAGCTGGATCTGCCACCTGGTTCTGGCCAAGTAGGTCCAGGTGAATGGGCTGCTGGCAGGAGTGGCTCCAGCTGGAAGCAGTAATGGTATGGCTTCCATGATCCACACAACCCTTCTACCAAAACTCTCCTGTGGCAGCAGAGCCCTCTTCCTTTGAAGGGGCTGAAAGAACTTCTGTGTTCAGAGGGAGGGCGGTGGGGGGCAAAAGGGAATAGAAAGGGCTCTGGTTGGGGGAGTCAGTGGCTAGGGCTGCCTTCTGATGCCCCAGTCGAAGGTCTTTTGGACAAGGGCCACCCAAGGTACAGGTCCCTAGCTCTGTTGCTCCCTGGGATCTGGCTGGTAGCTCTGGACAAGCATGCCATGCTCTGTGCATCCCACACTCCTCCATTGACAAGGAGTGCCCCTCAAACATGGCGCACTGGGCCTCTTGGTACTTAGAGCTTGTCCCAAACTGCACAGGCTGAAGAGTTAAGGAGCGTGAAGCTCTGGTCTTTGTCAGGTAACTCCTTCGGTGTCAGTGCTGTGCACAGGAGGACGGAGCCGGGCCTTCTGGGGTGCCATAGCTGCATCCCACCTCGACCCTTTCCATACCATCCAGGGAGTAAATGTCAGCCCTCTCTGTTGCAGTCCACATGAGGCCTCTGTGAATATAAGGAGTCTCTGACACATTTTACGTATTTACCTTCCCTCTCTGAGAGTTGTCACAGACCCAACACCAGACGTCATGCTCTGAGCCATCAGGCTCTGAGCGGGGCTGGGACACCATCACCCTGCTCACTCCAGCCTCCCCTCTCCTCCCTTGCCTAGATGACTATGTCCCACACATCCCCATGACCGAAGAGGCCCACTAGGACATGCCTGTCCTGAGGTCACTACCAGGTTATCATAAACTTCATCATTCCACCCAAACTGAAAAACCCTTACCCTCCTCACTCCTCTACCTCCCTTTGTGGGGGGCGCTGTGGGTACTGTCCCTGGCCTTGGGTTACAGGCCCTTCTCCCACATGTGGCCACTCAAAGGACACATGATCCCTCAGAAGCCTGACAGGCTGGGCAGCTGGCCCCCCACTCCTGCAGAGTCCTCTTGGACCCGGGGGAAGCCCGTGCAGTGGGGGAAGATAGACACCCACTGCCACCAGCCTCTGGTCTCCCACAGCAGGAGCACACTACCCATCACCTCCCAGGACTGGCATCCTACCTGCTGGTCCGTGTCCAGAGAGGAGCCATTCCTCTGGCTGCGCATGGGGCTGGCTATGCCAGCTTGGGGGCAACCGTGCCTGCAGGCCTTCCAGTGCAGCCTGCAGCTCATCATTGCGGTCCTGCAGGTCCTGTAGGGCAGAGCCAGACAACCCCTGCAGCCAGAGCAGCCGCCTGAGGAGCGGCGAGGAGTGGAGCAGTGTGAAGCCCGCCTGCCAAGAGAGCAGCCAAGTGCCAGGCACTGACTGCCAGCACACAACACTTCAGCGGCCCTCCTGCCTCCTAAGTGAGCCAAACAAAAGCAGGCGCCACCTCTCAACCTTCTAGGACCCTGTACCACTTTTGAGCACTCCATATACAGGAGGGGTTCAGACAAAAAAAAAAAAAAAAAGAGTGGAGTGGAAACTGAGGAGAAGTGTAGAAAACACAGAGAACCGTAAGAGCTGAAACACCAGGGATGTTGTGACGTGGGTGTGAGACAGCAGGGTCCCAGGATGTGTCCAGGGATTCTTTCCTCTGCTGCTGTTGAATCTGGGAAGTGTTCTTTCTACAGTTACTGAGCCAAGAGGATACCAGGTGCTTCAGACCAAGGGCCACAGAGCCAAGATGATCATACCAAACAGAAAGGATGGGGTTTGGGTGAGCACGCACACTGGGGGAAGTGGAGGGATTGGGGAGGGTCATGAACGCTTCAGAGGAAGGGTCACATTTGCAACCAGTGTAATTCGGTCCACACATGAAAGAAACATCTCAACAAGTACACCTGGTTACCTGTTTTTCAAATGGTTAGAAAGGGTACAGTTAATAGTCACTTTCTCAGACAGTACCACAGCCAGCACACCATAGCTGTTTGTGTTGCCGTGTCCACTCATGACTCTGGGTCTGTGTCCTCCTTCTCTGGAAGCCTAGCAGGCTTGTGATTGCCCCATGGCAAAAGTGATGGCAAAAGTGATGCCCCATCTTCCAAGGGTGCAGCTTTTAACTAGCTTCTCCTTTGGGGATATTCCCTCGGGGAAGCCCAAGCTAGCTAAAGGCCACATGGAGAGGACTTGGGGCCCAGCCCCTGGCACATCCACAAGGCTCCATATCCCTCACTGGGTTTTTAATCTTATTTAAGTTTCCTCTCCAGGAGGCTCTCACTGAATAAACCTCATCTTCCCAAAACTGTTCCTGAAGGCCAGCGCCTGGCCTGTGACTGCATCTCCCCTGGAGAAGGAGCCTCTCAGTGGCAGTTCTAGGTGGTGGGAGAAGGGACAGGCTCTGCACAGATCTTATCAGAAGCACTTCACAGAGGGTCATTGTACCTCATTCAGAATCTCCTAGACAAATATGCAAGTTTCCCCATGGAGGAAGTAGTTCTGTCTGGGGGAGGGAGGGGAAGGGCAGGGCAGAAAGTTAGAGCTTTGGGACAAGTGTGCAAAGCAGAGCAAGCACCCCCTGGTTCATGACATAGCCTGTGGTCACTACTGCTCCAGCCCTGGGATGTCTAAGAAAGCAGCACTCACCACATAGGCCACCGAGCATCTTAGGTGTGGTGAGTGTGAATGGAAGTGTGCTGCAGCCTAAAATCTACACCGAATTTCGAAGACTGGATTCTAAAAGAAGGATTTAATGGTAACATTGTAGATATACTGAATTAAATAAAATATTAAAATTGATGTCACCTATTACTTTTTACATTTTCTTAATGTGCCTATCGGAAAACTTAAAATTATATGTGTACCTTGTATTGGAAATTTTGAAAATACACACACATCCCAGAAATTCAGCAATTCCAGAAAGCAGATTCTCTTATGTGCTATGCTGGGGATAGACATCTCTGTTCTGAGGACACAGCAGGGAGCATGGCCACCTCTAACTGATGAGGGTGACATGCACCAGCCTGGGCACCAGCCATGGGCCCCAACTCTACACAAGGGGTGTCTGGTGGGGCTGGGGAGCCAGGCACCTAATTCCACAGGGACTGACATTTACTTGGGGTGCCTATTGGTGCCAAAGGTGCAACTACACCAGCCAGGAATGGCAACAAGCCCATTGCCAGAATCCTGCAGTACTAAGGGTCTGAGGGGAGGGTGGGACTTCAACAGCAGCACTGGGAAGCATTGGAGAAGAACCGAGGGTGCCAGCAGGCTGGTTGGTGCTACAAGCGAGGCCTAGGTAAGCACACACATAATGGGGGGGATGAAAAACCACCCAGGGATGGGCAATGGTGGGGACCTCGGTCAGGGCTGGTGTGCGTCTCAGTCCACTTCTGCTGCTATAACAAAATACCACAGGCAGGGATTATCAAGAACAGAAATTTAGTTCTCGTAGTTCCGGAGGTTAGAGTCCATGATCAAGGTGCTGACAGATTTAAGGTCTGGTGAGGGCCTCCCAGTTCATAGATGGCCATCTTTTCCTGTGTCCTTACATGGTGGAACAGATGGCAGAGCTCTCTGGGATCCCTTATATAAGGGATATTCTCTATATCCCTTATATAAAGCACTAATACATTTCACCTAATCATCTCCTAAAGACTCAGTACCTCCTAAGCCCATCACTCTGCAGGAATAGGCTGCAACATATGAATTTGGGGACACACAAGCATTCCATGGGTAACAGTGTGGAAATACAGAGAAGGAAAATCTACATTTGGGGTTTCTGATCAAGAACATGCTCCCAAGTGTCCACCCAATACAACAGCAGAAACATGAAACAACAGAGCACTCTGATCAACACTTAACACTCCCCTTTAACAAAGGCAGCCTCACTGAGAAAATGGAGACTCAGAGTTGAAGGAAATGACAAGAAGCTGAAATGATAGTTAAGTAGGAAGAAGATTCGGCAACAAGGGAAAGCATGGTTTCCTTGCCAACAAATATCCTGGTCACAAAGTTCAGGGAAACACTAAGCAGTGATTTTGGAAAGGCTGGGTGATGCCCTGTGGGGAAGACTGAAAGTCTCCACATCTGGAGACTGACTGTAATGCTCTAGCAGCAAAAACAGCAGAGTAGCAGGACTCCTCTGGCTCATGGGAGAATTCCAAGGGTCAACTTATAAGTGTGGAGTTGGGTGCTGGGCTTGGGAAATCATCCTTTGGCAACCATCATGGTAAAGACTGAAGCAGAGACTAAATCTAGGGAAAATTCTGATGAAGAGCAGGATGTTTATGTGGTCTTTATGTGTCTCCCCACTGACTGCTCATTTAGTTGCATGGGAGAAAAAAAAAAAAAAACAGTAATTATACAGTAGAAAAATTAGGCAACACCTTGACCAGGTGATCAAAACTTAACATCACCGATGCCCCTCCACTGAGAACACATAATCTCAATTTAATCCAAAGGAAATATCAGAAAAACACAAAGTAAGAATATTTTAAAATATCACTTTAAAAATATCCATGTCAGAGACAAAAGCTGGAGGAAAGCCCTGTAGACTGGATGTGCTCTCTCCCCAACCCAATTCCAGGTTATCTTCACACCCAAGGTGAAGGTTTTGAAGGCGGGACCTTTCATCGGGTCCTGAGCGTGGAGCCTCATGAAGCAGATCAGTGCCCTCCTTTAGAGACCCTAGAGTTCCCTTGAAGGCAGCTTTCTGTCTGTGCCAGGAAAAGGGCTGTCACCAGACACCCGGCTGGGTGAGCCCCCCACCTCCACCCCCAGGGCTCAGGAAATTTCTAGCAAAAGCTTCTGCCTAACTGTTCATCTTACGTTTTAGGAACTAAACTCCTCAAGCCTTCTGCCTAGCTGTCAATCTCACCTTTTAAAGACAAACTAACAAACTGCTAGAAAGGAAAAAGCATTTGAAGAGGCTGGACTACAGATGAAGCAGAAAGTGCCAGAAGTGACCCACAGTTCCCTCAGCCTCATTATAATGTGAAAATCCCCTCTGAATATTAAAAGGAGCCTGCTTTCCCTTGTTCCCTGGGTTTTAATGACTCCCTGCAATCTCCCTGTCAGTACAAATAGAGTGATCTCATGAGGCAGCTCCACTGGGGTAGTCTCTGTAACTCACCACTTGGGGCTGAGAACTGTGGGAACGGATTGTTTATAAGCCCCCCAGCCTGTGTCATCTTTGTTAGAGCAGCCTGAATGGCCTGAAATGGAATGTTTCATGACAACCAAAGGCAGCATGTAACCATCTGTGGGATCCGGTACTACAGGGGAAAGGTCTAAAGGACACTGTTAGATTAACTGACAAAACAGAAATATGACCAGTAGGTTAAGATATTGTACCAGCGGGAATCAGAAAGTTACTAAGTGCGCCACAGTTAGGTGGAATGGGAAGCTGGGTCTTCAGGAAGAAAAGCCCAGACTTCTGGCTTTGGCACATTTCTGTGGTGTAAGTAACTCCCACCAGAGCTGATTTCAACCTTTCCAAAGTTTAACAAGAAGCTGCCAAAACTCATGAACTCTTAACAATCAAGTCTGGGGCATCTGCACACCCCTCTGCAAGGTAGTAGGACTAAGCCCGGTCAGAAAAGCGCACCAACCTGCTGAAGGGTAGAGTGGCCCCATGGTGCATGTCAGTCCCTCCCAGATGTTCAGAAAATCCCTGTGTATGCACATCCACACAGAGCAAGCAAGTATACAATGTGCACACAGAGTAAGATGTAAACAACAGGGGAATGTGGGTAAAGGGTATCCAGGTGCCCTTGCCACTGTTTCTACTTTTGTAACTTCATGTATTAGAAATTATTTTCCAATAAAAAGGTTCTTTTTTAATGCTCTAAATGTAAGTTTGAAACAGCAAAAATAGTCAAAGAATGGAAAGACCAATTTCTAAATAAATAAACTAAGACTAACATGTACTATATTTATGATGTTTCAAAAAGTCAAATTTCAAGAATCAGAAGTGAAATGAGTAACAGTTCTTTGAGTAACAGAGTCCTGTGAGAGAAAAATGGGGTTTATGCCTGTTAGAAAGATCCAGGGCACTAAAGTAGCATATTAGTTGAGTTAGTTAAAGGCTCTAAATCAAGGCAACAAGCTTAAAAGGAGGGAGGAAACATGACATGTCACTACACCCCAACCATCAGGACACACCCCAACCCCAATCCAGCACACCCCCAGGGGAGGGTCAGGTAGAGGGTGCCACAGCTGACCAGACAGAGGAATTTCCGGAAGGGCACCCTAGTATTCCGGGTTGAGAGTGGAGGAAAGAGCACAGGGCAGAAAGCAGTAGGTTATATCACACTCCTGAACAGCACACATGCTCACCTTTATCCTCTGGTGTTGCCAAAGCAACATGCAGCAGGAACAAAGTCAATTCTGACTTTACTTTGGAGGGAAATCATTAAGAAGTGAATTGGTAATAGACCCTTAAGATCACAGAATAATGTTTTAGATGTTGGGATCCTGGGTAATTTTAAGAGTGTCACAGGGTGGTGGTATGTTTCAGCACCAATGACACTGTTCATCACCTCTGCCCTGCTCTGTGGTGTCTCTAACTGAACAGATGGCCCCCCGAGGTGTGGCTACCTGCATGGTGCCTTCAGAACTGGTGCCAGTCTCGCACCCTTGGCCCGCCACATGGGGCTGAGCACGGGCACTGTGTAGGCAAGTTGGGTCCCCCCTCTTTATGGAACACAAGACTTGGGGGCCCCATCTATAGAACACAGGCTGAGATCGGAGGCTCCACCTGCTCTGCACATGCAAGGATGCTCCTGCCAAGACATGCTGGACTACCCTTCATGTGGAGGCCAGGAATGTGGCCCACCGTGAATGACAAGACGTGCATACCACCATCCAGATCTAAACCAGTCAGACCCTGGTGACCTGTACCACCCACCCATCCCATGAGTTCCACACCCGCTCTTAGCAGGCATGGCTAAGGAGGGCTATGTGGCCTTCTGGCACCAGGAGGTCTCTAGAGGGCCAAGCTCTTAGTACCTTCCCCAGCACCATCACTCTTGCTGCAAAGTGGGCTGGGCAGGGGGAGGGGGTGTGGGGCAGGGGTGCATGAGGGCTCCATGCACCAAAGACAAGAGCAATGGCCCCAGTACAAGACAAAGGCAATGTGATGGCTCAAGGTGGCAAAGGGGGCTGGGCGGGGCACGTACCCGGCACTTGCACTCATACTCCTTTAGGACCTCCGCGAACCGCTCCTCCTGGGCCAGGAGCTCTGTGCTCTGTGGTTCCAGCTAAAAGTCAGACCCACACAGGAATATGGCAGACAGGAACTTAGGCCAGGTAGAATGTGTGTTATCACCCTCTCATGCTCCTCCCACTAGGCTCAGCATCTCTAGGTACAATCTTCCATCCCTCTTCCTCCTCCCTCCTCTTTTTTAAAAGACCTCAAGGCAAAAGGAGGCTCTGAGTTCATGGAAGGTGGTCCTACTCCCAGCTGGAGTCTGGGGTGCATTCCTGCCTCAGATGCCTGGGACACCCCCATGCAGCACCTCTCCCACCCTCCTTTACTTAAAGTGACGGGCAGGGCCAGAGGGAGACATCTCATGATGGGCATGGAGCTCTCCTCTGTGTCCCTCACCACTGAGAACCCATCATGAGGGTCTGTGCAGATGGCACTGTCATTAAATGTCCAGCAGGCATAGCGTCGCTAGGGTGTACCAGTACCCTGACACTTGCACAAAAAGGAAGAACACAGAAGGAGAGTTGCCCTGTTGCTTTTCTCTCCATTCTAGAATTGTAGTGGGAAATAACTGAATTCACTCACCTATGTATTCTTTTTCAAGTCCCTGACACTTTTTACCCAGAACCCAGAAACTCAGAATCAGCAAAGGGACTTGCCTTGTCCTTCAACACAAAGTCCATGTCATTCTGAAGTTTCAAGACCAGCTTCTCTGATTCCAAAAGCTTTTCCACAACTTCAATAATCTCCTTCTGTAATCGACTGTTTTCCTATAAGACACAAGCCAGCAGTTTGCTGGACTTTGGGAGTGGAGGACAGAGCTGTGGGCAGCCTGTCTCCCCTCTGCATCAGGGACTTTTCCCTCAGCAGCGCTCACAATCATGAAAGAAACCTGAAAATGCAGCATGACTGGTGCTCACTGCCTTGGCACCTGCAGTGGAGGCTGTGCTGGGGACCAGCACCACAGAGCCCCTCACCAGTGCCTGTCGCTTTCCCCACTGCCCCTTCTTTTCATGCCCTGAATGTTCAAGGAGGCTATGAGTAACACAAGAAGAGGCTGGGAGGCAATCCTTTGTGAGCTGTTGTCTGAAAGAGGGATTGGAAATGGCACCCTCACCGCTCAGATGTCCCCTGGGGGAAGAAGGCAGTGACCATAGACACAGGGAACCAGTGAGAAGAGCAGTAAGGACACAGTTCAGGCAAGGACACAGCTTTTCCCCCAGGGAGACAGAGACCAGGCAGATGTGGAAAGAATCTGCCGTCTCTGAGTTAGGAGAGGAAGACAGGAGCCCAGGAGGGACCAGGAGACATGGGGCCAGAGGACAGCTCAGGGGATAGAACCAAATGTATGGTGGGTATGGGTCATGGGACATTTACCAAAGCCCAGAAAACCCATTTGCTTCAAGCTACACACCAGGACTCCAGCAGGGTAAGCTTTAGGTTTTGGGTTTTTGCTGATCCCATAGACACTCTGGTCTCGGGGTGGGGAGGGCATGCAGCAAAGCTGGCTGTGGCTGCTGAACCTCTCTGACCACTGTCACCCTGAGCCAGAGCAGAAAGTAAGAGCTCTACAGGTCCCCCATGACCAGAGAGAAGGAAGAGGCAATGCCTCTTGTGGAAAAGCCAGGACCCTATTGCTTTGGCTGAGAAGTGTGTTCTCTCTGGTCACAGCTGATGCTCCTCAGTTAGCAATCCCAGGCATTTCCCTACCATGGAAATGTGAACTTAAGATTCCTAGGAAGCTGGGCGCCTGAGTGGCTCAGTGGGTTAAGCCGCTGCCTTCGGCTCAGGTCATGATCTCAGGGTCCTGGGATTGAGTCCCACATCGGGCTCTCTGCTCAGCAGGGAGCCTGCTTCCTTCTCTCTCTCTCTGCCTGCCTCTCAGTGTACTTGTAATTTCTCTCTGTCAAATAAATAAATAAAATCTTTAAAAAAAGAAATAAAGATTCCTCGGAGGTTTCCAGTTCCTGACTAGGAAAATGTGGGGAATGGGAGGATGAACTTTCAGGTGACCTCCTTTTTGTTGTTCAGGGCAGGATGACCTAGCAAAACACTGCTCCCCATCTACCTTCAGGGCCAGGGTCAGCTTCTCCCGGAGGCTGGCCTCCTCGGCCCGCAGGCGCTCCAGGTCCTTCTCCAGCATGGCCCTCTGCTTGCAGGTCTGCTCCCAGAACAGCTCACGTTCCCTCTCCACCTCGGATCGCAGGAGGCTCAGCCTTTCCCGGTACCCCTGCTCCAGATGTCTGCAAAACACACCCAGTCATGTGTCAATATGTCATGTTGATTCCCAAGGAGACCCCTAGACCCATAATGACCCCCTCCTCTTGGGGGACATCCCCTGGGCAACTTGGTCTTTCTTCCCTGGAAACTTCCTGCCTGTAGCACTTGGCCACACTGTCTGGGACTCAATTGTTCCTGCTTGACAGATGGGGTCACTGGACCTTGGCTAAACTGCACATGCTGTAAGGGCAGGGGCCCTCCTTTAAAGCCCCCCTACCCTGGGCCTGATGGTGGATGCGCCCCTACACTCTCCAGGACTAGGAAGGTGACAAGGGAGGCCAGCAGGTCCCTGGAGCCTCTGGAGAAAGCTAGCCAGTGCTCTTTCTGGGTAGACCTCTCTGATGCCCTCTCCCCTTCAGCTACCTCCCACACCAGGGCAGCCTGGATAACCAAATGTGTACCAAAGTAAGCCCCTCGTGCAGGACCCAGGCAACATAAAACCTGCAGACTGCGAAAACCAAAGCAATCAGAGGGGAAGGTATGAGACATTTCTCCCCCTCAGTTTCTGCTTACTCTTTTGTAAGAACTGATAGAAATATCAGCAGAAAAAGTGCTAAATCTTATTTTATTTTATTTTTTATTTTTTAAAGATTTACTTATTTGAGAGAGAGAGAACACGAGAACAGGAGGAGGGGCAAAGAGATGCAGACTTGCAGCTGAGCGGGGATCCTGACGCAGTGCTCAATCCCAGGACCCTGAGATCATGACCCAAGCCAAAGGCAGCCGCCCAACCGACTGAGCCACCCAGGTGTCCCCAAATCTTAGTTTTATCACTGAAACAATTGCTTAGCAGGATTTCTCAAACCAAGTCTCTCTAGAATGAAGAGGATCAAAACTCTTACTTCATTTAGCAGAGGGCTTGGCAATGTTAATAATTCAGCAGAGAACACCAGGGGTTTGTCCTTCACCCCAGACTGCCCCTCCCACCCCTGCCCCAGACAGTCTAGACTTTCTCATCTCAGAACTTTAAGGAAAGAACACCCAGCAGAAAAGGAGATGGAGAAAGGGCAGCTATTACTTAGGGGAAAACAATAAGATGAATCTAGCTAATGTAACACTCCACAAACCTTTGGGGTAGTTTTAAAAAACACCTGTTTGACCATATCACTGCATTCTTTAAAAGCTTTAGAAATATCCAACAAAAGAAAAATGGATAAATAAAACATGGCAGATGCGCATAACGGGATGCTCTGCAGTCATCATAAAAGCATATATAATATGATACCATTTTGTAAATAATTCTGTGCGTGGGAAAAAGAAGTAAAGGACATAAAAAACTTCAGGAGTGGGACGCCTGGGTGGCTCAGTTGGTTAAGCAGCTGCCTTCGGCTCAGGTCATGATCCCAGCGTCCTGGGATTGAGTCCCACGTCGGCTCCTTGCTCAGCAGGGAGCCTGCTTCTCCCTCTGCCTCTGCCTGCCATTCTGTCTGCCTGTGCTCTCTCTCTCCCCCTCTCTCTCTCTGATAAATAAATAAAATCTTAAAAAAAAATTAAAAAAAAAAAAACTTCAGGAGTGATAACCTCTGAGTGAAATTTCTGCTTTTGTTTTTACTTTTACTTGTTTTTCAATAATGAACATGTATCACTTATTTCTCTTGTAATAAGAAAAACCCAAATGCAGCCATAACAGCTATTTCTAGAAACTCCTGATACTGCTCCATTACTCACGGGGCAAAATCCAAACTCACAGGGCCTTCATGGACACCTTGACCAGATAAGGCTTTCAAGTTTGTGATTCTCTGGCCCCAGGAAAGATATCAGAAAATTCTTCCCATGTGCTTGGGAAAGAAGCAAGCCTAATATGCCATGACTGAAGCAAATCAGTTTTCAGTTATAAAATGATCTAAAACCAATTTACATTTAGCTCTTGGACACAGTTCTTTAAAAAGGAATTTTCTCCCTTGAACAACATTAACCAAGGGTTGGCACATGGCAGTGCAGGGCAGACAGGAAGATCATGTGGGAGTCAGGCTGCTCCAGATTCTAGACAGGCACCTGTGGGCCCCTCTTGCCTAGTGGTCCCTAGGAGGCTGCGACCCAAGGTCTCAGTGGCACCAGAATCAGTCCATCTCCTGCTCAGGGCAGATCCCAAGCCTTCAACGTCAGTGGTGAGTCTAACAACAGACCCATGCTGTTAGAAGAGCCATGAGGAGGCAGGGGAGGCACCGAGAAGGGAAGATGCAATCCCTCTGTTGTCCTCTTCCAAAGTTCCTTCAGTCATGCTGTGACTGAGAGAGGCTCACTCTGTGGAAACCCACACTGACCTCACACTCTATTTTGTGAGATCAGGGAACTAAGGAGACTACACCAGGTGAGCAAAATCATACATCAGCAGCTGCAAAAGCCAACCAGCTAAGGACTCTAATTTCATCCACAGGAACTTGCTCAGTTAGAAGTGGTCAGTGGGGAGGCTTGTGGCTGGATGCTAGAAGGGAATCAGCTGAATACAGACTGTCGATTGCTGACAGGAGCAGAAACAACAGGCAGTTATTTCTTAACTAAGTCCTCCCTTGCGAAAAACACCGCCCACGTTCCACACGGAGGGAAGGGCAGCTCAGCAAGGCCACAGCCAGCACATCCTCTGAGCTACTCAGTCACGGTGTCATGGTTGGTCTCCCCACCCGGGGTTCCATGGCCTTACTACCACCTTCTTACAGTGAGACCATGTTTATTTATTTTCTCAGGTTTGACTAGAAATATTTTTGAAAATTTGATGAAAGGATCCTTACAGGCTACAGGCACCAAGCCCCACTAATGGTCTCCTGAACATCCCACTATCCTGTGAGAGTCTTTCATGCAGGAATGATGGAATGCGTTTGCAGGAGTGCAAACTTATACATACACACTGTATACTCACACAGCCACACACACACACACACACACACACACAAGCACTATAGCCTTGATGCCATCTCTTGCATACCTTTTCTCCAAGCCAGGCAGAGTAGGTGTGGACGTCTACTGGAAAGCAGACCAGATCTCAGCCTGCTTCATCTGGCCTTCTCCAGCCACCCCCAGAAAGGAAAGGTTGTCTGAGGCCTCTGCGATTCCAAAGGCCTGTGGACTCAGATGGGTGGCCCTGCTCAGCTCTGAGCCTGCTTCCCCACAGACCAGTAGGGATAGGCAATACCTCCTTTGGAACCCCTAGTGCATGGGTCCTATGGGAGGGTGAGCCGGTGGGGCCCTCTCATGTGCTGACCTAGGATGGCAGTATGTGACTCCAGGTGACCTCAGCTTGGGAAGAGCTCCTTCTGCCTAAGGGTCTGTTTTCTTACACTCTGAATACAAAGCAGACCAGGGCCTCACACTCTCTTATCTCAGAGAAAGTATATTACAAGGAGATGGGAGACCTGGCTTCAACTTTTAGGCCACATTGGTTGTGTGATTATGGCATGCTACTACACTGCTACAAGCCTCAGTTTCTTTGGCTGAAAAATGGGGCCAAAATGGCCTCTCTGGATAACTGTGGCTGTTGAGTTAGGATACCCAGTGCACAACAGAAGCACAACATATCACAGTTTCCCAGGCTGCAACAGAAGCTCCCTCCTAGGGGGCTGAGGGGCTCCTCAACCTACAGACCTCTAGCTGCACAATGAAGGCAAGGTGCCCAGCATCCCTGCTGAAGACGAAACGGGCTCTTGGTCTTCGATCCTTACTCTTCAGTTGGGCACAATCAACTGGCCCTGTGTGGCTATGAAACCACCCCCCAACATCTGCTATGGCCACGTTGTGAACCTTGGAGCCCCAGGAAAGCAGGCTACACCCCTCGATGTCTCCAATCTCTCCCACTGTGAGCCATGGAGGCAAGGGCTTTGTAACTGTAACCGTGACAGTCCCCACACATGGCAGGAGTAAGCCTTTTTGGGATAGTGCTCAGAAGCCTGCTGTAAGGTGGATGGGGTCAGATAAAATGTCCGTACACTGCCCACCCAGGGCCACGCATGTGGGGGCTTCATGTAGGTCATGTCAAACAAACACTGCCAGCAGGGCTGGGGTGAGGAAAGGGTTCCCTTCAAATGCAACCACACAAGACAGTGAGAGGCAACATCCAAGAGATGCAGGAACTGGATGGCTTATCACAGGCTCTCACACACCTGCTCGCTGAAGCCACATATACCACCTGAGTTCCTCAGCTACCCGCAGGCATGAGATGTGCCTGGTGGCTACAGGCACCAAACCCTGCTGAGGGCTCAAACACAAGGACTGGTAGCCTCCCACCCAGAGCACAGTCTGTCACCATTCCCACTTCACAGCTGAGAAATCTCAGGGGCTCTGTCCACCCAGGGTCATAGCAAGGGCTGCTGAGGGAGAATGAGGTGGGAGGCTTATAGCCCCCCAGTGCCCCCACTACTACCACTACCGAGAGCTGAGTATAGCACACTGGTTTTCCACAATGCACACCCTTTGCTATCCTTGAGGGGACACCTCCAGGTGACAAAAGCATCCAGAAAGTGAGTAACCAGCTCAGTTCCTGCCAGGGAAGCCTAGCACAGACTGTTCCCCGCAGTGGGGTGAAAAGCCCCTCCTCTGTTTGCCCTTGCCTGGGGTCTGATCTTCGGGCTGGATTTCTTTACATTTTGATTAATAAATCAGAGAGGTGGGTTTTATCTCCATAAAAGGTCAGAAATCCTTCCCTCTGGTCTGTGCAGCCACCAGCCCCCCAGTGCAACAGACCGCCCTCCAGGGGTCTGCTTAACCCATTGTACCTCCTAACATCTGAGGTCAGGTTTCAGGCTCCGGGCTCCTCCCACCATGGCAGGCTCCTTTTATCAGTCTCCAAAACCATTCACCAGCCCTCTTTCAAAGCCTTCGTCCATGTCACCAGCCACAGGCACACAGAGAAGACCCGGGTTAAGAAGGACAGACCCCATTAATAAAGCAGAGAATGGGAATTTCCCCTGCAGTCCACAGGCACACATAGCTGGATGCTCCTACACATGTCCCCACAGCATTAAGAGCAAGGCTGTTTTTTAAATACACCCCTCTTGGGGCGCCTGGGTGGCTCAGTGGGTTGGGCCGCTGCCTTCGGCTCAGGTCATGATCTCAGGGTCCTGGGATCGAGTCCCGCATCGGGCTCTCTGCTCAGCAGGGAGCCTGCTTCCCTGTCTCTCTCTCTGCCTGCTTCTCCATCTACTTGTGATTTCTCTCTGTCAAATAAATAAATAAAATCTTTAAAAAAAAAATAAATAAATAAATAAATAAATACACCCCTCTTCTTTCCAGGAAGGACATCCCCAGAGGTGCACCTTCAAGATTTCTACTGGCTCAGGTAAAACAGGAGGGCCTCAACTCCAGCATGTTCATGACCACGGCCTCAGCTAGCAGCAGTGCCACATCCACCACCTACCCGTGGCCAGGGCTGGAGAATCACCACCCAACTGCTAAGGAGTTGCCACCCTGGGCTTGGGTATGACCCCAAGACCTACTGGATCTTCTTCTCTGTGAGCTGCTCTAAGGCAGAGTGACAGTCATCCATCTCTTGCACAAACTCCAGGTTCCTCTTCTCTGCTTTCTCCAGGTCCTGCCTCGCCTTGTCTCGCTCCTTTGCCATCTGCTCCACTTGCCCTCTGCCACAGGAAGGAAACAGGGTGAGATGAGGACACATGCTCTGGGGCCAGCAAGCCCTGTGTCTGCATGAATGACAGAAGGGGCTGCATTAACGGGGTGCTGAGCATGGGCAGTGCTGTGCTTTGACCTCACTGCCACCACCAACCATCTCCTGAAATTGGTTTCCAGAATTACTCTGTCCCTTTTACTTGCACATACTGAGAGAGAAGCTAAATGATGTGTCAAGAAGGTTTCTAGAAAGTTTCTGAACCAAGGAAGTCTGAACCTAGAGCATTACAGTGTGCCACACCTCCAGATGGCCCAGAACAGGTGAGAATTTATCCATGCCCCCTCCCCTCCTGTCTCCTCTCCCAGAGATCCTCAGCACCCAATCTAGGACTAGATACATGAAGGGGGAGAAGGCTGGTCACCCATGGTCCTACCTGGTCACACCCCGACACCTGCAGCCTGACATCCAGGTGAGTCCCCCAGAGCAGGTCACACCTGTAGCTCTACACTCCCCGACACCTGCCATTTTGGTGACCATTTCTCCCCCTGAAGAGCATGGAGCTTTTCTTCCTCTACCTTCCCAAGGCAGAGTCTTTCTGGGGTCCTATTTGCAGAGCTGCCTGAGGGTCAGAAAGCTCACCCATCAGCACCTAACAGGATGTAAAATCTTGAGGACAGAAATCATGATTTCTTTTCTGCAGCTTTGGGACACCAATAAACACAAAAATGATCTTTATGCCAATCTGCTGAGCAGACAGATGGTGAGAATACTCAGCTAATCAAAAGCTGAACTCAACTAAAATGGAACTCATTCTCTGCCCCTCCCCCCGTTACTTTGCTCTTGGTGACCATGTTGAGGAACACTTTGTTCTCTTCCCCAGCCAGCCGCCCCAGCTCAGGAGCCCTCTGCCTGCTCTTGGAACACATCCCTGCTGGCTAGAGGATTTTGGCCTCTGCATCCAAGAGCGTCAGTGTCAGCAGGATGAGCATCATGTTCAAATGCCCCCTTTGGAACCTTGCTAAAAGGGGCTAAGGGAGGACCTCGACATCAGTTTCTAAGTGTGAAGACAGGCCAGTGACTCTGAAATTCTGTGGCTGTAAAAACTCAATCAGCAAGGCCCTCTCAGGCCACACACAGGGATGTCACTCAAGCCATAGGGAGCGCTCATCTATTTCCCTGTCCCCCAAAATGCCCACTAAAGGAGAGCCAGTGGAAAAGGTGGTGTCGAGCTCCCTGGCCCCTGGGACTGGCTTGGGGTGGACAAGGGCAGGATGCCCATTTCCTGGGACTTCCTACCACTCAGCAGGCTGGCTAGCTGTGCCCACCCCCCAACCCCAACACACTGAGCTCTTACTGGCGGAAGGTCAGCTCCTCGCGGTAGCAGGCCAAGGCTGCCTGCTGAGTGGCACCACCAACCATCATGAGCTCATTCTCAAGGGCCCAGGTCAGCTCCAAAAGGTTCACCTTCTCGTCCACATTGAAGTCGAGACTCTGGAAATAGCAAAGTCTGTTGGGCAGGAAAAGATGTGTGGCCTCTCCAAACACTTCCTGGCTTTCCTAAGAGCAGGCAGGGCCCAGATCCACACTGTCCTATAGGCAGTACCTGCCAACTTTTCTAAAGTCTCTGCCTCTATCACCATTCATCTTATGGATGTGGATGTGCTCCAGGCTGGACAGAGAACCTCATCCTAAAAAAGTGACACAGAAGGGGCATGTCCCAAGCAGAGGACATCATGGGGCTTGACAGGAGACCAGGGGAGATGCCTTTCTCCCTGTGAAATAACTTGCTGTGTGGACCCTGCTAGCCCTGGGAGCAGTATGAGGAGACCTGACCTGAGCTCAGTGCCACTGAGAAGCAAGCAGAGGAGAATGCAGAGTTCCCTGACAACACCCCTGGGACGCCTTCTCCCGAGTGCCTGTCCAGGTGAGCCCCTAACGTCCACTCTGCTTAAGCCAGTTGGAGTTGAGTTGTTATCATTTCAAGCTAATAGAATCTCTGTGAAATGTGTGTATGGGTGGGTGGAAAAATGATCTGATAGACGAGCCATAGCCCAGCACCACAAAGAGTGGAGCACTCTTTTCCCATCAGGGTTCTGAAAATAAGAGAATAAAACAATTTATATGTATTGTATCACAGTAATAATAAACCATACCCGTATACCCCTCTGCTCAACTAATAACACTTGCTGCATTTGCTTTTCTCGTGTTGAGTATTCTTGATCCCTGCTTCTTTCTAGGACGTCAAAAAATCAGTCATGTCCAAGTCCAGAGGCAGGCACCACGTCAGGGCCTGTAGATTAAAGAGCCACCACATTCCCAGATCACACGTGGGCATGAGACATGCTCCCTTTTTTAACTTATGCCACAGACACTTGATATCCACTGCTCCCCCACCTCCCAAAGCACTTCTGAAGAGAAATGACAGAAGGCAAAAACATGACAGGTCACAGCAGCAGCTTCCTGGCCAAGGAGAAAGGAATCATCAAAACCCACAAGGGATGGGTAGAAACCAGTCTCCAAGACAGCCCCGTGCTCCTCACCTTCTGGTATCCACTCCCAGGTGCTCCCCTTCCACACCGAGCAGGGCCAGCCCGTGACCCACAGGGTACTAAGGAGGTGACAGTGTAGGGCTTCTAAGGCTGGAGTGTGGCAGACACATGGCCTCCTCCCCGCCCTCTCTGAGATGGTGCTCCAGGGAAGCTGCTGCCCAGGTGTGAGGACGCTCAAGCAGTCCGAGGAAGGGGCCCTGTGCAAGAAAGGAGGCCCTCCCACCTACAGCAAGCATCAATCTGCCAACTTGGAAGAAGTAGCTCGGCCCCAGTCAGGCTCTCACAAGGCCTCGGACCAACCTCAGGGGAGACCCTGGGCTAGAACTACCCACTAATTCCCAAATTCCTGACCCACAGAAGCTGTTCTGTATAAGAACAGTCATCGTGTGTGAAGGTGTAATTCAATGGTGATTTGTTGAGGGGGGACAGATAACCAATCCCAGGCCTCCTCACAGAGCATCCCTGAGGGCCTGGCCAGGAAGTGCCCTGAAATGGCCAGGTGTCTTGAGAAGCTGGGTACATGATACCAACACGTCCAGGTTGAGGGCTCACTCAGCTGGGTGCTTCCTTGGGCAGCAGCCTGTGGTCTTGAGCACCAACGTGACAGGTAAGCAGTTTCTGAGAGTGCTGCGGGCAGGAAGGGGCTTGACTCGGCAGGCCAGGACCTGGACCACCTGTCCCACTTACTGGTGCACAGGCAGCCACCCCATCTGTCACATGCGACAGAAACACCTTCCAGGCTGCATAAGGAGTAAATAACATCACAAACTTCACAGGTCCTTGCTTGGTGCCAAGTACTGAGAGTTCAGTAAACATCGTAGCCTTTCAACAAAATGGAAGCAAACTCAGAATGCAACTGGTGAATTATAAATTGCTAAAGAACTAGAAATACTCTGTGATAGCAGGAAAGCAACAAAAATGTTAAGTTATGAAATGTCAGAGGCAAATTTGAGATTCACCATCTGTCAGGTTATGATGGCAGCGGACCCACCTCCAAATGACAGGGAATCAGAACATAGTTTCAGGGAGAATCCCCAAACCATGAATTCCTTTGCTCTCTACCCTCCCTAGTGGCCAGTCTGGTGATCTGGGCTTGGTCTCTGGCTCTCAGAACAATTCCAAGGGCCAGGTGCCCAGGCCTGTCTTGGCTGTTTGCTCTCAGAACAATTCCAAGGGCCAGGTGCCCAGGCCTGTCCTGGCTGTTCAGGCTCCACCCAGGCTGCTGGGTGGTCACATTCAGCAATGGCTGAGTTGATGTCCAGGAGGGACTGGCTCAAGGTGTCAGGAGGCCTATCTTAGAGACTGTTGCTGGACTCCTCCATGTAGTGTTAGTTTGTGTTAATAGGGACATTTTGAGAGGTAATCTGATGAAGCCTATCAAGAGTTAAAACTCATAGCTTCAGGAATCTGGCCTACAAAGATATACCAGCATAGAAACAGGAAGATACATATACATTTTAAATGCCAAGATTTAAAACAGAAAAAAATCTACATGTACAAGATAGAAAAGGTAACATAAATTAACAAGTATATGGTATACAGATTTTGCAAAACAAATTTTAAAGCTGGAATATCTAAAATACACATTTCTTCTCTGTGTTGGAGAAGGGCTCTATAGTACTCCCATTAAGCTGTTAGGTTGCTCCTCCTGCAGAGTGGGAGCAAAGGAGAGCAGGCTTTACTATTTTTCTTTAAATTTTCTATACAGTTGACACCTTTTTTTTTTTTTTTTTTTACAACAAATTCAGAAATGAAGATCATCAGTCTAGCTTACCAATACACTTCCAAGAACACACAGTGTGTTCTTCCCTCACCCTTGTCCTGCTCCCAGAGCAGGCTCCCTCCAAACCCCAAGGGTCTGGCCCTAAGCTCCTGGGGGAAGTCAGACTGGCCCCCTCTGAGGACAGCCAGGCAGCACACCTCTCTATGTCCCACCCAGTGGAGGGAGGGTATGGGCAAGCTGGGTCTGTGGGGAGAGGAGCTTGCCCAGGCTGGCAGGCAGCTCTGACAGAATTCAGGTTCACTACAGAGCTTGTCCTCAACAAATGGAAATACTCAGACTACTGGGACTCTACCACAAGTAGAGTCTCTACCACAAGGAAGGAAATTTCCTTCCCTCATCTGGGACTGAATCCCTCATCCAGGCAAGCAGAACATCTCCAAGGTTAACAATGCACTGGAGGGAATGTCAATATACTAAAACCTATTTTCAAATGGATTTGTTTCAGACTGTTGTTTTTCTGTTTCTTATTTATTATCTTTTTAAATTAAAAATCTCCTATATTTTAAAGATTTTCATTTATTTGTCAAAGAGAGAGAGAGAGAGCATATGCACAAGCAGAGGGAGCAGCCGACAGAGAAAGAAGCAGGCTTCCCATCAAGTAGAGATCCTGAGGCAGGACTCAATCCCAGGACCCTGGGATCATGACCCCACCCAAAGGCAGACACTTAACCGACCAGGTCACTCAGGCATCCCAAAATCTCCTATATTTTAATAGTAAAAAATACAGAAGAAAGTAATTCCAATAGACCTTTCCTACATGGGGTTCTCTGCAGAGACTTAAGGGCCTATGTGTCTGGGATACTCTGTCCGGCCTCCTCTGTGTGCAGAGGGCCCCAAGGTCCCCCCCGGATGTTCTCCCGGGGGCAGCTCTGAAGAGACCAGTTCCAGACCTGCAAGATCTCCCTGCCATTCGGAATTCCCTCCTGGGCCCACAGGGCGATGAGCTGCTCGGGAACTGCAAAGCCAGTGCCGTCATCAATGCTGCACAAGAGACGCAGGCCTGAGCACACAGACACAAGGGACGATGTTGTGGCAGTTGGGCAGCCACCCTCCTCCAGGACCTGCATGCAGGGAAAGCAAAGGGACCCATCAGCACTTCGGCGTCCTGTCCATTTTTAGGACTTTCCAACCTCAGCAGCCTATGCTCGGCCCTTCGCTGTCTTGTTCAGGCCCAGTAAGAACCACTCACACAGTGACTAGGAAACAGAGACAAGGCACCATCACACAGTGTGCCCAAGACTGCATGGCTCTGTGGGCAACAACTCGGAGATTTGAACCCAGGGCTCTGGATACTCAGCCCACTGCCTTTGCAAGGACCCTGGTGCCTGCTTTCCTACCGTCCACCAGAGGTCTTGCCCAGGGAACACATCCTAGGGCCCTTGTGGCCTGACCAGTCAGCACAAGCTGCTTGGTGGGAGACCTGAAGCAGTTTTAACCTCTCTCCCCGATGCAGTAATGGTGAGCACCTGGCCTCTCAACAAGAGAGCCGGCGATGGCGGAGATGGCACCAGCCAATGCTAGGAAATCCAGCCTATGGAAAGAAACCCAAGACGTGCTTGAAAAGAGGAGGTGGAATGGCCCAAAGTCACACATTTCCCCAGGCCTCAGAAACATATCTCACAGCTGACAGAAGTGGGTTGTTTGGGCTTTGATTTTTTTTTTTAGGATTTATTTATTTATTAGAGAGAGAAAGACAGTGTGAGCAGGGGGGAGGGGCAGAGGGACAAGCCGACTCCCTGAGGAGTGGATGGATGCTGAGGATGGAGCTGATGTGGGGCTTAATCTCACAACCCTGAGATCCAGACCTGAGCCAAAAATCAAGAGTCGAATGCTCAACCGACTGAGCCACCCAGGAGCCTCAGAACTGGGGGGTTTTAGGAAGAAAGGGAAAAAATCTCTTGGCCAGAAAACTGATCTATTATGGTTACGGGCTATAAGAATCTGTCGTCAAGCAGGGTTATTTTCTGCTGGGGCTCTTGGGTGGCTCAGCTGGTTAAGCATCTGCCTTTGGCTCAGGACATGATCACAGCATCCTGCGGTGCATCTGGATACTTGCTCAGCGGGGAGTCTTCTTCCTACCCTCTTTCTTCCTTTGCACCTCCCCACCACTCACGCTCTCTTGCTCTCTCAAATAAATGAAAAAAGAAAGAAAGAAAGAAAGAAAGAAAGAAAGAAAGAAAGAAAGAAAGAAAGAAAACTTAAAAAAAAGATTGTTTTCTGCCCCAGGCAGAACAAGCATTTGCTGTCTGAGGCCACAGGAATGAGGAGCAGCTGCCCCTTCTTTCTGGCTACCAGGGCTTCCACCACACACTGAGGGCTCCCCTCCTTGCTGGCTTCCTTTCAACCTCCCTCACAGGAGTCTCTTGCTATTCCCAAACATTCCAAGTTTGTCTCATTGCCTAAAACACTGTCCCCCAACACTTCCATGGTTGTGCTTCCTAGGGCTCTACTCTGACAGCCCCTCCTAGCCCACCATGCCCCCTCCCCACACTCAGTTCTCAGCAAGTGCTCCCAAACCCACACACCCTCATCTGTTCTCAGTTGTATTCCTACCTCTCCAGAATCACTTTCTCATGAACTGGTGCTCACTAACTTGTGCTAGGTACTTTAGAGTCCTATAAAGCAAGCATTTGACCCAGGGGAGCGAGAAGCTCAAGAATGGCTTGGAACGTGGCCATGGCCATGTGGAGAAGCTCAGATACCCAAATGCACCCCGACCACCCTTATTTCCCTCCCACCTGTTTCCTTGGTGAGGCCTGTAAGCTTGAGGACAGGTGTGTCTAACAGGAGAAGGTGGGGGCTGGGCTGCATACCAGAGGGCCCAGCAGCACCATGCCACCCCAGAGCCCACATACACAGGAATCAATACCCTCCACCCACAGCCATGTGGGCTCAGGGCACTTCCTGGGCAGTCAGGTTTTCCTTGGGCCCTGCCTCTGACTAGAGGTGGGTCCTGCCTGGCCTCCGACCTGCGTCCCACAGCTCAGAGCCCTGGCCAGCTGTGCCTCCTCATTGGGACACAGGAACAGGGACAGCTCCACCACAGAGGAAGCACCCTCTTTCCACTGGCACCAGGCACAAGCTGGTGGGACTTCATTGTGGCCTCTGACCTTACATGGCCTGACACCTTCCTTTAATGCTCTTAGTTTCTTCTCTGTCCATTCTCATCAGGTTCAGATTCAGAAGCTGGACTCTCAGATTACCCAGCCTAGCAGAAACAATGTCACTGGTCCTGCACCACCACCCACATCAGCAAGCCTCTTCAGAGAACCATGCCCTGTGATGGAAGAGGGAGGTTTTCCTGTGCTGGGATGGAGAAAAACCAAATACTAAGCCAACAGTCACCAAACGAGATCACAATGAACTCATTTATTTATTCATTATTAAAAATTTTAAGGAATTTACTTATTTATTTAACAGAGAAAGAAACAGACAGAGATTGAGAGCACAAGCAGGGGGAGTGGCAGGCAGAGGGAGAAGTAGACTCCCCACCAGGGAGGGAGCCCGATGCAGGTCTCTGATCCCAGGACTCCAGGATCATGATCTAAGCCGAAAGCAGATGTTTCACCGACTGAGCCACTTAGGTGTCCTGAGATCAAATTTAAATAACTGCCCAAAATCTGCTCTCCTCTATCTGCAGCGACCTGGTATTTGTATGAGAGAGAAAATTTAGATATAGGACAGGGAGAGCACAGGGTAAGGAGTACCTGGGGAACTACTCCTAGGGAAGGTATGGAATACTCTCACTATACCACAACAGGGAGGAGAGAAGGAGCTCTCCTACTGGAAGGCAGCCTATCCCACAACCAAGGAAGGCTGCCAGGTAAGCCTCATTGACTACTTATGAGGCACCCATTTTACATATAAAGAGCCTGTGGCTCAGAGAAGGCAAGTAACTGAAACAGGGACACACAGCTAGGGAGGGGCAATGCCAGATCAGCCACAAGACCTGTGTGGTTTTAGAATCTAGGTCACATGGCCTCCCACTGACACATGTATGTATACACACACCCACCAACTCCCAGGTCTGCGAAGTCGCTGAAGGTCAGAGAGCAACAGCAATTATTGCTGTGGTTCAAGGCTTAATCATCCCATTTTACCTGGTAATGAGACCAGGACATGCTCGGTTTGACAGGAGTGGAAGATTCTGGAAGTGAAGTGGGCTCATGATTGAACAGGCCAAGCTGGAATTCCTCAAAACTCACTCTGCCGTCTCCATCTTGATCCAGTTTGTTAAACAGATCCTTCAGTTCCTAGACAAAAGCCACCACACCAGTGCTGAGGCCACACCCACCCAGGCCTTCCCTCCCCAAGCTGGGAAGTCTGCTCATCCTTACCAAATTCAAACTGTCTGGGACACTCTGACCTCCCTTGACTCTGGCCTGTGACATCTCCACACCTGGTCACTTTCCACCTGCTGTGAATGGATGCCACCTGTACTTCCTAATTCCACAAATATTCATTCAGAGTCTACCATGCCAGGAACTCACTGGATGGTAAGAAGACATACATATGGAAGGTGCCCTGTGTCCCCAGCAGTTCAGGAACTACCAAGGACAGCAGGGCTAAGAAGAATTTTACCAAGGGGGAGCTTCCCCATCACCACTGCCCACCCCTGCAGAAGGAAGGAGGGGTGAATTCAGCCCCTGGGGAGCACAGCCTGTTTCAGAGGGCATGATATGTGGGCTGGATGGTAGACCTGAGCAAAGCAAGAAGGGGTTAGTGTACTCTAGGCAGAGGAAGGGTCAGGAGTGAAGATGCTCAGATGTCTGTGAGGCAGGCCATTTGTGACCTGCGTGGGTGCAGACCTCAGCAGCAGCACTGGGGGTTATCAGAGGACTTCCGACCAGAAAGTAGTACAACCACATCAGTATCTGGAGAGTGAAGGGACTCCCCAGACCCAACATCAATCTGACCATCGCAAAGAGCCCGTCCTCCAGTATGGTCTGCCTTGGCCCCTCTCACCTCCTTCTCCAGTCCCTGGAGCCCGATGCTTTCACAGACGATGGCCAGCTCTTGCTCACTGAGGTGGCCGCTACTGCCAACACCCAGCTCTTCCCAGATGCCCCGGACCCGGCTCTCAGGGGTGTCCAAGGAGGGGCTGCAGGGCTTCTGGAGACACCCAAAGACCTCAGAACCCCAAGCTGGCAGCTGGCCTGAAGCAGGGAGAGTGACAGGTAAACCCTATGCTTTAGGTGGAAGCACCTGGGGGGAACACACCAATGCTGGCAATGTACTCTGAAACCAGAGGGACAGGCAAATGCACACTCAAGTAGCAAAGCGTCAAAGGTGATGGGTACATGGTTGTTCGTTTGCAGATTTGCATAATAAAATGTCAGTGGTGGGAACGTTGTGATCCATTGGGGAAAGCTTTTTCTGAAAGGAACCTCCTAAGTCAGAAGTCAGAGCACTGAAAGCACATAAAAGAAGGCTGTATTATTTGTATTTAACAAAAAGAAAAAACAAAAACAAAAAAACCCCAAAAAACACACATAAAAATAAGACCCAAAAAACTAGACAAGTTATTTAAAAAACAATTTCGAGAAACTTATGTTTCTGAGCTTTGTCAGAGAGACAACTTGTGGAAGAACACAGACGTGGGCATGCCCATAAGAAGCCATCCATGGATGAGCCTTGCTTCAAGCCAGACATCCCCTCCGCAGCCAGTCCATACTGGCCTGTGTGCTCATGAACAGCACTGTGCCAGGCTGAGGAAAATGACTTCTTTGAGATCCCTTCTAGCTTAAAGAGTCTGAAATTTCTAAAAGCACCTCTGATACTAGGGTTTTTTCCTCAGGAATGGTGGAGGAGGTAAATCAATCCTCTGAGGTCTGATATGAGTTTCATGCACTACTGTCAGCTCTAATCCGTGGAAAGGTTCCTGCTCAAGGCTAGGAGGAACCTGCGGGTGAAGACCCCAAATCCCACCATGTACAACGTTCCCAGCCAGTCCTTCCTCTCCTGCCCTAAATTTATACTTCGAGGCCAAGGCAGTTAAGATGTGGTGGCCTGGCTGCTCTTCCTGATCTCTGTGCTTCTGTCCAGCAGCACAGATGGGTGCTCAGGTCAGTCCCTCAGACATCCACCAAAGTAAACAACGATCAGTGACCCTTGTCCTTGAGGACCACAATCTAGAGCATGCTTGGTTCCAGCTGCTGATTTTTAATCCAACAGAAATTCAAGGGCAATTCAGGTCTCTCTCTTTGAATGAAGTTTCTGTACTTTCTGCCCTGTGACATGCTCAGGGCATCCACAGACCCACATGTGGGCACACTGCTGCTGCCTCTGGTTATTCCTGCAGGGCTCCCAAGGACCAGGATTATGTCTGGCATTTCTTCTGGAGCACAGACAGGGCTGCTGATAGCTGCCAAGACTGCTTGCACACAGTTAGGAAGAGGATCTGCTGAGGCCTGACACATCAAGAAGGCAGTACAACAGGCCTGAGACCACCCGAAGGCCATGCCTGCCAGCTGGGGTCACACAGGTCCTCACAGACTATGAGACAGGGCAGGACATACTGCTCATTGAGCCAGTGGCCTCTAAGGGTCTGTCCCCAGGGGATGCTGAGAATCAAGTGACCACCTCCCAGCTGGGACTACCTCTGGAATAGGGGGCTCCCCAGGGACACCACCCACTCTGCATGCTTCCCAGGAAATTACACATGGCTGCTCACTGTCTAATGACCTAGCTCCTTAAACTTCAAAGCACTGGTCAAAGGGAGGCAGCACCAACCATGAAGCTGTGGCTTTACCTCGTGCTTCAAACAACTCATTCTGAGGTTCTTTAGCACTTTCAGCTTCTTCATCTGACTTGAGACTCTGTGAAAATGAAAAGAGAAAGATATAAATTCCCCAGAGTATGCGGCAGTGGCCAGAGCTCCAGGAACAGACAGAAAGGTATGTTCTGGGGTGGGGAAGGGACTGAGGAAGAGGAACAATAAGCTGGTGAGATGTAGCTCCTCGAAGGAATGCCCACAACTGCAGGAGGGCTCTGCACCCAGGCCGAGAGGCGCTGACACAAAGAAGCTCCCTCTCACAGACTAAGTGCTACAGTGTAGACACAGGGACACAGGAAGTTCCTCAATGTAAACCAAAAATCATCAGTAGTTCACACTAAAAACATAATCAGGCACTTGTACCCTAAAAGGAGAGAAAATGCTCCCCAATCAACAGGTCCTTGTGGTACTGGCTTCAGAAACTAGCACTGGAGAGGAGTGGCTGTGGGGCATGGTCAACCTGCCATCACACCACATCATCTTGACATAAGCTTAATGGTCCTCACCTCTCCACACCCCATCCCTTATCATCCTTACCAGTTCAGCCAACAGTTTGAAGGAGAGTGGCTTTCTCTGTCTCTCCAAGAGCTCCAGGGACAGCATGATGTGTAGCAAACACCTGACACCTCAGGGCCCTTTGCAAGCTGCACCATGCAGAGTGCAGGCCACCAAGAAACACTCGACTCAAGTGAAAACCTCGTTATTGTGGCCAACTCAGCCAACTAAAAGTCAAAGTCTGCTTTTGATAGGTGCTGTGTTTCCCATGACTGATCCTGGAAGGAATGCCAAGTTGACCAAGACTCAGCACCCCTCAGAGCCAGCACTGAAATGAGAGTGGAATTTTTCTAACGCATTCAGCCCAACCAACAACCTTAAAAACAACATTTTCCCATGTTCTAATTCCAGGGATCCAAGATGGTTTTACCAAGCAGAATGGTACAATGGAGATAGAGCTGACACTTCAGACCTCCAACTCTAAGGACCAAAGATTAAAGAGGATAAAAAAGCAAACACCTGGGGTTTGCTGGTATTGTCTACGCATATAACACCCCTGAGCAAAGGGACTCTAGGATTAAAGTAGATATGTTTGCTTCAACAAATGTTGAAAACATAAACAAATTAATGTGAGAGACCCAGAGCTGTCTTACTAAAAATAAGTCCCCATAAAACCCTACCAGACAAAGTATACATCATAGACAGCAGGAACCAGGAACCTTCTGAAATTCTTGAAAATAGGTCTAAGGAATCCATGGTTAACTTGAAAACTGTGGCTCTGCTCACAGATATTTCCTGACACAAAGGCTGTTGGGCTCCAGCAGCCCATCTTCTGGGTTGGTCCCAGCAGCAGTGAACAACTCAGGGACAGGCAGGGCTAGAATTAACCCCCAAGGCCCTGGAAGGTGTCTGGTACATCTTAACCAAATTGTAAGTGTGTGGGCCTTGGTATGTTCTAAGTATTCAAGGCAGGTGGGGCTGTGGGCTTGGTATTTCCAAATTCCTAACCTTGCAGGAGCATCAGAAGAGCATCTTCCTTTTCTTTCCTCACTCCTATGAAACCATAAAACCAGTCTTCTTGCAGTGCTGGGGGAAAGCTGGTGGTGATAAGCAGGGGAGGGAAAGAAACAAGTGATTTGGGCACCAATTCTCCACTGCCCTAATATCTAAAGGAGTAACTCGCTGGCCAGAACTTCCCTGCAGACAATCAGACCCAGAGATGCTTTAGAATGAAATGTCATTTCCCAATGTGTACCCATGTTTCCAGTGACTTGAGATGCCCAGGAATGCCCACCTGTCCTCACATTCTCTTGTAGTCATGTCACCATGACTAATGAAATGGTGACCCAGGGTAGGGAAGGGGAACTGGACCCACCTCCACACTTTCCAAAGACGCAGAGCGGCGGAACTGGCCTCTCCCAGAGGTCCAGGCCTGCTGTTCTGGTAAAAATTTGGCTCCTACTGCAGGGCCACCTGGCTCAGGCTCAGGCCGGCTCCAGCGACCGTACCACTTAGAGCCGCTCACGTACTTTGGTGGGACAGCACGAGAGGCCGCTGGAAAGAAAACAGGAGATTTGGTGGGGGGCCCACACACACTGCTGCAACACATTCCAAGATGTGGAGTGCTGCTCTCACAGATACACACAGAGAACGTCTGGAAGAACACAGAGAACACTTAACAGCAGTCAATTGATTCTCTCTAACCCTCAGGCATGGGACTGAGACACCCAGGCTGGGACACAGGGACTTTCTACGCTAACCCTATGTGCTATTTACATTTTTTCTTTTTTAAAAGATTTTATTTATTTATTTGTCCAAGATTGAAAGAGAGACAGAGAGAGTGCGTGACCATGTGTGCACAAGCAAGGGTAGTGGCAGGCAGAGGGAGAAAGCAGAACCCTGGGATTACGACCTGAGCCAAAGGCAGACACTTAACCCAACTGAGCCACCCAGGTGTCCCTGAGTGTTTTCTGAGCATATTTTGCTTTTTTTGTGGAGTAAAAGACTACTACTAATAAGAAAAGACTTCTTGAGACTATGGACTCTGAAAAACAATCTGAGGGTTTGAAGGGGCGGGGGGTGGGAGGTTGGGGGAACCAGGTGGTGGGTATTAGAGAGGGCACGGATTGCATGGAGCACTGGGTGTGGTGCAAAAACAATGCATACTGTTATGCTGAAAATAAATAAAAAACAAAAAATAAAAGACTTCTTGTTTATATAATAGAAGACTAGTACTAATGGCTTATTAGAAAAAAAGGAAAAAACCCTCCAATAATCCAGTGACATACTGCTCTTGAGATCAGAATGTCACTTCCCACCCTGCTCACTTCTGGACCCAAGCTGGGCAGGACCATCAGGGCACTGTGGGCGTGTACCTCACACGCAGCCCTGAAGGCTGAAACTTTGTAGGTCTGAAGTGTGGCACAGAGGCAGGCTTGGGTTTTAGTTTGGGATTCATGATAATCCCTTAAACCCTAACAACCCCTTGTATTTCCTTCTTCTCTCCTGACCTATCCACTTCTGTACAGAGAAACTGGGGCCTCTCAGAGAACAAACAACACTGACTCTGTGTGGAATCTGGGTGAGGAGGAGACAGACTGGGGAGGGTATCATGGCAGCGACCAGGACAGGAGTGGCTGGCTGGACAGAAAGGTATAGGGTCCAGTGAAGAAAGGCCAGGCCAGGAAAACTGAGCAGCATTTCACTGAGAGGTGTCATGCTCCTTTGAGCCAGGCACCACACTATTCCTTTCTTCCATGTCCCCAAAAGCCAGGCCACAGCCCCTGCCCTTAGGACCGCATCAGACGGGGGGCTGGGTACAGCCTGGCCAGTTGGAAGCACAGTGATACCAGTGGCAGACAGACACTGGGGTCGAGGAAGGAAGATGCTGAGCTCCACATGGGATGGATAGACTGTGAAGTGACAGCATGACATTTAAGGCAGCTGACAATACTCAGGGTGAATACAGCATTGCTCACCTCACTGGGGTACTTGAAGGTAATCATGGACACTATGCCAATCACCCTGGACAACAGGAATGTGATGTGCTGAAGAGGAGGGCAAAGTGTCCAGGTCAGCAGAAAGAAAACAAGAGAACCTCTGAGCAGACCCAGTGGCATTTGGAAGGGGGAAGCTACAAACATGGAAAAAGGTTCCCACCAAAGAGCTGCCAAAAGGCTAAGTGAGGACCAGTGAATGCAGGCTCCTGCATCTGAGCATGGTTTCTGGTTAGAGAGAGGCTGCAGGCTGATTAATACAGGTGGAGGAAGAAGTTTCCACAGTGAGGCGGTTTAGGAAGAGGGGAAAGTTCTATCAAGCAGGAAGTGGGAAGCTGGGGTACATTAAGGAAACCAAGCACAGAAAACTCAGAGTGCCTCTGATACTCCCCACCTTTGGCTGGCATGAAGTGAGGAGTGTCAGGCCACACATATGACCCTTTAAAAACCTTTGAAATCCAAAAGAAAAGAAAACAACAAAAAATAGAATAAGTGGAAAAAACCTCCAAGTCCTAGAATAGTTCCTTTCTCTTTGGAGGAACTGAGCTTGCAACCACAGATCCAGTTTTATGTTTAGAAGCTCCAAGCATGGGGGCGCCCGGGTGGCTCAGTGGGTTAAAGCCTCTGTCTCGGCTCAGGTCATGATCCTAGGGTCCTGGGATCGAGCCCTGCATTGGGCTCTCTGCTCAGCAGAGGGCCTGCTTCCCTCTCTCTCTCTGCCTGCCTCCCTGCCTACTTGTGATCTCTCTCTCTCTGTCAAATAAATAAATAAAGCCTTAAAAAAAAAAAAAGAAAGAAAGAAAGAAAGAAAAGAAAAAAAGCAGCTCCATGCATTCTCCAGCATGGGAGGGGACCTGTAGTGTGAGGGACGCCACACCTTTCCATTCCTGTATGCCATCACCATGTACACATTCCCAAATCCTGTGTTCCTAAAGGCCAGTGGTCTTCTTCAGCTCTTAGAGAAGAAAAGTGTCAGATAAAGCAACCAGCGAATGCCCTGAGGGTCCTACACACGGTTCCCACCGCTACCCCCATGGCAGGGTTCTCCGCACTATACCCAGGTGCTCTGCAGCCTTCGGCAGTGGAAGGAGTGGGTTCTGTCTACACTGCATATAAAAGGGCCCAGGGCTTGCAATTGGAAAACTGTGACTCGAGTCTTGGTCATCACTTACTACTGTGGGATATTGAACAAATAAATCCCTTCACATATCAGGCCTCAGTTCCTCATCTGAAGAACCTCAGGGAATCTGGTACACTGAAGACAATCAATGTGAGCTCTCATTCTTTCTACTTCCCACTTCACTGCCCTCACACACTGCTATCCCTGCTATCCAGTCATGTAGCTTCTCCAGACCCAGGATCCGCCATGGCAGGAGGCTGCTGGGGGCCGAGGGAAAGAGCTCCCTGCCCGATCTGCTCATCAATTGCATGTCTCCAACCTCGAACACAGTGCCCCATGCTCCCTTTCACTCACCTGCCCAGTACTCATCAGAGACAGCCAAGATGGGTCGGAAGCATGGCTGCCACTCACAGTCTCAAGTCTGATGGAGCAGGTACTAACAACGATGTCTTTCAGCATCTTCTCACCCTTACCCCACAATCTACATGCCCCTGAATGGACCATTCTCCAAACCATCCCTCCACCTCCTGACCACTATCAAAGCCAGAGGGCAACCCCCCTCCAGACACCACTTCCACTTGGGCTATCTTTGTCCCAGCAGCCCCATTCCCATAACGGGAGTCTAGTTAGGCCTACCAGCACAACACAACACTACTGTCTGACAAAACACACAGCAAGGTCTGTCTCTGGCTGCTGGCATCCTGTCTGCTCTGCCATCCTCCGTGGTCTGGATACACCTGTGTCTGCACTAAGGTTTCAATTATCAAAACTTCAGCTGCTCTACATCTACTTTATCTTCTCAACAGCCCATGCTATAAGCACAGCACATGATATTATTTGACACTTGTGATACCCTGATTTATCATAATTATATATTTGCTCTTCATCTCATCCCTGGCTCAGAGCTCTTAAAACCCGTGGAATTTCCTAAATGACAAGAGCAACCAAACCTGAGTTTATGTTAACGAGGTGACTTCTGGAAAGCCCCTACGGTTGGGGGCTGGTTGCCCAGGGACACAACCATGTGATCCGAAGGTCAGCAGAGAGAAAACAAGAGAACTTCTGAGCAGACCCAGTGGCATTTGGAAGGGAGAAGCTACAAACAGGGAAGCTATAAACCCTGACCTCCAGGGAAGGGGGACAGGCTAGAGATGGAGTTCAATCACCAATAGCCAGTGATTTGAACCATAATGAAGCCTGCATAAAAACCCATCAGGATGGGGTTCACACATAGAGATTGGGGGAGAATGGCGTGCCTGGAGAGGGCATGGAAGCTCTGCATCCTTTCCTCACACCTTGCGCTGTGTCCTTTTTGACCTGCCTATTCCTGACTTACATTCTTTTATAATAAAGTAGTGATCTGATAAGTAAACTGTCTTCCTGAGTTCTAGGAACTCCTAATGCAAATTAATTGAACCTGAGGAAGGGGTTGTGGGAGCCTCTGATTTAGAGCCAGTCACTGGACCTGAGACTAAAGTGAGGCCACTTTGTGGGACTGAGCCCTTGGCCTGTGGGATCTGATGCCATCGGCAGGTAGGCAACATCAGGACTGAGTTACAATGTAGGAAACCCAGGTGGTGTTGGAGAATTGCTGGTGTGGGACAGACTACCACACATCTGGTGAGCAGAAGTACTGTGTATAAAGGAAAACAATAGAGCTTCTCCTTTCCAACACTATTACACAAATAAGGAAGCAAAAGAAGAAAAAACCCAAAATCTTATCCCAGTCCACACAGGTTGGAAGTAAGGGAGTGGAGTTACAATTTAGTTCTCAGACCTGCTATAGTCTTCAATCTGAATATCACACTCCAGAAGGTAACAGATAAATAATGAAAACAACAACAACACTTGAAGTAAGAGGAAGAAATCCTTTTACTTGATTCCAAAGAACTACTGTCTTCATCAGAGGAGCCAACACCAGCACTTGATGACAATACTGCCACAAAACCTTCCTTAAATTCCTCAAAGTTAACCTGGTGAATATAAGAAAAGAGAGGTTAGCACTACTTTCAACAGATCTTAGCATTTTGTTTTTATTCTCAGATGGAAACATCTTAGTGTTGCCTTTAGCTCTGAGACCATTCATGTTCTCTAATATTCACTTAATATTTTAAGTAGAAGAATATAACATGAAAAGTAAAAGTAAGCCACAAACTAATCACCAAAAAGCCCCTATTACCAATTTTAATGATTAGAAAACAGTACCCAAAAGGGGGATTTGATGATCATAAAACATTAATATACATAAATAAAATATCCAGGCTATCGCCACCCCAGCAAGAAATGGAATAATACCAGTACCTTAGAGGCTCCTCCACCATGGTTCCTTTCCTAATTAAATTCCCTGCCCCCCATAATATGACTTTTATGGTATTAACATCTTTGCCTTTGTCCTCATTTGTATGCAACCAAGAACAATATGGTTTAGTTTTACCTCTTTTCAAATTTGATCTAAATGGAATCATATGCATATATTCTTTTATATCTGGCTTCTTAGACTCATTATTAAGCTTCTGTAATATTCATTCAAGCAGCCATGTGTAGTGCATTTTCTCTACTGTGTAATATACTCCATTATTTAACATGCAAAAATGTATTAATCCATTCTTCTACTGATGGATATTCCCATTGTTTCCAGTGGCTGGTTATTTTTTTAAAAAATGCTTTGAACTGTATCGCATATGTGTTTTTAGGAGCTTCTTAGGAGTATATGCTGAAGAACTGGATTGCTGGGCCATAGAAAGTACATTTAAATCCTCTTGGTGGGACTTCCACTCGTGCGTGAGGCGAGTGGAGCCAGAGTCGAGACCAGAGGCCGAACTCGGGATCTGACAAGATGGCCGGGCTGCCCCGCAGGATTATCAAGGAAACCCAGCGTTTCCTGGCAGAACCAGTTCCTGGCATTAAAGCAGAACCAGATGAGAGCAACGCCCGTTATTTTCATGTGGTCATTGCTGGCCCTCAGGATTCCCCCTTTGAGGGAGGGACTTTTAAGCTTGAATTATTCCTACCAGAAGAATACCCGATGGCAGCCCCTAAAATACGTTTCATGACCAAAATTTATCATCCTAATGTAGACAAGTTGGGAAGAATATGTTTAGATATTTTGAGGGGCGCCTGGGTGGCTCAGTGGGTTAAGCTGCTGCCTTCGGCTCAGGTCATGATCTCGCGTCCTGGGATCGAGTCCCACATGGGGCTCTCTGCTCAGCAGGGAGCCTGCTTCCTCCTCTCTCTCTCTCTGCCTGCCTCTCCAACTACTTGTGATTTCTCTCTGTCAAATAAATAAATAAAAATCTTTAAAAAAAAAAAAAAAAAGATATTTTGAAAGATAAGTGGTCCCCAGCACTGCAGATCCGCACAGTTCTGCTATCGATCCAGGCTTTGTTAAGTGCTCCCAATCCGGATGATCCGTTAGCAAACGATGTAGCAGAGCAGTGGAAGACCAACGAGGCCCAAGCCATAGAAACAGCTAGAGCATGGACTAGGCTATATGCCATGAATAATATTTAAAATCGATCTGATCATCAAGTGTGCATCACTTATCCTGTTCTGCCAAGACTTCTTCCTTTTTTGTTTGCATTTAATGGACTCAGTCTTAGAAACATTACAGAATAAAAGCCCAGACATCTTCAGTCCTTTGGTGATTAAATGCACATTAGCAAATCTATGTCTTGTCCTGATTCACTGTTGTAAAGCATGAGCAGAGGCTAGAAGTACCATCTGGATTATTGTGAAACGTTTAAAAGCAGCGGCCCTTCTCTGCTTTTATTCATTTCCCCCATCATGGTTAAGCACTGTGAATGAAGGTAGTTGTCAGGGTTAGCTGCAGGGGTTTGGGTGTTTTTCTTTATTACTTTTTTGAGGGGGAGAGGTAGTTTTATTTTAATTTTATGGGCTCCTTTCCCCCTTTTTATGGTGATCTAATTGCATTGGCTAAAAGCAGCTAACCAGTTCTTTAGAATATGCTCTCTAGCCAAGTCTAACTTTATTTAGACACTAGATGGACAAGCTTGATTGTTTGAACCAAAATGGGAACATTAAACAAACATCACAGCCCTCACTAATAACATTGTGACTTTGCTGTCAAGTGTAGAATCCTTCCTTCAAGAAAAAGCTTGTGACCATTTTGTATGGCTTGTCTGGAAACTTCTGTAAATCTTATGTTTTAGTAAAATATTTTTTGTTATTCTAAAAAAAATAAAATAAAAAAAAATCCTCTTGGCGAGCTGAATCTATAAAATGCTAACCCTCTTTACTTCAGTAATGTTTTTTTAAAATTATTTATTTATTTTCAGCATAACAGTATTCATTATTTTTGCACCACACCCAGTGCTCCATGCAATCCGTGCCCTCTATAATACCCACCACCTGGTACCCCAACCTCCCACTCCCCCGCCACTTCAAACCCCTCAGATTGTTTTTCAGAGTCCATAGTCTCCCATGGTTCACCTCCCCTTCCAATTTCCCTCAATTCCCTTCTCCTCTCTATCTCCCCAAGTCCTCCATGCTATTTGTTATGCTCCACAAATAAGTGAAACCATAGGATAATTGACACCCTCTGCTTGACTTATTTCACTCAGCATAATCTCTTCCAGTCCCGTCCATGTTGCTACAAAAGTTGGGTATTCATCCTTTCTGATGGAGGCATAATACTCCATAGTGTATAGGGACCACATCTTCCTTATCCATTAGTCCACTGAAGGGCATCTTGGTTCTTTCCACAGTCTGGCGACCGTGGCCATTGCTGCTATAAACATTGGGGTACAGATGCCCTTTTTTTCACTATGTCTATATTTTTGGGGTAAATACTCAGTAGTGCAATGGCAGGGTCATAGGGAAGTTCTATTTTTAATTTCTTGAGGAATCTCCACACTGTTCTCCAAAGAGGCTGCACCAACTTGCATTCCCACCAACAGTGGAAGAGGGTTCCCCTCTCTCCACATCCCCTCCAACACACGTTGTTTCCTGTCTTGCTAATTTTGGCCATTCTAACTGGTGTAAGGTGATATCTCAATGTGGTTTTAATTTGAATCTCCCTGAGGACTAGTGATGATGAACATTTTTTCATGTGTCTGATAGCCATTTGTATGTCTTCATTGGAGAAGTGTCTGTTCATATCTTCTGCCCATTTTTTGATATGATTGTCTGTTTTGTGTGTGTTGAGTTTCAGGAGTTCTTTATAGATCCTGGATATCAACCTTTTGTCTGTACTGTCATTTGCAAATATCTTCTCCCATTCCATGGGTTGCCTCTTTTTTTTCTTGACTGCTTCCTTTGCTGTGCAGAAGCTTTTGATTTTGATGAAGTCCCGAAAGTTTATTTTGGCTTTTGTTTCCTTTGCCTTTGGAGACGTATCTTGAAAGAAGCTGCTGTGGCTGATATCGAAAAGATTATTGCCTATGTTCTCCTCTAGGATTCTGATGAATTCCTGTCTCATGTTGAGGTCTTTTATCCATTTTGAGTTTATCTTTGTGTATGGTATAAGAGAATGGTCGAGTTTCATTCTTCTACATATAGCTGCCCAGTTTTCTCAGCACCATTTATTGAAGAGACTTTTTCCACTGTATATTTTTTCCTGTTTTGTCGAAGATTATTTGCCCATACAGTTGAGGGTCCATATCTGGGCTCTCTACTCTGTTCCACTGATCTATGTAATGTTTTTTACCATAACATAAAGACTAGTTTTCTTTTGGTTAGTATTTACAAGATATATTTTTTCACCAAATTTTAATAATGTCAATTTTTTATAGCCATATATTTCAGGTGCCATTTATAAAATCTTTTTTATCTTTATCTTTTAACTATTTAGTCTATTTACATTTAATATAATTACTGATATATTTGGATTTAAATCTACTATTCTGTTGTGTGTTTTCAATCTGACCTGCTTGTGTTTTCTCCCTCGTTCTCTCTCTTAGGATTTACTGATTTTTTTTTTAGTACTTCGTTTTCCCTTTATTAAGTTAGAAGTTATATAGTCTATTTCCTTTTTCTGGCCATTTATCCTAAAAATTACAACACAAATCCTCAGCTTATCAAAGTTTACTCTCAGTTGATACTTTTACCCTCTTCCATGACAATATGAAGCTGATGTAACACTTTCATCTACTAGAGTCCTGACTTTCATGCCTTTCTTATGAGTTGCCATATATTTGAACTTGTTCCATTTTAAACCCCCACAAAATATTTTTTGTTTCATATAATCAATGTTCATTAATAATTATCCAAATATTTACCGCTTTGTTTTTCATTTGTTCTTGTATTTCTGACGTTCTGTCTAGGATAATTTTCATCTATTTGAAGTGCATGGTTTAGAATTTCATTTTTCTTAAGTATGCTGATGCTAAATTCTTTTTAGTTTGATTGTCTGAAATGTTTTTTTAATTTCACTTTCGATAGACTTTTCAAGCAGATAAACATTTTATTAGAAAAATAGTAAAAATGACCAAAATGTCCACAAATGGACTGGGGAAGTAAATTATGATATAGTCAAAAAATGAAATGATGATGGAAAAAACACTAACAAGATGAACTGTATTTCACAGATATAATATGGAGTAAAGAAGTCCGAGAGTATGTACTGAGCATGTACTGTGTTTTTCCATTCTACAAAGATCAGAAACAGGCAAAACAAATCTGTGGTGTTGGTGTCAGGACAATGGTGGCCTTAGTGACAGAGGGTCTGCAAGGAACATGGGGAGGGATTCAGAATGCTGGTTACCCAGCTGTGCTCAGTATAGGATAGTTATTGAGTGTGCACTTCTAATATGTGCTCTGTTCTCTATGGGTGCTTCAATAAAAGTCACACAGAAAGATGTCAACAGAAGGGCTTATGCACGTCAAAATATCACCAGTAAATTCTGGTGTGGAGTTGTAGGTCCAAGTATGCTTCTCAAATCTGGCACAGAATCTGAATGAGAAAACTCTGTTGCTGCCACTGAGCACTAAATGTAGCTGTTTGCCTGCGATACGCATGTTATTGTAAACTGACATTGGATTATTTGTGTATTTGTTTATTTTTGTCTCCCCAACTAGCATGTGAGGACACTGCCGGCAAACAGTAGTACTGATGAGGGAGCAGGAGGCTGGCTGAGGACAAAGCAAAAGCTGGCGCCTTGCACCCCCTCTTCACCCTTAAGTTCAATAAGAATCTGTTCTCCTTTAACAGGACACCATTGGAAACATGGGTTATTTTACCAAGGCTTTGGCTGGAATGTCATATTTGAGAAAGACATGCATAGACTCAGATATGACCAGACAGCTTTAAAGGAACTAAGGTTGACTTTATGAAACCTGGAGCCATAAAGCCCCTTGGGACTGTTGGCCTGATTGATACCTTGCTTACAGAGTTCCCAGCAGCCTCACCAGGTGAGTAAAGAATGTCACTCTTTGGTAGGTGCGGAGACTCAGAAGAGGCATTCGCCCAAATTAACAGGTATTGCAGGCATGCCTGATGGCAAGTATGTGGCGTGGCTTCTGGCCCGGAGAGGCTACTAAAAGTTCAACCTAGAGATTCCTTATACAAAGTTCCAGCAAAGCAGATTCTAAAAGATCTATTGACCACACTCACTGTTCTTGCTGAGCTTATGTAAATAATAGGCCAAGTTTGTTAAAACTGGACTTGTTTCACAAGTGAATTAGTCCTGATTTGGCTATCTCTGTAAATGAGGGTTATTTTAGAGAGAAAAATTGTTTTAGTAACACCTTTATGGATGTTAAATTCTAGATTTGATTGTCTTTAAATAAATGTTTGTTTACCTATGCTAAACAATTTGAGGTAAACTTCAGAAAAGTTGCACAATAGCTTCTTTAGTCGATTTTATTATTTTGTGGATATATGAACAAGACCCCACAGCACATGATTAAACAACTGGAAAATGGGATTGATTCCCCTACAATTGTATAACTTAACTAACCCCTTATGTGTGGCTGGGATAATGAAATTGCCTAAAAGCCACCATACCACACTCCATAGGATTAACTATGGACTTGTGGAGATAATGGATGACCCCACTTTCTTTATGAGTGGATTGGATGATGCATGGCGGACTCCCCTTATCTCTTGACAAGTTTTCTCACTTGCCAGTGATCCTCTGTAATCAGGATATTGTTAAGGCTGGACCACTCAAAGGTCTTATTGGTTTTATCCCTTAGTCATATTTATCTTAGAAGTCACCTCTGTTGAGGTGCAATTGCAAACAGATGCTTTAGCGAAACTTAGAACAGCCCTCCTCATAAAAAGAGCCTCAAAGCTCACTATGGGACAGTCCTTGACTGTAATGATGTCACATCAGGTCCAGATTTGTCTTAGAAGCCAAAGGCCACCAATGGATGATGTAGGCCAACTAATTAAATATTGGACTATACTTACAGATATGCCAGAAATAATACTTAAAATTTGTCAAACTTTAAACCTAGTTACCTGTATGCCTGAACCTGACCTGTACTCCTTTCTCTATAGAGCAAAAAGGTTATTGATCTTGCTTACTCTATTTGGCCAGATTTAAGATGCCCCTGTTAAAAATATGAATGACAGTTGGTTTTCTGATGACAGTAGTTTTCATAGAAAAAATAAAGAAAAGCTAGGTGTGCCAAAGTGCTCACTAGCACTTTTCAATTGCCAAAGCCTAAAAACATTAACACTGACTCCAAATATGCCTTCCTGGTACTACATGCCCATGGAGGTATTTGGAAGGAAAGGGGATTGCTGTCAATCCATAACTCCCCAATCCAATATGGGCCCAAGTTCCAAAACCCTCCTTATTGCTATACTAAGGATGGCCTTAGATGTCCTGACAGCAGCCCAGGGTGGCACATGTGCAATTATCAAGACAGAATGTTGTGTGTACATTCCAGACTATCACAAAAATGTCACAGGACTAATAAAAGACATGAATACCCAGATTAAGGCCCTACAAGATCCTTCTCTCTCAGTGAATGGTTAAGTTCCTGGTTTGAAGGAGGACTATGGCCAAATCTCCTTTTCGGGCTTCCCATTCTTATCGCCTTATTAACTTTAATATGTTGCTTTGTTCCATGTTTCTCTACTTGGTGCCGAGACTCCATTGCTGCAATGACTTCACCATGACAGATGATCCTTACCACGCGCAAAGACACTCCTTCGCTGTCAGCGCTGGATTCGGCTGCCTCCGCCTTTCGTAACTCCCCTATACATTCCTCCACTGATCAATATTGACCCCAGTAGGTAGGGACAGCTCTACGCCCCTATTCAGCAGGAAGAAGTTACAGAAGATGAGACCTTCCACCTTCAACCACCTTAAAGATTTAAGGGTCAAAATTGTTCAGGGGGGAATGATGAGGGAGCAGGAGGCTGGCTGAGGACAAAGCAAAAGCTGGCGCCTTGCACCCCCTCTTCACCCTTTCCCCTCCATAAGTGTAGCATCCCTCAGGCAGCCCTGACTGCCATGAACAATAAGCAAATAGTTAACTTGCAGAGCTCACAATCCTGCTAGACAGGAGTCTCCCTTGGCTTACAAATGTCCTAAATCTCACTAACAAAGATGATTGATAGCAGGATTGTGAGACCCCACCAAAAAGTCTCCCAAAGATCTTAATGTTAATGGCTGGTCTAAAGACAACATTGATCCAGCAGCAAGGGCAAGGCCTCCGGCAGGCCTGGAACATCCTGGCACCTTGTAGGCCCTCTTTAGCATATGAAAACTCCACTGACACCTCCCTTCCCCTCACCTTCCCCCAACAGCAGGGTACATAACCTGCCATCCCTCACAACCCGGGGCAGCAGCTCTTCCTGCCCACGGGTCCTGTCCCGTGCTTTAATAAACCACCATTTTGCACCAAAGATGTCTCAAGAATTCTTTCTTGGTCATCGGCTCCGGACCTCAGCCCACCAAACCTCACCTAGGTTCTAGAACTTCATCAGTACTCAACAAACATTTATTGGATGTGTTGGCCTCTGTATCTTTTCATAACTGAGCAGAACTCCCCTTCTAATGGGCGCATTCTTTCACTTTTAGTCTTTTTTTTTTTTTTAAGATTATATTTATTTATTTGACAGACAGAGATCACAAGTAGGCAGAGAGGCAGGCAGAGAGAGAGAGGAGGAAGCAGGCTCCCCGCCAAGCAGAGAGCCCGATGCGGGGCTCGATCCCAGGACCTTAGGATCATGACCTGAGCTGAAGGCAGAGGCTTTAGCCCACTGAGCCACCCAGGTGCCCCTCACTTTTACTCTTAAAGGATCTTTTTGCTGAGTATAGAATTCAGGTTGCCAGATATTTTCTATTAGCACATTGGAAATACTTCTCCACTGGTTTCTGGCTTGTATTGTTATTACATCTGAGAAGGCAGCCGTCCATCTACCTAATAATTACCTAAAAAAAATACATTTTATTTATAATTACCTAAATAAAATACAATTACCTAAATAAAATACATTTATTTTTGCCTGACAGCTTTAAAAAATTATTAAACTTTTCATTTTGAGGTAACTATAGATTCACATGCAATTATAGGAAAAAATGCAGAGATCCTGTGCAACCATCTCTGGCTGTTTTTCCAATGATTTCTCTATGTTTACTTTCAGTTTCACAATAATATGATCAAGTGTAGATGTCTTTGTAAATATGCTACTTGGAATTCAGTGGGCTTTAGGGATCCTGAATCTGTTCTGGATGGTTTTTTTTTTAGCTCTTATATATTCACATAATGCCCCACCTCATTCACTCCTTTCCTCCTGGGATTCCAAATAAAGGAATGTTGGAAGGTTGGACCTTCTCATTCTACCTTTACCTTTTGTTATATCTTTGTGCTGTATTCTGAATGGTCCCAGTTACTGAATGCTCTCCTTGACTGTGTCTAATTTGCTTAAAGAGCTGTTAAAACTCTTGCATTAGGTTTTGATTTTGGCCATCACACTATTTGATTCTAAAAGTTTTATTCGGTGATCCCAGAGTCCTGGAATCGAGCCCCACATCGGGCTCTCTGCTCTGTAAGCCTGTTTCCTCCCCCTTCTCTCTCTCTCTGCCTGCCTCTCTGCCTACTTGTGATCTCTGTCTGTCAAATAAATAAATAAAACCTTAAAAAATTTTATTCAGTTTTTTGTTCAGATTTATCATTTCTTAGAGTTCCCTCTTTCCTATAGGTATTTTCAAGCTTTGAAAAAAACTCCTAACACAGTTAGTCACAACAGTTGTTTTATATTTTGTTTGCAGTAATTCCACTACCTTACAAGCTGTGTGTTTGCCTCTGCTGCCTGTTGATTTTCCTGGTTCTTGCTCATCCTGTGTTATTTGTGTGCTGGTTATCCTTGATTGCAGCTGGTTATTGTATTTGACTATTAGATGGGGATAATTACAGGTCTTGAATCCTGGCACTTCTTAAGAGAAGACTTTTGTTTGCTTTTGCCAGATGCCTCAGGGCACCACCTGACCAGGACCACCTTTAGCTAAATGAGGTTTATCTAGACCACTGAGAGGTGACAAGCCCCGATAGCAAAAAGCACAATGGCTGTTTCAGATCCTTCCTTAAACTGGGGGCTAGTTTATCAGATTCTCTACCTTGGGTGAGAATCCTTTGCTCCAGGGAGTAAAAGGAGAAGCAGACTCCCTGTGAGCAGGAAGCCTAATGTGGGGCTGGATCCCAGGAACCCTGGATCATGGCCTGAGCTGAAAGCACACACCTAACTGAGCCACCCAGGCACCCCTCAACCTGTGTTTTGACATAGATTTCCCTGGTCCTCTGAGGTCCCAAAGACCACATCAATTTCAGTTTCTCAGCAATAATGGGGTTTTGTGTGCTGGACTGAACCTCTCTCAGTGTGTGACTTACAGATTTTTAGACCAGTAATTCTTCACTGACTTATTTCCTCTTTACCATTTTCAAGATCTTTGTTTTTATGATTTTGTTCAGCTTTTTCAGTAGCCCTCACTGGAAGGTCAGCCTGAGTGTGCTAACCTGCTACTACCAGAATGTCTGAAGCTTATTCATACTTTTTTAGGACTGCATAAATTTCATCAGATGGATCTAGCAGAATTTATTTAAGCAATCTCATATTTAAAAGGTTTTTCCCAATCTTTTGCTATTTGAATCAATACTAGAATGAATATCTTGCATAGACTTCATTTCATATGAAGATATACATGATATTTCATCGATTATCACGTTCCTAGCTTCTGCATGTTGCATAGCACATATTAAGTGCTCAAAAATACCTGTTGAAGGGACGCCTGGGTGGCTCAGTCAGTTGAGCGTCTGCCTTTGGCTCAGGTCATAAACCCAGGATCCTGGGATGGAGTCCCTCATGGGGCTCCCTGCTCAGTGGTGAGCCTGCTTCTCTCTCTGCCTGACACTCCTCTTGGTTGTGCTCTCTCTGACAAATAAATAAATAAAATCTTAAAAAAAAATACTTGTTCAATATATGGAAGCAAAATGAAATGACAACTTTGCTTGATCTAATCTTAGATTTCTTTTGTCTTTGATAATACTTATCATCTGATTTTCTTCCAACCACTAAACAGTAGTGGGATCTGATGGCCAAGTGTGTTGCCATTTTACCTGATACTACTGTTTTTTCTTAAAGATTTTATTTATTTGAGAGAGAGACAGAAATATTGAGAGAAAACATGAGCAGGGGGAGGGGTGGAAGGAGAGGGAGAGGGAGAAACAGACCCCTTGCTGAGCAGGGAGCCTGCCATGGAGCTCCATCCTAGGGCCCTGGGATCATTACCTGAGCCAAAGGCAGATACTTAAACAACTGAGCCACCCAGGTGCCCCTATCTGATATTATTCTGACTATTCTTGTGTTTCTGAGTTTTCTTCCTTCATAGCTCAATAAAGGGGGAAGAACAAACCCACAAGGTTTGTTTGGTGCTTCACCAAAAAGGACACACCGTCATCTCTGTATAATCTCACACTCACTCATCACAAACAGAGGTTAGGCCCTGTGATTGGCAATCACTTTCAACTTTAAAATTATTATCAGTAACACTATGTTAAGAATTTTTTTTCAAGTATATGCACCCCTATGTTTATAGTAGTATTATTTACAACAGCAAAGATACAGAAGCAGCCCAAGTGTCTGTCAAGAGACAATGGATAAGGAAAATGTGATATATGTATACAAAGGAATACTGCTCAGTCATAAGAAAGGATGAGATCTTATCATCTGTGTCAACATGAATGGACCCAGAGGGTATTATGCTAAGTGAAGTAAGTACAGAAAGACAAATGCCATAGGATTTCACTTATGGTCATCTAAAAAATAGAATCTAAAAAATAAAACAAATGAATAAACAAACAAAAATCAAAAACAGACTCAAAAATACAGAGAACAAATTGACTGATGGTTGCCAAAGAAGAAGTAGTAGGAGGATGGACAAAATGTTGAAGGAAAGTTGGAGATATAGGCTTCCAGTCATGGAATGAGTAACTCACGAGGATAAAAGGCAAAGCATAGAGAATATAATTGATGATATTGTAGTAATATATGGTGACAGATGGTAGTTACACCTGTGGTGAGCATAGCATAACATATATACTTTTCTAATCACTATGGCATACATCTAAAACTACTGTAACATTGTATGTCAACTATATTTCAATTTAAAAAATAATTATTTTTTGAGAGTAAAATTCTCTTTCTAACCAAATTTAAAATACTAAAGGTAAGATCCTTGCCACTAATAAAGAAACATGAGAACATAACATAAAATGCACATGGGAATTTCCCACACTCCACAGGAATCTTGGGCCACATTAATTTCTGGCCTGAAACCAGACCTTGATAATGTTTCTTTAACAGGAAATAGGAATTAAAAATGAGCATACTTCAATGAATTAAAACATTATCTTTTTTTTTTTTGTCATTTATTTAAGATCTATTCTAAGATTTATTTAAGATAATTTCAGCCATTATTTTTTTTTATATACTTTTTTTATTTTTTATAAACATATATTTTTATCCCCAGGGGTACAGGTCTGTGAATCACCAGGTTTACACACTTCACAGCACTCACCAAATCACATGCCCTCCCCAATGTCCATAATCCCAACCCCTTCTCCCAAACCCCCTCCCCTCGGCAACCCTCAGTTTGTTTTGTGAGATTAAGAGTCACTTATGGTTTGTCTCCCTCCCAATCCCATCTTGTTTCATTTATTCTTCTTCTACCCACTTAAGCCTCCATGTTGCATCACCACTTCCTCATATCAGGGAGATCATATGATAGTTGTCTTTCTCTGCTTGACTTATTTCGCTAAGCATGATACGCTCTAGTTCCATCCATGTTGTTGCAAATGGCAAGATTTCATTTCTTTTGATGGCTGCATAGTATTCCATTGTGTATATATACCACATCTTCTTGATCCATTCATCTGTTGATGGACATCTAGGTTCTTTCCATAGTTTGGCTATTGTGGACATTGCTGCTATAAACATTCGGCTGCATGTGCTCCTTTGGATCACTACATTTGTATCTTTAGGGTAAATACCCAATAGTGCAATTGCTGGGTCATAGGGCAGTTCTATTTTCAACATTTTGAGGAACCTCCATGCTGTTTTCCAGAGTGGCTGCACCAGCTTGCATTCCCACCAACAGTGTAGGAGGGTTCCCCTTTCTCCGCATCCTCGCCAGCATCTGTCATTTCCTGACTTGTTGATTTTAGCCATTCTGACTGGTGTGAGGTGATATCTCATTGTGGTTTTGATTTGTATTTCCCTGATGCCGAGTGATATGGAGCACTTTTTCATGTGTCTGTTCGCCATCTGGATGTCTTCTTTGCAGAAATGTCTGTTCATGTCCTCTGCCCATTTCTTGATTGGATTATTTGTTCTTTGGGTGTTGAGTTTGCTAAGTTCTTTATAGATTCTGGACACTAGTCCTTTATCTGATATGTCGTTTGCAAATATCTTCTCCCATTCTGTCAGTTGTCTTTTGATTTTGTTAACTGTTTCCTTTGCTGTGCAAAAGCTTTTGATCTTGATGAAATCCCAGTAGTTCATTTTTTCCCTTGCTTCCCTTGCCTTTTGCGTTGTTCCTAGGAAGATGTTGCTGCGGCAGAGGTCGAAGAGGTTGCTGCCCGTGTTCTCCTCAAGGATTTTGATGGATTCCTTTCGTACATTGAGGTCCTTCATCCATTTTGAGTCTATTTTTGTGTGTGGTGTAAGGAAATGGTCCAATTTCATTTTTCTGCATGTGGCTGTCCAATTTTCCCAGCACCATTTATTGAAAAGGCTGTCTTTTTTCCATTGGACATTCTTTCCTGCTTTGTCGAAGATTAGTTGACCATAGATTTGAGGGTCTATTTCTGGGCTCTCTATTCTGTTCCATTGATCTATGTGTCTGTTTTTGTGCCAGTACCATGCTGTCTTGATGATGACAGCTTTGTAATAGAGCCTGAAGTCCGGAATTGTGATGCCACCAACGTTGGCTTTCTTTTTCAATATCCCTTTGGCTATTCGAGGTCTTTTCTGGTTCCATATAAATTTTAGCATTATTTGTTCCATTTCTTTGAAAAAGATGGATGGTACTTTGATAGGAATTGCATTAAATGTGTAAATTGCTTTAGGTAGCATAGACATTTTCACAATATTTATTCTTCCAATCCAGGAGCATGGCACATTTTTCCATTTCTTTGTGTCTTCCTCAATTTCTTTCATGAGTACTTTATAGTTTTCTGAGTATAGATTCTGTGTCTCTTTGGTTAGGTTTATTCCTAGGTATCTTATGGTTTTGGATGCAATTGTAAATGGGATTGACTCCTTAATATCTCTTTCTTCTGTCTTGCTGTTGGTGTAGAGAAATGCAACTGATTTCTGTGCATTGATTTTATATCCTGACACTTTACTGAATTCCTGTATAAGTTCTAGCAGTTTTGGAGTGGAGTCTTTTGGGTTTTCCACATATAGTATCATATCATCTGCGAAGAGTGATAATTTGACTTCTTCTTTGCCGATTTGGATGCCTTTAATTTCCTTTTGTTGTCTGATTGCTGAGGCTAGGACCTCTAGTATGATGTTGAATAGCAGTGGTGATAATGGACATCCCTGCCGTGTTCCTGACCTTAGCGGAAAAGCTTTCAGTTTTTCTCCATTGAGAATGATATTTGCGGTGGGTTTTTCATAGATGGCTTTGATGATATTGAGGTATGCGCCCTCTATCCCTACACTTTGAAGAGTTTTGATCAGGAAGGGATGTTGTACTTTGTCAAATGCTTTTTCAGCATCTATTGAGAGTATCATATGGTTCTTGTTCTTTCTTTTATTGATGTGTTGTATCACATTGACTGATTTGCGGATGTTGAACCAACCTTGCAGCCCTGGAATAAATCCCACTTGGTCGTGGTGAATAATCCTTTTAATGTACTGTTGAATCCTATTGGCTAGTATTTTGTTGAGTATTTTCGCATCTGTGTTCATCAAGGATATCGGTCTATAGCTCTCTTTTTTGGTGGGATCCTTGTCTGGTTTTGGGATCAAGGTGATGCTGGCCTCATAAAATGAGTTTGGAAGTTTTCCTTCCATTTCTATTTTTTGGAACAGTTTCAGGAGAATAGGAATTAGTTCTTCTTTAAATGTTTGGTAGAATTCCCCCGGGAAGCCGTCTGGCCCTGGGCTTTTGTTTGTTTGGAGATTTTTAATGACTGTTTCAATCTCTTTACTGGTTATGGGTCTGTTCAGGCTTTCTATTTCTTCCTGGCTCAGTTGTGGTAGTTTATATGTTTCTAGGAATGCATCCATTTCTTCCAGATTGTCAAATTTATTGCCGTAGAGTTGCTCATAGTATGTTCTTATAATAGTTTGTATTTCTTTGGTGTTAGTTGTGATCTCTCCTCTTTCATTCATGATTTTATTTATTTGGGTCCTTTCTCTTTTCTTTTTGATAAGTCGGGCCAGGGGTTTATCAATTTTATTAATTCTTTCAAAGAACCAGCTCCTAGTTTCGTTGATTTGTTCTATTGTAAAACATTATCTTTTTAATTCAAATTAATATTGTCCTTCATTTTTGTAACTGAATTGAAGTATCAATGACCAACATTTACATGATGTCATATACGTTAGTTTCTACAAGGAAACTGGATGTGTGATACTTGAACTGAAAAGCCAATCAATTCTCCTGGATAAAAGATTTCTCTTGATTTTTCTCTGAAATCTCCTGAAATCTCCACCATTTGGTTTCTGTTGTAGAAAATGGTGACAACTATCTGGATATTTATGGCTTGACACCAGCTTCCCCTAAAACACCTATAGAAGGTTTCACCTAAGTGGTGGCTCTGTGAGCTATGTCCTTTCTGTGGGATGAGGCAAAGGAACAATAAAAACTCTGACAGCAGAAATAATCCATCATGAGCACTATCACAGAGGAGATGGTATAAAGTGTAGGGTGGAGCAGGTCCCTAGAGGCATCAGGTGGTGTGGGCACTGCTCTTGAAATGTTACAGAGAGGGAAGGGGGGATAACTTCAAGTCAGACTCAAGAGCACTAATGGAAGCAAAGCTATTTCTTGATTTACTCAACACCTGACTTGCTTTTTGGAAACAGAAATCATGGCTGTAAGAGAATGGAGTTGGGACAGACACAAAGATGGATGAACATCCACAGAGCTTTTCCACGTGCCACCATTCATCAGAAAAGTTCAGGCTCTTGTCCTTGCTTATGACTGTCTTATCTCTCCTTCTAACACACCTCCCCATAAAAGTATGGAGAAACTTCCAGCCTCCCAGAAGGATTACAACTCAAAGGAACTGCTTTATGGGATACATGTGATGTGGGGGAGGCCAGAAATCTCAATTCCAACTAGATTTTTTCTCCTTACTGATGTTCCAATACTAAACTTTTTTTTTCTATCATAATTTGATGTTTCTTTTTAAAAGATTTTATTCATTTATTTGAGAAAGAGAGAGAGAGAGAGTAAGCGAAAGAGAGAGTACAAGCCAAGGGGAGAGGCAGAGGGGACTCTGTGGGAGCCCAATGTGGGACTCGATCCCAGGACCCTGGGATCATGACCTGAGCCAAAGGCAGATACTTGGCCAACTGAGCCATCCAGGGGCCCCAATGTGAAGTTTCTAAATGTTGTACTACGGTTGCTGGAGGGGAGGGGGTTAGGGGGATAGGGTAGGTGGGTGAAGGACACTGGGGAGGGTATAGTTCTGTGTATTGTGTAAGACTGATGAATCATGGACCTGTACCCCCTGAAACAGATAATACATTATATGTCAATAAAAAAAAAAAATCAGTAAATGTTATACCACTTCTGCACATACAAAACAAAGCAGGGTAAGGCTTGGGAATGAGGTGATCTGTTCAATCAGCAGAACCTCCCATCTGAATATGAACCCCAAAGTTATTCTTTTGGTTTTGAATTTTCTCAACTACCAAAAATAACCAAGAAAACCAGATCATCTGTTTATACTGCTTGAATAACCAGAGTGCTGATTTTCACAATGTATGTTTTTTATGATGTTTGAACATTATAAAAAGTACACCTGATTTGGGGCTCCTGGGTGCTACAGTCAGTTAAGTGGCTGATACCTGGTTTCAGCTCAGATCCTGATCTGACATCAAACCCTGCATTAGCTCTGTGCTCAGCACAGAGTCTGCTTGACTCTCCTTCCCTCTCCCTCTGCCCGCCCCACCCCGCAAATGAATAAGTAAATCCCTAAAAAAAAATACACCTGGGGCGCCTGAGTGGCTCAGTCAGTTAAGTATGATCCTGGGGGTCCTGGGATTGAGCCCCAAGTCAGGCTCCCTGCTCATGAGTAGTCTGCTTCTCTCTCTCCCTCTGTGTGTGTGTGTGCTCTTTTTCTCTCTCTAGCTCTCTCTCTCTCTCAAATAAATAAATAAAATCTTTAAAAATATATTTTAAAAAATATACCTGACTCTTAAGTTCTTAAAAACAACAACACAAAAAAACCAAAAGGCAGGAGTAGAGTAAAAAGAAACAGAGAATGGGTGTGGTCAGCTTAATTGAGGCAGAGCTCCCTAAGAGGGAGTAACATTATCCTACTGACAGGCATTGGGAAGTAACAAGAGGTACAGTTCATCTGGACTTTCTCCCTATACCAGCAGTGAGGGTTTTTTTCCTTGGTTTTCTTCATTTGTTTTTGTCCAAGAGCCAATTCAAAAATATCTGCAAGCTGGATTTTTTTTCTCACTTGATAATAAAAACAGTTTCATTGATTTCTGTGGCAGGAAAAACAACAACAACAACAACAACCTCTATCTTCAAAGTTAAGACGACCAACACTGCTTCTATGACACAAGTTAATATCTAGACATAATTAAGCAGTAGGGACAAGGCGGGAGGTACTTTTTAGTATTTCTGTCAGGAAAGCAAGTTGTGGTCTAGGTTCTAGCTCACCGTTCTGGATGATCTTCAATTTCCTAGTGAAAAGGAGCAGAGATAGAGTACTTTCTATCTGGCCTAGATGAAATCACAGGACACCTCTGAATATAGGTATCTTTTGTTCCTGCAGCAGTGGTGTGCACTTGCTTTGTCTAGCTGCTAGAAAGAATTGCAAGCTTTGTCATTTTACTGGACAACATGCCTTCAAGGCACTTCAAGGCATCCAGTGTGTCATCTGCCCACAGATCCTTTTATTTTTGTGAATCACCTGCCTCCCACCCATACAGCCTTCCACCCCATGCCTGACACCCAAAAAATCTCTCAAACATCTTTCTGGACAAACTAAACCAAACCAAACTCTGGAAGTAACTATGCTTTCAAAAAAAAGTAATCTGAAGGAAACTCTTGCTTCAGTGGAGGAGTCCCCAGAAGGAAAAGCGCTGTTCAAGTTTCTAGTAACTCTACTCTGGTGTGTCTTTAGTCCACTGATATTTCTCAAATGCCTGCAGTTAACTACAGTACTCTTTGCTTTTCTTTATAAGAATGAAGTAAAATACCCACCCTGGCAAAGTGGTCATTTCCAAGAAGTGTTTGCAGAAGGATGGGCAGCTGCTTTTCCAGATGCAGCTTGAGGCAGAGCTGGGTCAGTTCCTCCCGGTCCAGAAAGCCTGTCCCTGTTGTGTCACAGCTGCTGTAGACTTCCCTGAGCTGTGAAACATAGTGGTTCTCTTCTTCTTCGTCCATCCCATAGCAAGCTGGACATGCCAGGGGAAAAAAGAAAATCAAGAGTATACTCTTTTTTTTTTTTTTTTTTTTTTTTAAATTTAAAGATTTTATTTATTTATTTTACAGAGAGAAATCACAAGTAGATGGAGAGGCAGGCAGAGAGGGAGAGAGAGGAGGAAGCAGGCTCCCTGCTGAGCAGAGAGCCCGACGCGGGACTCGATCCCAGGACCCTGAGATCATGACCTGAGCCGAAGGCAGCGGCTTAACCCACTGAGCCACCCAGGCGCCCCTCAAGAGTATACTCTTACTGCCATACCTCACACATTCTTTCACTGCTCTGATGAGCCCCAGCAAGGCGGCCCAGGTGCAGGTAGGGGCTGGGCACAGGGGAAAAGGCATCCAAGGTGCTCTCAGTTTTATGTGAGGCCTCTGTAGGAGAGGCCAGAAGCATGTGACCAGGGAGCCAGTCCCCGTTCACAAACCCCAGAATCTCTTTGTTCTTTAAGATAAATATCTATTATTGGGGCACCTGAGTGGCTCAGTTAATCATTCAACTATTGATTTCATTTCAGGTCATGATTTCAGGGTCCTGTGACCAAGCCCCATGGCAGGCTCCCTGCTCAATGGAGAGTCTACTTGTCCTCTGCCCCTCCACCTGCCTTCTCTCTCTCTTTTAAATAAATAAATCTTTTAAAGAAATTTTTTAAAAATTATCTAGGGAGCACCCAGGTGGCTCAGTCATTAAACACCTGCCTTTGGCTCAGGTCATGATTCCAGGGTCCTGGGATCGACCCCCGCATCAGGCTCTCTGCTCAGTGGGAAGCCTGCTTCTCCCTCTCCCATTCCCCCTGCTTGTGTTTCCTCCCTTGCTGTGTCTCTCTCTGTCAAATAAATAAATAAAATCTTTAAGAAAAAAAAAAGAAAGAAAAGAAATTTAAAAATTATCTATTGTAGAATAATCAGAAAAAAGAGGTAAATGTAAAATAGAGAGCTAAAATTATTCCCCCCAAATTATGAATATTTTGGCAAGTATATATACATATATATATACACTCTAATTTCCCTTATGGTATTTTTCCCTTATTAGTATTCAGTTACAAATATTAAAAAGGAAAAATGTAAATAAATTTTACCAAATTTTTAATAAAAAATGGAAACTACAATAAAATTTATAGATGTTGATTAATCACAAAAGAAGAAAAACAGGGGAGCCTGGGTGGCTCAGTGGGTTAAGCCTCTGCCTTCGGCTCAGGTCATGATCTCAGGGTCCTGGGATCGAGCCCTACATCGGTCTCTGTGCTGTGCAGGGAGCCTGCTTCCTCCTGTCTCTCTGCCTGCCTCTCTGCCTATGTGTGATCTCTGTCTGACAAATAAATAAATAAAATCTTTTAAAAAAAAAGAAAAATATATGGTTAATAACTTCTAAAAAGTTCTAAAAATATCTGTTCACATCAAAAAATATCCAAATGAAAACAAAGATACTATTTGTCACTGACAAATTATCAAGAATAACCCCCCCCCAGTGTTAGCTGAGGATATCATAAGAAGGGTCTTTCACATGTTGCTGAGAAAGTGACAAGTAAATGCCTTCCAGACATTCTAGACTTTTCACATTTGCCAAGAAATTTTTTAAATAATTGTATTATCTTACCTATTTATTTCATGTACATAAAATTCCTTACAGAAATTCTTATAGCTTTGGGAAACAGAGCTACAGACAAAGACATAAAAGAAAATAAATAAAAGAAAATAAAATGTCCAATGAAAGGAAATAGCTTGCTAAGTTACAGCATAATTATATGGCAGAAGATTCAACAGGCTTAAAAAACACATTTTTTAAGAATACTTAACAGGACAGGAGATGCAATTGATAAAATATCAAGGCAGGATAAAAACTTTATAATAATAATAGCTAGTATACATACTAGTCAGTTCACATATTCATTTATATCTAGAACAGTTCTATCAAGAGACTTCTGCAATTCTGTGGGAGGAAGGAAGGAAGGGAAGGCAAGAGAAGAAGAGAAGAGAAAAGAAGAGGAAACAAGACGAGAAGAAAAGAAGGCAGAAGGAAGGGAGGGAGGAAAGGAAGTAGGGAGGAAAAAACTACACCAAAGTGATAAGAGATGATTTTATGATATTACACATTTCCATTTTCTACATTTTTATATTTCTGAAAAATTGGTACAGAAAGTGAAACACTGCATAACTAGAAAAATGTCGCTAAATCATGAAAAACACTTAAGTCCTAAAGGAATTAGGATGAACCATATGAACTTGTCAATACTGGACTGTTCTGACAAGTAAATGACACAGACACAGATCATGGACAACTCTGAAAAGAGGAAATATGATAAGTAAACAAGCATGGAAAACTGATCAAGCTCATTAATAATCAAATAATTAATTTATAAACATGAAACAGTGAAGCAACATCTCTTACTAATAACAGACTGCACACTAAATGCCAATTAAATAAAGATATAATTCTTCCTAAAAGAGAGAGAGAGAGCAAGCATGTGGGCGGGGGGAATGCAGGGGGAGGGGGAGGGGGTGACAGAGAATCCTAAGCAGGCTCCACAGCCATTGTGGAGGCTGATACAGGGCTGGATCTCAAGAGCCTGAGATCATGACCTGAGCCGAAATCAAGAGTCGGACCCTTACCCACTGAGCCACCCAGGTGCCCCAAAGATATAATTTTTAATGTCAACACCATTTGACCACCATCACCCATGTGGGTAGGGAAGTCTCCCTCAGCACAAAAACTATATGAGGGACTGGAATCTGTTCACATCACCCCCCAAGCCCAGAGTATCACTTTACTCAGGAAAACAACAGAATCAATGAATGTCAGTAAAAAAAAAAAAAAAACTCACTTTGAATAGAATCTTCATTGTGATGTTTTACCATGTTCTTAAAAGGCGAACTGCCTCCCCTGAGCTCCTGACTGACTGAACACCTGCTGATCAGGTGTAAAGACTGCCAGTGTCTACTCTGAGGATGAGTACACCAGCTCCTGGCCTCAGGTTGGGTGCAGGAGTAAAGGGAGAACAAGCCTGCCCTATCCACTCATCAAATTACACAGGCACTTCAGCAGGAGCACGGGGAAGTGGAAAAATGGCAAGGAGAGCTGGACCTGGGAACACACACATGCTCCTATCCCAGACTGCTTTGAGATGATTAGAGACAACATCGAGAAACACAGAGATACATGTAAAAACATGAAGGATAAATCAGAAAACTAAATGAGCTTCCTAACTCGACATCTGTCAAGCTTCTCATCCAAGATGAGTCCCCACCCAGAGTTGGGAGCTGCATCCTTTTGTGGACAACAGCCAGCTGTGGTGAGCTACATACAATACAATTTGCCAATGCTAGTTTCTGATAAGCCACAAGTAAACAGATAGGAGAATATAACAGTGAGAAAGACAAGTGGCAAAATTCAGTATATTAAAGAGGGTAGAGGAATCGGGATGAGGAAGGTAAGGAGTGACTAGGGAGCCCTGACTACAGAACCTACCACACCCACATCTCCCTGATGCTCCCCCAACCCCAAGCTCTCCTCCTGTTGCCCTACTTACAAACAATACCCCCTCCCCCACCACCTCTGCAAATCATGAGCAAATCTTCCATTTCTTCTATTTACCTTTAGTTATAACCAATTCAAGCAATTAAAAGTATATAAAGAAAACAAAAACAAAGCAAAACAAAAGCCCAACCCCACTCCCAGAGGTAAACGTTGCTTAGAGTGTAGGTTTGAAATTATTCCCAAGTCTACAAGGAATACGTATACATACACAACACACATAGACATGCATATTTTTACATAAGTGTAACACCATACATATTATTTTACAACTTTTATTTTTTTATGATTTTTTTTTTTAATTTATTTGACAGAGATCACAAGTAGGCAGAGAGGCAGAGAGAAAGAGCGGAGGAAGCAGGCTCCCGGCTGAGCAGAGAGCCTGATGCGGGGCTCAATCCCAGGACCCTGGGATCATGACCTGAGCTGAAGGCAGAGGATTTAACCCACTGAGCCACCAGGCACCCCTATTTTACAACTTTTAAAAAATATACAACATCTGAGAGATCATTCCATGCCTTCTCCATTTAAAAAAATGACTATATGCTCTTGTGCTCTTCTGTGCAGAGATGTAACACAGCTTACCCAAGGGCTGTTTTAGAGACACAGGGTATCTCCAGGGTTATCTCTTACAAAACCTTCCTCAGCAAACACCCCATGGGGCATCTTCATGAGTCCAGAAGGGACTAAATGAAGCCATGCTCTGTGGAGCATGCCCCGGGCAGTGCAGGAGTGTCCCCGGAGAAGGCAAACTTGGCTGTTTTCTCAGGGGCAGAGCAAGAAGAGAAGAAGCATCTTCCTTTCCCAGCCATAGTCCTGGCATCCACAGCCTAGGCAAGTCCTGCATCCACATCACTCTGGGTGGATGGGCTCTCTCTCCACCACAGGAATTTAAGTTCCTGTTGAGTTGCAGCTTTCCCTTTCTACACAGACAATGGAAGAGAGTCTCAATCTGGGGGCAGAAGCGCCCTGGCTGCCCATGGAAGTGTAGGCTGTGTGTGGAAGGCCCACTGGTGGTGAGTCTCCCCCTAGTGAAAAGGTGGTCCACAGCCCACCACATCCCAAAGCCTTGCTAAAACACAGAGCAGCACAAAGAAAAAACAAGTACCAAGACTGCAGGCACCAGAGAGGCAACAAGACTTAAAAAGAAGGGTGGCAGCTCCTTCCTCATCACCCACAGGAGCTGTGTTTGCAGCTCATCTTCAAAGGTCTCCAGGCCCCACCAAGTCTGGAGCTGTCTCTGGAGGCCCAGGCTGCTTCTACCTCATCTACTCTGGGAGCACACATGCACACTTTTGAGCCTGGGTGGGGATTTCCACAGAACAGGAGGAGCTTCTATAGAACTAAAAAGCCCACAGACTTAGCAGGCCAGCAGGGCCCCAGTTTTGGGGAGAGCAGCATAACCTCTTCCAAAAGCCCCTGCTCCCACAGCATCAGGCCCCCATCTTCGTCTGCTCACAGCAGAACATCCAGTGTACTCACAATGAGCCTATGGGGTGAGAATGCAAAGAAAACCTGCCCTCAGTAAAACACTAATGGATTCAGGTCCTGAAAACAGGGACCAAGCCCTCACAGAAGCCTGAGTGCCAGAAGCACATTTCAGGGAAGTAGAACAGTCCCCTCTGTCTACAGCGAGGCTGGTGCAGTGTCTGGTAGGCTTTTAGGTCTCCCTCACATGCCAGCTTATGAAACAGCTTCTAGAGAACCCTTCTGAGAGGCCACATATCTTCCAAGGGAAAACACATCAGTAACAATAAAGGGCAGTGAGGGCAAAGCAGGACCTTAGGGGGTCAGAAGAAAATCAAGAAAATGTAAATGGGAAACAGGCCAAATGCACACGCCACCAGGTTGCCATCCAGTGACCCATGAGCAGGAGGGAGTGACTGGCATAGTCCCCCCAAGCTCCACACCCCATCTGCTCTCTAGGCCACAAGGCAGACAGACAGGCACTCAAGAAGGGTTCCAGCAGCACCTCCTACATTCCCAGAGCTGACCTCAGGGCAGGTCTGTTGTGCACACTATCAAATGCCTGAAATGTTTTAGGTTTGCCCTTTTATGCTAGACATTCTCTGATGAGCCCATTTAAGCAAGAGCAATACAGGATGCTGCAATTTAGCAATCTCAAAGGGGAGGTCACCAGCATTATGGGTCCACTTAATCTCAGGGCTGCCGCATCCTAGGCTCCTCCAGTACAGGTCAGACGTAGGAGGAGATACAAAGCAGGGGGAGAGAAGGGAGCACTCTCTAGAGCATTCACCCAGGTGACGGGGGCATTTCTCGGGAGGCCAGGTAAGTTTAAGAACCTTCCCAGTACCTGGACTGTCACAGAGGAGATAACAGGGAGATCAAGGCCCAGCAAACCCACATGTGTTCCCACATCACACTGGACCTGTCAAACCTGTGGCCTCCCTGTCTGATCTCCTGCCCCAGGATTCCAGGATTGGGCAGAATTCAGATGTGGGAGCTGAAGGGTAAAGAGCTCAGAGGGGTCCTCCCAGAAGCAATGACAAGCTAGCCCTCCTAGTGAGAGAACTTACTGGTCTGTCCACATGCCTCCACGAATGGGTGGATGCAGGGGAGGGGCCCACACACTCAACCCCATGTCACCTGGGTTACACTTTGTTCTGCTCAATGCACAGTAGAGTTCTCGGCCATTCAGAAACATTCCTTTCCTCTCATTTCCCTCATCCCTGTGAATCTGAGCCACTGCCCCAAGAGAGCAGGTGCTTCATCTACCAGCCAGGTGGGAAGAGGCAAATGGTGTGATTCAGGCACAGCAGCTCTACCAGTCGGACAAAAAAGATCTTTCACTCACAATCTGTTAAGACATTTCCTAACCCCCCACCAAGGATGATGTCCAGCCCTGTTTTCAAAACAAAGGGGAAAAGGAGGCACTGCCTCTATTCCTGTACACCCTGTGGAATTTGCCCTCCTCCCATTCCAAGATGTGGGAGGAGTCTTTCTGCAGCTTCTGCAATACCACATAACAAACCTAAGTGGTGGAACAGAAGGCAACACTGGTCAGGAAGGCTTGGAAGAACTGCAAAGCCACCTTCAGCTGGAAAGCATGGCCCAGGCATAGGTCTAGCCTGCCAGTGCAGGGTCATGAAGAGTTGCATGTCTTCCCCTACGTTTAAGTGTCTCAGGAAAGGGCTGGCGTGACAAGACCACAGAATGACAGAAGTAGTAAAGAAACCTGAATGGGGGCCTCAAAATTCTGATGTTCACACATATACCCCTCATTTGCTGTAATCTGGAGGTAGTGAATGGGGAGGTGATGTTTGCAGGAGGGGAGACCCAAGAAGTGCACACGCCTTACCCCACCACCCAACACACAGAAAGAGAAATGAATATCCAGAAGGACATAAAGGAAAATCATTTAAAGTTATCAAAGAAACGAGAGTGCTAGACAAAGGAATGATAAGGACACCAAGGGAGGTTTCTGGGACACTGACATATTATAGTTGTAAAAAAAAATCCAGTGGCAAGACTGGAAGACACAGAAGGAAATCTTCCATAAAGTATATCTAAATAGGAAGGAGGGGTGACTAGGTGGCTGAATCAGTTAAGCATCTGCCTTTGGCTTGGGTCATGATCTTGGGGTCCTAGAATCAAGCCTTGCATCAGGATCCCTGCTCAGTGCGAAGCCTGCTCCTCCCTCACCTCCCCACTTGTTCTCTCTCAAATAAATAAATAAATAAATAAATAAATAAATAAAATCTTTACATAAATAAATAGTAAGGAGATGAGACCATATGGCAAGGAAAAGACTGTCTCTTCTATAAATAGTGTTGCAAAAACAGGATATCCACATGCAAAAGAATGAATTTGACCCTTACCTTATACTATACACAAAAGACTGACAATAGATTCAAGATCTGAATTAAGATCTACAACTATAAAACTCTAATACTCTAAAAAGAAAACACAGAGGAAAAATTTCATGATGTTAGATTTGGGAATGGTTCCTTACAAAAGCACAGACAACAAAAGCAAAAATAGGCAGATGGTACTATATCAAACTTAACTTCTGCACATTGAAGAAAAAAGTCAACAGTGAAAAGCAGTTTATATAGTGAATGGGAGAAAGTAATTGTCAACCATATCTGATAGAAGGTTAGTAACTAGAACATATAAAGAATTCTTACAACTCAATAACAAAAAATAAGTGACCCCATTAAAAAATGGGCAATTGTCTTGAAGAGATATTTCTCCAAAGACGATGTACAAATGGCTGACAAATGGCCAACCATATGCAAAGGCTCAACATCTCTCATCGTGAGAGAAATGCAATGACAGCCTATGTCACACCTATTAGGATGGCCACTATAAAAGAACAAAACAGAAAACAAGCATTGGTGAGGATGTGGAGAAGCTGGAACAGTACACAGCAATGTTGGTGAGCATGTAAAATGGTACCGCCACTCCGGAAAACTGTATGAAGGGTACTCAAAACTCTAAAACTAAAACCCATATGATCCAGCAATTCCATTCCAGGTATACATCCAAAGGAACTAAAAGCAAGATCTTAGAGATACTTGCTTACCCAAGTTCACTGCAGTATTATCCACAACAGCCAAGAGGTGAAAGAGCCCAAATGTCCATTGACAGAAGAACACAGAAGCATCCACACGATGGAAGTAGTATATCCATACAATGGAATATTATTCAGCCTTCAAAAGAAAGAAACCTGGGGCACCTGGGTGGCTCAGTGGGTTAAGACTCTGCCTTCGGCTCAGGTCATGATCTCAGGGTCCTGGGATCCAGCCCCGCATCAGGCTCTCTGCTCAGCGGAGAGACTGCTTCCCCCCCACCCGTCTGCCTCTCTGTCTACTTGTGATCTCTCTCACTGTCAAATAAATAAATAGAATCTTTAAAAAAAAAAAAAAAGAAAGAGAAAGAAAGAAAGAAAGAAAGAAAGAAAAAAAGAAAGAAAGAAAGAAACTCTGTCACACACTACAACATGGCTGGATCCTGAGAATGTTATATTGAATGAACTCTGCCAGTCACAAGAGGACAAATACTGTGTGATTCCACTTACATACATGCTTAGTCAAATCACAGAGACAGAAAGTAGAGTGGTGGTTGCCAGAGGCTGGTAGGAGTAGTGAGGGGGAAGAGCTGTTCTGTGGGTATAGAGTTCAGAGTCACAAGAAGAAAAAGTTCTCCAGGTGTGTTACTCTATGTGTGAATATAGTTAACACTGCTGAACTGTACATTTTAAAAATGATTAACTGGGTAAATTTTTTATTATGTACTTTCTACATTTAAAATTTAAAAGTAAAAAGTTTTTACAAAGAAAATAATTCAAAATTTGGTGGCTTACTTTCTGAAATTGCCTGGCTCTGTTCTATAGCACTTTTATCTGGATTTTCTCTTTCATAACAACAGCAAATATCAATCCCAAAGCTCTAGGCATCCTCTAAAAGTCCAGGAAAGGGAACCAGCTGAAGGGAAGGCAAATTACAGGAATAATATAAGAATTTTCCAAGTAGACAGATGGCTAACTCCCATCATGTAGGACAAAAAATAAAATCTCACACCTAAGTAAATCCTTTTCTTTTCTCCATATTTTATTTTCAAGCAATAAAATAAAAGTTGAGGCCACCTAAGTAAATCCTCATGAAATTTCTGAACCAACCAACCAACCAACCAACCAACCAACAAGTCCTCAAAGCGTCCAGATAAGAAAGAACACTCCCATGGACACCTGGATGGCTCAGTGGGTTAGAGCCTCTGCCTTCAGCTCAGGTTATGATCTTAGGATCCTGGGTTCGCGCCCCACATCGGGCTCTCTACTCGGCGGGCAGCCTGCTTCCTCCTCTCTCTCTGCCTGCCTCTCTGCCTACTTGTGATCTCTGTCTGTCAAATAAATAAATAAAATCTTTTAAAAAAGAAAGAAAGAAAGAACACTCCCACACTCACAGCCCTGGGCAGCAGAACCAACAGGTGCTGTTGGCAGCAAGACCAAGAGCTCTCGTGAAACCAGGCCCTGACATGACATCCCAAGTCAAGACCACTTTCAACCTCCTCTGGAAGCTACTGACATGTACTTCAGCAAAATGAGAAAGAGGAAGAGGCAGGAGCTCGGATCTGGCTCCCATGCACGTGACGAAGACTCTTGGGAGAGCCATCGTAGGGCAGGCCAGAGGGCAACCCACACAAAACCAACAACAAGAACAACCCATGGGGTATTGTGTATGTGTGTCCAGTTGGAAAACAACAAATGGGTAGGTCTCTCACAGAGCTGATAGAGCATCTGGAAAAAAAACAAGGATTAAGTCCATTAAAAAGTAAGTAAGTACAAACCAAGAAAACATGAACCTCTCTCTAAAGCCAAACTTGGTACATGGCCACATTTGGATGTGGCCATCAGGCAGGGGTGGCAGGGAAGCCTCAAGGTGGAGGTGCCATCCGAGTAACAGCCCTGGACTGTGGCAGAGGGAGTGGAGGAAGTGGGAAGGCACAGCCACAGGACAGGTGTGGCGACCTTGGGAGGCTCTGCCCTATTTACCGTCCAGAGCAGCCTTCCACGGGCCCCATAGGACAGAGTTCCAGACTGGAGTCAAACACTTCTCCTGCTGGGCAATTTCCCTTCTCACATTCTGCTTTGCTGCTGCTGAGGGGACAGTGATAGAAAATGACAGGGGCTAGATACACAGAAATAGTGGCTTAGCCTTAATGATCCTTATAATTTCACCACTAACAGCATTAGAATTTTGGTTCCCAAACCAAGGTTACCAGGTTCCCAGTTTTCATGCTGCTCAAATTCTATTTCTACAAATGCCTCACTGAAAAACTGCCTCTTCCTCAGTCCTTCCTTCCCAGCCTGAGCCATCAACCTAAGGGGATAAGAAGCAGCCCTAACCCCACAGGGGCCCTACAGCACAGAAGCTAGGGGGAATCTTCTGTTTACACTTCCTAAGTCCTCTCTGTGTGAGGCCAGGAGCCAGAACACCCCTTCCCCTGTAATCCTTCCACAGACTCCTGGGGAAGGAGGAAAGAAACACAGAGATAGACTTCTTTGCCTGTTCAAGCAGACCCTGCCATGGTCCCCCAGTACCCATCTGTCCAGGACTGCCCACCCATGGTGCCCTGCTTGCTCCCCTACTCACTTGTTAAGTACAAGCCTCAAGCAGAGTGGTTGTTATAAATAATAAACAGTCCCCAGGGTTCAAGGGCCTCTTCAGTTTCCTCTTCACCTAAATGGAATTAATCTTCCTTTGCATTCCACATACGCATAAAATGTTTGCACAGCAAAACCACCTGAAAACCTGGTCCCATTCAGTAGCTGACTACAGGACTGGGGACAATATTCCAGATAATGAGGAACACCTGGTTTCTCAAGGTTTTATTCTTCTGAAATTGGAATCAGTAGAATTTCAATTATTCTCAAGCTATAAAGCTTAATTCAAAATATGAGCATAAACTTTGCTACCAGGTGAAACAAAATGCTGTTTTTACCTGGGGAAGAAAAACCTGCTCCGACGCAAACCAGATATTGGCCCTGAGACAGAGGTCCCTGGCCCACACTTTGCAGGATAACGCAGCCGTCTGGAGGCCAACAGAGCAAGGTGTTGGTTTGCATTTAATTGATACACAGAGAGGAGGGAATTTAATCTGTGCCCCTAGAAACTCACTGAGTATTGAGGATAGAGAAGAGAATGGTGGTCTCTCAGCAGTAGCTAAGTTTGCTGATCTTTGAGGGTCCAGAGGATTGTGTTGCAACAGGAAGTAATTCAAACAAAGCCCTACATAAAAACCTGCTCTCTCAGAATGAATGGGACCAAGGGCGGCCATTCTAGATGGGTTCATTCTTTATCTGGAAAGATGTTACAATCCTTTTAAAATATTAAAGCCTGTCCTTGGGTTCCACTAGAGCAGACCTCAGTACCACTTTAAAACAGCCTTGTGCTTTTTAATCAACCTTCATACTTTGGCAGTTCTAAGCTTTTAGGATTAATTTCAGCGTTAATTCTTTTCATGGCTTTTTCTTATTTTTCAAAATTTATACTGTGTATTCACTTTGCCTACATGGGTCCAAAATATCTCAGAAGAAGATATTTCTTCTTTTTCTACCTTTTTTTTTATCAAAGGGATTTTCCAGTTCCAACAGTGTAAAAATAACCACATACTTCATTTAATATTTGCTTTTCCTACAAAGCAGATACATTAAAAATGATAAGAATATCAAATTCTACAACTATCCAGAGGCCCCTCATTGGCTCAGTCAGTTAAGCATCTGCCTTCAGCTCAGGGCTCCCTGTGCTCAGCAGGGAGCCTGCCTCTCCTCTTCCCTGCCCCTAACCCCACTCCTGCCCTCTCTCTCAAATAAAAAAAAAAAAAAACTTAAAAAAAAAAAATTCTAGAACTGTCAAAAAAACTCCTATTTTTCTGGGGTCTCCTGAAGAAGAGACTATGGCATACAGTGATGGCAGACTCTAGTGTCAGTCTCCAGTTATACTATGGGCATTTTCCAGCTCTGTGACCTTGAACAGTCACTTCATCTCTCTGTGCCTCCATATGTCATTTGGAGACTGTGAACATTAAAGTTACTGCTAAGCTTGTTAACGTGTCAATTACTGATTCCAGTGTCTGGCACATGGCAGGTACGGAATAAACACCGGCATCTCTGCCGCTACACAAACGCATGAGCCTGGGGCTGCATACACACCTGTACTCCTACACAAACCAGGTAGTTGTCCGCAACTTTCAAAGTAAACTACACATAGATAATCTGGTAAATGGCTATTCCGTGATGACAGATGAAGAGATTTTTTTTTAAATAAACATATAACGTATTATAAGCCCCAGGAGTACAGTTCTGTGAATCACCAGGTTTACACACTTTGTAGCACTCACCATAGCAAATACCTTCCCCAATGTCCATAACCCCACCACCCTCTCCCTACCCCCCTAACCCCGGCAACTCTCATTTTGTTCTGTGAGATTAGGAGTCTCTTATGATTTGTCTCCCTCCCAATTCCACCTTGTTTCATTTATTCTTTTCCTACCCCACAAACCCCCCACATTGCATCTCCACTTCCTCATATCAGGGAGATCATATGATAGTTGTCTTTCTCCAATTGACTTATTTCACTAAGTATAATACTTTCTAGTTCCATCCACATCGTCGCAAATGGCAAGATTTCATTTCTTTTGATGGTTGCATAGTATTCCATTGTGTGTGTGTGTGTGTGTGTGTGTGTGTGTGTGTGTGTGTGTATCACATCTTCTTTATCCTTTCATCTGTTGATGGACATCTAGGTTCTTTCCATAGTTTGGCTACTGCGGACATTGCTGCTATAAACATTTAGGTGCACGTGTCCCTTCGGATCACTACATTTGTATCTTTAGGGTAAATACCCAGTAGTGCAATTGCTGGGTCATAGGGCAGCTCTATTTTTAATTTTTTTTTAAAGATTTTATTTATTTATTTGACAGAGAGAGATCATAAGTAGGCAGAGAGGCAGGCAGAGAGAGAAAGAGAGGGAAGCAGGCTCCCTGCCGAGCAGAGAGCCCGATGTGGGACTCGATCCCAGGACTCTGAGATCACGACCTGAGCCGAAGGCAGCGGCCCAACCCACTGAGCCACCCAGGCGCCCCTCTATTTTTAATTTTTTGAGGAACCTCCATGCTGTTTTCCAGAGTGGCAGCACCAGCTTGCATTCCCACCAACAGTGTAGGAGGGTTCTCCTTTCAGATGGAGAGATTTTTAAATTTTTAATGGAAATTATACATAAAATCATATCTATATTTTAAAGTACATATGACCACTTAACATACCTTCTCAGAATTACCATTTTGTGTGTGATATTAGCACCTGAAACCTATTCTCTTAGCAAATTTCCACTATTCTAAAAAGTTTTATTACAGCTATAGTCATCATGGTATATGTTAGATCTGCAGGCCTACACATCTTACATAACAACTTTGTACCCTATGATCAATAGCTTCTCAGTTCTAAAGATTTTTTATAGCCACACAGACTTATATTTGCGCCAGGGCTATAGCTAGAGACCCCAAATGAACTTATCTTAAATTATCTAAGTGAGACTTAATGCAATCACATGTGTCTTTAGAGACAGGAAGAGGAGTTTTGGAAGAAGAGGAGGCAATGTGACCACAGAGGGAAAGACTGGACTAATGTAGCCCTAGAATCTGCAGAGAGAGTGACCCTGTCAATACCTTCTGGACTTCTGGCTTCTGTGACTGTAAGAGAATGACTTCATGTTGTTTTAAGCCACATAGTTTGTGGTCATTTGTACAGCAGCCCTAGGAAAAGGGAAAATAGCCCTAGGAAAAATAACACAACATCCCATTTCTCTCTCTCTCTCTCTTTTTTTTCATTAACATATAATGTATTATTTGCCCCAGGGGTACAGGTCTATGACTCATCAGTCTTAAACAATTCATAGCACTCACCATAGTGTATACCCTCCCCAATGTCCATGATCCCTCCACCCCACCCCCCCACCCCCCCACAGCAACCCTCAGTTTGTCTCCTGAGATTAAGCGACTCTATGGTTTGTCTCCCTCCCCAGTCCCATCTTGTTTCATTTTCCCCTCCCTTCCCCCCATGAAGCCTTGCTCTACCTCTCAAATTCCTCATATCAGAGAGATCACATGATAATTGACGTTCTCTGATTGACTTATTTTGCTTAGCATAATACCCTCTAGTTCCATCCACATCACTGCAAATGGCAAGATTTTTTTTTTATTGCTGCATAGTATTCTGTTGTATATATACACCACATCTTCTTTATCCACTCATCTGTTGATGAACATCTATCCTCTTTCCATAGTTTGGCTATTGTGGACAATATCCCATTTCTTAATATTGTTAAATGGCAATACTCTCTAAACTGGTGTACAGATTTAGCACAACCCCTATCAAAATTTCAGTTGGCTTCTTTAAAGAAATTGACAAGCTGATCTTAAAATTTGTAGGAAATAAAAGGGACCCAGAATACCCAAAACAATCTTAGAAAAGAATGAAAAAGTTGGAGGATTCACACTTCCCAATTTCAAAACTTTCCACAAAGGTACAGTAGCCAAGACAGCTTGGTACTGGCAAACAGAGAGACAATCTGACCAATGGAATAATATTTACAGGCAAGAAATAAAATCTCACACTTATAGTCAATTGATTTTAACAAAGGAGTCAAAACAATTCAATGGGAAAAGACAAGTCTTTTCAACATATGGTACTGGGACAACTGGAGAGACACATGCAAAAGACTGAAGGGGAATCCCTACTTATCGTATATCATATACAAAAACTAATTAAAAACCAAATTGTAACAGCTAAAACTATAAAACACTTAGAAGAAAGCAGAAGAGTAACTCTTCTAAAGGAGTAAATGATCTTTGATTAGGCAATGTCATATCTTTCATTAGACCATCAAAACCAGAAACAACAAAAGAAAAAAAAGCCAGAAAAACGGACTTAACTAAAATCTCAAAACCTGTTTTATGGCAAAGGTCACTACCAAGAAAATGAAGAGAAAAAAAAAGAAAACATTTTCAAATTCTGTATCTGATAAGGGAATCAGGTTTAGAATACAAAATGAACACTTACAGCTCTATAATAAAAGCACAAATGACCCAATTAAAAAATGGACAAAGGATCTGAATAGCTATTTTTCCAAAGAAGAGTCATAAATGACCAAACATGTTTAACCTCTTTAGCCATCAGAGAAATGCAGATCAACAACACAATGAGATACTACTTAGAGTATTTAGGTTGGCTATTATAAAAAAAGACATGTAATGGTAAGTGCTAGTAAGGACATGGAAAATTTGGAAAGCAAGAATCTTTTAAGCAGCAAGGAATCCTCAAAAAGATTAACAGCTAACTCCTCATCAGAAAGCATGATCAGAAGGCAGCAAGATGACATATTTGAAGTGGTGAAAGAAAAAGGAGGTCAACCAAGAATTCTATATCCAGTAAAAATCATCCTTAAAAATGAAGGAGATATAATGCCAAAGGCATGATTCATGGAAGAAATAACTGATTGGTTGGACTTCAATATTAAAATAAAAAACGTGTGCTCTAGGAAAGACACCATTAAGGGAAATAAAAGACAAGCCCACAGACTAGGAGAAAATATTTGCAGATGATATGTCAGATAAAGGACTGTTACTCAAAATATGCAAATAACTCTTAAAACTCAAGAAAATGAACCATCTGATTAAATAATGGGGGAAATAAATAAACATCTTAGTACAAATGGGGAAGGAGGCAAGACAGTGGAGAAGGGGACCCCATTTTAACCGGTCCCTGAACTTAGCTGGATATCTATCAAACCATATTGAACACCCACGAAATTAGCCTGAGATGTAAGCATATATATCTGGATTTCTACAAGCAGAAAAGTGACTGCTTTTTGCATGGTAGGACTTGCCCAGTCGTGAATCTACTGGGAGATATGGGAAGATAAACAGAAGGGGGAGGGAGTCTCCATAAGCTGGCTCCTGGAAAGTGACATGACACAGCCCAAAACCAGAACTCTTAGAAGTCTGCTCTAGTGAGAGAGATCCTTCTCTGAAAGGGACTCTGAAAATAAAAAGGCAGAATTCTAAGTAGGACATCGTGGTGTTGGGATCCAAGGAGTCACAGAGCGAATAGGGGTGCCTGAACCTACAGTAGAGTGCCTGAGCAGTGGAGCCAGGAAGCAGGTTATGGTCAGCAAGCCCAGGATGGGACTCAGCTCAATCACCATAAACTGTGAGCTAAGCAGTTGGTATTTGCTCTTTTCCTGAGCAGCCTTAAAAAAGTCTGGAACCTGCACCTGCAACTTAGCAAAAGCTCACAGGGAGGTTGAGTCCCAGAAAGGACATAAGGGCATGATTTAGGAGCTTCAGATGTACATGAGAGCCCAGAGTTACTTGCAGTTTTAGAGTCACAAAGGGCAATGACGCTCCCGGGCCTCTGGGACTGCCTCTCAAAGAGTTGCTGTGGGCACGCACCATGAGAGGCTGCGGTTTTCAGAGGTGCATAAACCCCAGAGAGTTTATTAAAGAGGCTAGACTGAAATCTTTCTGCTCTGGGCCGGAGGTTTGGGTGTGCCAATTTTTGCTCTGACAGCCCCCAGGGAATAAAAGCCACACGGAGGACAGGTTTCCACTGACCCCATCCCACTGCAGGGGTAAGGCAACTCCACCCAGGCAGGGTTTCCTGAGAAACAGGGTAGCAGGCCTCTCTCCCAGAAGACAGACTAGAAGAACAGGAGGACGAAAACCCTATAGATCCCACAAGACTGTAAAATCCCAATGCCCGGGGAAAATAGTATACTGAGCTCCAGGTGTTGCCTCACGACTTGTATATTTTTCAGATAAAATTCTCCTTTTCTCTTTTTCCTTTTTCTTATGCTTTTTCTCTGTTCTTTCTTTTAATCTTTATCTCATTTCAACTAAGATGTTTATTATAAGCAACTTATATTTCATAGTTGCCTTTTAACTTGTATTTTTTCACAGCTACCTTTTTTTTATACATATATACTTCATTTTAGTACTTTTTTCACTCTAGTCAATTTAATCTTTTAAATATACAAGTCTTACTTTCCTTGCAAATTGGGATGTAGTGCCTTCTATCACACAGACCAAAATTCACCCAGGAATAACTGATACAACTTGCTTTGTATCACTTTGTGAGATTATAGTCTCTCTTCTCCTTCTCCCCCTCTTTTCAAAATTTTGTTCTTGTGTTTCACTTTGGCTTTGTTTATTTGTGGTGGCCTCCTACCACTTCGTATTTTACTAGGGTGCATCTTGCCTGGGTCATCGTTGATATCTTGGACTCTACTCATTCGCCCACCCATTGTTCTCTGGACAGAATGACAGGAAGGGGGAACTCACACAAAAAAGAACCAGAGGCAGTGTTCTCTGCCACAGAGCTAATCGATATGGATATAAGTAAGATTCCAGAGAAAGAATTCAGGATAGCAATCATAAAGTTAATAGCTAGGCTTGAAAAAAGCATAAGCAAAAATACAGAATCTCTAAAGGCAGAAATGAGATATAATCAGGCCATATGTAAAATGCTATGAGTGAGATGCATTCTAAACTGGATATTCTTAACAGCTAGGGTTAATGATGCAGAGAAAATAAGAGAAGAGAGAAGAGAAAATAAGTGATCTAGAAGAAAAGTTGATGGAAAGGAAGGAAGTTGAGGAAAATAGAAATAGGCAGCTAGTAGCACATGATAAAAGGCTTGGGGAGGCTAATGATGCCATGAAAATGTTCCAATGTCAGAATTCTTGGGCTCCCCAAAGCAGTAGAAAAAGAGAGTCAGAAGGTACATTTGGCCAAAACATAGCTGAGAACTTCCTTAATCTAGGAAAGGAAACAGACATTCTTGTCCAAGAGGCAGAAATGACCCCTCCCCAAATCAGTAACAATAGATCAACACCCTCACATATAATAGTGAAGCTTACAAATTTTACAGCCAAAGAAACTATCCTGAGAGTAGCTAGGGAGAGGAGGTTCCTTATGTATGGAAAGAGGAACATCAAATAACATCCAACCTTTCCACAGAAACCTGCAAGCCAGAAAGGGCTGGAAAGACATAGTCAGGGAACTAAATGAGAAGAACACGCAGCCAAGAATACTTTATCCAGCAAGGCTGTCATTCAGAACGGCTGGAGAGAGAAAGAACTTCCCAGGACAGGAAGAAACTGAAAGAATATGTGACCTACAAGTCAGCCCTGCAAGAAATATTAAGGGGGGTTCTCTAAGCGAGGAGAGACCCCAAGTGTCACATAGACCAAAAAGAAACAGAGAAAATCTACAGGAACAGGGGCTCTGAAGGCAATACAATGGCACTAAATTCAGATCTTTCTATAGTTACTCTGAATATAAATGTGCTGACTGCCCCCATCAAAAGAAACAGGGTTTCAAACTGGATAAAAAGTAAGATTCATGCATATGTTGCCTACAAATGACTCACTTTAGAAACAAAGTCACCTCCAGATTGAAAGTGAGGGAGCAGGGGCACCTGGGTGGCTCAGTGGGTTAGAGCCTCTGCCTTGAGCTCGGGTCGTGATCTCAGGGTCCTGGGATCAAGCCCCACATCGGGCTCTCTGCTCAGCAGGGAGCCTGCTTCCCCGCTCTCTCTCTGCCTGCCTCTCTGCCTACTTATGATCTCTCTCTCTGTGTGTCAAATAAATAAATAAATTCTTAAAAAAAAAAAAAAAGAAAGTGAGGGAGTGGAGGACACTTTACCATGCCAATGGACCTCAAAAGAAAGCTGGGGTATTAATCCTCATATCAGACAAATCAGATTTTAAACCAAAGAGATGTAGAGGGACACTGTACCATATGTAAAGGGTCTATCCAACAAGAAGATCTAACAATTGTAAATATCTATGCCCCCAACATGGGAACAGCCAATTTTATAAACTTATTAATGACCAAAATAAAGAAACATACTACTAATAATACATTCATAAAAGAAGACTTCGAAGCTCCACTAAAAGCCATGGACAGATCATCTAAGCAGAAGATGAACAAAGAGACAAGAATTTTGAATGACACATTGGACCACATGCACTTTGTGATATATATAGAACATGCCATCCGAAAACAACAGAATACTCATTCTTCTCGAATGCACATGGAGCTTTCTGCAGAACAGACCACACACTGGGTTACAAATCAGGTCTCAACTGGTATACCAAGAGACTGAGATTATTCCCTGCATATTTTCAGACCACAACACTTTGAAACGGGAACTCAATCACAAGAAGAAATTTGGAAGGAAGTCAAACCCTTGGAGGTTAAAGAGCATCCTGCTAAAGAATGAATGGATCAATCAGGAAATTAAAGAAATTAAACAATTCATGCAAACCAATGAAAATGAAAACACATCAGTTCAAAACCTATGAGATAGTGCAAAGGTAGTTCTTTGGGAAGGAACATAGCAAAGTACATAGTCTTTCAAGCCTCTCTCAAATAATTGGAAAAATCTCAAATGCACAAGCTAACCTTACACCTAAAGTTCCAGAGAAAGAATAGCAAATAAAGCCTAAAATAAGCAGAGGAAGAGAAAGAATAAAGATGAGCACAGAAATCAAGAAATGGAATAGAAACCAGAAAAACAGAGCAACAGATCACTGAAATTAGAAGCTGTTTCTCTAAAAATTAGTAAGATTGATAAACCTCTGGACAGACTTATCCAAAAGAAAAGAGAAAGGACCCTAATCAATAAAATTGTGAAATGAAAGGGGAGAGATCATGACTAATACCAAGGAAGTAGAGACAATGGTTAGAACTTGTTACCAGCAACTATATGCCAACAAATTGGGCAATCTGGAAGAAATGGATGCATTCATAGAAACTTATAAACTACCATGACTGAAACAGGAAGAAAGAGACAATCTGAACAGACCAATAACCAGCAAGGAAATTGAAGCAGTAATCAAAAGCCTCCCAAAGAGTAAGAGTCCGGGTCAGATGGCTTCCAGAGTAATTCCACCAAACATTTAAAGAAGAAATAATACCTATTCTACTGAAGCTGTTTCAAGAAATAGAAATGGAAAAAAACTTCCAAACTCATTCTATGAGGCCAGCATTACCCTGATCCCAAAACCAGACAAAAACCCCATCAGAAAGGAGAATTAGAAGGGAAAAGAAGTAGAATTAGAGACCAATATCCCTGAAGAACATGGATGTAAAGAATACTCACCAAAATACTAGCCAATAGGATCCAACAGTACAGTAAAAGGATTACTCATCACAACCAAGAGGATTTATTCGGGGTACAAGTGTAGTTCAACATTTGCAAATCAATCAATGTGATAGATCACATTAACAAAAGAAGAGACAAGAACCACATGATCCTCTCAATTGATCCAGAAAAGCATCTGACAAAATAGAGCATACTTTCTTGATTAAAGCTCTCTATAGTGTAGGGATAGAGGAAACATACCTCGATATCATAAAAGCCCTCTACGAAAAGCCCACAGCAAATAACACTCTCAATGGGGAAAAAGTGAAAGCTCTTCACTTAAAGTTGGGAGCATGACATGGATGCTCACTCTCACCCCTACTTTTCAACATAGTACTAGAAGTCCTAGCCTCAGCAATCAGACAACAAAAAGAAATAAAGGCATTCAAATTGGCAAAGAAGAAGTCAAACCCTCTCTCTTCATAGATGACATGATACTTAATGTGGAAAACCCAAAAGACTCTACCCCAAAATTACTAGAACTCATATAGCAATTTAGCAAAGTGGCAGGATACAAAATCAATGCACAGACATCAGTTATATTTCTATACACTAACAGTGTAACTGAAGAATGAACTTAAGGATACGATTCCATTTACAATAACACCAAAAACCATAAAATATCTAGGAATAAACCTAACCAAAGAAGTGAAGGATTTATATGCTAGAAACTTAGAACATTTTTAAAAAAGATTTTATTTATTTGGGACGCCTGGGTGGCTCAGTTGGTTAAGCAGCTGCCTTTGGCTCAGGTCATGATCCCAGAGTCCTGGGATCGAGTCCCACATCGGGCTCCTTGCTCAGCGGGGAGCCTGCTTCTCCCTCTGCCTCTGTCTGCCATTCTGTCTGCCTGTACTCGCTCTCTCTCCCTCTCTCTGACAAATAAATAAAATCTTAAAAAAAAAAAAGATTTTATTTATTTATTTGACAGATTTTATTTATTTATTTTCTGGATCAATTGAGAGAATCATGTGGTTCTTGTCTCTTCTTTTGTTAATGTGATCTATCACATAAATATCACGTATTTATTTATTTGACATATTATGCCTCACAAGTAGGCATAGAGGCAGGCAGAGAGAGAGGAGGAAGCAGGCTCCCTGCTGAGTGGAGAGCCTGATGTGCGGCTCAATCCCAGGACCCTGGGATCATGATCCATCCGAGAGGAAGGCAGAGGCTTTAACCCACTGCGCCACCCAGGTACCCTAACTTAGAACATTTCTGAAAAAAACTGAAGACACAAAGAAATGGAAAAACATTCCATGCTCACGGATTGGATTCCATGCTTCACGGATTGTGAAAACGTCTATGCTATCCAGAGCAACCTACACATTCAATGCAATCTCTATCAAAGTACCAACACCATTTTTCACAGAGCTGGACTAAACAATTCTAAAATTTGTATGGAAGCAGAAAAGTCCTGAATTACCAGGGGAATGTTGAAAAGGAAAGACTAAGCCAGGGGCATAATAATACCTGACTTTAAGTTATGATCATAAAGACAGTATGGTATTGGCATAAAAACAGACACTTTGATCAATGGAATGGAATAGAGAGCCCAGAAATACCCTCAACATCATGGTCAACTAATCTTCAACAAAGCAGGAAAGCGTATCTAATGGAAAAAAAAGACAGTCTCTTCAATAAATGGTGCTGGAAAAATTGGATAGCCACATGCTTAAGAATTAAACTGAACCATTCTCCTATACCATACACAAAGATAAACTAAAAATGGATGAAAGACCTAAATGTGAGACAGGAATCCATCAAAATCTTAGAGGAGAGCATAGGCAGTAATCTCTTCCACATTGGCCACAGCAACTTCTTTCAAGACATGTCTCTAAAGGGAAGGGAAACAAAAGCAAAAATGTATTATTGGGACTTCATCAAGATAAAAAGTTTCTGCATAGCAAAGGAAACAGTCAACAAAACCAAGAAGCAACCTACAGAATTGGAGAAGATACTGCAAATGACAGAACAGATAAAGGGCTGGTATCTAAGATCTATAAAGAACTTTTCCAACTCAACACCCAAAAAGCAAATAATCCAGTTAAGAAATAGGCAGAAGACATGAACAGACACTTCTCCAAAGAAGACATACAAATGGCTAGCGGACACATGAAAAAATGTTCATCAGTAGCCACCAGGGAAATATAAATGAAAACCACAATGAGATACCACCTTACACCAGTTAGAATAGCTAAAATTAACAAGGCAGGAAACAACAGTTGGCGAGGATGTGGAGAGGGGAACACTCTTACACTGTTGGTGGGAATGCAGGGCACTCTGGAAAACAGTAAGGAGATTCCTCAAGAAGTTAAAAATAGAGCTACCCTATAACTTAGCAATTGTACTACTAGGTATTTACCCCAAACATACAGATGTAGTGATAATAAGGGGCACACACACCCCAATGTTCATAGCAGCAATATCTACAGTGGTCAGACTGTGGAAGGAGCCAAGAAGTCCTTTAATAAATGAATGGGTAAAGAAGATGTGGTTCTGGACTCCAGGAAACAAACTGAGGGTTACAGAAGGGAGGGGGTTGGGGATGGGGGTAACCGAGTGATGGGTATTAACAAGGGCACATGTTGTGATGAGCACTGGTTGTTATATGCAACTAATTGTTGAACACTACATTGAAAACTAATGATGTACTACATATTGGCTAATTGAACATAATAATAATAATAGCAAAAGAACATATTCAAATGGAAAACAGGCATATGAAAAGATGCTCAACATTATATGTAATTAGGGAATTTCAAATAAAACAACACACCATTACACTCCTATTAGAATGGCCCAAATGCTGGCCAAAATATGGAGCAAAAAAAACCTTCTTAATCAGGGAAACCTGGGTGGTGCGGTCAGTTAAGCACCCAACTCTTGGTTTCAACTCAGGTTGTAATCTCAGGGTCATGAAACTGAGCCACAAGTTTGGCTCTGTACTCAGCACAGAGTCCGCTTAAGACTCTCTCTCCCTCTCCCTCTGCCTGTCACCCCTGTGTGCATGCACTTTCTGTTTCTCAAACTAAATGAATAAACATTTTCTAAAAACCCTCTCAATCATTGCTAAAAGGAATGAAAAATGGTACAGTTACTTTGGAGAACAGTTTGGTAACTTCTTATCAAACTAAACATACTCTTACACATAAGTGTCCATTCATAGATGAATGGATAAGGAAGATGTAGCTTATATACCCAATGGAATATTACTCAGTTATAAAAAGGAATGAGATCTTGCCATTTGCAATGACATGGATAGACCTAAAGGGCATTATGCTATGTGAAATAAGTCAAAGAGAGAAAGAAATTCCACATGATTTCACTTATATGTGGAATATAACAAGCAAAACAAATGAACAACCAAAACAGACCTAAATATAGAGAACAAACATGGTTGTAAGAAGCTGTGGAGAGGGATGGGCAAAATAGGTGAAGGGGATTATGAGATACAAACTTTCAGTTATAAAATAAGTCACAGAAATAAAAAGTACAGCATAGGGAATACAATCAGTAATACTGTAACAATACTGCATTCAGGCGCATAGTGATTACACTTCTCATGGTGAGCAATGAGTAACATATTGAATTGTTGAACCACGATGTTGTACACCTGAAACTAACATCATAAAGTCTAGTATACTTCAATAACAAATTAACTAACATAGTCTTACAAAATGAACCAGTAAACATGCTCCTTGGTATTTACTCAAATGAGCTGAAAACTTACATCCACACAAAAACCTTCACACCACACAGCTGGTTTATTCATAATTGCTAGAACTTGGAAGCAACCAAGATACCTTTCAGTGGTGAATGTGTAAATGTTAAGGACTACATGTTTTTAACCTCCTAAATTCATTTGTTGAAGTCCTAACCCCCAATGTCACGGCATTAGGAGGCAGGGCCTCCAGGAGGTGTTTAAATCATGAGGCTGGACCCCTCATGAATGGGACTAGGGGTCTTATATAGGAGACCCCAGGGAGCTCCCTCACCCCTTTGACTATGCGAAGACACAGGGACAAGACAGCTATCTATGAATCAGAAAGCAGGCCATCCCCAAACAATCTGCTGGCACCTTGATCTTGGACTTACCGGCCCTCAGAGTCGTGAGAAATATGTTGCTGTCTAAGCCACCCTGTCTATGGTACTTTCATCACTGCAGTTCTCGGGACTGCAACCACCACTATCAATCCCCCTGCTGTCACATCTGTGAGATCCCAGCCTAGCTCAGTCCCAGTTCTGCCAAATCACTCCCTCCTCAGAGGCATGTACTGCCCCCTTTTATGAGTGTGTGATAATTCACCTGACCTGTCAGTGGACACTTAGATTGTTTCTGATCTTCTGCTACTATAAACAGGGCTGCGGTGAACCACCTCTGAGGAATAAATTTCTAGAAGTGGAACCTCTGGATCATGAGAATGTATATTTTCCATTCAGACAGATATTGCTAAGCTGCCTCCCACAGAAGTGACACCAACTTAATTAATCTTGTGAGTAATGGATGAGTGTGCTTGTTTCTCCAATCCTGGGCAACACATGATAGCAAATTGGCTTTTCCAATCTGATGGGGGAAGATGGCATCTTATCATAGGTCTTTTTTTTTGTTTAAAGATTTTATTTATTTATTTGACAGAGAGAGAGAGATCACAAGTAGGCAGAGAGAGAGAGAGAGGAGGAAGCAGGCTCCCTGCTGAGCAGAGAGCCTGATGTGGGACTCGATCCCAGGACCCCAAGATCATGACCTGAGCTGAAGGCAGCGGCTTAAACCACTGAGCCACCCAGGCGCCCTTATTATAGGTTTTGTTGACAAAAATCTTCTTGAAGGAATAAGCAATTATTCAATAGCTACGCTATGGAAACACTGGACAATCCAGTGGAATACGAAGAAATATAAAAGAAATGTTCTCTGCTCTCAAGTGTGGAATCAGGAATACACACATGCCCTCATTTGAGAACACAAACCAACCACCTTGTCAGAGGCAGCAGCGTGGTCTGGTCAAAAGGGCCAAGCAACTCAGCCTGACTCTGTAACTAACTGGCTGGACCTCAGTTTCCTCCTATGTAAAGTAATGTCATTAAGTCGAATGACCTCAAAGATTCCTTCAGCTTTGGCTATTCTATATTGAAGAGAAATCAGTTAACCCAAATTCACTTTAAAAGTGAATACAGTACTCTCTACACATAACTGGAGTTAGTCTGTACAGCAGAATAACAACGGTAGTGTGCTACCGAAACCCGGAGAAGAGGTGCTAATGGTATCCTTGCTCAGTGCCCAGAAGCTTAATTCAATCACTGCTCTGTCCTCAGACCAGACCTCAGGATTTTTTAATTAATTAATTAATTAATTTGCGAGAGAGGGCACAGGGGAGGGGCAGAGGTTGAGAGAGAGAATCTTCAAGCAGACTCCACACTGAGCATGGAGCTCAATGTGGGGCTCAATCCCAGGACCAGGAGATCATGACCTAAGCCAAAGATCAAGAGCCAGCTTGAGGGGGGCCCAGGGGCTCTCAGACCTCAGGATTCTTTTTTGTTTTTTAAAGATTTTTAAATTTTATTCATTTGACAGACAGAAATCACAAGTAGGTGGAGAGGCAGGCAGAGAGAGAGGAGGAAGCAGGCTCCCGCTGAGCAGAGAGCCTGATGTGGGGCTCAATCCCAGGACCCTGGGATCATGACCTGAGCCGAAGGCAGAGGCTTTAACCCACTGAGCCACCCAGGCGCCCCCAGACCTCAGAATTCTTAAAAGAGCGCCCCAGGCAGCTACCTCTGGCTGGCATCAAGGATGTAAGAGGAACTCGTGTTGGGCGTCATCTAACTCATCTAACTCACAAAGACACCCTCACCTTGGTTTGCTAACCAGCATGGTTTTACACAAAGAATTTGAACAGGACAACAGTGATGCTAAGTGGTCCCTGGCAAACCAGGGCTCCTGCTTACCAGCACCTACATAACAGCATAAAGTTGGGGCACAGAGCTAATGGTCCACAGTCTAATCTATTAATTTTTAGACCATAAACTATGAAGCAGAGGATTATTATCTTTCATTAGTTTTACTCTGTATCTATTATTCCCCCACATGAAGGAAAGCAATAAATTAACTTTCAGCAAAATAACAAGATGCAGACAGATTAAAAAGTAGATTACTGAATGATTTGACTTCACTGAAAGGCTGCTGTGGCATAATGAATTTCAATTAGTAGAAAAATGGTGTCTCTGGAAACTTCAGGAGACACCTCAATCCCAGGGCTAGGTCTGTGTTTCAGGTGCACACATCTTGGGAGAAGTTTCCCTTTCCTAAATCACACATGCTGGAAGGAGTCTTTATTTTTTTCCACTAGAATGCTATGGGCTTGTCCCCAAGAATCTTCTAAAAACCCAAAAAGCTGTTCAGGAAACTGTAATAGTTAGGGATATTAAAAAGCCTGCATGTGAGGAACAGCGTATTTGGGGACTATGTCTATCAGTTAGTTCAGGCTGTTCCATCAAAATACCACAGACTGGGTAGCTTATAAACAATAGAAATTTTTTTTTTTTTTAAGATTTTATTTATTTGACAGACAGAGATCACAAGTAGGCAGAGAGGCAGGCAGAGATAGAGAGGAGGAAGCAGGCTCCCCGCCGAGCAGAGAGCCCGATGCGGGACTCGATCCCAGGACCCTGAGATCATGACCCGAGCCGAAGGCAGCGGCTTAACCCACTGAGCCACCCAGGTTCCCTAAACAATAGAAATTTATGGTTCACAGCTCTGCAGGGTGGGAGTCCAAGAGCAAGGCACCAGCATGGTCATGTTTTGGTGAGGGTCTGCTTCTGGTTCATAAGTTGGCACCTTCCTACTATGTCCTCACATGGTGGAAGGAACATGGAAGGCTCTCTGGGGCCTCTTTTACAAGGGCACTAATTCCATTCATGGGAACTGCACCCTCATGACCCAAGCACCTCCCAAAGACCCTACATCCTAATACCATCACCTCTGGGAGTTAGGATTTCAATATACAAATTTGGGGAGGACACAAATATTCAGACCACAGCAGTATCTTCGAAGTTCAACTTTAGAATGTCCTAGAGATTCCAAAGATGATTTCTTTTGCCATTACTATATATGAATTAGACATCTTTATTTTTTAAAAAAAGCTTACAAAGTAAGAGGCCAAGATATTATTATGGACCAAATGTTTGTGTTCCCCACAAATTTATATGTTGAAACCTTAACACCCAGTGTGGCTATATTTGGAGATTGGGCCTCTACGGAAGCAATTAAGGTAAAACAGCACCCTAAAGGTAAAGCACTGACCTGAAAGGATTAATGTCCTTATAAAAAGAGACATCGGAAGGCGCCTGGGTGGCTCAGTGGGTTGAGCCGCTGCCTTCGGCTCAGGTCATGATCTCGGGGTCCTGGGATCGAGTCCCGCATCGGGCTCTCTGCTCAGCAGGGAGCCTACTTCCCTTCCTCTCTCTCTGCCTGCCTCTCTGCCTACTTGTAATCTCTCTCTGTCAAATAAATAAATAAAAATCTTTCTTAAAAAAAAAAAGAGAGAGAGAGACTCTTACTGTCACAAAACAAACTGAGGGTGACCGGGGAGAGGAGGGTGGGGAGAGGGTGGGGAGAGGGTGGTGGGGTGATGGACATTGGGGAGCATATGTGATATGGTGAGTGATGTGAAGTGTGTAAACCTGGCGATTCACAGACCTGTACCCCAGGGGCTAATAATACATTATATGTTTATAAACAAATAAAAAATAAAAATGTTTTTAAAATTGTGTTTTGTTTTATTATATTAAAACACAATTTTCCTCCAAAAAATGTGTTCCTGAAAGACACACACAAGACTTCAACAAATGGAAAGATGTACCACCTTTTTGCACAAGGAGGTTCATTATTTAGTATCTTGTCTCCTTTATCAATACATTTAATGTTTATTCAATAAAAATACCAATGGGGGTATCTGGGGGATATAAACAAGTTAATTCTAAGATTCAAATATACAAGCAGAAAGCCAGGATATTTCTGAAAAGGAAAAGGGATAAGACAAGACTAACGTTATGAAATGTTAAAACAGTTACAAAGCTACAGTAATTTAAACAAGGTAATACTATTACCAGTCTAGAGAAAAAGAGCCACTGAACAGAAATGGAAAAGAAAATCCTCCCAAAATAGATCAAGATATACATAGCATATCCGCTTCTGATAAAAGTGACATTGTATATCAAATTTTTATTGTTATGTTAGTCTAAAAAATACAGCATTAGCTTCTGATGCAGTTCCAAGATTCATTGTTTATGCACCTTACCTAGTGTTCCATGACATACGTGCCCTCCTTAACACCCACCACAAGGTCACCCTTCCCCCCAACCCCTCTCCTCTAAAATCTTCAGTTTGTTTCTCAAGAGACCACAGTCTCTCATGCTTCATCTCCCCCTCCGATTTTCCCCCCTTCACTTTTCCTTTCCTTCTCCTAATGTCCTCCATGTTATTCCTTATGTTCCACAAACAAGTGAAACCATATGATTATTGACTTTCTCTGCTTGACTTATTTCACTCAGCATAATCTCCTCCAGTCCCATCCATGTTGATGCCAAAGTTGGGTATTCATCCCTTCTGATGGCTGAGTAATATTACATTGTATATATGGACCACAGCTTCATTATCCATTTGTCTGTCGAAGGGCATGTCAGCTCTTCAAAATCATTGTGTTAAGTGAAAAAGCCACATACAAAGATCACAGATTATATGATTCATTCAGACACAATGTCCAGAATAAGCAAATCTATGGTGAAAGTAAATAGTTTAGCTGCCGACAGATGAACGGATAAAGAAGATGTGGTATATATATATATATACGTACATATATACATATACATATACATATATACATACATACATACACACACACAATGGAATATTAAGCAGCCATCAAAAAATGAAATCTTGCCATTTGCAACAATGTGGATGGAACTAGAGGGTATTATGCTAAGTGAAAGAAGTCAATCAGAGAAAAGACAATTATATGATCTCATTGATATAAGGAATTTGAGAAACAAGACAGAGGATCATAGGGGAGAGAGGAAAAAATGAAATAAGACAAAACCAGACAGGGAGACAAGCCATAAGAGACTTTTAATCTCAGGAAACAAACTAAGGGTTGCTGGAGTGGAGGGTGGTGGGAGGGATGGGGTTTGCTGGGTTATGGACCCTGGGGAGGGTGTGTGCTATGGTAATCACTGTGAATTGTGTAAGCCTGATGAATCACAGACCTGTACCCCTGAAACAAATAATACATTATATGTTAATTAAAAAATAAATCAATGGAGAAAAAAAAGAAGCCACAAAATGTATTGTCATGAAGTAGATCATGTTTTCACACAAAAATTTTTCTGTAATTGGAGTTTAAACCTTAATCAAAATTCTTATTCTACATCATATTTATCATTAAGCAGCAATTATTCTGACATGGTACAGGTGTTTTTTCAACACTCTATGATGCATAATTTACATACCATAAAATTTCCCACAGGTGTTTTATAAATATTTTTTTTCCAATATCTCTATGGATTTCCCAGGACTGTCACATTTGTGGTGTCACACACACCACAAAGTGTATGGTCATGAAGTAGATCATGTTTTCAGACAAAAATTATTCTGTAACTGGAGTTAAAACTTAATCAAGAACTCTTCAATTTCATATAAACCACAGCTCTTACAATGTCACCATATGAAATAAAAAAATAAATGCCTAGATATATATTAAAATTATATCACAGATATTATACAACATCAACATAGATCAATACCTGACTTGAAGAGATTTCAATATACTATAAAGTCTCACATAACACAAAGTTTACTTAAAATCAGTAGGGGACAAAAAGCTCTTACCATACCAACCCTTCTCCAGATACTAGTTTTGAACTCTGGTTAAATATAAAAACAACTTCTGAAGATAGACAATTTAGAGCAACCAAGAGTAGGCAGGTATTGGAAGGGAACAATGGGCACTGGATGTATCTCCATTTTCACAGCTTCTTGGCAGAAGAAAGCCCTACCCACCATAAGCAGCAGCTAAAATTTAGGGGAAAACAAAAACAAAAACAAAAAAACAGTTTTGACAGCCAGCAGAGGCTGAAGCAATCACAGCAACTGCAAAAATGAGCAAGGAATCCTAAAAAGGCATGCACCAGAGAGTGAGAGCCCCAAATTCTGTAAATAAATGTTGTCCAATTTTTCAGACATGTGTGAACAAGCCTCTTAGCAGCTCAGCCAAGAATAAAAGAACTAAAATGAGATTTGAACCTGTGAAAGGTGAAATAAAATGAGTAATTTATGTCAAGGGGTTCTTTTTTTTTTTTTTAAGATTTATCTATTTATTTATTTGACAGAGAGATCACAAGTAGAGAGGCAGGCAGAGAGAGAGAGAGAAGCAGAGAAGCTCTCTGCTGAGCAGAGAGCCCAACGCAGGACTCGATCCCAGGACCCTGAGATCATGACCTCAGCCGAAGGCAGAGGCTTAACCCACTGAGCCACCCAGGTGCCCCATGTCAAGGGGTTCTTAAATCCAAGTCCTCACAGGATGGAACCATGAACTTTTGAACTGGGCCAAACACCAAATATTCCAAAGATTCCCTAGGAACACCTGCAACTTGCTACAATAACAGACTTTCGCTTAGTAAGAGTCTTAGCAACCAATCATATTTAACCAATATTAGATCTTTCATGAACACCATTTGAAATTCTTTGTAAATAACATATATAAATATGCCCTTATGCCTTTAAACCTCCAGACTTTTGTTCCCTACTGAGACCCAATTTAGGGTTGCTATCCAAAGCCGTGCTCCCCACATTGCAATTCGAAGACCCTAAATAATGCTTTTATTTCATTTTAGTTCTGCCTGTTTTCTCTGTCAACAAGCTACTGCCCAAGAGGCACTTTTCAGCTTGAGTCCAACCAAGCTAAGAGCCTACTAAGACAAATACAAATCAGTACTCTTCAGAGGAATTTAATAGACCTATATATAACGTCACTGTCCAGAACACAATCCAAAATTTGCCACAGAAGTGAAGAACCAGGAAAAAGTAAGCCATTCTCAGGAGAAACCACAACCAGACTAACCCCAAGATGAATCAGATGTTGGAATTAGCTGCTTGAAAACCTCTGCCAGTACCAAGGATGTGAAAGAACTGAAGTCACATTTTGTAAATCTCAGTAGACAAATGGAAACTATAAAATAGAACCAAGTGGAAATATGAGACTGAAAAACACAATATCTGAAATTTTAAAATTCACATGAAGGGCTTAGCAGCTGAATGGAGATAAGAGTCAGTGAACTTAAAGACAGATGAATAGAAATCATCCAAACTTAAGAACAGAGAAAAGGGGGACGCCTGGGTGGCTCAGTTGGTTAAGCAGCTGCCTTCGGCTCAGGTCATGATCCCAGTGTCCTGGGATCGAGTCCCACATCGGGCTCCTTGCTCCACAGAGAGCCTGCTTCTCCCTCTGACTCTGCTTTCCACTCTGTCTGCCTGTGCTCGCTCTCGCTCGCTCTCTCTCTGACAAATAAATAAAATCTTAAAAAAAAAAAAAAAAAAGAACAGAGAAAAGGAAATGTTAAAAAGATTAGCCTTGGACTACTCAGAGAATTTCCAAGGGTCCAGTGTACATCCCAGAAGGAGAAGAGAGAAAGACCTAGGGAGGAAAATAGTCTCAAAGCAAACACCATCAACTGTCCCTGGTAAAAGCAAAATTTTATGAATTCAAGAAATTCAGTAAACCTCATTTAAGATAAAAATAAAGGCACTCCTGTCAAAATGATGAAAACCAAATATAAAACTGCTGGCTTATCAGAAAAAAAAAGGACTCCAGAAGACTGCAAACCATTTGTAAAGTGCTTAAAAACAATAGCAAAACCAACTATAATTCTATATGCCAAAAATATCTTTTAAGAGTGAATGTGAAATGGGGCACCAGGGTGGCTCAGTCAGTTAAGCATCTGCCTTGAGCTCAGGTCATGATCTCAGGGCCTGGGGATAGAGCCCTGCTTCTGGCTCCCTACTCAGTGAAAAGTGTGCTTCTCCCTCTTCCTCTGCTTCTCCCTCCACTCACACACACACACACACTCTCTCTCTCTCTCTCTCTCTCTCAAATAAATTAAAAATCTTAAAAAAAAAAAAAAAAAAAAAAAGAAGGGCACCTGGGAGGCTCAAATGGTTAAGCATCTGCCTTCAGCTCAGGTCATAATCCTGGGGTTCTGGGATTGAGCCCTGCATCAGGCTCCCCAGCAAGGAGTCTGCTTCTCCCTCTCCCTCTACTGTTCCCCCTGCTTGTGCCCTCTCACTCTCTCTGTCAAATAAACAAATAAAATCTTAAAAAACAAGCAAACAAACAAAAAAAAACTGGAGGTAAAATAAATACATTTTCGAATTAAAGAAAAAAAGAAAAGTAAGAAATACCAGCAGGTCTGTTCTAAAAGAAATGTTAAATCCTAAAGGAAGATCTTTAGCTGAAGAGAAATAATGCGAGATGTTAATTTAGATTTTCAGGCTGGAAGAAACAGTTTTCAAAAAAGTAAATATCTGAGTAAAATAAGATAAAAATTTTAATTTCGGAAAAAAACTGTTCAATGTAAAAAACAACAACAACAACAAAACTGTATGGGGCACCTGGATGGCTCAGTTGGTTAAGCATCCAACTCTTGGTTGGCTCAGGTCATGATCTCAGGGTCCCAAGATCAAGCCCCAGATCAGGCTAGATGGTCAGTGCTGAGTCTGCTTGTCCCTCTTCCTCTGTTCCCACACTCTCTTGCTCTAGCTCTCTATCAAATAAGTAGATAAATAAAATCTTTTTTAAAAAATTATAGAACTATCTTGTAGAGTTTATAAACATATGTAGATATAATATATATTTCATCTATATCATAAAGCGTGGGTGGGATAAATGTGCATATTTGCAGGATTTCTGTATTAATGTGAAGTGTATAATATTATCTCTAAACAGATTGTGAAAAATTAAGAATATATATTGCTATCCCCCAGAGCAAACTCTAAAACTAATGCAAAATATAACAAAAAAGCCAAGAGATAAATTAATACAACATTCTAAGAGGTATTCAAATTATCCAAAAGAAGGGAAGAAAGCAGAAACAGAGGACAAACAAAGAGTGTAATGGTGACCTAAATCCATGATATGGATAAATAAATTATACCTGTTAAATGGGTGAATTATATATATGTGAATTGTATCTCCATAAGGCTATTATTTTTTAAAAGTGGCTGGAAACCCTACCATGCATACTATAAGCATATGAGTGCTGAAAAGACCATACTAATAGATTTCCAAAGGTACAATACACTTTTCATAGTGGTGAATCAGCAGGAAAACTCATCACAAATATTTAACTGCCTAACAACGGGCCCTCAAAATACAGAGATGAGACCTCAAATACACTGAATGAGAGAGAGAAATAAGTCCTCCATCATGGTTGGAAATCTTAATGCCATTTTCTTGGCAGCTGATAGAACTAGATCTAAAAAAAGAATCAATAAAGACAAATGATCTAAACACCACCATCCATCACCTTGTCTAAAAATAAATATGCCAGTATTTAATAAGCAACTGTTCAGCATTTATTTAGTAATAGTTTTTTAAAAATCTCCTTAAAACTTACAAAGATTTTTAGCAGTCAAGTCTTCTTGAAGAAGCTGTGCCTTTTCCCTTCTAAACATATTTCCCAAGCATGGAGATTCATTTAAAATTATTCCATTCTTCCTAAAGCACAATGAATTTATTCTTTCCTCTTAGATTTTGAAATTTTCTACCCTATAACCAAGGTGGTTATTTTTTAAAAAGATTTTATTGGTTTTCTTTTAAGTGATTTCTACACCCAACATGGGGCTTGAATTCACAACCCTGAGATCAAGAGTTGTATGCTCTACTGACAAGCCAGCCAGGTGCTCCAATAATGGGGTTACTGATGAGAAGTTCAGGTTATCTTCAGAAATGTGTATAGAGTCAACCATAGTGGTCAGCCAGAGGTGCAGAATATCCAACTACAATTTTTTTTTTTTTAGTACTGTGAAAAAAAACTTAGTAAGAAGTAGACACAGCCTATGTCCCCATTTCATACACACAGTAGCACACACCTAGAAAGTCCTTTGTTCATTTCCTAATATCCAGCAATAGAAGATGTAGAAGCTTGCATCTTCTGCTTTTCTCAGGAGGCTGTTCTGCTGCCAAAGCCTTATCAAATTCTCCCGGGCTTTACATGTTTTGTAACACTGTTACTTTTCAGCAATTCCCTGCAAGATTCTATCTTCTCAAGAAACTTGCAGAGCGTGGTTCAATATAAGTGATTATCATGTAATCAGAGGGTCCAGAAGGCAACTGTACACCCAGGGGCCTCATTCCTGTGAACAAAGCCATGTCAAGGGCTCTGTGCCCCCCAAAGATCCAAGGTCCCAGAGCATGTTCATATGTCAATTCCACAGGAAGTAACGGCCAGTTTATTTTTTAAAAGTTACAAAGTAAACTGCAGAATAATATTTTTTTCATTCAACAAATATTTATTGAGGACTACCATGTGCCTGGCACCAAAAATATGACCTTGGGATACTGCAAAAAAATAGACAAAATCTTTCAGCTTGTGTAGCTCACATTCTAGTGGGAGCAGACAAATACAATAAACATACAAATTATATTTTAAATGGTAATAAGTGGTATGAAGAGAACTAAAACAGGAGCAGGTTGGGGAGAGGCTTGGAATTTTGAGTAGGGTGAGTTGTGAAGAGGTCTCTGAGAAGGTGACTTTCCTGCATGTATGAAGGTGCCCACCATTGGTTTGCACACACATGCTTCAGAACTGACCAAACAGCGCCCCAGATGATTTCAGGGGATCCCCAAGCCCCCGAGTATCCCCCTGCATACTTATAAACCTGAAATTTCCTTAATGAGAAAGAAAAAAAATTCTATTTAACACCATATTACCCAAGAGAAATATCTAATGATTTCAAAAAAAGCTAGCACTCAATGCCCCAGTGTTCATGGAAGCATAGGGCTGATGATGGGCTTTTTTGCTCAGTCATGAGAGAGGGGTAAAGCATAAATTCCAAGAAGATAGGGGGTCACTGAGTCAGGAGGAAGAGCCAGGGAGGATGGAGATGACAGGAGAACTTCTCAGACTATACTCATTCAGGTTCAGCTACCCATGACTGGTTTAAGGTATGAGCATATAGTATTTTTCCTGCAGCTAAAATACAGGCAATTCCAGTACACTAACTTTATGAAGTTTATTCAAAATAATTTAACAATGGCTCAACATCCTGGACATTCACCAATTATGGCAGTACTCTGCAGAATCCTTGCTCTCTACACTGTCCACACTAAGGTGGGAGATAAAGCTATGAACAGGGTTTCTCAAACTCTGGTCTTAGATGTTCTCAGGAGTCATTGTTTTCTCTGTGAAGGTGAATTACTTTTTCAATCTGTAATCACCCTTCCAATGAGTTCTACCTGAAAAATTCAGTGCTAGTGTTAGCATTTGAATTATGAATTAGAGCCAAGCAGTTCTATTCTAGTTTCCTGGCTAATAAGCAAACACCAGAGGCAAACTTAATTCATAAATTACACACCTTGAACAAGTAACATCATGGCCCATTGTGCAAGGTAGAAGACATAAGCAATCATGTGATGTCTGGTGGACAAGGCCTGTGGAGGGGCAGAGCTGAAGGGGGTGGGGTGGAGGCAGCCAGAGACAGTGGCAGCACACGCTGGTAGAGACATGTCAAACCCACAGCACCACCACCACAGCAGTCAGGGTTTGGTCATGTGCTCTATGGAGATTTTGTTCAGGCAGAAGACACTATTTATTACAGAAAATTAAAATTAATTTGATTTTTAGTGGTCTTGTAACTTTACTATTAGTTAAATCATAAATATATTTTGATCACACAATTGTGTAAAACTTATGGAATCTATTCTACAAACTTAATTATGTGAAAAATGCCTTTTTTTAAAAAGATTTTATTTATTTATTTGACAGAGAGAGAGATCACAAATAGGCAGAGAGACAGACAGAGAGAGAGATGAGGAGAAGCAGGCTCCCTGCTGAGCAGAGAGCCCTATGCGGGACTCGATCCCAGGCTCCTGGGATCATGACCTGAGCCGAAGGTAGAGGCTTAACCCACTGAGCCACCCAGGGGCCCCTGAAAAATGCCTTTTTTTCTTTTTTTTAAGTTACACTTGGTTTTGGGCCCCATCCCAATGGAACGATGAGAGAGCCAATCTGTTACTGGGATTCCCAGATCCTTACTCCAGGTTGTACAAAAGTTAGGACAGGTATGGAGGCCCATCTTCTCTTCAGTCTCCTTGCTACCATAAATTTATTCTCTGTCCATGCACGGCATTTTGATGAGTATGGCTTATTTTTGCATATTTCAGCACAGAGAGATGTGTGGGCTACTTAGATTGTCTATAAACCACAGGAAGGTGCATTTTTTTTTTTTAAGATTTTATTTATTTGTTTGACAGAGAGAGATCATAAGTAGGCAGAGAGGCAGGCAGAGAGAGAAGGGGAAGCAGGCTCCCTGCTGAGCAGAGAGCCCCACATGGGGCTCCATCCTAAGACCCTGAGATCATGACCTGAGCTGAAGGCAGAGGCTTTAACCCACTGACCCACCTAGGCTCCCCAGGAAGCAGCATTCTTATCAGGAAAGAATGGGCTGGAGTGCTGGCTTGGTTTCTAATCAGAAAAACCATTCTCTGATGGCAGATATTATAAACCTTTCTGTTACCATATCTCAAAAGCAGTGAATGTCAGAAATGGTCCTTAATTGGTGAAATTAGCAAAATGCTGATAGGCTAATAGTTACACTGGGACTCTCACTGGGAAAATTAAAGGTTTCCAGATATTTGGGGAGACTGGGAAGATTGTGGCATATGAGGACCCTAAACTCACCTCATCCCCATACATACAACTAGATAACACTCACATCAGTGTAAATAACTCAAAAAATAACCCAAAGACTGGCTGAGCAAATTCTACAACTACAGGCAGAGAAGAGACCATACTGAAGAAGGCGGGAAGGGCAAAAATGTGGTTGGGGAGCTAAATAGAGTGTGGCTATCCACAGTGGGGAGGGAGCCGGGGGCCACAAAGAAGGGCAAAAAATCCCCAAAACCAGACTATTATACCAGGGAGCCTGCACAAGGAACATGAGACCCCCCTAACATTTGGCTTTGAAACCCACAGGGGGCAAATTTCATGAGTTCATGCAATCTGCCTGGAATTAAAGACTGGTATTATAAAAAATCAGTAGTCTTGGCTTCAGGAGAGCCCAGAGGGCATTAGGAAGCTGAGTCCCTGCCCTTAAAGAGAGAGCACAACAAATAACCAGCAGAGATACAACCTGGAAGAGCAATTTGAAAAAATGCCTCCGGTCAGGAGGCAGAGTTATTTATTCATCTCAGGAGTGTGGCCCTGAGAAGCAGGGATCATAGGAAGACTCTTCTAGGGAAAAAAGGGGCAGTAGGCATCATTACCCTTCCCTGCCCCTCAGCATAAGCGCCTACCCATCTGCAGAAACCAGCATAGCACCCACACCAAGCCCACCCCCCCATTCTTCAGTAGATCCACCATTCCCAATCATACTTGCCTCAGGCCTGGCACTGCAGGCCCCCTCCCCCACAAGACCTGCAAAAATACCACCAATACTTCATCTCCCAAACCCTGCCTGTTGTAGGACCTCAGTTCCAACAGTGGCAGCAGGTCTCATTTTGCAAGTGCACACCTTGTTAGAATGCCCCGCACCTGGCTAGAGACCAAACACAGCCTACAACAGGCAAAGAGGGATGATGTAGAGGCTAAACTGAAGGCAAAATCAGTCAGGAGTCAACAGCAGGGCATATGGAACACACATAGGAGACACTCCCTGAAGCACCAGGTCCTGAGGAACAGGACAACATTTTCTTCATAAGGCCATCATCTTCAAGAGGTGACATAGCTGACTTCCTAACACAGAGAAACAGACAGAGAGTTAGACAAAATGAGGAGACAAAGGAATACGTCACAAATGAAAAGAACCAGACAAAACCACAGCAAGAAACCTAAGTGAAAAGAAGATAATACAATTAGATACCACCTCACACCAGTCAGAATGGCTAAAATAACAAGTCAGGAAATGACACATGTCGGCGAGGATGTGGAGAAAGGGGAACCCTCCTACACTGTTGGTGGGAATGCAAGCTGGCGCAGCCACTCTGGAAAACAGCATGAAGGTTCCTCAAAAAGTTGAAAATAGAGCTACCTCATGACCTAGCAATCGCACTACTGGGTATTTACCCTAAAGATACAAATGTAGTGATCTGAAGGGGTACATGCACCTGAATGTTTACAGTAGCAATGTCTGCAATAGCCAAACTATGGAAAGAACCTAGATGTCCATCAACAGATGAATGGATAAAGAAGATGTGGTGTATATGTATATGTATACAATGGAATACTATGTAGCCATCAAAAGAAATGAAATCTTGCCATTTGCAATGACGTGCTTGACGTGAATGGAACTAGAGGGTATTATGCTTAGCGAAATAAGTCAATCAGAGAAAAACAATTATCATATGTCATATGATCTCTCTGATATGAGGAATCTGAGAGGCAGGGTGGGGGTTTATGGGGTTAGGGAAGGGAAAAATGAAATAAGATGGGATCAAGAGGGAGAAAAACCATACGAGACTCTTAATCTCTCTCTCTCACACACACACACACAAACAAACAAAACTGAGGGTTGCTGGGGGGTGAGGGGGTATGGATAGGGGAGTTGGGTTATGGACATTGGGGAGGGTATGGACTATGGCGAGTGCTGTGAAATGTGTAAGCCTGATGATTCACAGACCTGCACCCCTGGGGCAAATAATACACTATATGTTAGTACATATAACTAAAAAAAAAAAAAGAACATAGGAAGAATAAATATTGTGAAAATCTCTATGCTACCTAAAGCAATCTACACATTTAATGCAATACCTACAAAATCCCATCCATTTTTTTCAAAGAAATGGAACAAATAATCCTAAAATTTATATGGAACCAGAAAAGACCTCAAATAGCCAAAGGAATATTGAAAAAGAAAGCCAAAGTTGGTGGCATCACAATTCCAGACTTCAAGCTCTATTACAAAGCTGTCATCATCAAGACAGAGTGGTACCGGCACAAAAACAGACACATAGATCAATGGAACAGAATAGAGAGTCCACAAATAGACCCTCAACTCTATGGTCAACTAATCTTTGACAAAGCAGGAAAGAATGTCCAATGGAAAAAAGACAGCCTCTTCAACAAATGGTGTTGGGAAAATTGGACAGTCACATGCAGAAAAATTAAATTGGACCATTTCCTTACACCACACACGAAAATAGACTCAAAATGGATGAAGGAACTCAACGTGCGAAAGGAATCCATCAAAATCCTTGAGGAGAACACAGGCTGCAACCTCTTCAACCTCAGCCACAGCAACTTCTTCCTGGGAACATCACCAAAGAAAACAGAAGCAAGGGCAAAAATGAACTATTGGGATTTCATCAAGATCAAAAGCTTTTGCACAGCAAAGGAAACAGTTAACAAAACCAAAAGACAACTGACAGAATGGGAGAAGATATTTGCAAATGACATAACAGATAAAGGGCTAGTATACAAAATCTATAAAGAGCTTAGCACACTCAACACCCAAAGAACAAATAATCTAATCAAGAAATGGGCAGAGGACATGAACAGACATTTCTGCAAAGAAGACATCCAGATGGCCAACAGACATATGAAAAAGTGCTCCACATCACTCGGCATCAGAGAAATACAAATCAAAACTACAATTAGATATCACCTCACACCAGTCAGAATGGCTAAAGTTAACAAGTCAGGAAATGACAGATGTTTGCGAGGATGTGAAGAAAGGGGAACCCTCCTACACTGTTGGTAGGAATGCAAGCTGGTGCAGCCACTCTGGAAAACAGCATGGAGGTTCCTCAAAATGTTGAAAATAGAGCTACCCTATGACCCAGCGATTGCACTACTGGGTATTTACCCTAAAGATACAAACGTAGTGATCCAAAGGGGCACGTGCACCGGAATGTTTATAGCAGCAATGTCCACAATAGCCAAACTATGGAAAGAACCTAGATGTTCATCAACAGATGAATGGATAATGAAAATGTGGTATATATATATATATATATATATATATATATATATATACACAATGGAATACTATGCAGCCATCAAAAGAAATGAAATCTTGCCATTTGCGATGACATGGATGGAACTATTTTGTTTATGCTAAACAAAATAAGTCAATCAGAGAAAGACAACTATCATATGATCTCCTTGATATGAGGAAGTGGAGATGCAACATGAGGGTTGTGGGGGGTAGGAAAAGAATAAATGAAACAAGATGGGATTGGGAGGGAGACAAACCATAAGTGACTCCTAATCTCACACAAAAAAACTGAGGGTTGCTGGGGGGAGAGGGGTAAGTGTGGGGGGTAGGGTTATGGACATTGGGGAGGGTATATGCTATGGTGAGTGCTGTGAAATGTGTAAACCTGGTGATTCACAGACCTGTACCCCTGGGGATAAAAATACATTATATGTTTATAAAAAATTTTAAAAATTAAAAAAAAAGAAGATAAGTAATATACCTGATAGAGAATTTAAAGTAATGGTCATAAAGATGCTGGACTGGACGAAAGACTGGAGGACATTAGTGTGACCCTCAACAAAGAGATAACAAAAGAACCAATCATAGGGCACCTGGCTGGCTCATTTGGCAGAGTGAGTAACTCTGGATCCTGGGGTTGTGGGTTTGAGTCACACACTGGGTGTGGAGATTAATTAAAAAAAAAAAAAAAAAAAAGAAAGAAAAAGAACCAATCAGAGATGAAGAACACAATAAATGAAATTAAAAATACATTTGATGTGGGTTCCTAGGTGGCTCAGTTGGTGAAGCAACTGCCTTCAGTTCAGGTCATGATCCCAGAGTCCTACATCAGGCTCCCTGTCCCATGGGGAGTCTGCTTCTCCCTCTGACCTTCTTCCCTCTCTTGCTCTCTCTCACTGTCTCTCTCTGAAATAAATAAATATTTTTTTAAAAAATACACTTGATGAAATAAATAACTAGGCTAGAAGAAGCAGAGGAACAAATCAATGACCTGGAAGACAGAGTAATGGAAAACAATCCAACTGAACAAATGAGAGGGGAAAAAAATTACACAAAATGAGAACAGATGTGAAGAACTTAGTGATTCCATCAAGCATAATGATGTTTGCATTATAGGGATCCCAGAAGAAAAGAGAGGAAAGGAAGCAGAAATTTTATTTGAAGAAATAATAGTTGAAAACTTTCCTAATCTAAGGAAGGAAACAGATATCCAGATCCAGAGGCACAAAGACCCCCTAACAAAATCAACCCAAAGAGGTCCATATTAAGACCAATAGTAATTAAAATAGCAAAAAAGTGGTGATAAAGAAAAAAATTTAAAAGCAGCAAGGGAAAAGACAGCTACACACAAGAGGAAACCTCCATAAGCTTATCAGTAGATTTTTGAGCAGAAATTCTGCCAGAAGAGGATGGCATGATATATTCAAAGTACTGAAAGGGAAATACCTGTAGCCAAGAACATTCTATCCAGCAAGGCTATCATTCAGAATAAAAAGAGAGAGAAAGAGTTTCTCAGATAAATAAAAACTAAAGGAATTCATGACCCTTAAGCCAGCCCTACAAAAAATATTAAAGAGAACTCTGAGTGCAAATGAAAGAGCATAACTAAGACTATGAAAAGTAAAAAACAGGGACACCTAGGTGGCTCAGTTGGTTGAGCGGCTGCCTTCGGCTCAGGTCATGATCCCAGCGTCCTAGGATCGAGTCCCACATCGGGCTCCTTGCTCGGCAGGGAGCCTGCTTCTCCCTCTGCCTCTGCCTGCCATTCTGTCTGCCTATGCTTGCTCTCTGTCTGATAAATAAATAAAATCTTTAAAAAAAAAAAAGTAAAAAACACAAAAGCAGTAAAAATAAATACAATTTAAAAATCAGTCAAGGACCAATAATATGTTATGTGCTAATTAATTGAATTTAAATTTTAAAAGTTTTAAAAATATACTATATGTTAAGTAATTGAATTTAAATAAAATAAGATAATTTTTTAATTTAAAAAAAAAATAAAAATCAGTTGAGGAATTCACAAAGAGAATGTAAAATGTGACACCATACACCTAAAATGTAGGTTGGAAGACAGGGAGAGGAGTAAAGAATGGGTTTAAACTTATGTAACTATTAATGTAAGTTGCTATATGTAGAAGATGTTAGATATAAACCAAACAGTAACCACAAATCAAAAACAAGTAATAGATATGCAAAGAATAAAGAGAAAGGAATTCAGCTATAACACTAAAGAAAAGCAGTAAAACCATGAAAAGAGAACAAGAGAAGAGAGGGTAAAAGAAAAACTATTTAAACAACCATAAAACAAGTAACAAAATGGCAATAAATGCTATCAATAATTACTTTGAAAGTAACTGGATGAAATGTTCCAGTCAAAAGAATAGGGTCGCCAAACTGTGGAAAGAACCAAGATGCCCTTCAACGGATGAATGGATAAGGAAGATGTGGTCCATATACACTATGGAGTATTATGCCTCCATCAGAAAGGATGAATACCCAACTTCTGTAGCAACATGGACGGGACTGGAAGAGATTATGCTGAGTGAAATAAGTGAAGCAGAGAGTCAATTATCCTATGGTTTCACTTATTTGTGGAGCATAACAAATAGCATGGAGGACATGGGGAGATGGAGAGGAGATGGGAGTTGGGGGAAATTGGAAGGGGAGGTGAACCATGGGAGACTACGGACTCTGAAAAACAATCTGAGGGGTTTGAAGTGGCGAGGGGGTGGGAGGTTGGGGTACCAGGTGGTGGGTATTATAGAGGGCACGGATTGCATGGAGCACTGGGTGTGGTGAAAAAATAATGAATACTGTTATGCTGAAAAAAAAAAATAGGGTAACAGAGTATATTAAAAAAGACTCATCTATATGCTACCTACAAGAAATTCATTTTAGATCTAAAGACACTTTGGAATGAATGTGAGAAAATGGAAAAACATTGATCACACAAATGGATGGCAAATGAAAGCCAGAGTATTAATACTTATAATGGAAAAAAAATAGACTTAAAAACAAGACTGTAACAAGAGACAAAGGAGAACACTATATAATAATAAAGGGGACAATCCACCAAGAAGATAGAACAACTGTAAATATTTACTCAACATGGGAGCACTCAACTACATTAAAAAGTTAATAACATAATAGAACTAATCAACAGCAATGCAATAATAGTAGGGGCCTTGAACACCCCAACTGCATCATGCACAGTTCATCCAAACAGAAAATTAGCAAGTTAACAGTGGCTTTAAATAACACAATGGACCAGATGTACTTAACAGACATAGAACATTCCATCCTAAAAGAGCAGAATACACATTCTTTTCAAGTGCACATAGGACATTCTCCAGAAGAGATCACATATTAGGCTGAAAAACATGTCTCAACAAATTAAAAAAGATCAGAATCATACCATGCATCTGTTCTGACCACAACTCTATGAAACTAGAAATTAACCATAAGAAAAAATCTGGGAAGACCACAAACACATAGAGGTCAAACAACATGCTACTGAACAATGAATGGGTCAACCAAGAAGTCAAAGAAGAAATTAAAAAGTAATGAAAATGAAAGCATAATGGTCCAAAACTTTTGGGATGCAGCAGAAGTGATTCTAAGAGGGAAGTATGCAGCTATCCAGGCTTACTACACAAAGGAAGAAAAAGCTCAAATGACCTAACTTACACCTAAAGAAACTAGAAAAATAACCACAAACAAAAACTAAAACCAGCAGAACAAAGGAAATAATAAAGATTAGAGCAGAAATAAGTGATATAGAAACTTTAAAAATAATAGAACATCAATGAAACCAGGAGCTGATTCTTTGAAAAGATCAACAAAATTAATAAATTTCTAGTCAGACTCATTAAAAAGAGAGAACTTGAATAAGCAAAATCACAAATGAAAGGAGGAATATAGTAACTAACACTACAGAAATATAAGCAATTTTAAGAGAATATTATGAAAAACTATAGGCCAATAAATTGGACAACACAGAAGAAATGAATACATTTCTAGAAACATACAATCTAAGAAAACTGAAGCATGAAGAATTTGAACAGACCAATTACCAGCAAAAAACTCCCAACAGGGGCGCTAGCTGGTTCAGTCAGTAGAACATGCAACTCCTGATCTTAGGGTTGTGGGTCTGACCCTTAAATTGGGTATAGAGATTACTTAAAAATAACATCTTAAAAAACAAAAACAAACAAACAAACAAAAAACAACTTCCCACAAACAAAAGTCCAGAACCAGATGGCTTGTGAAGCCATCAGGGAATGGCTTCAGGGAATTCTACCAAACATTTAAAGAAAAGTTATTATCTACTCTTATTAAACTATCCCAAAAAATAGAAGAAGGAAAACTTCTATTAGACCAGTATTACCTGACACCAAAACCAGGGAAATACATGACCAAAAAAGGGAACTATAGGCTTGTTTCTCTGATGAATATAGATGCAAAAATCTTCAACAAAATAATAGCAAACTGAATCCAACAATACATAAAAAAAAAAAATCATTCACCATGGGATAAAGAAGATGTGGTATATATATATGGTGGATACTATGCAGAAAGAAATGAAATGAAATCTTGCCATTTGCAACGACATGGATGGAACTAGAAGGTATTGTGCTGAGCAAAATAAGCCAATCAAAGAAAGACAATTATCAAATGATCTCCCTGATATGAGGTATTTGAGAGGCAAAGTGGGAGGTTTCAGGGGTAGGGAAGGAAAAAATGAAATATGATGGGATCAAGAGGGAGACAAACCATAAGAGACTCTTAATCTCACAAAACAAACTGAGGGTTTCTGGGGTGAGGAGGGTAGGGAGAGGGTGGATGGATTATGGACATTGGGGAGGGTATGGGCTATGGTGAGTGCTGTGAAGTGTGTAACCCTGATGATTTACAGACCTGTACCCTTGGGGCAAATAATACATTATATGTTAAATATATATATATATATATATATATATATATATATATATATATATATTCACCATGTTCATGTGGGATTTATTAGGGAATGCAAGGGTAGTGCAGTATTTGCAAATCAATCAATGGGATATGTAACATCAATAAGAAAGGATAAAAACCATATGATCATTTCAGTAGATGCAGAAAAAGCATTTGACAAAGTACAACATCCATTCATGATAAAAACCCTCAACAAACTAGGTCTAAAGGGAACATACTTCAACATAATAAAGGCCATATATGAAAAATATGAAAAACCCACAGCTAGCATCACCCTCAATGGTGGAAAACAGAGAGCTTTCCCTTCAAGTCAGGAATAAGACAGGGATGTCCACTTTTACCTCTTTTACTCAACACAGTAGTGGAAGTCCTAGCCACAACGGTCAGACATCAAAAAGAAATAAAAGGCATCCAAATTGGTAGAGAGGAAGTAAAACTTTCGGTATTTGCAGATGACATGATACTGTATATAGAAAACCTGAAAGGGCATCTGGGTGGCTCAATCAGTTAAGAAAACCTTAAAGACTCCACAAAAAAACTGCTGGAACTGATAAATGAATTCAGGAAAGTCACAGGATACAAAATGTTCAGAAATCTGTAGCATTCTTCTACACTAATAATGAAGCAGCAGAAACAGATATTAATAATCCCATTTACTATAGCACCAAAACTAATTAAATATCTAGGAATAAACCTAATCAAAGAAGTGAAAGACTTGTATCTGAAAACTATAAAACACTGATGAAACAAGTTGAAGACAACACACACACACACACACACACACACAAAATGGAAAGACATTCTATGCTAATGGATTAGAAGAACAAATATTGTTAAAATGTCTATACCACCCAAAGCAATCTATACATTTAATGCCATCCTTATCAAAATATCAACAGTATTTTTCACAAGAAAATACCAACCCTAAAATTTGTATGGAATCACAAAAGACCCCGAATAACCAAAGCAATCTTGCAAAGGACAAAACTGGAGATATCATAATGCCTGACTTCTGTATTAGAAAGTTGTGGTAATCAGTTTGGTATTACCACAAAAATAGACACATAGATCAACAGAACAGAACAGAAAACCCAGAAATAATTATATGACCACAATTATATGGTCAATTAATCTTTAAGAAAGTAGGAAGAAATATCCAATGGGCAAAAAACAGTCTCTTTAATAAATGGCATTGGGAAAACTGGACATCTACATGCAAAAGAATGAAACTGGACCACTTTCTTTCACCATACATAAAACTAAACTCAAAATGGATTAAAGATCTAAATTTAAGATCTGACACAAAAATTCTAGATGACAGCACAAGCAATAATTTCTCTGACATCAGCTATAGCAACATATTTCTAGCTAGCTCTCTTGAGGCAAGGGGGAAAAAAAACAAAATAAACTAGTAAGATACATCAAAACAAAGGAAATAATCATCTGCACAGTTTCTGTACAGCAAAGGAAATAATCATCAAAACTAAAAGGGAAACTCCTAATGAGAGAAGATATCCAATATAGGGTTAGCATACAAAATACATAAAGAACTAATACAAATCAACACCCAAAAAACAAATAATCCAATTTAAAATGGGCAGAAGACATGAACAGACATTTCTCCATACAACTGTTTAATCACTACATTGTACACCTGAAAGCTAATATAACACTATGTGTTAACTATACTGGAAATAAGATTTAAAAACTTAATGAAAAAATTGCCAGGGGCGCCTGGGTGGCTCAGTCGTTAAGCATCTGCCTTTGGCTCGCGTCGTGATCCCAAGGTACTGGGTTTGAGCCTTACATCGGGCTCCCTGCTCAGTGGGAAGGTTGCTTCTCCTCCCTCTTCTATTCACCCTGCTTGTGTTCCCTCTCTCACTGTGGCTCTCTCTCTCTCAAATAAATAAATAAAACTTAAAAAAAAAAAAAGGGAGGGGATTTTCCAGATCTGTATTAGATACATTAAAGCTACCCTTCTTCACCTTGGGAGGATGAGAATCCAAGAGGCAGTAGTAGCTTAACTCCTAAATATCCTGTGTCTAGTCATTACAGAGAGAATTTCTGGCTGCTGGTGACAGTTATAAAAGTTATAAAAGCCTCAAGAAAGTTGTAGCATCTTATCTGATGTATAGCATCTTTCCCTGTGCAAAGCAGTGATCAGATCACAAGAAAGGATGAAATTTTGGATTCCATGGCATCACTGAACAGACTGCAGGTATAGTTTTGTTTTGTTTTTACCTGATTGCTATTAAGTGTTGTTTAATTGATACCTGTATAATGCATAGTACAAGACTCCCTTTTATTATAATCAAGAGGCAAGGTTATGAGGGGGGAGTATCTAACTTTCATCTATTTTTGAATCCTATGTGGCAGAAAGCCTCTAGCAAAAGTAACCTAAAATTTATAAAGTCAGTAGGAAGCTCATGCCTCTGAGAGTCAGGCCTCCATATATCTGTGCCAAAATGGGCACAGGAATTTTTGCTGAGCCAAGGCCTGGGGCCTAGCATCCCTGAGTGTTCCATCAGCTATTAACCTCTCCCTCCAAAAGCCTGTACTTCCCCAGAATCTTCAACAAACTATGCTGAAGATCTCTTCTCTAGGAACCTACAGTTCCTTTCCTAGTCTTCAGAGATCTCCCTCATGAAGTTTAATGCCCATTACCAAGATACTCATTGTCTGTTCTCCGTAACAGATGGAAAAGGGAGCAGCTATCGAAGGATTATGAATAACAGCAGCAAAATATCTCTCGGACATGAAAGTGAAAGAAACACATTGCCAGGTAAAGAAAAACAAAGAAAGCTCATCACCAATAGACCTGTTCTAAAAGAAATGCTAAAGGAAATTCTTCTGATGGAAGGGAAATAATACCAGGAGGAAAGTAGAAATTTTAGAAATAAAATAGGACCAATAGAAATGCCAAATAGCTATGTAAGTATAAGAGACTTTTTCTTCTCTTTAACCCTCTAAAACAGGTATGACACATAACACTGAACAATCTTCAGTGTGATAAAGATATAACACATAAGTAAAGGAACCTATGTGACAGTATGGTTTCTATGTTCTACTTGAAGTGGCATTATCTACTTATCCACCCTTCCTTCCTTCTTCTTCTTCTTCTTTTTTTTTTTTTTTTTTTTTAAGAGGAAGAGAGAGCAGGAAAGGAGCAGAGGGAGTGGCAGGGAGAGAATCTTAAGCAGACTCCACACTCAGTGCAGAGCCTAATGCAGGGCTCAATCTCACAACTCTGATATCATGACTTGAGCCAAAATCAAGAGTGGGACATAACCAACTGAGTCACCCAGGCACCCTGCATCTTCTTTCTTTTCTTTCTTTTTTTTTTTTTTAAAGATGTTATTTATTTTAGAGAGAGAGAAAAATATGTCTATACATGAGGTGGGGAAGGCACAGAGGACAAAGGAGAGACTGGGAGAGGGAGAGGAAAAGAATCTCAAGCAGACTTCACATGCTCAATGCACAGAGCCTGACTCAGGGCTCAATTACATGACCCTAGATAATGACCTGAGCTGAAACCAAGAATCAGATGCTCAACTGACTGACCCACTAGTCACCCTGCATCTTATTTCTAAGTAGACAGAAAAGTTGAATATGAATAGTGTAACTCCCTAGAATTACTAAAACAACTATACAGAGATACATAGTCAAAAACCTCAATAGACTGATTAAAATGGAATACTAAAAAACATTCAAGCAATCCAGGAAAGGTAGAAAAATAAAAACATAGGTGTCAGTTATATGTTAATTATACCTCAGTAAACAGAGACACACACACACACACACACAGAGGACAGAGAATATAAATAACAAAATGATTGAAATAATCTAAACATATCAATAGTTACATTAAATGTAAGTACTCTAAACACACTGATAAAAAGAGAGGATCTATCAGACTGAAAATTTTTTAAGAAGACCTAAATATGCTCTCTACAAGAAATCCACTTCTCATCTCTTAGTAAATACATGAATTCCTGTTGTCATATGAAATAAATTACGACTGAAATGTTAAAAAAAAATCCACTTCTAATGTAAGTAGAAGGATGCTATTTTTTTTTCCATGTAGAGTGACTACTATCAGAAGAAATAGATTTTGTAGTAAGGAAAATTATCAGAAATAAAGAGGAACATTCAATAATGATTTCAAAATGCATTTTTTTCATCTGGAGTAACTATATTAATATCAGAAGTACACTTTGGAGTAAGGAAAATTACCAGAGATAAAGAAGAATGTTAAATAATGATTTCCAAATGTCCCTTCACCAGAAAGACCAAACAATCCTAAATGTAAATACAGTACTTCTCCCTTATTCAGTTTCACTTTCCAGGTCGTCAGTCAAGGTCTGAAAACAGATGATCCTTCTGACCTGTGGTAAGAAGGTCCACAGCACAATAACACTATATCAAAATGCCTATTTCATTCACTTCATTTCATCTCCTCATGTAGGCATTTTTTCTTCTCACATCATCACAAGAAGCATAAGTACAGTTGAGGAAAACATTTTGAGAAAAAGAGACAATATTCACATAACTTTGATGACAGTATATTGTTATAAATGCTCTATTTTGTTATTAATGTTATTGGTCTCTTATTGTGCCTAGTTTGTAAGTTAAGCTTTAACATAAGTATACATGTATGTAAAGGAAAAAAACAGTACATATAGGGTTCAGTTCAATCCAGGTTCAGGCATTCACTGAGGGTCTTGGAACATATCCCCTGCAGATAACAGGGGGCTACTATATACATAAAAATGGGCCAAAAAAACCCACAAAGCTAAAACTGATGAAACTAATACCAGTTCCAACACATAAATAGTACTAGTCCTCCACACAAGAGAAAAGGCTGAACAAAATGAAAATCAACTGGCCGTTCTAGATCCATCAGAATGAGGTTACAGGGAAAACTGCTACCCAAAAACCAGAAACTCAGACCCAGGAAAACAGAGAACCACAGCTTTGCTGGAACAGAACCCTCCAGAGCCCTTGACTGGTTGAGTGCATAAACAGTAACTGACAACTGCTGGAGGCCAACTGTGGAAAGTGGAATTTAAAACACATGGACCCAGTCTTGAGGAAAGGGGAAGGAACACGCTTTCATGAGATTTTACTCCAGGAGCCCCACCAGTTTCTCATGGTGTAGACTGCAAGGAAAAATTCCCTCAGGCTTTGGGCAGAGGTGAGATTAAAACTAATCATTATGAAATGCACCTTAAGAAAAGTTAACCATCTTGAAAATCAGCCCATACCAAAGGCCCTCTTGCAAGGAAAAGTACTTTATCAAAACTTTATCTCACCTGGGGGAAGACTGACAAGTGGGGCCTCCCCTAGCCCTCATGTCTCACTATAGAGAGGAAAAACAAAACAAAACAAAAAAAGTAAAGGCTGAGAAGGTCAAAGGCACACTCAAGGGCCTCAGTCCCACAAAAACTTGAGCCCTGACTGACAGGACTGCAGAATGCCTTCCATGCCCAACAGCTCACAACATCCACAGGGCTCCAATGTAACAGCAGCTATTTACAAATGAGAGACGTAAGATAAAGACTCAATTTCTGATGGAATTTCTGGGGAAACCTAAAGATAGTAGAGAGACAAAAAAAGGACACTTGAAGAATCTGAACCCTCTGATATCTACAACTACAGCAAACATCAAACATAGCCTAAGTTCTACCCAGATAACAAAACCTCACACTAAAGGTCTATTTACTTCAGTTCTTATTACCTCATGTGTCAAGTGCCACAGTCAACAAAAAAATTACAAGACGTGGGGCCACTGGCCGGAGCAGTTGATTAAGCACCCAACTCGGTTTGGGCTCAGGTTGTGATCTCAGGGTCTTGAGATCAAGCCCCATGTCCAGCTCCATGCTTGGTGTGGAATCTGCTAAAGTCTCTCCCTCTCCTTCTGACCCTCCCCTCACTTTCTCTCTCTCAAATAAATAAATCTTAAAAAAAAATATATATAGGGTGTACTAATGTCTGAAGAGACAAAGCAAACATGAACTCAACTCAAATATGGAAAAGATTTCACAATGATCAGATTGGGCGTTTAAAATAACTATGACCAGGGACACCTGGGTGGCTCAGTGGGTTAGGCCTCTGCCTTTGGCTCAGGTCATGATCTCAGGATCCTGGAATTAAGCCCTGCACCAGGCTCTGCTCAGCAGGGAGCCTGCTTCCCCCTCTCTTTCTGCCTGCCTCTATGCCTACTTGTGATCTCTCTCTTTCAAATAATAAATAAAATCTTTAAAAAAAATAAATAACTATGACTAATATGCCAAGAGCTCTGGGCAACTGGGTGACTCGGTTAAGTGACTGCCTTCAGCTCAGGTCATGATCCTGGAGTCCCAGGATCGAGTCCAACATCAGGCTCCCTGCTCAGCAGGGAGTCTGCTTCTCCCTCTAACCAACCTCCCCATGTTCACTCTCTCTTTCTCTCTCTCTCTCTCTCAAATAAATAAAATCTTTTTAAAAAATATGCTAGTAGCTCTAACAGAGAAGAGTGAACAACCCTCAAAGACAAAGGTAATATAAGTAGAGAGACGAAAACGCAAAGAATCAAAAGAAGATCCCAAAAATCAAAATACTATAAAAGAAATGAAGACTGCCCTTGACCCACTCACCAGCACACTGAAACATATGCATAAATGGAATAAGAGAGGAAGAAACACAGAAAAGAGAAGGAACATTTGACGTATTAATAGGTGAGAATTTTCCAAAGTTCATGGTAGACACCAAACCACATATCCAGGAGGCTCAGAGAACATTAACCAGGATAAATACCCCCCAAACCCTCCATCTATACATATCAAACTACAGGAAACCAAAGACAAATCATGAAAAAAAGCCAGGGAGGAAATACCTTACCTACTGCTAAAAAGAAACCACACATCTAAAATGGCAGCATTCGGGGCGCCTGGGTTGCTCAGTGGGTTAAAACCTCTGCCTTCGGCTCGGGTCATGATCCCAGGGCCCTGGGATCGAGCCCCATGTCGGCCTCTCTGCTCAGTTGGGAGCCTGCTTCCTCCTCTCTCTCTCTGCCTGTCTCGTGGCCTACTTGTAATCTCTGCCTGTCAAATAAATAAATAAAATCTTAAAAAAAATAAAAAAAAAATAAAAAAAAATAAAATGGCAGCATTTGAGCCAAGTTACCAAACGGGGTTTTAGTGCCTAACTTAATTATACTTTCAACCTGCCCCAGAAATGAAGTCTTAACAGGTTGGAATTTTCTGACTGGCACCGGCAAGGCAATCTGTCCCTTAGCAGCCCCCAAAGGAAGATGAGGTAATTCACCTTACCCCTGCATTTTCCCTAAAGCAAGGTGACTTTGCCTGAAACAATCCTTTCTTTTCTTCTGCTAGTAACTTTCTTGCCCCACACTTCTTCTATTAAAAACCTTCTATTTTGTACAGCTCCTATGAGCTCCCCTCTACTTGCTAGATGGGATGCTGCCTCAATTCAGGAGTTGCTTAATAGAGCCAAGTCTATCTTCTAGTACACTCAACTGGATTTTTGTTCCTTAACACTATAGAGAAGAAAAGTAAGAATTACATCCAACTTCTCTGAAACCAAGCAAGCAAGAATAAATAAAGGTAAATAAAATCTTTCTTCTTATTCTTAACTAATTTAATAGATAACTGTTCAAACTCAAAACAGCACCAACGTACTGGGTAATTATAGCTTATGGATAAGTGAAATAAATGACACCAATGTTATAAGGAATGAGACAGAGGAATTGGGAATATTCTGTCCTGAGATACCTTCACTATCTGTAAAATGGTATGGTGCTATCTAAAAGTAGACACAGATTACAAATGAATCTTGGACAACATACCTTTGAACTGCATAGGTCTACTTATACACAGATTTTTTTCAATAAATACAGTACTGTAAATGTGTACTCTCATCCTTATGATTGTCTTAATAACACTTTCTTTTCTCTAGCTTATTTTGTTGTAGGAATGCAGTATACAACATATATTACATAAAAAATATTTTAGTCGGGGCGCCTGGGTGGCTCAGTGGGTTAAAGCCTCTGCCTTCGGCTCAGGTCATGATCCCAGGGTCCTAGGATCGAGCCCTGCATAGGGCTCTCTGCTCCATGGAGAGCCTGCTTCCTCCTCTCTCTCTGCCTGCCTCTCTGCCTACTTGTGATCATTCTCTGTCAAATAAATAAATAAAATGTTTAAAAAAAAATTTTAGTCAATTGTTTGTTATAGGTAAGCTATCCAATCAATAGAAGACTATTAAGTTTTGGGGAAGTCCAAAGTTACATGTAGTTTTCACTGCTGTGGGGCAGGCCCTTAATCCCCAGCATTGTTCAAGGGTCAACTGTAGTTGTAACTGTATATTGCAAACTCTAGAGCAACCATTAATTTTTTTTTCAAAAGAGTTGATACGCTATGAGAAGAGAGAAAACAGAATCACATAAAATGCTTGATTAAAATCAGAGAAGGCAGAAAAAATTAAAGGAAACAAAGAAGGGGTGCCAGACTCATTCAGTTGGTAAGAGCATGTGACTCTTGATTTCAGGGTTGTAAGTTTGAGTCCCACACTGGGTGTAGAGATTAGTTAAAAATAAAATCTTTATTTAAAAAAAAAGAGCAATGCCTGGGTGGCTCAGTCAGTTGAGCATCTGACTCCTGATTTCAGCTCAGGTCATGATCTCAGGGTCTTGGGATCCAGCCCCACATCGGGCTCTGAGCTCAGCATGGATTCTTCTTGCCCTTTCCCCTCTGCTCCTCTCTATTCTCTCTCTCTCTTCCTCAAATAAATAAATAAAATCTTAAAAGAAAAAAAGAAAACAAAGAATAAATGCAATGAACAGTTACAAATATGTTACTTATTGATCAACTATATCAATGATCACTTTTAATATGAATGGTCTAAATACACTAATCAGAAGACAGAGGCTCTCAGTGTGGATAGAAAAGTAAGACCCAACTCTGTGTGTGTGTGTGTGTGTATTTATGTATTTATTTTAAGTATGCTCCACACCCAATGTGGGGCTTGAATTCATGAACCTGAGATCAAGAGTCACAGGCTCTACCAACTGAGCCAGCCAGGGACCCCAACACCCAACTATATTTTGTCTATAAGAGACCTGCTTTAAATATAAAGGCACACATAGGTTAAAAGAGAGAAAGGAAACTATCCCATGCTAATGTTAATCAAAAGAAAGCTGCGGAGAAAGGGGAACCCTCTTACACTGTGGGTTGGAATGCAATTGGTGCAGCCACTCTGGAAAACAGTACAGAAGTTCCTCAAAAGTTAAAAACAGAGCTACCCTCTGACCCAGTAATTTTACTACTGGGTATTTATCCAAAGGATACAAACATAATGATTTGAAGGGACACCTGCACCCCAGAGTTTATAAGAGCAATGTCAAAAATAGCCAAACTATGGAAAGAGCCCAGATGTCCATAAATTTTTAAAATGTGGTGGTGTATATATACAATGGAATACTACCCAGCCATCAAGAAATGAAATATTGCCATTTGCAATGACGTAGATGGAACTGGAGTGTATTATGCTAAGCAAATTAAGTCAGTGAAAGAAAAATAAATACCAGATGATTTTACTCATATGTGGAATTTAAAAAACAAAACAGATGAACAAAGAGGTAGGCAAGGAAAAATAAGATAAAATCAGAGAGGGAGGCAAACCATCAGAGACTCTTAACTACAGAAAACAAACTGAGGGTTGCTGGAGGGAAGATGGGTGGGGTGGGGTAACTGGGTGATTGATGGGTGTTAAGGACACATGATGCAATGAGCACAAATGTTATATGTAACTGATGAATCACTAAATTTTACTGCTGAAACTAATAATATAGCATATGTTAACTAAATTGTATTTAAATAAATTTTTTTTTAAAAAAGCTGGATTAGCTATATTGATTTTAAAACAAGGAAAATTATCAAGGACATTATGCCATGATAAAGGGGACAGTTCTCCAAGGTAACATAACAATCCTTGAGTGTATGAACCTAACCACCGAGTATCCAGATACAAGAGGCAAAATCTGATAGAACTGCCAGGAGAAAAAGACACATCCACTCTTACAGCTGGACACGTCAACACCCTTCTATCAGTAACCAACACCTCCAGCAAGCAGAAAATCATTACAGCTAGAGTTGAACAGAACAGCGCCCTGACATAACACCATCAAAAAAGACACCAGCATAATACACCTTCTTCTAAGCTGGAAGTCAGTAACAGAAAGATAAGAGTAAAATCTCTAAACACTTGGAAGTCAAACAACGTACTTCTTAATAATCCACTGGTCAAAGAGAGGACATCTCATGGGAAGTTTTTAAATATACTAAATTGAATGGAAATGAAAGTGCAGCCCATAAAAACCTATGCAATGTAGCTTAAGTAGCTCTCAGAGAAAAAGCTATAACACTACATAACTTGTATTAGAAAAGTTCATGCTAAAAATCAGAAAAAAAAATCAACTATCCATTCATGATAAAAACTCTCAAACTATTAATAGAATTAAAGTTCCTCAAGCTTCTTTTTGAAGCTTCCACTACAAAAACTAGAAAAAAGAGCAGAATGAACTTAAACAAGCGGAAGAATGAAAATAAGAGAAGAAATCAATGAAATTGAGGCACAAAATAGAGAAAAAAATCAGTGAAACTCAAAGCTGATGTTTGTTAGAGCTGATTGATAAACCTCCAACAAGACTAACAGAAGAAACAAAAGAAAGAAGACACAAACTGCCATTAGGAACAAAAGAGAGTATCTTTAGAGGTTCTGTAGATATTGAAAAGACAAAAAAGTAAGACTATGAACAAGTAAGTTCAGCAACCTAGATGAAATGAGCCAATTCCTTAAAAATCACAAAGTATAAAAAATTTTCCAATACCAAATTGATAATCTAAATAATAACCCTATAACTATTAAAAGAAATTGAATTTATAACTTAAAATCTTCCAAAAAATACATGGGGGTGATCAGGCTACATTATCTGTCATCCCGTTGGATTGCCAGGTTTGAATGAGCTGGTCTGACTGGCTGGGTGGCAGTCTCCTTCCTCCCTTACCACTACATGTGTGTCCCTTCCCAAGCTGCACGTGGGATCAAAGAGGACCACCATCCCAATTTAGGAGGACCATTCTTTGGTCAAGGATATATAACTGGCTGTGCTCCTCTACTAGAACCTCCAAAAAAAGCTCTCAAAGTCCATTTGTAGGAGAATGTAGGGTACTCAATCTTCCAAGACTCCAGCCACATCCAAATGAGGTGCTGCAAGACTTACATTAAGGGGATTAAGAATATACTTATCCAATGGGCACTGAGTAACATATAGAATTGCTGATTATTGTACACCTGAAACTAATATTACCCTACATACTAACACTGTTAATGACACTGCAATTAAAAAAAAAACAACAAAAATAAACAAAAAACAAAAACAAACAGATTGTACTTATCTCCACAAGCACCAATAAATGTATAGAACTGCTGAATTATACTGTAAACCTGAAACTATATTAATTATACTTGAATAGAAAGTTTACACCAGGGCGCCTGGGTGGTTCAGTCATGAAGCATCTGCCTTCGGCTCAGGCCATCCATAATCCCAGTGTTCTGGGATCTAGCCCCACATCATCGCATCATCACATCATTGCATGATTGGGCTTCCTACTCTGCGGGAAGCCTGCTTCTCCCTCTCCAGCTCCCCTCTGCTTGTGTTCCCTCTCTTGCAGTCTCTGTCAAATAAATAAAATCTTAAAAAAAAAAAAAAAAGTTCACACCAATTTTTTTGAAAAAAAATTCAACATCCATTCATGATAAAACCTCTCAGCAAACTATGAATAGAACTTTCTTAAGCTGTTAAAGAGCATCTACACAAAGCCCACACAACCAACATCATACTTAATAGTGAAACACTGAATGTTTTCTCAGCAAGACTAGGAACAAGGGAAGGATACCCAGTCCCACCCCTTCTGTTCAACATCATACTGGAAGTCCTAGTCAGTGTGATGAAGGAGAATATAAAAGTCATACAAACTGGAAAGGAAGAAATAAAACTTCTTATACACAGATGACATGATGTCTATGTAAAAAAATCCCCAAAAATCTACCCAAAAAATCTACTCAAACTGATAAAATTAAGTTTAGCAAAACCACAGAATACAAGGTCAGCATACAAAAATCAATCATATTTCTGTGGACTTGAAACTGAAATTTATGAAACAATATTATTTACAACATTTTTGCAAAAAAGGTGTATACTTAAATATAATTCTAACAAAATGTGCAGATTTGTATGCTGAAACACAAAACACAAAACCATTAAAAGAAGTCAAAGAAAATCTAAGTAAATAGAGAGACATACCAGTTTTTTAAATTGGAAGATGCAATATAGTTTCCAATTCTACTCAAACTAACCTATAGATTTAACATAATTCCAACAGAAATCCCAGCAGAAGTGACATAGACAAGCAGATGAAAATGCACATGGAAAGGAATAGCCAAAAGTATTCCAAGTAAAAAAGGAATAAAACTGGAGAATCCATATTACTTATTTTAAGACTTACATTAAGGCTAGTATGCAAGATCTATAAAGAACTTATCAAGCTCAAGACTCAAAAAACAAAGAATCGAGTCCAGAACTGGGCGGAGGACAAAAACAGACAGTTCTCCAAAGAATACATACAAATGAAAACGTGCTCCCCATCACTTGGCATCAGGGAAATACAAATCAAAACCACAATATGATACCACCTCACACCAGTCAGAATGGCTCAAATTAACAAGTCAGGAAACAATAAGTTTCAGCAAAGACAAGGAGAAAGGGGAATCCTCTGACACTGTTGGTGGGAATGCAAACTGGTACAGTTACTCTGGAAAACACTACGGAGTTTCCTCAAGAAGTTAAAAATAGATCTACCCTGGGGTGCCTGGGTGGCTCAGTGGGTTAAGCCGCTGCCTTCGGCTCAGGTCATGATCTCAGGGTCCTGGGATCGAGTCCCGCATCTGGCTCTCTGCTCAGCAGGGAGCCTGCTTCCTCCTCTCTCTCTGCCTGCCTCTCTGCCTACTTGTGATCTCTCTCTGTCAAATAAATAAATAAAATCTTAAAAAAAAAAAAAATAGATCTACCCTATGACCCAGCAAATGTACTACTAGGTATTTGCCCCAAAGATACAAATGTAGTGATCCGAAGAGGCATCTGCACCCCAATGTTTATAGCAGCAATGTCCACAATAGCCAAAAAAATGGAAAGAGCCCAGATGGCCCTCGACAGATGAATGGATAAAGATGTGGGAGATATATATGATGGAATATTACTCAGCCATCAAAGGGATGAAATCTTTTTTAAAAAAGGATGAAATCTTGCCATTTACAACAACATGGATGGATCTGGAGGGTATTATGCAAAGCAAAATAAGTCAGAGAAAGACAATTATCATACAGTTTCACTCATATGTGGAATATAAGAAAAAGGGCAGATGACTGTTGGGGAAAGGAGGAAAAACTGAATGGGAAGAAATCAGAGAAGGAAACAAACCATGAGAGACTCTTAACTATGGGAAACAAACTGAGGGTTGCTGGAGGAGAGTTGGTTGCAGGGATGAGGTAATTGGGTGATGGGCATTAAGGAGGGCATGTGATACGATGAGCACTAGGTGTTATACGCAACTGATGAATAACTGAACTCTACATTTGAAACTAATGATGATATATGACTAAATGAATTTAGGTTAAAAAAAAGAAAAAAAGAAGAGTTATTTTAAAGCTCTATTATCAAGACAGTGTGGAATTGGGGAAGGGATAAACATACACACACATATGTCAATGAAACAGATTCTAGAGACTTCACTAACAGACTCCCAAATACGTCATTTAATCTTTGACAAAACTGCCAAAAAATTTGATCGAGTAAGAATAGTTTTTTCAATAAATGGTGTTGGAACGATCCACATGCAAAAGGGAAAAAAAAATAAAACCCTTAATGTAAACCTCATACCTAGTACAAACTTAAATAAAATTTTTTTTTTAATTTTTGGGGCACCTGGGTGGCTCAGTGGTTTAAGCCTCTGCCTTTGGCTCAGGTCATAATCTCAGGATCCTGGGAACGAGCCCTGCATAGGGCTCTCTGCTCAGCAGGGAGCCTGCTTCCCCCTCTCTCTGTTTGCCTCTCTACCTACTTGGGATCTTTCTCTCTGTCAAATAAATAAATAAAATCTCTTTAAAAATTTTTAATTAAAACATTTTAATTAAAAAAATTTAAAATTAAAATTAAAAAATCTTTTTAATTAAAAATTTTTTTTAAAGATTTATTTATTTGAGAGAACATAAGTGCATGTCTGTAGGTAAGCACAAGTTGGGGGAAAGGGCAGAGGAATAGGGAGAAGCAAACTTCCTGCTGAGCAGGAAGCCAGATGGGGCTTGATCCCAGGACTCCGAGATCATGACCTAAGCAGAAGGCAGATGCTTCATCACTGAGCCACTAAGGCGTCCCTAAATTAAAATTTATCAACACTAAAAACATAAAATGTAAAAGTACAGCACTTTTAGAAGAAAACATAGGTGGAAATCTATGGCCTGGACTTTTTAACATAAGACAAAAAGTCAAATCTATACAAGGTACATTGATATACTGATATACGATATAAAATCTATACAGGCACATTGATTTCAGCAAAATTAAAACTTTTTGTTTTATGAAAGGCGTTGGTCAGAATGAAAAGACAAGCCACAAACTGTGAAGAAATCTTTGCAAACCATATATCCCTGAAAGGTTTTGCATAGAGAATATATAAAGAACTATTAAAACTGAACAGTTAGAAAACAACCGAATTAAAAAAAAAAACAACAAAACACTTGCAAAACCCTAGTACTCACATATTTCCAAAGAAAATATACAGACGAAAATAAGCACATGAAAAGATGTTCAACATCATTTACCACTAGGGAAATGTAAATTAAAACTGTAATGAGATACCTGCTACAGGTCTATTAGAATAGCTAACATTAAAATTTTTTAGAAGTTCCAATAGCAGGAACTGGCAAGGAGAACAAATTAAACTCTAATACATTGTTGCTAGAAATGCAAAATGGTAAAGCCACTCTGAAAAGAAAGCAGTTCCAAATTAAACAGAGACCTACTGTAAGATTCAGCAAACCCATATCTTGGTACCTACCCTAGAAAAAGCAAAATCATCTTCACACAAAACCTGTATGACAAATGTTTATAGCAGCTGTAGTCACAATGTCAAAAACTGGAAAACAGCTTAATATCCTCCAAGTGGTGAATGGATTAACATCTATCCTCACCTTGAATGCTACTCATCAATAAAAGGAACAAATTGTTAATAGAAGCAGCAACACAAATACTGAGAAAAAGGCACCAGTTTGGAAAGGTTACATGCTCTAAGATTCCACTGATACGACATTCTAGAAAAGGCAGAAATACAGGGTGAGCAAAGGGGTGGCAAGATTTAGGACTACCAAGCTGTCACAAGGGTGTTTTGTTTGTTTGTTTGTTTTAAAGATTTTATTTATTTATTTGACAGACAGAGATCGCAAGTAGGCAGAGAGGTAGGCGGGGGTGGGGGGCAGGCTCCCTGCCAAGCAGAGAGCCTGATGCGGGGCTCGATCCCAGGACCCTGAGATCATGACCTGAGCTGAAGGCAGAGGCTTAACCCACTGAGCCACCCAGGCGCTCCAAGGGTGTTTTTTTGGTGATGAACTGTTCTGTATTCTCACTGTTGAGACAGTTACAAATCTATATGTGTGTTTCAACTCTCAGAATCCCCCCGACACACACACACACACACACACACACACACACACACACACACGTCAATTTAAGCCTATGCAATTTTTTTAAGGGGCGGGAGATCATTTTCCAGAAACTTCTGCCTTCAGCCCTATAACATAAAGCCCCCTGAAGGCAAGGGAAAACCAAAGTCTAGCTGCTGTCTTGGAATCAAAAAACAGAATAAAACATATATTGAATTTGAGTTAATTACCCCGCTGCAGATTTATAAATGCTAAGGCATTTATACCTAGTTTTACTGAACAAAATAATTTCAGTTTACCTCTGAGGGCCTGTGATCACTAACTTCCCAAAAGGTCTCAACCTCACTCCCATCTGAGCAGCAATGGTGTGGAATGCTGGTCTTTGAAGCTGCAATCTCCCTCCCATCCCCCAGCAGCAGCCTCTGTCAAATGGAGGAGGTATGTCACCACCTCCTCCTGGGAGGCCACTGTGAAGGAGAGGGGAGATGTGGGTGAAGATAGATCTCAAGAGAGACAAGCAGGCACTGAGTTTTCTCTTTGAAGTAAAAGAAGAGCACTGGCACAAGGGCAAGCAGGGAGGCAGGCAAGGCCAATTCTTTTTTCCTGAAAGCTGTTGTGCAACTCACATCCAAGAGTGGGAGCTCCTCCAACACTAAGCATTTGAGAAGTATTAAAACTGGTCACAGAACCACCCAGAGCTTTACCAGTTCACTAGGTGGAGTATTTGGTTCTCTATCAAATGCTAGAAATTCTAGAAGAGAATTCATATGAATACCAACTTTTTTTTTCTTTTCTACAATGTTTGAGAAACTAAGCGAGTGGCTTATTCCTTGCATGTTACTGTGAAACCTCCTTGTTCACATATTATTAGCAAATACAGACCAGGAGGTGAGCACAGGGAGCATACTGCTGCTTGCTTCAGCATTCTCTGGGTAGAACTATGTCATCAAGAGAATCAGGAAAAGAGGCTGATTACCTAAGGGCACAATCTTGCTCTTCATTATAAAAAAATATCAAACACTGAATAGGCACAGTCTTGCACAGTGAAGAAACCCAAATTAGAACAACTTAAGAGTTTTTCACACCAGGGCATAGGTAACCTGATTCCATCTATCTGGCACACTAGGGTCGAGGGCTGACCCTCCTGCACCCTCCCTCACAGAGAAGCCAGTGAGGAAGTTCTGATCAGCAATCCCACAGCACACTCACCCACCAGCAATGTGAGTGGGCAGTGGTAAGCAGCTGGCAGGACTACAAGAAAGAAGGAAGGTGCATACATTTTATATCCACAGAGAAAGAAAACAGGAAGACTGGAATTCTTCATAGAATGCTCATTGGAAGTCTCTAATTGTTCAGAACAAAATCAAAAGCCTAACAAAAGCAAACACCTCAACACCATTGTATTTGTCAACAGACAAACCTGTAAACTCCATCAAAACAACCACTTGTCTGTTAAAAAAAAAAACAACCTGAAATTATGGCAGAGATGACATCCCAATCAAAGCATGTGTCAGGGCGCCTGGGTGGCTCAGTGGGTTAAGCCGCTGCCTTCGGCTCAGGTCATGATCTCAGGGTCCTGGGATTGAGTCTCGCATCGGGCTCTCTGCTCAGCAGGGAGCCTGCTTCCCTCTCTCTCTCTCTGCCTGCCTCTCCATCTACTTGTGATTTCTCTCTGTCAAATAAATAAATAAAATCTTTAAAAAAAAAAAAAAAAAAAGCATGTGTCAGACTGCTGACATCAGTGATGTCGGGGGTGAGGAAGAAGGGAAGAAAAAAACCAACCACCTGAAAGTAGTAGAACAATGCAGAAATCTAGCACATGCTCCCGTTTCAACTGCACAAAATACACACTACAGAAAATGTGCACAGAACCTGGAGGATAACAAGGTCTTGGTTAATACATTCTTTTCCTTTAAGGACCTAATTTATTATTTTTTGAAGTATTTGCATATTTTGCCATCATGACATTTCTTTTTGTGGGACCACTGTTGCTGTTTATTTTTATTTCAGTCAAGTGACCTTTAAAGGTTGAGGGAGAAAAATAAAAAAGGCACTAGGAGATTTTCTTAACACTCTACTTCCAGCTGTGTAAGTCTTGCATAGTCAGAGCCACAGGAAAGAGGTCTCTAACCTCTGACCCCTCAGTAGGTTGCTTGCTTTTGCCAAATAATCTTTTGATAAAAGAAAACTCATATTTTTTGAACTCATCATTCAATGGGCACATTCCTAAGTACTTAAGAATTTATTAGCCCTGTGAAGGGACACCACTGGTATCCCAATATTAAAGGTTAGGATATTGATGGAACCAGAAAAGACCCCAAATAGCCAGAAAAATGTTGAAAAAGAAAACTAAGGCTGGTGGCATCACAATTTCCGGACTTCAAGCTCTGTTACAAATCTGTGATCATCAAGGCATATAGATCAACGGAACAGACTAGAGAGCCCAGACGGTGACCCTCAACACTATGGTCAACTAATCTTTGACAAAGCTGGAAAGAATATCTAATGGAAAAAAGTCTCTTCAACAAAAGGTGTTAGGAAAATTGGACAGCCATGCAGAAGAGTGAAATTGGACCATTTCCTTAAACCACGCACGAAAATAGACTCAACGTGGATAAAAGGCGTTAATGTGAGGGGCGCCTGGGTGGCTCAGTGGGTTAAAGCCTCTGCCTTCGGCTCAGGTCATGGTCCCAGGGTCCTGGAATCGAGCCCCGCATCGGGCTCTCTGCTCAGCAGGGAGCCTGCTTCCCTTCCTCTCTCTGCCTACTTGTGATCTCTGTCTGTCAAATAAATTAAAAAAAAAAAAAAAGGTGTTAATGTGAGACAGGAATCCATCAAAATCCTTGAGGAAAACACAGGCAGCAACCTCTTCGACCTCAGCCACAGCAACTTTTCCTAGACACATTACCAAAGGCAAGGGAATCAAGGCAAAAATGAACCATTAAGACTTCATCAAGATAAAATGCTTCTGCACAGCAAAGGAAACAGTCAACAAAACTAAAAGACAACGGCAGAATGGGAGAAGATATTTGCAAATGACATATCAGATAAAGGGCTAGTATCAAAAAATCTATAAAGAACTTATCAAACTCAACACCCAAAGAACAAATAATCCAATCAAGAAATGGGTAGAAGACATGAACAGACATTTCTGGAAATGGCCAACGGACACAACAGACATGAAAAAGTGCTCCACATCACTTGGCATCAGGGAAATACAAATCAAGACCACACTGAGGTATCACCTCACACCATTTAGAATGGCTAAAATGAACAAGTCAGGAAAACAACAGATGCTGGCGAGGATGCGGAGAAAGGGGAACCCTCCTACACTGTTGGGGATGCAAGCTGATGCAGCCACTCTAGAAAACAGTATGGAGGTTCCTCAAAAAGTTGAAAATAGAGCTACCCTACAACCCAGTAATTGTACTACTAGGTATTTATACAAAGGTTACAAACAGTGATTTGAAGGGGCACCTGCACTCCAATGTTTATAGCAGCAATGTCCACAATAGCCAAACTATGGAAAGAGCCCAGATGTCCAACAACATATGAATGGATAAAGAAGATATATATGCAATGGAATATTATACAGCCCCCAACAAATAAAGAAATCTTGCCATTTGCAAGAGCTACCCTATGACCCAACAATTGCACTACTGGGTAATTACCCCAAAGATACAAATGTATTGATCCGAAGAGGCACAAGTACCCCAATGTTTATAGCAGCAATGTCCACAATAGCCAAACTAGGGAAAGAGCCCAGATGTCCATCGACATGAATGGATAATTAAGATATATACATAATGGAATATGATGCAGCCCAAGAAAGAAATGAAATCTTGCCATTTGCAATGACATGGATGGAACTAGAGGGTATTATGCTAAGCAAAATAAGTCAGTCAGAGAAAGACAATTATCACGTGGTTGCATTGATATGTGGAATTTGGGAAACAAGACAGGAAGAGAGGAGAAAATGAAACAAGACAAACCAGAGAGGGAGACAAACCATAACAGACTTTTTTTTTTAAATTTCTTTTCAGCATAACAGAATTCATTGTTTATGCACCACACCCAGTGCTCCATGCAATACGTGCCCTCTATAATACCCACAACCTGGCTCCCCCAACCTCCCACCCCCCACCCCTTCAAAACCCTCAGATTGTTTTTCAGAGTCCATAGTCTCTCACGGTTCATCTCCCTCTTCCAATTTCCCTCAACTCCCTTCTCCTCTCCATCTCCCTATGTCCTCCATGTTATTTAAAAACCATAACAGACTCTAAATCTCAGGAAACTGAGGGTTGCTGGAGCAGAAGGGGATAGGAGGGATAAAGTGGCTGGCTGGTGGACACTGGGGAGGGTATGTGTTTTCATGAGCACTGTGAACTGTGTAAAATTGATGAATCACAGACCTGTAACCCTGAAACAAATAATATATTGTATGTTAATAATAAAAATAACTTTCAAAAAACAGTGAGGATATCGAAGCATAGAGAGGCTAAGTATTTGCTCAAAGTCACAGAGCTAGTAAATGAACACATATTGAGATCTAACTCCACAGTCAGAACTACCAACTTTTACATCCTGCCTCAAAACTACTAATAATATCCAAACATACAAAGTGGTTTTGAATAAGAAAGTTTTTCCAAGCATAAGTCAGGACTCTGAAATCCATAATATATGGGGCAATGTCTCTTCTAGCTTTAAACCAAACCTAATGTTCTATAAGAATTTGTATTAGTAAACCTAATTATAAGGAAAGAACACTAACTTGATAGTCCCCCAAACCAGACAATCAATATCCCAATTCATTTCTATTCATCTGCTATAAAACAGTGAGATATCTTCCCACTATATTACCAGGATGTAATCTTTGTTTCGTGTTGGCTATAAACAATATAAGAGAATAAAATAATGCAACCAATAAGATTTATTTAGAAAACCATGATAGTCTCCCCTCATTATTGTCCCAACTTTCATATCTGAAATTCCAAATGTCCAATTAAGAGCTAAAGGTAAATACTGATCTTCTCTGTTCTCTACACATACTTAAAAGTCCACAGAATCCAACAGTGGGTTGAAGATTTTGGGTTTCTACTTCTAAAGAATGAGACTGCTGTGAAGGTCAGTGTCAACAGCAACAACTCAGTGGCCATAATGCAGATTCAGAATTGTCAAGAACTAATCATCTTCAATGTGAATGAAACACGGCAGTTTAAGAAACCAGGCCCTGGGGAAGTCACGGTATTTCACTATTGCAGTTGTGAAGTCCATGCCAAACAAAATACACTAAAATAAAATGTTGTGAACCTGGGCTGATGCAAAATAACATGAAATGGAGCCCTTTCCAAGGCTGACACACAAGGGGCTCAAGAGCTAATGAGACTTGGTGCTCTGCCACAGAAGTTTCCAACACTGCAGTGCCTGATGGCCCCAGTGCAGAGAGGAGCTCAGGAGCACCAGGCTACTGCAAGTTCTATGAAATGCACCTATGCCCAGCAGTCCCTGTTGATCATCCAATATACAAATCAATCCCACCTTGACTCACCCCAGAGGTGGACTCAGAACAGAAAAGAAATCTGGGAGCAAGTGCTGAGAGTCAAGAAGCAGGAGCCCAGCCACACACCTGTCCTTCACTAACCTATGAGCTCAGCAGTTGTCTGCTTAGAGGGAATCAGCTCTTTGAAAAATTATAGTGTAAGAGTCTTTTAAAAAATCTCTCCCATTTTATTTTTTTTAAGGTTTTATTTATTTATTTGACAGAGAAATCACAAGATCACAGGTAGGCAGAGAGGCAGGCAGAGAGAGAGAGGGAAGCAGGCTCCCTGCTGAGCAGAAAGCCAGATGCGGGGCTCGATCCCAGGACTCTGAGACCATGACCTGAGCTGAAGGCAGAGGCTTTAACCCACTGAGCCACCCACGCGCCCCATCTCTCCCATTTAGTCATAGAATTTCAGAGTTGTATTGCACCTTAAGTTGTCTCATCCATTATCTTTTTTTTTTTTTTTTTCAGATTTTATTATTTATTTATTTGACAGAGACAGAGAGAGAGACAACGGAAGGAAACACAAGCAGGCAGAGAGGGAGAAGGAGAAGCAGGTTTCCTACTGAGCAAGGAGCCTGATGCGGGGCTCGATCATGACCGGAGCTGAAGGCTGATGCTCGATGACTGACCCACCCAAGCACCCCTCATCCACCATCTTAATAGACTTGGGAAGCCATTCTCACTTACCAAATGTGGAAAACAAGGCACAGACATTCAGAGCCCAAAGACACTTCAAGAAATGGGCAGCACTAAAACTAGTACCTGTCCTGAGGCAGACTGGTTGAGAGCCTCACACCAACCCATCTCTTTTTCTTTCTTTCTTTCTTTTTTTAAGATTTTATTTATTTGACACAGAGAGAGTAGGCAGAGGGGCAGGCAGAGAGAGAGGAGGAAGCAGGCTCCCCGCTGAGCAAAGAGCCCGATGTGGGGCTCAATCCCAGGACCCTGAGATCACGACCTGAGCCGAAGGCAGAGGCTTAACCCACTGAGCCACCCAGGTGACCCCAACCCATCTCTCTTCCCTATACTCTTCCCATGGGGTCATTCCCAGGCCATCACTGGCTAAAAATTAGGTTTCTGCTCCCTGAGACAGCAAATACAAAGGAAGAGTAGTCTGGAGTGCTGGAGGTGAAGACAGAAATTCAGCTGGAATGCGTTGAGTCTGAAATCTAGAAGGCACCGAGGCAGAATGAGCAAAGGCAGCTGGATGTCTGGTCTGCTATGAAGCATTAGGGAAGGAAAATGCTAAAATGACTGGAAGGACTGTCTTCTTTTTTCCCACCTCTTCAGACAACAAAGCCAGAGAAAATATCACAGTTCACCAGATCTACGATGCCACTGATTCTAAAACCAATGACTAAAAAAGAAAAACTACTGTCAAAATCTGACACAATACTAAAACAGCATGGATTACATGATGCATCCCAAATTCAGAGACATTGTAACATGAAAAAAAAAAAGTAAGGTATTTAGATTGTAGTGAATACAGAGTAGACATCTGTTTTTGTAACTTTTTATTCTAAAATAATTTCAAGATTATAGAAAAGTTGCAAAAACAGTACAAAGAATTCCCAAATACCCTTTACCCAGAGAGCTTCACCAGTTGTTTTCACTTTGCCCCATTTATCATGCTCATTTTATCATTTTCTTTCCCCACCCTTCTTCATTCTCTCAGATTGTTTCATACTTTGTGCCCTCCTATCTCTAAATATCTCAGTATGCACTTAGCAAACTCAAGGACACGTGACAATAGAATGATCAAACTCAGGAAATGTGACACTGATAAAATACTATTGTCTATTTCACCACTCATTCAAATTTTGTCCATTGTCCTAATAATGTCCTTTATAGCTCATCTGCCCCTTCCTGGCTCCATGCCAGGGTCCAGGAGTGTATTCAGGTGTCGGGTCCCTTTAGTCCTCTTTCAACTAGAATAGCTCCTCCTCTTTGTGTTTCTTGACCTTGAAATGTTTGAAGTACAGAGGCCAGTCAGTAACTCTGTAGAACATCACACAAATGGGAGTTTGTCTGATGTCTCCACAGAGTCAGGTTATGGTGGGGATGCCCCAGGGTAACGTTGTTTCCTTCTCCATACCTCTCATCAAGGAGGCACAGTGATGTCTCTTTACAGGTGACCTTAACTTTGGTCACTTGGTTAGGATGGCATCCACAGCAGAGCAATTACCCTTTATAAGAATGTGAATTATGAGAATTTTTTAAAAGATTTTATTTACCTAGGGGCACCTGGGTGGCTCAGTCTGTTAAGCATCTGCCTTTGGCTCAGCTCATGATCTCAGGGTTCTGGGATCAAGCCCCTCTGCTGGGTGGGGAGTCTCCTTCTCCCTCTGCCCTTCCACACTGCTTGCTCTCTCTCTCTCTCTCTCAAATGAATATACAAAATCTTTAAGAGAAAAGATTTTTAAAATTTTTTAAAAATATTTAATTTATTAACTTAGAGCATGTACATGAGCAGGGATTGGGGGTAGACCAGGTCAGAGGGAGAGAGAATTTCAAGCAGACTCTGTGGAGCATAGAAGTCCAACTCCGTGTTTGATCCCAGGACCCTGAGATCATGACCTGAGCCAAAATTAAGAATCAGATGTTCAACTGACTGAACCACCCAGGAGCCCTGAATTATGGAGAATTTTCAGAAGTAAAATCTACAAACAACAAAGTCTTACTTTATGTGAACAATGTGAAATAATAAAAATTGAAAAAGAACTTAAAATGGGTCAAGAACAGCTTACTTTTAAGCACTCTGCCACAGAGCAGACCTGGCTAAGTTGGAGTTAGGCAGGACCCCTGCAAACATCCTATTTGAACCAGTTTTCTAAGGAGTGCTACTGGCTGTGAGAATAGGCGACTATAGATCGTAGGGTTTAGAAACTGGGCATCTATATTTCTGGCCAACTGAGGAGGCAAACTCACTATTACTTCTCTTCATTTACGTCTTTGGGGAGCAGTGACCTTGCTGAAGTCAGACCACAAAGCAAGTCACCCGAACCCAGGAAGCTAACTGGCTGGGGTACAGTCAGCCCTTGGGAATTGGGTTTCCCTGGGGCAGAAGTCACTACCCTCCCTGTTATCAAAGGGATGATAAACTCTGTTTTTACCCCATCCTCATGGGGACACACAGCCCCTGGGTATGCAAGGAGTAGGCTCATCTGTTCTGTAGTCTCTCCCCAGCTGGGGACCAGGTGTTACTGCCCACTCTTGCCCAGTTTTGTTCATGTTTATGAACATAGCCAAAAGTCTGGAGGCTACTTGGACTGGCAGTCCTAGCTGCTCCCTCCTCAAGCCACCTGTGGACAGCCAGGGCAGGTAAAGGCATTCTGGATACCTGGAGCTTGCACTGGGGCATGGCAACCTGCTGTCAAAATCTGACTGAGCAGACCACTCTGTTGATTTTTAAATAATGTAGAACTTTTTAGTGAAATTCCGGTGTCCTTAAACTAAGCCCCAAATCAGTGACTGTTTAATTACATTAGTTGATGCTGGTTCTTATGTTCATGGTCTGATGCCATCAGTGACCCTAAGGGAGACCCCACAGGCCCCCGGTGTGAATGGCACTCCTAGGAGGTTGCCCTAGCAGGACCATAGAGTGGCTGGAGGCGGCTATAGCCCCAAACCCAACATCAGACTCATCTTTTTAACGTTATTCCCTTGGGGACGGACACACATGATGCCTACTAGTGCAAAGCACAACTACTACTTACATACGTAATTTGAGTTGCCAATTCCCTTACCTCTCACTCACTTCACACATCGAGACAGATTGTGTAAGTCACAGCTTTTTAACAGCATTAAAAACTCTTTCTTTTTCATGTACAGAAATCATCTAGTCACTGAGGCAGTGACACATAGTTGGAAATCCCATGTGCTAGGAGGCAGAAAATCTGCAGAGAGCCTGTCCAGATCCTGGTACCATGGGATCTGAGCATAACCCCATCTTTGGGATGGGGAACAAGAGCATGCCCTGGCTCAGGTCCTATGAGCACCACATGGAAGAATTTACCGAAAGCAGAGAACAGAGCCTAGTATACAGTGAGAGCATGCTTTAAAAACAGCTACCAAAAATATTTTAAAGTTCAAAAAATTAAAAGAATAAGAATAATTAATAACAATAATAATAATTAATGTTACTTTCTGTAAACCCAGGAATGGAGGAATCTTTTTGGATGGTGTTCTGTGTTGATGAAAGTTAGAGCATGTAGCTGGCACTGCCTGTACTCCTCTGTCTCTCTCAACCCTGGATTGTCCTTCCTTATATTTCCAGATGTAGTGGCTTCTTGTTTCTCAAAGACTGTACATAGTCTCCCTTGAGTTGAAATCATTTGTTTCTCAAATAAACAAACACCCTCTAGGTAATTCTAATGCACTCAAGTTTGAGAATCGCTGGCATATGCTAGCTTTTGTGCATTGACTTAGTTTGTATTTCTTTTTCTTTTTTTTTTTTTTTTTTACCAAAGATTTTATTTATTTATTTGAGAGAGAGAGAGACAGATAGTGAGAGGGATTAGAAGGGGAGAGGAGAGGGAGAAGCAGGCTCCCTGCTGAGTAGGGAGCCTGATGCCCTGATGCGGGGCTCATCCCAGGACGTTGGGATCATGGCCTGGACTGAAGGCAGACGCTTAACCAACCGACCAACCCAGGTGCCCCAACTTATTTTGTATTTCATGAGAGGAAACCAGCAGATATTTTTATGATGACACACAGGCTTATAAGCCAGTTATTTTATCTTGGGATCTATTTTGTTTAATAAGTTAAAATTTTGGTGTGCTGGAGTTTGTCAAAATGGACATCATTTGTTCTTGTTAAAAAGATCTGAAGGGAAATCATTCTTCACATTGTCTAGTTTGATTTTTTTTTTTAACTTTTCAGTTATGAATTTAACATTTGTGGATGTCCATCTGTAGGGATATTTTTAGCTAACGAGGATGGAAAACACAACTCAGTCTTGGCTTAAACAGGTAGGGAAGTCTGGAAGGAAAGTATAATACTTCAGGATGGGTTTTTCCAGTAGCTGAACTAGTATATGGGGGCCCAGCCTGCCCCTTTCCCACACATTGTCATGTTGATGTAGCTGTCTCACATATGGAGGAAGAGGGAGGGTGGCTTCTGTGACTCTTTAAGAATGAGGAGGAACACACCCAGTGGCCTCTGCATCATTGGCTTCTGGGCCATTGAACCAGTCACCAGCTGGAAGGGGGCCTACCCCACCTTGGTCTGTGATAGACTCCACACTTCCCTGCTGCTGCTCCATGGAGGCAGGGTGCATGGGGCCTGTGGGAGGGCAGGCTTTAGGTACCTGGTCACTGGAGGGCTTGTGTGGCTCACCACACAGGTAGAGTGTGTCCCTTGGGCCCTCTGCATGGCTTGTGTGCTGGCTATGCTGGTTTTCAGAAATGGAGCCCTGGTCTCTTGGTGACAAAACAAACTAGGCAATGTGAAGAATGATTTCCCTTCAGATCTTTTTAACAAGAACAAATGATGTCCATTTTGACAAACTCCAGCACACCAAAATTTTAACTTATTAAACAAAATAGATCCCAAGATAAAATAACTGGCTTATAAGCCTGTGTGTCATCATAAAAATATCTGCTGGTTTCCTCTCATGAAATACAAAATAAGTTGGGGCACCTGGGTTGGTCGGTTGGTTAAGCGTCTGCCTTCAGCCCAGGCCATGATCCCAACGTCCTGGGATGAGCCCCGCATCAGGGCATCAGGCTCCCTACTCAGCAGGGAGCCTGCTTCTCCCTCTCCTCTCCCCTTCTAATCCCTCTCACTATCTGTCTCTCTCTCTCTCAAATAAATAAATAAAATCTTTGGTAAAAAAAAAAAAAAAAAGAAAAAGAAATACAAACTAAGTCAATGCACAAAAGCTAGCATATGCCAGCGATTCTCAAACTTGAGTGCATTAGAATTACCTAGAGGGTGTTTGTTTATTTGAGAAACAAATGATTTCAACTCAAGGGAGACTATGTACAGTCTTTGAGAAACAAGAAGCCACTACATCTGGAAATATAAGGAAGGACAATCCAGGGTTGAGAGAGACAGAGGAGTACAGGCAGTGCCAGCTACATGCTCTAACTTTCATCAACACAGAACACCATCCAAAAAGATTCCTCCATTCCTGGGTTTACAGAAAGCAACATTAAAAATCCTTTGGTGGGGGCACCTGGGTGACTCAGTGAGCTAAGCCTCTACCTTCAGCTCAGGTCATGATCCCAGAGTCGTGGGATCTGGGATCGAGCTCCACATCGGGCTCTCTGCTCAGGAGGGAGCCTGCTTCCCGGCCCCCCCACCCCGCGCCGGCTTCTCTGCCTACTTGTGAACTCTGTCAAATAAATAAATAAAATCTTAAAAAAAAAAAAATCCTTATATGTTTATAATAAATAAACAAATAAAAAAAAATCCTTTGTTGGCAAAAGTCTTACCAGGAGCCTCAAGGTTACCCTAAGGATGGGCGGCGGGGGAGGAAAGTCTTCTGCTCCCGCAGCCCTCCAAATAGTTCCGGGTAGAATCTGACCCAAAGTTTTGGCCTCTTGCTTGTGATTAACCAAATCTCTGGCCTTGAGCCTGAATTCTTAATTTGTACTTGAAGCCAAGGACTCAGGTAAGCCCAAATCTTAGGTCTAGTTACAGTCACTACTATTCAGCCTTTTACAGAACAACCACGGGATGGATAGCAAAGAGGCGGGCCGGAAACTGCTTGCGAGGATCGCGCACGCTGCAGGAACGGCAGCGACTGCAGAACCTGGTTTTCAAAGGTTTGGTGGAGCTGCTAGATTCCCGCGGGACACGTTCTTTTAAAGGGACCTCCCGCCCCCGAGCCCCCCTTCCTGTCTTCCGGGGTGACGGAAAAAAAGGCGGCCAACACGTCAGGCTGACCGAACCTGGAGTCCCGTACCCGGATGCTAAAGATGCACAGATCCCGTGCAGGGGCCTGTCCCGGGCGCCGCGGCGAGGGCTGGTTGTGTCACGGGGTTCGCCCCACGATCCCGCCGCGCCCACGGTCGCAGGGCCCCGGACCCCCTCGTCCCCACCTGCCGACTGCCTAGGGCGCAGCCCCGGAGACTGCGCGCCTTCCTCTCCAGCGGCCCTCACCACTGGCGCGCTCCCGGGCCTGTCGCACGTGCGGCGGAGGGGCGGGCCCCGCAGCCCCGCCCCAGCCCCGCTCACCTGGGCAGTGGCCGCCTCTGGTCTTCCCCGCGCGGGGCACAGGGGCGCGAGCTGACGGGGCTAGCTCGCGCGGGGATCCCAGGGCTCGTCCCGTTCGCAGCTCTTTGTGTCTGGAGGCCCCAACGCGGCGCTCCAGCAGCCTCCAGGCACCGCCTCCTCGTCCTCCCGGCGCCCCGCGCCTCAGGCCCAACCCAAGAGGGCGGGCCGGGTGGGCGGGGCGTGAGGTCGCAGGGCCGGAGGGGGCGTGAGGGCAGGGGAGTGGCGAGCCTGGGCACCGAGCCTCACTGGCGGGTCCTGGAACATTGGCGACGCGCCCTTAATGGAGTTTGGCCGTTCACAGCGCTTACTCCAGCATCATTTTCTGGGAACAACCCGAGGACGCAAGCCAGGTAGTAATACCCCAAATTCGCAGTTGAAGGAACCGGAAGACGCAAAACTTATGGTTTCTGTCTTCCCATCATATAGCAAATCAAGTATTTATTGAGCACCTACTAGTGCCAGCTGTCGTCCCAGGGACTGAAAATGGAGCAGTAATAATACGGGGAGGGGGAGGGTTGGCCAAATAAAATAAAATGATAAGATAAAATCCTTGTCCCTCGTGGAGTTTACAGGTCAGAAGACAATTTAAAAGCTTAAATGAAATACGCAAAAATGCTTGTTATAAATGCCAAAAAGATGCAAATTAAGAGAGGAGCTTAAGGAGTGCAGGAGGTTGGGCCAGGGAAGGTCAGAAAAAGGCCAGGTCAGTGAAGGCCAGAAGGGAGGGAGGGAGGCAGGCAGCAGTCCAGGAGAACAGTTGGCCAGGCCTTGAGTCTAGAGGATGCCCAGTGAGTTTCCCTGTGGCCAGGAAGAGTGGCAGGGTGAACTGTGTGGTGTGTGAAGCCAGAAAGAAGTGAAAGATGGGCGGAGAGGTAGGTAGGGCCTTGCTGACCTCTTGTTAAGGACTTGTTTCTACTCTGAGAGTGTTTAGTAGAGGGAACTTGTGGTCAGACTTAGAGTCACCCTGGTCACTGGGTGAGGGCAAGTGGGGAGAGAGGGAGCAAAGGTTGAAATAGGGAGACTGTTAAGAAGTGATGGTAGTGGGGCACCTGGGTGGCTCAGTAGTTAAGCGGCTGCCTTCGGCTCAGGTCATGATCCCAGAGTCCTGGGATCCAACCTTGCATGGGGGGCTTGCTGCTCAGTGGAAAGCCTGCTTATCCCTCTCCCACTCCCCCTGCTTGTGTTCCCTCTCTGGCTGTCAGATAAATAAATAAAAATCTTTAAAGAATAAGAAGAAAGAGAAGGAGAAGGAGAGGAAGAGCAAGAGGAAGAAGAAGAAGAAGTAGTAGTAGCAGTAGTAGTAGTAGTAGTAGTGGTCGTGGTGGCGGCAGCGGCAGTAACTGACTGAGATGGAGGTGGCTTGGACCAGGATGGAAGGGGTGAGGAGTGGTTATATGGGTATTTGGGGTGGTCTGGCAGACAGGAAGCGCCTCCAACTGGAGGTGGGTTGTAGGAGAGAAAATGGGGGACTCCAAGGTTTGGGTGGAAGCAACCACAGTTACTCATTTTATGCTGGGTTTCTTCCATGCACAACCTTATTTTCATCCTCACAACAATCCCAGGCCATAGTTGTAAAATTGTCCTTTTACAGAGGTGGGAAATGATGCTTAAGTAGTTAAATAACATACTGGGATCCATATAGCTCCCAGGTGCCAAAATCTGTCCCCAGAACTGGCCCCTGGGGCTGATCAGAGCCCTTGGGCTGCATGGTCCTTACCCCCCTCTCAGTGCCCCCACTGTCTTTCCAGTCATCAAATTAAGAGGCTTGTCTTCATTCCTTATCTTCTAGGCTTCAGGGCATGGGCCATTTGCACTCTGGGTCCCTGGCAGGGCCGTCCTGCCTATCCTGTGGCTTCTCTGACTATTCCTTCTCAGTGCTCCCTTGTGGTCCTCCTTTTCTCTTCTCTAGATATTTTCATCACAAGGGTCCTAGACTTGGCTCCCTGCTCTCTGCCAGTCTCTGGGTGCCTTCCTCGTCCCCTGTCTTAAGTTACCAACCTTGTGCTGATTGCATAGTATTCCTCAGTATTTCTAGTCTGCCCTCACTCTGGTTCTCTCTTTCTCTCTCTCTCTTTTTTAAATATTCTAGTGGCACCTGGATGGCTCAGTGGGTTAAGCCTCTGCCTTCAGCTCGGGTCATGATCTCGGGGTCCTAGGATTGAGCCCCGCATTGGGCTCTCTGCTCAGCAGGGAGCCTGCATCCCCAGCCTTCCCTCACTGCCAGCCTCTCTACCTGCTTGTGATCTCTCTCCCTCTCTGTCAAATAAATGAATAAAATCTTTAAAAATAAATACATGAATAAATAAATATTCTTCTAGTGATTTTCTTTCTTGCTCTTTTTTAAAGATTTTATTTATTTGACAGACAGCAAACACAAGTAGGCAGAGAGGCAGGCAGAGAGAGAAGGGGAAGCAGACTCCCCGCTGAGCAGAAAGCCTAATGCAGGGCCCAGGTCCCAGGACCCTGAGATCATGACCTGAGCCAAAGGCAGAGGCTTAACCCACTGAGCCACCCAGGTGCCCCTCTTTCTCTTTTTTTAAGGACTTTATTTATTTGACAGGGGAGGGGAGAGCATGAGCTGGGGAGAGAGGCAGAGGGAGAAGCAGACTCTCTGCCCAGCAGCGAACCCAAAGTGGGGCTTGATTCAAGAATCCTGTGATCATGACCTGAACCGAGGGCAGATGCCTAACAAACTGAGCCACCCAGGCACCCAACTCTTTTTCTCTTAAAGCCCCAAACATCCAACTGCCAACTGGATATTCCACTTCCATGTTTGACAAGCAGTTCAAATTCAACCAGTCAAGTTTCAAACTGAAATACTTATTTTTTTCCCTACAATGTGCTGCTTCTTGTGGACTCCCCACTTAATGAAGGTCACAGCCCTTCTCTCTCCTCCTCACGTTGACTCAGTTGCTGAGTCCTGTAGTTTTCTGCATGTTCTCTCTCTCCCTCTTCACTCCCTCCTCATCCGGGCCACACCTTCCTGGGTCGGGCCCTCCGAATGCCTCCAGAGGATTGCAAAAGCACTAAAGTCCACTGTCTGTACTTGCGCTTGTCACCTCTGTATAGTGGCCAGATGTGCTTTCTAAAACATACAACTGTGTTGTCCCTATTCTGCCTAAAGCCCTTCAAGACCTTCAGCTGAAATTGTTTGTCAGGTCCTTCCTTCTGAACATTGCCCTGCCAATTTTCCAGCCCTCCCACTGCTAGTCTATTCTCATTTAGACTTCAGATCAGTGGGGCCTTCTCAGTTCTCTGAAAATGAAACAGACCTTGAGCTATATTTTTTCCGAGGCTTTGCACCCCCCTGGTTACCTCTCAGTCAGCTTCAGCACTCAACGCAGAAATTCTCCCAGCCTGTGCTTGCTCCCTTTTTTCTCCTCCCAGGAAACTCACGTTCATGTCCATACAATCTCTGTCACCCTTTACTTTATTACTCTTGTTACTAGTTTGCTCTTCTGCTAGTTTTTGAGCTCCTATGGGCAAGGGCTATCTTTTTTTTTTTTTTTTTGGCCCCCATGCCTAGAATCCAGCAAGTGTTGTTTGTGATAGCTAGAGGATAGAGTGGGCTGTGCTGGACCTGGACCATATCCTTCTTTAACCTTGTTGATGATGCTTCTCCAGCCCTTAGCTCCATCCTTTCATCCCTGATACAGAACAGGAAGTCTAACCAGCATGACAATATATCAGAATGCTGAACTGAGCTGCACTGTGATCTAGCATGAAGGACGTGTAGGTGTATATATTTTGTAGGGAATCTACTTTAAAGGATGTTGTGAGGACCTGGGGAAATGTGACTGGTGGGGAGGAGGCAGGATAAAAGCCAGGTTCTGGGGGAACAGGGTACAAACAGGAGGAGGGAGGGGGAACAAAGGACAAGTGAAAATTACAACTGCCTACAAGTGGCAAACTCCACACAGAGTGAAAGACAACCAGAGAAGACTAGTGAGTGATGCTCACACCATGCTCTGGGCTCTGGGGGTTTCCATACCTGCTCTGAGTGAGGCTGGAGCCCTTGTGATGTGCCTGGGACCCCTCCCAACCAGTGTGTGGGCACAGTGGCAGGCCATACCAAGCCGAAGTAGACTAGCTGGCGGGGGTGCATAGCCAAGATCCTGACCAATGATGCTAAGTTCCAAGGTGCATGCAGCAATAGCAATAAAGAGTCTTTATTCAGAATGACTATGTACCCAGGTAAACACTGTATAACCCTAAGGAGACAAAAAGTGAATAACTGTGATGAACTAGCAGTCTTCAACTCAATTCTATAAAAATGTTTAGGTCTTTCCATATTCTCAGACCAGTCTTTTGAAACAGGAACTCAACCACAAGAAAAAGTTTGGAAGGAATTCAAACACCTGGAAGCTAAAGACCACCTTGCTTAAGAATGTTTGGATCAACCAGGAAATCAAAGAAGAACTTTAACAATTCATGGAAACCAATGAGAATGAAGACACATTGGTCCAAAACCTATGGGATACAGCAAAGGCAGTCCAAAGGAGGAAATACAGAGCCATCCAAGCCTCCCTCAAAACAATTGAAACATACAGAAAACACCAGCTCTATTTACACCTTAAAGAGCTGGAGAATCAACAACAAATTAAGCCAACCCCCACACAAAAAAGGAAATAATCAAGATTAGAGCAGAGATCAATGAGATAGAAAATAGAGATTCAGTAGAATGCATCACCGAAACTAGAAGCTGGCTTTTTCAAAGAATCAATAAGATCGATAAACCACTGGCCAAATGAATCCAAAAGAAAAGAAAGGGGACCCAAATTAATAAAATTATGAATGAAAAGGGAGAGATCACGACTAACACCAAGGAAATAGAAACAATCATCAGAAATTATTATCAACAGTTATATGCCAATAAATTAAGCAACCAAGATGAAATGGATACATTCCTGGGAACCTCTAAACTTCCAAAACTGAATCAGGAAGAAACTGACAACTTTAATAGACCAATATCTAGTAACAAGATTGAAGTAGTGATCAAAAACCTCCAAAAAAACAAGACCCCAGGACCTGGTGGATTCCCTGGGGAAGTCTACCAAACATTCAAAGAAGAAATAATACCTATTCTCCTGAAGCTGTTTCAAAAAAATTGAAGCAGAAGGAAAATTTCCAGACTCTTTTTATGAAGCCAGCATTACCTTGATCCCCAAACCAGGCAAAGACCCTACCAAAAAGGAGACTTTCAGGCCAATATCCCTGATGAATCTGGATGCCAAGATTCTCAACAAGATCTAGCTAATCGGATCCAACAGTACATTAAAAAGATTATCCACCATGACCAGGTGGGATTCATCCGTGGGATGCAGGGGGGCGGGGTTCAACATTCACAAATCAATCAATGTGATAGAACAAATCAATAAGAGAAGAGAGAAGAACCACATGGTCCTCTCAATTGATGCAGAAAAAGCATTTGACAAGATACAGCATCCACTCTTGATTAAAATTCCTCAAAGTATAGGGATAGAGGGAACATTCCTCAACTTCATAAACTCTATCAATGAACAACCCACAGCGAATATCATCCTCAATGGGGAAAAGCTGATCTCTGTAAGATCAGAACACGAGAAGGATGCCCACTTTCACCACTCTTGTTCAACATAGTATTGGAAGTCCTAGCAACAGCAATCAGACAACAAAGAGAAATAAAAGGTATCCAAATTGACAATGAAGAGGTCAAACTCTCTCTTTGCGGATGACATGATACTTTATATGGAAAACCCAAAAGACTCCACCCCCAAATTACTAGAACTCATACAGCAATGAGGCAGGATACAAAGTCAAAGTACAGAAATCAGTTGCTTTCTTATACACTAACAATGAAACTATAGAAAGAACCATAAGGTACCTGGGAATAAACATAATCAAAGAGGTAAAGGATCTGTACTCAAGGAACTACAGAACACTTGTGAAAGAAATTGAAGAAGACACGAAAAGATGGAAGGCCATTCCATGCTCATGGATCAGAAGAGTAAGCATTGCTAAAATATCCATACTCCCTAGAGCAATCTACACTTTCAATGCCATTCCGATTAAAATTCCACCAGCATTTTTCAAAGTGCTGGAGCAAAAAATCCTAAAATTTGTATGGAACCAGAAGAGACCTGAATTGCTAAGGAAATGTTAAAAAGAAAAACAAAACTGGGGGCATCACGTTACCTGATTTTAAGGTTTACTACAAAGTTGTGATCACCAAGACAGCATGGTATTGGCATAAAAACAGACACATAGACCACTGGAACAGAATAGAGAGCCCAGATATGGACCCTCAACTCTATGGCCAAATAATCTTTGAGCAAGCAGGAAAGCATACCCACTGGAAAAAAAGCAGCCTCTTCAATAAATGGTGCTGGGAAAATTGGACAGCTATGTGTAGAAGAATGAAACTCGACCATTCTCTTATATCATACACAAAAATAAACTTGAAATGGATCAAAGACCTCAACATGAGGCAGAAATCCATGAGAATCCTAGAGGAGAACATAGGCAGTAGCCTCTTCGACATCTATTTCTTTAATGGACTTTAATGGAAACATGTGTCATGTTCAGGTTCTTCAAACATTTCCTGGGAGTCACCACTAAGTGCTGACCTCAGCACATTTAGAAAATACTTTGATTTATGGATTATGGATTTATGGATTTTGTTGCTTCGTAACCCTTTGATAAATGTTGACAGTCACACATGTCCAGCTTAGCTCAGTCTGAATATATTTGACGCTTTCAGTAAATTCCACTTTTCTTCTTTTAATAAGAATTTATTATTTTGGAATAAGTTTAAATTTACAGAATAGTTGCAAAGATAATACAGAGTTCCCATTTATCCTCACACAGTTTCCCTCAGTATGGTTCAATGATCAGAATCGGGTGATTAGCTACTGATGACACCACTGTTAGCTAAACTCCAGACTTTATTTCAATCTCAGCCATGTTTCCACTAAGGTTGTTTTTCTTTTCCAAGATCCCAATCAACATTTCAAATGGCATTCAGTCATCTCGTCTCTTCAGTCTCTTCTGGTCTGTGACAGTTTCTGAGACTTTCCTTGTTTTTGATGACCCTGACAGTTATGAGGAGTACTGGGTAGGCATTTCATAGGATGTCCCTCAGTTCAGGCTTATACGATATTTTCTAATGATTCTGATTGGTGTTATGGGTTCTGGGAAGAACACACAGAGATGAAATGCCTTTCTCATAGCATCATATCTACCAGTACCTGACATTCTTTGAACATTATTGATGATGTTAATCTTGATCATTTTGTTCATGTAGTGTCTACCAGATCTCTCTACTGCAAAGTTGAAACTTTTTCTTTCCAGATTCTGATCTTGGGTAGCAAGTTACTGAATCCATCCTCCATTGAAGAAGGGGAGGACTAAATTCCACCTCTTAGAGAGGGGAATATCTACATATTTTTAAAATTTATTCATCAATCATTTATTTATATCAGTATGGACTCATGTATATTTACTTTATACTTTCAACTATAATCTAATGCCACATTATTCATTTTCCACTTTTCTTTATTCATTTTCTCAGCTTTGGCCTTTGGGAGCTCTTTCAGATTGGCTTCTGTGTCCCTTTGACATGAGCCATTTTTTGTTTGTTTGTTTGTTTCTGCAACATTTCTTTAGATGTTCCGACTCAGCTTAGACTTTCTCTGCCTCAGCCCTAGTATCAATAATGTTTCCAAAGAGCCTCTGGTTTCTTTCACTGGAGAATGGTAGTTAGAAACCAATATCTGGGTGAAAATTTGCTTATTACTATTTGGGATGTTACTGCTTCTTGGCTCTCTGAGAGCATGGCTTTAGGAAATGTATGTAAGTATGCTGATCCATGTATATACACATAATTACAAAATCTAACATCTATCTATTTATATCTTATCTACCAATCATCTATCTCCATCTACCTATTAAAATGATCATGAGTTTCTACTGATGTCCCCAACTTAAATCCAGTACCTCAAGCTTCATACTAGCATCCTTTATTTCTTTGTAACTTCTTTCTTTGAAGAAACCTGACTCCTAATATCTACCGTTTACTTATTTCTTCAACTCTAGTATATATGTAAATTACTTTCAGAATTGTTAATCCATACCCCTGTAAGAAACAATTTATAAGATAGTATACAGTGTTTAATGTACCATTGTTTAGGCTCTTAGTTTCCAGTCAAAATACTAGTTTTCAAAGTAATTTGGGCCAGCTCTTTTTTTTCCTTACCTCCTTCAGTGAGGTTATATCATACATTCGTATTACAGTTAGATTCATTTGTCAGTCTGATTTCCATGTTGGGTGCTCACTATTCTTATTGATTATTCTTTTAATTTTCATACGGTAAAACTTATGCTTTATGAAAATGACAAATGTATAGTATCATCATATATCTACTATTCCAGTGTCATACACAACAGTTTCATCATCCTAAAAGTCCCTCTGTGTGTTTTCTATGCAGTTAATTGCTCCCCTCTCCCCAAATCCTTGACAACTATTGATCTGTTTTGCATCTCTAAAGTTTTTATTTTTCCAAAATGTCATATGAATGGAATTATATGATATATAAGCTATGGGGTTTAACTTCTGCAAAATGAGTTTAAGATTCATCCATATTGTTTGTATTTATTTATTTATTTATTTTTATTTCTTTTCAGTGTTCCAGAATTCATTGTTTATGCATATTGTTTTATATATCAGTAGCTCATTCCTTTTAATTGTTAAATAGTATTCCATTGTATGACTGTTCCCCAGTTTGTTTATCCATTCACCTGTTAAAAGACACCTTGGTTAAATTAAAAATAGAACTTCCCTATGACCCTGCCATTGCACTCCTGGGTATTTACCCCAAAGATACAGATGTCGTGAAAAAAAGGGCCATCTGTACCCCAATGTTTATAGCAGCAATGGCCATGGTCGCCAAACTATGGAAAGAACCAAGATGTCCTTCAACAGAGGAATGGATAAGGAAAATGTGGTTCATATACACTATGGAGTAGTATGCCTCCATCAGAAAGGATGAATACCCAACTTTTGTAGCAACATGGACGGGACTGGAAGAGATTATGCTAAGTGAAATAAGTCAACCAGAGAGAGACAATTATCCTATGGTTTCACTTATTTGTGGAGCATAACAAATAGCATGGAGGACAAGGGGTGTTAGAGAGGAGAAGGGAGTTGGGGTAAATTGGAAGGGAAGGTGAGTCATGAGAGACTATGGACTCTGAAAAACAATCTGAGGGGTTTGAAGTGGCGGGGGGTGGGAGGTTGGGGTACCAGGTGGTGGGTATTATAGAGAGCACGGATTGCATGGAGCACTGGGTGTGGTGAAAAAATAACGAATACTGTTATGCTGAAAATAAATAAATTAATTTAAAAAAAAAGACACCTTGGTTACTTCCAGTATTTGGTGATTATGAATAGAGCCACTATAAACATTTCCCTACAAGTTTGTTGTTGTTGTTTTAACACAAGTTTTCTATTTATTTTGACAAATAACTGTGAGTGAGGTTGCTGGATTGTATGGTAAGACTCTCTTTAACTATATGCTATGTTGCCAAACTGCTTTCCAAAGTGGCTCTACCATTTTGCATTCCCCACCAGCAATAAATGTGTTTTTGTTCTGCATCCTTGTTTGCATTTGGTGGTGTTAGTTTATTTTATTGTAGCCATTCTAATAGGGTCTACTTTCTTTCTTTTCTTTTTTTGATTTAAATTTGATTAATTAACATATAGTGTGTTATTAGTTTCAGAGGTAGAGTTTCATGATTCATCAGTTGCATATAAACCAGTGCACATTATATTACATGCCCTCCTTAACCCATCATCCAGTTACCTCTTCCCCCCACCCACCTTCCCTCTAGCAACCCTCAGTGTGTTTCCTATAGTTGAGTCTCTTATGGTTTGTCTCCCTCTCTGATTTCATCTTATTTTGTTTTTCCCTCCCTTCCTCTCTAATCCTGTTTTGTTTCTTAAATTCCACATATTATTGAAATAATATGTCTTTCTCTTATGGTAGAAATAGTAGATATGGTTGCAAATGATAAATATTTGTCTTTCTCTCTGAAAAATGGTAGATATTGGAAGCCGGGTTTCTTACCACCAAAGAAAGGAGTTACAAAGAAGCAAGGATAGGTAGAATGCTAGTATGAAGCTTGAGGTGCTGGATTTAAGCTGGGGCATCAGTAGAAATTCATTATCAATTTAATAGGTAGAGATAGATAGATATACAGTTAGATGTACAAATAGATGATGACATATATATATATATTTATATATATACATATATATATATATATGTATATATATAAGCTTGCAAACATCAAAACTTACATATTATATAATCCCATTCATATGAAATGGACTATTTTGCTTAGTGTAATGCCCTCTAGATCCATCCATGTTTTTGGAAATGGTAAGATTTCTTTTCTTTCTTTCTTTCTTTCTTTCTTTCTTTTTTTCTTTTTGATAGCTGAGTAACATTCCATTGTGTGTGTATGTATATATGTGAGATATATATATATATATATATATATACACACATATACATATATCTATATCTATACACATATTTTACACTTTATCTATTCATTTGTCAATGGCTCTTTAATAATTTGGCTATTGTGGACATTGCTCCTATAAACACTGGGGTGCAGGTGCCTCTTGGGATAACTATGTTTGTATCCTTTGGGTAAATACCTAGTAGTACAATTGCTGGGTAGAAGAATAGCTCTTTTTTTAACTTTTTGAGGAACCTCTATATTGTTTCCAGAGTGCCTGTACAAGCTTGAATTCCCACTAGTAGTGTAGGAGGGTTCCCCTTTCTCCACATCCTTGCCAACATCTATTGCTTCCTGACGTTAATTTTACCTCTTCTGATTGGTGTAAGGTGGTATCTCATTATAGTTTTGATTTGTATTTCTCTGATGCCAAACAATGTTGAGCATTTTTTCATGTGTCTGTTGGCCATTTGTAGGTCTTCTTTGGAGAAACATCTATTCATGTCTTCTGTCCATTCTTGACTGGATTATTTCCTTTTGGGTATTGTGTTTGAGAAGTTCTTTTAAATTTTGGATACTAGCTCTTTGTCTGTTATGTTGTTTGTGAATATTTTTTCCAATTCTGTAGGTTGCCTTTTAGTTTTGTTTATTGTTTCCTTTGCTGTGCGAAAGCTTTTTATGTTGGTGAAGTCCCAATAGCTCATTTCTGCTTTTGTTTCCCTTGCCTTTGGAGACATGTCTTGCAAGAAATTGCTGCAACTGAGGCCTAAGAAGTTGCTACCTCTGTTCTCCTCTATGATTTTGATGGATTCCTGTCTCACATATAGGTCTTCTATCCATTTTGAATTTATTTTTGTGTATGGTGTAAGAAAGTGGTCCAATTTCATTCTTGTGCCTGTCCAAATTTCCCAACACCATTCATTGAAGAGACTGTCTCTTTTCCATTGGATATTCTTTCCCGCTTTGTTGGAGATTAGTTGACCACAGAGTTGAGAGCCAATTTCTGGGGTCTCTATTCCATTCCATTGATGTATGTGTCTCTTTTTATTGCAGTATCATGCTGTCCTGATTATTACAGCTTTGTAATAAAGCTTGAAGTCTGGCATTTATGATGCCACAAGCTTTGATTTTCTTTTTCAACATTCCTCTGACTATCCAGGGTCTTTTCTGGTTCCATACAAATTTTAGGATTATTTCTTCCAGTTCTGTGAAGTGTCAATGGTATTTTGATAAGAATTGCATTGAATGTGTAGATTGCACTGGGTAGCATAGACATTTTAACAATATTGATCCTTCCAATCAATGAATCTGGAATGTTTTTCCATTTCCTTGTGTTCCTCAATTTCTTTCATAAGTGTTCTATAAAGTTCTGAGCATAGATCCTTTACCTCTTTGTTTTTTTTTTTAATGTATTTTTGTTATTTTAAAAAAGATTTTATTTATTTGTCATAGAGATAGAGAGAGTACAGGCAGGTAGAGTGGCAGGCAGAGGGAGAAGCAGGCTCCCTGTAGAGCAAGGAGCCCAATGTGGGACTCGATCCCAGGATGCTGGGATCATGACCTGAGCTGAAGACAGCCACTTAACCAACTGAGCCACCCAGGTATCCCTCCTTTATCTCTTTGTTTAGGTTTATTACTAGGTATCTTATTTTTTTTTTTATGGTGCTATTGTAAATGGGATTGATTCCTTAATTTGTCTTTCTTCTACCTCATTGTTAATGTATAGATTCTGTGCATTGATTTTATATCCTGCTACTTTGCTGAATTCCTGTACAAGTTCTAGCAATTTGGGGGTGGAGTCTTTTGGGTTTTCCACATAAAGTATCATGTCATCTTTGAAGAGAGAGAGGTTGACTTCTTTGCCAATTTGGATGACATTTATTTCTTTTTGTTGTCTGACTGCTGAAGCTAGGACTTTTTTTTTTTTTCAGATTTTATTTATTTATTTATTTATTTGTCAGAGAGAGGGAGAGAGAGAGAGAGAGAGCACGTGTGTGCACAAGCAGGCCAAGTGGCAGGCAGAAGTGGAGAGAGAAGCAGGCTCCCCACTGAGCAAGGAGCCTGATGCAGGACTCCATCCCAGACTGATCTCTGGGATTGTGACCTGAGCTGAAGGCAGCGGCCTAACCCACTGAGCCACCCAGGCATCCCTGAAGCTAGGGCTTCTAATACTATGTTGAACAATAGTGGTGAGAGTGGTATACCTGTTATGTTCCTGAAGTTAGAGGAAAGGCTCTCAGTTTTTCCCCATTGAGGCTGATATTCTCTGTGGGCTTTTCATAGGTGGCTTTTATGATATTGAGGTATGACCCTCTATCTCCACACTGTGGAGAGTTTTAATCAAGAAACGATGCTGTACTTTGTCAAATGCTGTTTCTGCATCAATTGAGAGGATCATATGGTTCTTGTCCTTTCTTTTATTAATGTGGTGTATCATGTTGGTTAATTGGCAGATGCTGAACTACCCTTGAATCCTAGGAATAAATTCCACCTGCTTATGGTGAATAAACCTTTTCATATATTGTAGGATCCTATTGGCTAGTATTTTGGTGAGAATTTTTGCATCCGTATGCATAAGGGATGTTGAAGTGTATTTCTCCTTTTTGGAGGCATCATTCTTTGGTTTTCGGATTAAGGTAATATTGGTCTCACAGAATAAGTTTGGAAGTTTTCCTTCCATTTCTGTTTTTTGAAAGAGGTTTAGAAGGATAGGTGTTAATTCTTCCTTAAATGTGTGGTATAATTTCCTTGGGAAGCCATCTGGCCCTCGATTCTTTTTGTTGGGAGGTTTTTGGTTACTACTTCAATTTCCTTGCTAGTTATAGTTCTTTTCATGTTTTCTATTTTTCTTGTTTCAGTTTTGGTAGTTTATAAATTTCTAGGAAGACTTCCATTTCTTCCAGATTACCTAATTTTTTGACACATAGTTACTTATAATTGTTTGTTGTCTTATAATTGTTTGTATTTCCTTGGTGTTGTTCATGATCTCTCTTCTTTCATTCATTTTATTAATTTGTGTGCTTTCTCTTTTCTTTTGGATAAGTTTGGCTAGGGGTATATCAATTTTAATTAATTCTTTCAGAGAACCATCACCTAGTTTTGTTGATCTGTTTTACTATTCTTTTCATTTCTATTTTATTGATTTCTGCTCTAATCTTTGTTATTTCTCTTCTTCTGCTTTGTTTAGGCTTTATTTGCTCTTCGTTCTCCAGCCCCTTTAAGTGTAAGGTTAGTTTGTATATTTGAGATTCTTCTAATTTTTAAAAAAGATTTTATTTATTTCAGAGAGACAGAGAGTGCAAGCATAAGCTGGTGGGGGGGGGGGTACACAGAGGGAGAAGCAGAGGAGAAATCCTATTGCAAGGCTCAATCCCAGGATCTGAGATCATGACTTAAGCTAAAGGCAGACACAAAGCTGACTGAGCTACCCAGGTGCCCTGATTTTTCTAATTTTTTGGAATAGACTTTATTGCAATGTACTTCCTCTTAGGACTATCTTTGCTACATCCCAAAGGCTTTGAACAGTTGTGTTTTTATTTTCATTAGTTTCCATGAATTTTTTAATTCTTCTTTAATTTCCTGGTTGACCCACTCATTCTTTAGTAGAATGCATTTTAACTTCTCTGTGTTTGTTTTCCTTCCAAATTTCTTCTTGTTCCAGTCAAAGCAGTGTGGTCTGAAAATATGCATGGAATTATGCCAGTCTTTTGTTACTAGTTGAGACCTGATTTTCTTTTTAATTTTTAATTTTTTATAAACATATATTTTTATCCCCAGGGGTACAGGTCTGTGAATCGCCAGGTTTACACACTTCACAGCACTCACTGAAGCACATACCCTCCCCAATATCCATAACCCAACCCCCTTTCTGCCAGCCCCCCTCCCCCCAGCAACCCTCAGTTTGTTTTGTGAGATTAAGAGTCACTTATGGTTTGTCTCCATCCCAAACCCATCTTGTTTCATGTATTCTTCTCCTACCCCCCTAACCCTCCATGTTGCATCTCCACTTCCTCATATCAGGGAGATCATATGATAGTTGTCTTTCTCCACTTGACTTATTTCACTAAGCATGGTATGCTCTAGTTCCATCCACGTTGTTGCAAATGGCAAGATTTTATTTCTATTAATGGCTGCATAGTATTCCATTGTGTATATATACCACATCTTCTTTATCCATTCATCTGTTGATGGACATCTAGGTTCCTTCCATAGTTTGGCTATTGTGGACATTGCTGCTATAAACATTCGGGTGCACGTGCCCCTTTGGATCACTACATTTGTATCTTTAGGGTAAATACCCAGTAGTGCAATTGCTGGGTCATAGGGCAGTTCTATTTTCAACATTTTGAGGAACCTCCATGCTGTTGTCCAGAGTGGTTGCACCAGCCTGCATTCCCACCAACAGTGGAGGAGGGTTCCCCTTTCTCCACATCCTTGCCAGCATCTGTCATTTCCTGACTTGTTAATTTTAGCCATTATGACTGGTGTGAGGTGATATCTCATTGTGGTTTTGATTTGCATTTCCCTGATGCCGAGTCATATGGAGCACTTTTTCATGTGTCTGTTGGCCATCTGGATGTCTTCTTTGCAGAAATGTCTGTTCATGTCCTCTGCCCATTTCTTGATTGGATTATTTGTTCTTTGGGTGTTGAGTTTGCTAAGTTCTTTATAGATTCTGGACACTAGTCCTTTATCTGATATGTCGTTTGCAAATATCTTCTCCCATTCTGTCAGTTGTCTTTTGGTTTTTTAACTGTTTCCTTTGCTGTGCAAAAGCTTTTGATCTTGATGAAATCCCAATAGTTCATTTTTGCCCTTGCTTCCCTTGCCTTTGGCGATGTTCTTAGGAAGATGTTGCTGCGGCTGAGGTCGAAGAGGTTGCTGCCTGTGTTCTCCTCAAGGATTTTGATGGATTCCTTTCTCACATTGAGGTCCTTCATCCATTTTGAGTCTATTTTCTTGTGTGGTGTAAGGAAATGGTCCAATTTCATTTTTCTGCATGTGGCTGTCCAATTTTCCCAACACCATTTATTGAAGAGGCAGTCTTTTGTCCATTGGACATTCTTTCCTTCTTTGTAAAAGATTAGTTTACCATAGAGTTGCATGTCTATTTCTGGGCTTTCTATTCTGTTCCATTGATCTATGTGTCTGTTTTTGTGCCAGTACCATGCTGTCTTGATGATGACAGCTTTGTAATAGAGCTTGAAGTCCGGAATTGTGATGCCACCAACTTTGGCTTTCTTTTTCAATATTCCTTTGGCTATTCAAGGTCTTTTCTGGTTCCATATAAATTTTAGGATTATTTGTTCCATTTCTTTGAAAAAGATGGATGATACCTTGACAGGAATTGCATTAAATGTGTAGATTGCTTTAGGTAGCATCGACATTTTCACAATATTTATTCTTCCAATCCAGGAGCATGGATCATTTTTCCATTTCTTTGTGTCTTCCTCAATATCTTTCATGAGTACTTTATAGTTTTCTGAGTATAGATTCTGTGCCTCTTTGGTTAGGTTTATTCCTAGGTATCTTATGGTTTTGGGTGCAACTGTAAATGGGATTGGCTCCTTAATTTCTCTTTCTTCTGTCTTGTTGTTGGTGTAGAGAAATGCAACTGATTTCTGTGCATTGATTTTATATCCTGACACTTTACTGAATTCCTGTACAAGTTCTAGCAGTTTTGGAGTGAAGTCTTTTGGGGTTTCCACATATAGTATCATATCATATGTGAAGAGTGATAGTTTGACTTCTTCTTGGCCGATTTGGATGCCTTTAATTTCCTTTTGTTGTCTCATTGCTGAGGCTAGGACTTCTAGTACTATGTTGAATAGCAGTGGTGATAATGGACATCCCTGGCGTGTTCCTGACCTTAGCGGAAGAGCTTTCAGTTTTTCTCCATTGAGAATGATATTTGCAGTGGGTTTTTCATAGATGGCTTTGATGATACTGAGGTATGTGCCCTCTATCCCTATACTTTGAAGAGTTTTGATCAGGAAGGGATGCTGTACTTTGTCAAATACTTTTTCAGCATCTATTGAGAGTATCATATGGTTCTTGTTCTTTCTTTTATTGATGTGTTGTATCACATTGACTGATTTGCGGATGTTGAACCAACCTTGCAGCCCTGGAATAAATCCCACTTGGTCGTGGTGAATAATCCTTTTAATGTACTGTTGAATCCTATTGGCTAGTATTTTGGTGAAAATTTTCACATCTGTGTTCATCAAGGATATTGGTCTATAGCTCTCTTTTTTTATGGGATCCTTGTCTGGTTTTGGGATCAAGGTGATGCTGGCCTCGTAAAATGAGTTTGGAAGTTTTCCTTCCATTTCTATTTTTTGGACAGTTTCAGGAGAATAGGAATTAGTTCTTCTTTAAATGTTTGGTAGAATTTCCCCAGGAAGCCGTCTGGCCCTGGGCTTTTGTTTGTTTGGAGATTTTTAATGACTGTTTCAATCTCCTTACTGGTTATGGGTCTGTTCAGGCTTTCTATTTCTTCCTGGTTCAGTTGTGGTAGTTTATATGTTTCTAGGAATGCATCCATTTCTTCCAGATTGTCAAATTTGTTGGCGTAGAGTTGCTCATAGTATGTTCTTATAATTGTTTGTATTTCTTTGGTGTTAGTTGTGATCTCTCCTTTTTCATTCATGATTTTATTTATTTGGGTCTTTTCTCTTTTCTTTTTGATAAGTCTGGCCAGGGGTTTATCAATTTTATTAATTCTTTCAAAGAACCAGCTCCTAGTTTCGTTGATTTGTTCTATTGGTTTTTTGGTTTCTATTTCATTGATTTCTGCTCTGATCTTTATGATTTCTCTTCTCCTGCTGGGCTTAGGGTTTCTTTCTTGTTCTTTCTGCAGCTCCTTTAGGTGTAGGGTTAGGTTGTGTACCTGAGACCTTTCTTGTTTCTTGAGAAAGACTTGTACTGCGATATATTTTCCTCTCAGGACTGCCTTTGTTGTGTCCCACAGATTTTGAACCGTTGTGTTTTCATTATCATTTGTTTCCATGATTTTTATCAATTCTTCTTTAATTTCCTGGTTGACCCATTCATTCTTTAGAGGGATGCTGTTTAGTCTCCATGTATTTGGCTTCTTTCCAAACTTCCCCTTGTGGTTGAGTTCTAGCTTCAGAGCATTGTGGTCTGAAAATATGCAGGGAATGATCCCAATCTTTTGATACCAGTTGAGTCCTGATTCAGGACCAAGGATGTGATCTATTCTGGAGAATGTTCCATGTGCACTAGAGAAGAATGTGTATTCTGTTGCTTTGGGATGAAATGTTCTGAATATATCTGTGATGTCCATCTGGTCCAGTGTGTCATTTAAGGCCTTTATTTCCTTGCTGATCTTTTGCTTGGATGATCTGTCCATTTCAGTGAGGGGAGTGTTAAAGTCCCCTACTATTATTGTATTATTGTTGATGTGTTTCTTTGATTTTGTTATTAATTGGTTTATAGAGTTGGCTGCTCCCATGTTGGGGGCATAGATATTTAAAATTGTTAGATCTTCTTGTTGGACAGACCCTTTGAGTATGATATAGTGTCTTTCCTCATCTTTTATTATAGTCTTTGGCTTAAAATATAATGGATCTGATATAAGGATTGCCACTCCTGCTTTCTTCTGATGTCCATTAGCATGATAAATTCTTTTCCACCCCTCACTTTAAATCTGGAGGTGTCTTCAGGCTTAAAATGAGGTTCTTGTAGCCAACATATAGATGGGTTTTGTTTTTTTATCCATTCTGATACCCTGTGTCTTTTGATTGGGGCATTTAGCCCATTCACATTCAGGGTAACTATTGAGAGATATGAATTTAGTGCCATTGTATTGCCCGTAACGTAACTGTTACTGTATATGGTCTCTGTTCCTTTCTGATCTACCACTTGTAGGCTCTCTCTTTGCTTAGAGGACCCCTTTCAAGATTTCCTGTAGAGCTGGTTTGGTGTTTGCAAATTCTTTCAGTTTTTGTTTGTCCTGGAAGCTTTTAATCTCTCCTTCTATTTTCAATGATAGCCTAGCTGGATATAGTATTCTTGGCTGCATGTTTTTCTCATTTAGTGCTCTGAAAATATCATGCCAGCTCTTTCTGGCCTGCCAGGTCTCTGTGGAGAAGTCAGCTGCCAATCTAATATTTTTACCATTGTATGTTACAGACTTCTTTTCCTGGGCTGCCTTCAGGATTTTCTCTTTGTCACTAAGACTTGTAAATTTTACTATTAGGTGACGGGGTGTGGGCCTATTCTTATTGATTTTGAGGGGCGTTCTCTGCACCTCCTGAATTTTGATGCTTGTTCCCTTTGCCATATAGGGGAAATTCTCCCCTATATTCTATATTCTCTCCAGTATACCTTCTGCTCCCTTCTCTCTTTCTTCTTCTTCTGGAATCCCAATTATTCTAATGTTGTTTCATTTTATGGTGTCACTTATCTCTCAAATTCTCCCCTCGTGGTCCAGTAGCTGTTTGTCCCTCTTTTTCTCGGCTTCTTTATTCTCTGTCATTTGGTCTTCTATATTGCTAATTCTTTCTTCTGCCTCATTTATCCTAGCAGTGAGAGCCTCCAATTTTGACTGCACAGCATTAATAGCTTTTTCGATTTCAACTTGGTTAGATTTTAGTTCTTTTATTTATCCAGAAAGGGCTTTTATATCTCTTGAGAGGGTTTCTCTAATATCTTCCATGCCTTTTTTGAGCCCGGCTTGAACCTTGAGAATCGTCATTCTGAACTCTAGATCTGACATATTACCAATGTCTGTATTGATTAGGTCCCTAGCCTTTGGTACTGCCTCTTGGTTTTTTTTTGTGTGTGTGTGTGGTGAATTTTTCCGCCTTGTCATTTTGTCCAGATAAGAGTATATGAAGGAGCAAATAAAATACTAAAAGGGTGGCAACAATCTCAGGAAAATATGCTTTAACCAAATCAGAAGAGATCCCAAATCGTGAGGTGGGGAAAGGGGGTTAAAAAGAGGTTCAGAAAGAAAAAAAGGAAGAAAAAAGAAAGAAAGAAAAGAATTTAAAAAAGAAAATGAATAAAGAAAAGTATAAAAAAGAAAAAAATATATATATTAGATAAACTAGTTAAAAAACATTAAAAAAGGGTAAAAGTTAAAAAAATTTTAGGGACGCCTGGGTGGCTCAGTTGGTTAAGCAGCTGCCTTCGGCTCGGGTCATGATCCCAGCGTCCTGGGATCGAGTCCCGCATCGGGCTCCTTGCTCGGCAGGGAGCCTGCTTCTCCCTCTGCCTCTGTCTGCCTGTGCTCACTCGCTCACTCTCCCTCTATGCCTGACAAATAAATAAATAAAATCTTTAAAAAAAAAAAAATTTTAGCAGAAGAAGAGAAAAAAAAAATGAAAAAGAAAAAGAAATTAAATTAACTTCAAGACTAAAGAATCATAGGGAGAAAGCCATGAGTTCCGTGCTTTGCTTTCTCCTCCTCTGGAATTCTGCTGCTCTACTTGGTATTGAAACTGCTCTCCTTGGTATATGAACTTACTTGTTCTTGGCTGGATTTCTTGTTGATCTTCTGGGGGATGGGCCTGTTGTGATTCTCAAGTATCTTTGCCCCAGGCGGAATTGTACCACCCTTACCCGGGGCCAGGCTGGGTAATCCGCTCAGGGTTGCTTTCAGGAGCTTTTGTTCCCTGAGCGCTTTCCGTAGAGTTCTGGAGGACAGGAATACAAATGGTGGCCTCCTGGTCTCCAGCCTGGAGGAGCCGAGAGCCCAGGGCCCCACTCCTCATGCGCCCTCTGAGAACAGCGCCCAGTAACTCCCGTCTGCCTGACCTCTGGCCGTGTTTCCGCGCTCACTGAGCCTGTGACCAGTTCAAGGTAACCCCGAGCTGTGAGCTCACTGTCAGCTCTGTCTCTGTAGCCAGCTTCCCTGTTCTAATACCGGTAAGCTCTGCGACACTCAGACACCCCCGATCCTTCTGTGATCCTGCGGGACCTGAGGCCATGCTGACCTCGCATAGGCTTCACCCTGGTTTAGCCTCTGGAGCGATGCCCCTCAGCGGAACAGACTTTTAAAAAGTCCTGATTTTGTGCTCCATTGCTCTGCCGCTTGCCAGGAGCCGTCCCCTCCCCCTGGGTCTATCTTCCCGTGGCTTTGGATTCACTTCTCCACCACTCCTACCTTTCAGAAAGTGATTGTTTTTCTGTTTCTAGAATTGCTCTTCTTCTTCTCTTCAATCTGCTGATGGATTTGTAAGTGTTTGCAATCTTTAGATAAGCTATCTAGCTGATCTCCTTCTAGCTGAAATAGTCTCAGCCTGCTACTTCTCCACCATCTTGACTCCTCCCCCTGAGACCTGATTTTTGACCCAATATGTGATCTATTCTGCAGAAAGTTTCAAAGTTTCATGTGTGCTCGAGAAGAAGGAGTATTCTGTTGTTTTAGGATGGTTTGTTCTGTATATACCACAAAATGTGTGTGGTCCAATGTGTCATTCAAAATTCTTGTCTCTTTGTTCATCTTCTGCTTAGATAATCTGTCCATGACTTTGAGTGGAGCTTTGAAGTCACTTCCTATTAATGCATTATTATCAATATATTTCTTTATTTTGGTTATTAGAAGGTTGATATAATTGGCTTCTCCCATTTTGAGGGCATAGATATGTACAATTGTTAGATCTTGTTGGAGAGACCTTTTATGTATGATGTTTCCCTCTATGTCTCTTTGGTTTAAAATCTGATTGTATATTTAAATTTGTGTATTTAAAATCCTCATAAAATATGAGGATTGATGCCCCAGCTTTCTTTTGAGGTCCATTGGCATGGTAAAGTGTCCTCCACTCTCTCACTTTCAATCTGGAGGTGTCTTTGTGTCTAAAATGAGTCACTTGTAGACAGCATATGCATGGGGTCTTGCTTTTTTTTAATCCAATCTGAAACCCTATGTCTTTCGATGGGGGCAGTCAGCCCATTTATATTCAGAGTAACTATTGAAAGATCTGAATTTAGACTATTGCCTACAGAGTCCCTGTTCCTGTAGATTTTCTGTTTCTTTTTGGTCTATGTGACACTTGGGGTCTCTCCTCACTTACAGAATCCCCCCTTAATATTTCTTGCAGGGCTGGCTTGTTGGTCACATATTCTTTCAGTTTCTTCCTGTCCTGGGAAGCTCTTTCTCTCTCCATCCATTCTGAATGTCAGCCTTGCTGGATAAAGTATTCTTGGCTGCATGTACTTCTCATTTAGTACCCTGACTATGTCTTTCCAGCCCTTTCTGGCTTGCAGGTTGCCATGGAAAGGTCAGATGCTATTCTGATGTTCTTCTTTCCATATGTAATGAACCACTCTCCCTAGCTACTCTCAGGATAGTTTCTTTGACTGTAAAATTTGCAAGCTTCACTATCATGTATCAGAGTGTTGATCTATTGTTATTGATTTTGGGAGGGGCTGTCTCTGCCTCTTGGACAAGAATGCTCATTTCCTTCCCTTAAGGACTTAAGAATTTAAGGAAGTTCTCAGCTATGATTTACTCAAATATACCTTCTGCCCACCCCCCTCTTTCCGTCCCTTTGGAGATCCTAAGAATTCTGACATTGGAATATTTTCATGGCATCATTAGTCTCCCTAAGCCTTTTATCATGTGCTTCTAGCTGCCTATCTCTATTTTCCTCAACTTCCTTCCTTTCCACCAACTTCTCTTCTAGATTACTTACTTTCTTTTCTGTTTCATTTACCCTGGCTGTTAGAGTATCCAGTTTAGATTGTGTCTCATTCATAGTATTTTTATGTTTGGCTTGATTATATCTCATTTTTGCCCTTAGAGATTCTATATTGTCATTAATGATTTTTTTCAAGCCTAGCTACTGGTGTTATGATAGCTATCCTGAATTTATTCTTTGACATCTTGCTTATATCCATATCCATTGGTTCTGTGGCAGATGACATTGTCTCTAGTTCTTTTCTTTGTTGAGAGTTCCTCCAAATCATTCTGTTGAGGGATTGTTGAGTGAATAAGCAGAGTCCAAAATAACAATGATGACCCAAGCAAGATTCATCCTAGCAAAATATGGAGTGGTTGGAAGCCACCAGAGAAAAACAAAGCCAAAATGAAACATAAGAATAACATTTAAAATTTTGTTTTTAAATTTTTTTTTTTTAATTTTTTATTTTTTATAAACATATATTTTTTATAAACATATATTTTTATCCACAGGTCTGTGAATCACCAGGTTTACACACTTCACAGCACTCACCAAATCACATACCCTCCCCAATGTCCTCCCCACCCCCTTCTCCCCAACCCCCTCCCCCCGGCAACCCTCAGTTTGTTTTGTGAGATTAAGAGTCACTTATGGTTTGTCTCCCTCCCAATCCCATCTTGTTTCATTTATTCTTCTACCCACTTAAGCCTCCATGTTGCATCACCACGTCCTCATATCAGGGAGATCATATGATAGTTGTCTTTCTCTGCTTGACTTATTTCGCTAAGCATGATATGCTCTAGTTCCATCCACGTTGTTGCAAATGGCAAGATTTCATTTCTTTTGATGGCTGCATAGTATTCCATTGTGTATATATACCACATCTTCTTGATCCATTCATCTGTTGATGGACATCTAGGTTCTTTCCATAGTTTGGCTATTGTGGACATTGCTGCTATAAACATTCGGGTGCATGTGTCCCTTTGGATCACTACATTTGTATCTTTAGGGTAAATACCCAATAGTGCAATTGCTGGGTCATAGGGCAGTTCTATTTTCAACATTTTGAGGAACCTCCATGCTGTTTTCCAGAGTGGCTGCACCAGCTTGCATTCCCACCAACAGTGTAGGAGGGTTCCCCTTTCTCCGCATCCTCGCCAGCATCTGTCATTTCCTGACTTGTTGATTTTAGCCATTCTGACTGGTGTGAGGTGATATCTCATTGTGGTTTTGATTTGTATTTCCCTGATGCCGAGTGATATGGAGCACTTTTTCATGTGTCTGTTCGCCATCTGGATGTCTTCTTTGCAGAAATGTCTGTTCATGTCTTCTGCCCATTTCTTGATTGGATTATTTGTTCTTTGGGTGTTGAGTTTGCTAAGTTCTTTATAGATTCTGGACACTAGTCCTTTATCTGATATGTCGTTTGCAAATATCTTCTCCCATTCTGTCAGTTGTCTTTTGATTTTGTTAACTGTTTCCTTTGCTGTGCAAAAGCTTTTGATCTTGATGAAATCCCAGTAGTTCATTTTTCCCCTTGCTTCCCTTGCCTTTTGCGTTGTTCTTAGGAAGATGTTGCTGCGGCAGAGGTCGAAGAGGTTGCTGCCCGTGTTCTCCTCAAGGATTTTGATGGATTCCTTTCGTACATTGAGGTCCTTCATCCATTTTGAGTCTATTTTTGTGTGTGGTGTAAGGAAATGGTCCAATTTCATTTTTCTGCATGTGGCTGTCCAATTTTCCCAGCACCATTTATTGAAAAGGCTGTCTTTTTTCCATTGGACATTCTTTCCTGCTTTGTCGAAGATTAGTTGACCAAATTTTAAAAATTTAAAAATTAAAGCCTCTGTCTTCAGCTTGGGTCATGATCCCAGGGTCCTGGGATCAAGCCCCGCATCGGGCTCTCTGCTCAGCAAGGAGCCTGCTTCCCCTCCTCTCTCTGCCTGCTGCTCTACCTACTTATGATCTCTGTCAAATAAATAAATAAATAAATACAGTCTTTAAAAAAATTTTTTAAAAAAGAGATTGGATAGGAAGAGGGTGCTATAATCTCCTAGTGTGGACAAAACAGAGTGTTCCAATTGCCCCCGGATGAATGCTGGTCTCTCTGTTAGAAGATACTATATCCCAAAATTGCAAGGAAAGCAAAACTTATATATACATATAAAGATAAAATTGAATAGAGTGAAAAAGTAAGAAAATGAAGCATATATGTATAAAAAATATAGATATGAAAAAATACAAGTTAAAAAGCAAGTTCAAAATATTTTTATATAACAAATATCTTAGTGAATTGAGAAAAAGATTAAAAGAAAGAACAGAGAAAAAGCATAAGAAAAAGGAAAAAAAGAAAAGGAGAATTTTATCTGAGAAATACATAACTTGTGAGGCAATACCTGGAGCTCAGTATACTATTTTCTCCTGGGGCTGGGATTTTACAGTCTTATGGGATCCATAAGGTTGTCATCCTCCTGGCAGCCTGTCTTCTGGGAGAGGGGTCTGCCACACTGTTTCTCAGGAAATTCTGCCTGGGTGGAGTTGCTTTACCCCTGCAGTGGGATGGGGTCAGTGGAAACCTGTCCTCTGTGTGGCTTTTGTTCCCTGGGGGCTTTCTGCACCTCTTCAGAGGATTAGAGCAAAAATGGCCACTCCAAAATCTCTGGCCCAGGGCAGAAAATCCAGTCTGCTCTATTTTATAAACCCTCCATGACAGTCTCCACTTTTGTATGTGCCCCTGAAATCCACAGCATCCCATGGTGCTCTCCCACAATAACTCTCTCAGAGGCAATCCCAGGGACCTAAGAGTGCCACTGCCCTTGTGACTCTAAAAACTCGAGTGGCCACTGGCTAGGGAGTGCATAGGAAATTCCTGAATCATGCGTGGATGTTGCTCTAATGTCCTTTTTGGGCCACTACTGCCCTGTGAGTTTTTGCCTGGTCTGGTGCAGGTTCTAGATTTTTTCAGGCTGCTCAGGAAAAGATCAGTTATCTTCTGGCACAGCTCATGGTTCATGGTGATGGACCTGAGACTGCCATCCTGGCTCACTAACCATAATCTGTTTCCTGGCTCCACTGCTCAGGCATTCTACCAGTGCAGGCACCCACTTTTGCTCTGTGGCTCCTCATATCCCGAGACCACAATGCCCTATCTAGAATTCTGCCTTTTCATTTCCAGAGCCCCTTTCAGAGAGGGATGCCTCTCACTAGAGTGGATTTCTCAGGGTTCTGATTTTGTTGCTGTGGTATTATGTCACTTTCCAGGAGACAGCTTATGGAGGATCCCTCCCCCTCTGTTTATTTTCATATATCTCCCCATAGATTCCCCACTCTGCATGCCCTATCTTGCAAAAAGAGTCACTTTTCTGTTTGTAGAGATCCAGATATATATTCTTACAATTCAGTCTGATTTTGTGGGTGTTCAAAATGGTTTGATAGATCTCCAGCTAAATTCAGTGCACCAGTTGAAATGGGGTCCCCTACTTCTCCACCATCTTGCCTCCCTCTCCTCCTGTTTCCTATTTTTATTCCTAATTTCTTCAGGGATTTCCTGTCATGACACTTGCAATCTTGAGCCTGTTTGGTTTGACCTGGTTTCTTGTGAAGTGCTGCTAGGATAGGCCTTGGACCTTCCCAGTAGCTGGCCATGACTTCCTTGCTGATCTCCAGGCATCCTGCTAGATCCTAACTAACTTCCTCCTCTAAGAGAATCTGTCTTATGACCGAAGTTTTAAAATAAAAGATATAAGATCTTTATTTGTATTTATCTGTATTTTTTTAACTGGAAATACAAAGAATAGAACTTTTGTTTCTTTTTGAACATCTTAATTTAATTCTTTTTTCAGTGTCTTATCTGTATTTTTTTTTAAAGATTTTATTTATTTATTTGAGAGAGAGAGACAGTGAGAGAGAGCATGAGCGAGGAGAAGGTCAGAGGGAGAAACAGACTCTCCATGGAGGTGGGAGCCCGATGTGGGACTCGATCCTGGGACTCCAGGATCATGACCTGAGCTGAAGGCAGTCGTCCAACCAACTGAGCCACCCAGGCGTCCCTTATCTGTATTTTTATGTATATCTATATATGCATGTGATGTGTGGTATTTTTTCTACTTTCAGATGGAATTGCCAAAATTAATTTGCACAGAACTCTATTTAATGGGCCTGATGAAAATCAAGCATTTGTATGGTAATTAATGGTACAGTATAGAAAATGTAGTTAATGGTGTTGTAATAGCTTCATATGGTGACTGATGGTAGCTACATTTGTGGTCAGCACAGCATAAAATATAGAGTTGTTGGTCATTATGAAACTAATGTAACATTGTGCATCAACTTCAATGAAAAAAGAGAAAATAAGCATTTATGGGAGTCAAATATACTCTCAGAAGTGTAGAAACTAATGTTTTTCAAGCTCATGTCTTTTAGGATAATTTTAGATAATTAAGAGCTAGTTTAAGTTTGTTAGTTTAATTAAAACAGGCTTGTTTTTATGGGCATCAGCATTAAGTACAATATTTTTATTCTAGCTAAGTTTACTAAAGGCATATAAGCTCATGTTATCTCTTAAAGAATTTGTCAGCAAGAAAGATAACAATGTGATGGTTGGCTGTTTAATGTTTCATGAGACTTTAATGACTTATCTAAACAAAGTTATTAAGAACAAGTAAATTATATAGTTATAAATCACATAAAAGTTTATAAACTTTTCAGGGCACCCGAATGACTCAGCTTGGGTCCTGATCTCGGGGTTGTAGGATAGAGCCCATGTAGGGCTTCATGCTCAGTGGAGAGTCTGCTTGAGGACTCTTTTTTCCCTATTTCTCTGCCCCTTTCCCTTACTCTCTCTTTCTCTCTCAAATACATACATACATACATACATACATAAACAAAAGCTCAAAAAACAAGTTTATAAACTTTTGAACAATAATTATAATGTCTACTTAAAATAATTTACAAAATCTTTTTGGTAACATAAAACCTTAAAGTTTTATGGAGCTAAGTTAAATGATAGATATTCATTGAGTATCTAGATCATTTCCAAATAAGATAAAATTCTGAAACTTTAGTTATTGAACATAATTCACTTTTGGTTTCTTATTACAGAGGAACTGAAGGTATTTGGGTCTATTAGTAAATATTTCATGTCCCACATTTAAAACTCACTGTGTAGAAGAATATACTTCCAGAAATCAGTATGAATACATTTTAGTATTCATAAACTTGTCAATCCACACAATGCTAGTGTAACAGACAACATACAATTGCTTATGTCTTAGTTTTCACTAGAAATTAAGGATTTAAGTATTACAAATTCTAATCAATACATGTAATTAAAACTACTTAGAAATGATAAGTGTTAATTAAAGGAAACAAATATATGAGGAGATAAGGATAGTAGGAGGCTTATTTGGGTGAGAAGAAGTATGAGGACACCTGGTGGGCTCAGTTGGTGAAGCAAGTGACACTTGATTTTGGGATTGTGAGTTTGAGCCCCAAGTTGGGTGTAGAGATTACTTAAAAAAAAAAAAAAAGACTATGAGATTTGAGAATGTATATTTGTTAACGAAAAAATAATTTTGTGTTAAAGTAAAATGACTGGTTGTTTCAGAATTAAGAAGAACAAAATATAGGACAAAACCTAAATGAATATAAGAAAGCTATAGGTGGTTGGTGGAAAGTAATTTTATGTGGATCAAACTGGCTAAGATTGGAATGAATTTATTCAAGTTCTTAAATAATGAGTTTTAAATATCAAAAGTACATGGGTGCAAAATTAGAATTTGGTTTTCTCAGGGCACCTGGGTGGCTCAGTCAGTTTAACATCTGACTCTTGATTTTTGGCTCAGGTCATTATCTCAGGGTCATGAGAATGAGCCCTACAGCATGGGTCCTGCTTAAGTTTCTATCTCTCCTCCCCCTGCGCCTTCCCATGAGGGATTTTTTCTTTTGTTTTCTGTTTGTTAAAAGGACAAAGTCTTCTTGGACTATTGGTCTTCTCTTCCTAAGAGTTTATAAAAAGTTTTCCTTACCTTTTGGGTAATCTACCTGGAAAGCAAAGATTTTGTGTTTTATCAAAATTTCCTGTGCTTCATTTGTCTTTACTGGCTCTTTGATTATTTGGGAGAACTAAGTCCTTTCAAAATTAAAAGAGTTAAGTTTAGTTCACAAAGATGTAACCTTCCGTATTTGCTTTAAAAATCTTCTATTATTACTTTGGTTAAATAGGTAATTAGCTACTATTTCATAAAGATCTGTGATCCTAGTTAATCAAATTTTTAAAGATTTTGACATTATTGACAATTTTCCCAAATTAAATTCTAAGTGTCATCTATTTGACCTCTAACTAAATTTGAGATGTCCCAAGGAGCCCATGGAAAATCTCAAAGGATTTGTCTCCAACCTGGTAACATGTTAAACTAATTAGGTTTATATGATATATTAAATGACGTGAGAAGAATTGTCAAATAAGAAATGATGCTAAACCTTCTTATGTTATACTTGTATGGGTACATGTTATTAATATACGTGTTCTAGAAATGGTATGAAATTCCCAGAAATTGGATATGTTTTGGTATAATGTTATTAGTCATATTCCAATTATAAATGTTATAATGTTGTGTGTCACAGAAATAACCAAATGTCCTTATCAATTCCATTATAATAAAGTCTCATCAGATCTTTAACCATGGCCATTTTTAAGTCTTTTGTCATTTACAGACAGTTGTTTTACTCTGATGCCTTTGCAAACGTGCTTCTTCTTCAAAGAGGCTCATGAAAAAGACCCTACCAAGTATTTTTGAGCACTAATACTGCTACCAGATTATAAGGTGTTAAATCTTTGGTGCATATTTCATACGTAAAGAAGAGTACACTCGACCTTTTTTTTAAACTGTATTTTGGGGGGGCCTGGGTGGCTCAATTGGTTGAGCATCTGCTTTTGGCTAGGTCATGATCTCAGGGCCTTGGGATCAAGTCCTGCAATGGGCTCCCTGCTCAGCACGGGTGGTGGTGGTGGTGGTGGTGTCTGCTTCTCTCTCTCCTTCTGCAGCTCCCCCTGCTTTTGTTCTCTTTATTTCTCTCTCTCTCTCTCTCTCTCTGTCAAATAAATAAGTAAAATCTAAAAAAAAAAAAAAAAGATTTTATTTATTTGACAGAAAGAGAGAGTGTGCACATGAGCAGGGGAGAGGGAGAGGGAGAAGTAATCTCTCCACTGGGCCAGGAACCCAATGTGGGGCCAAGACCCTGGGACCATGACTTGAGCTGAAGCCAGATGTCTAACCAACAGCCTCCCAGGGACCCCTTGACATTTGGTCTTGTGCTAATGTTGGAGACCTCAAAATAAAATTGATCAGGAAGAGAAGCAGCTAATATCAAAAGGTAGACCGATCCCTTCCAAGATGTTGTATCCAGAACATTTCTTTCCATTTCTCTTCTCATTTATGACCATCCCTTTCCTAATTCTTGACAATCTTTAAACTATAAACATCTTTATGATTTTAAAAAAATTATTATGTTTGTTAGTCACCATACAGTACATCATTAGTTTTGAAGGAAGTGTTCCATGATTCATTGTTTGTGTAGAACATTCAGTGTTCATTGCAACATGTGCCCTCCTTAATCCCCATCACTGGGCTACTTCACCATCCCCCTCCCCTCTGAAACCCTCAGATTGTTTCCCGGAGTCCATAGTCTCTCATGGTTTATCTCATGGTTCATCTCCCCCTCTGATTTCCCTCCCTTCAGTTCTCCCTTCCTTCCCTTAATGTCCTCTGTGCTATTCCTTATGTTCCACATATGGTTCTTTTGTTCACCTTTCACCTTGCTCTAGTCTGGAAAGAGAATGCCATTGTTCACATATATCAGACCATCATAAAAGGAGTTGATAAACTTGTCTGTTAGATTTGCCATGATGCTGTTGATCCTATAGCTCTGTCTGTCACAAACTTCTCCCTTATTTCTATTGCCTCCATTCCTGTGAAACAAATTTGGCCTCCTCTATGCTGTGCTACTCCCTAACCCTGGGTGTTCATTTCCCTGTCTCTGGTTAATAAGCCCAAACCCAGGGAAACTTGAATCTAGGCTCTGTATAAAGAAAGGGACACTAGACAAGGGTTACCAGAATAAAACTGTCTGTGCAGTTTACAGACCCTTAAATTGTATCAGCTTCCAAGGCTGGCACCTTTCCCGTCGAGTCTTGGTTGACCACCCTGAATTCCACTGTTCAACACCCTTCACCACAGGAAGTATCTCTCTTGGCAGAGCCTGTATTCAACCTATGTACATCTTTATCTATGGAGAACTTGCACCCCCTAATGCATGGGCCCTTCAGTGTCTAAATATATGGAAGATGGCCGTAAGTTATGGTCTGGGCTACCTAGTCTAGTCTCTGACTGTCCACAGTCAAACTGAGGCTTCACATTGGGCTGCACCTGTCAAACAACACTACAGACTCAAACAGGAATTACCAGAAAGTATTCATGACTCAGGTTTTATCTCTTTTGACCAATCTTTACTATCTCAGATGGGAGTTAGTGCAATGAAGTTGTGGTTAGAAATTTATCACTTACTGTAAGGGAAATATCAGGGTCTACATCTGAGGCTGTAGCTGTCAAGCAGAGATCATTGAATTTGCTTACTAAAGTTGTCTTAGACAAGAGAATAATTCTTGATTCTTTCCTTGCTGAGCAGGGAGGTGTTTGTTCTATAGCCACTACCTCTTGCGCTTAGATAAGTAGTTTGGGGAAGCTGAGATACAACTGAGTGAAATGGTTAAACAAACCATTGGCTTAAGCAGATTAAACCTAACTCTGGGTTATTCTTTGACCTCTTTGATTTGGCTTGTTTGGGTCACGGGGACCTTGGCTTTGGAGTGCCCTCCAAAATTTGGGTCTTCTTTTACTTCTTCCTACTTCCTTCCCCTCCTCCTCCATTTCATCCCCCTCCACCTACTTTTCTTCCTTCATCTTCTGGTTTTATTTTTAAGTAATCTCTACACCCAACATGGGCTTGAACTCACAACCCCAAAATCCAGAGTCACATGCTCCACCAACTGAGCCAGCCAGGTGCCTCTGGGTATTATTCTTATCATCATTATTATCGTCTTTCTGGTGCACTATATTCTCTCAAAGATCTTGAATATATGTCTACAACTGCTGGACTGATGGGTAGTCTCACTGAGATTAGAACTCCAAAAGGAATATGAAGAAAATGGTCATCTATAAGACTATGAGGCCAACTTTTGTCCTGTGGATACTACCCAAAAACCAAAACAGATGACAAAAGCAGTGACTAGGAGTAGTGTTCTAGCCTTAACATTTGATCACAACTCTCAGTAATCTTGGAGTCTGATCAAAAGGGGAGAACTGTTAAAGCAAGAAGATTAGACCCAAGGCAGGCTCACTGATGGTAAATCCCATGTCAGCCAATCAAAACTTAACTAAATTTCTGTGCTGGGCTCTCCAGAGCTAGTCAGTGCTTGTCTTCTCTGCACAAGTTACCTGACATGGCTCCAAGATTCTCCTTTGCTCCAGGTAAGGAAAGTAACCCTGCCTTAACAAACTAGCAAATGACCGGTATAACTTCTCTGTAAAAATCTGTAAGAATCTCTCACCTTATATAGCTCTTTGGAACTCCTTTCTATCTGCTAGATTGGATGGTGCAAAATTAATGAATTACCAAATAAGAACAGAAAGAGCTTTAAAATTTACTCAGCTGAATTTTGTTCTTTAAACAAATAACTTTAATTTATAGAGAAAATAGTAGAGGAGGTATTTGTGAAATTAGAAAAATAAAATAATCTTGCTATAGTTTTTTTCTTTTTTGAGTTGTAGGAGGTATTTATTTTTAATTTATTTTTTAATTAATTAGTTTTTACCCCACCCACCTCTTCTCCAGCAATCCTCAGTCTTTTCCTATGATTAAGAGTCTCTTAAAATTTATCTTCCTCTTGGGGTGCCTGGGTGGCTCAGTGTAACCCACTGAAGTGTCTGCCTTCAGCTCAGGTCATGATCCCAGGGTCCTGGGATTGAGCCCCGCATCAGACTCTCTGCTCAGCGGGGAGCCTGCTTCTTCCTCTCTCTCTCTCCCTGCCTCCTTCTCTGCCTACTTGTGATCTCTGTCTGTCAAATAAATAAAAAAATAAAAAAAATTTTTTATAAAAAAAATTGTCTTCCTCTCTAATTTTGTCTTCTCCTATTTTTTCCTCTCTTCCCCTTCGATCCTCTCTTTTGTTTCTTAAATTCCACATATGAGTGAGATTATATGATAATTTTCTTTTCTGATTGACTTATTTCACTTAGCATAATACCCTCCAGTTTCATCCACATCATTGCAAATGACAAGATTTCATTTTTTTGATGGCCAAGTAGTATTCGATTGTATATATATACCTTTTTCTTTATTCTCTCATCTGTTGTTGAACATATGGGCTCTTTCTATAGTTTGGCTAGTGTGGACATTGATGCTATAAACATTGGGGTGCAGGTGCCCCTTCAGATCACTACATTTGCATATTTGGGATAAATATCTAGCAGTGCAATTGCTGGGTCTGTTTTAAACCTCTATACTGTTTTCCAGAGAGTCTATACCACCTTCCATTCCAACCAACAGTGTAAGAGGGTTCCTCTTTCTCTGCATCATCACCAAATTCTGTCCATTCCTGACTTGTTCATTTTAGCCATTCTGACTGGTGTGAAGTGGTATCTCATTGTGGTTTTGATTTGTATTTCCCTGATCCCAAGTGATGTTGAGCATTTTTTCATGTGTCTTTTGGCGACATGGATGTCTTCCTTGGAGAAATATCTGTTCATGTCTCCTGACCATTTCTTGACTGGTCTTCTGACCATTTCTTGATTGGATTATTTGTCCTTTGGGTGTTGAATTTGATAAGTTCTTTATAGATTTTGGGTACTGGTTCTTTATCTGGTGTGTTATTTGCAAATATCTTCCAATCTGTCAGTTGTCTTTTGGTATTGTCAACTGTTTCCTTTCCTCTGCAAAAGAGTTTTATCTTGATGAAGTCCCAGTAATTCATTTTTGTTTTTGGAGACATGTCTAGTAAGAAGTTGCTACAGCCTAGGTCCCAAAGGTTGCTCCTGTGTTCTCCTCTATGATTTTGATGGATTCCTGTCTCATATTTAGTTCCTTGTTTTTTTTCTTTGTTTAAATTAATTTTTACTTTTTCAGTATTCCAAGATTCATTGTTTATGTACCACACCCAGTGCCCCATGCAATATGTGCCTGCCCTAACACCCACCACCAGGCTCACCTAACACCCTACACACTCTCCCCTCTAAAACCTTCAGTTTGTTCCTCAGAGCCCACAGTCTCTCATGCTTCATCTCCCCCTTCCATTTCCCCCAATTCACTTTTCCTTATGTCCTCCGTGTTATTCCTTATGCTCCACAAGTAAGTGAAACCACATGATAATTGACTCTCTCTGCTTAACTTATTTCACTCAGCATAATCTCCTCCAGATCCATCCATGTTGATACAAAAGTTGGGTATTCATCCTTTCTGATGGAGGCATATCCATTGTACACAAGGATCATATCTTCTTTATCCCTTCACCTGCTGAAGGGCATCTTGGCTCTTTCCAGTTTGGTGATAGTGGCCATTGCTGCTATGAACATGGGGGTAGAGATGGCCCTTCTTTTCACTACATCTGTATCTTTGGGGTAAATACCCAGTGGTGCAATTGCAGGGTCATACAGAAACTCTATTTTTAGTTTCTTAAGGAATCTCCACACTGTTTCCCAAAGTAGCTACACCAACTTGCATTCCTACCAACAGTGTAAGAGGGTTCCCCTTTCTCCACATCCTCTCCACCACTTGTTGTTTCTAGTTTTGTTAATTATGGCAATTCCAACTTGTGTAAGGTGATATCTCAATTTGTTTTGATTAGAATCTCCCTGATGGCTATCGATAATGAACATTTTTTCATGTTTCTGTTAGCCATTTGTATGTTTTCTTTAGGGTAAGTGTCTTTTCATGTCTTCTGCCCATTTTTGACGGGATTATCTGTTTTGTGAATGTTGAGTTGGAGGAGTACTTTATAGATTTTGGATATCAGCCTTTCTCTGGAGTGTCATTTGTGAATATCTTCTCCCATTTTATGGGTTGTGTCTTTGTGTTGTTGACTGTCTCTGTTGCTGTGCAGAAGTTTTTAATCTTGATGAAGCCCCAAAAGTTCATTTTTGCTTTTGTTTCCTTTGCCTTTGGAGACATGTCTTGGAAGAAGTTGCTGTGGCTGATGTCGAAGAGGTTACTGCCCATGTTTTCCTTTAGGATTTTGATAGATTCCTGCCTCACATTGAGGTCTTTTATCACTTTCATGTTTATCTTTGATATGGTGTAACAGAATTGTTGAGTTTCATTCTTCTACACATAGCTGTCCAATATTCCCAGCACCATTTATTGAAGAGGCTGTCTTTTTTCCAGTAGATATGCTTTCCTGCTTGCTCGAAGATTATTTCACCATAGAGTTGAGGGTCCATATCTGGGCTCTCTACTCTGTTCTAGTAGTCTTTGTGTCTTTTTTTATGCCAGTACCATGCTGTCTTGGTGATCACAGCTTTGTAGTAAACCTTGAAATCAGGTAACATGATGCCCCCAGTTTTGTTTTTCTTTTTCAACATTTCCTTAGCAACTTAGGTCTCTTCTGGTTCCATACAAATTTTAGGATTGTTTTTGCTCCAGCACTTTGAAAAATGCTGGTGGAATTTTGATCAGAATGGCATTGAAAGTATAGACTGCTCTAGGGAGTATAGACATTTTAGCAATGCTTATTCTTCCATGGAATGGCCTTCCATCTTTTCGTGTCTTCTTCAATTTCTTTCACAAGTGTTCTGTAGTTCCTTGAGTACAGATCCTTTACCTCTTTGGTTACGTTTATTCCCAGGTACCTTAAGGTTCTTGGTGCTATGGTAAATGGAATCAATTCTCTAATTTCTCTTTCTATAGTTTCATTGTTAGTGTATAAGAAAGCAACTGATTTCTGTACTTTGACTTTGTATCCTGCCTCATTGCTGTATGAGTTCTAGTAATTTGGGGGTGGAGTCTTTTGGGTTTTCCATATAAAGTATCATGTCATCTGCAAAGAGAGAGTTTGACCTCTTCATTGTCAATTTGGATACCTTTTATTTCTCTTTGTTGTCTGATTGCTGTTGCTAGGACTTCCAATACTATGTTGAACAAGAGTGGTGAAAGTGGGCATCCTTCTCGTGTTCTGATCTTACAGAGATCAGCTTTTCCCCATTGAGGATGATATTCGCTGTGGGTTGTTCATTGATAGAGTTTATGAAGTTGAGGAATGTTCCCTCTATCCCTATACTTTGAGGAATTTTAATCAAGAGTGGATGCTGTATCTTGTCAAATGCTTTTTCTGCATCAATTGAGAGGACCATGTGGTTCTTCTCTCTTCTCTTATTGATTTGTTCTATCACATTGATTGATTTGTGAATGTTGAACCCCGCCCCCCTGCATCCCACGGATGAATCCCACCTGGTCATGGTGGATAATCTTTTTAATGTACTGTTGGATCCGATTAGCTAGATCTTGTTGAGAATCTTGGCATCCAGATTCATCAGGGATATTGGCCTGAAAGTCTCCTTTTTGGTAGGGTCTTTGCCTGGTTTGGGGATCAAGGTAATGCTGGCTTCATAAAAAGAGTCTGGAAATTTTCCTTCTGCTTCAATTTTTTGAAACAGCTTCAGGAGAATAAGTATTATTTCTTCTTTGAATGTTTGGTAGACTTCCCCAGGGAATCCATCAGGTCCTGGGGTCTTGTTTTTTTGGAGGTTTTTGATCACTACTTCAATCTCGTTACTAGATATTGGTCTATTAAAGTTGTCAGTTTCTTCCTGATTCAGTTTTGGAAGTTTAGAGGTTCCCAGGAATGTATCCATTTCATCTTGGTTGCTTAATTTATTGGCATATAACTGTTGATAATAATTTCTGATGATTGTTTCTATTTCCTTGGTGTTAGTCGTGATCTCTCCCTTTTCATTCATAATTTTATTAATTTGGGTCCCCTTTCTTTTCTTTTGGATTCATTTGGCCAGTGGTTTATCGATCTTATTGATTCTTTGAAAAAGCCAACTTCTAGTTTTGGTGATGCATTCTACTGTATCTCTAATTTCTATCTCATTGATCTCTGCTCTAATCTTTTTTTTTTAAAGATTTTTTTTTAATTTATTTGACATAGAGAGCAAGGTCACAAGTAGTCAGAGGCAGGCAGAGAGAGAGGGGGAAGCAGGCTCCCTGCTGAGCAGAGAGCATGATGTGGGGCTTGATCCCAGGACCCTGAGATCATGACCTGAGCCAAAGGCAGAGGCTTTAACCCACTGAGCCACCCAGGCGCCCCTCTCTGCTCTAATCTTGATTATTTCCTTTCTTGTGTGGGGGGTTGGCTTAATTTGTTGTTGATTCTCCAGCTCTTTAAGGTGTAAATAAAGCTGGTGTTTTCTGGATGTTTCAATTTTTTTGAGAGAGGCTTGGATGGCTATTTCCCCCTTAGGACCTCCTTTGCTGTATCCTTTAGATTTTGGACCAATGTGTCTTCATTCTCATTGGTTTCCATGAATTGTTAAAGTTCTTCTTTGATTTCCTGGTTGATCCAAACATTCTTAAGCAAGGTGGTCTTTAGCTTCCAGGTGTTTGAATTCCTTCCAAACTTTTTCTTGTGGTTGAGGTCCATTTTCAAAGCATTGTGGTCTGAGAATATGCAGGGAATAGTCTCAGTCTTTTGGTTTGGTTGAGCTCTAATTTGTGACCAGTATGTGGTCTATTCTGGAGAAAGTTTCATGTGCACTCAAGAGGAATGGATCTTCTGTTGTTTTAGGGTGGAATGTTCTATATATATCTATGAGGTCCATGTGGTGAAGTGTTTCATTCAAAGCTCTTGTTTCTTTATTGATTTTCTGCTTGTATGATCTATTAGTGAGAGTGGTTTGTTAAGATCCCCTACTATTAATGTAGTCATAGCAATATGATTCTTTATTATTATTAGAAGTTGGCTTATGTAGTTGGCTGCCCCATATTGGGGACATAAATATTTACAGTTTTTAGGCCTTCTTGGTGGATAGACCCTTTATGAATGATGTAGTGTCCTTCTGTATCTCTGACTATAGTCTTTAGTTTAAAATCTAATTTATCTGATGTGAGAATTGCTACCCCAGCTTTCTTTTGATGCACATTAGCATGAAAGATGCTCTTTCACCCCTTCACTTTCAGTCAGGATATATATTTAGGTTCCAAATGGGTCTCTTGTAGACAGCATATGGACAGGTCCTGTCGTTTTATCCAATCTGCAACCGTGTGCCATTTTATGGGAGCATATAGGCCATTTACATTGAGAGTGATTATTGAGAGATACGTTTTTATTGACATCATGTTTCTATAGATTGTCTCTGTGAATTTCTGTTCTATGACACTCTTGGGTCCTTTCCCCTTAATATTTTTTGTAGTGCTGGCTTGGTGGTCACATATTCTTTTAAACCTTGCTGGTCTTGAAAACTATCTCTTCATCCATTTTGAATGTCAGCCTTGCTGGATAAAGTTTTGTTGCCTGCATGTTCTTCTCATTTAGTTCCCTGAATATGTCTTTCCAGACATTTCTGGCTTGCCAAGTTTCTGGGGACAGCTCTGACATTATTCTGATGGACTTCTTCCATATGTAAGGAATCTCTTCCCCCCATCTGCCCTCAGAAGCTGTTGTCTAGGATATGATTTGTGAGTTTCACAATGAATTGTCTGGATGTCTTTCTAGATTCGCTGATCTTGGTGCATATTCTTTCTGCTTCTAGGACATGAACGCTGTTCCCTTCCCCAGACTGGGAAAATTTTCATCCAGAATTTGTTCAACTATATCTTCTAGTCTTCTCTCTTTCTTTACCCCCTCAGGGATCCCCCAAATTCTGACATTGGAATGTTTCATGGCATCATTAATTTCCTAATTCTGTTTTTATGACTTCTAAGCTGTTTGTTCCATGCCTCCTCCTGATACTTTTTCTCTATCAGTTTGTCCTCTAGATCACTAATTCTATCTTCTGTCTCAGTTACCCTAGCTGTTAGAGTATTTAGATTAGATTGGATTACATTGATAAGATTTTCAACTTCTGCCAGGTCAGCTCTCACTTCTACCCTTAGAGATTCTATATTGTCACTCATGGTTTTCTCCAACCTAGCCATTGCCTGGATAATTGTTACCCTGGATTCCCTTTCCAACATATTGTTTATGTCCATATCCAATAGTTCTGATAGAGAGTCTCTGAATTTTTCCTCTGTTGAGTGTTACTCCTCCTAGTCATTTTGGTGAGAGGTTGTTGAGGGGATGTATAGCTGAATGTATCAATCAAGATCCAGGCAAGGTGCACCCTGGAATGGCTCAGAGCAATTGGAAGTCACCACCAAAAAGAAAGAAAAAAGAAAGGAAAATAGAGAGTGAGAAAACCCAGCCAAAATGAGCCCCCAAATTAAGATTTATAAGGTATATAAACAAAAATGGACAAAGAAAAAACTGTCTAAAGTAAATAACAAGAAAAAAAAGAAGAACCCAGCCAAAATGAATCCCAAGAAAAGGTTTATATAATACCAGAACAAAAACAAATACACAGAAATGCTGACAGAAGAATAAGATGGGAGGTTGGTTATAAATTCTCGATGTGGGCAAGGAGAGTTATTTTGGTTCTTCCTGGGTGTATCTTGGTATCTTTGTTAAAGGACTCAGCTTTCCAGAGATAAAAGGGAGATTAAAACTGGTTTCTATATAGAGGTAGTATTGAATAGAGAAAGAAGATTACCTTGAATCTTGTATCTATATGTATATTTAAAAAAAAGAAAAAAATAAGAGAAAAAGAAAAACACCTGTATATGTATGCAAAAAGTTCAAGTTTACTTCCAAAGGAAGAAAATGAGCAATAGCAGAATATTGAGGTTTTTTTTTTTAAAGATTTTATTTATTTATTTGACAGAGATCTCAAGTAGGCAAAGAGGCAGGCAAAGAGTGGAAGGGAAGCAAGCTCCCTGCTGAGCAGAGAGCCCAATGCGGGGTTCACCCTGAGATCATGACCCGGGCAGAAGGCAGAGGCTTTAACCACTGAGCCACCCAGGCACCCCCAGAATATTGAGTTTTAAATGTCATATTTTCTTTGTCTCAGCATATGATTTTTGAATTATATATATTTTCTTAAAAACAAAAGTTCAAGTTAAAAGGTTATTATGGAATATGTTGTATTAAACCTTCAGTTGTAATGGTAAGTAAGTTAAAAAAAAATTAAAAGAACAACAATAGTGAAAATGAATTAAAAAGAAGTTGTGTCTATGAAATATACAGGTTTTAAGGCAATAATGTGAGCTTAATATATTGTTTACCCTGATGTTGGGGTTTTACAATTTTATTGCGACCCTGTAGTGGTTGTCCTCTAGTTTTTTTTTTTTTTTTCATTTTATAAGGATTTATTTAAATTCCACTTAGTTAAAATACAGCATAATATTAGTTTCAGGTGTACAATATAGTAATTGAACACTTTTATACATCACCTAGTGCTCATCACCAAACAAGTTTATTTTTTGTTGTTGTTATTGTTGTTGTTTAGGTTTTTTTTTTTTTTCAGCGTAACAGCATTCATTGTTTTTGCACCACACCCAGTGCTCCATGCAATCTGTGCCCTCTCCAATACCCACCACCTGCTTCCCCCAACCTCCCATCCCCCACCCCTTCAAAACCCTCAAATTGTTTTTCAGAGTCCATAGTCTCTCATGGTTCACCTCCCCTTCCAATTTCCCTCAACTCCCTTCTCCTCTTCATCTCCCCTTGTCCTCCATGTTATTTGTTATGCTCCACAAATAAATGAAACCATAGGATAATTGACTCTCTCTGCTTGACTTATTTCACTCAGCATAATCTCTCCCAGTCCCATCCATGTTGCTACAAAAGTTGGGTATTCATCCTTTCTGATGGAGGCATAATTCTCCATAGTGTATATGGGCCACATCTTCCTTCTCCATTTGTCCATTGAAGGGCATCTTGGTTCTTTCCACAGTTTGGTGACTGTGGCCATTGCTGCTATAAACATTGGGGTACAGATGGCCCTTCTTTTCACTATATCTGTATCTTTGGGGTAAATACCCAGTAGTGCAATTGCAGGGTCATAGGGAAGCTCTATTTATAATTTCTTGAGGAATCTCCACACTGTTTTCCAAAGTGGCTGCACCAACTTGCATTCCCACCAACAGTGTAATAGGGTTCCCCTTTCTCTACATCTTCTCCAACACATGTTGATTCTATAAAGAACTCCTAAAACTCAACACACACAAAACAATCATATAAAAAAATGGGCAGAAGATATGAACAGACACTTCTCCAATGAAGACATACAAATCGCTATCAGACACATGAAAAATTGGTCATCATCATTAGCCATCAGGGAGATTCAAATTAAAACCACATTGAGATACCACCTTACACCAGTTAGAATGTCCTCTAGTTCTTTTGGCTTGCCTTCTGGGGGAGGGGACTGCCACTTTGTTTTTCAGTCAGTTTTGCTTGGGTTGAGTCATCCTGCCCCCTATCAAGGATAGGTCTTTCAGGGTTTTGTTCTCTGGAGGTTTTTTTCCTTTGGCGGGTTTTTGCGGCTTTTCAGAGGTTTAGTGGAAATCAAACTGCGCCCAGACCTCCACCTAAGAGAGAGGCCTCAATCTGCTCCCCTCTGGGTGCTCCAGAACACAGACTCCCCCTCTGCAAACTCCATTGAAAAGTGCAACCTCCCAGTGGTATGCACCCCCAGCCACTGTATCAGTGGCCGCCCAAGGTGCATGGTTGTCTCTGCACCCCCACACCACTGAAACTGCAAGCAATGTTGGTCCAGGGAACCCACTTCTGGTGGCTGCCTCTGCTGGGACTGCTGTCTGGAGTTCAGGCCCACACAGGGTGTCCTCAGACCCTGCTGTCATGCGGGTTGCAGAAGGCTAAACCGACCAGAGATTGTGCACCGTTCTCTCAGGCATGGACTGTGAGCATTCAGACTCCTGGCCAATCCTAGAGACTGCTGGCTAGCACAGACACCAGGCTCTCTCAGACACTGGGGGAGTGCACTCACAGCCCACGGTCATGCAGGGCATGCAGAGTGCAGAAGGCTGTGGACCTAGAGAGTGCTGGCTGGCGCCCACACCAGACTCTCTCACACACAGGCAGGAGTGCACCTAGCCAAGCGAGTGGTGGTGCAAGCAGCAGAAGGCCATGAGCCCAGGGCCCACAGAGGCTCTGCCACACTCTCTCTGTCTCGGGTGGTCGCTGGCGGTTGCCATCCTGAATCTGTGTGCTTAGGCCTGTGCCTGTGACCTCCCATTTCCACCAGTTGCCCCTTAAGATCTTTTGCTTTTTTTGAGTGCTTTTAACCAGACTCCTTATTAATGTCGGTCCTCAACCACAGGGCACTTTTGTTTTGGGATATTACTTTCCAATGAATTGCTTCTGGTGGCTCTCTCCCCCCCATCCTCCAGTATCATTCTGCGAGTTCCCACTCTGCTTTATCACTCCACTGATGTCTTCTGTCCCCGTAGAGATCCCGAAGTATATAATCTTACATCTCAGGCTGATTTCCTGGGTATTCAGAGTGTTCTGCAAGATATTTAGCTCAATTTATATGACTGGTTGAAACAGTCTCCTACTTCTTTGCCATCTTGCCCCTCTTCCAGTACTGCCTCTTGTTCTCTTTTTTGAGGTGAGTTTTTTGTCTTGTCATTTTGTCTAGAGATGAATAGATGAATGAGAGAACAGAATACTAAAATGCAAGAATGACCCCAGAGAAATATATACTAATCAATCCAGAAAAGACCCGATACTGGGGGGGGGGGGGGGATAAAATCAGACCTATGAACAGAACATAGCAATACAGTGGATCCTGTGTGTATTTTGGTCTGCTTGTTAGAAAACTAGATATCAAATTTTAAGAAAAGAAAACTTATATATGTACAAAAAATTAAATACAATGAAAGTATAGAATATAACTATAAAAATGAAAATTAAAGGATAAAAAAAAAGAAATATAAACAGACAGGTGAACAGAACAGAGCAATACACTTCATCCTGAGTGTATATTGGTCAGTTTGTTAGAAGAGATTGCATGTTAGAATTTGTAAAGAAAGAAACACACACACACACATGCGTGTGCACGCACGCACACACACACACACCCACACACACTCACACTGGCTGGCTGGCTCCTGGAAAGTGATATAGCAGTGCAGTGCAAAATCAGAACTTTTAGAAGTCTACTCCAATGAGGGATGTCCCTGACTGAAAGGTTCTCAGGTGTTGAAATCCTACGTGGGACAGTGTGGTCTCAGGATCCTTGGGGGTCATAGGAAGACTAGGGGTGCCTGAGTGCAGTAGAGTTCCCAGGCATTGGAGTGGGGAAACTAGCTCAATCCATAAGCCCAGGAGTGGATTTTTTGCTCAGGGTTGCTATAACTTGTGACTCATGGCAGAATCAGACCACTCTTCTCAGAGCAGGGACCCAACAAGCAGTAGAACTGTGAGACTCCCCTTCCTCATCCTGGGGAAGTGACACCAGAATGCACTGCAGGAATCTGCAGGGTTTGGAGACTCAAAACGGGGTCACCTGGCTGAGACAGAAATGCCCAGTCATAGGCTGAGTGATCTTGGAGTGCAGAGACCAGGGAGACAGGAGTGATTGACTGCTTTTCTCCAAGGGTGCACTGAGGAGTGGGGCTCCAAGCTCTCAGCTCCTGGCCAGACACTGGGAGTCCACCATTTTCATTCTCATCCTCTAAAGCTGTGTGGAAAGCCTTCAGAGAACAAAAGCTACAGAGAGCAGTCCCGAGCAGATTGCTTAGCCTGACACCTGGCAAGGGCAGTATAATTCTGCTTGGGGCAAAGAGACTTGAGAATCAATGCTACAGAATGCCTCCCCCAGAAGATCAGCAAGAGCATCCGGCCAAGACCAAGTTTACCAATCAAAGAGAATGGCAAAACTCCAGCACTAAGGGATATAGCATATAGAATCCATGGATTTTTTTTCCCATGAAAAAAATTTTACTCTTTTGATTTTAATTATTTTCTCTTTCCTTTCAACCAGTTTTTTAATCAATTCTTTTGTTAAAATCTTTTTAAAATTTTCATTCTTACAGTTATATCCTATCCTTTCATTGCATTTAGTTTTATTTTTGTATATATATAAATTCTCCTGACTTTTTAAAAATTATTTTTATTTTTTAAAGATTTTATTTATTTATTTGACAGACAGAGATCACAAGTAGGCAGAGAGGCAGGCAGAGAGAGAAAGGGGGAAACAGGCTCCCTGCTGAGCAGGAGCACAATGCAGGGCTTAAATACCGGGACTCTGGGATCATGACCTGAGCCAAAGGCAGAGGCTTTAACCCACTGCACCACCCGGGTGCCCCTAAATTCTACTGTTTTTACAATTTGGGGATGCAGTTTCTTCTAACAGACCAAAATACGCCCAGAATCTAGTGTGTGGCTCTCTTCTCTTCAATTGTCTGATCATATTTGCTTTTTTTTCCTTTTATTTTTCTTTTTTCCCCTCCTTTTTATTTTTTTTTTCTGTTTTGCTAAAGTCTTTTTAAAATTTTCATCTTTACAATTACAGTCTTCCTTTCAATGTATTATTTTTTGGTTTGATCTTGCAATTTCCTGATTTGGAATATAATTCCTATTTAAGAACATGTGTGATTACCTGTAGCAAAGGATCTTGATAGGCCCAGAACCCAGGGCTGATTCTGGCCCCTGAAGAGGATTTATATTTACCTCACATGGTGTGAAGAACCAAGCCCCAGTGGTCCACTGGACAGAATGTCCAGAAGCAGTCCAAGACCTCTAGGCTACTGTCTGGGCAGGAATCACTGGGAGTCTGTAATCCTATTCATGGATAGGATTTTAATTTTAATTTTAATAGCAAAGGGAATATACTGAGAGGTTCCATGAGGCATCACACATCCTTTGAGCCTATAAAATCCATGAAAACAGGGCTGGGCTCTTTTGCTTCCCTGATGTAGACTCAGTGCCTAGAGCACCCACTACACACTTACTCAACATGTGGGGTATATGTGTACAGCTCAAATATTTGTTGACTGAAGGGTAAAATGCAACCAAATCTTGCAAAGGCATCACAGCTCTTTCCTCTTGTATGAGTTTTCTCAGGTTACCATAACAAAATAGCTCAGATGTGTAGCTCAGGTAACAGAAACTTATTGTCTCACCATTCTGGAGCTGGAGGTCCAGTCAAGGTTTAGCAAATTTGGTTTCTCCTCAGGCCCCTTTCCTTGACTTGCTGACTGGAGGTTCCTTTCTTTATGCATCCCTGGTATCTCAACTTATTATAAGGACACCAGTCCTACTGGATTAGGGTCCCACGTGTTCAACCTCATTTAACATTAGTTACCCCTTTAAATATATTATCTTCAACTGCAGTTACATTAGGTGTAAGGCCTCAACATATGAATTTGAGGGGTGGGACACAATTTAGTCCAACAACACCCCTCCTCATCTGCAGGCCCCTCACTGTCCTTCACCTTAGGCACCCACTTCCTTCTCTTTCTTGTCCATCTCCACAGACCCACTTTCTATTTCTCTATGGCTTTATATCATTTGCCCTTTTAGAAGTTCACTCAACAGAAGTGGAATGTGCTGAGTTCACAAGGCAGGAGCTCCGTGGTTTTGCCTCAGACCTGTTTTGTTTGGCTTGATGACAGGCCTTTCTGTGGGTCACTTCGCACCACTTCCATGCCCTCACACTGACCCCTTTGGCTCTTCCTCAAGTGGATCTGGCCCCCATGGGCATTTTAGAGGGCAACTCCCAAACCAGAGCCTCTGAGTCCCAAGTTGTACAAAGAATCCAGCTTGCACACTGGGCTCATTTGGTGGCTGCCAACTGACCACTCAGAGGAGTCAGAGAAGAGGTCAAGGATAGGAACTCCTCTATGAAGGAGCTTTGGTGGTTTGGAGGAAAGAATTGAGAAAGAAACAACTGGTCTGCATCTTAAATGAGATTCCCAGCCTTTCACCATGTTTTTACCCCAGTAAAAGGGTCTGCTTTTCACATTGTTTTTATTTGGTCACCACTACACACATACACCCTATTAACACAACAACACTGCACATACTGACACCTAACCACTCACACACACAATAAGTATACATTCACACCCCACTAGGCATACCCCACACCACCCACAGACCCAACACACAACCCCACTACAGATGACCCTATCAAGCACACAAATACTAATTACTCACACTGTTGGGTCCATAGTCAAAGGAGCGAGACTGATAAAAAGTGAAGGTCAAGCAAAGCTTTATTTTGTGCCAAGCATTGAGAATCAAACTGACCAACCAGGGCCATCTCTTGCAAAGAGGCGACCCCTCCCAGCCTCACAGACTAACTTTTATAGAATAAAGGCCATGTGGTTGAGGCTGGCAACACACAGGTGGCCAACTGAATTACAATTCACCCTATAGTAGTTATTTGAACTAGCCTATCACTCTGGTCAGAATTGGTGCCCAAAAGGCAGGACCCACATTCTTGGGTGGTTAGGGAAGTGCTTTCCTGATTGGATGTCTCTACCTGGCTTGGCTCACCCCTGTATTCTGGGCTCTGTTACCTCCCCCTGACCTGACACGTCCTGGTCTCTGTTATCAGGGGCTGTTCAGTCATATTTTTTCTGGTTTCCAAGACTTGTTTCTAAGTAAGTTCCTCAGGGGGCGGGGGGACAGGGCCAATCTAAGTTTACTGCATAAACAACAAAATGGCTCGCTCTGGCTAAACAAGCCCTTACAACACCCATACATGCAATCCCACTCCTCACACACATGACCCCACTACATAAACACCCAACCACTCACACATAATTTCACTAAATACCTTACACTACATATATGCCTCACTACTCACAAACACCCATTAATCACACACACACATACACATTACACATACAACTTCAAATATGTATACAACAGTACTCAGCATATATAGTACTCACACACCCCCCACACAAATTCTATTTACATGCAATCTCACTGCATACATGCAAATCCCACCATTACACACACCCTACTACTTGCATATACACATGCACACAGCCCATTGTGCACACACTCCCAAACACAAAGCCATGCACACTCACCTACACAATTCTCTATAAGTGCTCCCCACAAGAGACCTCACTATACACGCACACATACACCCATTCTGCAGATATGCACACATACACTATACATACCCAACCTACTTCAGACACATGCCTACATGTACTCACACATATATTTTCACCCTATACCCATGCCTGTCACGCACCCCGTTACACTCATGTACACAAATTCATAAACACATATACATAAGCCTCACCACCTCCTTTTCTACCATGTTGACGGCAATTTTCTCCATACTCCAAACCTCATATTCATAGCCTGCTTTTGACTGTTCATCCTACATATCCAAATTTCATTTCTCACGATCCCTACTCAGACCCCTTTCTCCAACGAGGCTGGTCACTTTCCTTTTTTGTAGACCTAGAACCGCTGGCATTCAGTAGGGTTCCAATAATTTTCTGTTAAACTGAAATGTTGTTCTCACCCTCCTTTACCCAGAGCAGGTATTTTGCTTCCTTCAATACCTAGCTTAAGATTCATGGCTACTACACAGTTACTCCCTTACCTGACGTTCTTCTAGGAAGTGTTCCATTTTGTACTGAATGCCTTGCTTATGTACAAGGATGTCAAAACCAAAGCTGTGATCTAAGCAGCAGACATCAGATACCAAACTTTGTGTGAGGCTTCCTGATAGAGTATTCAAGGTAGTTAGTCCAGCGCTTGTTTCCTGACTGAGTTCCCCCTACCCAATTTACAAACAAAGTGGAGCTGGAGGTGGAAGGGAATAATGGAGTTTTTGTGGAGAGAGATTCTGTAGCCCAAGTCCCATCCCCTTAGGTAGAGGAAATACACCCTTAACCTCAAACCCGGAGAGTGAGATGCAGTGGTAAAACTCAGAGAGGATGACATGCATTTCCTGCAGAAAGCATTCAAGTCAAGGGGTTGTGGCAAGGAAGCCACAGGCAGCAGAGAGCTGTGGGTGGATATAACCTACTTCTCACTGACAGTGCGGCAAGGACATGGGAGAGAGGAGCAGTGCCTGGGAAAGGAAGGGAATGTCACTGGTGGCAGTGGTGGAGAGGTCTGTCAGAGAAATGGGGCCAGTGGGGCAGCCTACTGGAGAAGGGGACCAGAAGCAGCAGCTGCAAGAGTCCAGCAGGGATTCTGAAAAGCTCCCATGAGTTCCCACATGGTAGTGATGAGGGAGCAGGAGGCTGACTGAGGACAAAGCAAAAGCTGGCACCTTGCACACCCTCTCCATCAGCTCCCCCTCGGTAATATGTGTAGCATTCCTCAGGCACCCCTGACTGCCATAAGAAACAAATAGTTAACTTGCAGAGATCACAATCCTGCAAGACAGGAGTCTCCCTTGGTTTACAAATGTCCTAGAGATCTACAAAGAAGTTACTTTATCAATAGCACAGTTTCGAGAGGCAAATAACTCAGTTCCTCAAGCCCTAGTGTCACCCTCCCCTCCATAAACAAAACTGAAGGAGGCTGAGGTAGAAGGAAATGTAAATATAGTTAAATCTCTTCCGAACCTAAATCTCACTAACAAAGACACTTATAGCAGGATTGTGACATCCCACCAAGAATCTCCCAACTATCTTGATGTTAATGGCTGGCCAAAGGACAACATTTATCTAGTCACAAGGCCTCTGGTATCCTGGCACCTTGTAGGCCCTCTTTAGCATATGAAAGCTCCGTTGAAACCTCCCTTCCTCTCACATTCCCCCAACTGCAAGGTACAGAACTTGCCATCTCTCACAACCCGGGCAGCAGCTCTTCCTGCCCACGGGTCCTGTCCCCATGCTTTAATAAACCACCATTTTGCACCAAAGATGTCTCAAGAATTCTTTCTTGGTCATCAGCTCCGGACCTCAGCCCACTGAACCTCACCTAGGTTCTAGAACTTCATCAGTAGAGAGGTGTGAAAGCCTGCTGCACCTTCAGGCTGTGGAGCTAACTCAGAATGGCAGCAGGCTCTGACCAAGTGAGAAACCCCTGTCCACCTCCCATGCCTCCCCTCTGCTCAGGAGCAGATGAATGCAGAAGAAAACTGTACTTTATCCCACAGGGAGGATCCATTTACACATCTGAATCAAGATTGTTTGTGACTTAAAGTGATCAGAGGACTATTTCCTAGGAATGAACAGAAAAGCCTGGAGGAGCTTCAATCAAATCTTCATCCACTGGCAGGAGAAAGCTTCTCCCACATGTGTCAATATTAAAGGAATAATATAGGTGACAGAAAAGTTTCATTTTGATTACATTTTGGTGTCATCTTGTTTGGCGTACTGGTTACACACGTATTTCCCGTTAAGTTCCTTAGTTTTTATATTGTAAGGTCCTACTTAGCCAGAGGGAGCCATTTTGTTGTTTATGCAGTAAACTTAGATTGAACCTGCCCCTTCCCCACAAGAGGAAAGCGCTTAGAAACAGAACTGATGAGATACGGCCAAATAGCCCCAATAACGGAGCACAGATACCAGAACATGTCAGGCTGGGCAAAAATAACAGAGCCCAGATACAAGGATGTGTCCAGCCATGTGGAAACGTCCTATCAGTGAAAGTGCACGTATTACCTCCCTATCCGCCAAGGACGTGTTTGGCCAGGTGGAGATGTCCAAAGCGTATGTATTACCTCCAGGGAGTGTGAGCTCCCGCCTTTTGGGCTCCAGACAAAGGCGCCAATTCTAGCTAAGGTCATAGGCTGATTTAGATGACTATCATGGGGTAGGGTGTAATTCAATTGGCCACCTGTGTGTGGCCAGGCTCAACCACATGGCCTTTACTCTATAAAAGTTAGTCTGTGAGGCTGGGAGGGGTCGCCTCTTTGCAAGAGACGGCCCTGGCCAGTCAGTTTGATTCTTGATGCTTGGCGCAAAAGAAAGCTTTGCTTGACCTTCGCTTTATCAGTCTCATCCTTTTGTCCATGGACCCTTTCAGTGGGGGCTCATCTCGGGATAAAACGGCGAGGACTGAGCCAGCATCAGAAAGCCTCCGGAGGTAAGATCTCAAGACCCCTTGAGATCCTATCCGTCTGTTTGTCTGTCAGTCTGTCTGTCTGCGGAGCTCCAGGGTAGTAAAGCCCACCAGGGAGAACCTGGATGCAGCATAGCTCCCAGGGCTGGAGTGGATGCGGGGACCCCTGATCCCTAAGGGGGGTGATTGCCAGGGGATACGAGCCCTCCCAGGCAATCAGGGGACCAAGAAAATCCCCAACATTGGGTGCATCTAGGGGACCAGGTAAATCCCCACCAGCGAGTGCCTCTAGGGGACCAAGAAAATCCCCACCAGCGAGCGTGTACCAGCGAGCATGTCTAGGGGACCAAGAAAATTCCCAGCAACCGCTGGGTCTACGGATGAACGTAGGGAAACGTAGGGAAAAAATTCCCTACAGTGGCAGGTTACATTTTTAAGCTGGGATTATATCTTGCACATCTTTGGGCTTAACATCTGGTCGAAGAAAGGCCGCTGGGGCTGGTTGTAGGGGGCCGGGTAACCCCCACCAGCGGGTGAGGGCCGCTTGGTATGGTTCTGGTCTGTGGCTCCTCTTGGCAAGGGGGCTGGAAAAACCCCCACGCGCGGCAGGCTCTGGATGAGGGCCACTTGGGTTTGCGGTTGTCTTTTTGTTGTCTGTTGTTTGTTGTGTTTGAAGGAATGGGGCAAGCAGAGTAAGGGGACTCTGATTTTCATCTCTCCGTTCCTCCTCATAGATGTGGGGCTTCTCCCTCACTCATTTCATGTGTTAAGGGCTATAACTGGAGCCAACTGGGGTTGGTTTAACTTGAGACAGAGACTTTAAGGAATATTGCCAAGCAGATGCTGAAACTTTGTTTTGGGGAAGTTCCTTACTCTCTCTGGCCCGATGTGGACTGCCTAGCGCCCTCCCCCTTGCTGGCGGGAAAGCATGATTTCTGCTCCTCTGTTGGAGTTGATAAGCTCTAAAACTGGGAATGCTTTCTCTGCCTTCTGGTGGCACTTTGTTTCTTCTGTCTCCCACTTCTCATGTTTCTGCACCAGCGTGCGTGCAGCTTGCATGACTAGCCTCTTGATCTTGCACCATGGCTCCTTCTCTTTTCACTGTCAAGGAGCAAGAAGAGCAGCCTCTGTACCTAACACCCCCCACTCCAGCTCTTCCCACCCATGTATCAGGTAAACATTCAAAGTGGAGTGAACCCAGGTGGAACGTAAATCAGTATTTGAACTAAGTTAAGTTTGTTGGTTTAAGATATACATATCTTTTAAGTTATCAGCAGTAAATGTGAAGCTTCAGATCAAATAAGTGTGATTACTTAAGATCAAATAAGCTCGTTATTTCTGCTAAAATCTGTTAAAATTTGTTAGCAAAGAAATGACTAAACTGATGGCTGTCTGTCTCAATATTTAAATGGGTAATTACTGAGATAGCTTTCAAAGTCTTTGCTAACCTGAAACTTTAAACCAAATGGGATAAAATGCTAGAGTGCTGGTTGCTGGAATTAGGTTTATGCTTTTGAAATCTGTTGGTAAACATGTTTTGTGCTTAACTGATTGATAAATTTGCCATCTGAAGAATTCTGTTTTAACAGTTCACAATTGGTTAATAACTGATTAAGATGTTTCTAAGAGTACAAAATTCTGCTAAGTGTAACTAAGACTGATGGAAATAAGGGAAACAACTCTGTATGTAGGAAAGTAGATAATATGTAAGAAAGATTTAAGAAATAGGAGTACATTTTGTTGAAAGTAAAAAAGGTAATTTTGTCCTAAATGAGATGGTGGTTTAAAAGGAAATGGCTTGGGGGGGGAGGAGTCAAGATGGCGGAGAAGTAGCAAGCTGAGACTGCTTCAGCTAGCCGGAGATCAGCTAGATAGCTTATCTAAAGATTGCAAACACCTGAAAATCCATCGGCAGATCGAAGAGAAGAAGAACAGCAATTCTGGAAACAGAAAAACAACCACTTTCTGAAAGGTAGGACCGGCGGAGAAGTGAATCCAAAGCGACGGGAAGATAGACCCCGGGGGGAGGGGCCGGCTCCCGGCAAGCGGCGGAGCAACCGCGCACAAAATCAGGACTTTTAAAAGTCTGCTCCGCGGAGGGACATCGCTCCAGAGGCTAAACCGGAGCGAAGCCCACGCGGGGTCAGCGTGGCCTCAGGTCCCGCAGGGTCACAGAAGGATCGGGGGTGTCTGAGTGTCGCAGAGCTTGCGGGTATTGGAACGGGAAAGCCGGCTACAGAGACAGAGCCGACAGTAAGCTCGCAGCTCCGTGTTACCTTGAACCGGTCGCAGGCTCGGTGAGCTCGGAGCGCGGCCGGAGGTCAGGCAGACGGGAGTAACTGGGCGCTGTTCTCTGAGGGCGCACTGAGGAGTGGGGCCCTGGGCTCTCGGCTCCTCCGGGCCGGAGACCAGGAGGCCGCCATTTGTATTCCCGTCCTCTGGAACTCTACGGAAAGCGCTCAGGGAACAAAAGCTCCTGAAAGCAAACCCGAGCGGATTACTCACCCCGGCCCCGGGTAAGGGCGGTGTAATTCCGCCTGGGGCAAAGACACTTGAAAATCACTACAACAGGCCCCTCCCCCAGAAGATCAACAAGAAATCCAGCCGAGACCAAGCTCACCTACCAAGGAGTGCGGTTTCAATACCAAGGAGAGCAGCAGAATTCCAGAGGAGGAGAAAGCCAAGCACGGAACTCATGGCTTTTTTCCTGTGATTTTTTTTAGTCTTGCAGTTAATTTAATTTTTTCTTTTTCATTTTTTTTTTTTTTTTTCTCGCCTTCGGGTAAAATTTTTTTTTTTTTTAACTGTTACCTTTTTCTTTTTTAACGATTTTTTACTAGTTTATCTAATATATATATATTTTTTTTTACATTTTTCTTAGGTGTTTTCTTTTTTAAAAAAAAATTCTTTTCTTTTTTTCTTTTTTTTTTTTTTTCTTTTTTCTTTCTTCCTTTTTGAACCTCTTTTTATCCCCTTTCTCCCCACTCACGATTTTGGATCTCTTCTAATTTGGCTAAAGCATATTTTCCTGGGGTTGTTGCCACCCTTTTAGTATTTTACTTGCCCCTTCATTTACTCTTATCTGGACAAAATGACAAGACGTAAAAATTCACCACAAAAAAAAGAACAAGAGGCAGTACCGAAGGCTAGGGACCTAATCAATACAGACATCGGTAATATGTCAGATCTAGAGTTCAGAATGACAATTCTCAAGGTTCTAGCCGGGCTCGAAAAAGGCATGGAAGATATTAGAGAAACCCTCTCGAGAGATATAAAAGCCCTTTCTGGAGAAATAAAAGAACTAAAATCTAACCAAGTTGAAATCAAAAAAGCTATTAATGAGGTGCAATCAAAAATGGAGGCTCTCACTGCTAGGATAAATGAGGCAGAAGAAAGAATTAGTGATATAGAAGACCAAATGACAGAGAATAAAGAAGCTGATCAAAAGAGGGACAAACAGCTACTGGACCACGAGGGGAGAATTCGAGAAATAAGTGACACCATAAGACGAAAGAACATTAGAATAATTGGGATTCCAGAAGAAGAAGAAAGTGAGAGGGGAGCAGAAGGTATACTGGAGAGAATTATTGGGGAGAATTTCCCCAATATGGCAAAGGGAACAAGCATCAAAATTCAGGAGGTTCAGAGAATGCCCCTCAAAATAAATAAGAATAGGCCCACACCCCGTCACATAATAGTAAAATTTACAAGTCTCAATGACAAAGAGAAAATCCTGAAAGCAGCCCGGGAAAAGAAGTCTGTAACATACAATGGTAAAAATATTAGATTGGCAGCTGACTTATCCACAGAGACCTGGCAGGCCAGAAAGAGCTGGCATGATATTTTCAGAGCACTAAATGAGAAAAACATGCAGCCAAGAATACTATATCCAGCTAGGCTATCATTGAAAATAGAAGGAGAGATTAAAAGCTTCCAGGACAAACAACAACTGAAAGAATTTGCAAATACCAAACCAGCTCTACAGGAAATATTGAAAGGGGTCCTCTAAGCAAAGAGAGAGCCTACAAGTGGTAGATCAGAAAGGAACAGAGACCATATACAGTAACAGTCACCTTACAGGCAATACAATGGCACTAAATTCATATCTCTCAATAGTTACCCTGAATGTGAATGGGCTAAATGCCCCTGTCAAAAGACACAGGGTATCAGAATGGATAAAAAAACAAAACCCATCTATATGTTGCCTCCAAGAAACACATTTTAAGCCCGAAGACACCTCCAGATTTAAAGTGAGGGGGTGGAAAAGAATTTACCATGCTAATGGACATCAGAAGAAAGCAGGAGTGGCAATCCTTATATCAGATCAATTAGATTTTAAGCCAAAGACTGTAATAAGAGATGAGGAAGGACACTATATCATACTCAAAGGGTCTGTCCAACAAGAAGATTTAACAATTTTAAATATCTATGCCCCCAACGTGGGAGCAGCCAACTATATAAACCAATTAATAACAAAATCAAAGAAACACATAAACAACAATACAATAATAGTAGGGGACTTTAATATTCCCCTCACTGAAATGGACAGGTCATCCAAGCAAAAGATCAGCAAGGAAATAAAGGCCTTAAATGACACACTGGACCAGATGGACATCACAGATATATTCAGAATATTTCATCCCAAAGCAACAGAATACACATTCTTCTCTAGTGCACATGGTACATTCTCCAGAATAGATCACATCCTCGGTCCTAAATCAGGACTCAACCGGTATCAAAAGATTGGGATCATTCCCTGCATATTTTCAGACCACAATGCTCTAAAGCTAGAACTCAACCACAAAAGGAAGTTTGGAAAGAACCCAAATACATGGAGACTAAAGAGTATCCTTCTAAAGAATGAATGGGTCAACCGGGAAATTAAAGAAGAATTGAAAAAAATCATGGAAACAAATGATAATGAAAATACAACGGTTCAAAATCTGTGGGACACAACAAAGGCAGTCCTGAGAGGAAAATATATAGCGGTACAAGCCTTTCTCAAGAAACAAGAAAGGTCTCAGGTACACAACCTAACCCTACACCTAAAGGAGCTGGAGAAGGAACAAGAAAGAAACCCTAAGCCCAGCAGGAGAAGAGAAATCATAAAGATCAGAGCAGAAATCAATGAAATAGAAACCAAAAAAACAATAGAACAAATCAACGAAACTAGGAGCTGGTTCTTTGAAAGAATTAATAAAATTGATAAACCCCTGGCCCGACTTATCAAAAAGAAAAGAGAAAGGACCCAAATAAATAAAATAATGAATGAAAGAGGAGAGATCACAACTAACACCAAGGAAATACAAACTATTATAAGAACATACTATGAGCAACTCTACGGCAATAAATTTGACAATCTGGAAGAAATGGATGCATTCCTAGAAACATATAAACTACCACAACTGAACCATGAAGAAATAGAAAGCCTGAACAGACCCATAACCAGTAAGGAGATTGAAACAGTCATTAAAAATCTCCAAACAAACAAAAGCCCAGGGCCAGACGGCTTCCCGGGGGAATTCTACCAAACATTTAAAGAAGAACTAATTCCTATTCTCCTGAAACTATTCCAAAAAATAGAAATGGAAGGAAAACTTCCAAACTCATTTTATGAGGCCAGCATCACCTTGATCCCAAAACCAGACAAGGATCCCACCAAAAAAGAGAGCTATAGACCGATATCCTTGATGAACACAGATGCGAAAATACTCAACAAAATACTAGCCAATCGGATTCAACAGTACATTAAAAAGATTATTCACCACGACCAAGTGGGATTTATTCCAGGGCTGCAAGGTTGGTTCAACATCCGCAAATCAGTCAATGTGATACAACACATCAATAAAAGTAAGAACAAGAACCATATGATACTCTCAATAGATGCTGAAAAAGCATTTGACAAAGTACAACATCCCTTCCTGATCAAAACTCTTCAAAGTGTAGGGATAGAGGGCACATACCTCAATATCATCAAAGCCATCTATGAAAAACCCACCGCAAATATCATTCTCAATGGAGAAAAACTGAAAGCTTTTCCGCTAAGGTCAGGAACACGGCAGGGATGTCCATTATCACCACTGCTATTCAACATCGTACTAGAGGTCCTAGCCTCAGCAATCAGACAACAAAAGGAAATTAAAGGCATCCAAATCGGCAAAGAAGAAGTCAAATTATCACTCTTCGCAGATGATATGATACTATATGTGGAAAACCCAAAAGACTCCACTCCAAAACTGCTAGAACTTATACAGGAATTCAGTAAAGTGTCAGGATATAAAATCAATGCACAGAAATCAGTTGCATTTCTCTACACCAACAGCAAGACAGAAGAAAGAGATATTAAGGAGTCAATCCCATTTACAATTGCATCCAAAACCATAAGATACCTAGGAATAAACCTAACCAAAGAGACACAGAATCTATACTCAGAAAACTATAAAGTACTCATGAAAGAAATTGAGGAAGACACAAAGAAATGGAAAAATGTTCCATGCTCCTGGATTGGAAGAATAAATATTGTGAAAATGTCTATGCTACCTAAAGCAATCTACACATTTAATGCAATTCCTATCAAAGTACCATCCATCTTTTTCAAAGAAATGGAACAAATAATTCTAAAATTTATATGGAACCAGAAAAGACCTCGAATAGCCAAAGGGATATTGAAAAAGAAAGCCAACGTTGGTGGCATCACAATTCCGGACTTCAAGCTCTATTACAAAGCTGTCATCATCAAGACAGCATGGTACTGGCACAAAAACAGACACATAGATCAATGGAACAGAATAGAGAGCCCAGAAATAGACCCTCAACTCTATGGTCAACTAATCTTCGACAAAGCAGGAAAGAATGTCCAATGGAAAAAAGACAGCCTTTTCAATAAATGGTGCTGGGAAAATTGGACAGCCACATGCAGAAAAATGAAATTGGACCATTTCCTTACACCACACACAAAAATAGACTCAAAATGGATGAAGGACCTCAATGTACGAAAGGAATCCATCAAAATCCTTGAGGAGAACACGGGCAGCAACCTCTTCGACCTCTGCCGCAGCAACATCTTCCTAGGAACAACGCAAAAGGCAAGGGAAGCAAGGGAAAAAATGAACTACTGGGATTTCATCAAGATCAAAAGCTTTTGCACAGCAAAGGAAACAGTTAACAAAATCAAAAGACAACTGACAGAATGGGAGAAGATATTTGCAAACGACATATCAGATAAAGGACTAGTGTCCAGAATCTATAAAGAACTTAGCAAACTCAACACCCAAAGAACAAATAATCCAATCAAGAAATGGGCAGAAGACATGAACAGACATTTCTGCATAGAAGACATCCAGATGGCCAACAGACACATGAAAAAGTGCTCCATATCACTTGGCATCAGGGAAATACAAATCAAAACCACAATGAGATATCACCTCACACCAGTCAGAATGGCTAAAATCAACAAGTCAGGAAATGACAGATGCTGGCGAGGATGCGGAGAAAGGGGAACCCTCCTACACTGTTGGTGGGAATGCAAGCTGGTGCAGCCACTCTGGAAAACAGCATGGAGGTTCCTCAAAATGTTGAAAATAGAACTGCCCTATGACCCAGCAATTGCACTATTGGGTATTTACCCTAAAGATACAAATGTAGTGATCCAAAGGGACACATGCACCCGAATGTTTATAGCAGCAATGTCCACAATAGCCAAACTATGGAAAGAACCTAGATGTCCATCAACAGATGAATGGATCAAGAAGATGTGGTATATATACACAATGGAATACTATGCAGCCATCAAAATAAATGAAATCTTGCCATTTGCAACAACATGGATGGAACTAGAGCGTATCATGCTTAGCGAAATAAGTCAAGCAGAGAAAGACAACTATCATATGATCTCCCTGATATGAGGAAGTGGTGATGCAACATGGAGGCTTAAGTGGGTAGAAGAATAAATGAAACAAGATGGGATTGGGAGGGAGACAAACCATAAGTGACTCTTAATCTCACAAAACAAACTGAGGGTTGCCGGGGGGAGGGGGTTGGGGAGAAGGGGGTGGGATTATGGACATTGGGGAGGGTATGTGATTTGGTGAGTGCTGTGAAGTGTGTAAACCTGGTGATTCACAGACCTGGGGATAAAAATATATGTATATAAAAAATATATGTTTATAAAAAATAAAAAATAAAAATAAAAAAAAAAAAAAAAAAGGAAATGGCTTGGGACAAAACCTAAATGCAAAGGAAAGTTATAGAAGGTTTGTGAAGGGAAATCTTCAGAAAAAAAAAAAATTTAGGAATGGTCAGGATGGACAAAAAAAAAAAAAAGGAGAAAAGACCGGATGCCTAATCCTTTTTAAATAAGAAAAAAAAAAAAAAACCCACAAAAAACCAGCCTCCAAGGTGATTTAGCTCTCTCCTGACATGCCTCCACATAGATTATACTTCCAAGTGAAAGGCTCATTTGGCCTTGAGAGATTAAGAAAGGAGCCCAACCTTGAGGGACTGCGAAAACACCCTCTTACCATCCTCCATTGCCTGTAACCATAGAAACTCACTCTTATCTCTTATTTGTAAAGAATGAAAGGGGAGACTGATCACCTCCCATTAGCCAGGGATACCCAAAGATGGGGTGTCCAACCTGTTTGAATCTGGAGTGCCTGACTGTATGAATGTGTCTGTATGGCTCCACTGCTTCGGCTACGGAGTCTGAGGGGGCTGCACCCTGAGTCTCAGGGGTCATGTACTCCACGTACTCCATGTACTCCACATACTCCATGTATAGTTATGTACTCCACAGAGTAGCCTGGTCTGGGGTTTATACAGACAGACCTTAGCTAAGATGCTCCTAAGTTCCCGCGAGGGATGAGAGCAGGACAACATCTGAAAGACCCCTTCCCTTTGCGACATCATTCACAGTGGGAGGGAAACCCAGAAAACTCATATCTTAAGACTGCATGCTTAAAAATAAAAAAGGGAAAGACACTGGTATAGAAAAGCTGGTTTTCTCTCTGTTTAAAAGGGCAAAGTTTTCTTCAGTTAATTGAAATGTAAATGGTTTTCTCTTTGCCTGCCCAGAAAATTCAGTTCCTATGTTTTATCAGGTATTTAGCATCCCTAATTATATTTAGCATATGTTTTAAAACTTTCTAAGGCTTTAGCAATTGTTGACAAGATTTAAACCAATAATAAAACTTGGGTTACATTTGGGTAAATGTTGTAACTATTCTAGAGATTCTATGCATTTCCTAAACTTTTAATGTTTTGATAAGGTCATCACCTGGTAATTTAGCCATATCTATTCTGAGTTTTTGTCATTTGTAATTGTTTTAATTCTCTTGTAAGATGAATTCTGCCTTAAAAGAACTTCATATGGGAGACTTTCAGGACAAATACAGGTCTTTAATATATTAAAATCCTGGAACGGAAACAGGTAAGAATTTCCAGAAGTAAAAGCTGCATTCGGACTAAACCAGAATTAGCAACATGGAAAGTAATATGGGACTAAATGAACTAAAAGATTATAGTGTCGTATCGGTTATTTTATTTTATTTATTTTTTAAAGATTTTATTTATTTATTTGACAGAGAGATCACAAGTAGGCAGAGAGGCAGGCAGAGAGAGAGAGGAAGAAGCAGGCTCCCTGCTGAGCAGAGAGCCCGATGCGGGACTCGATCCCAGGACCCTGAGATCATGACCCGAGCCAAGGCAGCAGCTTAACCCACTGAGCCACCCAGGCGCCCTCGGTTATTTTAAACATTGCTGGTTCTCTAATATTTGTTCTTCCAGACCAAGAAAACTTTTTTCCTTAAGATATCTGTGACTTACAGAAATGGAAAAATATTTATTTGCAAATGAATCAAGGCATTCAACTTTTCTATCTGAACCCTCTGAAACCAAAAGGGCTCAGTAAGTATTCTTTCTTCCATGGCAATCAGTCATTTGCATAAGTTCAGTAAGAATCTGTTCTCCTTGTAACAGGACACTATTGGAAACTGGTTATTTTACCAAGGCTTTGACTGGAATGTCATATTTGAAAAGACAGATATGACCAGACAGTTTAAAGGAACTAAGGTTGACTTTATGAAACCTGGAGCCGTAAAACCCTTTGGAACTGTTGGCCTGATACCTTGCTTACAGAATTCCCAGCAGCCTCACCAGGTGAGTAAAGAATGTCACTCCTTGGTAGGTGCAAAGCCTCAGAAAGAAGAATTCACCCAAGTCAACTGGTATTGCAGGCATGTCTGATGGCAAGTACATGGCTTGGCTTCTGGCCCGGAGAGGATACTAAAAGTTCAACCTAGAGAATCCTTATAAAAAGTTCCAGCAAAGCAGATTCTAAAAGGTCTATATGATCACACTCACTATTCTTATTGAGCTTATGTAAATAATTAGGCATACTGTAAATCTCCACCTCAAATGGACAGCATTTCTTAAGCTGTGGGTAATGACTATGGGGCATAGGACTGGTTTTGTGGTCTTGACCTACATTAAACATGAAATAGAAAACATCTTCTGTATCACTATACACATCTAATATTGTTTCTACCCCAAACTCAACTAAATAATAGTAAAGGGATCTGTACATACATACCCCTTACCCCCTTGAAAAACAGGCATCAACAAAATTTTGAAAGCTGGAGACATGTGGACAAGTGGCAAATAATTTAGCAGACCAAGGAAAGCTGAGTCAGAACCAACAGTGGGAAGAGCTGAGAAACCATGAGGTACATAGTAGATTCCTCCAAAAATTTAGGCACCAACACTACCAGATACCTCAGGCCTGAAGGAAAAGGGTGATGGGGAGTTGAATTAAGGGAGGATAGGTGAAAGGTGTTCAATAGACAATCCCTGCCCCCACCCCACCATGAAGTCCTAACTGGACAGAAGTTGGGATGCTACTCTGCGAGTAAGACAGAGAATATCTAAACTGGGAGATATCACATGTAATTGGGCTCAATTACAACCAAAAAAAAGATATTAAGTTACCATAGAAATACCTCCTTCTGCACCTCTTTCCCACTCAGTTCCTAGGTGCTGACATCAGACCTCTACCCTTCAGTTAGGAGGCTGAGAAATGCTCTAGGAAATCAGACCAACCAAAAGCAAAGAGCTTAAAACCGTGATCTCAGGGCTTCTCCAATGAACAGCCTATCCAGATACCCTACAGTAAAGGGGCCTCCAAGTTGACAAGCCCCCCACTTGACAGAGATTCCAGTCAGCATCTTCATCTCTCCTCTTTTATTCATGAATACCAAGAATTTCTGGGAATGTGAGGAAAGCCTTTAATGTGAACCAAAAGATTCAAATAAATGGATTAGAGCAGCTTGGAAGAAATAGTGGATTCTGTGGATTCTTTAAAAACTTCACAATTTTCTAAAAGACAATATTCCACTCAAAACAAAAACAATGTTACTAAAAAGGAACATTTAGAAAACAAAACAAAGTTCTTGGAAATTAAAAAAATATGATTAGCTGGGGAAAAAATCAATAGGACTACAAGATGTAGATGAAGTCTCCCCCCAAGTGGAACAAAGTAACAGACAGAAAAATAGGAAAAAAAAAGATTTAAACAAAGCAGAAGGTCCATAGAGGAGGTCCATAAAAACAAAACAAAACAACAACAACAAAAAAACTGGTCACATAAGTACGGCTACTAGAAGACCACAGAGCAATGCTTTTGAAATTCCAAATGAAAATGATATCCAAATGCATGCTGTTAACTATCACTTATGGGAGAAGAGTAAAGGCATTTTCAGCACTTACGATCTTAAACACTGGTCCTCTCACACATTTAAAAAACCTACTCAAGGAGGCATGTCACCAAAAACAGGGAAAAAATGAAACATAGAAACATGCAGGACAAAACCAGGAAATCGAATGTAAGAGGCAAAGGGAGTCATGAGGATGGCAATATGCAGCAAGTTGAAGGAAACTCATCAGAGTGGAGCAGGGCAAGGGCTCCACAACAGTGCTGACCTTCCCCCCTCAAAGTGAGTGACAATGGAACCATCACTTCTATTGCTGATGTTAATAAGACTGACAGTGGATGGTAGACCATAAAGGTATATGTTCCAAACATGAAAGACTTAAACAGAAGTTTTAGGACTTTCTTTTTCAGTCACTATTTTAGAAAGAGCATTTTTTCCCCCCTAAAACTGAAAAGCAGAAATAAAAAACCTGCCTAAATTAGAGAAATTCTGTATAGTCCTATGTGCCTATATAAGCAGATACACAGGAAGTTGCTCACAGCAGTGGACTATATGAGTGGTGGACTTCTGGAAAAGAGATGAGACTTTGCAGTTCACCTTTTCATTCTTTTGACTTGTGTACCACAAATGGTAATTGTCCAAAGGTGAATATATTCCCTAATTTAAAAATATGGAGTGAAAAAACTGATCATGTATGGCAAGCAGTTTTAAAAAACTTGCCTCAGTTTTAAGTATATAAAACTGTATTTAATATATAGTAACTAATATTTTCACTATAAGCAGATTTATTTGAGAGAGCGAGCGAGTGCATTCATGCATGAGCAGGGGGAGGGGCAGTGGCAGAAGTAGACTCCCCACTAAGCAGGAAGCCCAATGTAGGACTCCATCCCAGGACCCTGGGATCATGACCTGAGCCAAAGGCAAACACTTAACTGACTGAGCCACCGAGGTGCCCCCAGTATTCACTATTAATATATGTGTTTCACTGGTGGTGATGGAAACTGTTTCTTATTGTAGGTTACAAAGAAGCCTGAAAGTGCTAAACCAAGTACCTTTGTAACTATAAAAACCCTTTCCTATAATACTTACTGAACATCCACTGGGTCCTGGTCACTATCAGAGCTAACATGTTTGTGCACCAATGGCTTACATGTGTATATGGAATAAGAACACGTTCACTTTTGTGTTAGTATTCCAGATGCAATGTTCCTATGTGTCTACTCTAGGCCTTCCTCTATAGCTGGTGCTTGGGAGAGCCCCTGGACAATTGAGAATTTAGCGCTTTGTAGAGCACACCAATATGGAAAGCTGAAAAAAATTAAGATGATAAGACACTCACTACATCATTTTTTTAATCTTGAGGAGTATTATATTCTAAAAACATTATTAATAAAATCATAGGTCTATTTCAAGATTTCTTACTATCTTCTGTAACATTCCACTTGGAACGTAGAAGACCACTAAGTTTTTCTCCAAGGAAAGGTGCAAATGGAATGCAATATTGCATTACTGCATGTACTGAATGTAAACCAGGAGGAGAAGGAAACAATTTATATCCCCCCTCCAACTTTGGCTGAAGAACTGCTCATTTGACATTCTAGGAACTATCTTGCAGAGATGTGTCACTATGATCTAGAAGCAATGAACCTTCTCCAGTTAGGAGAGTCAATGTGACACTGCCTACATCCACCCTGTGGGATAGCTAAAAGGACAAACCCTCAGCATCACACACCAATCTATTAGAGAAACCACACATGTAGTTACTTTTCTGCCTAGATCTTCCAATTTAATAATTTTTAAATAGCTAAAATATAATCAAGGCCACAAGAGCGCCATGCCTGGAACTATACACAAACATACCCTGTTCACAAATGTTTAGCTTCATAGCAACAACACCCTAGGACTGTCAAGGGTACAGTCACAGTTTTAAAAATTAAGAGTGAAAAGTAATTACAACAGGACATTTGCACAAAAGCAGAGAATCTTGTTCTTGGCAATAGGCAGGAGTTAAAGAAGTAAGTTAAGGATAGGCATACCCCAGAATCTAAGTATCATAATCATAGGATATTTAAAGGAGTCATAGCTATACATATTCTAACAATCTAATATTTTACATTTATAGCTTCTTATACAAAAGTTAAAAAGAATAAACCTGCCCAAAACCAACCCAAATCACATTTTATTTTTTCCTTAATTAGCCATTTTATTCCAAGTTGGTGAAGACACGACACTGTTTAGCTTCATGGCCTAGAAAAAGTTTTCTAGTTGCAAGATGCCTTAGTCATTAATTAATAAGCTCAAAGTGAACAAACACTGTGTTGGATATAGAAATTGTGAGAGGATATCCTTCCTAAAATTTGAAAAACGGGACGTAAGGCAGATGGTTAACACCAAGGGCCATTTAAATCATATTAGAATGGCACCCTGAAATTATTTCATAGCAAAACAATTTTTAATTAGCTTTCATTGTATGGGTGAAACTATTCAGTTAAGACAGAATTTATGGGAGTGCTACATGGTTAGGTTGCACCTCTGAGGTATCCACAGAAGGAAAATGACTTTTGTTGCCATGTGACTTATACTTATGCCAGCCAGAGAATTCAGTCCCCTGAACCATAATGTGTATGTGGGAAAAGATTATAAAAATACTTCTTTAAGAGGGAAAGACTAGTAAGAACCTACAAGTGCACTCTTGTGCACTTTTCACTATGTGAAAATGTCATGGAAAAGGAGCACCACATGACTTTAACAGCTTTTTTAGTGGAAAAATCTCTTTGTCATGTATACACCATAGGAAAATTACCCACAGCCCCCCAAAAAAGGTCATGAAGAAAAGCTGGATTCATAAAAGAATGTATATATTCCAAGTAGGCAAAAATATGGTATATATATATTTTAAAAAATATGCAAAATAATTTCATTATGGAATGCCTTGATTGGTATGTGACTTAGCACTTATTTCCTATTAATCAGATCTAATTCTGATAAATCTCTATTATGTATGTTTTAGATTATCTATTTAAAAAAATATCTATTTTTAAGACAACATAAAAACCTGTATTTGTGCATACAAATACAAGCTATCTTGCTTAGAATCTTCATAGATCCAAGATGCCACAAGATTAATGAAATAATTTTTTAAAAACCTCAAGCACAGATTAACAAATAACATATTTCCTCAAGTTTTCTGGATTACACTATTTAAAGTTAACTTGTATTAACTAATGTACTCTGGACTTCCAGATATAAATACCAGTCAGTGGTTGGTTATTAAGTCATAAGTAAAAATATTCTTAGAAATGGGTCTTAAATGGAATGCCTTAACTTTTCTTAGTTCAGAACCTGTAATTTGACCCTAAAATACATAATCATGCCCTTTTATGTGCTTTAAGCTGACATACTGACTGTACAATCTATACTTTGTAAGAGAGCAGGTAACTCCAGCACAGAAGAAACTATATAATGTGGCATGGGGGATGACTTCAGTGGCATTATTCCATTTTTATTTATCCAGACTGTTGCTTTCAGCCCTGCATTAAGGCCTCCTTGTATATCGGTTTCTAGTGTGTCACCAACCATCACACAGTCCCCAGGCTGTACTCCGAGGAGATTACAGCAGTAATAAAATATGGAAGGTGCTGGTTTTTCTTCTTTCTGTTCCCCACCTACAACGATAGCGTCAAAATAGGACTGGCAGGCGCAAGCCTCAATCTTCTCCCTCTGGGTCTGTTGGTCTCCATTTGTTAATAAAAGTAGGCGCACCTCCTTTCGAAGTTCAGTAAGCATGGCTTTGACATCTTCTGCTAGTATCATATGCTGTAAACGTGTAGATTTCCACAGGAAATAACATTCTTCAGCCAATTTCCTATTGGCCGCACCACCCTTCGTTTCCTGGATTGCTTCTTCCCAGTGTAAAGTCCTTAGGTCAGTAATGCATGTACTGGAAGGATGAAAACATTCCTTGCTAAGTTTAACTTGAACCTTGTCACAAATGGTTTCAGCCTCTTCTTTGTAATGGTATTTTGATTGTAAGAGCTTTATCACCTAAAAAAAGAAGAACAACTCCATTAACACATTTCAGGTCTTTTATAGTCATACCCTGAGAAACCATGTACCTATAATCCCTGGGTAGAAATTCCAACTCCACATGCCTGCCTTAAGGCAGCTCTACTATTACACCATTTCTGGTGGGAATTGGTCTCATTTTCAAAGAATATCAGAGGGAAGATCTCCCAATCTCTCCACACAACTCATTCATATTTTTTGACCAATTTCTACTCTAAGTATCTTCAGCTATAGGTCATAAAAACCCTTTATTTGGCAGTCTGCCACCTTCCACCCTGGTTATGAAGAAACGGAAATAAAATTTGGTTTAAATTTAGTAAAACGTTTTGGGGCACCTTGGTGGCTCAGTGGGTTAAGCCGCTGCCTTCGGCTCAGGTCATGATCTCAGGGTCCTGGGATCGAGTCCCGCATCGGGCTCTCTGCTCAGCAGGGAGCCTGCTTCCCTCTCTCTCTCTTTGCCTGCCTCTCCATCTACTTGTGATTTCTCTCTGTCAAATAAATAAATAAAATCTTTAAAATAAATAAATAAATAAATAAATTTAGTAAGACGTTTTAATTTCACCACAACCATTATATAGACTCTTCCCAGAAATAACATTGGTTCATCCAATCCTTTACCTACATCCATTTTATGTTTTGAAGGCCTAAACTGACCACCATATAAAATGGGACCTATTATATAGGGCACTTTTAAAAACATGTATTCAATTCTAATAGAATGAAGAACCTGCTGTGATTTCAGCAATTTAATGACGCAGTTCTTCTTCCAAACCTAGAGTTCTGAGTCACCCTCTGTTACACTGGTTCTGACTCTGTCATCAGAATTACATGCTCCCTCTCGTGTTCCCCAACTTTTTATCTTGGCTTTTATTATCTTCTTTTCCATTTGGCCTCTCTTAATATTTACTGAGACCCTAATGTGGCAAGTATAGTGCCTAATGCTCACATATATTATTTCTAACTTCTCTACAACTCTGCAAGGGACTCCCCTTTTTGAGATAAGGAAATGGAAATTCAGAACTGTTAAATAATTTGCCTAAACTGGGATTTAAATCCACACTTGCCTACTTCCAAAGCACATGTGCTTAGGCAGTGGAGACTGGGTCCGTTGCCCTCATGACATTATCTGCTGGGGTAAATAAACAGGGATGCAACCACTATAAATGCTGGGTCGACTGCTGTAACAGTCATGTAAACAATAGTGGAAATAAAATGTAAGAACAAGTCATTCATGACAGTGGAAATAAAGTGTAAGAACAAGTCACTCCACAGGGTTATTGGATACGACTTCATAGCCAAAGTAACATTTAAACTAAGGTGTTACCAAGTCTGTAGGGTAGGCATAGGAAGAGAATGAAATAATTCTAGACAGAAGGAATAACAAGAACAAAGATACAGAGCTTGGAATTTTGAGAACTGGGAAAGGTGAGAAGCCGATTTCAGACTGAAATGGAAGGCATGTGAGGGGGGAATCCTAAAAGATCAGGCTGGAGAGTCTGTTTGCAACTGGTTAGTAAAAGGCCTTCAATCTAAGCCTTCTATACATGCTACCCAAGTCCCCTTGGCACATACTGTTCCCATACATGTTAATGGCTTTATACCATAAGTAACACTGTAATGCCAATTGGGCTTCATACTGTAAGTAACTAAGGGTTTTATTTGACCACAGGAGCAGCCACGCACACAAGCTGGGGCTGAAATTTTACCCTGGAAGCAGGCCTCAACTAATGAGTAGCAGAAATTGGTAGATTAATATCCCAGCTTTCTTTTCCCTTGGGAGGGACAACTGAAGCATGCTCTGCATGCTGTCTCCCAGAGTTCCTCAACTGTTCACACTAGTAACTTAACTCATTTATTAGACTCCCTCTCTTCCTTGTATGATCCCACCACTCTTTTACAGCACTTGTAAGGACCACCTCCCAAATGGACTACCTGAATTTTAAGTCCCTACCTTAGGGACATCTGGAGAAAGTTGACAATACCAAGACAAATTTGGATCTTGGGATGATGAGTGTAATGTACACAGATGAGACTAAAAACTGTCTGCTGTTGGAGCAAAGAGGTCAAGTAAATTAAAAAGTGTTGCCCTAAAGTATACAGGGAACAAGTAGTATGCTACTCATACCAGATGCTCAATTCACCTACTGAAAAGGGGAAAGAAATTAACAGACACATTTTTCTTCCTTCAAAGTATAATAATCACATCAAAAGTAAATGTTGTTCAGGCTATTTGTGCTCTTCAAAAAATGCAATAATTAAGAAAAGTCTTATTACTTCAAGGAAAAGATATCATTCCTAAGAATTTTAGGGGGAGGCAAAGTTAAATTAACAAACTGAGCTTTTACAGCCTCTGTGCTAATGTCATCATCTTTTCTAACAATGTCAGTTGAATTACTCTTGAGCTATGATGGAAGGTCATCCTAAAGTTTTAGCAAACCTATTGCTACACAACAGAAGAACACAGGCCTCTAGAAATCCATAGTGCTTAAGCTTAAATAGGAGCTGGCTCATAGTTAGCAAGCAAGGAGCTCTCAATAAATGTCCAATTTTCTGTTACTGCAACTGGCAATTCATTTCGCATGTTCTTAGGGCTCTGAAAAAAAAAACAGAATTAGCTCACCTTAAAGGGAAAGTCTTGTAAAGGTATAGCATACGACTTTCAAGTTTTGAAATTCCTTCTCATTATATCCTCTGAATTAACTTTCTCATTTTTTCACACAGCATCTAATTATAGATTCATTTGGGATCACAAGCAGCATTTTTAAAGAAAGATTTTATTTATTTGACAGAGAGAAAACAAGCACACAAGCAGGGAGAACAGTAGAGGGAGAAGGACAAGCAGGCTCCCAGCTGAGCAGGGAGCCCAATGTGGGGCTCGATCCCAGGACCCTGGGATCATGATCTGAGCTGAAGGCAGACGTTTAACGACTGGGCCACTCTGGTGCCCCCAAGTAGCATTTTAATATTAACATATTTGGGGAAAAAGCTTATCAGCCATTTACATATTATTAAAACAGAAATAACACCTACTGAATCACTGTTGTACACCTGAAACTAATGTAACACTGTGTATCAGCTATACTTCAGTAAAAACAAAAAACACCTAACTTAAGTTAGTTCATATTATTACTAGTATAAACAATCCTAACCCCTGTACTGAGAAAACAGGAATTTTCATAGAATTGGGGGTGGGGGACAATGATCTCTAACTTGGTGGTCTGAAGATATTTTGTGCAAGGGGTAAGGCAGGCTTGAAAAGGATTCTGAGCACAATTAAGCCCATGAGGTACCTAAGGGCCTAAAGAAAAGGGCCCTAGGACAGTGAAGGGGGGGGGAGGGAAATCAATTTGTAGATAAGATAAACTCAAGTTTTTTTTTTTTTTTTTAAGATTTTATTTATTTATTTGACAGAGAGAGATCACAAGTAGATGGAGAGGCAGGCAGAGAGAGAGAGAGAGGGAAGCAGGCTTCCTGCTGAGCAGAGAGCCTAATGTGGGACTCGATCCCAGGACCCTGAGATCATGACCTGAGCCGAAGGCAGCGGCTTAACCCACTGAGCCACCCAGGCGCCCCTAAACTCAAGTTTCTACTTCAAAACTCTATTTAGGTCTCAGCTTAACCCATACAGAAAGGAAACTGTATCCTTCTAACCTGCTGTCTGGACCCAGAATTAAAGTTACTATCATCAGTTCTAGTTTTTAGCTAATTGTGATTTAAATACTTTTTCAGGGTTAGTGTGGGAACTATGTCATATTATAACACTATGATATGATATGAAGTAGCTGAATTCCAAATAAAACTGAGTTAAAAATACGTGCTCATGGAGACACCTGGATGGCTCAGTTGCTGGGCATCATGACTCTTGATTTCAGCTCAGGTTGTGATCTTGGGGTCCTGGGACAGAGCCTCATGTCAGGCTCCATGCTCAATGTGGGGTCTGTTTGTGATTCTCTCTCTCCCTCTGCCCCTTCCTGTGCTTGCACTCACTCTCTCTAAAATAAATGAAAAATTAAAGCTTAAAAAAAATACATTCTCACAGAATATGACTGCCTACATACAGCCTAACAATTCAAGCAGCTCTTATGTTATTTTTTAGTCCGTCTTTCTTCAAACATCATTTACTCTATGTGACTTCCTGATCAACCTATTTAAAATTGCAATTCATTCTCCTCTCCACTTTTCCAAACATACTTATAAATAAATATACATTTGATGTATTATGTTCATGGCCAACCAACACTAGAAAGTAAACTCACAAATGCAGATATCGTTTCTGCTCTGTTCACTGAGAAACCCCAAATTTCTGCGGACAGCTTCCTCTTAGGTAGTGACTCTGAAAGAAAGGCCTGAAGAAGGTAGACCGAAATAACTTTTCCAGAAGATGAAAAAAAATGAAACAGATATATAGAGTTAGTATATGGCTCCTTCTCCCCAAGCACAAGGCAATGACTAGATCTTTCCTCCCTTTGGTATGTTACTTTTGAATTGGTTAACAATTATGGATAGTGTTGTATTCTTTTTTTTTTTTTTCTTTTAGATTTTAATAGTTTATTTGAGAGAGAAAGAGAGAAAATATGAGCAGGGGGAGGTGCAGAGGGAGAAGCAGGCTCCTCGCTGAAGCAGGGCAGCTGATGCAAGGCTCAGCCCTAGGATCCCGAGATTATGACCTGAGCTGAAGGCAAACACTTAACTGACTGAGCCACCCAGGTGCCTCAGAGGGTGCTGTATTCTAATGTGATAAAGCACTCCTTGTATAGGAGCACCTGGGTGGCTCAGTGGGCTAAGCCTCTGCCTTCAGCTCAGGTCAGGATCCCAGGGTCCTGGGATCGAGCCCCACATCAGGCTCTCTGCTCAGCAGGGAGCCTGCTTCACCCTCTCTCTCTGCCTGCCTCTCTTGTCTACTTGTGATCTGTCAAATAAATAAAATCTTAAAAAAAAAAAAAAGGCACTCCTTGTATAGTCAAAAGCACACAACTCAATTCTGTTTTTTTAATAGGATGTTTGTAAGGGAGGTAACAAGAGAACCAAGTCTGTAGATCCGGAATTTTATCCACCCATCCATTCATTATTCATTAAATATTTACCATGTATCAAATGAATATGACCAAGACAGTTTGTTTTCTCTTAAGAAGCTATTAAGTTGCAGGCATCTGAGTTGCAAAAACTAATTGTAATCTCCTTTGATAAGTACATTATAAAATATCTTGAACAAAATACAGTGTTGGTATAAGAGAGTTTGGTATACACCCCTAGGGAGAAATACAATCTGACTTCTTTTCAGAAATTTCACTCTGGTAGGACTGTGGAGGATAAATTGGACACAGTAAGCTTGGAGACACCACCACAGCAATAGCTAGGTGACAGACAAGTCCACCTTTAAGCAAGATAAGGGCAGTGGGGGGTGGATATGCAGGAAGGGGACAGACTGGGTGGACACGGTAGATGGTACAACTTAACAAGTGTACACTTGGATGCTACTCTTACCATGCATTCAATTAAACCTGATAAGGACACTGAGGACTAATATCACCATTCATATTTTTAAATAAGAATTTAAGATTTAGAATGGTTAGGGAACTTGTTCAGGCATTTTCAGCTAGGCATTGGAGAGCTGTGATTCAAACTCAAATACCTGATTTTAACACATGAACTCTAGGCTATAGCATGATTTGGCCTAAACCAAGGATTTATTTGCAACATATTGGGCTTGGCCTGCCAAGAACACACAAGGCAGCTGAAGAAATTGGAGGCAATACAGTACAGGGTGGTGCCCATGAGGTCAAGGTCAAGGGGAAGGGGACAGTCAATAGTACGGAATGCCTTAGCAAAGCCATTAATACAGACTTAAAATGTCCATTGATTTTGGCAATTTGAAAAGTGTGTAATGACTGGGCAAGCCCATTTCATTAAGTAGAACAGAGAGAGGCTATATGTCAAGGGATTAAGGAATAAATAAAGGTGGAGACATAGAAATAATGTATATAGATTTCTTTCAAAAAACATTGCTGTCAACACAAAATCACACACACAGATAAATGGAACAGAACAGAGGATCCAGAAACACATACTCAATTCTATGGTCAATTAATCTTCCACAAAGCAGGGAAGAATATCCAATGGAAAAAAGATAGTCTCTTCAACAAATGGTGTTGGGAAAATTGGACAGCCATATGCAGAATGAAACTGGACCACTTTCTTACACCACATACAAAAATAAATTCAAAATAGACTAAAGACCTAAATGTGTGACAGGAAACCATCAAAAGACTAGAGAACACAGGCAGCAACCTCTTTGACCTCAGCATCTTTGACTTCTTGCTAGACACATCCATAGATGCAAGGGAAACAAAAGCAAAAATAAACTATTGGGACTTCATCAAGATAAATTTTTTGTTTGTGTTTTTCAGCATGGTTATTTCATATTTTATTGGACTGATGTATATCAGTTTGAGATGTAAAGCTAACCTAGGACTACGAATACCGAATAGGAAATGGGGCGAAGCCATCCACAAATTTGATTAAATTACTAAGAACATAAATCTTTGGGTTAGAATTGAGGGAAAAAAACTGTTCAGAGCTTTGGTGTCTAACGAGAATCTCCTAAAGGCTCTACTAATACAAGGTCAATTTATGGAAAAACTTTTGAATTGCACAAAACCCCTTAAGGCAGGAGAAATGGGCATGATAGAAGAATGTGGGCTGTGGGGCAGCCACTCTGCAACAGAGACAGCTGGGCTAGAGGCTGCGACTATGGCCCAGGACCTGCAGGTAGGCTGTAAATCAATCTAGAGGTAAAACTTAGTGCACTGACTCAAAGCTCCTGCTGATGATGCTTTCCTCAGACAAGGAAAAACTTTTCTTTTTTTTTTTTTAAATTTTATTTATTTGACAGAGAGACACAGAGCACAAGCAGGGGGAGCAGCAGAGGGAGAAGGAGGAGGTTCTCTGCTGGGCAGGGAGCCCAATTCAGGGCTTGATCCCAGGACCCTGGGATTATGACCTGATCATGACTGAAGGCAGATGTTTAACCAACTGAGCCACCCAGGCACCCCAAGATAAAAAGTTTTTGCAGAGCAAAGTAAACAGTGGACAAAACCAAAAGACAACCAACAGAATGGGAAAAAATATTTGCAAATAAATATCAGATAAAGGTCTACTATCAAAAATCTGTAAAGAACTTATCAAACTCAACACCCCAAAACCAAATAATTCAGCCAAGAAATGGGCAGAAGACACGAACAGACTTTTCTCCAAAAAAAAAAAAAAAAAAAAAAAAGGCTAACAGATGCATGAAAAAATGATCAATATCACTCAAGATCAGGGAGCTACAAATCAAAACCACAATGAAGTACCACTTCACACCAGTCAGAATGGCTAAAATGAACAAGTCAGGAAAGGACAGATCTTGGTGATGATGCAAAGAGAGGAACCCTCTTACACTGTTGGTAGGAATGCAAGCTGGTATAGCCTTCTTGGAAAACAGTATAGAGGTTCCTTAAAAAGTTGAAAATGGAGCTACTCTATGACCCAGCAATTGTACCTAAGTATTTATTCAAAGGATACAAACATAATGATTGGAAGGGGCACCTGCACCCCAATGTTTATAGCAGCAATGACCATAAAAGGCAAACTATGGAAAGAGCCCAGATGTCCATCGACGGATAAATGGATAAAGACCTGGTATATATATATGTATGTATGTATGTATGTGTGTGTGTATGTATCTCCAAAAAGAATGAAATCTTGACATTTGCAACAACATGGATGGAACTAGACGGTATTATGCTAAGTGAAATAAGTCAGAGAAAGACAAATACCACATGATTTCACTCATGCATGGAATTTAAGAAACAAAACAGATGAACATAGGGGATGGGAAGGAAAAATAAGATAAAAACGGAGAGGGAGGCAACCGTAAGAGCCTCTTAACTCTAGGAACAATCTTGAGGTGGCTGGAGGGAAGGCGGGTGGGGGATGATATAATGGGTGATGGGCATGAAGGAGGGCACCTGATGTCATGAGCTGTGGGTATTACATGCAACTGATGATTCCCTGAAACCAATAATACACTATATGCTAACTAACTTCAACTTAAATTAACAACAACAAAAAAACCCCAAAGCCCTCAAGGGAGACAGATATCATCTAGAGAAGGATGAAGGGTTCCAGAGAGGCTTCTTTTTTTATTTTTTGAAGCATGGGACAAACCTGAATATGCAGGAATGGAATGCACCAAGAAAGAGGATGAAGACGAGGGAGTCAAAACCTGGGGCACCTATGCTGCCCGGTCAGGTAAGCCAAAACTCTGGGGTCTGGTCTTGATCTCACGGTCTTGAGGTCACCCAGTCTAGCCCACCTTCGGGGCAAAAAAAAAAAAAAAAAAAGAAAAAATCAGAGAGTCAATACCTAACGAAGCACGAAGAGGTTGGGACTCTCAGGGTTGGGAGGATTAGCTTTTGGAAAGTGGGTTTTCACATCTGATAATCTTTGGTTTTCTTCTTAGACCTGCAGGTAGAAGAAAGCAGGGGTGGATGTGGGGCTTCAAGAAGTCTGATTCAGGGGCACCTGGGTGGCTCAGTGGGTTAGGCCGCTGCCTTCGGCTCAGGTCATGATCTCAGGGTCCTGGGATCGAGTCCCGCATCGGGCTCTCCGCTCAGCAGGGAGCCTGCTTCCTCCTCTCTCTCTCTCTGCCTGCCTCTCTGCCTACTTGTGGTCTCTCTCTGTCAAATAAATAAATAAAATCTTTAAAAAAAAAAAAAAAAGAAGAAGAAGTCTGATTCAGCACCTGTGGGTACGGAAAGGAGAGGATGCTGCTGAGTAATGCCTCATGAAAGGAGTGCTCTGTGCAAGCACGGACTGTGAATGTAACCTCAGAAATCTAAGGGTCACACCCACAGCAGAGAGACTGGAGGTGAATTTCTGCGGAGAAATTTTCTGGAGTCAATTAAGCCCAGGCTCGCCACTGACAGTTGTGTAACTTCCCGGGTCTCCTCAAAGATCTGCCTAAGACCACGCAGTGTGGAGAGGCCAACCACGGAGAGCCTGGCGCCACGCTCGCCTAGCAGGTCGGAACCTGTCCGGGCAAAAAGCCAGTTGACCGTCTATGTTTGTGGGCAACTCTGCCACCGTGGCAGTTTTAACGACGTCTTTCCGGGTGCCACAGGTGGAAACAACTTCCAGAACCCAGCTTCCCAGATCTGGGCGTAGCCAGGCAGGTAACCCAAGCCTCCGGGCGCGAGGGAAAGCAGCCTCCCCAACCAGTTCCCCCTGCCCACTCGTCCTTCTTTCCCGCTCCTTCCCGAACGCGGTGGGTCTTAAAGGACGAGAATCCAGTGCCTCCGGGATGACCCAGCCCCAGACGCGGTGTCGATGGACTCGGCAGTGGGAAGGTCGGGAGTGGGAGGACACCAAGAGGACAGGAAAGCGCGCGATATGGGTTGGGCGCCCTGACCCTGCCCAAAGAAGGACCGGGGAAGTTGGGACGTTACCTCCAACATGCCTTTTCTACTCGCCCCGGCAGTGTCGATGAGCGTGTTGTCCAAATCGAAGAAAACCGCCCGCACCCCGTTCAGCACCATCCCGCCAGCCGGGCTCGCTCGCCCCGCACTCCAACTCGCCACAGCCGGCGCCGCCCACGCATGCGTGAAGCGGGACCGCGGGCAAGGAAAACGGGGGCGGAGCCGTGAGGTCACCTGATCCTTTGGCGCTGCCAACGGAACTCCCGCGAGATGTCTTATATCAGTGCGTCTGAGAACAGCGAGATGCCGCGAGACTCCGAACGGTCCGTCGGGTGCGATGTAGTCACACCCTCATCGGCGGGCGAGTGGTTATCTGAGCTGAGTTTGGGGGTGATTAGGTACGCTGTCTTCCTTCGTAGCTGCTTTCTGCTTATCTCTTTTCGTGTTGCTCTCCTGCCCCTACCGTGAGGAGACTGTCCTAAGTATTCCCGGGAGGTTTTTTGCGCCATTTGGCGCCTTGGGAAGAAGGCCGAGAATCCGTTGGCTTTTCCGGTCAGGCTGCGGATTGTCTCCTGTTGAGCGGCCCGCGACTCAGAAGCGTCGGCGGGCGTTGTCTTGCCCTAAGTCGGGGTGCGAGTGCCTGTGTTTTCGTGTCCTGATTCTGCAGTGACGGGAGAAGTCAGGTCGGTAGCAGGAATGCCAGTGAGGCAAAGGTACGAATGTGTACCCTACTAGATGCATTCGCTGTGTTAGGACTGGAGCCCTCACCAGTGGATTCCTTAAGACCCCTGTGTTACTACGGCTGTGCCTGCAACAACCGGGGGCTCTGTAGGGTTTGCTGATGTTTTGTCCACTTAGATTACTTTTCCTGAAGACTTGAATTTTCAGGTTTTGGAATACCACATAAATGGATGGTTTTCAGGTGTAGCAAGGGGCTGAAGGACCCAAAGAGCCTCCAGAACAGCAACCGCTTTCCACTGCCAGCGGGACAAAGATGTTGAAATTAATTTCTAAGCTTCTAAATTGCTTCTGTTGGTTAGAGACAGTTGGGTATTGGGTAACTTTATGGGAATTCAGATATGTGGCCATCAGCAGTGACCAGAAACTTTCTAGCTACAGACCAAATTTGCCACCAAAATTTTGTTGGATCTGTGATCAAAGAGTGGTTCACATTTTAATTGATTGGAGGAAATCAGGGAAATACAGATCAAAACCACAATGAGGTACCACCTCATACCAGTCAGAATGGCTCAAATTCACAAGTCAGGGAACATTACACTGTTGGTGGGAATGCAAACTAGTGCAGCCAATTTAGAAGACAATATGGAGGTTCCTCAAAAAGTTGGAAATAGGGGCGCCTTGGTGGCTCAGTGGGTTAAGCCGCTGCCTTCAGCTCGGGTCGTGATCTCAGGATCCTGGGATCGAGTCCTGCGTCGGGCTCTCTGCTCGGCAGGGAGCCTGCTTCCCTCTCTCTTTCTGCCTGCCTCACCATCTACTTGTGAGTTCTCTCTGTCAAATAAAATAAATAAAATCTTAAAAAAAAAAAAAAGTTGAAAATAGAGCTACCCTAAGACCCAGCAATTGTATTTATCTAAATATTTGTATCTGTATTTATCCAGAGGATACAAACATAATGATTTGAAGAGGCATCTGCACCCCAGTGTTTATAGCAGCAATGTCCATAATAGCCAAACTATGAAGCCCAGATGTCCATCAACAGCTAGATGAGTGGGTCACAGAGGTGTGGTATATATGTAAAATGGAGTATTACTGAGCCATCAAAAGAAAATCTTGCCATTTGCAGTGATGCGGATGGATCTAGAGGTTATCATGCCAAGTGAAATAAGTGCAAGACAAATACCATAGGATTTCACTTATGTGGAATTTAATAAAACATGAATATAGGGGAAGGGAAGGAAAAATAAAAACAGGGAGGCAAACTTTTTTTTTTTTTTAACTTTTTTAACTTTTAAGAGTTAAAAGCCTCAACTCTAGGGAACAGAATCCTTCGGGGGAAGAAAGGGGAGGAGTAATTGGATGATGTGCATGAAGTCGTGAAGTATTGAGCTCTGGGTTTTGTGTCTAACTGATGAATTACTAAATCCCTACCCAAAACTAATAAGGCACTTTATGTTAACTAAATTGAATTTGAGTAAAGACTTTTTATAAAAGGATTGTTTATTTGACAGAGAAAGAGAGCATAAACAGTGGAAATAGCAGGCAGAGGGAAAGGGAGAAACAGGCTCCCAAAGAATGGAGAGCCCATGTGGGGCTCAGCACTGGGCTCCAACCCAGGGATCATGACCCAAGCCAAAGGCAGATTCCTAACTACCTAAGCCACCCAGGCACCCCTAAATAATTTTTTTAAACAAGGAAAAAAAGTGATTGAAAGAAATCAAAGAATGAGTTCCTGACGTGTGAGAATTGCATGAAATAAAACTTTAGTGTCCATAAGTGTGTGTGTGTATGTGTATGTGTGTGTGTGTGTGTGTGTGTATACATATATATATACACACACATATTTATATATTTAAATTTAAGTAGGCTCCACACCCAGCGTGGAACTCTAAGCAGGGGCTTGAACTCCTGACTGTGAGATCAAGACCTGAGCTGATACCAAGTTGGAGGGCTAACCAGTTGAGCCACTCAGGTGTCCACATAAATAGTTTTATTGGGACACAACCACACTCATTCAGTTATTTATCATCTTGCGCTTTTGCTTACAAGTAAGGTTGAGTAGTTATACATGAGACCATATGGCCTGCGCAGCCCAAGATATTTACTATCTGGCACTTTATAGATAAAATTTGCCCACTCCTGAGGTACATGAGTAACAGGCTGCTGCAGTAGATCAGTTGTCTTTTATGTGAATAGTTTTTTTTCTTTTGCAATGACAGACTACAATTTCTGTATGTTTAGCAGCCGAATTTTACAGTTAACCTCTTTTTGCTATTGTGGAAAATAAAGATAATTTTATTTATTCCTCAAGAACACGACTCTGGGGCGTCTGGGTGGCTCAGTGGGTTAAAGCCTCTACTTTCAACTCAGGTCATGATCTCAGGGTCCTGAGATTGAGTCCTGCATAGGGGGGGTCTTTGCTCAGCAGGGAGCCTGCTTCTCTTCCTCTCTCTGCTTGCCTCTCTGCCTACTTGTGATCTCTGTCTGTCAAATAAATAAATAAATAAAAATCTTTAAAAAACCCATGACTCTGGTTGCTCTGTTGATATGTAGGGTCAGCCTACAATATTGGTCATTTAGATTACCAGTCAGCTAAAATTATGAATGCATTAATTGGAGTTAACCTTTTTTAGTTGCCTGAGATGCCAGAATAAATTAAGCATTAAACTGCTTATGGGGTGGGGTGGCCTGGGTGGCTCACAGCTGGTTAAGTGTCTGCCTTCGTCTCAGGTTATGATCCCAGAATGCTAGGATCAAGCCCCTGCAATTGGACTCCCTGCTCAGAGAGGAGTCTGCTTCTCCCTCTGCCCCTCCCCAACTTATGCACGCATGCTCCCTCTCTTTAAAATAAACTCTTAAAAAAAACCACAACTGCTTATGGGTAATGAAGCTTAGTGGTTGAAGCATCCTCCCCACCCCCGATGTGTATATAGAGTTTATTGACAGTCACAAATCCAAATCCAAACTCAGAGGAGGTATAGTGGCCTCTATAATCCTCTTCATGGGTTGGGGTGCTTGACAGTTTCCTCTTCCCAACAAGTGGTTTAAAGGCATTCCATGACCTGTCCAACTTTATTAGTTAAAGGGAATTGATGGCCAGAAACTGTGTATCCTGACAACTTTAATTCCTTCTAATTACATATCTCAGGCTTTAGGATGTTGCAGTTAAAATGCATGAACCAGTTCTCCTGTAACATTTTAAGATAGATTTACAAGCTCCTCATATTTGGGCCTCAGGTACAATACTTAAAGTTGGTTGGCTTGACAGATTTAACACTAGTAGCTAGAGGAGGTCTTCATGGTTGCAGAATGCAAGGTCTAATAAAAGATGGTAATTGTGATACTTGGTGTGGTAACAAAGTGGAAACAGTTGCTTTTGCATGCTGCACTGTGCATAATGGCATTGTGCCATTACTGTTGTCCAGCCTTGATCCCGGCCTTTCTTCCCTTCGGGAACCTCTGTCAGGCTCTTCCCACCCACCTCCCATGTACAAGTTCATTACAACTCTATAACCTCAGAAGAGAGGTTTGCCTTTTGGCTTAAAGTTTTGTTTTGTTTTTGTTTCTTGTTTTCAGAACAGGGCATTGCTATGTTGATAGGAATAAAATAGAAGCAACCAGAAGAGAATCACAGGTTCCCACTCCATCTTCCCAGCTATATCATCAGTTGTATCTATCCCACTGCCCTACCTCCTTACGTGGACCATCTCTATGGCCTTCTGTGGCTAGACTTTTGTTCCCTATATCCCCAGCCCAGCTTGGAGAAATCTTTTCAGCAATTTTTTCATCTTGTGCATCATCAAAATTTCCCCATCTTTTGAATCCACTCCAGTTAGCCTCTCAATCACTATATTGCACTGAAACTACTATTGCCAAGTCATCAGTGACCTTTGCCTTACTAAATCTAATAGCCATTCTCTGCTCTTTTCATACCTGCCCTTTCAGCAGAGGGCACATTTCATTTGATAACAGTTTACCAACAGTGCTGTCAGAGTTTCAGAATATGGATAGTTATTATCCAGGTACATGCACCCATGTGCATGCTCTCTCTCCACACACACATGCTCCTCCAGGGTTTACATATATTTGGAATTCCACAATCCTGTACTTCCTATGGTAAATCATTCAGGAGACAATGACAGAATAAGAAAGTGTCTGTCTTTCTCATGGTAAATACAGAATTGTCTTAAAATTGGAGTTGTAGTACTGAAACTCCTATTTTATTCTTTAGATAGATTCTTTAGGTTGATTTTATTCTTTTGTTAATTTCCATTCTGGATATTTTCTTAATCATTGAAATTGATTATTTAGTGATACATTCTATCTTTAACCTATGTTATCTTTTACTAGACTTTCCTCTTATTTTGTTACTGTTGGTTGATTCTAAGTAAAACATTTATTGTATGTGAAAAACAGAAATTGAATTCTTTTACTTCTGTGACCTGTGCAGAACAAAATGCTAGTGTATCCCAGAGACCAGCAAGGTTTGTCATTTCTCACTTTGAAACAGTGATACCTTTGATAAGAGAGGCAGTGCCTCTGCCTGTGATAAGCCAGGTCCTGCATTTCTGCAGCCTCATCCCCTTCCCTTCCACAGCCCATCAGGTATCCTGGCCTCATCATTTAGAGGTCTCCATGTGCTGCACATAGCTCCTTCTGATGAGCAGTGTGTCTCTGGAGCACAGTGCCTATCCTAGGATCCCAGATTCTATTCCCCTACTAGAAAGAAGTAGCAACTTCTTGCATTTACAACTGTAGTTGTTTCCTCTTATCCATGGGGTATGTTCCAAGACTTCCAGGGATGCCTGAAACTGTGGACAGTACTGAACCATATATATAGTTTTTTCCTATACATACATATCAATGATAAAGTTTATAAATTAGACGCAGTAAGAGATTAACAACAGCTAATAATAAAATAGAATAATTACAACAATATTATATAATAAAAGTTACATAAATGTGGTATCTCTCTCAAGTTCTCTTATTGTACTATACTTACTCTTCTTTTGATGATGTGAGATGATGAAATGGCCACATGATTAGATGAAGTGAGGTGGATGATGTAGGCATGGTGATGTAAGCTACTTTTGACCTGACAGTACATCAGAAGGAGGATCAATCACCTGCTACCAGCCTGTGGTTGACCATGGGTAACTGTAGCTATGGAAAGTGAAAATGGGGATGTATGGAACTATACATAATGACTCGGGTGATTTATGATAATGTTTCTCTCCCACTGTACAGCAACCCTATGAGGCAGAGACCTATGCCAGTTGTATTCACCATTGTATCCTCAGAGCACTCTACAAAGCACATAGTAGATCCTCAATAAGTACATATATTTAACTGAATTAATGGCAGTTTCACCACCTTCCCTCAAACCATACCAGGATCTGACTAAAGATCCATTTCATCTTCTCTTCACCTTACCTTTTGTAGAGAGAGATAAGCAAACTGGAGAATACGTAGGGGGAAGAGTTAAAAAGTGGAGTTGGGAAAAGCTAAATGTTCAGAAGCTACCCTGTATAGAGGGGAGAAGAGTCTAGAAACCTATAAGTATAATGCCCTCCCACTGCAGACCATTGTAATTTTTTTCTTATTTTTTTTCACACTATTGTGATTTAGAAGAACTTACCTCTTAAATTTTGTATTAAACTTCCAATATGTGTGAGGGTGTTTACCCATCTGCTTTCTTATCTAGCCCTTAGTCCCTTCAGTTGACTACTTCCCTCTCCTTTAAATCTGAACCTAGGCTCCAGCAGCTGTGGGATTCTTTCCTGACTGCTCCTCATAAGCACAGAAGCACACACAGATTGGGGGTTAGGTGCCCTTTTCCCCTTACAGCAATTAAGGGGAATTTATGTACTTGTTTACTTGTTCCATGACTGAAAACTCCACCTTTTTTTTTTTTAAAAGTTTTTTTTTTTTTAAGATTTTATTTATTTATTTGACAGAGATTACAAGTAGGCAGAGAGGCAGGCAGAGAGAGAGAGAGGAGGAAGCAGGCTCCCTGCTGAGCAGAGAGCCCGATGCCGGACTCGATCCCAGGACCCTGAGATCATGACCTGAGCCGAAGGCAGCGGCTTAACCCACTGAGCCACCCAGGTGCCCGAAAACTCCACCTTTAATTACTGTATGCCCCCCCCCCCCGCCCCCATCAGTCTAGAGCTCAAAAAACATTAAGATGAAAATTTTAAATTAAAATATATATAGCAAAATTTACCATTATAGCCATTTTAAAGAGTATAGTTCTGTGGTATTAAGCACATTCACAATGTTCTAACACAACCCTCTATCCATCTCCAAAACTTTTTGATCTTTCCTAACTGAAAATGTACTCAATAACAACTTCCCATTCCTTTTTCCCACCAACTCCAGGCAACCATGATTCTACTTTTTGTCTTATGAATTTGACTAGATACCTCATATAAGTGGAATCATCCAATATTTGACCTTTTGTGACAGGCTTATTTTACTGTCCTCAGGGTTCATCCATGTTGTAGCACGAGTCAAAATTTCCTTCCTTTTTTAAAGCTGAATTGAATGTGTATGCCACATTTTATTTATCCATTCATCCATCCATAGACATTTGGGCTACTTACAACTTTTGTCTGTTGTGAATAATGCTGATATAGACAAGGTGTAAAAATAGCTTTTTGAGATCCTGTTTTCAGGCCATAGGTGGCATTGCTGGATCATATGGTGTTTAATCATTCTGTGTTTAATTTCTTTCTTTTTTTTTATTTATTTCTTTTCAGCATAACAGAATTCATTTTTTATGCAACACACCCAGTGCGCCATGCAATACGTGCCCTCCATAATACCCGCCACCTGGCTCCCCCAACCTCCCAAACCCTGCCCCTGAAAACCCTTAGATTGTTTTTCAGAGTCCATAGTCTCTCATGGTTCACCTCCCCTTCCAATTTCCCTCAACTCCCTTCTATCCATCTCCCCTTATCCTCCATGCTATTTGTTATGCTCCACAAATGAGTGAAACTATAGGATAATTGACTCTGCTTGACTTATATCACTCAGCACAATCTCTTCCAGTCCCGTCCATGTTGCTAAAATAGTTGGGTATTCGTCCTTTCTGATGGAGGCATAATACTCCATAGTGTATATGGACCACATCTTCCTTATCCATTCGTCAGTTGAAGGGCATCTTGGTTCTTTCCACAGTTTGGCGACCGTGGCCATTGCTGCTATAAACATTGGGGTACAGATGGCCCTTCTTTTCACTACATCTGTATCTTTGGGGAAATACCCAGGAGTGCAATTGCAGGGTCATAGGGAAGCTCTATTTTTAATTTCTTGAGGAATCTCAAGAAATGTTGCTGCACCCAACTTGCATTCCCACCAACAATGTAAAAGGATTCCCCTTTCTCCACATCCTCTCCAACACACGTTGTTTCCGGTCTTGCTAATTTTGGCCATTCTAACTGGTGTAAGGTGGTATCTGAATGTGGTTTTAATTTCAATCTCCCTGGTGGGTAGTGATGATGACCATTTTTTCATGTGTCTGATAGCTATTTGTATGTCTTCATTGGAGAAGTGTCTGTTCATATCTTCTGCCCATTTTTTGACATGATCATCTGTTTTGTGTGTGTTGAGTTTGAGAAGTTCTTTATAGATCCTGGATATCAACCTTTTGTCTGTACTGTCATTTGCAAATATCTTCTCCTATTCCTTGGGTTGCCTCTTTGTTTTGTTAACTGTTTCCTTTGCTGTGCAGAAGCTTTTGATCTTGAAGTCCTAATTGCTTCTCGGCCTTTTGGCTAAGATCAAGTGACCTTGATGAAGTCCCAAAAGTTCAATTTTGCTTTTGTTTCCTTTGCTTTTGGAGATATATCTTGAAAGAAGTTGCTGTGGCTGATATTGAAGAGGTTACTGCCTATGTTCTCCTCTAGGATTCTGATGGATTCCTGTCTCACGATGAGGTCTTTCGAGTTTATCTTTCTGTACGGTGTAAGAGAATGGTCGAGTTTCATTTTTCTAGGTATAGCTGTCCAATTTTAGAACACATCAATGAAACTAGAAGCTGGTTTTTTGAAAGAATCAATAAGATCGATAAACCATTGGCCACTATATCCAAAAGAAAAAAGAGAAAGCTCAAATTCATAAAATTATGAATGAAAAGGGAGAGATCACAACTAACACCAAGGAAATAGTAACAATCATCAGAAGTTATTATCAACAGTTATATACCAATAAGTTAAGCAACCTAGATGAAATGGATGCATTCCTGGAAAACTATAAACTCCCAAAATTGAACCAGGAAGAAATTGACAACCTGAGTAGACTGATATCTAGTAACGAGATTGAAGCAGTGATCAAAAACTTCCCAAAAAACAAGAGCCCAGGACCTGAGAGATTCCCTGAGGAATTCTACCAGACTTTCTTTTTTTTTTTTTTTTTTTTTAAAGATTTTATTTATTTATTTGACAGAGAGAAATCACAAGTAGGCAGAGAGGCAGGCAGAGAGAGAGAGGAGGAAGCAGGCTCCCCGCTGAGCAGAGAGCCCGATGCGGGACTCGATCCCAGGACCCCGAGATCATGACCCGAGCCGAAGGCAGCGGCTTAACCCACTGAGCCACCCAGGCGCCCCTACCAGACTTTCAAAGAAGGAATAACACCTATTCTTCTGAAGCTGTTTCAAAAAATTGAAGCAGAGAGAAAACTTCCAGACTCATTTTATGAAGCCAGCATTACTCCGATCCCCAAACCATACAAAGACCCTGCCAAAAAGGAGAATTTCAGACCAATATCACTGATGAATATGGATGCTAAGATTCTCAACAAGATCCTAGCAAATAGAATCCAATAGTACATTAAAAAGATTATCCACCATGACGAGGTGGGATTCATCCCTGGGTTAAGGATGGTTCAACATTCACAAATCAATCAATGTGATAGAACAAATCAATAAGAGAAGAAAGAAGAACCACATGTCCTCTCAATTGATGCAGAAAAAGCATTTGACAAAATCCAGCATCTCTTCCTGTTTAAAATGCTTCGAAGTATAGGGAGAGAGGGAACATTCCACAACTTCATAAAATCTATCTATAGAAGACCCACAGCAAATATCATCCCCAATGGGAAAAAGCTCACAGCCTCCTTGTTGAGATTATTGGAGCCCCTGAGGGGGAATAGAAAGAAAAACTAGAGAATAAGGTTGAACAAATTCTCCATGAAAATTTTCCCAGTCTGGTGAATGGAACCAGTGTTCAAGTCCTAGAGGCAGAAAAGTCTCTCCCCCAAGATCAAAGAATCCAGAAAGATCTCAAGACACTTGATGGTCAAACTGATGAATCATCATATGAGATGGGCGTTCTTGAGAGCATCTGGGAGGAAGAGATTCCTTATATACAAAGGAAGGCCCATCAGAATAATTTCTGTCCACACAAACCTGGCAAGCCAGAAAGGGCTCATAAGAAGTATTCAGGGCACTAAATGAGAAGAACATGCAGCCAAGAATACTTTATTCAGCAAGACTGACATTCAAAATGGATGGAGAGATAAAGAGTTTCCAAGATCAACAAGGTCTAAAAGAGTATGCGACCACCAAGTCGACACTGCAGGAAATATTAAGGGGGGTTCTGTAAAAGAGGAAAAATCCTAAGAATAGCATTGAACAGAAATATCGAGACAATCTACAGAAAGACTTCAAAGATAACATGATGTCAATAAAAACATATCTCTCAATAATCGCTCTCAATGTGAATGGCCTAAATGCTCCCATGAAATGGCACAGGGTTGCATATTGGATAAAATGACAGGACCTGTCCATATGTTGTCTACAACAGACCCATTTGGAACCTAAGGATACATCCAGACTGAAAGTGAAGGGATGGAGAAGCATCTTTCATGCCAATGGGCCTCAACAATGTGAAGAAAGCTGGGGTAGTGATTCTCATATCAGATAAATTAGATTTTAAACTAAAGAATGTAGTCAGATAAAGAAGGACACTACATCATTCTTAAAGGGTCTATCCACCAAGAAGATGTAACAATTGTAAATATTTATGCCTCCAATATGGGATCAGCTAACTACATAAGACAACTGTTAATGAAGATGAGTCATACTGATATGACTCCATTAATAGTAGGGGATATTAACACACCACTCTCAGCAATAGACAGATCATCCAAGCAGAAAATCAAAAAAGAAATAAGACCTCTGAATGACACATTGGACCACATGGACCTCATAGATATATAAAGAACATTCCACCACTTCAATGAACTGAAGACTCATTCTTCTCAAGTGCACATGGAACCTTCTCCAGAATAGACCACATACTGGGTCACAAATCAGGGCTCAACCAATACCAAAAGACTGAGATTATTCCCTGCATATTCTCAGATTATGATGCTTTGAAACTGGAGCTCAACCACAAGGAAAATTTTGGAAGGAAGCAAAGACCACCTGCTTAAGAATGTTTGGATCAACCAAGAAATCAAAGAACTTTAACAATTCATGGAAACCAATGAGAATGAACACACATTGGTCCAAAACCTATGGGACACAGCAAAGGTGGTCCTAAGGGGAAAATACATAGCCATCCAATTCACCCTCAAGAAAACTGAAACATCCAGAATACAACAGCTGTCCCTACACCATCAAGAACTGGAGGATCAAAAACAAATTAAACCAACTCCACACACAAGAAGGAAAATACTCAAGATTAGAGCAGAGATCAATGAGATAGAAACTAGAGATACAGTAGAATGCATCAATGAATATAGAAGCTGGTTTTTTGAAAGAATAAGGTCGATAAACCACTGGCCAAATGAATCCAAAAGAAAAGAAAGAGCCCAAATTAATAAATTATGAATGAAAAGGAATATATCATGACCAACACCACGGATATAGAAACAGTCCTCAGAAATTATTAAGTCATATACCAATAGGTTAGCAACCTAGATGAAATGGATACATTCCTGGGAACCTCTAAACTTCCAAAACTGAATCAGGAAGAAATGGACAACCTGAATGGACCAATATCTAGTAAAGAGATTGAAGCAGTGATCAAAAACCTCCCCAAAAAACAAAAGCCCAGGGCCTGATGGATTTCCTGGGGAAGTCTACCAAACATTCAAAGAAGAAATAATAGCTATTCTTCTGAAGATGTTCCAAAAGTTGAAGCGGAAGGAGAACTTCCACACTCTTTTTATGAAGCCAGCATTACCCTGATCCCCAAACCAGGCAAAGACCCCATCAAAAAGGAGAATTTCAGACCAATATCCCTGATGAATCTGGATGCTAAGATTCTCAACAAGATCCTAGCTAATGAGAACCAACAGTACATTAAAAAGATTATCCACCATGACCAGGTGGGATTCGTTCCTGGAATGCAAGAATTGTTCAACATTTGCAAATCAATCAATGTGATAGAATAAATCAATAAGAGAAGAGAGAAGAACCACATGTCCTCTCAATTGATGCAGAAAAAGCATTTGACAAAATACAGCATCCTGATTAAAACGATTCAAAGTATAGGGATAGAGGGAACGTTCCTGAATTTCATCAAATCTATCTATGAAAGACCCACAGCAAATATCATCCTTAATGGGAAAAAGCTTGCAGCCTTCCCGTTGAGATCAGGAACATGACAAGGATGCCCACTCTCACCAATTCTTGTTCAACATAGAATTAGAAGTCCTAGCAACAGCATTTAGACAAAAAAGAGAAAGGGTATCCAAATTGGCAATGAAGAAGTCAAACTCTCTCACTTCGCAGATGACATGATACTTTATATGGAAAACCCCAAAGACTCCACTCCTCAACTACTAGAACTCATACAGCAATTCAGTAACGTGGCAGGATACAAAGTCAATGTACAGAAATCAGTGGCTTTCTTATACACTAACAATGAAAATACAGAAAGGGAAATTAGAGAATCGATTCCATTTACTATAGAACCAAGAACCATAAGATACCTGGGAATAAACCCAACCAAAGAGGTAAAGGATCTGTATTTGATGGACTACAGAACACTCATGAAAGAAATTGAATAAGACACAAAAAAGATGGAAGACCATCCCATGCTCTTGGATTGGAAGAATAAACATTGTTAAAATGTCTATACTGCCTAGAGCAATCTATACTTTTAATGCCATTCCGATCAAAATTCCACAGGCATTTTTCAAAGAGCTGGAACGAATGATCCTAAAATTTGTATGGAATCAGAAGAGACCCCGAATTGCTAAGGAAATGTTGAAAAACAAAAATAAAACTGGCGGCATCATGTCACCTGATTTCAAGCCTTATTACAAAGCTGTGATCACCAAGACAGCATGGTCCTGGCATAAAAACAGACACATAGACTAGTGGAACAGAGTAGAGAGCCCAGATATGGACCCTCAACTCTATGGTCAAATAATCTTTGACAAAGCAGGAAAAAATATACAGTGCAAAAAAGACAGTCTCTTCAATAAATGGTGATGGGAAAATTGGGACAGCTGTATGTAGAAGAATGAAACTCAGCCATTCTCTTACACCGTACACAAAGATAAACTCAAAATGGATAAAAGACCTCAATGTGAGATAGGAATCCATCAGAATCCTAGAGGAGAACATAGGCAGCTTCAATATCAGCCACAGCAACTTCTTTCAAGATATGTCTCCAAAGGCAAAGGAAACAAAAGGGAAAATGAACTTTTGGGACTTCATCAAAATCAAAAGCTTCTGTACAGCAAAGGAAACAGTCAACAAAACAAAGAGGCAACCCACAGAATGGGAGAAGATATTTGTAAATGACAGTACAAACAAAAGGTTAATACCCAATATCCATAAAGAACTCCTCAAACTCAACACATACAAAACAGACAATCATATTAAAAAAAAAAAAAGGGCAGAAGATATGAACAGACACTTCTCCAAAGAAGATATACAAATGGCTATCAGACACATGAAAAAATGTTCATCATCACTAGCCATCAGGGAGATTCCAATTAAAACCACATTGAGGGGCACCTGGGTGGCTCAGTGGGTTAAAGCCTCTGCCTTCAGCTCAGGACATGATCCCAGGGTGCTGGGATTGAGCCCCGCACTGGGATCTCTGCTCAGCGGGGAGCCTTGTTCCCTTCCTCTCTCTCTGCCTGCCTCTCTGCCTACTTGTGATCTCTGTCCGTCAAATAAGTAAATAAAATCTTTAAAAATAGAATAAAATAAAACCACAATGAGATACCACCTTACACCAGTTAGAATGGCCAAATTAGCAAGACAGGAAAGAACATGTATTGGAGAGGATGCAGAGAAAGGGGAGCCCTCTTACGTTACCCTCTTGCATTGGTGGGAATGCAAGTTGGTGCAGCCACTTTGGAAAACAGTGTGGAGATTCCTCAAGAAATTAAAAATAGAGCTTCCCTATGACCCTGCCATTACACCGCTGGGTATTTACCCCAAAGACACAGATACAGTGTAGAGAAGGGCCATCTGTACCCCGATGTTCAGAGCAGCAATGGCACAGTTGCCAAACTGTGGAAAGAATCGAGATGCCCTTCAACAGACAAATGGATAAAAAAAGATACGGTCCATATCTCTTATGGAGTATTATGCCTTCATCAGAAAGGATGAATGCCCAACCTTTGTATCAGCATGGACAGGACTGGAGGAGATTATGCTGAGTGAAATAAGTCAAGCAGAGAGATTCAATTATATGGTTTTGCTTACTTGTGGAGCATAAGGAATAATGTGGAGGACATGGGGAGGAGAAGGGAGTTGGGGGAAACTGGAGGAGGAAACAAACCATGAGAGACTGTGGACTCTGAGAAATTGAGGGTTTTGGTGGGGTGGGGGTAAGGGCTGGTAAGCATGGTGGTGGGTATTATGGAAGGCACATATTGCATGGAGTACTAGGTGTGGTGCATAAACAATGAATTTTGGAACACTGAAAATTTAAAAAAAAAAATAAAGATAATAGGTGGGCTTGGAAAAAAAGAAGAAAACATGCCAGAGACTCCTTTACTGCAGAAATAAAAGAACTAAAATCTAGTCAGGCTGAAATTTAAGATGCTATTACAGAGATGCAGTCCAAAAGGAGGCAGAAGAGAGAGTCAATAATATAGAAGACAAAGTGATGAAAAGTAAGAGAGCTGAGAAAAAGAGAAAACTACTTGAACATAGGGGTGGTTTTGAACAATCAGTGATACCATAAAACACAATAATATTTGAATAATAGGGATACCAGAAGATGAGGAAAGCAGGGGACGGGGGGGGGTGTTATTTCATGAATTATAACTGAGAACATCCCTAATACAGGGAAGGAAACAGGGTTTCAAGTACGTGAGGCACAGAGATCTGCCCTCAAAATCAATAAAAATGGGTCAACACCTCAACATATAATAGTGAAGCTTGCAGTTTTCAGAGATAAAGAGAAATCCTGAAAGTATCTCAGGACTAGAGGTCCTTAACCCTACAAGGGTGGACACATAAGGTTGACAGCAAAACTGTCCACAGAGATCTGGCAGAAAGGACTGGCATGATATATTCAGTATGCAAAATGTAAAAAATTATGCAACCAAGAATACTGTATCATATAGAATATTTCGTTCAGTATAGAAAAAAAGACTATCATTCAATATAGAAAAAAAAGATAGAGTTGCTAGGACAAACAAAAACTAAAGGAATTTGTGAACACTAAACCAGCCCTACAAGAAATATTCAAGGGGATCCTTTGAGCAAAGAAAGCCCAAAAAGTAACAAAACTGAGAAAGGAATAGAACATTTGACAGAAACAGTGACTTTACATGTTATACAATGGCATTAAATTCACATCTTTCAATAATTACTCTGAATGTAAATGGACTAAATTCTGCAACAAAGCAACAAAGCAGAGGAAGAAGCAGATTTCCTACTGAGCAGAGAGCTGGAAGTGGGACTCAAACCCAGGACCATGGGATCATGACCCAAGACACAGGATATCAGATTGGATTTTTTTTTTAAGTCCACTGATATCTTTAAGAAACTCCTTTTAGACAAAAAGACACCCCCAGATTGGAAGGCAGGGGGTGGAGAAACCTTTATCTTGCTAACAGACATCAAAAGAAAGCATCCTTATATCAGGCAAACTTGATTTTATTTCTTTTTTTAAAATTTTTATTTTTTAAATTTCTTTTCAGTGTTCCAGAATTCATTGTTTATGCACCACACCCAGTACTCCCATGCAATATGTGTCCTCCATAATACCCACCACCAGGCTCACCCAACCTCCCACCCCCAGCCCTCCAAAACCCTCAGATTGTTTCTCAGAATCCACAGTCTCTCATGGTTCATCTCCCTTCGCAATTTCCCCCAACTCCCTTCTCCTCTCCATCTCCCCATGTCCTCTATGTCATTCCTTATGCTCCACAAATAAGCAAAACCATATGATAACTGACTCTCTTTGCTTGACTTATTTCACTCAGCATAATCTCTTCCAGTCCCATCCATGTTGATACAAAAGTTGGGTATTCATCCTTTCTGACAGAGGCATAATACTCTATGGAGTAGATTTTCTTTCTTTCTTTCTTTCTTTCTTTTTTTTTAAAGATTTTATTCATTTGAAGAGAGTGAGTGAGGACGAGAGCACAAACAGGGGCAGGGGGAAAAGCAGAAGAGGAAGCAGATTCCCTGCTGAGCAGGGAGCCGGAAGAGGGACTCAATCCCAGGACCATAGGATCATGACCCAAGCTGAAGGCAGATGCCTAATAGACTGAGCCACCCAGATGCCCCAGACAAGCTAGATTTTAAACCAAAGACTGTATTAGGAGGTGAAGAAGGACACTACATCATAATAAAAATGTCCATCCAAGAAGAAGATGTAACAGTTATAAATATTTATTCCCCTAACTTGGGAGAAACAAAATATATACATCAATTAATAATGAACTTAAAAAAACTACTTGATCATAATACAAACAAAGGCAAGGGACTTTAACACCCTACTCACAGCAATGGACAGGTGATCTAAGCAGAAGATCAACCATCAACAAGATCCCCCTCTTTGTATCAAAAAACAAGGGCTTTGGATGACACACTGGGCCAGATGGACTTCAGAGATATATTCAGAGCATTTCATCCCAAAGCGGAAGAATACACATTCTTCTCAAGTGCTCATGAGACATTCTTCAGAATAGACCATAAACTGGGTCACAAGTCAGGTCTCAATCAATACCAAAAGATTGGGATGGTTCCCTGCATATTTTTAGACCACAGTGCTATGAAACTTAAAGTCAACCACAAGGAAAAATCTGGAACACTATGAATACATGGAGGTTAAAGAACATCCTGCTAAAGAATGAATGGGTCAAGCAGAAAATCAAAGAATATTTAAAACATACACGGGAGCAAATGAAAATGAAAACACGACAGTTCAGAGCCTTTGTGATGCAACAAAGGTAGTCCTAAGCGGGATGTATATGGCAATACCGACCTGTCTCGAGAAACAAGAAAAGTCTCAAACACACACCCTAACCTAAAGGAGCTGTGGCGGGGGGGGGGGGGGGGAATAAAACCTAAATCCAGCAGGAGAAAAGAAATAACAATTAGAGCAGAAATCAAAAGAGCAGTAGAACAGATCAATGAAACTGGGAGTTCATTCTTTGAAAGAATAAGATTGATAAACCCTAGCCAGACTTATAAAAAAGAAAAGAGAAAGGACACAAAGTCATGAATGAAAGAGATTACAACCAAAACTGTAGAAATACAAACAAATTATCAGAACATATTATAAACAATTATGTGCCAACAAATTTGGCAATGTGGAAGAAATTGATGCATTCCTTGAAACACATAAACTACCAAAGTGAAACAGGAAGAAATAGAAACCTCAACAAAACCATAATCAGCAAAGAAATTGAAGCAGTGATCAAGAATCTCCTAAAAAACAGGAGTCCTGGACCAGATGGCCTCCCAGTGGAAACCAAACATTTAAATAAGCATTAATACCAATTCTTCTGAAGCTGTTTCAGAAAATAGAAATGGAAGGAAAACTCCCAAATTCATTCTAAGAGGCCAGCATTACCTTGATCCCCAAACCAAAGACCCTACCAAAGAGAATTACAGACCAATATCCCTGATGAACATGGATGCAAAAATTCTCACCAAGATACAAGATAATAGGATCCAACAGTACATTAAAAGGATAATTCACCATGACCACATAGGATTTATTCCTGGGCTGCAAGGGTGGTTCAACATCTGCAAATCGTTTGGTGTGATACACCACATTAATAAAAGGACAAGAACCATATGATCTTCTCAATTGATGCAGGAAAGGCCCTTAAGAAAATAGTGTTGTTGTGGTTTTTTTTTTTTTTTTTTTTTTTTGATAAAAAAACTCTGCTGTGTAGGGATAGAGGGAACATGCCTCAACATCACAAAAGCCATATATGAAAAACCCATGGCAAATATTACCCTCAATGTTGAAAACCTGGCAGCTTTTCCCCAAGGTTGGGAATATGAGAGGGATGTCCCTCTACTGTTTTTCCACATAGTACTGGAAATCCTAGCCTCAGCAGTCAGACAACAGAAAGAAATAAAAGACATCCAAAGCTGGCAAAAAAGTCAAACTCTCACTCTTTGCAGAAGACATGATACTCTATGAAAAAAGTCCCAAAGATTCCCCCCAAAAGTTGCTGGAACTCATATACAAACTCAGTAAAGTGGCAGGATATAAAAATGCACAGAAGTCAGTTGCATTTTGATACACTAAGAATGAGGCAGAAGAGAGAGAAATCAAGGAATCAATCCCACTTATAATTGCACCAAAAAACCTGAGTTCCCTAGGAATAAACCAAACTAAAGACGTAAAGGATCTATACTCTGAAAACTACGGGACCTTACGAGAGACACTGAGAAAGGCACAAAGAAATGGAAAAATATTCCATGCTCATGGACTGGAAGAACAAAAAAATTTTTTTAAAGATTTTATTTATTTGACAGAGAGAGGGAGGTCACAAGTAGGCAGAGAGGCAGTCAGAGAGAGAGAGAGGAAAGGAAACAGGCTCTCTGCTGAGCAGAGAGCTCAATTAGGGGCTCGATCCCAGGATCCTGAGATCATGACCTGAGCCAAAGGTAGAGGCTTAACCCACTGAGCCACCCAGGCGCCCAAGGAAGGACAAATATTATTAAAATGTCTATGGTACCCAAAGCAATCTACACATTCAGTGCAATCCCTATCAAAATACCAAGAACATTTTTCATAGACCCAGAGCAAACTATCCTAAAATTTGTATGGAACCCCCCTAAAAATAAAAGACCCCAAATAGCCAAAGTAATATTGAAAAAGAAATCCAAAGCTGGAGGCATCACAAGTCTGGGCTTCAAGTTGTATTATAAGGCTGCAGTCATCAAGACTGTAGAGTACTGGCACAAAAACAGACATGTAGCTCAATGGAACAGAATAGAGACCCCAGAAATGGACCCTTCATCTCTAAGGTCAATTAATCTTCTACAAAGAAGGAAAGAATAACCAATGGAAAGATGACACTCTCTTCAACAAATGGTGCTGGGGAAATTGGACAGCCACATGCAGAAGAATGAAACTGGACCACTTCTTTATACCACACACAAAAATAAATTCAAAATGAATGAAAGACCTAAGCGTGAGACAGGAATCCATCAAAAGCCTCTTCCACTTCGGCCACAGCAATCCTCTTGCTAGACACATCTCCAAAGGCAAGGGAAACAAAGGCAAAAAGGAACTATTGAATTTCATCAAGATCAAAAGGAAACAGTCGACAGAACTAAAAGGCAACCTACAGAATGGGAGAAGATATTTGCAAATACCTTATCAGACAAAGGGCTAGTATCCAAGATCTGTAAAGAACTTATCAAACTCAACAACCCCCCAAAATAACAATCCAATCAAGAAATGGGCAGAGACATGAATAGACATTCACACACACACACACAATGGAATATGATGCAGCCATCAAAAAATGAAATCTTAGCATTTGCAATGACATGGACGAATCTATAGGGTATTATTCTAAGTGAAATACATCAATCAGAAAAGATAAATACTATAGGACTTCACTCATATGTGGAATTTAAGAAATAAAACAGATGGATATAGAGGAAGGGAAGGGAAATAAGATAAAAACTAAAGGGAGGCAAACCACAAGATCTTCTTAACTCTAGGGAACAAACTGAGGGTGGCTGACAGGGAGGTGAAGGTGGGAGGTGTAATTGGGTGATAGGCATGAAGGAAGGTCCTTGATGTAATAAGCACTGGGTGGTATATGCAACTGATGAATAACTAAATTCTACAAACGAAACTAAAACAAGTCTTTTTTTTTTTTAGAAAGGAATAAGATGTGGGATATATGTCTATAGTGGAATATTACTCAGCCATTCAAATGAATGAAATCTTGCCATTTGCAATGATATGGATGGAACTAGGGGGTTTCATGCTAAGTGAAATAAGTCAGTCAGAGAAAGACAAACAACACATGATTTCACTCATATGTGGAATTTAGGAAACAAAGAAATGAACATAGAGCAAAGGAAGGAAAAATAAGATGAAAACAGAGGGAGGAGATGCTGAAGTCTAGGAAACAAGAGTTGCTGGATGGGAGGTGGGTGCTGGGAAAGGATAACTGGCTAATGGGCATTAAGGAGGGCACTTGAAGTAATGAGTACTGGGTGCTATAAGCAACTGATAAATCACTAAACTAACCCTGAAACTCGTAATATAATATAAGTTAATTAAATTGAATTTAAATAAGGAATTTAAAATAAATAAATAAATAAACAAGGAAAGGACAGTTGATCTGAAGTAGTTCTCAAAAAATTAAACACAGGGGAGACAAGATGGTGGAGATCTAGGAGGAGGTGCCCTTTCAACCTGTACACTAAAGTGAGCTGATTACCTACCAAAGAACTCCGATCACTGATGAAATCAGCCTAAGATTAGAATTATACACTTCCGGATCTCTATGGGGGCAGAAGATGCCAGTGGGCAGATAAAGCAGTGGGAACATTGGATTGACATCGGAAGATAAAGAAAAGGGGGAGGGAGCCACCAGAAGTGACCCATTGGAAAGTGATACCCCAATATGAGAGTGCCCTGCGACTGGGAAACAGCATTAACTTGGAGTCTGGTTGGAAGCTCTCAAAAAGAGCAAAGGATAATGGGAGGAAATTGTGGGAATTGGGGCAGTTAGGGACAGGGGCTTAAGTCCCCGGACTGAGGACAGCCACCCCTGGAGCTGAGCCAGAGAGAGTGTGGCCAAGAAACCAGGTCTTGGTCCCTGAGCGGGGATCGTGCCTGAGAGTGCCTGGATGGTGGCTCCCAAGAGGGGCTGGGAGTCTCTCCAGCAGGCAGAAAGCAGTCACACCCTCCCCTGAGAGAGGCACCAACCCAGCGGTCTGAGCTCTCAGACCGGGAGAGTCTGAGCACTCCCAGCCTGGGCCAGTGGGAAAAATCTCAGTGTGTTATCCCTGCTTGGGACTTCTCTGGCAGTCTGGAGCTGCCCAGACAGCTGCCACTGTCATGGTTTTGGGTACAAGCAGTTCCTGCATCCCCAGGGACCTCGACTAGGAATGTGCTCTGCCAGCGGACAAGAGGGAATTTATGTGCTCTGGACCATCCGGAGGGGATCAGACTGAGGCTTCTCTCTGAGAGGGAGGTCTGGGAGCAGTTCCCTTTCCTCTAAACCTCCAAAAACCATCAAAAGCTGTCAAGGTGAGAGAAAGCAAACGAACAAACCAAAAAAACCTCCAGAGAACAAAAGCCTGAAAAACCGGTTTCCTCAGAACCCACACCCTTGAGGAGGAGGAGGGCTTAACGCTCTAAACTCTACCTGAAAACCCACCCTGCAGGCCCCTCCCCCAGAGAGCCAATGGGGGAGGGGGGTAAGACAAGAGAACCACCACTACTTCATAGATACAACTTTTATTTTTAATTCATTCCCACTATTCAGGTTCTTTTTTTTCTTTTTTAAGATTTTTATTTATTTATTTGATAGAGATCACAAGTAGGCAGAGAGGCAGGCAGAGAGAGGGGGAAGCAGGCTCCCTGCTGAGCAGAGAGCCCGATGTGGGGCTCGATCCCAGGACCCTGAGATCATGACCTGAGCTGAAGGCAGAAGCTTAGCCCACGGAGCCACCCAGGCGCCCCAGGTTCATTTTTTTTTTTTATAGATAATTTTTTAACCTATTTATCATCACAGTGAGATGTCCAGTATATCAAATTCCATAATAACCTTTTAACCTGAACTTTTTGATACATATACCCATGTTTTTCTTTTGCTTTTCTATTTTTTATTTTTTTAAATTGTATTTGTTTAGTTTATTCTTTTTTTATTTTTATTTTTTAATATTCATAGAGTTAAACTTCAAGGTAGTCCCATTTCCCCAATGAATGCAACTGTTATAGGTAAACCAATTTTTAATCCTCCGTTATTTTAGGAAAGTTGAGTCCCTTAACAAAGATATCAAGATACATCTAGGAAGAATCAAAATAACCTTCCTCCCCCACACTGAGAATTTATAACCACTCTCCCATCTTCTTCTTTCACCAGTGTTTCTGTGTATTTGTGTTTGTCCTGGTAGTATATAAATCTTATACTTGGGGTTCTTTTTGACGAGGTTCTTTTTTTTGTTTTGCATATATATATATATATATATATATATATATATATACATATTTCCTCCTCTTGTCATTTACTTTTGTCAGTCTTTTTGTTCATCTGTTTTTGTTTGTATACCTCATAAATCTTACTTTGGGCTGGGCCTTCTCTTTTATTTTATCTTTCCTTATTTTCCTCTCTCTCACTCTCTCTCTCTTTTTCTTTTTTCTCTTCTTTTTTCTTTCGTTTGGGTGGGGGCTCTTGATTGCTCAGAAGCATTCCAGGGTGCATCTCGATGGCACCATGGTCGATACATCCAGCTACATCGATTCAGCCATCTCTCACCAAAATGGCTAGGAGGAGGAATGCCCAACAGAAGAAAAATTCAGAGGCTGAGCCTTTTGCAACAGAGCTAATGGCTATCGACATAGACAGACAATATGTTGGAAAGGGAATTCAGGCTAGCAATTATCCACACAAAAGCTAGGTTGGAGAAAGCCATGGATGACAAAATTGAATTGATTAGGACAGAACTGAAAGCCACCAAGGATAACATTCACAATGTTAGGACAGAACTGAACACCACCAGGGATGATGTTCATAATGTTCTCAATGAGTTCCAATCTAATCTAAATTCTCTAAAAGCTAGGGTAACTGAGATAGAAGATAGAATTAGTGATCTAGAAGACAAACAGATAGAGAGAAAGGATCAGGAGGAAGCCTGGAACAAACAGCTTAGAAATCACAAAAACAGAATTAGGGAAATAAATGATGCCATAAAACGTTCCAACATCAGAATTACTGGAATCCCTGAAGGGGAGGAGAAAGAAAGAAGTCTAGAAGATATAGTGGAACAAATTCTCCATGAAAATTTCCCCAATCTCACGAATGGAACGAGCGTTCATGTACTAGAGGCTGAACGGTCTCCACCCAAGATTATAGAATCTAAAAAAAATCAATGCACCTGATAGTAAAATTGAGAAATCATAATTGTAGACACAATCTCCTGAAAGCAGCTAGGACAAAGAGGCTTCTTACATACAGAGGAAAGCCCATCAGAATAATGTCAAACCTGTCCACAGCAACCTGGCGAGCCAGAAAGGGCTGGCAAGATATATTCAGGGTACTAAATGAGAAGAACATGCAGCCAAGAATACTTTATTCAGCAAGACTGACATTCAAAATGGATGGAGAGATAAAGAGTTTCCAAGACCGACAAGGTCTAAAAGAGTATGCGACCACCAAGTCGACACTGCAGGAAATATTAAGGGGGGTTCTGTAAAAGAGGAAAAATCCTAAGAATAGCATTGAACAGAAATATCGAGACAATCTACAGAAAGACTTCAAAGATAACACGATGTCAATAAAAACATATCTATCAATAATCACTCTCAATGTGAATGGCTTAAATGCACCCATAAAATGAAATAGGGTTGCAGACTGGCTAAAACGACAGGACCCATCCATATGTTATCTACAAGAGACCCATTTCAAACCTAAGATTACACCCAGACTGAAAGTGAAGGGATGGAGAAGCATCTTTCATGCCAAAGGGCCTCAAAAGAAGGTCGCGGTAGCAATTCTCATATGAGATGAATTAGATTTTAAAATAAAGACTGTAGTCAGAGATACAGAAGGACATTACATCATTCTTAAAGGGACTATACACCAAGATGATCTAATAATTGTAAATATCTATGCCCCAAATATGAGAGCAACCAATTACATAAGATAACTATTAATCAAGATAAAGAGTCATATTGATATGAATACATTAATATTCTTAACATGCCTCTCTCAGTAATAGATCATCTAAGCAGAAAATCAATAAAGAAACAAGAGGATTGAATGACACATTGGACCAGATGGACCTCATAGATATATACAGAACATTCCACCCTAAAACAACAGAATACTCATTCTTCTCAAGTGCACATGGAACCTTCTCCAGAATAGACCACATACTGGGTCACAAATCAGGACTCAACTGATACCAAAAGACTGAGATTATTCCCTGCATATTCTCAGGTCACAATGCTTTGAAACAGGAGCTCAATCACAAGGAAAAGTTCCAAAGGGACTCAAACACCTGGAAGCTAAAGACCACCTTGCTTAAGAATGCTTGGATCAACCAGGAGATCAAAGAAGAACTGAAAGAATTCATGGAAACAAATGAGAATGAAGACACAGTTTCATTGTGTCATTTATTTCCCTAATTCTGTTTTCATGGCTTCTAAGCTGTTTGTTCTAGGCCTCCTCCTGATCCTTTTTCTCTATCAATTTGTCCTCTAGATCACTAATTCTATCTTCTGCCTCAGTTACCCTAGCTGTTAGATAATTTAGATTAGATTGGAACTCATTGATAGCATTTTTAACTTCTTACCTGGCGGCTCTCACTTCTGCCCTAATCGATTCCATGTCATTAATGGTTTTCTCCAACCTAGCCATTGCATGGATAATTGTTACCCTGGATTCCCTTTCTGAGATACTGTTTATGTTCATATCCAATAGGTCTGATAGAGAGGGCACAGTCTCTGAATTTTACCTCTGTGGGGCATTCTTTCTCCTAGTCATTTTGGTGAGAGATGGCAGAGGGGATGTTTAGCTGAATGTATCAATCATGATCCAGGTAAGGTGCATCCTGAAATGCTTCTGAGCAATCAGGAGTCCCCACCAAAAATAAAGAAAAAAGAGAGAGAGAGAGAGAGAGAGAGAGAGACAGGAAAAAAAGAAAAAAAAAAAGAGAGAGAGAGAGAGAAGACCCAGCAGAATTGGCCCCAAAGGTAAGATTTATAAGGTATAAAAACAAAAACAAACAAAAAGGCCAACAAAAGTAAATGACAAGAAAAAAAGAACTTAACCAAAATGAACCAGAAGTATTTGATTTATATAATACCAGAACAACAACAAAAACACAAACACTGACAGAAAGAAAAGATGGGAGGGTGGTTATAAATCCTCAGTGTGGCTGGGAAAGTTAATTTGAGTCTTCCTGGGTATATCTTGATATCTTTGTAAAAGGACTCAACTTTCCAAAGATAAAAGGGAGATTAAAACTAGTTTTATATATAGGGGTAGTATCGATTGGAGAAAAAGGATTACCTTGAAGCTTAAATTAAATCTTGAAGATTACCTTGAAGCTTATTAAAAAATAGAAAAGCAAAAGAAAAACAGGAATATGTATCAAAAAAGTTCCAGTTAGAAAGTTATTATGGAATTTGTTGTATTGAACCTCTCATTGTGATTTTAAATAGGTTAACAAATTTTTAAAAATTAAGAAGAATGAAAATAGTGGGAATGAATTAAAAACAAAAGTTGTATCTATGAAATATACAGGTTTTAGGGCAATACCAGGAGTTTAGTATCTTCTTTTCCCCTGATATTGGGATTTTACATTTTTATGGGGACACTGTGTTGGTTGTCCTCTCATTTTTTTGGCTGGCTTTCTGGGGGAGGAGCCTGCTGCATTGTTTTTCAAGCAGTCTTTTTTAGGTTGAGTCCTCCTGCCCCCTCTCAAGAGGCTGGGCTCTCAGGAAACCTGTTTTTCAGGCTTTTGTTCTCTGGTGGCTTTCTTTCCCTCCCCCCTGGTGGCTTTTAGCAGTTCTTTGGAGGTTTAGAGGAAAGCAAACTGTACCCAGATCTCTGAGAGAGAAGCCTCAGTCTGTTCCCCTCTGGGTGGTGCAGAGCACATAGACTCCCCCCTGATACCTCCCACCATCCCACCAGCAGAGAATGGCCCAACCACAGTCTCAGGGGTCACAGGAGCTCCTGCTTGTCTCTCCACCCTGGTGCTACTAAAACCATGAGTGATACTGGTCCAGGGAGCCTGCTTCCAGTGGCTGCCTTTGCCTCCGATGTCTGGGCAGGTCCAGACTGCCTGAAAAATCCTAACAGAGATAGAATGCTGAGATTTTCACACCGCCTGACTGGGCTAGGAGTGTTCAGACTCTCCCCGGTCCTAGAAAGCACCAGCTAGCGACCGAACAGACCTCTTTGAGGGGAGAGTGTGGAGTGCAGCTCAGGGCCAGGTGGTGCAGCTCGAGTGCAGAGTGCAAAAGGCTGTGGTCCTAGAGAGCTCCAGTTGGCATTCACCCAGACTCCCCCAAGCACAACGGCAGCTAGGGACCACCACCTGGAGGCTTTGCCACACTCTCTCTGGCATGGGTGGCCGTTCTGAGTCCATGGGTTTAAGCTCGTGACCACCTGATTCCACCAGTTGCCCCTTAAAGTCTATTGCTCTCTTTGAGTGCTTTTAACCAGACTCCAAGTTATGCTAGTCCCCAACCACAGGGTACTCTTGTATTGGGGTATTACTTTCCATTGGGTCTCTTCTGGTGGCTCCCTCCCCCTTCTGTTCATCTTCCGATATCAGTCCCATCATTCCCACTCCACCTTACCTCTCCAGTGGTGTATTCTGCTCCCATAGAGATCCAGAAGTGTATAATCCTACATCTTAGACTGATTTCATGGGTATTCAGAGTGTTTTGGTAGATAATCAGTTCACTTTAGGGGACTGGTTAAAGCACCTTCTACTTCTCCACCATCTTGCCCCCTCCCCTCCCACCTATTATCTTTATAATCATTGTTTTGAATTCTAGTTCCAACATTCTACTTATATCCATTTGAGTAATTCCATGGTAGAGTGTGCTACCTCTATTAGTTCTTTTTTCTTGTGAATTTCTCTTTCTAGACCTCATGTTCAGAAAAGAAAGGAGGAAAAAGTAAGAAATAAATAAAGAAAGAAAAGAATAAGGGTGTCTGGGTGGCTCAGTTGTTAAGTGTCTGCCTTTGGCTTGGGTCATGATACCAGGGTCCTGGGATTGAGCCCTGCATTGTACTCCCTGCTCAGCAGGAAGCTTGTTTCTCCCTCTCCCACTCTCCCTGCTTCTGTTCCCTCTTGTGCTGTGTCTCTGTCAAATAAATAAAATCTTTAAAAAAAATTTTTTTAAAAGAAAAAATAAGAAAAAACAGCAATAATAATAGCAATACAACAAATTCAGAAAGTGTTTCTAGCTGCTCTTTCCTTCTTCTGCAGTTTCTGCTTGCCTGTAGTGGGTGAGTGTTTGGATCTTTAAGTAGGTGTGCTCTGATTTACTTGTGAAATTAGGCCTGTAAAGGAAAATAGAAAAGTAGAAAAAACAAAACAAAACAAGACAAAAAAATAGTCTGATCCAAAATAAGAAAAAGAAATGGAAGAAATATGAATACAAATTTACAAACAATAAATAAAGCCTTATTCAAAAAAGAAAAAAGAAAAAAAAAAGAAACTGGGAGAGAAGAATAGAGAAAGAAGAGAGAAAAGAAAAAAATTAAAAATTAAAAAAAAAAAAGCATCATGGTCCAAAAGCTAAGAGAATGAAACAAACAAACCAACAAATGAACAAAATATGTTTGATCCAAAAAAAAAAAAAAAGTTAAAAAATAAAAAAGCCTGGTTCAAAATTTGAGAGGATACACGTGAACCAACAAATAAAAGATTACATACCTGATACAAAAAAAAAAAGAAAAAAAAGTATCTATAAAGTAAAGGATAAAGAATAAAAAATAGAAAATAGAAAAATTAAAAATGTAAAAAAAATTAAAAATAAGGAAAAGAGATGAAGAAAATAAAGGAAGCAAGCCTGGTTTTATTTCCACCAGAAGCTGATGTTTTGAAACTTTCTTCAATCAGGAGACTTAGGAGATACGGGGCCTGTGTTGGTCATCTGAAAGAGAGCCCTGCTGTGTAGGCTCACAAGCTGTGTTGCCCTTGTAAAGATGCTCCTGCCAGGCCAGGTGGTCAGGGTGTAGTATAAGGGGACTTCAGCCTCTATGGAGGCAGTGTTTCTCTCTGGATTCTGACTGTGGGTGGGAGGAAGGATCAATGGGAGGAGGGAAGGATGGTGGTGAGGTAGAATACAGTGTTATCTCACCCTCTTGTCCCTGGGGAGTGGAACTCCCAGCCATTGCTCTTTAGGAGGCCCTCTTAGAAAAGCAAACAATCTGCTGTGTCCCAGCTTTCATCAGTTCCTAGCCTTGACCTGTTTATGCCTTGGTGGTTGGCTCTGCCAGAACATTTTATCTTTTCCAGTGGCTGGGATTCAAAACCCCCAAGTTTTATAGGGCCTGGTAATGTATTGGCCCACTCCCGACCCCTGGTGGAGAGGCTCAGGGCGTGCCCAGCACCAGCTGTTTGGAAAAGCCAATGCACAGTGTATGTGTGTCTAGTTTATTGTAATGCTCAGCAAAAAGCTGGATCCAGGTTATTAGCCATCTGCGCTGTCAACTCTGTGGCTTGAATCTATTGTGGCAGACAGCAAAACCGGCAGCTAGGTTATCTGCAATCTGCTCCCCCCTCTGCACTCTGCTCAGTTCAGCCCTGAAAAGCAGCCTGTCATCAGGCACACAGAGATTTAAGCCTATTGCCGCTCAGAGGGAAAAATTTAGAGGCTTTCAGACCTCTGCTCCAACCTCTGACCCGCTAAGCACCACTCAATGGCTTTCCAACTGGCCTTTTGTCTTTTGGAGAGGAGAAATACATTCTCTAAATGCTCCCCAGGAAGGAAGTGATCTTTCTTTTCTTTTTTTTTTTTTTTAAGATTTTATTTATTTATTTGACAGAGAGAGAGAGCACAAGCAGGCAGAGAGGCAGGCAGAGAGAGAGAAGGAAGCAGGCTCCCCGCTGAGCAGAGGGGCTCGATTCCAGGACCCTGGGATCATGACCTGAGCCAAAGGCAGTGGCTTAACCCACTGATAAGTGATCTTTCTTTGGCCAACCTGGGAATCTCCTTGCCCTGGCTTATTGTGTGTCACAACCCAATTCACTATTTCCCACTTTCTTCCTCTTCCTGACTTTACTCCTTGAAATGGGTTTCCTCTCCCTCCTTGCCATGGGGTTTCTTATCCCCCAGTTCAGGGCTCCTAACCTCAAGCTTCACATCTGCCAAGTTCTCTCACTCCCAACTCTGCAGATTGTATCCCTAATCCTCTGTTCTTTTCCTACATGTTCAAAATAGCTAAATGTTGATCTAGTTGTATTTGAAGGACAAGGCAAGTTTAAGATCCCCCTACTACTCCATCATCTTAACCGGTCATATGGTTTTTATCCTTTCTCTTATTGATGTGATTATAGTCTCTCATCCAACGTGCAAGTGAAGGACCCCAGGTCAGAACTATAGTATAGCCTATAAGTTTTAACATTCTTTTTATAACCAGCTTATGCTAACTGAGAAACTGTAGCTAGCTGACGATAGATAAGGGAGTCAGCAAGCAGCATAACAGGATAACGAATAGCAAAAATCTGTGTTTAACCCAGCTGTGTCTGGCTTCTGTATAATCATGCTTCTAATAATTTGCTAAGAAATGAAAAATTGCTTAAACCCTCAACTCTAAGGAGCAAGAGGCTGGCTGAGGACAAAGCAAAAGCTGGCGCCTTGCACCCCCCCCCCCTTCACCCGCTCCCCTCCATATGTGTAGCATTATAAATAGTTAACTTGCAGAAATCACAGTCCTGCAGGGTAGGAGTCTCCCTTGGTTTGCAAATGTCCTTGAGATTTACAACAAAGAAGTTACCTTACGTTTGATAGCAGGAATGTAACATTTCACCAGGAGAGACTCCCAATTGTCTTTATGTTAGGACCTCATTAAAGGGAAAATGGCCTTGGCTTGATAGTAACCAGGCCTTCAATATCCTGATAGTGCTTTCATTCGCATGCGTGGGCTAACTGGCCAGTTCTGCTTCTGTAAGATTGCTTTGTCTGCTTTCGCACGTGGGTCCCCTGATCCACTCCACTGACGCCAAGTATGCCTGTTCAAATTATCAATCAGTCAGCTCAGCCCCTCCCGAAACTTGTTTGTCCATAAAAATCCTGCACTACCCCAGCCGGGGGTGCTCGGTTAGCTGGAGCTGCCGACCACCCGCCGGTACCTGCGTGACAATAAACCTCTTGCTGTTTGCATCCAGTGGCAGTGTTGGATTCTTGGGTAAGGGGATCCGCGGGTCTTTCACAAGTTAAGATTGAAGCCACTATTTTGGAGAGGAAGCAATAGTGTGTTAATGAGTTGAAATAATTTTTATTTTATGAAACATCTAGGATCAGGGGGACCAGGTTGTAGAGCAAATTAGGGTTTGGTTTTTGTTTTTATAATCAACTTTATTGAGGTGTGATTTAGATGCACTAAAATTTACTCATTTAACTTACAGTTCAGTGTGTTTTGATAAATGTAAGCAGTTAAGTCTCTATCAGAATCAACATGAAAAATTCTCATCATCCCCAATTGTTTTTTTCACTCAAAATTTTCAATGAAATATAAATGGAGGAGCTAAATATTTCAATTTTGCCTCATATTCTAATTTATTGCTAACTAAATTAAGCCACTTTTTTCTTGGTTTTCAGTGTCCTCCTCTTATAGCATGGAAATGAGACTTCTGTAGTGTCCCTGCTTTATTTATTTGGGGAGGTGATGAGGGAGCAGGAGGCTGGCTGAAGACAAAGCAAAAGCTGGCACCTTGCATCCACTCTTTATCTGCTTCCCCTCAGTCATATGTGTAGCATTCCTTAGGCATCCCTGACTGCCATGAACGATAAACAAATAGTTGCAGAGATCACAGTCCTGCAAGACAGAGATTCCCTTGGTTTACAAATGATCTAGAGATCTACAAACAAAGAAGTTACCTTATCAATAGCACAAATTTCCAGAGGCAAATAACTCAGCTCCTCAGCCCTAAATAAAGTTAAATTTCTTCTAAACCCAAATCTCACTAACAAAGACGCTTGATAGCAGAAATGTGAATGGCTTGCCAAAAGAACATTGATCAAGCCGCAAGGCCTCCGGTATCCCAGCACCTTATGAAAACTCCATTGAAACCTTCCTTCCCCTCACCTTCCCCCCAACCACAGGGTACATAATCTGCCATCCCTCACAACCTGGGGCAGCAGCTCTTCCTGCCCATGGGTCCTATCCCCGTGCTTTAATAAACTACCATTTTGCACCAAAGATGTCACAAGAATTCTTTCTTGGTCATCAGCTCCGGACCTCAGCCCACCGAACCTCACCTAGGTTCTAGAACTTCATCAGAGGGATATTCTACTTGTTTAAATGTCATAAGAGAAAATATTTAAATATTAACAAGCAAATAGAATTTATAATCTATCTCTCTATACCTGTCACCTTGTTAACTGTTTGCTGTCCTTATTTCATCCAACTCTCACCCCATCCCATGCTTTTTATTTTCCTACTAGAGTATCTTGAAGACAACCTAGAACATCATTTTATCTGTAAATATTCTAGTGTATTATTGTATAACTACTCTTCTCTGAGGACTTTTTATGTTTTTGCTTTTTAACAAGTATCATACCATTATCGTACTCAACAAAATTAACGCAATTTCTTAATTTCACCAATCACCCAATTCACGTGGAACATTTCACAAAATGTCTCAAATACATTTTGGATTCCATAGCTAGGACCATTAATATTAGAGGCTTGAGAAGAAAAGTATCTAAAATTCAGCATATGTCTTTCACTTCTCTCACCTATTCCCTTGCTCACCTTTCAGCTACTTGATTAGGCATTTAGTCCTATTGATTCTGTCTTTGCCACATGTTTTCCCTCTCCTCTCCTCTTCTTCCTTCCAGGTTTTTCTAACTCATACGCCCATAAGTAAAATACTGATCATTCCATTCACCTGGTTACCTGGCCCTAGTTCTGCTCAAATTATTATATATATACATATATATATGTATATGTGTATATATATATGTATATGTATATATATATAATAATTTGATATTGAAAGACCCCCCCCCCCGTCGTTAACTAATTAACTGCTCTTTTGTTGTGTAAGAGTACCCCTCCTCCCCTTGCAGTGAAAAGACCCTTCCCCCAGGGTTGAATTCAATGTAACTGCTCTTTTGCCTTTCTGTAACTGCTTGGCTTTTAGGGCATGACACTTGTCTCCTGTTTGAACAAGATACCTTCTCCTAATAGCCGAGGCATGGTTACATAGGCAAGGGGGCTGCATGGTCACGTAGGTCACGTAGACAGGGGGCTGCATAGTCACATAGACAGGATGTCTTTCTGCTGAGTAATAAGGTCAAACTTCCCCTCTTTGTTTCCCCTTCCCGCCTTTCTCTTCGCGCGAGGGGGTCTTCCAAAGCCAATCCGCTAACACCAAGTATGCCTTTTTTCAAATGTTCAAATTGTCAGCCAATCGGCCCCGTCCCATCCCGGACTTGTTTGTACCTGTCTATAAAAATCCTGCACCACCCCAGCCAGGTGTGCTCAGCTAGCAGGAGCTGCTGACCACCCACAGGCGCGCGCTGACCACCCACAGGCGCCTGCGTAACAATAAAGAACCTCTTGCTGTTTGCATCCTGTGGCAGTGTTGAATTCTTGGGTAAGGGGATCCGCGGGTCTTTCTATATATATATATATATACACACACACACACACATATATACATGAATTTCTAGAATGGAAGTGGGAGGAGCTACATGGACTCTCTACCCCAGCGAAACAACCATAACTATGGGAATTATTAAACAAAAACTATTACTTAAAATCTCTGGAAATTTTCTTAAGACCATTCAACAATTGGAGAGATACTTATCCAAAACAATCTAAATATTGGGGGAGGTTAAGATGGTGGAGAAGTAGGGGGACCCTGGGCTTTTCTCAACCCCCAAACACAGCTGTATTGAGGTCAGATCACATGGAACACCCAGGAAATTGGAGGATTGGAAGAAGGATCTTCTCAGTTGGAGAGAGACTGTGCAAGTTACATGGAGATGAGTTGCAGGAGAGAAAAACTGCTGTGCTGCTGAGGGGAGGGAGCCCTTTCTGCAGGCAGAGAAAAGGGAGAGAAAAACAGGGATTGAAAGACTGTGGCATTGGGTCCTCACAAGAAGAAAATCTGTGTGGACCATTGTTTGGGGAACAAGGGAAACTAAGTATGGAAGGTTTTTGTAAACCACGTGTGGAGCTGAAACTCTTGAGGTTTTGGAAGTGCACAGCATTCCCCAAAGGGGAGCTGTGGGTTGTACTACTGTGAAGAAAGAGGGTACTGGCCAGAAAGTGCACAAAGTAGCATGGGGGTCTCCTGTGTTACCCTGAGAGATAATTCCCCTTTTTGGAATACATTTGGAAGAGGGTATATTGCCTCTCCAAGGAGAAAAGACTCTGCAGATACCAGCAAACAGTCTTTCATTGGCAGGGGACAGAGTTGCACATAGAGGGTAAATAACCTGATTGCTGCTTTTCCAGGTGCTACACTAGAGATTCTGCACACCTGACAGGGGAGGGACTGTTTTTCTGGGACAAAGGACACTAGACACAGTGCTGAAGGAGGCTTGACTCCAGAGAATGCAGAAAAGGTGCAACAGAGGGTTTTTTAAGATTTGGAGTTCAGAATCCTAACTGTGCACCAAAGATAAAACACAGGAGAGATACCTGGTGTGCTGAAGGCCCTCACTTTTCTGTGAGGGCTTCCTGAACAGCAGAGGGTATAAGTTCCCCCTGTCCAAGGGAGGAAAAAGTGGGGTGGTGCCATATTTCCCTCCACGAACACAGACTTCAGAGAATGACCCCCAGTGGAGGTGAGAGCTGCTTGCACCAAACACAGTGCCCCTGTGCCTAGAAAGTATATATTCTTTGGGGCAGCACTGACACCAAGCTAGAGCAGCAGGCCTCTCCCTGAGAAGACCAACACAGGCAGAACCCCACATGCGCCAAGCTTACTGATCATACAGTGCTTCAAAGCAGTTCTGGTGGAAATAGGACCAGGCTCTATTTTTTTCTTTTTATTCCCCCTTGGAGTCAGGCTTATAGTTTTTGTTTTGTTTATGTTCAGTTAGCCAATACATAGTATAGCATTAGGTTTTGAGTTGCATATACCACCTAGTGCTCACAACAAACCATGCCCTCCTTAATGCCCATCACCACCATCACCAGGTTACCTCATTCCCCCAACTGCTCTCTCTTCTGTAACCCTCAGTTTGTTTCCTGGAATATAGAGTCTCTCATGGTTTGTCTCCCTTTCTGATTTTTTTTCCCCATTCAGTTTTCTCTCCCTTCCCCGATGGTCATCTGTGTTATTCCTTATGTTCACCATATGAGTGAAACCATATACTTGTCTTTCTTTGCTTGACTTATTTCACTTAGCATAATCCCCTCCAGTCCCATCCATGTCATTGCAAATGGTAGGTATTCAGCCTTTCTGATGGCCGAGTAATATTCCATGGTATATATGAACCATATCTTCTTTATCCATTCATCTATTAAAGAACATCTTATCTCCCTCCACAGTTTGGCTATTATGGCATTGCTGCTATGAACATTGGGTGCATGTGCCCCTTCTTTTCACTATATCTTTGGGGTAAATACTTAGTAGTGCATTTGCTGTGTCATGGGGTAGCTCTGTTTTTAGCATCTTGTGGAACCCCCATACTGTTTTACAGAGTGGCTGTACCAGCTTGCATTCCCACCAACAGTGTAAAAGGGTTCGCCTTTCTCCACATCCTCGCCAATGTTTGTGATTTCCTGTCTTGTTAATTTTAGCCATTCTGACTGGTGCTAAGTTGGTACCTTATGGTGGTTTTCATTTGTATTTCCCTGATGGCTAGTGAGGTTTAACATTTTTTCATGTGTCTGTTAACCATTTTTATGTCTTCTTTGGAGAAGTGTCTGTTCATGCCTTCTTCCCAGAAAAATGGGTTAAATATTTCAATAGATATTTTTCCAATGAATAAATGCAAGTGACCAACAAATATATGAAAAAGAGCTCAGCATCATTAATCATCAAAGACATCCAAATCAAAGGACAAAATCATGTCACCTGTTAGGATGACTATATATACATATATGTATGACTATATATATATATATATATATGTAAAAAAATGGAAATTTGAATTTTCATTTACCATTAGTGAGAATGTAAAGTGGTACAGCCATTATAGAAAACAGTACTGAGTTTCCTCAGATAATTAAAAATAGAACTACAGTATGATCCAATAATCACATATCTATGTATACATCCAAAGGAAATGAAATCAACAGATGACCCTGGTATTTGTTATGATAGCCACCAACTCCTGTATTTCCCACTAATTTTCTGTAAAGAAATAATTTTGTCTTTCATCACTGTTATGTTAACTATAAACTGTAAGTGTCCTTCATCAAGGTGAAAAAGTCTTTCTTAATTATTACTTTGCTGAGAGTTTTAAAAATCTTGAATATATGTTGAATTGTCCTAAATGTTTTTATCTATCTGTCTATCTATCAATGAATGATCAAGATTTTTCTTCTTCAGTCTGCTGACTTGGGAATTATTGTATCATCTTCCCATTTCTGTAACAAATTACCACCAATGTATTGCCTTCAAACCTCATAAATGTGATGTCTTACACTTCTGCAGGTTAGAGTCTCATGTGGGCCTTATTGGAGTAAAATAAACATGTCTGCAGGGTGCTCTAATTTTAGCAATGCTGGGAGAAAATCTAGTTCCTGGCTTTTTCCAGCTTCTAGAGGCTGTCTGCACTCCTTGCTGAGTTGCCCCTTCCACCTCCAAAGCCAGCAATGGCTTACTGACTTACCTCCATCCTAGCGAACTCTTCTGCTGCACTTCTACTTTTAATGACCTTGAGATGACCTTGGGACCACTTAGATAATCCAGGATCATCTCCTGATTTTAGTGTTAACTGATTAGCAACCTAATTCCATCTGCAATTTTTTCCCCCTTCCTCACATAAGGCAAAATATGGGCAGATTCCAAGGATTAGAACATGGACATCTTTGGGGGACATCGTTCTGCCAGAGGTGTGACCCATGGGTGAGTGTCAAGGAGCAGGGACATATATGAATGTAGGCACCCATGGGTGCCTAGGGAAAGAATAATAGGGAATTAGGGTTGCCCCTTTCTGGAGTCTCAGGGGGTAGAGTTCTTGATCATCTATACATGCCCTTTCATTGTGCTCCTCACTTTATGCACAGATGAGAGCTGAACTTCTCTGGGTGGAAGATTTGTGGGGGAACACCTCACTCAGTTCTGGTCCATTCCCTCATTCACACAACTCACTGTTCTACTTGTCCCTCCCAATGCCAGGGACTGTGGTCTAGGTGGGGTTGACTCAGCCACCCTCAGTGTCCAAGGGCCCAGGATAGATGGCCACTATCACTTGTACTAACAAAGGTAACAATGTTGGCAGGCAAGGAGCAGCCCAGCTGCAACAACACCTGGGCTGTGCTGCCAAACTCCTGACCAACAGATTTGCAAATGACTCTCAGGGATCTCAGAGAGATTCCTGGGCTCTAGGTCAGGCAGTCAGCCTTCTTGATCTCTGGCCTCTGGCCTAGAGAAGAGGCTGATCATTGTTGCTTAGTGTGAGACAGAAGCTTGATGTCTGCCTTGTCCTCAAGGCCCGCAGGGAAGAGATAAAAACCTGTTGGCTGCCTGTACCTACTTATTTTCTAGAGTTATTGCTGTTATTTTGTAGGCAAAGTGGCTGCTGCTGAGTTCTGGAGAAAAGTCATGGGGTTCACACATAGTCATCCTTTCTCTTCTGGTTCTCTGGCACTGGGTGGTTGCTGCACCCCCATTTATAAGGTCCTGGGTATGGTCTGCTGACCCAGCTGTCCACAATTCCTAGGGCTTTTGGTCAGATCACTCTGTCCTGCACTGGAAGTATTGGAGTAGATTATTATGTTAATGACTGGCACTAGCTTTGCTCAGGGAAAAAAATGCAGAGACCCTCCTCTTTCCTTGAAACTTCTGCTTACCTCCAGTTTCCTGATACTATATGTGTATACCCTAACAACAGACCCAATCAACCTTTGGGTCCAATATCAGGCAGAGGGTAACCAGCATGTGCCAAGGAGGGCTGGGTGGGCCCTCCTATTCCTCATGAGTGAAGCATCCACAAGATGTGCTTAGTTCTCTCTCCCTGTCCTTGAGGGCCTCCCTATGTTGTCCCCCAATCAGGGATGATGAAGAGAGAGCAACCACAGGATGAGGTGAAGGGCACCCCTGACTACAGTGGCAAGTGGGTTGGTCTTGGCCAGTCTGTCATGGTCCTTGGTCCTTCTGGTGTTCTGAATCTGGAACAAGCTCTCTCTGAGGTTGGGTTCCCTCTGGATCCCCCATCTATAGTGACCTACATGGAGGAAGAAGCTGTGGAGGTCACTTCAGTGAGTGCTGGGCTGTGGAAGAGGATACAGTCTTAAGAGGAGGCTCCCGGGCAGTGAAAATAACCCTCTCTGTGGGAAGGAGGCCATGGAGAGATGGGTGGGCATGCAGCTCTTTCTCCAAGGTCCCCTTCTAGAAATATGTGCCTCTGGTCTAATGCAGCAGGGGGAGCTGTGTGCCTGCCCTGCCGTGGACCCCTGGGGCACATCAACTGCTTATTTTTGGTCCTATGGGGAGACTGAGAGCTCAGATGTGGGAGGCCATCAAGGGGAAGAGAAGGAATATACATGACTTCCTTGTCCTCCCTTTGAGGGGGGCCAGTAGGTAAAATTGACTTTAGGCCCCTCAGGAAGCAGAGCTCCAATAGTCTTTCCATCATGGCCTAGTCCTCTTTTCTCCCTACTTGTCTGATTCTCTGCTTAAGTGATCTGCTGACAATGGATCAGGGGAGGCCCTGCCAGTTCCTTCTTATCGTATAGGTATCACATGACCTCAGACTCACCATCCCTGTGTCTCTTTCCATTCAGGGCCCTGGGCATTATCTACACTGTCTCAGGAATTTCAGTGTTGGGGTCTCCTGGACAGAGAGGTACTGTGTCTTGCACTGGGCTTGCAGTGCATCACTGGACTGTGTGGCACAGGCTGGTATCAACAGCTCCTTAATGCTGCCCTCAAAACTGGGATCCTCTGAAGTTCCTGGCATTTAGCTCCTTCTGGTATTACGGTGATGCATGCTATTTAAATTAGTTGTGAAGAGTCACATTCAGTGGAAAACTGAGTATATTTAGGATGATATGTTCATTGAATAGATGTAAGAATTGACCTCTAAAGGTCAATTGACCTGACACTCAGGTGTGAGTTCTTGTCCCTAGGAAATTGTCTTGATGACTCATCCCATATCTTCTATGACTATAGGATTAATCAGGCTTTTTTGCCTGGATTTGGACAAGTCACTTAACTACTTTGCAGGTAGGCTACATGCAGAGGTGACTAAATTCATTTTACAAGTTTGGACTTAATTAACAAATGTGTTAAGTGCTTGGGACATTTGGAGGATCCCTGAGGGTGGGGTCTTTGGAAAAACCTTGAGAGACTGTACAGTTAGCCTGGCCAGGAGGGCAGTGATTCCCCAATGCTGTTATGTAGCCCACAACCCCTAGATTCCAATAGAGACATCCAACTGTAGTCACCTACGTTTTAAGAAAATGTGGCAGGGGAAAAAAAAGATAAAGATTTCAGGCACATAACATAGAACTGAGAAAATAATGCCCATAACATAGGTTGACTGAGGTTGACTGTGACAGTGGAGAGAGAGAGCTGTGACAAGACAAGGATCTCAGAGCTTCAGAGAGGCTCACTCATGCTGAGTGATCTTGATTTGCTTAGAGGACATGACCCAGTAATGTGGGACTAGGCCATCTGCAGGCCACCAACCAACATTTAGTCAATGGTAACATGATAAATACATCCCAAGATCTTACATGAATACTGTTTCTCTCTCTCCTCACAAATGCCCCCTTGAGGAATTACTGTTACCTCTGTTTTAGACATGAGGGAACATACTCCTAGAAATTTTTTTGATCCTACCCTGCATCATGTGGTATGAATGGCAGAGCTAGGCATGGAGCAGACCATGCAGAATCAGATCCTGCACCCTCTCCACTGCAGAGTGTTTCCTCACCACACTGTCTCTGGAGAATTTCTGTCCTGTTCACCACATGCAAGGAGATATATACGCAGGATTACTCATAAGAACTTCACAGTCTCTGCCTCTATGGATCCTAATTATTCTTGCAAAGATAAACATAAAATAACCATACAATAAAAACCACATAATAAAAAGTTCAGCTAATAGGAGATCCCTGAAACAGATGACCTGGGCACAGCTCTAGTGAGAGAGATCTTGGGAGGTTCTGTGGAAGAGGGGCTGGCTGAGGAATGCATTCAGATTAACTTGGGGTACAACCTGGAGAATGGGTGGAGTGGGCAGTGGAGGGGGTGATGACTGCAGAAAGAACATCATACAGATGGAATTAGAAGCTGATGAGGAGTGTTTGAGGAGGAGGTGATGGGAGGTCAATGTGACTGAAGCTGTTTCTCAATCCACAGACAACTTGTAACCAACCAAGCAAACTGCAGGATGTGCATGCTGCCTAGACACAACTTAGGGCAGTCAATTCAAAACTACAGTAATGCTGTCATGAGGCTCAGACTTCCAACTGTGACATGAGGTACAATGAGAAGCCGAGTCTTTCCCAACCCATCTGCTGCATACACATCTGTGTGATGTCCATGTTTAGAGTGGTCTCCAGGAAAACAGGATGACAAAAATCAGCTATATCCTCTTGACTTCTCTAGAGAGGCCTGGGGCCAACTTAGAACAATTTTACATGTATTTTAAAGATACAGTGTGGATGTACAATGATAGGCAGCTTTACACCATATCTTGGAATCTCTGGATAACTTCATATTTCCTTTCCATAGAGTACAAGCCTTATCAAGATAATATATGATAAAATATACATGGCCAAAAATAATTGATTTTATTCCCAAATAGCTTTCTCTATGACTGTGAGGATTAATTAAGTAAATTTACAAGTTCAAGAAATCATACATAAAATATCTAAACTCTACCATTATAAAATTGTGATAAGCTTTACTTTATTTTTTTCAAGTTGGATGAAGAATATAACACAAGAAACCCCTAATGACCTAAATTAAACTGTAGGATATGGTCAATATTATCCAGAGGTGCCAACTCATATTAATCAGTGTATGATTTTAATGAAATTCCTTTATTTTAAAAATTTAACTCCTTTTAAGTGAGGAGCCTCTTCTGAGATGCAGTGTACACTGAACTGTGATTCCTGCAAACACCTGAGGTTAATTAGTGCAGACTGTGGCTTGAGGATATTCAAAAGAATATGATGTGGTGAATGACTTCAGTGCAAATTACAGCTTAAAGACCTCCAAAAATTATCTCCTCAGGGAAAAAAAAATCCACCAGGAAATTGGCAAAAATTGCCACCAACATCTTAAGAACTCTGGAAATAAACTCAAACTTACAGCAATAGAGAGAATGTGGATACTGGTAGGAGAAGGAGAAAAAAACCCAGGTGACTCTCAGAATCATGAGTTTTGTGCTTTTTTAACATGCCCTAGTCCCATCCCCTGCCCTGTGGCTCCAGAGGAGTTAAAAAAACAAAAGCCCATGTTCACAGTGAAAGTCAGCAATGTGGCAATCATTGGAGAGAACAATCTCATTTCTAGAGAATTATCACTAATGGATCTATCTGGGGGATGTCTGCAAGACCCTACTTGTTTGATTGTCTGTATTTAATCTCACTTGGTGCTTGCCTAGAACAAAAAGCCTTTTCCAGCATAATTGTCAAAAAAGTAGTTGTAGGCAGTTGTTTAACTTGTGCTTAAAATGACAGATATTGTTGGAAAACAATAGAGTAATAGAAAGTTTACAAGGAGGATCAAGAAATGAGATTAATAAGGGGATTTGAAAAGTTCTAACTTATTCCTAGGAGCCTAGAACACTGGGAGCATACTCAGGAAAGATCTTAGAAGGCCTTTCGCTCTCCCCTTTACTTGACCTGAATGTTCTGCACAAGCAGGAAGTGAAGGTTATGGCAGAGTTTTCAGCTGCCTGCTGAATGTTGAAGATATGATTCAACATGCTCACAAAGCCCTTTGACAAAGACTGAACAACTTCTCAGTTCTAGGCTGTTAATGAAATCTCTAGCTGGTCAATAGTTGACTACCATATAGCTGAACAGGGACTTTAGTGGTTACACATGGCAATACAGTCTTCGGAGAATTAGTTAAAGTTACTTATGAGAAAGCAATGACAAAAAAGAGCAGAGCCAATAAATCATAGGGAAGAGTGAGTATCAGATTTCTACAGTTCCCATATGATATTTTAAATAACCAATTTACAGCCCCTTGCCCCAATAACAAGAGATTTGCAGGAAAACCAGAAGTCTGACTGTACAGAAAAAAGTTGGCACACCAGGATGGAGTCTGCTTTCTTGACAGGCCTGCTTGTCAGACTGACCCTTGTTTGAAGTCTAGGAACTTGCAATCAGGAGGGTTCTCACCACTCTCTGGTAAGGGTGGCTTGCTGTGCCTAAACTCTTTATGCAAATCCTATGTAGAGTTTATGGAGAACCTATCTTTGCTAATGGAATTCTGAAATTCAGAGGTACTAGGCAGAGGGTGCCTAAAAGACCAGTTCACACTAAAAGATCTCTGGGTACAGAGTCTTTAATGAGCTTCCCTGGAAGATGTTTCACACTTTATTGCTGGAAGAATGAAGTGTACCTTTGTGATTCCACTGGAGTAGGATTCTTGAAAGCTTGCCTAGTTTTCTCTGGACCTCCCATGCACCTTTCCCTTTGCTTATTTTGCTTAGTGTGCTTTCACTGTAATAAATCGTAGCAATCAGTATGACTGAATACTGAGTTCAGTTAGTCTTTCTAGAGAGACAGATGTTGGAGGTGCTCTTGGGCTGACCCCTAACATAAGCTGATATAGAAGGAGGAAAAAAAACAACGAATAGACACTGTCCCCAAGTGTCTTTGGAGTCCAGACATTGGACTTACTAGACAGATATTTTGTATCCACTCTTTTAAGTATATTCAAACAATTAAGGGAAATGATAAAGAACAAAAAATAGTAAGAGAATTTTATCTCTTCAAGTAAAGAATAACAATAAAAGAGATATGAATTATAAAAGAGAACCAAATGGATATTCTGGAGTTGAAAAGTACAGTAACAACTGAAAATGTCACTAAAGGGGATTGTATTCATTTCCTAGGGCTGCTGTAAGAAATTGCAACATATTACATGACTTAAAATAATACTCTTTCACACTTCTGAAGACTGGAAGTCTGAAGTCAAGCTATAACCTGGGCTCTGCTCCCTATTGAAAGAGACAGAAAATTGTCCTTCCTTGACTCTTTCTAGCTTTTGGTATTTTCTGGAAATTCATGGCTTTCCTTGGATTGCATCTACATCACTCTAAATTCTGTCTCTTGTCATCAGATGGCTTTCTCCCCTCTGTGTATGTCTAATGCTCCTGTTCTTAAGTGGACAGCAGCCATTCCATTAGGGCATATCCTAATCCAGTGTAACTTTATTTTTATTATATTTGCAAATACCTTATTTCCAAATAAAGATACTTTCATGGGTACTGTAACCTACAGCTTTAGTGTATAATTTTGGGAGACACAAAGGCTGAACTACAGATTTGAGCAGGAAAAAGAAAAAAACCCAGCAAATCTGAAGATAGATCTAGAGATCTAGTCTGATGAACAGTATGTTAAAAATTAAGGGCAAGGAAAAAATTAGCAGAGCCTCAGAGGCCTGTTTAAAACTATCAAGCATATCAACATAGATACAAAGAAGAGTCTCCAGAAAAATAAAAGGGAATGAAATATAAAATAAGTAAAATAAAAAACAAATAAAAGAAAGGGACAGTGAGAATACATGAAATAATGACAGTAAAAATCTCACCAAATTTCATGGAAACATTGAAATATTTGAGAACTTCAACAAAGTCTAAGCAGGATAAACCCACTTCATAATAAAATTGTTCAAGGCCAAAGAAAATCATGAAAGCAACTAGAGAGATGTGATTAATCAAAAAGGCTCCTGTTTAACAGCCTATTAAAATCAGAAATGAGACTCCAGAAGATAGTGGGATGACCCAAATAGTACTAAAAGACAAAAACTATCAACCAAGACCTCTGTATCTAGCAGAGATGTCTCTTGGTGATGAAGGAGACACTGAGACATCCCCAGATAAAATTTGAGAGAACCCACTGCTTTCACCAGCCCTACAATGAGAAACAGGAGTCCTTCAGGCAGAAATGAAAAGACAACAGGGTAACTTAGAGAAATAAAGAGTTGCATAGGTTAATATACAAGAAAGTATAGATATATAAGTACATATATGTTGGCTAGTTGAACTTAAATAAAAAATATATAAATTCATAAGATGTATGTAATATAAATGTAAAAAATGTTTTCTCCTGATTTAAAAGAACACCACATGAAGTAAATACTATAAATATGTTGATGAGCACACAATGTGTAAAGATGTAATTTGTATGACAATGGCAATAAAAACAGCATGTGTATTGGATATACATGAAAATAGTTTCTATATGCCAGGGAGATTAATATGGTATAAATCCAATTAGAATGTTATAATTAAGGTGTTAATTGTAATCTGAGGGAAGCAATAAAGAACATAACCCAGAATATAGCAAAAGAAGCAACATGGGAATTTATTTGGTACATTAGAAAAAATGAGAAATAGAGGAATATTAGAAAAAATATGACATATACAGGCAAAAAAAGGGAAAAATTATGGATATCAATGCTACCTGATTGGTAATTAAGTGTTCATAGATTATATACTCTAATTCAGAGGCAGATATTGGCAGAATGGATAAAAAAACCCTATGACTCCTATAAAGGAGTCATGCTTTAAGTAGAAGATACAGAGGTTGAAAATAAAAAGAAAATAAATACTAAGCAAGAATAACCAAAAGAGAACTGGACGGGCTTTGGTAATATAAGACAAATTTTTATAACAATTTTTCTTCAAGAAAAAAATGACATTTTATAGTGACAAAAGGGCCCATCCTTCAAGGAGATTACAAACATTTTACACTTAACAAAAGAACTCCAAAATACATAAAACACACTGACAGGATTGAGAAGAGCAACAGATCCTCCAACGATAATAGTTGGAAATTTCAATATTCAACTTCCAATAATGAACAGAGTCTGTCACTTCTTGTAATGATCAGAAGGGTGGCAGGGTAGGGGCTGAGACCCATATTTCATGGTGCAGGGTACTGAAATTTAGAGAGATTAAGTGACTTGCTCAGAGTTGCAGCACTGATGAATGATGGTTCTGAGGGAGGGGATACAGATGGTTCCCTGGGGACAGAGATCCCTGATTACCTGAATATGAGATCATGTCCTAGACACCTGAATCAAGCCCTTCCCTTACTCCCTTTCCCATATCCTTTTGCCCCAAGGTTTATGCAGGGAAGACAGCTGGTGCCCCAAGGAGATGCCTGGACCAAGAGAAAGGCTCAAATCCTGACCCCACTTCTGGCTCTATATTTCTATGCCTGACTCAAAATACAATGTATTTTCCTCAAATAAAGAACCCCTGATGGAGCAGGGGTATCTGAACAGGTCTCCATCTCCCCAACTTGCCCCCAGCACTTGATTTTATCTTCTGCCTTTTAGTGAGACTTCCTGGTGATCAGATGGTCACCCCAAATGAGGTAGTTGACTCCCAATTGGCTCAGAACTCATGACATTCCAAACCAACTGCCCACATGACAGTTGCCCAATGCACTAGTTTCATCTTCAACTGACCAAACTTGGATAATGAGCAGTTAATTACCTAGGAGGGGTCTGCCAGGCTGGCACTTTCGTGGCCTAGGGGATGGAGTCTACAAGTCCCTAGTGTCTCCTTGGCTAAAGAACTGATCCACCATCTGAACTCACCAAGGATGGCATGGCTGAAAGCAGGAAGTTGCTGCACTGGCTCTTGATTATGTACCTTCCCTGCTCATTCTTTCCAACATCCAGTGTCCCTTGTACAAACTATAGACATTCTTCTTGAATCTACTTACTGATTTTATTCCCATGATACTTTCTTTTTTTTTTTTTTAAATTTTATTTATTTATTTAACAGACAGAGATCACAGGTAGGCAGAGAGGCAGGCAGAGAGAGAGACAGGAGGAAGCAGGCTCCCCGCGGAGCAGAGAGCCCGCCCGATGCGGGGCTCGATGTCAGGACTCTGGGATCATTACCTGAGCCGAAGGCAGAGGCTTTAACCCACTGAGCCACCCAGGCGCCCCCCCATGGTACTTTCAATGGAGTAGTCAGTGGAGGTGATATTTGTGGCTCTACCATTGTAGGGGCCTGGTTAGCCAGAGGTTGTAAACTTTGGTTGTAAACTTAGACTGACCCCGCACCTCCCAGAGGAACTTACTTGCAAACCCTGGATATAGTGGTGGGCCAGGCCGGATGGAGACATCCAATCAATGGGGTGCATATATATTTGCTATGGTGAATTGGAATTCAATTGGCCACCCCTATTGCCAATGGAACATGACTGTGCAGTTTTCCCTGTGTGTTGCAATCTCATTGGCCACCTGTGTGTGGCCAGGCTCAAGCACCTCTATAAAGGTTAGTCTGTGAGGGGGTGTGGGGGAGAGTAATAGTCCTCGGGGTAGTCGTCGTCAGGAGTGGTGCTGTTGCGAGCGGCCTCGCCACCGTGAGCGTCGTCGTTGGGGTCATAGTCATTGGGGTAGTCATCGGGAGCAGCACCATCAGGAAGCGTGGTCATCGGGAAGCAGCCTCCTCCAGGGAGTGGCCTCGTGGGAGTGGCTTCATGGGGAGCAGAGTCTGTGTCGTTGTCGCCTCTTCATAAGAGATGGCCCTGGCTGGTCAGTTTGATTCTGGATGCTTGGCGCGAAATAAAGCTTTGCTTGACCTTTGCTTTGCATCAGTCTCGTTCCTTTGATCATGGACCCTAACACCATGTTGTTTGGTCTCATGCCCATTTCAGTGTGACTGAACCACTGTGGGCACAGCCAGCAGAGCAGTGGACAGCAAGCAGAATTTCTTGAACACAGTTATGTTGTGAAACCTGTGTTTGAATCCCTTATGATCGTTTTCTTTTTAATACCCTGACCCACGATCCTAGAAAATACACTGAATAATATCTAACTTATTGGGTTACAAGAATGAAATCCTCTACTCCCATGTATAGTTCAGGCACAAGGATTACATATAATTAGCTCAAAATTAGTGTGGCAGCATCCTTCGAAGGTAGTTAAGTTGCCTGCATGGATAATTACCATCATCCTGTCTCCACTTTTGTGGTCACATGCATTAACAGCCACCCCAGTTTTTGGTTGGTTTTCCCGAAGTGTCAACAAGTTAGGGAAGCAATGGAGAACATGTGCACTTGTTTGCTTCACCATTTACATCCCAAGCATCTTGCATTCACATTTCCTCTTCCTGTTCTTCTTTCCCCCAGTTTGCTTTGTCTTTTCTTTCTTTTGAGTCCATTACAAAAGAATTTGTTGACAGCTGAAATGTAGAGAAGAATCAGGAATAACCAGAGCCACCTGGGGCAGGTAAATATTAAGATCTGCCAAGAGCAGATCCAGAATTTTGGGGGCCCCTCTAGCAGGAACCCTTCTGACTCCCTTCTGACTCCCAGCCCAACTCCCTGCTTGGGCCATTCAGGGCAGCTCACCAGGAGTCAGTGGTGCAGACCCAGGGTCAGGGTCCAGAGCAACACTAAGAAAGTGGATGAGGTAGGCTGCAGGGAAGTTTTTTAGACATTGATCCAAGGATCTTAAGTGCCTGGATGAGACCACATCCTACCGGATGAGAATCGTAAGAAGAGGGAATGGGGAAGAACTACAAAAAAGAATTTATGGAGAGCAAAACCAAAGAGGAAATAAATCACATGCACAGTTTTGTTCCCTGCATTGTAGTCCTCAAAATCCATTAAGTAACCCTGTGCATGTGTAATTGTAGGAGTGGGGAAGAGGGAATTTTGGGAAAGGATGGGGACAGGCAAGGTTGAGGTGAGAACTTGGATCTACAGTTCCTGTCAGGATAAAGGGTAACCTGGGGATAATTCTGTCTTCACCTCTGCAATGAGGGAGTGGGTCTCTTTGTTCTCCAACATATTTTTCCAGTCTTCAAATTTCATAACTGTGGCTAGTCAGTGCTCATGACTCAGTATTCCCCTTCTTCTTCTTGTCCTAATTAATGTTCATTGTCCTTCTCCTTGTCAATCTCTACCAGCCATATTGTTTTAAAATATGGGAACACTGGAGAAATGATCACGGGTATCCTGCCACCCTCCCTCATCAATCAAATGGTCAATTAATGAATCCTTCCAAACCCAGGGGGCACCTGTCATGGGACTGGGGTTTTGTTGGGCCCTGTGGGAGAGAATGGCAACCTGTTTTACATACTATCTGTCCTGTGTCTGGAGTAATTGCAGTTAATTTAAGATAATTAATTCTCCAAAAACCCCAAAAGTTTCCTAGTCCCTTAGAGAGCATGAACATGAAATTAGAAGTAAGCTAACTTGTCCAAATTCCCTTAGTCTATAAGTGGGGCAACAGGGTCTGTACAGCAGGTATGGCCATGTAAGCACACAGTACCTGCCAGGCTTTGTCCTGAACCTTGGGAGGACTGGGAGGGTGGGACTTGGGCAGGCCTGAGGAAAGTTCACAGGATGGGCATGACCAGGATGTTGGGGGCAAGGTCAGCACTGTGTGGCTGAAGCAGTGGGTTCTGAGAGTAGCACTGACTCCCTGCCCTGCTGCCCAGAGAGAGGCTCTGTCCTGTGCCTGGCCAATGACAGGTGACCAGGTCAGCTGGGTTGTAAGAGTAAGTATGTGAGATAGGCCAAGCAGCCCCTCATGCAGTCCTCTAGAATCCCTGGTAGCCATGGAGGGTCTCCTGGGTAAGCTGCACATGGGCTTCTCTCAGATGGAAGCATATTCACAAATCAGAGTTGGATGAGGTATGGAGGCTGGGATGAGCTAAAGGACATTGGAGCATATGCAGTAATTCCAGAGGAAATATTCTTTTATTTCCAGCTCTGGAAGTGGTCCTTAAGGAGAAGCAAATAGGAGAGGAACAAACTATTACCAGTCCTATAAATTAAAGGAGAGTTGACCTCTCATCTACCTCCTGGCTCACACTAGAAGAACTTCATATCCAGATTCAAGTGTCTGTGAGAGAGCCATTGTGTCCCACCAGATTACATCCATCATAGGTCAGTAACAAGAAAAATACCCAAATCCTAAGAGATGCCAATGAAACAGAACCTAAGCTTTGACGTCTGGCAGTGGGAAAGAGAAGGAAGTACAAGTTCCATGGGAAAGAATTTTTAAATAGGAAAGCAAAAATGAAGATTATAAACACAGCACACTCAATGCCTATGGACTCAATTATCCTTACTAATATGTCATTAAAATATGAAGTGAACAAATTAGACTTGTACATATATTTCCCTTTCCTTTCTGATTTCTTATCCACCTTCCCCAGTCTCCAGAGCAGGTGCAACCTAACTGTACCAGGAACCCTCTTACATTTCTTCTTCTTCTTTTTCTTTGAAGTGGAAGGAAAACTTCCAGACTCTTTTTATGAAGCCAACATTACCATGATCCCCAAACCAGACAAAGACCACACCAAAAAGGAGAATTTCAGACCAATATCACTGATGAATATGGATGCTAAGATTCTCAACAAGAACCCAGCAAATAGGATCCAACAGTACATTAAAAAGATTATCCACCATGACAAGCTGGGATTCATTTCTGGGTTACAAGGATGGTTCAACATTCGTAAATCAATCAATGTGATAGAACAAATCAATAAGAGAAGAGAGAAGAACCACATGGTCCTCTCATTTGATGCAGAAAAAGCATTTGACAAAATCCAGCATTTGTTCCTGATTAAAACACTTCAAAGTATATGGATAGAGGGAACATTCCTGAACTTCATCAAATCTATCTATGAAAGACCCACAGCAAATATCATCCTCAATGGGAAAAAGCTCACAGCCTTCCTGTTGAGATCAGGAACACGACAAGGATGCCCACTCTCACTACTCTTGTTCAACATAGTATTAGAAGTCCTAGCAACAGCCATCAGAAAACAAAGAGAAATAAAAAGTATCCAAATTGGCAATGAAGAAGTCAAACTCTCTCTCTTTGCAGATGACCTGATACTTTATACGGAAAACTCTTATAATGCTTCTTACCTAAGTGTTTTTCCCCACATAGTCATCCTCATCACTAATGGAATCGTGAATTCTCTCTACAAGAAAATTTATAGAAACACAAATATCAACAATCAGATTTTTAGAGAGGGCTCACCGTTTCCTCCTCCTCTAGTTGAGGTTTTGTGGGTCATAGAGCAACAACCTGATATTTCCTGTGGTTTCTCAGAAGTTCACTGGACTTGGTGAAATCAGAGCCCTTCAATAAGAGTTGGTCACAGTTGCAAACCTTCAAATGAGGCAGAGATGCTGAATGAATCACCCTTCACACTCTCAGTTTCTACAGGTTACATTATGGCTCTTACCTCCAAACTTACCACCTGAGATTCAAATTATTACAAGCCCACAGTGGCTAGTGTGACTGAGCAATGTGATGTTATTTTAATTCACTGAATTTTATTTTATTTTTTAATTATGAGCAGACATAGGTGGTTAGAGTCTACCACCCTGGGTAACAAGTTTTAGGATCCAAAGATGAAAAAGAAGTAACTTCCCCTCCCTTGGTGTTTCTTGCAGAGTAGTTTGCTATCTCATCTGATCATTCATGTGTAGGTATTTCTGGGCTCATGCACACATACTAGGCACTACGTAAGGCTCTGGGACACTAAACCATAAGGTCAATAAACAGGTCCTAGGGGAAGCAACCTAGAAATCCCAAACGTCTCTGTACACTCAATGGCATTAGTTACATTCACAATGCTGTGTACTCATCACCATCATTTATAGCCCAAACCTGTTCTTCATATCCAACATAACCTCTGAAAAACCCATGAAAAATCAATTAACCTTCTCCCCTGCTTCTGTACCATGGTAATCTTTACCTTCTGTCTCTATGACTTTGCCTATTCATATGGGTATATCATACATATGGATATATATATTATATATATATATATATATATATATATATATATATATAATGTCTTCCTGTGCCTGACTTATTTCAGAAAGCATATTATTTTTTCAAGGTCCATCCATGTTTTAGCATATTCTAAAATTTAACTCTTTATGGCTGAATTATCTCCTATTCTGTGTATATATCATATTGTACTTATCCTTTCATCACTTGATGGATTTTTGGGTTGTTTTCTTTTTTGGCTAATGTGAATAAGGGTGCTATGAACATTGGTGTACAGATTCCTGTATGATACTGTAATGATGATACATGACATTATGTACTTGTCAAAACCCAAATGCAAAACCACAAAGAGTGAATTTTAATGAAAACAATGGATTTTAATTAATAAAGTATACTAATGTTGTTTTCTTTTTAAAAATTTTTAATAAACATATAATGTATTATTAGTCCCAGGAGTACAGGTCTGTGAATTGCCAGGTTTACACACTTCAAAGCACTCACCATATCACTGTTTTGCTAATTTTGCTAATTTGCTAATTGTTGTTTTGCTAATTGTAACAAATGTGCCACATTTATAAGATATTAATAGGGGAAAAGGGGGGGATGGGCTTTCTGTATTATTTGCTTAACTTTTATGTTAATCTAAACCTATTCTAAATAATTCTATTAATTTTTTTAAAAAAAATCTAGAAACACTTCCAGGGAGAGATCTATTATCAGTCAATGTTCAAAAATCAGCTAAGTTTTCTAAATTAGCTAGAGACATTGTGAATCTAATTTTGAGTTAGAAATGCATTTTGACTTCTATAGTTTTAGTATGATCAATTGATGTAATAAATTTAAATTTACACACATAAAATAAGGGAAAAATGTGCCTTAGCATATTTATCCTTTTCATTTAAATATAGGGCACTGTGTAAACTAGAATAATTATTCGTGAATCAACTTAATAAGAAAATTTCTGCTTTCATCTAGATCTTCATCACCTTCACCTAGGTCTTTTATAAGGTACAACCTCTTGTGTGGCCAAAAGCAGATTTCTGAACTGCTGATTGGAGCTGAAAGTTGATATTCTTGACCTAACATGGGTGTTTCTTCTTACATCCTTAATGCAAGATCCTGGGAAGTGCATTATAATAGAACTATTGGCATCTCTCTGGCAGAAGATCATAGGGAAATTAGTGATAATTTACTCATAGTTCAACCTTCTGTTCTTCTTTTTTTATTTTTATTTTTTTTTTATTTTTTATTTTTTATAAACATATATTTTTTATATACATATATTTTTATCCCCAGGTCTGTGAATCACCAGGTTTACACACTTCACAGCACTCACCAAATCACATACCCTCCCCAATGTCCATAATCCCACCCTCTTCTCCCCAACCCCCTCCCCCCGGCAACCCTCAGTTTGTTTTGTGAGATTAAGAGTCACTTATGGTTTGTCTCCCTCCCAATCCCATCTTGTTTCATTTATTCTTCTACCCACTTAAGCCTCCATGTTGCATCACCACTTCCTCATATCAGGGAGATCATATGATAGTTGTCTTTCTCTGCTTGACTTATTTCGCTAAGCATGATACGCTCTAGTTCCATCCATGTTGTTGCAAATGGCAAGATTTCATTTCTTTTGATGGCTGCATAGTATTCCATTGTGTATATATACCACATCTTCTTGATCCATTCATCTGTTGATGGACATCTAGGTTCTTTCCATAGTTTGGCTATTGTGGACATTGCTGCTATAAACATTCGGGTGCATGTGTCCCTTTGGATCACTACATTTGTATCTTTAGGGTAAATACCCAATAGTGCAATTGCTGGGTCATAGGGCAGTTCTATTTTCAACATTTTGAGGAACCTCCATGCTGTTTTCCAGAGTGGCTGCACCAGCTTGCATTCCCACCAACAGTGTAGGAGGGTTCCCCTTTCTCCGCATCCTCGCCAGCATCTGTCATTTCCTGACTTGTTGATTTTAGCCATTCTGACTGGTGTGAGGTGATATCTCATTGTGGTTTTGATTTGTATTTCCCTGATGCCGAGTGATATGGAGCACTTTTTCATGTGTCTGTTCGCCATCTGGATGTCTTCTTTGCAGAAATGTCTGTTCATGTCTTCTGCCCATTTCTTGATTGGATTATTTGTTCTTTGGGTGTTGAGTTTGCTAAGTTCTTTATAGATTCTGGACACTAGTCCTTTATCTGATATGTCGTTCGCAAATATCTTCTCCCATTCTGTCAGTTGTCTTTTGATTTTGTTAACTGTTTCCTTTGCTGTGCAAAAGCTTTTGATCTTGATGAAATCCCAGTAGTTCATTTTTTCCCTTGCTTCCCTTGCCTTTTGCGTTGTTCCTAGGAAGATGTTGCTGCGGCAGAGGTCGAAGAGGTTGCTGCCCGTGTTCTCCTCAAGGATTTTGATGGATTCCTTTCGTACATTGAGGTCCTTCATCCATTTTGAGTCTATTTTTGTGTGTGGTGTAAGGAAATGGTCCAATTTCATTTTTCTGCATGTGGCTGTCCAATTTTCCCAGCACCATTTATTGAAAAGGCTGTCTTTTTTCCATTGGACATTCTTTCCTGCTTTGTCGAAGATTAGTTGACCATAGAGTTGAGGGTCTATTTCTGGGCTCTCTATTCTGTTCCATTGATCTATGTGTCTGTTTTTGTGCCAGTACCATGCTGTCTTGATGATGACAGCTTTGTAATAGAGCTTGAAGTCCGGAATTGTGATGCCACCAACGTTGGCTTTCTTTTTCAATATCCCTTTGGCTATTCGAGGTCTTTTCTGGTTCCATATAAATTTTAGAATTATTTGTTCCATTTCTTTGAAAAAGATGGATGGTACTTTGATAGGAATTGCATTAAATGTGTAGATTGCTTTAGGTAGCATAGACATTTTCACAATATTTATTCTTCCAATCCAGGAGCATGGAACATTTTTCCATTTCTTTGTGTCTTCCTCAATTTCTTTCATGAGTACTTTATAGTTTTCTGAGTATAGATTCTGTGTCTCTTTGGTTAGGTTTATTCCTAGGTATCTTATGGTTTTGGATGCAATTGTAAATGGGATTGACTCCTTAATATCTCTTTCTTCTGTCTTGCTGTTGGTGTAGAGAAATGCAACTGATTTCTGTGCATTGATTTTATATCCTGACACTTTACTGAATTCCTGTATAAGTTCTAGCAGTTTTGGAGTGGAGTCTTTTGGGTTTTCCACATATAGTATCATATCATCTGCGAAGAGTGATAATTTGACTTCTTCTTTGCCGATTTGGATGCCTTTAATTTCCTTTTGTTGTCTGATTGCTGAGGCTAGGACCTCTAGTACGATGTTGAATAGCAGTGGTGATAATGGACATCCCTGCCGTGTTCCTGACCTTAGCGGAAAAGCTTTCAGTTTTTCTCCATTGAGAATGATATTTGCGGTGGGTTTTTCATAGATGGCTTTGATGATATTGAGGTATGTGCCCTCTATCCCTACACTTTGAAGAGTTTTGATCAGGAAGGGATGTTGTACTTTGTCAAATGCTTTTTCAGCATCTATTGAGAGTATCATATGGTTCTTGTTCTTACTTTTATTGATGTGTTGTATCACATTGACTGATTTGCGGATGTTGAACCAACCTTGCAGCCCTGGAATAAATCCCACTTGGTCGTGGTGAATAATCTTTTTAATGTACTGTTGAATCCGATTGGCTAGTATTTTGTTGAGTATTTTCGCATCTGTGTTCATCAAGGATATCGGTCTATAGCTCTCTTTTTTGGTGGGATCCTTGTCTGGTTTTGGGATCAAGGTGATGCTGGCCTCATAAAATGAGTTTGGAAGTTTTCCTTCCATTTCTATTTTTTGGAACAGTTTCAGGAGAATAGGAATTAGTTCTTCTTTAAATGTTTGGTAGAATTCCCCCGGGAAGCCGTCTGGCCCTGGGCTTTTGTTTGTTTGGAGATTTTTAATGACTGTTTCAATCTCCTTACTGGTTATGGGTCTGTTCAGGCTTTCTATTTCTTCATGGTTCAGTTGTGGTAGTTTATATGTTTCTAGGAATGCATCCATTTCTTCCAGATTGTCAAATTTGTTGGAGTAGAGTTGCTCATAGTATGTTCTTATAATAGTTTGTATTTCCTTGGTGTTAGTTGTGATCTCTCCTCTTTCATTCATGATTTTATTTATTTGGGTCCTTTCTCTTTTCTTTTTGATAAGTCGGGCCAGGGGTTTATCAATTTTATTAATTCTTTCAAAGAACCAGCTCCTAGTTTCGTTGATTTGTTCTATTGTTTTTTTGGTTTCTATTTCATTGATTTCTGCTCTGATCTTTATGATTTCTCTTCTCCTGCTGGGCTTAGGGTTTCTTTCTTGTTCTTTCTCCAGCTCCTTTAGGTGTAGGGTTAGGTTGTGTACCTGAGACCTTTCTTGTTTCTTGAGAAAGGCTTGTACCGCTATATATTTTCCTCTCAGGACTGCCTTTGTTGTGTCCCACAGAATTTGAACCGTTGTATTTTCATTATCATTTGTTTCCATGATTTTTTTCAATTCTTCTTTAATTTCCCGGTTGACCCATTCATTCTTTAGAAGGATACTGTTTAGTCTCCATGTATTTGGGTTCTTTCCAAACTTCCTTTTGTGGTTGAGTTCTAGCTTTAGAGCATTGTGGTCTGAAAATATGCAGGGAATGATCCCAATCTTTTGATACCGGTTGAGTCCTGATTTAGGACCGAGGATGTGATCTATTCTGGAGAATGTTCCATGTGCACCAGAGAAGAATGTGTATTCTGTTGCTTTGGGATGAAATATTCTGAATATATCTGTGATGTCCATCTGGTCCAGTGTGTCATTTAAGGCCTTTATTTCCTTGCTGATCTTTTGCTTGGATGACCTGTCCATTTCAGTGAGGGGAATGTTAAAGTCCCCTACTATTATTGTATTGTTGTTTATGTGTTTCTTTGATTTTGTTATTAATTGGTTTATATAGTTGGCTGCTCCCACGTTGGGGGCATAGATATTTAAAATTGTTAAATCTTCTTGTTGGACAGACCCTTTGAGTATGATATAGTGTCCTTCCTCATCTCTTATTACAGTCTTTGGCTTAAAATCTAATTGATCTGATATAAGGATTGCCACTCCTGCTTTCTTCTGATGTCCATTAGCATGGTAAATTCTTTTCCACCCCCTCACTTTAAATCTGGAGGTGTCTTCGGGCTTAAAATGTGTTTCTTGGAGGCAACATATAGATGGGTTTTGTTTTTTTATCCATTCTGATACCCTGTGTCTTTTGACAGGGGCATTTAGCCCATTCACATTCAGGGTAACTATTGAGAGATATGAATTTAGTGCCATTGTATTGCCTGTAAGGTGACTGTTACTGTATATGGTCTCTGTTCCTTTCTGATCTACCACTTGTAGGCTCTCTCTTTGCTTAGAGGACCCCTTTCAATATTTCCTGTAGAGCTGGTTTGGTATTTGCAAATTCTTTCAGTTGTTGTTTGTCCTGGAAGCTTTTAATCTCTCCTTCTATTTTCAATGATAGCCTAGCTGGATATAGTATTCTTGGCTGCATGTTTTTCTCGTTTAGTGCTCTGAAAATATCATGCCAGCTCTTTCTGGCCTGCCAGGTCTCTGTGGATAAGTCAGCTGCCAATCTAATATTTTTACCATTGTATGTTACAGACTTCTTTTCCCGGGCTGCTTTCAGGATTTTCTCTTTGTCATTGAGACTTGTAAATTTTACTATTATGTGACGGGGTGTGGGCCTATTCTTATTTATTTTGAGGGGCATTCTCTGAACCTCCTGAATTTTGATGCTTGTTCCCTTTGCCATATTGGGGAAATTCTCCCCAATAATTCTCTCCAGTATACCTTCTGCTCCCCTCTCACTTTCTTCTTCTTCTGGAATCCCAATTATTCTAATGTTGTTTCGTCTTATGGTGTCACTTATCTCTCGAATTCTCCCCTCGTGGTCCAGTAGCTGTTTGTCCCTCTTTTGATCAGCTTCTTTATTCTCTGTCATTTGGTCTTCTATATCACTAATTCTTTCTTCTGCCTCATTTATCCTAGCAGTGAGAGCCTCCATTTTTGATTGCACCTCATTAATAGCTTTTTTGATTTCAACTTGGTTAGATTTTAGTTCTTTTATTTCTCCAGAAAGGGCTTTTATATCTCTCGAGAGGGTTTCTCTAATATCTTCCATGCCTTTTTCGAGCCCGGCTAGAACCTTGAGAATTGTCATTCTGAACTCTAGATCTGACATATTACCGATGTCTGTATTGATTAGGTCCCTAGCCTTCGGTACTGCCTCTTGTTCTTTTTTTTGTGGTGAATTTTTACGTCTTGTCATTTTGTCCAGAGAAGAGTAAATGAAGGGGCAAGTAAAATACTAAAAGGGTGGCAACAACCCCAGGAAAATATGCTTTAGCCAAATTAGAAGAGATCCAAAATCGTGAGTGGGGAGAAAGGGGATAAAAAGAGGTTCAAAAAGGAAGAAAGAAAAAAGAAAAAAAAAAAAAAAAAAAAAAAAGAAAAGAATTTTTTTTTAAAAAAAGAAAACACCTAAGAAAAATGTAAAAAAAAATATATATATATTAGATAAACTAGTAAAAAATCGTTAAAAAATAAAAAGGTAACAGTTAAAAAAAAAAAAATTTTACCCGAAGGCGAGAAAAAAAAAAAAATGAAAAAGAAAAAATTAAATTAACTGCAAGACTAAAAAAAATCACAGGAAAAAAGCCATGAGTTCCGTGCTTGGCTTTCTCCTCCTCTGGAATTCTGCTGCTCTCCTTGGTATTGAAACCGCACTCCTTGGTAGGTGAACTTGGTCTCGGCTGGATTTCTTGTTGATCTTCTGGGGGAGGGGCCTGGTGTAGTGATTCTCAAGTGTCTTTGCCCCAGGCGGAATTACACCGCCCTTACCCGGGGCCGGGGTGAGTAATCCGCTCGGGTTTGCTTTCAGGAGCTTTTGTTCCCTGAGCGCTTTCCGTAGAGTTCCAGAGGACGGGAATACAAATGGCGGCCTCCTGGTCTCCGGCCCGGAGGAGCCGAGAGCCCAGGGCCCCACTCCTCAGTGCGCCCTCAGAGAACAGCGCCCAGTTACTCCCGTCTGCCTGACCTCCGGCCGCGCTCCGAGCTCACCGAGCCTGCGACCGGTTCAAGGTAACACGGAGCTGCGAGCTTACTGTCGGCTCTGTCTCTGTAGCCGGCTTTCCCGTTCCAATACCCGCAAGCTCTGCGACACTCAGACACCCCCGATCCTTCTGTGACCCTGCGGGACCTGAGGCCACGCTGACCCCGCATGGGCTTCGCCCCGGTTTAGCCTCTGGAGCGATGTCCCTCAGCGGAACAGACTTTTAAAAGTCCTGATTTTGTGCGCGGTTGCTCCGCCGCTTGCCGGGAGCCGGCCCCTCCCCCCGGGGTCTATCTTCCCGTCGCTTTGGATTCACTTCTCCGCCGGTCCTACCTTTCAGAAAGTGGTTGTTTTTCTGTTTCCAGAATTGCTGTTCTTCTTCTCTTCGATCTGCCGATGGATTTTCAGGTGTTTGCAATCTTTAGATAAGCTATCTAGCTGATCTCCGGCTAGCTGAAGCAGTCTCAGCTTGCTACTTCTCCGCCATCTTGACTCCTCCCCCCTTCCCTTAGCATTTTAATCCAGATAATGGAAGATCAAATTGAGCACAGTTGGCAGGCTCTAAGAAGAAAATCAATCACTGAAAGGCAAAATGCAGCCTGAGCATGATCCGCTGAGGCGCGGCGACCCCGGCGGGCGAAGATGCGCTGTCCAGGGTAGCCAGCGTTCCTCTGCCCCGCGCTCCCGCCGCGCCCGCTCTACTTACCCACGCCCACACCCACGCCCGGCGCGCGCACGCCCGCCCGCCTCCCCGCCCCCTCGGGCTCGCGCCGCTCCCGCCCCTTCTGTTCTTCTTATTCACTAGCTGACCAGCAGAGCCTCTTGAATCAAAGATGGACTTCAGAAGATGTTGTAGTTTGGTGTTCTCTTAAAAAACATCCAAAGACAAGTTTTGTGGGCAAATACCTTTATTTGGTTGAGATATTGTAAGAAACTCAGTGAAGCACTCTGACCACACCTGATGGCCTGGGTTCAAATCCCATTTAGAAGCTATAAATACCTGAGAGAATTATGGAGATCCCTCTGTGCCTCAGTTCACTGCTCTGAGATATAGAAATGTTAACATGACTTTCTAATTAGTGTCCTGTTTTGAGGTGCAAAGTGATTTACTATGAGTAAAGCCTTAGAAGAAGTAAAGGACTGGTGATTCATAATTTCTCTGAAGTGTTCAGTTATTGGATGACTATGGGAATAAGGTAGACACCTGGTTGAATCCAAAGAGTGGAATTGGATGGTTCTATAGCAAGGAAGGATGGAAGCTTACTCTTCAGCCTTTACATGGGAATAATTCTTTACAATTATGCAGAATGGGTATTATTGTCTATTGTGATCCCTACACCAACCCTCTTGGGATGGAGGCAAAGCAGGGGCTCTACCCCATATTTTATAGTAGAGAGCACTGAAATTGAGAGAGATGAAGTGACCTTCCCTGATGAATGCTGGATCCGAGGCAGGAATGTAGTTGGTTCCCTGGGGGAGATCCTGGACCACCTGAGACCTTCCCAAGACCCCTCTCTGAGAAAAATCCCCTGGCCTTTAGAACTGAGAGCAGGGCAGGTAGGGTGACTTCTCTCTGCCAAAGCACTGTGAAAATGACTGGAACACACATGCCATTTACCATACCCTGGGAGGGGCAAAGTGGCTGTGCACACAACCAGGCAACAGCTCTCAGGGCCCCAGAAAGGACAGTAGGGAGGTCCCCCAGTTATCTCCCAGGAGCAGTGGACTTTGGTACAAGCATACGCCTGCAACCGCACAAAGGGCAGTGACTCAGACTCCCTCCAGGAGGATTACAGTGGGCATCCACTGCAAGAATCTTCAGAGTTTGGCACACACAAGATTGAAAACTGTTTGTCCCAGAGGGTTTATTGAAGAGGGGGGACCATAATCTTTTGGCTCTGGGCTGGAGATATGGGCAAGGCCATTTTTATTCTGCTCCTCTAAAGAGATGTAGAAAGTCTTTAAGGAACAGAAAGCTACATGGAGGACCAGACTGTAAGGGCCTACTTAATCAGAGGGAGCCACTTTTTTGTTTATGTAGTCAACTTAGATTGACCCTATGCATTAAACTTAGATTGAACCTATGCAGTAAACTTAGATTGACCCTATGCAGAAAACTTAGATTGACCCTGCCCCTTCCAGAGGAACTTACTTGCAAAGCCCAGATACAAGGGCGGGTCAGGCCAGGTAGAGACAGCCAATCAGTAGGGCATGCATACTGTCTCCCTAGCTACCAGTCCCAGGTAGCAAAGCCCAGATACAAGGGCAGGTCAGGCCAGGTAGATACATCCAATCAGTGAGGCACGTATATATCTACTACGGTGAATTATAATTCAATTGGCTGCCCATGTGTGACCTAACATGACTGTGCAGTTTTCTCTGTGTATCGTAATCTCATTGGCCACCTCTGTATAGTCCGGCTACACTACCTCTATAAAAGTTAGTCTGTGAGACTGGGAGGGGTCGCCTCTTTGCAAGAGATGGCCGTGACTGGTCAGTTTGATTCTTGATGCTTAGCGTAAAATAAAGCTTTGATTGACCTTTGCTTTGTATCAGTCTCACTCCTTTGATTACGGACCCTAACATCCGGACATTCTGAGTCCAGCCCGGGCAAGGGGTGGTGCAACTCTGTCTAGGCAATACACCTGAGAAGCAGTACAGCAGGCCCCTCCCCCAGGAGATCAACTGGAAGAACAGGTGGCCTACAACTTTAGGGATTCCACAAGACCATGAAAGTCCAGTGCCAGGGAAAATAATATTCTGAATTCCAGGTGTTTTTTCATGATTCATTTATCTTTCATTTCTTTTTTTTAACCTTTTCCCCATTTCACTTAGTTTCTTATTTTACCAACTTATGTTTTAAAGTTGCTTTTTAACTTCTAATTTTTAACATCCATGTTTTATGGATATATGCTTTATTTTAGTCCTTTTTTTCACTCAATCCAATTTTATTTATAAATATAAGTTTTGCTTTCTTTGCAATTTTGGAATGTAGTGTCTTCTAACACACAGACCAAAATTCAATCAGAAAAAAGTGAATCACCCTACTTTGTCCAACCTGTGAGATTACAGTCTCCCTTCCACCCCCCTCCCCCTTTTTATTTTGGTTTGGTTTGGTTTGCTTTTCTGTAGTGGTTTCTGAATGTTTTGTATTTGTCTAGGTTGTATTGTGCTAGGGTCATGAGGGATCTTTTGGGCTTTGCTCACTTGCTCACCCATCCTTCTCTGGGAAAAATAACTAGAAGGAGGAATTAACAACAAAAGAGAACCAGAGACAATGTTCTCTGCCACAGAGCTAATTGATATGGCTATAAGGAAGATGTCAGAGATGTAATTCAGGATAGCAATTATAAAGTTAGTAGCTGGGCTTGAAAATACCCACAAATCACAGTAGAGAATCTCTAAAGGCATAAATGAGATATAATTAGGCCGAACTTAAAAATGCTGCTGAGATGCAGTCTAAATTGTGTGCTCTAACATCTAGGGCCAGTGAGGCAGAAGAGAGAATAAGTGATCTAAAGAACAGGCTGACAGAGAGAAAGGAAGAAGGGAGAGAAAGACAACTCAGAGCCCATAAAGAAAGGCTTAGAGACCTGAATGATTCATTGAAAATAACCAATTTCAGAATCATCAGGATAAGAGAGGGAGTGAAAATAAAGAGCTAGAAAGTATATCCTACAAAAGAATGAATGGGTTAACTAGGAAATTAAAGAAGAACTAAAAAAAACCCCACAGAAACTAATGAGAATGAAAACACTTTAGCTCACAATTTCTGGGATATGAAAGTACATGGTAATAAAAGTCTCTCTCAAAAAATTAGAAAAATCCCTAATGCACAAGGTAACCGTACACCTAAATGACCTGGGGAAAGAGCAGTAAATAAAGCCTAAACCAAGAGGAGAAAAGAAATAATAAAGATTCGAGCAGAAATCAATGAAATAGAAACCAGAAGAACCATAGAACAGATCAATGATACTTAGAAGCTAGTTCTTTGAAAAAAAAATTAATAAGAATGATAAACCTCTGGCCAGACTGATCCAGAGAGAGAGAGAGAGAGAGAGAACCCAAATTAATAAAATCACCAATGAAAGAGGAGACATCACAATTAATACCAAGGAAATAAAATTGTTAGAGCATATGAGCAACTTTATACCAACAAATTAAGTAATCTGGAAGAAATGGATGCATTCCTGCATAGTTACAAATTACCAAGACTGAAACAGGAAGAAATGGACAATCTGAACAGACCTAAACAGCAAGGAAATTGAAGCAGTAATAAAAATCTCCCAAAAAAACAAGAGTCCAGGGCCAGATGGCTTCCCAGGGGAATGCTACCAAATATTTAAAGAAGGAATAATACCTATCTACTGAAGCTGTTTCAAAAAACAGAAATGGAAGGAAAACTTCCAGAGGCCAGCATTACCTTGATCCCCAAACCAGACAAAGACCCCACCAGAAAGAAGAATTACAGATGAATATCCCTGATGAGCATGGATGCAAAAATTCTCACCAAAATACTAACCAATAGGATCCAACAATACACTAAAGTGATTGTTCACCACGACCAAGTGGGATTTGTTCCTGGGCTGCAAGTTTGGTTCAACATTCACATATCATTCAATGTGATACACTACATTAATAAAGGAAGGGACAAGAACCATATGATACTCTCAATAGATGCAGAAAAAGCATTTGAAAAATCACAGCATCCTTTCTTGATTAAAACTCTTCATAGTACAGGGACAGAGGGCACATACCTCAATATCATAAAAACCATCTATGAAAAACTCACAGCAAATAATTCTCAATGGGGAAAAACAGAGATTTTTCCACTAAGATTAGGAACATGGCAGGGATGTCCACTATCACTACTGCTGTTCAACACAGTATGAGAAATCCTAGCCCCAGCAATCAGACAACAAAAGGAAATAAAAGAGGGCACCTGGGTGGCTCAGGGGGTTGGGCCTCTGCCTTTGGCTCAGGTCATGATCTCAGCTTCCTGGGATCAAGCCCCGCATCGGTCTCTCTGCTCGGCGGGGAGCCTGCTTCCCCCTCTCTCTCTGCCTGCCTCTCTGCCTAACTGTGATCTCTGTCAAATGAATAAATAAAATCTTAAAAAAAAAAGAAATAAAAGCCATCTAAATCAGCAAAGAAGTCAAACCCTCACTCCTTGCAGATGATATGATACTTTATGTGGAAAACCCAAAAGACTCCATCCCAAACTGGTAGAACTCATACACAAACTCAGTAAAGTGGCAGGATAAAAATAAATGCACAGAAATCATTTCCATTTCTGTACCAACAATGAGACAGAAGAAAGAGAAATTAGGGAGTCCATCCCATTTACAATTGCACCCAAAACCATAACATACCTAGGAATAAATCTAACCAAGGAGACAAAGGATATGTACTCAGAAAACTATAGAATACTCATGAAAGAAGTTGAGGAAGACATAGAAATGGAAAATGTTCTATGCTCATGGTATGGAAAAACAAATGTTGTTAAAAGGTCTACGTTACCTAGAGCAATATACACATTCAACGCAATCTCTATCAAAATACCATCAACTGTTTTCACCGTAATGGACCATATAATCCTAAAATTTGAATGGAACCAGAAAAAACCCTGAATAGCCAGAGGAATGTTGAAAAAGAAAACCAAAGCTGGGGGCATCACAATTCCAGACTTCAAGCTCTATTACACAAAGCTGTAATCATTAAGACAGTATGGTACTGACACAAAAACAGACACATTGATCAATGGAACAGAATGGAGATCCCATAAATGGACCCTTGACCCTTATGGTCAATTAATCTTACACAAAGCAGGAAAGAATATCCTTTCAGAAAAATGACACCCTCTTCAACAAATGGTGTTGGGAAAATTGAACAGCCGCTACATGCAGAAGAATGAAACTGGGCCATTTCCTTACACCATACATAAAAATAAATCCAAAATGGATGAGAGACCTCAATGTGAGACAGAAATCCACCAAAATCCTAGAGGAGAATACAGGCAGCAACCTTTTTGACCTTGGCCACAGCAACTTCTTCCTAGATACATCACCAAAGGTGAGGGAAACAAAGGTATAAATGAACTATGGGGACTTCATCAAGATAAAAAGCTTTTGCACAGCAAAGTTAACAGTCAACAAAATCAAAAGACAACTGACAGAATGGGAGAAGGTATTTACCAATGACATCAGATAAAGGGCTAATATCCAAAATCTATAAAGAACTTCTCAAACCCAACACCTGAAAAGCTAATAATCCAATCAAGAAATGTGCAGGGACATGAGCAGACATTTCTGGAAAGAAGATATCCAAATGGCCTACAGACACATGAAAAAGTGCTCAATATCGGGCACCTGGGTGGCGCAGTGGGTTAAGCCGCTGCCTTCGGCTTAGGTCATGATCTCAGGGTCCTGGGATTGAGTCCCGCATCGGGCTCTTTGCTCAGCAGGGAGCCCGCTTCCCTTTCTCTCTCTCTGCCTGCCTCTTCATCTACTTGTGATTTCTCTCTGTCAAAATAAATAAATAAAATCTTAGGGAAAAAAAAGTGCTCAATATCACTCAGCCTGAGAGAAATACAAATCAAAACCTCAAAGATACCACCTCAAGCCTTAACAAATCAGGAAATGACAGATGTTGGCAAGGATGCAGAGAAAGGGGAACCCTCCTACACTGTTGGTGGGAATGCAAATTGGTGCAGCCACTCTGGAAAACAATAGGGAGGCTCCTCAAAATGTTGAAAATAAAGCTACCTTATCAACCAGCAATTGCACCACTAGGTATTTTCACTAAAGAAATAAATGTAGTCATCTGAAGGGGCACTTGCACCCCAATGTTTATAGCAGCAATGTCCACAACAGCTAAACTATGGAAAGAGCACAGATGTTCATCAAGAGATGATTGGATAAAGAAGATGTGGTGTATATATCATGTAATATTATGCAGCCATAAAAAATGAGATCTTGCCATTTCCAACGATGTGGATGGAACTAGAGGGTATTATGCTAAGCAAAATAAGTCAACCAGAGAAAGACAATTATCATATGATCTCACTGATATGTGGAATTTGAGAAACAAGGCAGCCAATCATAGGGGAAGAGAGAAAAAGCTCAAGATGAAACCAGAGAGGGAGACAAAGAAAAGAGACTCTTAATCTCGGGAAACAAACTGGTTAGTAGAGCAGAGAGGTGGTAGGGGGGATGGGGTGGCTGGGTGATGGACACTGGGGAGGTATGTGTTATGGTGAGCACTGTATATTGTGTAAGACTGATGAATCACAAAACCATACCCCTGAAACAAATAATACATTATATGTTAATACATAAATAAATAATAAATAAATACATAGATAGATAGATAGATAGATAGATGATAGATAGATAGATAAGGAAAAGGATAGGAAAAGTGAAGGGGTGAATCAGAGAGGGAGATGAACCACGAGAGACTGTGTACTCTGAGAAATTAACTGAGGGTTTTAGAGGGGGTGAGGGGGATGGGTGAGCCAGGTGTGGTTGTTAAGGAGGGCATATATTGCATGGGGCAATGGGTGTTATACATAAACAATAAATCTTGGAACACTACATCAAAAACTAATGATGTTCTGTATGGTGACTAACAACATTCAAAATAAAACATTCAAAAAAAATCAAATATAAATAAATAAAACATTCAAAGTAATTATTGATAAGAATGTATTTATTGCCATTTGATTACTATGGTCATCAGTTTGGTGGTATTCCCCTGATGGAAGCCCCAGAATCCTCCCCTCTCATTCATCATTTCATTCATCATTCTCCTGACAAGGAAGGTTCACGAACCCTATGACAACCTAAGCACAAGATTGTGGAAAAGAGCAGAACAATTGCATGGCTCTAAGATCTAGGGGTTTAAAGCAAAGTTAGCAATTTCAGACGAGTCAGTGTAAGTGTGTAAGCTGAGACTGAGCATGTAAACTAGTGAATGAGACCATGGACTTCAGAACAACATGGACATAAAAGTCACCTTGGAGAGTGTGGGGTTTCTCTGGTCAAGGATGTGGACCATTATCTCGGCAAGAGAGAACCAATTCCTGCTCCATCAAGTCCCAGCCAGGGAACAGTGGCTACCATGGATCTGACCAAGAATCTGGGGCCTGGAGGGCAATGCTGACTTCCAAAGAACTGCATAAGGAAATGCAGGAATGCTGGAACTCTTAGCTCATAAGCCAGCATAGATGTTAATGGAATCAGGCCTAGCTGTGACCTTAAATGTACATCTCACATCTTTTCCCCACATACAAAGCAAGCAGGAAAAAAATCCAGAGGTTATGGACAAGGATCCCAGGAGGATTCTGATCTTGGTAAAGGGGTGAACCTGGAGAGCCTAGAGGGAGGCTGAGGATGGAAAGTCCTGCCTGCCCTTCGTCCCTTTACAAATTGTCTTCCTCTGGCTTTGTCTTTTTTACATACAGGTTTTGATCTCTTTATCTATTTTTCCCCACTTAGTGCTGATGCAAATCCAGAGACTAAACTAGAAAACCATAAGCTCCAAATACTGGGTCCAAACAAACACAACTCAAAAACACCATGCTGACAAAGGAAGCAGGATATAGTCTTCCTTCTTTTAGAGTGGAGAAAGGCAGCCCTTCTCCTGGGAAGGACTGGGGAGTGTAATTCTCAAAGACTTGCAAGTTCAATGGTTGTTGCTATCCCTGTGAAAGTACCTGCAACATCTCAATCTCAGGAGTTCGGTGGGGCTGTCTCTGCTGTTTTCCCAAAACCATTATACTGAAATGAACCTTTCCTATGAGTTAAGAGGATTTGGGGATGCCACAGTAGCTAGTGATGAAAGATGGCGCTTCTCCTTCTTCCCAGGTAGAATAGTTGATGACTCTGTATGATTTCTTAGTTCAGGAATGAATAGGAGAGTCTACATCTTTTATATTACTGTAGGAAGTAAAAGAACAAATCACACTCCTTGGCTATAAGAGGAGAAAAAAGAGCTTTAATATAATCATATTCAAATATGTTACTTAACTATTTAAAACTATTAAATATTGTCCCCCCCCCATTATAAATAAGTAACTAGGAGGGAGGAAGGGTTGCTGAGTAGATGGGGTATATGCACCACAAGTACCCCAGATTCTGAAGAGGAATCCTTGCACTGCCACTAGACATGGGCTCATGAGGGTGACTGTGGCCAGTTCTACTTGTTCTTGAGTTCTGCTGGCCAGCTAGGATGGGGTTCTGTCTGGCAGGACAGGATGTAGCCAAGGACAGAGGGACACCTGTGAGTTGACCAGCAGCACCAATTCAGGAGTCTCTCCATGTGTTTTGCCACAGCTGGAGTCTGGCACCCGGGGAACTGCCTGAGGCTGCCCAGAGAGATATAGAAGAAAGATCTCTGGAAGGGCCAACAGAGAGTCCACACTGACCCTCACCCAGCTCTTGATGGGCCTCACCTCTCGTCCCCACTGAACCCCACTGAACTACAGACTGGAATGAGTGCCTAAATTAATCCTTGGGTTCTGGGATGCAATTATCTGCAGCCACCTGGAGAAGCACGATCTCCATCATAACTTAGTATCCCTGGGCCAAGAGAGAAGCACAGAATGCATACTGAGCCTGGGTGAGGAAGCTGCAGGGCCTGGTGAGAGTTGAGAAGTGGGATGGGGGACCTGTCCTGGGTTTTGGCACACATGGCCACCCTCCTGCCTGCAAATTCATCTGGTCCCAGGCTGTTCTCAGAGGCAAGCAGAAATATCCCACCCTCTAGGAAGATCTCCTTGATGCCTTTCCTCTCTCCCTACTTACTAACTAGAAGGGGTTTCCACTTGTTTCTTATCAACCTATTCCAGTGAATGAGAGAGGGAGGGGATGGAGCTGAGAAATGTTCTTCCCAGGGACATCTCTGATACCCACTCCTCTCCCCTTTCCTTCAAAAAGTGTCATTATGCTCACCTTATTCTTTTCCTGGCAGTTGTTCTCATTCCCTTGGAAAGCAGACAAGCAAAGTCCATTATAGAGAGCTGCCTGGTTAGTACTAGTACCTTACATCTACCACTTCTTATGCTGCACATGAAGGGTCTGTTCATACAAAGATAATGGGATTGGGGTCCAGGATAGGCCTTGGGATCCAGAGAAAGGAGGGTGTGGAACAGTTGAAATGGTTACAGGTTGGGACCCTGCAACACAACCCTCTCTGATGATAGAAGGTTTGGCAGCCTCAGGCAGGAATGGGCTTCTGGACTATGAAGTGTTGCTGATGTGCAGGGTCCTGACTTCACTCTTCCTCCACAGGCAACCACAGAGGGAGGTGTTCATTCAGGCAGAACTCATGAACCTTTGCCTTCAGGAAGCTCTGCTGCTTCCCCAGTCTTGGGCATCGGAACAAATGTCCTAAGTGCAGCCTCCCTTCACTCATCACTGAGATGAGCCAGAGATCCCAGCTCACGGGGGCGGCTGTGAGACTGTCAAGAGGGGAGGTTTGCCAAGTACAGAGAGGTCAGGGCTCAGTACAGGGGCTCTCTGCTCCCGAACCTCAAGACTTTGGTCCCTCCTCCACAATCCTCAGGCTCACCCACCTCCAGATAGTTCTCCACTGCAGTATCCAGCATCATCAGGTCAGTGAGGAAAATGCCAAGGTAGGGGATGACACCCTGTTTCATGAGGGGTAGGGTAGGGATGAGTCCCTGCTCTCTGGGGCCCACAGGGACCCTCCTCTGAAAATGCTTCAGCCTCCTGGCCTGCCACAGCTTCCCATGTAGAGGGTCCTAGGACCCTTGGTACCTTCCCCTCAATTTCCTTTCCCCTAGCCCTCCCAGAACATCAGACTTCTAATCACTTCCAGGGCCTGATTTTTGAAAATCATAGGGTATGGAGCCTCACTCAAAAGTAGGAGCCAGATATGAACTAAGCATCCCAACACTGGACCATCAAAGTTAAGGTCAGCATGCCCTTGGAAGAAGAGCCCAGAAGCCACACTGTCCCTAGGTCTTAGATGAGGGACTTCAACTCTGAGAAGTGATAAAGACAGAAGAACAGTTCCTGATGCTCAGGAGAGCAAATCAGCTGGGCCTCCCATAGCATACCTTGGCCACCTTGATCCAGTGCTACACTACCATGGACCTGCCCCCAGTGGTCATGCATGCGTTGCCAAGGCAGGTGGTGATGACACAGTTGAGCACACTGTTGAATTGGGTAATGGTGGCCTGGACTATGGTGCCAGGTGCTCATTGCCAGGCTTATTCTACTTGGACCAAATGGAACCAGGCACTGATGGGGCAGCATCTTCTTGAACACCTCCTAGAAAACAGTGTGAGGTTTGTTTACCCAAACACATGTTCTCACATACAAGACTTATGTCCTAGATAGAGATCACAGGTCGGAGCTGGAGCTCAGGAAGCTGAGAATGTGGCCTGAGCCTGGCTAGAGACCCTGGATTTCATTTCATTCTTTTTCTCTCTGGGAATCCAGTACAGGATGACCCAGGAGTAAGTAGAGGCAAGGGAAAGAAGGAGGGCATGTGCACGTTGATCATCCCAGCTCCAGGTGGCCATTTGAGGTGGTGCCCCCAAGGGGGCATCTTCTCCTCCAAATTTTCATCCCTCTGGTCCTTCTTTCCTTTCACATGCACATTCTCACATGTTCACTGAAACCACGGGTTTGTCTCTCTACCTTGTCCTTAAGTACACAGCACATGCCTAATACATGTTGAGGGTGCTCAGCCTCCAAGGCAGATGTGTAGGTGACCCATGGACTTGGCTGCACACAGGGAGCTGCCCTCCTCCACCCTAAAAGGAACCAGAGCCTACCCATTTGTCCATCTGTTCTGGCTCATTTCATCTACATAGTAACTCTGCATCAGTCCTTATCAGTGTCTATCTCTACGGTCCGCAGCTAGAAAGTGAAAGCTTAGGTCTAAGTACCCTGATGGGTTTCCATGGTTGGTAAGGGGTGCAGCTGATATCTGGTCCCATATCACAGGAGTTCACATCATGGAAAGGTAGGTATAGTGCAGCTGAGAACAGAAAATCCTGCCTCTGCCGTTGCCCCGCCCTGAGAGTACAGCTGCTCACCACATCCAAGTATGTCAGATGCTCTGCCACGAGCTGGGAAGGGAAGTCCAGGAAGTCAGGCTTCTCCTCCATCAGCTGGTTCTTGGGGTGGCAGGAAGCCTCTGGGGCTGGAGTGGGCTCGGTGTCTATTTGGAGAGCTGGACTGAAAATTAATAGGCAAGCAGATAGTCAGGCTATTTTCAGCTCAGGGCCCAGTACCCATACAGAAAATGGGAGCCCTGTTCCAGTTCTGGAAGGGAGGCAGGCTCTGACACTGGAGGAGGCTTGGTGTCTATTTGGAGAGCTGGACTGAAAATTACTAGGCAAGCAGATGGTCAGGCTGCTTGTGGCTCAGGGCCCAGTCCCATACACAAAATGGGAGTCCTGTTCCACTTCTTGAAGGGAGGCAGGCTCTGACACTGGAGGTGTTGGTTAATACAGAGCCAGGGTTGGCTCTAGCTCCAAGGGAGACCCTTTTGCTGACTCTGCCACTAGAAGGAGCCCTGAAACTGGCACTGGGTCAGGAGAAAGGGAAAGGTTCATCCACGTCACTGACTTTCCATGTGCCTTTCCAAAACCAGAACAGATCCCATGGCCTTTGAAGGAACACCCAACCCATGAACCCCCATTCCAGATTGGCTGCCCAGTTTGCAAAACTCCTTATCCTGTGCGTCTGCCTCAGTGAGGTCCAGAAGTTCCTGCTGCATCAGGAGAATGGGAGCATGGTTATTCAGGTCCCAGTCAAACCACTTCAGAAGCATGTTGGCCCCCTTTACCTTGAAATGGCACAGTGCAGGGATGGCCAGATGTACTGCAGTGTCTGGTCAGGCCAGGGACCCAAGATGGGGTACAGGGTGCTGGGGAGACTCATATGTGGAGCAGAATCAGAGGCCTGGCTTTTCCCTCAGAACCACTCTTTCTCTGTGGGTCCCACAGAATGACCCCACCCACTTCCAACCCCTCTGGGCTATACTTGCCATGGGAAGCCTAGTCATCCAGAAAACCTGTATGAGTCTGTTTTTCCACTTATACTCTCGTTTTCATGTCCATGCATCTAGTCTACTCCATCCTCCACGCAGACCAGTATCAGGGCTTATGTTGGAGGGAGATTTTGAGTAGTCTGCTCACTATACCTTCTGCTCTTGGCCCCACTTGTGGTGGTCAACAGAGGTGTATATGGAAAGAGGCAGGCAGAGCAAGAATGGGCCATAAAAGAGATGGGTGTTTTAGGCACCAACTCAGCCCAGACTGTGCTCTGCTTCCCAGAGAGTTTGGCACCCTTTCCAGAGTTTTCTCTGATTCATTTTCTTCTTCACAGGAAGCTTCCCAATTAAGCCCTTCTATGGAAATAAAGTGATCTGTAAGATCCATGGTTCTGAAAGTCCCTCCCCAGCAACAACCCCTGTAGTCTCTCTCCTGCTCTGTGGAGGCAGCATGCCCTCCTTCTGGACCCAAAGACCTATCATGTTTTTACTTGACCTTATAGTCCATCCTCATACCCAAATATAGGCGGATCCTTTCATCCCTGGCATAGGCCATGAAGATGTTCCATCTAACAAACTAGACATGTGTGCTTATGATGTGTAGAGTTCCTATCTGACCCTCTGACTAGAACTGAGACCTAGGCATTGTCTTGACTTTATCCATTCAGGCATCTTAGTTACTAGAAAATGCCTGCATTCCTCTTTGCTTAATATATATTATTGAATGAAATAATCCCAACCAAGACTTTCCAAGCACAGAGTGGCTCTTGGGCTGCTCTGCCTGCTCCCAGTATCCCCCCTAATCTGGGCACATAAAGCACAACAACCAGGCCAGCTAGATTGAATCTCAGACGTCCTTTGTAAATAGGAAAACTGCCTGCTTTCCATTTCTTTTTCAGAAACCTGAAGGGCCACAGGCCTGTGAGGATTGAGTTTGAGAGTATGTTCCTGGAGTGAGAAACATTAACCATGAAGATGCCCAGCATGCCCAGTAGCCCTTTCTACAGAGACAGGCACCAAATAAGCCTATGCCATGTTTCCTCCATGATTTCCTAGAGTCACCCTACGAGGTTCACTCTCTTACCACCCCCACTTTTCAGAAGAAGAAAGGGAAGTTCAGAGAAGTGCAGTGACATTCTCAAGACATACAACTAGTAGATGGGAGGCTCCCCCTGTGCTGTGCCTGGGATGGTCACTCACGTATTTAACTGCTGGCCCAGGACATGCTGGAATGAGGTTGAACCACTGGTAGATGTGGAAAATGGCGATGCTCAAGATGCTTCTGTCTGGGAAGGATAGTACCAGGGAGTGTACAAAATTCTCCGTTGTGCCTTCTTTGAGTGTGAGCATTGTGCAAATCTCATCCAGGGATGGGGAGGATTCCCTTTTCCTGTCAGATAGACAAAGCGGGGGGACAACTTGGTCAACTTCAACACCATGAATCACCAGGAAGATCAGGGTCTGGAGCTCAGACTACATACTCCCATCCCTTTAAGGAACTTGTGCCAGAGAAGGGACTTGAGTGCCCACGCAGAAAAGAGTTCTAGGCTTAAAAGTATAATTGGTTGTAGGAATGAAATGATAAAACACTGATGACTTCAACATGTTCTGTTAGCTGAGCAATGACAGCATTTCTCTTTATAGCCTATATTAAGAGCTGTGTGCCTTTGAGTGATCAGTAAACATCCCTACTGTAGATAGGAGAAAAAGAGAGGCTTAGAATCTCTAACACTGCTCAAGATAATCTATGTTGGGATAACTGTCCCTACTTTTCAGTTCTTTTCCCAGTTCCATGTTAAGAACTGTCCACAGCATGGGCTGCATGGCATTGCCCCCATGCTGATGAGGCTTGGTCTGTTCCTGAATTGGGGAGAAAGGTTTGGGGGAAACCACCTTCCTTGGCAGGTCCCAGGGCAACCAGTTGTGTCTAGTCTGGATTCTGGCCTTGCCCTGATCATCTCTGGGTCCTGCGACTGGATGTGAATCTGGAACCATTCTCACCCCAGACCAGCACTGGATGTTGATGGTGGCCTAATGCCCCTGCTGCTTGTCCGGGGTGATGGAGTAGCTGAACTATTGCAGCAGCTCATTAGAGATGTCCTGGGTGGAACTCTGAAAAGCCAGCTACCTGGGCCAGGAGGCATCAGAGGCCTTCCACCCAATCTGTGATTCTACCCTCTGGCAGATCAAGCAACTAAAAAGGACTGTTAGAGCACTTAAAGTGTTTGTTCCTTGCAGCATTGCTGAAATGGCAAGAGAATTGAATCACGGGAATTTCCACTAGTCTTGAAAGGTCACTGTGGCAGACGACCTCCTTTATAGAGTACTGTAAAGACATATAAGGACACAGCTTGTGACTTGGTGGACCTACAATGATTTGATGTGCTCTGAGAGATAACATGTTACAGAAAAGCCTATACGATGGTTTCATTCCACCGTGTTTTTTTGTTTTTGTTTTTCTTTTTGTTTTTTAATAAACCTATAATGTATTTTTATCCCCAGGGGTACAGGTCTGTGAATCACCAGGTTTACACATTTCACAGCACTCATCATAGCACATACCCTCCCCAATGTCCATATCCCCACCACCCTCTCCTGACTCCCTCCCGCCCAGCAACCCTCAGTCTGTGTTTTCAGATTGAGTCTTTTATGGCTTGGCTCCCTCCCAATCCCAGCTTCTTTCATTTTTTCTTTTTCTACCCCCCAACCCATCACATTGCATCTCCACTTCTTCATATAAGGGAGATCATATGATAGTTGTCTTTCTCCAATTGACTTATTTTTCTAAGCACGATATGCTCTAGTTCCATCCACATCATCGCAAATGGCAAGATTTCATTTCTTTTGATGGCTGCATAGTATTCCATTGTGTATATATACCACATCTTCTTTATCCATTCATCTGTTGATGGACATCTAGGTTCTTTCCATAGTTTGGCTATTGTGGACATTGCTGCTATAAACATTTGGGTACACATGCCCCTTCGGAGCACCACGTTTGTATCCTTAGGATATATACCCAGTAGTGCAATTGCTGGGTCATAGGGTAGCTCTATTTTCAGTTTTTTGAGGAACCTCCACACGGTTTTCCAGAGTGGTTGCACCAGCTTGCATTCCTACCAACAGTGTAGGAGGGTTCCTCTCCCTCTGCATCCTCGCCAGCATCTGTCATTTCTTGACTTGTTAATTTTAGCCATTCTGACTGGTGTGAGGTGATATCTCATTGTGGTTTTGATTTGTATTTCCCTGATGTCGAGTGATGTGGAGCACTTTTTCATGTGTCTGTTGGCGACCTGGATGTCTTCTTTGCAGAAATGTCTGTTCATGTCCTCTGCCCATTTCTTGATTGGATTATTTGTTCTTTGGTTGTTGAGTTTGCTAAGCTCTTTATGGATTTTGGATACTAGCCCTTTATCTGATATGTTGTTTGCAAATATCTTCTCCCATTCTGTCAGTTGTCTTTTGGTTTTGTTAACTGTTTCCTTTGCTGTGCAAAAGCTTTTGATCTTAATGAAATCCCAATAGTTCATTTTTGCCCTTGCTTCTGTTGTCTTTGGCGGTGTTCCCAGGAAGAAGTTGCTGCAGCTGAGGTCAAAGAGGTTACTGCCTGTGTTCTCCTAAAGGATTTTGATGGATTCCTTTCTCACACTGAGGCCCTTCATCCATTTTGAGTTTATTTTCGTGTATGGTGTAAGGAAATAGTCCAATTTAATTTTTCTACATGTGGCTGTCTAATTTTCCCAGCACCATTTGTTGAAGAGGCTGTCTTTTTTTCCATTGGACATTCCTTCCTGCTTTGTCAAAAATTAGTTGACCATAGAGTTGAGGGTCTATTTCTGGGTTTTCTATTCTGTTCCATTGATCTATGTGTCTGTTTTTGTGCCAGTACCATGCTGTCTTGATGATGACAGCTTTGTAATAGAGCTTGAAGTCTGGAATTGTGATGCCACCAACTTTGGCTTTCTTTTTCAATATCCCTTTGGCTATTCGAGGTCTTTTCTGGTTCCATATAAATTTTAGGATTGCTTGTTCTATTTCTTTGAAAAAAAAAAAAAAAGGATGGGATTTTGATAGGGATTGCATTAAATGCTTTAGGTAGAATAGACATTTTCACAATATTTGTTCTTCCAATCCATGAGCATGGAACATTTTTCCATTTCTTTGTGTCTTCCTCAATTTCTTTCATGAGTATGTTATAGTTTTCTGAGTATAGATTCTTTGCCTCTTTGGTTAGGTTTATTCCTAGGTATTTAGGGTTTTGGGTGCAATTGTAAATGGGACTGACTCCTTAACTTCTCTTCCTTTTGTCTTGTTGTTAGTGTAAAGAAATGCAACTGATTTCTGCATTGACTTTATATCCTGACACTTTACTGAGTTCCTATACAAGTTCTAGCAGTTTTGGAGTGGAGTCTTTTGGGTTTTCCAGATATAGTATCATATCATCTGCAAAGAGTGATAGTTTGACTTCTTCTTTGCCTATTTGGATGCCTTTCATTTCTTTTTGTTGTCTGATTGCTGAGGCTAGGACTTCTAGTACTATGTTGAACAGCAGTGGTGATAACGGACATCCTTGCTGTGTTCCTGACCTTAGCAGAAAAGCTTTCAGTTTTTCTCCATTGAGAATGATATTTGCAGTGGGTTTTTCATAGATGGCTTTGATAATATTGAGGTATGTGCCCTCTATCCCTACACTTTGAAGAGTTTTAATCAGTAAGGGATGCTGTACTTTGTCAAATGCTTTTTCAGCATCTACTGAGAGTATCATATGGTTCTTTTTCTTTCTTTTATTAATGTATTGTATCACATTGATTGATTTGCAGATGTTGAACCAACCTTGCAGCCCTGGAATAAATCCCACTTGGTCGTGGTGAATAATCCTTTTAATGTACTGATGGATCCTATTGGCCAGTATTTTGGTGAGAATTTTCACATCTGTGTTCATCAAAGATATTGGTCTATAGCTCTCTTTTTTGATGGGATCCTTGTCTGGTTTTGGGATCAAGGTGATGCTGACCTCATAAAAAGAATTTGGAAGTTTTCCTTCCATTTCTATTTTTTGGAACAATTTCAGGAGAATAGGAATTAATTCTTCTTTAAATGTTTGGTAGAATTCCCCTGGGAAGCCGTCTGGCCCTGGGCTTTTGCTTGTTTGGAGATTTTTAATGACTGTTTCAATCTCCTTACTGGTTATGGGTCTGTTCAGGCTTTCTATTTCTTCCTGGTTCAGTTGTGGTAGTTTATATGTCTCTAGAAATGTATCCATTTCTTCCAGATTGTTGAATTTGTTGGCGTAGAGTTGCTCATGGTATGTTCTTATAATTGTTTGTATTTCTTTAGTGTTGGTTGTGATCTCTCCTCTTTCATTCATAATTTAATTTATTTGGGTCCTTTCTCTTTTCTTTTTGAAAGTCCGGCCAGGGGTTTATCAATCTTATCAATTCTTTCAAAGAACCAGCTCCTAGTTTTGTTGATTTGTTCTATTGTTTTTTTAGCTTCTATTTCATTGATTTCTGCTCTGATCTTTATGATTTCTCTTCTCCTGCTGGGTTTAGGCTTTCTTTGTTGTTCTTTCTCCAGCTCCATTAAGTGTAGGGTTAGGTTGTGTATTTGAGACCTTTCTTGTTTCTTGAGAAAGGCTTGTACCACTATATATTTTCCTCTCAGGACTGCCTGTGCTGTGTCCCACAGAATTTGAACCATTGTGTTTTCATTATCATTTGTTTCCATGATTTTTTTCAATTCTTCTTTAATTTCCTGGTTGACCCATTCATTTTTTAGAAGGATGCTGTTTAGTCTCCATGGGTTTGGGTTCTTTCCAAATTTCCTCTTGTGATTGAGTTCTAGCTTCGGAGCATTGTGGTCTGAAAATATGCAGGGAATGATCCCAATCTTTTGATACCAGTTGAGACCTGATTTATGTTGCAGGATGTGATCTATTCTGGAGAATGTTCCATGTGCACTAGAGAAGAATGTACATTCTGTTACTTTGGAATGGAATGTTCTGAATATATCTGTGATGTCCATCTGGTCCAGTGTGTCATTAAGGCCTTTATTTCCTTGTTGATCTTTTGCTTAGATCATCTGTCCATTTCAGTGAGGGGAGTGTTAAAGTCCCCTACTATTATTGTATTATTGTTGATGTGTTTCTTTGATTTTGTTATTAATTGGTTTATATAGTTGGCTGCTCCCACGTTGGGGGCATAGATATTTAAAATTGTTAGGTCTTCTTGTTGGACAGACCCTTTGAGTATGATATAGTGTTCTTCCTCTTCTCTTATTTTAGTCTTTGGCTTAAAATCTAATTGATCTTATATAAGGATTGTCACCCCAGCTTTCTTCTGATGTCCATTAGCATGGTACATTGTTTTCCACCCCCTCACTTTAAATCTGGAGGTGTCGTTGGGTCTAAAATGAGTTTCTTGTAGGCAGCATATTGATGGGTTTTGTTTTTTTATCCATTCTGATACCCTGTGTCTTTTGATTGGGGCATTTAGCCCACTCACATTCAGGGTAACTATTGAGAGATATGAATTTAGTGCCATTGTATTGCCTGTAAGGTGACTGTTACTGTATATTGTCTCTGTTCCTTTCTGATCTACCACTTGTAGGCTCTCTCTTTGCTTAGAGGTCCCCTTTCAATATTTCCTGTAGAGCTGGTTTGGTGTTTGCAATTTCTTTCAGTTTTTATTTGTCCTGGAAGCTTTTTATCTCTCCTTCTATTTTCAATGATAGCCTAGCTGGATATAGTATTCTTGGCTGCATGTTTTTCTCATTTAGTGCTCTGAATATATCATGCTAGCTCTTTCTGGCCTGCCAGGTCTCTGTGGATAGGTCTGCTGCCAATCTAATGTTTTTACCCTTGTATGTTACGGACTTCTTTTCCCGGGCTGCTTTCAGGATTTCTTCTTTGTTGCTAAGCCTTGTAAATTTTACTCTCAGGTGACGGGGTGTGGACCTATTTTTATTGATTTTGAGGGGTGTTCTTTGCATCTTCTGGATTTTTATGCTTGTTCCCTTTGCCATATTAGAGAAATTCTCTACAATAATTCTCTCCAATATACCTTCTGCTCTCCTCTTTGTTTCTTCTTCTTCTGGAATCCCAATTATTCTAATGTTGTGTCATCTTATGGTGTCACTTATATCTTGAATTCTATTCTTGTGGACCAGTATTTGTTTGTCTCTCTTTTGCTCAGCTTCTTTATTCTCTGTCATTTGGTCTTCTATGTCACTAATTCTTTCTTCTCCCTCATTTATCCTAGCAGTAGAGCTTCCATTTTTTATTGCACTTCATTAATAGCTTTCTTGATTTCTACTTGGTTAGATATAGTTATTTCTCTAGAAAGAACTTTTATCTCTCCATATAGGGTTTCTGTTATACCTTCCATGCCTTTGTTGAGCCAGGCTAGAACCCTGAGAATCATCATTCTGAACTCTAGATCTGTCATATTACCAATGTCCAAATTGATTAAGTCCCTAGCCTTCGGTACTGCCTTTTGTTCTTTCTTTGTGGTGAGATTTTCCACCTTGTCGTTCTGTCCAGATAAGAATATATAAAGGAGCAAATAAAATGTTTAAGGGGTGGCAAAAACACAGGGAGTACCATGACCTTAGATCCTTAGATAGGAGATACAAGTGTGGGAAACATGAGACTTTCCACTTAAGCCTTCCTTTATGAAGACAGAAGTGATTTCAATGTACTTGAGGAAGGCAAAGGAAAGTGCTCTATATTAAGTCTCAGAGTACTTACTTTCAGGAAGCAGTTTCAGGGTGGGAGTGTTGTTCCCAAAGACAGATGCACTTTGCCATGTCTGAGTGAACAGCACTGACAGAGTTCCCTCCATACTTATAAGGAAGAACCCTGAGAAGAGGCATCCTTCCACTGACACATCCCAGGCATCCGGGAGTGACAGCCAACCTCTGGGGTGCAATACACAGTAAGTAATATATGCTGAACTCTGTGGAACTGCTTCATGGACAATGGGTCTCTACAGGCACATCTTCCGTCAGGAAGCCAGACCTCATTACGAAACTAAGCAGGGAAGCTAGAGAGCGTGCCTTGTGCTTAAGGCCAAGAGGCAACGGTGTCATGATGAATCCCAAAGTGGGATTCATCTAGAAGACAGAATCATGTCCCATACTTTGTGTGAGAGCTTGAGGAAGGTGTTTTGCACTTTACTGTGAGCGAGAAAGCACGTTTCAACACAAGCAGCAATGTAGAGCAACCATACATCCACAAACATAGTCTGGCCAGAGGACAGAAGAGGACTCCAAAGTGTATGCTTTCAATAGGGAGAACTGAAATAACCTCCTCTGGGAACCCGAAGTGTTTGCAGATGGTAAGTGCAATGAAGCCCTAGTTTCAGGAAGAGGGTCAGCAAATGGCTAGGAATGTAACTCTAAGAAACAACACGGAAGAGAATGGCCTCTCAGTGAACACTATCTCTCTGGCAGGTGGAAGCCTGATCAATCGTTGGAGTGAAGAGCTACAGGGAATACCATGACCTTAAGTGGGAGATATAAGTGTGGGCAGCATGAGACTTTCCACTGGAGCTTTCTTTCATGAAGACAGAAGTGATTTCAAATGTACTTGAGGAAGGCAAGGGAAAGTGCCCTATATTAAGTCTCAGAGTACTTACTTTCAGGAAGCAGTTTCAGGGAGGGAGTATCGTTTCTGAAGATGGAAGCACTTTGCAATGTCTGAGTGACAGCACCGACAAAGTTCCCTTTCCATGCCTATGAGGAAGAATCCTGAGAAGAGGCATCCTTCCACTGACACATCCCAGGCAGCTGGGAGTGACAGCCAACCTCTTGGGTGCAATATATAGTAAGTAATGCATGCTGAACTCTGTGGAATGGCTTCGTGGACAATGGATCTCTCCAGGCATGTCTTCCATCAGGAAGCCAGACCTCACGTCCAAACCAAACACAGAAGCTAGAGAGTGTGCCTTGTGCTTAAGGCCAAGAGGCAACGTTGCTGTGAGGGCCAGTTCCCCAAAGCGGGCATTCATCCAGAAGACAGAATCATGTCCCATACTGTGTGTGAGAGCTTGAGGAAGGTGTAATGCACTTCCCAGTGACCTAAAAATAAGTCTGTTGAGTAAGCACCTTCCAAGTCAAGCAACACTGTAGAGCAACAATCCATCCACAAACATAGTCTGGCCAGAGAACAGAAGTGGACTCCAAAGTGTATGCTTATAATAGGGAAAACTGAAACAATCTCCCCTAGGATCTTAAAGTGTTTGCAGATGGTTAGCGGAACGAAGCCCTGGTTTCAGGAAGAGGGTCAGCAAATGGCCAGGAATGTAATTCTAACAAACAATATGGGGAGAAAGGCCTCTCAGTGAACACTATGTCTCTGGAAGGTAGAAGCCTGATCAATCATTGGAGTGATGAGACACAGGGATTACCATGCACTTAGGTGGTAGATATAAGTGTGGGCAGCATGAGACTTTCCACTGAAGCCTTCCTTCATGAAGACAGAAGTTATTTCAATGTACTTGGGGAAGGCAAAGGAAAGTGCCCTAAATTAAGTCTCAGAGTACTTACTTTCAGGAAGCAGTTTCAGGGAGGGAGTATTGTTCCAGAAGATGGAAGCACTTTGCAGTGTCTGAGTGACAGCGCCGACAAAGATCCCTCTCCATACTTATGAGGAAGAATCCTGAGAAGAGGCATCCTTCCACTGACACATCTCAGGCAGACGGGAGTGTGAGCAACATCTGGGGTGCAATACACATTAAGTAATATATGCTGAACTCTGTGGAACGGCTTCGTGTACAATAGGTCTCTCCAGGCACGTCTTTCGTCAGGAAGACAGACCTCATTTCCAAACAAAGCATGGAAGCTAGAGAGTGTGCCTTGTGCTTAAGGCCAAGAGGCAACGGTGTCGTGAATGCCATTTCCCTAAAGAGGGCGTTCGTCTGGAAGACAGGGTCATATCCCATACTGTGTGTGAGAGCTTGAGGAAGGGGTTATGCACTTCACTGTGAGTGAAAAACATGTCTCTGAGAAAGCACCTTTCAACTCAAACAGCACTGTAGAGCAACCATCCATCCACAGTCATGGTTTGGCCAGAGGACAGAAATGGACTGCAAAGAGTGTGGGAACAATAGGGAAAATTGAGGTAATGCCCTAAGAAGCCAAAGTGTGAAATGCTGTGAGGGCCAGTTCCCCAAAGCGGTCATTTGTCCTGAATACAGATTCATGACCCATACTGTGTGTGAGAGTTTGAGGAAGGGCCAGTGCATCTGGCTCTGGGATTGTGGTCAAGGGGTCTGCCAAAGTTGGGGGTCACAACAGGGGGCATGCAGGTTTCTCCCACCATGAGGGTACTGCACAGGGCCAAAGGGCACAGTTTCCTCATCGGTGGAAGACTGAGTCCTGGGTTGTGAATAAGGGGTTCCCAATCTGGAGGTCTATGGGGCCAGGCCTATGGGGATGGAAGCCTCAATATCCACCCTAGGGTTAGGGTTAGGTCGTAGGGGCATGGCAGTCCCAGTCTGCCGGCACTCTGGTGGCCTCTCCCTATGGCTGAGTTGAGGGCCTGTGTCTGCAGGATTGTCAGAATCCTGGTCTGAGGTCCTGCGGGGCCCCTATGGTGAGCTGGCCCGAGGGATGCATGCAGGTTTGTCCCGCGCTGCGGGTTGAGCACATTTTTAAATGGCATGCTTTCCTCCTGGCATCAGGCGAAATTATGTGGTGCACCATAGGGGTCCCCCATCTGGAGAGTTTCTGGACCATGCCTCTGATGACGGAGCCTGAACACCCACTAGGCATTGGGTTAGGGTTAGGGTTAGAGTTATGTCTTAGGGACAAGACATGTCGGATCTGCAGATAAGGGCTCACCCAAGGGCTGAGTTGATGGGGGGAGTCAGGAGGCTCATCAGGCCTGGGCTTTTGGTCTAGATGGGCAAAGGTGGTGGGGATATCCCCAGGGGAACATGCAGCTTTCTACAGCTCTGAGGCTGTAGATAGCACCCAATGAAACAGTTTCCGCCTGGTTGAGAGGCTGAGTCCTGCTGTCAGTCTGATGCCCCCATCCATGGGAAGAATTGGGTGTCGGACTTCTGGGGTCCAGAACATGAACACCCATGCTAGGGTTAGGGTTCTGTCCTGTGAGAATGGCAGGCCTGAAGGACCAGTGAGAAGGCAGGCTCCCCGGAGGGCTGAGATAGAGGATTGTTCTGGAGGCCTGTCAGGCTCCGAATTGTGATCAGGAGATCCTCCGAAGATGTGGGTGGCTTACGGGGCATGCAGGTTTCTCCCACCATGAGGGTTCTGCACAGGGTGAAATGGCACAGTTTCCTCGTGGGTGGCACCCAGAGTCCGGCATTGAGAATAAAGAGTCCCCAAACTGGAGGGCTACTGGGCTAGGCCATTGGGGATGGAAGTCAGAATACCCAATGTAGGGTTAGGGTTAGGCTGAAGGGGCATGGCATGCCCGATCTGCCCGCGCTGAGGTGGCCTATCCCTATGGCTGAGTTGAGGGCGTGTGTCTGCAGGATCGTCAGACTCCTGGTTCGTGGTCCTGGTGGGCGCCTAATGTAGATGTGGCCCAAGGGATGCACACAGGTTTCTCCCACTCTGCGGGTTCAGCACATTTCTAAAGGGCATGGTATCCTCCTGGGATCAGGTGCAATGGTAGGGTGCAGCTCCAGGATCCCCCATCTGGAGAGTTTGGAAACCAGGCCTCTGAGAAATGAAGCCTGAACATCCAACCTGGGCTTAGGGTTATGGTTATGGTTATGTCCTAGGAACATGGCATGTTGGATATGGCAACAGAGATGTGGGCTCACCCAAGGGCTGAGTTAAGGGCGGGACTCACGAGGCTCCTCAGGCCCTGAGTTTTTGGCCTGGAGGGGCAAAGATGGCGGGATGGCCTAAGGGGAGCATGCTGGTTCCTTCCCCTCTGAGGGTATTAAATAGCACTGAATGAAAGAGTTTCTACCTGGCTGAGAGGCTGAGTCCTGCCGTCAGTCTGATGCTCCCATCCATGGGAGGAGCTGGGTGTCAGGACTCTGAAGTCCAGAGCCTGAACACCCATCTCAGGGCTAGTATCTGGTCCTGGGAGAATGGCAGACCCAAAGCGCCAGTGCGGAGGCAGTCTCCCCAGAGGGCTGAGTTAGAGCATTTTTCAGGAGGCCCATCAGGCTGCGCGATTGTGGTCAGGGGGGTCCTCGGAAGGTGTGGGTGGCTTGATGGGGTGTGCCAGTTTCTCCCATCCTGAGGGTCCTGCAAGAGCCAAATGGCATAAGTGCCTCCTGGGTGACACCCAGGGTCCTGCGTTGTGAATAAGGAGTTCCCAAACTGGAGGGCTACCGGGCCAGGCCATTGGGGACGGAAGTCTGAATAACCACCCTAGGGTTAGTTTTAGGCTGATGGGCCATGGCAGGCCTGATCTGCCCACGCTGTGGTGGCCTCTCCCTATGGCTGAGTTGAGGGCGTGTGTCTGCAGGATCTTCAGACTGCTGGTTCATGGTCCTGGTGGGCGCCAAACGTGGATGCGGCCCAAGGGATGCATGCAGGTTTCTCCCGCTCTGTGGGTTTGGCTCATTTCTAAATGGCATGGTTTCCTCCTGGGATCAGGTGCAATGGTGGGGTGCAGCTCAGGGGTCTCCCATCTGGGTTGACCAGAAATCAGAGGACAGAAGCCTGAACATGAAACCTAGGCTAGACTCAGTATTGGGGTTAGTGTTAGGTATAGGGTTAGGTTGATGTCTGCGGGACAAGGCATGTTGGATCTGCCAGCACTGATAAGGGCTCACCCAAGGGGTGAGTTGAAGGCGGGAATCAGGAGGCTCATCAGAGCCTGGGCTTTTGGCCTGGAGGGGCAAAGATGGCGGGAATACCCCCAGGGGAACATGCTGCTTTCTACTGCTCTGAGGCTATGAGCTAGCACCCATTGAAATGGTTTCCTCCTGGGGCGCCTGGGTGGCTCAGTGGGTTAGGCCTCTGCCTTCGGCTCAGGTCATGATCCCAGGGTTCTGGGATAGAGCCCCGCATCGGGCTCTCTGCTCAGCGGGGAGCCTGCTTCCTCCTCTCTCTCTCTGCCTGCCTCTCTGCCTACTTGTGATCTCTCTCTGTCAAATAAAATTAAAAAAAAAAAAAAAAAAAAAAAAAGAAATGGTTTCCTCCTGGCTGAGAGACTGAGTCCTGCCATCAGGCTGATGCACCCACCCATGGGAGAAATTGGGTGTCAGGCCTCTGGAGTCCAGAGCTTGAACAGCCACGTTAGGGTTAGGGTTTGGTACTTGGAGAATGGCAGGCCCGAAGGGCCAGTGAGAACGCAGGCTCCCCAGAGGGCTGAGTTAGAGCATTTTTCAGGAGGCCCGTCAGCCTGTGCAATTGTGGTCAGGGGGTCCTCGGAAGGTGTGGGTGGCTTGATGGGGCTTGCAGGTTTCTCCCGTCCTGAGGGTCCTGTACAGGGCCAAATGGCACAAGTGCCTCCTGGGTGACACCCAGGGTCCTGCGTTGTGAATAAGGAGTCCCCAAACTGGAGGGCTACTGGGCCAGGCCACTGGGGACGGAAGTCTGAATAACCACCCTAGGGTTAGGTTTAGGCTGATGGGCCATGGCAGGCCTGATCTGCCCACGCTGTGGTGGCCTCTCCCTATGGCTGAGTTGCAGCGCTTGTGTCTGCGGGATCGTCAGATTCCTGGTTTGTGGTCCTGGTGGGTGCCTAATGTGGATGTGGCCCAAGGGATGCATGCAGGTCACTCCTGCTCTGTGGGTTTGGATCATTTCTAAAGGGCATGGTATCCTCCTGGGATCAGGTGCAATGGTGGGTGCAGCTCAGGGATCCCCCATCTGGAGAGTTCGGGAACCAGGTCTCTGAGGACAGAAGCCTGAGCACCCAATGTGGGCTGCGGGTTAGGGTTAGGGTTATGTCTAAGACATGTGGGATCTGGCAATACAGATATGGGCTCACCCAAGGGCTGAGTTGAAGGCAGGAGTCAGGAGTCTCATCAGTCAGCAGACCAGACCCACAGTTGGGCAGAGTTCTTGTGGAGCTCTTCCCTCTGCCCTGGGGTCTGTAGAAGGGAGTAGGATCCACAGGGGTGGGAAGATGGGGCCCAGGCCCAGGAGTGTGGACAGAGACATGATAAGGGGAAGGCCAGAACTCAGGCCAGACAGAACTGGCTGTGCTCAGGCGTGCCAAGGAAGGTGGTTTTCTCCTGCATCTTTCTCCCCCTTAAATCAACAGGCCAAGCCTCATCAGCATAGGTGAAAGGCCATATCGCCCATGCTTTGGACAGTTCTCAGGTCCAGGGCTGATGATCTTGAGCAGTGTTGGGAGATTCTCAGCCTCTCTTTTCTCCTCTCTTTCTCCAGTAGGGCTCTTTCCTCATGACTCCAAGGCACACAGCTCTTCACATAGGCTATGAAGAGACAGATATGTTATCGTTGTTCAGCTAACAGAACGTGTTGAAGTCACCAGTACATTTAAGCCTAGATGGTCCTTTGGATGCCTAAGACCTTTTGGCTTTAGGCTTTCAGCATAGAATCTTTTTCTGGGTGGACTCTCAAGTCCCTCATCTTGCACAAGTTCCCAAAGAGATGGGAGGATGTAGTCTGAGCTCCAGACCCTGCTCTTCCTGGTGGTTCACGGCATTGAAGCTGACTACATAGCCCCTGAAACCCACCCCCTTGTCTGCCTGGTGGAAAAGGAATAATTCCTGTCCCTGGATGAGGCTTGCACAATGCTGGCGCTGAGAAGGCACAATGCAAAATTGTATACGTTCCCTGCTCCTATCTTTCTGGGATAGAAGCTTCTCAAACATTGCAGCAATGTGATCCATCTACCAGATTGTCACATAGGCCAGGCAGGTCCTGGATCAGCAGTTCAATAGGTGAATGCTCACTCCATACACAGCACAAGGGGGAGCCTTCCGTCTACTTGTTGTATGTCTTAGGAATGTTAAAGCACTTCTCTGAAATTCTCTTTCCTCTTCTTAAAAGTTGGGGTTCTAAGAAGATGAACCTCATAGGGCAACTGTAGGAAGTTATGGGAGAAAAACATGGCATGTGCTTCTCTGGGGCCCGACTCTGTAGAAAGGGCTGCTGGACATGCTGGGCATCTTCATGGTTAACACTTCTCTCTCCAGGGAAGATGCATTCAGGCTCAACCCTCACAAGTCTGTGGCCCTTCTGGGTATATGAAAAGGAAGTGGAAAGCTGGAAGGTTTTCTATTTGCAAAGGATTTCTGGCATTCCATCTGGTTGGTCCTGGTTGTGGTCCTTTAAGTGCCCAGTCTCAGGGGAGACTGGGAACAGGCAGAGCGGCCCAAGGATTTGCAAAGTCTTGTTTGGGATGATTTCATTCAATCATGGGTCTTAAATACCTAGGAATTCAGGCAGTCTCTAGTCACCAAGAGCAGTGAATGGGTAAAGTAGACACAATGTCTGGGTCTAAATTGTGTCCGAGGGTCAGATAGGCACTCTCCACATTCTAGAGTTCACCAGATAGGCCATTTCTGTGGCCTACTTGAGGGATAAATTGACCCAACTCTATTGGAACCATGAGGATGCACTCTATGATCAAGGAAGAAAAGGATAGGTCTTTGGGTGCCAAAGGAGGGCCTGCTGCCACAGAGCAGGGTGGGATATGACAAGGGTTGTTGCTGGGGAGGGATGTTCAGAACCATGGATCTCCCAGAAGTCTTGATTTCCATGGGAGAGTTTAATGGGATGGCTTCCTGTGAAGAAACCAGAGTCCAAGAGAGCTGTGGATGGGCTGCCAAGCTCCCTGGGAAGCAGAGCCCACTGTGGGTTGAATTGGTGCCTTAAACACCCATCCCTTGGGTGGTTCATTCTTGCTCTGCCTGCCCCTTTGAATGTCCACCTCCGATGACCACCACAAGTGGGGCCAAGGAGAAATGGTGTGGGGATCAGACCACTTACCAATTGGCCTCCAATAGATCCCTGATACTGGTCTGCATGGAGGATGCATGACTGAGGAGGAAAAAGACCTGCCTATGGGGGGTCATTCATCCATCCTGGTCAGCTGTCAGCAAGGACAGCTCCAGAGGGGTTGGAAGTGGGCTGGGGTCATTCTGTGGGGCCCATACAGAAAGAATGGTTCTGTGGGTGTAGCGAGAGGAAGAAAAAGCCAGGTCTCTGACTCTGCTCCACATGTGACTCTCCCTAGCACTCTGTGTCCCATTGTGGGAACCTGGCCTGAAAAGACACTGCAGGATATTGAGCAGTCCTAGCGCAGTGCCCATATCCAGGTCAAGGGGCCTATTTGCACCTCACGTGGCATGACTGGAACCTGAACACCTATGCCCCCATTCTGTTGAGGCAGCAGGGACTTCTGCAGCTTAAGGACGCTGAGGTGGAGGGTAAGGGGCATTGCAAGTGGAGAAGGCCATCTGGGATGGAGTTCATGGACTGGGTATTCCTTGAAAGGTCATGGGATCTGTCCTGTTTAGGGAAAGGTACATGGAAAGTCAGTGATGTCGCTGAACCTTTCCCTTTCTCCTGCCCCAATGTCAGCTCAGCAACTCATTCAAGCAGCTGAGCCAGACAAAGGGCATCCCATGGAGCAAGAGGAAATCCTGGCTCTGCATCTTCCCTCACCTTTAGGGTCATTGCCAGCCTCCCATTCCTCAGCTGTTCCAGAATTGGGACAGGGGCTCCCATGTCGTATATGGGTGATGGGTCCTCAGCCCCAGGAGCAAGGCCATCAGCTTGTGTGGAAGTATTCACTCCAGCTGTCCCCGTTGCCACTGAGCACACTGCAACACCAGAGGCTTCTAGCCAACACAGAAGGAGCTGAAAGAGAAGCCTGATCTCCTGGACTCCCCTGCCAGGCTGGTGGCAGAGCAACTCACCTACATGGATGCAGTGAGTATCTGGGCCCTCAGGGTAGAAGGGCAAGGCCAGCTTTTCTACTCCTCTCAGCTTCCCTATACCTCCCTTTCCCTGATGTGGACTCCTAGGATATGGGGCCAGATCTCAGCTGCATCCCTAACCAACCATGGAAACCCAACAGGGTTTTTTTTTATTAAAAAAATTTTTTTTTTAAAGATTTTGACAGACAGAGATCCCAAGTGGGCAGAGAGATAGGCAGAGAGAGAGGGGGGGAAGCAGGCTCCCTGCTGAGCATACAGCCCAATGTGGGGCTCGATCCCAGAACCCTGGGATCATGACCTGAGCCGAAGGCAGAGGCTTTAACCCACTAAGCCAACCAGGTGCACCCCAACAGGGTGTTTAAACCTGAGCTTTCACTGTCCAGCTGCGGACTGTGGAGACAGACACTGAGAAGGACTGAGGCAGAGGTACCACGTAGATGAGTCAGGACTGAGAGATCATAAATGGGAAGGTTCTGGGTGAGCAGGAGCCACGTACTGGAAGTGGTACCCTGCCCATTTTGGGCACCACCTGTGTGGTGATGGAAGCAGCGAGCAAATGACTGGACACGTCCCTAAGCTCAGCCCTTCTTGAAAGGGAGACTTTTATTGCACTCTGCTCCAGTCCTGTTTGAAGGGTTTTTTTAATCTGATGAGGGACATAGATTTCTTCCATGACAAAGGGTGAGAATAGTGGTGTGGTGACACCTGTCTCCAAGGAACTTCTCACCCCTCTATCATAGTGAGCCACTGTCTGGAGTCAGTCGCCAAGAAGGTTTGGATGAATCAAGAACACTGTGATCCACCTCCAAGAGGGACCAGTCTGTAATTGTCATGCTGAGCTGAATTCAGGTAAGACGACTCTACCCTTGTTGTGTGTTCCCAGTTCATAGTAACGTAGTTCTGCAGGTTCTTCTATGGGAGAGAGGGGAGGGCTGTGTCTGAAGGTGAGCTGGAGAGCTCTTGAACCTCCATGAGTGAGATGGAAACCCTGCCCCTAGTCATCCCACAAGTGAACAAAGGGTTGGATGTCATCCAGGTTGAAACCTCCAGCCACCAGTATTCATGCCACCTTTCAGGAAAATTTGTAGTGAGGCCCTTGTAAAGGATGGAGAGGGCACACCTGTAGTAACTTCTGTAACAAGTACAGATGTTACCTGCTTGGGGTGAACCACCTTGAAGAAAAAAAGTGTTTGCCCCCCTGTCAAGAGTGCTCCAAATTGACTAGAAGGGCATGGGGACTGCAACTGATGAAAGCATGTTTGAAAAACTCTTTAGGGCTGAAAAAGGCAGAGTGTCCTGAGAATCGCCTCCTCATGAATAGGCTGTCTCATCTCCTTGCTTGAGGGAAGACAAAAAATCATCCAGTATTTTCCACACTGAAAATCAAGAAAACACAGAACCTTGGATTGCATTTTCTTGTTGTTGTTGTTAAATCAGTGAGCCACCATACTTACCTCATTAGTTTCCAAGGTAGTGCCCAATTATTCATCAGTTGGGTATCACCCCTAGTGCTCATCCCATCGCATGCCCTCCTTTATGCTCCTGCCTGAATTGTCCAATACTGGCACCACCCCTCCAGCAACCCTCTGCTTGTTTCTTAGGTATGAGCCTCTAATCCTTTTTCTCCCTCTGGTGGCTTCCCATTCATTTTTCCCTCCCTTCTCCTGTTATTATCAAATGGCTTCATGCATAGGTGAAACTTAAGACCCAGGCAGGGAATCACAGTGGGCTTTCAGTGATGTTATTTTGTATCTTTCTATGTTTGACTGCATTTCCCTTTTTCTGAGAAATGACCCATTTCAGAGATGTGTCCATTGGTCTGGAGGGATGGGGGTTCTTCACTCTTGTTCAGTGAGTTGGGATCCTGAAGCAGGAGAACCTCCTCTGTATTACTGTTCCATTGGTGCCATTGCGGGGCCTCTGTCTCCTTCTTTGTGTTATCCTACCAACCCCCTTTTTTCTTAAGGGTCTGTTTTCTCTGGATAGAGGTATTCCTACCCTTGCTTCCTTTGGCATCCATTTGCATGACAGATGCTTCCCCTCTGCTCAGTTTACATCTGTGTTTTGGTCTACTGGGTCAGGTGAGATCCCTAGTTCAGACAAGTGAGTGGAACATGGGGGTGTCACGTGGTTGATGTTGGAGACCAGGGACTTCAGAACCACTTGGACCTAACAGTCTCCTTGGCCAGCAAGGAGAGTGTGGGAATCTCTGGTCAACATATGAACATTTATCCTGGTAAAACTGAACCAATCTCTGCTCCACCAGTCCCCAGCCAGGGAGCAGTGGCTACCATGGACCTGACTAAGAGGCTGGGGCCTGGAGGGCTCTGCTGCCTTATCAGGAACTGTGTAAGAAAATGCAGGAAGGCTGGACATCCTAGCTCCTAGGTCAGCATAGATGTGAACAGAGCCAGGCCCAGCGTGGCCCCAAATGTACACCTCCCGGTTTCTTATTTTCCCCAGCAGATCCATAAAGAGCAGGGAAATGGAATCCAGAGATCATAGATAACCATCCCAGGAGGATTCCATTCTTCGTAAAGCATGAAACTGGAGAGCTTAAAGCGAAAATGTGTCCAGAATGTCCTGCCTGCCCTTTTTCCATTGACAAAATATCTTCCTCAGGTTTTGTGTCTTCCACAATCGGGACTGGATCTCTTTACATGTTTTTCCCCACTTCGTGCTGATGCAATTCCAGAGACTGAACTCGACAACTGTCAGTTCCAAATACTGGGTCCAAACTAACACAAACACAAGCACAAACACCATATCCCAAAGGAAAAAAGACATAGTCCTCCTTGCTTTAGAGTGGAGAAAAACAGCCCCTCTCCTTGGCACCACATATTTCTGGAGAGTGTAAGTCATGCTCATGGACTCTCCAGTTCAGTATTGCCTTCCTGGGAAAGGACCCGCAACCTCTCCATCAAAGGAGTCCTGAGGGCTGTCTCTGCTGTTGGCTCAGATGCCTGACACTGAAATAAACCTGTCCTCTGAGGAAAGAGGATTTGGAGATGCCACCTATAGGTAGTGAGGAGGGCTGGCCCTTCCTCTACCTGCCATTTTGAAAAGCTGATGACTCTTTAAGATTTTTGGATTCAGAAAGCAATAAGAGTCTCTACATGTTGCACAGTACTGTAGGAAGTATAACAACCATAGCATTCTCGTGGGCTAGAAGAGGAGAAAAATATAAACCATTTAAATATATTAAATGTTGCCACCCCCACAACAAGTCATTAGTTGAGAGGAAGGGGTGTGCAAATGTGGCCCATGCAGCACGAGTACTCCAGCCTCCGAGGGACAATCCTTGCTCAGCCACTGGGAATGGGTTTAGCCCTGATGTTGGCTGTGGCCAGTTGTCCTGGTGCTTGTATTCTGCTGGCAAGATAGGACCTAGCTAGGGACAGAAAGACACCTGTGTGTTGAATAGCAGCTTGTATTCAGGAGTCCCTCCCAGGGTTTTTTCACAGCTGGTATCTGGCTTCCCAGTAAGGAGGCCTGAGGCTGCCGAGGGAACCCTAGAAGAAGGATCCCCAGTGGGGCCAGCAGAAAGTGTCTACCCCGACCCTCACCCAGCTCCTGAATGGGCCTCACCTGTCATCCTCGCTGAGCCGCTCCACAGACCAGAACCAGGCCGTGAATGGACGCTGGGGCCCTAGGCAGTAATTCTCTGCCACCGCCTGGAGCAGCATGGTATCAGTGAGGACTCTTCTCCAGGAGAGAGGCACAGGATGCACACCGAGCCTGGGTGCGGAAGCTACAGGGCCAGGTGAGGGCTGAGCAGTGGGACAGGGAACCGGTCCTGGGTCTTGGCACACATGGCCACGCTGCTGCATGCAACTACATCCGGTTCCAAACTGTACTCAGAAGCAATTAGAATTAGCCCCTTCTCTGGGATGTTCTACTTGACGCCTTTTCTAGACCCCTACTGACTCACTAGATGGGTCTTCCACTTCTTTCTTAGCATCTTATCCCAGGAAATGTGAGATGGATGGGATTGGATGAAGCAATGGAATATTCTTCCCAAGGGCATCTCTGATAGGGGCTGCCTCTCCCTCCCTACAGGAAGTGCCACGTATGCTCACCTTATTCTTTTTGGAGTAGTTGATCTCATTCCCCTGTAAAGGAAACAACCATTTTTTCCTTAGAAATAGCCCCTGGTCAGGACTAGCACCTTACACACCCCCCTTCTTAGGCTACACATAGGCCAGGACCCAGGAGGGGGCTGCTGAGACACAAACAATGAGACTGGGGTCTAGGGCAAGCCCTTGGGTCCAGAGAAAGGAAGATTTGTAATCCTTAATAGGGCTCCAGGTCTGCACCCTGCAGCACAACATTCTGTGATGACATAAGGGAGCTGCAGAACTCTCAGGCAGGCAGGGGTTTATGGGTTCCTGAGCTGTTGTTGATGTGCAGGGTCCTAACTTCACTCTCCACCACAGGCAAGCTCTGAGGAAGAGGCTGGGGCACAATCACACATAATGCATGCAGCTTTGCCTTCAGGAAGCTCTGGTGCTTCACCAGTTGGGCAGCCATCTAGGTGCAGACTCCCTTTCCTAAGCACTGAGTTGGGCAAGAGAACCCTGTTCACATGGGCGGCTGTGAGGCTGTCAGGAGGAGAGGTTTCCTAAGTATGCAGAACTCAGTACAAGGACACTCTGCTCCCAGTTCTCTGGACTCTGGTCCCTCCTCCACAGTCCTCGGGCTCACCCACCTCCAGGTAGTCTTCCATTGCAATATCCAACATCAGGAGGTCAGTGAGGAAAGTGCCAAGCTACAGGACGACACCCTGTGTCATGAGGGGTAGGTTTGTGATGAGTCTCTGCTCTCTGGTGCCCACAGGGGCCCTCCCTTGAAAAAGCTTCAGCGTCCTAACCCACCCCACTTTCCCACATGGAAGGGCCTAGGACCCTTAGTTGCTTCCCCTCAATTCGCTTTCACCTAACCCTCTCAGAATATCAGACTCCTCTTAATCCCCTCCAGGGCCTGCTTTTTGAAATTCAAAAATCACAGGGTATGGAGTCCTGGGCCCCTCCCCAGCCACAAATCCATTTTCTACTAGACTACTTCCTCCTGGTCCCCAGGAAAGCAGACATTGAGGAATTGCGGTGACAGGAGGTGGAGCTGGAGTCTCATGTCCCACCTGTCCTGATCTGGAGGCTTCCAGCCCTCAGGGAGGAGCCCCTCTCCCCTGACCTTGGAGGCCCTGTCCCTCAGGCACACTCACCTTCTTTGGCAGCCCATTCTGTGCTCTCTGCAGCTTCCTCACCAGGGTGGCAAGTTTATTCAAGGGCCGCTCCTGGAGGGCCAAGGACAAGATCCTTGAGAGCAGAATAGCCTCAGTCCCCTTGCGCCCACTGTCTTTGACTTCAGACCCTAGACTCCGACCTATGTCTGCTGATACCGATGCTCCATTTTCCTGAAGCATGCCACGAGTCCTTCTAGAACAATCTCAGCTCCCCCATTCAGTCCATGAGGGACCTGGAGCTTGGAGCCTGGCCTCCCTGAGCCTGTTTTCTCATGGGGAGAAGGGAGAACTCCACCTACCTCCTAGGGTCTCCTGAGCACTCAGGATCCTCTTATGATTATCATTTTTTGGCCCACAACCAATCCCCACTCCATCTGTGAGCAGAGGCCTGTCCTCTGGGCTGTCCGCATTCATCTGGGCCCCCATGTGGATCATCTCGATGGACACAGAGAGACCTGAAATCTAGCCTAGGGAGGCTGGATGTGCAGCACCAGCTTGTCCCAGACCCAGGGGAATCTTCAGCCCAGGCTGTCACCACATTCATGCCAAAGGCTTCTGCTCCCTGAGGAATGCTTCGGGCCATTCCCTCCTTCATCCACACATGACCATGCCTCCTCACAGGCCTCCTGTCCTTCTAGCCCTGCACCTTCCTGCTACCTTGATGAGTAGTTCCCTGCCCTGGGGGTTGTCTTGTTGGCAGAGCTTTGTGAATGTGTGAAAGCTCTTCCTGAAGAGAGGGAAAGAAGTTAGGCTCAAGGAAGGCATAACGTGGCAGGGTAGAGTGCGAGTCCCTTTTCTTGGAGAACCCCCACATGTCTGACAGGCTGGCTGAGGGTTTGCTCTGGGCTGCTCTGAGCACTGAGGTCTTCGTAGGACATGGGAGGAAGTTCTCCTGGGCGTCCTCCTGGGCGTCCCTCTGGGCGTCCCTTCCCAGCTTAATTGAACAGCTCAGTTTGCGGGGTGGGGAGGTTCTGGTTGAACCATGGGCAGAGACTTCAGTGGTTGCCAAGTCACCACGTGGGAATATGGAATTCAGCTCAACCCAGGGTGGCGCATGGAGGAAACTGGATTTCTCAAGCAGGAGGCATGGGGGCCTGTTTCCCAGGAAGGCTGAGAGAAGCAGCCCCATGTCCAGGTCCTATGGTCAGGGTTTGCTGCCTCTCAGGAGGTCCAAGCTGACTGAGGAGGAAAAGGACAGGCCTTTTGGGAGGTCCCACCTCCACCCTGGTACCCCCCTGGAGAGAAGCCTATTCACCTGGAAACGCTGTCCCATGTCCTCTTCAGGTGGCGAATGGAGACTCTGCAGAGCCATGAGGATGGCATGCAGGGAGGAGTAGTTCCTCCCAGGATCTGATAGGCCTGGGGGAGGGAAGAGAAGGAGCTGTCAGTGGGAGAGCAGGGGCCTTAGATGCTCAATAGCTTCAGTGCCCCCATCAGTTTACGCCCCCCCCCCTCCGATGAAGCTGATGTCCAGGGAGCTGCAGAAGGGCACAGGTCAGCCCTAAACAGCAACACTGCTGGCAAGAGGGAGGATGTCCCTTGCTGCAAAGAAGGAGTCACGTAGGAACTAAGCATCCTAAAGTTCGCTACTATTCTTCATAATCTTTATCAACCAATTGCTGTAACCTCTCTTTATTCAAAATAGGCATATTTTACATAAATGACAAAATTCAGTCTCTACCTCTCTTTCTCTTTGCTTTTACCCCTCTTTTTAATTTGTTAGTTCCTAATTTAAGGCTCTGTATATAATAACTATTTAATAATTCTTTGAAAATAATCTTTGTAATTGAAATTCATACCGCATTCAGAAGTACCATTAATCTATTTACAGGCGGGAAGCATGACCATCAGGTTTAATGAGTTGCCCTAAGTCAGAAATTAAGTCTGTCTTTGAGATTTCAAGTGCATTACAATATTTTCACTGAGCCAAGTTTTTAATAGTGCTATCTGCTGAGAAACAGATGATCATTTGTGAACTCAAAGGTGTTTATTAATGTGTCTGCTTGCTTTCCTCTCCCTCATAAGTAATGATATCAATAAGTAGTCACATTTGTGAATATTCACTCATGCCCTCTATTTAATCACATGGAAGCCCTTTCTCAATTAAAAGCAAATGATCTACCACCTCTGTTTGTCTTATAGTGGGGGCCAGACTGCTTGCCAGGATGCCAGGGACTTAAGTCTTGGGACTTGGCAGGTCTGGTGAAGGTGAGAGTTAGGAATGGAGGTAGACACAGTGGGAGGGAAGAATGTTTACACAACTTCCCTGGAGAGTCCCTCTCTCCCAGGTGCAGAATCCCCATCAAAATCTGGGGAACCTAATCTGAAAAATCTGCATGTACTGGGAGGAGTGTGTTCTCAGGAGTGGATGTTGGTGTTTCTCAAGCAAAGGTTTCATAAATCTGGCCACTGCAGAGTGTGGAGCTTGCCTGTTGACTCACACCTACTCAACTGTATTATCAGGTCTTGACACCCCAATTACAATAACACACAGTGGGTTTCTCCATGAAGGACTGTATCTAACACTGCTTCCGGTCCTCCAGGCCTCACCTGTTTCTTGGTCCAGCCACTGCAGACTCCAACTTCCTTTTCACAGGTACAATTCAGTAATGTTCGAGACTGGCCTTATTAAATGTCACTTGATCGCAATTCAGCAATAAGCACTACCAACAAACAAACCTATGAAAGCAATGGGGTTATTCATCCATTTCCTCACATATAATCCTGTTCATACCATTTCCACTCCTTTTTAATTGAGAGGATCATAACAGAGCCTCACAAAAACCTGCTTCAGCACACCCCAGAAAACACCAAAGAAAGGGGGAAAGATCCTTATCCCACTCGGGAGCCCCAGTGGAAACCCTCAAAAGGAATAAGGAGCTCAGTGTGATTCTTCCCTAGCGAATGACCCCCCAGTCCTTCCTATCCCTCCATCCCTCCTGCTGCCAACCCCCACCCCACCCAGAGAACTAAGAGCCTTCCCAGCCCTGCCTACACATCCAAGTATAAATGAAGATGGTATCATTTACTAGCTTACACAAATTCCCTAGACAATGGCATGAAATCATGAAAGCAGGATGCTCAAGGTTACAGACTTACACAGAAAAAGGGGAAATAAACATTCAAGGTGAACTTGACAACTTAAATAAAAGAGAATTTTATAAATAGTGAGAACAAGGAAAATAAACTGAAAATAAAAAGAAAACAGTGTTTTCTGTCTTATGTCATTAGTGATGACATAAGGATAAATGTCATTAGTGATGCACTCTTACTTAAAAGCTAATATGACTCTGGTGATTTCACCTTCTAACAACTGCCTTGGTCCCTGTCCTCTTTCCCTCTTGGGATAGTTTGTAAAAATGCCACAAATTCTTCTTTAGCTGAAGCCACACCTTTGGATGACACACACCCACAAATGATTTGGGGCAGCCAGTCCTTAGAAATATGACCCAGTTACGGCTGGAGAACCTCAGGCAGTCTCTGCTCTAAGTGATACAAGGAAACTCCTGGAGCAGAGCTGGACCGAACCCATCATGGAGCCCACCCCAAGCAACCAGCAGCCAGAGACAGAACCACCCCAACCAATGGAGACTGGTGAGGAAGAAAATTAGACACTTGTTGCCATAAGGCCTATATAAGTCATGGGGTTTGGGAGGAGCTGTTTTTCAACATTACTGTGGAAATGTTGACGGGGAAGAAGAAACTCACCCCAAGGAGCTTCACCAGCCATGAAGGTCAGAAAGCCCATAAAGTGATGACCCCAAGGATAACATAGTAATGAAAAGCAGAAAAAAATGGATCTGAATAACAGACGCTGCCCACTGATACAAACTTTCTGTCAACAATAATCCATGCTAATCAGGGTGCAGGCAAGACTCCTTTTCCTGACACTGGCCAGTAGATTTTAGAACTTCCTGTGTGTGCAGTATACTGTGCCAAGGGCAGATGAACGACCTGGGGCTTCATACCTGGTAAGGAGGTAAAATCCACACAGGGAAGCCCTTTTGAGACTCAGCAAGTAATCATATCATAAGACAGCAGGTATGCTGATTGTGCTTCAATGTTAAATCAACACTTTTATCATCATCATTATTATGAAAGAGAAATATACATTTGAAAAATGCACCTATTTACAGAACTAAAAATGTCCCTTGTACAGATTATATGCAAATACAGAATCCTAGTGTGGATGAAATACTAACTACCTAGCAGATGAAAGGTTCAGCTCAGTCCATCAGTGCTGTGAAAGATGTGGTCAAGGACACGGTGGGAGAAGGCTGGTGGAAAAGGGGTCTCAGGAGTTGGGACTAGCCATCCCCTAAAGTCAGCTTGCATGAAAGGACACCTGGCGTGACACACCACCTAATATGCCACCATGCAAAATTATTTCTAGTAAGTTCCGGAAAGCATTAAGAACTCAAAGAGAAAAGTCCAGAAGAGTCTGGAACAGGAAAGAGTCCAGACTTTTCAAAGAGAAAAGTCTGCAAGCACACTTTTTCTGATGCCATGGAGACTTCAAATTTCAGAAAAACTCTCTCAAGTGCCATGTTTTCCATCCACACCCACTTTTAGGTATTAACATCACTGGACATATTTGACATGGAATTATTCCTGAAGTCATCCAAAAGTTAAGCAATAAGGGACTGAATATAACCCTTACTGCACCCCAGGGCAACATAAAGAGATGTTCTCCTTTCTCCTGCCCGAAACCCAGCCCCTATTCCTCACCTCCCCACAAGATGCCTGACACCAGAATCAATAAATAGGCAACCATTAGACTAGGCACACAGCAGGGATGTCCCCTCTGGTCTTCCACTGGTTTCCATCCATGTTCCTAGAAATCCAAGCTTCCCACATGACCAACATTTCTGACTGTCACTTCCATATGGCTCTGGGTATCACTTAATCTCACCCCAGCTTCCTAACCACAACCTGTCCACGTCCGAGATCCAATAAAGCTCACCAAATCCCCTCTTCTGCACCACATCTCTTCTGGATCCACCTAAAACATGAAGTTCCTTGAGGGGACTCCTTCCCTGTAGACTGCCAGGTAAGTCTTTCATTATTCCTACATCACATACTGCCAGGCCTAAGATGAGGTCGGCATCCTCCCTGCTCCACACTGCAATATCCAGATCATGGCAGTGCTTCCCCTCATGCACACCAGTGCTTCTTTGCTAGTCATACAACCAGTCTGCTTGCCAACTAGCCCACCCACCCGAGCTGCACACAGTTTTTCGCTCATCCCAGCATACTCTCAGAAGATTTCAGGGCCTGGCTCACTCTTTCTCTTGTAACTAGCACTGATTTCAGCATTTCCAAAGGTCATGCCTGACTCCCACACTGCAAGGAGGCTGTCCTCCACCCCCTGTCCCACCATGCAGGTATGCCCAAACCACAGCCTAAACCCAGGCACTGCTTTTCACCTCCCCACGTCTGGGGGTCCTGTCACCTGCCATTTCCCCTAATTCCAGCAACTCTTCAATCCTACCATGTCCTTGAACCCAAAGACCCCACCATCTGGTCACTATCTATATAGGCTCAAGTCTTCCCTTCTTTTTTTCTCCTATTTGGTTTCCACAGCCCACCTTTTAAATCAGCCCTTGCACATTGACCCCCAATGCCTTTCTTTTCCTCTTTCTATATTCACTCAAGAGAAACCCAGTCTCAATTTCGGTCTTGAATCAATTCAATGTACCTGTGTGCACACAGATCATATGCTAGACATAAAATTGTTTTAAATATTGAATGCATATGTGAAAGAATAAGCTTCATAAATATGTAACTTGTGATATAAAATAAAAAACAAAAACACTTTAAATCCACCCACCCAACCAAGCATCCAAGCCAATCAGGCTTTTGTCCCACCATTCCAGCGACCCCCATCCACACTGTTCATCCAATTTACAGACCTCTCCAGGGCCAATAGCAGGTACACATGTGCCTGTATGCCCAAGCACAACCAGGCTGGCCCAAGAGAAGGAAAAGGCCACTAGAACCCTGGCATAATGATTCTGAAGCATACTGGGGCCTAAACTATATATATATTCCTCCTTGCAAAAGGTGAACCAAACTCCTCTTTTAGCTTTGATGATAGCTTTGTTTCTTGCATCCATTACAGCCTGTTGTATAAACCAATTAGAGTGCAAAATTTTAAATTCTTCCCTAAAAATATACACATATCCAAAATGTTACCATGACTGATAATTTACTTCCATAGATATTCTCCACACCATTTAAACTAAAAAGTAACAGTGGCCTAGAGAGAAACTGTTGGTTTCCCTCTAGCCCCCCACCCCACCCATTCCCACAGTGAGACCTTTCCTCTTCCCAACAGAGCTCCTATCTGCACAGGGCTCATCCTCCCCCAACAAAGTCATGTCCTTTCAGGAGGCTGGCCTGTCCCTGGCCCTAGGAGGGAAGACCTGATGCTGCTGAGCCAATTATAGTGCCAACACACCCCTTGCCAGTGATAGGTTTAGGCTCAAGCCTGTGACGTAACACTTCAGTCAGAAATGGGAAGAATTCTGATGGAGATGTCTGAAAAAGATTCATTGTTTTTAAAGAGACACAAAGAACAATTTCTTCTGTTTCTGTCTCTGGATGTTATTCTATCTGGGTGCAATGCCTGTAAGGGCTGCAGGCATTTTGCCACCTTGAAGACAAGCCTGCCACACTGAGGACACTAAGGATGGCAAGGCAGGGAGGCAGAGCAGATCTGAGCTGTTAATGTCACAGAACTGATGAATGAATTAGCTCATCCTAGCTTGGGGCTGCTTTTATAGGAGGAAAAAAAAAATCCTTATCATTTGCATTTTGGTTTTCTGTTACCTGCACCCAAAAACATCCTTGTAAACATCGAAATAAAACCTGACAGTGAACAGGAAACAATTATCAGTTATGGCCGAAGAAGTTGTAAGATAGCCATCCTACGAAAATGGATTATTTTCATATCTTTATATTTAGAAGGTAAACTAGAAGTAGAAAATAAAATTCTTACAAGTCAGGAAGATATTAATCCTTTGTTATCCAGGACTGGCAATCTACATGTAAAAGTCATTCTATATAAAAATGGAACCCAATTACCTAGTGCTAAAGTTTTAAAAAGTAGAGCTGCTTTATTTAAATATTTTGACATACATTTCTCAAATGTAGGATCCTAACATGTTCTTTTTAACTAATAGGGAGTACCAATATACATACAACATATGTATATACACCATATATACATACAACATATGTATATAACATACAACATACAACATAAATATACACCAATGATATACAATGTTTAAGTCAAATGTGCTTCATATCCATTTTAATATATCTATACCTTCAGTAGGATCAAGTTTCATCACACTTTTAAGTCAATGCAAAATTGCCTCTTCTTCTCTTGATCTGAATTGGGGCTAGCCTATATTACAGTCAAAACCACTCATCAGGGAGTCACTGATAGAAATAAAACAACAGATAAAGCAGGAGCTAGCTGGTAACCTCTATCTGCACCCATCTCCAGCAACTAAGGAAGTAGAAAAGTGATGATGAGGGCAGAGAGAGCCATCTTACTTACGTCAAATAATTAGTAATAATTATAGTAATGGCTTAAAAAAGAGCTTTGATTATATCAACTTAATTAAACCTCTAGTAGCCATAGAAAGCAGGTACCATCCTTAGGGTGAGTGGAAGGTCAGAGAGGTTAGGTTAGACTCGAACCCAAGCAGTCAGGCTCCCACACTGCTCTGCCATATCAACATTAAGAGGAATTGATTGAGGAGGTACAGGGAAGTATAACTCGAAAATGATTTTTTTTTAAAGATTTTATTGATTCGTTTGAGAGAGAGACAGAAAATATGAGAGAGAGACAGAGACAGAGAGACAGAGAATAGGCGTGGGGAAGGGGAAGAAGGAGAGAGAGAGGGGAAGAAGACTCCCTGCTGAGCAGGGAGCCAGACACAGGGCTGAATCCCAGGACTCTGAGATCATGATCTGAGCTGAAGTCAGATGCTTAACCAACGGAGCCACCCAGGTGCCCCCAAAACATGATTAAAAAAAAAAAAATCATAATGATCTGGTAGAAGTCACAGAACTAAAGAGTTGCTAAATCTAAAAGTGGACCGACCCAGACGTTGGTTTATTTAGGACACCAAAGTCAGCTTGCACATGGAATGACCTTCCTCCTGGACAGGTTACAAAGGTGCTCTTTCCCCAAAGTACCTCAGCAAAGGCTGAAATGGCCTTCCCCAAAGGCTTCTCTTTACTTCTGGAAATCCATCACAATGTCCCCCAACCTTCCAGCAGCTACAAACACAGCCCACTGTATTCCTTACAAAAAGCCAAAGGCCTCTGGTCACCAGGCAGCCTCTTCTCACTCCCACGCTTCAATCTTCTAGCAGCATGGGAAAGGCAGAAACCCACAATCTGAGGAATGGGTGGCAGATCATTTGTTATAGGAGTCTAGTGGAACATAAGAAAGCCATTTAAGTATTATGGAAGTCTTCACTTACTGAGGTGGAAAAATGGCCAAGAAATGTTGTCAAAAAATATACACTATGAAGTATTATGCCTCCATCAGAAAGGATGAATACCCAGCTTTTGTAGCAACATGGACAGGACTGGAAGAGATTATGCTGAGTGAAATAAGTCAAGCAGAGAGAGTCAATTATCCTATGGTTTCACTTCTTTGTGGAGCATAACAAATAGCATGGAGAACAAGGGGAGATGGAGAGGAGAAGGGAGTTGAGGGAAACTGGAAGGGGAGGTGAACCATGAGAGACTATGGACTCTGAAAAACAATCTGAGGGTTTTGAAGGGGGGGATGGGAGGTTGGGGGAACCAGGTGGTGCATATTAGAGAGGGCATGGATTGCATGGAGCACTGGGTGCAGTGCAAAAACAATGAATACCATTAATACTGAAAAGAAATAAAAAATTTAAAAAAGCAGTCTAGGGTTAGACTCTGCCTAATGACCATTCAGGTAAAACTGTGTTTCTATGTGATACGCACCCAAGACAGACACAGACAAATAGGGGGAGAGACAGAGAGAGAAGAGGATGCACATAAGCAAGGGCAAGCATAGAAAACATGCTTACCAAAACTGGAACAATGGACATTAGGAGACTGCAGAATTTGAAGAGCTTTCTCATACTTCAATTATTTTTTTTGCTCATTTGTATCATTCTAATGTTTATAGTGAGTACATTAAATTTCATAGCCAAAAAAACTATGCACAACAACATGGATGGATCTTGAAGGCTTTATGCTAAATAAAACAAGTCAGATAGAGAAAGACAAATATGTACTCAATGATCACACCTGTACATCACGTAGAAAGAAAGAAAGAAACTGACTGATGCATTGGAAGAGAAATCAGACTTGCTGTTACCAGAGAGGGGAAGTAGGGTGGGAGTGGGAACTAATGGAAGGGGGGAAAAAAAAGAGCCACTAGAGTGTTTTGGAGAGATCTTTTTTTCAGCCATTTTTCAAAGCCAAATTCCTATAACAAAGGAAAGAACAACTCAGCAAACACAACACCAAACTATAATGTTCTCCAAACCTGTCCTACTCTTTAAAACTGAAGTACATTCAAGACCCACACAATATATTAAATAGTATTTTCACCAACACCAAAATGCCCCCTAAAGCAAATACCTTAAATTTCTTCTGTCCAAAACTGTATAGAACTGTTACAACACATATGTTGTAGATAATACCTTGTAATGGCCTGTTGGTATCTTTAGGGAAAGCTGTGTTTCTCTAATTGTCATTTACCAAAATTGCAGAAAAATAACAGAGCCAGGCAAAAATAAATGATCTCTGCCCAGCCACTCAATAACTTGCACTGACCCAGGGTCAAGCACATGTGTGACACCCCTGAATGGAAAAGATGATGACATTACTAATCATGACAAGTTCATATACAAGACCTGGTGGCCTTAGCACACATTCAGTCATGTTTCTTCGTTCTGTGTAAACCGGACACCGACAAGCAACTTCCAGAATACAATCTCCATCAGGTATTCCATCGTCTAGCAACAATGGCTTATAAAAATGAGGTCTTTTCAGGTTATACTGAAAAGAGAGATCAAGAGTCAGAGATCAAGACTCCCTTGGGTCTTTCCATTAAGAAACACAATATAAAGTACAAACGGGGCCCTAATTTAGCAGGTTCCTGAAATGAAGCCAAGCATTGGCTTCTATTGGCAATCATCTATATAGATAAATTAATATTACCCTGACCAATCAATATTTTCCTGTGCTCATTCTTTTGTAGCAGCTGGAAGATCTATCTCCATCTTTTGTCAACATCAGGGTAATTTTGAGGGAGAGAGAGAGAGCAGGAGCAGAAGCAGAGGGAGAGGGTGAGAGAGAAACTTTTGCAGGTTCCATACTCAGCATGGAGCCTGACACAGGGCTCAATCTCACAACCCTGAAATCATGACCTAAGCCAAAATCAAGAGTCAGATGCTTCACTGACTGAGCCACCCAGACATGCTAGGGGTACTATCTAATATATCTGCTTCTTGCCTCTTATTAATATTTGGGGTAACATAGCAAGCCCGCCTCCATACTGTTACAAGCCTGGGCTGTTGTGTGGGCCCCGTTACAAGGCCCACAGCAGTCTAGCTTCCCTGTCCCATGAGCTGCAGCCAGTCTGTCTTCTCATCACTGCTCACTGCCACAGTAAGGACAGACACAGGCCATGTGTGCCCACCTTCTGCAAAACCTGCTCCTGCTATGGATTCCATGGCTACTCACTTCTCTTCTCCAGCACCACTTTTTGCCCTTACCTCTTTCCTTTTCTGTCTCCAGTCACTGCTCAGTATTGGCGCCAAGGATCAGACTTTTTATAAAGCAAGTCAAAAGAAAAGAAAGGCGTTCTTTACAAAGAAAGATCCTGAAGGTCAACTCAGGTCACTCCCCTGCTCATCCATCCCCTGGGGCTTCCCATCTCACCTTTCAAAAAAATAAAATAAAATAAACCCAAGTCCTCAGTAAGACCTACAAGCCCCACCTCGTCCTACCCTTTCCTCGTCCACCCCCAACTCCTCCAACTCTATTGACTTCCCTTAGATTATCAAGCGTATTGATGACTCAGAGTCTTTACATTTACAGTTCCCTCTGTTTGGAACACTACTCCCATAAATAATCCCAAACTGTTCCCTGCTCAATCCAGTTCTCGACACTAAACCCCTCTTCAGGGAGGTCTTCCCTGACCCTGCTATCTAGACCAGCATACACACTCCCCAGTCAAGCTTCATTTTCCTATAATCATTACCTGAAACTATACACTTATTTGTTAATTGTCCATCTGCCCTAATAGACTGAAAATCTCATGAAACTGGAGCTTCATTTGGCCCACAGCAAGCCCTCAGTATCTACTTGCAGAACGACTTCAAAAAAGTATATTATCTAACATAGAGCTCAAAGAGTGGGAAATTCATTTATTAAAAGGGAAACCCTTACTTCCCTCCAATTAGATAAATCCCCCACTATTACTCCCACAGGTTTAAGTAAAATTTATAAAATGTCATGTAAGGTTTTCTCAGTGACCTAGGATTATCAACACAAAAGTCAATGTTCTCTTGATACACATGGGAATGAGCAGAGATATGAGCAGTACTGTTTTATGTGGGAATGTATCAGAATGCCTTTCCAGAACTACTTTCTCAGGAATATATGAGCCAGAATGAGATTCAGTCTCCAGGAACAGGGCAAATAATATGCAGGCCAGCTAATACAAGTATACCATCTCTTACAGGAACAGGTCCATGACCCATGGAAAGCCAATCAGTGTGGTCTCAAGACCTGGAGCCCAGAAGGGCCACACTCTTCTCAAGGGTCACTAGCTTTCAGGGACCATCTCTCCTGCACCTGGCAGAGACAGCCTGACAATGAGGCAGAAGCACAGAAAAGAAACAAACACAGAGCCAAGAGTGGAAAGGAATAATTTTCACCAACAGGGAGGTCAACAAAGAGAGTGGATGTGAGAATGGGTGGGTGTCCTGGACTCCACTTACATCCCTGTCAACAGTAATAAATACTTAAAACTAAATGTACCCCTGGTATAGTCGTGTGTATCATTAAATCCCCTCCTTTTGAAGTCAGACTTTCTGCCACTTACAACCAAGAATCTTGACTCATACAAATATGCTCAACATATACAACTAACCCTTGAATAATGCAGGGACTAGGGGTGACTACGCCCTCCATTTAACTTTTGACTCCCCAAAATCTTAACTCATAACAGCCTGTTGACCAGAAGCCTCACTGATAACATAAACAATTAACACATATTTTGTATACATGTAATATGCACATGGTATGCTGTATTCTTACACTAAAGTAAGCTAGAGAAAAGAAAATGTTATTAAGAAAATCATAAGGAAGATAAAATACATTTACATTTCTGTAGTGTTATTATAAAAAAAAATCACATAAAAGTGGACCCATGCAGTTGAAACCCACTGTTCAAGGGTCAACTGTACTATCACTTGGGTGGAACAGAATGATTTTAAAAAGAAAAAAAAAATCCCCCAACTGGTTAAACACACACACAAGTAGTTGCCAGGGCTGGAGGGAGGAAAGAACAGAGACTGCTTCATGGGTACAGGGTTTTCTGTTGGAGTGATGAAAATGTTCTGGAACTAGATAGAGGTGTGATGATTGCACAGTACTGTAAATGTTCTAAAGCCAGTGAATTATTCACTTTAAAATGGTTAATTTTATATTATGTGAAATTTACCTCAATAAACAAAACTTTAATTGTGAAAACAATGCTGCAATGCATTTTTAATCGCCTTTAAGTGTACCTGTCATCATTTCCTAGAAAAGGAAATTAAGCTAAATGATATGTACATTTTTAGCATATTAGCACATACTAACAAATTACTTTCCAGAGAGATCATACCAAATTAGAATTCTATCAAAGGTATATTGGAAAGAAAACACAGATAACCAAGAGGAATCATTAAGGGAAAAAACACACACCAGGCACCTTGGTGGTTCAGTGGGTTAAGCCTCTGCTTAGGTCATGACCTCAGGGCCCAGGATCAAGCTCTGCATCTGGCTTTCTGCTCAGTAGGGAGACTGCTTCCCCCCTCTCTCAGCTTGCCTCTCTGCCTACTTGTGATCTCTCTTTCTCTCTCTCTCTGTCAAATAAATAAAAAGTCTTAAGGGGCGTCTGGGTGGTTCAGTGGGTTAAAGCCTCTGCCTTCAGCTCAGGTCATGATCCCAGAGTCCTGGGATCTAGCCCCACATCTGGCTCTCTGCTCAGCAGGAAGCCTGCTTCCCTTCCTCTCTCTCTCTGCCTGCCTCTCTGCGTACATGTGATCTCTGTCTGTGAAATAAATAACTCTTTAAAAAAAAAAGTCTTAACACACACAAACACCAGCAACTTTGCTAAAATAATAGGTAAATACATTCTTATTTGTAAGTTTATATATCCTAGAGAACTGAAGTGACATTTAAAACACTGGTTCTTATCATTTCTTCATTTGTGAAATATATATGTATAATTTAAACATTTGTTCTAAGTTTTCCTGTTAATATATAGGCGCTCTCTATGTACTGAGGATATAACTATATCCTGTCCTATAAATTTCAAATATTTTTCCAGTTTATTCTTTACTTTTCACTTCAGTTAAAATGATGTGTCTGCTTGTGCACATATTTATTTTAGGCACAGAAGGAGAGGATCAGAACCATTCTCTCCAAATCAAACAGCTGCAATATGACACACACGTGCACACACACACACACACACACACTCACTCACAAGATATTATTTTACCTCTAACCCAAAGTTCAGCATAAGCTCTACTACAACAAGCCTAAATAAACCAAACACATACTTCTCTTATCAGACATAAAATCCATGGAAAGTGGAGGTTTACACTGTTTGTCCAAGAAACATGACCGTATAGAAATAAAACACGTTAATCCCTTTCAGAAGTTGTAAAGAAGCAACATATGTCACTGTTCCCCTCTCTTCCATGCTGTCTTAAAAATACTACCAAAGATCTCATTAAAAGAATTTTTCCTAGTTAGAACCAGTCCTTTTGGAGGGACAGTGACTCCGTTTCAGTTGCTATATATTTAAAATTTTACAATAGCGTCTCTGCAATTTGGTTTCCATGAAAGAAGCCTCATTCAAGCCTATCCTTCCCAACAGCCCTCTGGTCCGGCTGCCCCTCTCCTCCGACCCCTTTGCCCAACCTCTTCTCCCTTTTTTCCACACTTTGTCCTCTCTTACAGCTCTTCTCCTTGGGGTCAGAGGGGTGGGTGTGATAATGAGTGCATGTACACAAGGGAGAAGGTCAGGGGACTCTTTCAGGAGACCTTAATTCTCAGTCTCAAATCACTACTTTAACGATGGGAACACTGGCTTGCGAAAACAATCATTGGGGCAGGAAGGCTTTTAGAAATTTTTCAAAATATCAAGTAGCTGTTACTCTCCCAGAGACTTACACCCGCCTATTTGGAAATCACGTTTTGGGTTTTGCTTTTTAAATAGTTGTTAATTCTAGACTTGGATTGAAGCTCTGGCAACCCCAACACTGGGTATAGCACCTGGAACATATTCTGTCTGAATAAAAAATAACTGCTAAATGAACAACAGGACCATGGAGCCAGCCACCTCGATTCAAACCCTGCCTCTGTCACTTACCAGCTATGTCACCCTGGACAAGATTCTTAATCTCTCTGGATCTCATCTGTAAAATGAGGAGAATATTACCTACCTTATTTGGAGGATTACCTGAATTAATTCATGTAAAAGTATTTCTGGCAGTGTTGGGCACATGGAAAGTACTGATTATTACGATTACAAATAAAGAAGTATGTTACCAAAACGAATCAGATGAACAAGAAGCTCTTCAAGTTCTCAGTGTATTTATCATCTAGGAGGAGAGATCCAGCAGATACAAAGCCAAAGGACATAACTGCCAAACACAAAGTTCAAAATGCCATGGGAATTCTGAGGAAATATCATCTCAGGGCAGAGGGATAAAGAAAGTTGATGTGGAAAATGTAGTGTCCTCACGCTGTCTCCTGAAAGGGTTTTAGATGGTAGGATGGACACCTCTGGGGAAAGGGATGGTGTGTCAGTTTGGGCTCCCTGAGAAGGAGATACCAAGACAGCATTACACCTGTAGGAGATTTATTGGGGGAACTGGCTGTGAAGGCGAAAAGGGAGAGACCTGAGAAGGCATGGGGAGGTTGAACCACAATGCAGGTCTGATCCCTGTGAAGGAGACAGGGAAGGAAGGAGGGCTGGAAGGAAGGATCTCAGACTCCCAACTCAGTCCAAAGAGGGTCTTGACCAACCCAGAGTCACCCTTCAGAGGCATCTGGATCTCAAGCCAGAGTCACCCTTCAGAGGCATCTGGATCTTGCATGAGTGGACCACAGTAGTATCCCCACTTGCTCAGTAACTGCAAGTAGCCAAAGAGAAGCTCAGTTTTGGCTAAGAAGTGGTGGTGAATCCAGAGGGCAGCAGCTGGAGCCATCAGTCAGTCATGATCCCCAAAGTAGAGGCCTAAGTGATACATTCTCATGGTCCCACAGTGGGGCACAGGCAGTGTCACTAGTAACCATTTGTCCTTGAAACCCTGGTTGGCGTTCAGTTAATATGTGCCATCACTTAAAATCAAATGCAAGACAATATCATAGGGCTCTTTATCTTTTTAGGCTAAAGCACAGTTGCAATAGTAAAATGAAATATTTACTGTTAAAATGCCTTTCAAATGTGGGTTCAGTTTCTAAAATAATACAAAAGACATAAAAATGGTAATGAAATCTCTCTTTTATAAAAATCACAGTTAAAAACTTGAAATGGACATTCAGAACTACGTCAGAAACAAAGTTTGACTAAGAATCTGAAAGGTAAGTCCTTTCTGAACTGGTAGCTTCAGGCAGCATATTGATCCAATGAGAATATAAGAAAACACTGCAAAAGGGCAAGGTGCCACATGAATATGTATAATCCCAAGACATCTTATGTGAGGTGAAGTGGCATTCAAGGCAAAAATGGAGAAGATCAAAATTACCCTTAGCCACTAGAGCCACACCCAGCAGGACAGATGGTCCCACAGAGGAGACGCATGAAGGAAAGAAGACCATTAAGAACACAGCACTTCCCTGGGCCCACCCACTGCACTCGGGGACACATAGTCACTGAGTGGAAGGCCAAACAATATGTGCACTCCCTAACTGTTCTTGTTTTACATATATATATATACATTTCCTGGCTTCTGGACAATTACTGAATACATAAGTTAAATGCATTTATGAGAGTGTTCCCCCAAAGAACAACAATTATCAGTAACAGGTCTTACTGATTACTGTAATTCCTTTGTTTTAAGGCATGGGAGAGGGAACAAGACACCCTTAGTCCCTATTACTACACGGGCAAGAAAACTGGCTCAGTAGCCTGGTCTACCTCTTACCTTCACAGAGAAAACAGAAGCCAGGGCAAGGGAGCTCCCTACACATCTAGGACCTCATTCTTAGTTCCTCCAAATGGCCTTAGAGGAAGTGATGTCCCTCTTGTCAAGCCTGATCTGCTCCACACCCTTCATCCCACTGAAGGCCTCACCTTTGTCCATCATTTGTATTCCCCTTCTCTGCACTGCTTCTTCAATTTTGCTCTTTCATTAGTTCCTTCGTCTACATATATATAAGATCAATTGGCTCAGCTCTTAGAAATAGCACACCCACACATACCCACCCACCCACCCATTCTTGACCTGGGATTTCCTCCCTCTCTTTCTGGCATATGAATCTGTATTCTTTCCACTTTAAGACCCAGAACTATGACTCAAGCTAGCTGAAGCAAAAGCAGGGTGTTACTGGCACCTGCAACCAAGAAACTCAGAGTTGGAGATGGCACAGACAGAGCCGGACCTCTCAGCTCACAAAGGGTCTGCTGCACTCCTCTCACCCTCCATCTCTCTGCCCCGCTTCCCTCTCATTATGGATTCTATTTCAGGTAGGTTCCCTCCACGCTGGGGAAAGATGAACGCTGGCAGCCCATGCTATACCCTCAGGGTTTGCAATCCAAAAGGTGGGAGCTCACACTCCCCTGGCACTCATGTTTCAAATCTCAGAAAGTCTGAGAATCTTGGGCCAATCATCAAGGGGGCAAAACCGGATCTGGCCCCTGCCCTCTACTTAGGTCTTCCTGGCTCCCAAGAACTACCACACCACAGGATAAAAGCCAATGGACACTTAACTCCATGGTGGCCACACCCTTGCCTTCACACAAGTTCCTCTATCTGCAATCCCCTCAGCCCCAATCTGTCCCCTGGGAAAACCCCATATTCATCACTCCAAATTCACCTCAGACCGCATCTCCCTCAGGAAGCACTTGCAACCTCGCCAAGAGGCATAGGTTCTGGGATTCTGCCCTATGAATATCTGAATACACAGCCCTCCCGAGCAGGTAGACAGACAGACAGACACATACACACACACACACACACACACACACTCACTCATACACTCATGAGAAAATGTGTAGGGAACTGATATTTCTTTTAAATCTGAAGACAGCATAGTTGTCTACTACTTTTATATATTACAGTACAATAACATATTCCTCCTTTAAAAAAACTTAAAGGTTGATATCCAGGATCTATTATGAACTCCTCAAACTCAACACACACAAAACAGACAATCATATCAAAAAATGGGCAGAAGATATGGACAGACACTTCTCCAATAAAGACATACAAATGGCTATCAGACACATGAAAAAATGTTCATCATCACTAGCCATCAGGGAGATTCAAATTAAAACTACATTGAGATATCATTACACCAGTTAGAATGGCCAAAATTAGCAAGACAGGAGACAACATATGTTGGAGAGGATGTGAAGAAAGGGGAACCCTCTTACACTGTTGGTGGGAATGCAAGTTGGTGCAGCCTCTTTGGAGAACAATGTGGTGATTCCTCAAGAAATTAAAAATAGAACTTCCCTATGACCCTGCTGTTGCACTACTGGGTATTTACCCCAAAGATACAGATGTCGTGAAAAGAAGGGCCATCTGTACCCCAATGTTTATAGCAGCAATGGCCACGGTCGCCAAACTATGGAAAGAACCAAGATGCCCTTCAACGGATGAATGGATAAGGAAGATGTGGTCCATATACACTATGGAGTATTATGCCTCCATCAGAAAGGACGAATACCCAACTTTTGTAGCAACATGGATGGGATTGGAAGAGATTATGCTGAGTGAAATCAGTCAAGCAGAGAGAGTTAATTATCATATGGTTTCACTTATTTGTGGAGCATAACAAAAAGCATGGAGGACAAGGGGTGTTAGAGAGGAGAAGGGATTTGAGGTAAATTGGAAGGGGAGGTGAATCATGAGAGACTATGGACTCTGAAAAACAATCTGAGGGTTTTGAAGGGGCAGGGGGTGGGAGGTCAGGGTACCAGGTGGTGGGTATTATGGAGGGCACGGATTGCATGGAGCACTGGGTGTGGTACAAAAATAATGAATACTGTTCTGTTGATAATAAAAAGTAAATTAAAAAAAAACAACTTAAAGTTTAAATGGAATCAATTTGACATTTTGAAAGACAATTTTTAAAAAATGAACAATTCTCTACAGTTTTATCTGTAGAAAGGTCAGTATTCTAAACAGTTAGTAAAATGATCCATGCCCAATTACAAGTAAAACGCACAAAATCAAAATACAAGTTAAAAAAAGTTTACATCAAAATATTCTGGACCTAAAATTAACTCTCTTCTCAGAATAAAACAAGGAAGTCAATCTTTTTCAGTTGTCCCAAACAAAATCTTTGTTTGAGTTCCATTGGAACTCTGTTCTTACTTTTATCCTCTGTTCTTACTTCTCTCATTAGAAGTCCAGATATTCCCGAGCCCTAGAGGCAGGGAGTAGTGTATTTCTGATAAACACATCTGTGTCCAAAGTTCATCTCACGTTCCTGAGGCTACAAATATAAAATGTTGGTAACTGATGAAAAATTAGGAAAGTGAGCATTATGGCAAGGTGACTTTGCTTCAAACAAGGTTAAATGAGAGAGACAAAACAAAGACGTCCTGAAGAGCCTGAAATTACACCTCAGGCTTTGCTCTGGTTGTAGAATGTCCTTTGGCACTAACATCCATGCAAATATTTTACCACCTACTCATCCTGCCCAAGGCCCAGAGAGGCCAATAAACAGGAAAACACAAAGGGAGTCTTTTTATCTTCTGCCATCCTGAAATCAAATATAGCCTCCCTAGAAGTCTCTAGTCTCCCTAGAGATATAAGTCTCCCTAGAATATAAGTCTCCCTAGAAGAATCTAGTAAAACAGACTAGGAAGAGAACCGCACAAGTCCAAGCAATATTTTTGGGAGACATGCAAAAACCCTAGGGCTTTTGTTTCTATGTTAATATCCAGTGCGGTGGGTAAATATATTTTCTGATATATAAATATACTTTTGGGTCAGATAACTAGCAGAGGTACAACACGGCCTTTAGAATCAGGAATCCCAGCTCTGCTGCTAACTGACTGGGTGCTGACAGACAAGCAGTTAAGCTCACTGAGCCTCAGTTTCTGCACCCTCTCAGTGGAGGGTAGGAACACTGCCTGCAACAGAGGTTGTGGGAAGATGTGATGGAACCAGGATGAAAATAAACAACCATACCATATCTTTCTACCCTACTATTATGTTCCAGACCCCCTGTCCCACAACCTCCTAGACATTTCCACTTGGATCTTGCCCTTTTCTCAAAATCAGTGCCCCTAACACCAAATTTGTCTTTCCCTATCATTAGCCAGGATCTCCACCTAACTCCTCTGGCCCTCCTCCCAACACTCCCATTCTCCAAGATGCCTCCCTCCAATGATCAAATTACACCAATGTGTCTATTGCTAGTCGGACTACAGTGCACATGGTAGTCTTTTTTTTTTTTTTTTAAGATTTTATTTATTTATTTGACAGAGATCACAAGCAGGCAGAGAGGCAGGCAGAGAGAGGAAGCAGGCTTCTCGCTGAGCAGAGACCCCGATGTGGGGCTCGATCCCAGGCCCTGGGCTGAAGGCAGAGGCTTTAACCCGCTGAGCCACCCAGACGCCCCAGTGCACATGGCAGTCTTAATCCTTGCTGCTAGCAGTCTTACTGGGAGCAACATTTAGGAAATGAGAGCAGTCAACTGAGTCATAAACATGTTCAAATCCAGCAATTTGACTTCAGTGCAATCTGTCCTAAGGAAATGACACAAATTAGAGACAAAGCTGCTTCCCCAGATGCTTAGAGCAGTATTATTCAGATCAAAGAAAAAAAGAAAGAGAGAGCGAAAGGAAGGAAACAATTCAGCCATCCAAGAAATGGTAATCTAACTTACAACACACAGTTTCAACAAATGTTTGTAGTTAATAAAAATGAGAGGAAAATGCAAATAATAAAATAACTTTAAATGGCAACATTTAAAATTGTAAGCGAGGGGCTCCTGGGTGGCTCAGTGGGTCAAAGCCTCTGCCTTCAGTTCAGGTCATGATCACAGGGTCCTGAGATCGAGCCCCAGGGTCCTCTCTGCTGAGCAGAGAGCCCAATGCGGGCTGAGCAGAGAGCCTGCCTCCCCCCCACCCCGCCTGCCTCTCTGCCTACTTGTGATCTCTCTCTGTCCAATAAATAAATAATTTTTTAAAAGATTTTATTTATTTATTGGACAGAGAGAGATCACAAGTAGGCAGAGAGGCAGGCAGAGAGAGGAAGGGACGCAAGCTTCCCACCGAGCAGAGAGCCCTATATGGGGCTTGATCCCAGGACCTGAGATCATGACCTGAGCCAAAGGCAGTGGCCCAACCCACTGAGCCACCCAGGCGCCCCAATAAATAAAATCTTTAAAAAAAATTGTAAGCGAACTTGTCCCTATCTAAAGTAACAAATGCTTAAAAGGAAATAGACCAAAACAGTCCATTTTACTCCATCAATATATAGAGAGCATTTGTGAGAGACTCCTCTCCACTCTGTTTCCAAATATTGGGACCAAGCCCTAATGTCACTCGATTTGCCTTGACTGAGGCCTCTTCTCCCAGATCTCTTCTGCTTCAGACTGATCACTCCTAGCCTGGCTTCAACACACTTGTTTCATTACTTAACTGAGACAATCACTAGTTCCCACTGCCTTGGCCCTTTGAAATCCCGCCCCTCTTCTCCATTCACGGAGTATCTTCTTTCAGACCCTTGTCATTTGTCTCTTCTTTCTCTGACAGCAGGGTAATCCTTACCATCACCACTCATCCCCAATCCATTTTGCTGGCCCTGCTGACAGCTAGGCAGCTCTCAATTCTTATCATTTGACTTGATAAGCCTTCTTCAAGAGGGCCCTCCTACCTGCAAAGTAAGATAGGAACTTCCAACTCAGACGAACAACACCTTTTGTGATCTGACCCCCAAACTGCCTCAGCTTCTGCCAGTCAGGCTGCCACTCCTCTCCCTCTACCAAGATCCCCCAGTCCAACTCACTGTCCTGTCCCTACCCCTGGCCTACATACCATCTAGTAACATATCTGACAATGTGAGCACCCTCAGGGCAAGAATTCTACCACTCTTTCTCATGACCAATGTTACCCTGGGACTCCCTTACTGGACAGGAGGAAGGAGCAGGCTGGTGTACCTCACCTTTCTACATCATTGCCATGTGTATTTCCACTACCAGCTTCCATCTCCCCTTGCTTGGAACTGCCTTCCTGCTGCGCTTCCCAAATGCTAACCTTGCTCTGTCCTGTATGCAGCTACTAGCCACATACAGCTACTGAGCCCTTAAAATGCAGCTAGTGTAAAATGAGACATGCTAGAAGTGTCCAACACACACTGGATTTCAAAGACTTGATATGAAAAACAGAATGCAAAAAAAAATAATGTTTTATATTGGTTACCTGTTGATATAATACAGACTAGAGCTGTGGGATTCAATAAAATGCATTATTAAAATTAATGTCACCTCTTTCTTTTTACTTTCTTAAATGTGGCTACTAAAAATTTTGAAGTTACACATGTGGCTCAGTAGTCTAGACACCCTTCAAGGGACCAGCATGAGGAAAACCTTCCTCAAAAGGCCCTTCTGTTTGTGCCACTCTTCATGATCTTTTCTGACCCTTTGGAATCCTAAAATGGAGTCCAACATAGAAGCCACTATCTAATTACATGCCATACTATATGCTTCCTGGTACATCATTCTTCTTGCTACATCAATACCATTTATAGATGGGGATTTGTAGTAGGGACTCAACCTTTAATTAAACATGGCATCTTTGCTGGAATAAGATAGCAATACATGGATTTTTTTTGGTTTCTGTTTTGTTTTGTTGACTCATTTACTCTCCCATTGATGATTTCAACAATGCAGGGAGAACTGGAAGTCAGGGGACCTAATAGCTCTTTGGTCTACCTGTAATTAACACAATGCATATAGGCCACGGCTTGGCCCCTTGCAAGGTCTATCTGTCCTCAGTCTCCACCCTTGTAAAATAAGGTTAATGGTATCAGGCCAATCTACAATACACAGTCAGATTAAAGTAGCTAAATAAGTTCTAACTGGAATGAGAACTACTCTACTTTCCACAGTTCATTGGGTGTCTCGCAGTTTGTGTTGTCTTTAACACAGACTAATTTTTAGAAAGAGAGAACAAATTTACAGCAACCATCCAAATACCAGGGGTAGTGTGGGAAAGTACCTATCAAAATACTTTTCCTAGTCTGTTCATGATGGAGGGCCAGTAATAGGAGAGGAACTATTATATGCCTGCTGCAAGCTGAAGTCATTTATACCTTATACTCACAACAAATTTTACAAAGTAGTCATGACCATACACATCGGACAGAGTAATGAAACCGAGGTTCAAAGACAGGCTAAGTAACCAGCCAAAGTGATGTTGCCAACGACTGGAAATCCAGGTCAGCGGTATCATCTTTGTAGAAAAGAAAATCTTTATTATTGCTTGAAGACAAAATATGTGAAAATCAAGAGTATTACAAGAAATATGCAAATAAAAATACAACAATAATGTCTATTCATTTCCTTCAGTAGTTTTCTTGCTCTTGGCTAATTCTTGTCTTTCAGGTCAAGAGGCCATTTTTTTTTTCCTAAGTAGACTTTTTCTTTAAGTAGCAAACAAATAGGGTATATGATGTGCTAGGAACTAGCCCATGAATGTACTGTATTTCTTTAACATCTTTATTTTTTATTTTTTTAAAAGATTTAATTTATTTATTTGACAGACAGAGTTCACAAGTAGGCAGAGAGAGAGAGAAGAGGAAGCAGGCTCCCTGCTGAGCAGAGAGCCCGATGTGGGGCTCGATCCCAGGACTCTGGGATCATGACCTGAGCTGAAGGCAGAGGCTTTAACCCACTGAGCCACCCAGGCGCCCCTCTTTAACATCTTTAAACCAGAGTTGTTGGCCAGAGTTTACGTGAGACATTATCACTAGAAGTCTTCAGACACATTTGCAAAAATGTAGTCCCTATGGGTAAGACTGCAGCCAGAAAGGACACTGGGTCATTCCACAAACAAATGCATCCACAAAAAACAGCCTCATATCAAAGAACCTGCCTGTGTTACAAACTGAGGTCATCATGAGGTCAATGAAGTGAAAAAAGAAAGTTCCTCAAAATAAAATACTGCACCTTAAAATGAAACCACAACTATACAGTCTCGAAAATGAACTACTTTCTCAGACTGTAACAATGTACTGTGCATCTCTAAGAAGCCATATTCATCTAGGTTTAATTGATTCCGCCTTTACAAAATGGAGCCAACATAATCCTGCAGACTTGGGACAGAACAAAAGTTCAAATTCTCTACCACAGAAACAGTCCCAGAGTATCAAATCTATTCCTTTATCAAGTGTCCCTGCAGTAGTATTTATCACTCACTAGAAGAACTCTGCACAATGCCACCTGTGTGAGCATGAGATTTTCCTACAGGGAGGAGACAGGTCAGTTTACCAAGGATACCACACTTCACTTTCACAACTCTTGAAAACTAATCTCTCGTAACAGTAAGTAATTAATTTACATTCATTGCAAACTGAACGAGATAGTGTAAACCTCAAGGAATCTGAGATTGTAAATAACCTCACTTGGGAACCAGGTGTGTGTGTGTGTGTGAGTGTGTGTGTGCGCGCGTCCTCTGAGGTACTTCACAGGGTATAAAAAGAAATAATTAGCAAGTTTTAATCTCATGAACAAGATCTTTATTTAAAATTCTCACATATAAAATGAATTATTTTATGTCATATTTCCTCAAGTGTGTTTTTTCCCTCATTTTAAGAATAAAAAAGACATCCAGAGGAAACAAGGTGTCCTTTTCTCAGCCTCCAGAAACACTAGGGACAGCACAGGTAGCACAGGTGTTTGGTCTTAAACAAAATTTAAGACTAAGTAGGGAAAAAAAAGTAAAAGAGAACACAGCCTAGCAAAGCAGCCAGAGATCCCATGCAGCAGGTGACAGGAAGCCTTGGGGACACTTCACAGCCACCAGGATGAGCTTCATCCCAAGTCCCTGCAGGCCCCCTGGGCTCCACAGAACCTCCACCCAGCAGTCCATAAAAACGAAAGGCGGCAAAGAACTCTGTCATCCGGGCAAGAAAGCAGCAGCAGCCTCCTTGAACCCCTCCCTCCACAAACAGGAGGAGGCCCTTCACACCAACCACACAAGGAAGCCCAAGCGGCCAGACCCAAAATAAAGATAAGAGGAGCGCGGGAAGATAGACGACAGCTCAATTAAATTTATCGTGGGAGCGCTGGGAGGCTCCGTCTCTCTGAAGACTCCAACTCAAAAGTAAAACTAAAATTTAAGGGGAGGGAGCCCACAGAAGAGAGGACAGTTCAGTTAAGTCTGGGCTGGGAACACTTGGAGACTCTACTTCGGCTGTCAGAGTCAGAAATAAAAATTAAAAAACGAGAGGGGGAGGTGTCAGTTTATTTTGTGTGTGAGTGTGTGTGCGTGTGTGTCTGTGTAGCACCTGGAGTGCAGGATTTGCCAGGGAGGGGAAAGTGGCGGCTCCGCCGGCCTTGAGGTGACCAGGCTCAAATCCGGGGTGAGTTTACGCCCTGGGCGACAGGGCAGAGTCCGAGGCCAGACTGCCCGCAGTCGGGAACAATGCTGGGCCCGGGAAAGGGGGGGTCTCACACCATCCCCACGGCACCCCCATGCCGTCGGCATCCCAGCCCCCACCCTCCCCCGGCCCACGTCAGGGCAAGAACGCCCGAACCCGGAGTCCCAGAGCGGGCCTCACCCAGCAGTCAGCGTCAGCCCGTCCTTCTCGGGGTCCAGCACCTTCTGGGTGGACTTCTCCGCAACCCTGTGGCTCCTTCCAGGGAACATCCCGCCGCTGCTGGAAACCGCCCGCTGGAAACCGCCGCTGGAAACCGCCCGCTGGCGGGGCAGGGGCAGGGGCGCCTGCGCCTTGCGAATAACCGCATAGGATCCACGTCCCTGCCGCGCGGACCCCTAGCCAACCGCCGGCGGCCGCGTCCGTTGCCTGCGCCGCAGCCGCCGCAGCCGCCGCAGCCGCCGCAGCCGCCGCAGCCGCCGCAGCCGCCGCAGCCGCCGCAGCCGCCGCAGCCGCCGCAGCCGCCGCAGCCGCCGCAGCCGCCGCAGCCGCCGCAGCCGCCGCAGCCGCCGCAGCCGCCGCAGCCGCCCCACCCCAACCGTCGCAGCCGCCGAAGCGAAGGCTCTAGGGAGGAGGGGCGGGGCGGGTATTGTGAAATCCAGGGGCAAAAAGGCGGTGTCCACGCGGAATCCCCGCTGCACTGCGGGAGATGCGAGTCAGCCTTTCGGATGCAGCGCGAGCACAGCCCACTTGGACCTGCCAACGGAGGGCGGGCTCAGAGCTCCTTCTTCCTCCTCCCCTGGCTGTGGGTGGCAAGGCCTCTCGGGAAATGTAATTCTTTAGGGGACGAGGTGCAGGGAACTTACCTTTCCAGAGTCCCCAAGTTGCTGGACAGCACCCGCCTGACCCCTCCAGGAAGAGGCCCAGAGTTCCCAACCCTTCACTCCTTGCTCTGGGCCACCAGCCCATTTTCCTCTAGTGCAATGTGAACCACAAGAACATCTCAGTAAGAAAAAGTCAAGGCTTTAAAATGCAAACTATTGGGGCGACTGGGTGGCTCAGTGGGCTAAGCCGCTGCTCAGGTCATGATCTCAGGGTCCTGGGATCGAGTCCCGCATTGGGCTCTCTGCTCAGCAGGGAGCCCGCTTCCCTCTCTCTCTCTGCCTGCCTCTCCATCTACTTGTGATTTCTCTCTGTCAAATAAATAAATAAAATCTTTAAAATGCAAACTATTTTTCCTTTTGACTTCTAGGATTCACACAAAGGAGGGAGTCCGAGTCCCTTTGACCAAACTAAAATCAGAGCTCCAGCTTCACACGAACATCAGTGGCTTTGGCAGCAGGAAGAGCATCCCTAGACTGTTCGTGAGGAGTCCAGCCGGTACACTTGGCTCCTAGGATCCAGCTTCACTGGGGTATGAGGTAGTCTTGCCTAGAGGGCTCCTCAGGCTCTTGTCTCTTGCTTTGTAGGAAGTGCACCCACCTTCCCTGTGGTGTGCAAGGTCCCACAGCAATTCAGTAGCAGAACCAGAAATAGAACCTGAGGGACCTGACTCTCAGGCTGGTATGCTTTTGCAGATTAGGTGCCTGAAACCTGGAGCAAAACTTTGAAAAGGAAAATGGCCTGGAGATTTCTTACAAGAGATCTGTAGGATTATTTACTGGCCTCTCGATCCTCTGACACTCCAAATGTGGACAATTGAGCGAGTACTTAAGCTGGCTCTTTAAAATCATGGGCTTTCCGTCCACTTGGAGCACCATTTTTCTCATTCAAGGGAACCTGTACCTTGGGGAGAAACCCAAGAGATGTGACATAGCTTTGTATTCTCATAATTAGCATAATATTTGACCTCCAGAAGCACTTGCTAAAAGTTTATTACAGAAAATGGAATAAGAGCTAGTTCTATCTATGCTATTTTGACAACTCTAAAAATAGAAAGCCTCTAACAACTAGAAGATATGTGTTTGCACGCCTGGATGATAGACATGTCCATATCCGAATCCAAGGAACATGGGATTGTGACTATTTCTTAGAAAAAGGAAATCATCTTTGATGACCTGGGTGGTCCCTAAATCTAATGACTGTCTTCTATAAGAGACAGAAGAGGAGAAGACACAGAGAAGGCCATGTAAAAATGGAGGCAGAGATTGGAGTCATGTAGCCATAAGTCAAGTGATCCCTGGAGCCACCAGAAGCTAGAAGAAACAAGGAAGGATTCTGTCAGGGGGTTGTCCAGAGGGAGCACCAACACCTTGATTTTAGACATCTGAACATAAGAAATCAGAAAATAAATGTCTGTTATTTTAAGCCACCTCGTTTGTGGTACTTTGTTGTAGCAGCCCTGGAAAATGAATACCACCAGATGCTGGAGACAATCCAGTGTGACTGTCTAGCAAGATCAGAATGACCAATATTGATTATAAGACCTTGAATAAATAAACATTCAAGAATCCATAATGACACTCAAAAGAATGCTTTGTGATGTCCTAGCTGGGTGTTTCCAGTAGAAAACATAGCGTGTACTTTTGATGATTTGGGGCAGAGTTGGGTTTTCGTTTGCTTTTGTTTTTGTTTTTGTTTTTAGCTTATTTATTTGAAAGAGAGAGTGAGAGAAGGGGGAGGGGTGGGTAGAGGGAGAGGGAGAGGGGCAGAGGGAGAAGAAGAAGCAGTCTCCCTGCTCAGCAGGGAGCCCCATCTTGTCCCTAGGCTGATTATCATCCAAGGACCCTGGGATCAGGACTTGAGCTGAAGGCACGTGCTTAATGGACTAAGTCACCCAGGCCCCCCTGGGTGGGCATTTTTTTAAAAAGAAGAGAATGTGAGAGACCCAGATGGCTAAGACCCTTTCTCAGTAACAAATGGGGAACCTGATCTGAACTGGGTATGTGTTTCACGATTCTTTCTTTCTTTATTTATTTTTAAAGATTTATTTATTTATTTATTGGACAGAGAGAAATCACAAGTAGATGGAGAGGCAGGCAGAGAGAGAGGGAAGCAGGCTCCCTGCTGAGCAGAGAGCCCGATGCGGGACGCGATCCCAGGACCCTGAGACCATGACCTGAGCTGAAGGCAGCGGCTTAACCCACTGAGCCACCCAGGCGCCCCGTGTTTCGCGATTCTAACCAGGGAAGAGTGCAGGGCTTTAGAGCTTTATAATTCCCCCCATACGTCACATATCAGAAAGGATCATGTTTTCCTGATGACAGAAAATTGAATTCACGTCTTCAGGAAGACAGAGCCCAAGAAACCAGGACTGAGTGAGGGAAATGAGAGACCAAAAGGTCCCAAAGAATGAGAGAACACATCAATTCTTGATGTTGTCTGCAGGAGAATTTCAGATTTTTGTTTTGTTTTGTTTTTGTATCCAATTTACATATATTCAAACCAACACATATTTACTGAACAAGTCCTACCATTAAACTGTGATGACCATAGTTTTCTAATTCCCATTCTTTTCTATTTTGCAGAAAATTGTTGTTTCAAGGGCCATGTGAAAACTGCAACTCCTGCCGTTATTGATGTTAAATACTTATCAAACAATTCTACCATTCCTCATTGTTGGGCTTATACCCAGCACAGGGTCAGGGTCAGCAGTCAACCACTATTTGTGGAATAAAAAAAATCATTCATTTCTTCATTAATATCTCCATGAGCATTATTAAGGAATGTTGTTTAGTACAATGTTTTCAATTTAACTAATGTGTTATGAATCCAAATGTTAAAATTTTACCCTCCTTCCCTCAGAAATCTTTCTAAAATATAAAGAGACCTCCCTGTCTTCTTAAAGACCTTATTCACTGTTTATGAAACCACAATCTGCCCCACCCATCCACTGTGATTCCCTTCAACTCCTCTTACAGTGGTGTTGCTACCAGACACAAAGGAGAAATGCCTGGTAGATCTTCCCCATCTAATTTTAACCATTTCTTGACTCCAAATTCAGTCTCTGCTATCAGAGATCATTTGTTTACCTTTTGAACATCCATATTGGAATGTTTCTATATGTTTAGAACTGCCAGTTCTTAGTTTCCAGATAATCTAAAGGTTAAGGTATTTTACTTTCTAGTTGTCTCTCATCAGAGTTTTTCAGTTTGGACGGATTTGGGGTTTCTTCAGGTTGACTAAATTATCCTGTGCCTGAACATCAGTCCTAGTTGTCATGATTATTCTATTAATTTTAATATGTGTGAAAATTCAACTTTTTGATGCAAATTTTCTTATCAGATAAGCTCATCGTGCCTGTCCTCAGAAGTAAGATCTTTTTCTATGCTAGACACACTGTGGATCTTCATTTGGATATTGCCACAGAGAGCCAGCCCCACTGAACTTCTGTGACATAGTCTATTTTTATTGATCTTTGCATTCTTATTTTCTTAACAAGGAAAGCAATGATCTAATAAATTAATTTTTTATATCAACTCTTAGCTAAAATTTTGAATTCATTCAATGTGTATGCTGTGCCCCTGAGAATCCACATCTATCTAAAATTCCTAAGAAAAGAAGGATGCCCCTCCCAAAGAATGAAATGCCAAACTCAACACCTAAGAAACAAGAAACCCAATGTCCTTGTTTTCCAGATGCTATATTACTGTAGACACGAAAAACATGTTTTTCTCCTCCAGGAGGATTTCCAAATAGTCTTTTCTTTCCAAATATCTGTTAAATGAGGAGATTTAATACTTTAAACTTGATTATAAATCATTTTATATGAGAATTTCACTTTAGGACAGACTTGAAAAAGTTTTCAAAAATATGCTAGCCATTTTGATATGTCTGATGGACGCTTGATAACAAAGAAATGCTTTAAGGGGAAAAAAACCTAATCACTTTTATTTTTTTTAAATTAAATTAATTAATTTATTTTCAGAAAAACAGTATTCATTATTTTTTCACCACACCCAGTGCTCCATGCAATCCGTGCCCCTAATACCCACCACCTGATACCCCAACCTCCCACACCCCCACCACTTCAAACCCCTCAGATTGTTTTTCAGAGTCCATAGTCTCTCATGATTCACCTCCCCTTCCAATTTCCCCAACCCCCTTCTCTCTAACTCCCCTTGTCCTCCATGCTTTTTGTTATGCTCCACAAATAAGTGAAACCATATGATAATTGACTCTCTCTGCTTGACTGATTTCACTCAGCATAATCTCTTCCAATCCCATCCATGTTGCTACAAAAGTTGGGTATTCATCCTTTCTGATGGAGGCATAATACTCCATAGTGTATATGGACCACATCTTCCTTATCCATTCGTCAGTTGAAGGGCATCTTGGTTCTTTCCATAGTTTGGTGACTGTGGCCATTGCTGCTATAAACACTGGGGTACAGATGGCCCTTCTTTTCACGACATCTGTATCTTTGGGGTAAATACCCAGGAGTGCAATGGCAGGGTCATAGGGAAGTTCTATTTTTAATTTCTTGAGGAATCTCCACACTGTTATTCAAAGAGGCTGCACCAACTTGCATTCCCACCAACAGTGGAAGAGGGTTTCCCTTTCTCCACATGCTCTCCAACACATATTGTTTCCTGTTTTGTTAATTTTGGCCATTCTAACTGGTGTAAGGTGATATCTCAACCCCCAAACTACTAGAACTCATACAGCAATTCAGCAACATGGCAGGATACAAAGTCAATGTGCAGAAATCAGTGGCTTTCTCATACACTAACAATGTAAATACAGAAAGGGAAATTAGAGAATTGATTCCATTTACTATAGCACCAAGAACCATAAGATACCTGGGAATAAACCTAACCAAAGAGGTAAAGGATCTGTACTCGAGGAACTACAGAACACTCATGAAAGAAATTGAAGAAGACACAAAAAGATGGAAGACCATTCCATGCTCTTGGATCGGAAGAATAAACATTGTTAAAATGTCTATACTGCCTAGAGCGATATATACTTTTAATGCCATTCCGATCAATATTCCACCGGTATTCTTCAAAGAGCTGGAGCAAATAATCCAAATATTTGTATGGAATCAGAAGAGACCCCGAATCGCTAAGGAAATGTTGAATAACAAAAATAAACCTGGGGGCATCATGTTACCTGATTTCAAGCTTTATTACAAAGCTGTGGTCACCAAGACAGCATGGTCCTGGCATAAAAACAGACACATAGACCAGTGGAACAGAGTGGAGAGCCCAGATATGGACCCTCAACTCTATGGTCAATTAATCTTTGACAAAACAGGAAAAAATATACAGTGGAAAAAAGACAGTCTCTTCAATAAATGGTGCTGGGAAAACTGGACAGCTATCAGTAGAAGAATGAAACTCGACCATTCTCTTACACTGTACACAAAGGTAAACTCAAAATGGATAAAAGACCTCAGTGTGAGACAGGAATCCATCAGAATCCTAGAGGAGAATATAGGCAGTAATCTCTTCGATATCAGTCACAGCAACTTCTTTCAAGATATGTGTCCAAAGGCAAAGGAAACAAAAGCGAAAATAAACTTTTGGGACTTCATCAAAATCAAAAGCTTCTGCACAGCAAAGGAAACAGTCAAGAAAACAAAGAGGCAACCCACGGAATGGGAGAAGATATTTGCAAATGACAGTACAGACAAAAGGTTGATATCCAGGATCTATAATGAATGCCTCAAACTCAACACACACGAAACAGGCAATCATATCAAAAAATGGGCAGAAGATATGAACAGATACTTCTCCAATGAAGACATACAAATGGCTATCAGACACATGAAAAAATGTTCATCATCACTAGCCCTCAGGGAGATTCAAATTAAAACCACATTGAGATATCACCTTATACCAGTTAGAATGGCCAAAATTAACAAAACAGGAAACAATATGTGTTGGAGAGCATGTGGAGAAAGGGAAACCCTCTTCCACTGTTGGTGGGAATGCAAGTTGGTGCAGCCTCTTTGAATAACAGTGTGGAGATTCCTCAAGAAATTAAAAATAGAACTTCCCTATGACCCTGCCATTGCACTCCTGGGTATTTACCCCAAAGATACAGATGTCGTGAAAAGAAGGGCCATCTGTACCCCAGTGCTTATAGCAGCAATGGCCACAGTCGCCAAACTATGGAAAGAACCAAGATGCCCTTCAACTGACGAATGGATAAGGAAGATGTGGTCCATATACACTATGGATTATTATGCCTCCATCAGAAAGGACGAATACCCAACTTTTGTAGCAACATGGATGGGATTGGAAGAGATTATGCTGAGTGAAATCAGTCAAGCAGAGAGAGTCAATTATCATATGGTTTCACTTATTTGTGGAGCATAACAAAAAGCATGGAGGACAAGGGGTGTTAGAGAGGAGAAGGGATTTGAGGTAAATTGGAAGGGGAGGTGAATCATGAGAGACTATAGACTCTGAAAAACTATCTGAGGGGCTTGAAGTGGCGGGGGTGTGGGAGGTTGGGATACCAGGTGGTGGGTATTATAGAGGGCACAGATTGCATGGAGCACTGGGTGTGGTGAAAAAATAATGAATACTGTTTTTCTGAAAATAAATAAATTTAAAAAATTTAAAAAAAAAGACCACTGACAGAATGGGAGAAGATATTTGCAGATATCTTCTTCAAATTTGAAGATATCAGACAAAGGGCTAGTATCCAAAATCTATAAAGGGCTCAGCAAACTCAAGACCCAAAGAACAAATAATCAAATCAAGAATTGGGCAGAGGACATGAACAGACATTTTTGCAAAGAAGACATCCAGATCGCCAACAGACACAAGAAAAAGTGCTCCATATCACTCGGCATCAGGGAAAAGAAATCAAAACCTCAATGAGATACCACCTCACACCAGTCAGAATGGCTTAATTTAACAAGTCAGGAAATGACAGATGTCGGTGAGGATGCAGAGAAAGGGGAACCCTCCTACACTGTTGGTGGGAATGCAAGTTGGTGCAAGCACTCTGGAAAACAGCATGGATTTTCCTAAAAAAAAATGTAAAATAGAGCTACCCTATGCCCCAGCAATGGCACTATTAGGTGTTTATCCTAAATATACAAACATAGTGATCTGAAGGGGCAGTGCACCCAAAAGTTTATAGCAGCAATGTCCACAATAGCCAAACTACGGAAAGAACCTACATGTCCTTCAACAGATAACTAGATAAGGAAGATGTGGTATATATATACAATAGAATACTATGCAGCCATAAAAAATGCAATCTTGCCTTTTGTGACTATGTGGTTGGAACTAGAGGGTATTATGCTTGGTGAAATAAGTCAGTCAGAGAAAGAGAATTATGATCTCCCTGATATAAAGAAGTTGAGAGGCAACGTGGGGAGTTTGGGGGGTAGGAAAAGAATAAATAAAAGAAGATGGGATCAGGAGGGAGACAAACCATAAGAGACCCTTAATCTCCCACTGAGCCACCCAGGTGCCCCAAGACACCCTTAATCTCACAAAACAAACTGAGGGTTGCTCGGCGGTGGGGGGTGGGGTGGGGAGAAGGTGATTTGGTTATGGACATTGGCGAAGGTATGTGATATGGTGAGTGCTGTGAAGTGTGTCCACCTGGCGATTCACAGACCTGTACCCCTGGGGCTAAAAATACATTATATGTTAATAAAAATTTTTTAAATTAAAAAAAAATGTAGATTATATGATGTCCACAAAAACTATTCATTTAAATGGAGAAGTCCATCACACAGTTTTGCTTCTATATCTTGTAATTTCTAGAAAAATGAATCTCAACATAATTCTTAGAGAACACTAATTCTTACTAATCATGACACAAGAATGCAAATTCTTTTACTTATCTACATGTAAATGTATGTCCTAAATGGAGACTGCTTTTACCTGGTATTTCAGACAAAATTCTCAGTTTTTTTTCAAAGATTTTATTTATTTATTTGACAGAGAAAGATTACAAGTAGGCAGAGAGAGAGAGAGAGAGGGAAGCAGGCTCCCCGCTGAGTGGATAGTCCGATGCAGGACCCGATCCCAGGACCCCAAGACCATGACCTGAGCCGAAGGCAGGGGCCTAACCCACTGAGCCACCCAGGCGCCCCAAAATTCTCAGTTTTAAGCAACAGAAATTGACTGGCTATTTAGGTAAAGATGACTCATGCAGAGAATGCCAGGCTCCCAAAATCAATGGAAGGTTGGAGATGCAGTCCTGGAAAACAATGAGAAAATTAGATTTAAGGTAGCACTGGGAGGCCTAGAAAAGTCATAGAGCAGAACACATGGGTCAGCATACAAAGACTTCCATGACAATGAAAGAACTTCCACCGTCCTACACATCTTCAAGTTCAAAGTCTCAAGAATATCCAGTTGGCTAAGTCTTAGATGGCTACCAGCTCGTGTGTCCACCCACCTGGCTGCTCTGGGTCAGAAAATCTGAGGTGTTAATTCTCTTTGTACGTAGGACCTCCTTCACCAACACACCTATACAGGATAAGAAATACCCCACCCCTTAAATTGAAAGGGGAGGTGAATCACGAGAGACGATGGACTCTGAAAAACAATCTGAGGGGTTTGAAGTGGTGGGGGGGTGGGAGGTTGGGGTACCAGGTGGTGGGTATTATAGAGGGCACGGATTGCATGGAGCACTGGGTTTGGTGAAAAAATAATGGATACTGTTTTTCTGAAAATAAATAAATTGAAAAAATAAAAAAAAAAAGAAATACCCCACCCCTAAAATAATGGAGTGTATTATTGGAGAAAGGGAAGTTGGATGCTGAGTAGCTAAAGTAACAACAATAAGGAGTAAACAATAACAAAGAAAATAACAAGGTGAATCATCATTTAGGATTCACGTGACATAAATTAACATATGCCCTGGAATATGAAAATGAACCATCTATAATTATAATCTATAATTAAGATCTTGTATTTTATTAAGATGATTTGAAGACATAGTTTACTGCTTTCAGTTAATTTTTAAGAAAGACTTAGAGCTGATAGTTTTTTTTTTTTTTCCCATATGTTAACTGGGAAGCTCCTGATATCACTTAAACATAGGATATGTGTCAATTAGGCAATTATTAAAATCATCTTAGTGATAACTGGAAATAATTGAATCCTAATTTTTTTTCCTGTTTAACCAAAATCGAATAATTCAAATACCACAGAGAACATTACTAAGTACTTCCCTTTATATTATCCTTCTTTCTATGTCTTCATGTTCCTTATTTTCTCTAAATTTCTTTCTCTAAATTGATGTCCCCTCCATGAGACACACGTTTTCAAGTCCTTCTGAGTAATGTTTTTGATCCAATCAGTAGACTTCACTGAGTCCCTACTCTGTGCTAGTTTACACCCAGAACTGAAGTTACAAACAGAATGAGGACACAGTCTTGATCCTCAGAAAAGTCACAGTCTAGCTGAGAAGTCAGACATAGGCCTGAGCTCAGAGAGCTCACAGTCTAGTGCAGGAGATGGATACCTAAGTAGATAATAATAATTAACAATAGTGATACAGGCAGGACATTATGGGAGATACCAGGAAGGACTGGGCAGTAGAGATGAGGGGAGGATCAGAGAATGCTCACTGGAGGAGGTGACATCTGAACTGGGGAAAAGATCTCAACACACCACAGGCAGAGTAAGGAAGAAAATGCAATGGACTGTGTGAAGATCACCAGAAGCAGTCTGGTTTTGTGTGGTTTCCCCTCAGATTTGTGCTTGTGGTTGTACTCAGTGTCATATAGGGGTTGCAGAAATATATGATGTTCTTGTAACCTTATAAAAACAGAGGGCCAAATCATAGTAAAGTGTGATGAGGCCAAAGCTGGAAGAGACTCTATAGAAGCAGGACAGGATGAGGGCAAAAGCAGAGGGTCTGAATCCCAGTCCATCCCCCTTACTAGCTATGTAATCTTAAGTGGGTGACTCAATTCTCCAAGCCTCAGTTTTCTTCATTTATAAAATGGAGAGAAATTCACATTAGGCTATTCATTCTAAGGAGTAAATGAGTAGAGAAAGGATCGAACACAATTCTTGGTACAAAAATGTTGTTCACTGACTACTATTTTGTTTTTCTCTTCTCCTCCACTTCCAGAAAATACAAACAAGACAATTTCTTCTTGCTAAGATTGTGCACACTTGATTTTTCCATGTGTCACCTAGGAGGGGTTGACACAGCTGAGTTTCTCATGGTTTTACCTAATTGAATCTGAACACCATCAGAATAGGTCAAAGCAATATCCAAGAACCGTTTATCTCACACATTGGTGACATGTACTCTTCAGTAACAGGGGACGTATTCATGGATGCTGCCATCACATCAGGTTAGATATTGCTCCTTTCTGAATTGTCAGTGATACTGGATTAGGAATGTTGGCTAAGGGAAAAGACATAACATGTGACTCAGCAGTTTATTCTGGGCATATTTTGCTTCCTCTGCTTTCTGTGAGACCAAACCCATGAAGAGTTTATGGGTCCTTTTCAAAAGTTAAATCACAGTTCAGATGATTATAAATCAGGTTATAATGAATCAAATTAATAATTCTGCTATAGCAGTCATAAAACAACAAAATAACACCCCACAGTATAAAAGGTTTGGTTTAAATAACCTACCCAAAAGATACCAATTGAGGTTTTTCTCCAGCACTTACATGTTTATTTTTAAATCAAATAATAAGCCTTTTGTCTGAGCCTCTTCACAATTCAAGGTTCTTATCATTCATTCATTGATTCAAAAAGCATTAACTGAGTTTCTTTTGCTGGGCACTTATTCTAGTCACTGAATGGGTAGAATTTTTTTTAAAAAAAAGACAAAATCCTTGTTCCTGAGTTGCTGTCTGGTTGGGTAAACTATCTGAAGATGACACCTTACAAAATAATGTTGAAGATGTTTTTATTTTTAACTTTCAGAAAGTATTTTAAAAAGCCCCTCCTTTCTTTTGCATTTGTATAATTCTGCCCCACTCCATCTCAGCCCTGGTTGTGAGATTCCCTACTGTAGGTGCAGGCTAAATAATTCCACTGGATTGTCAAGGGTTATCAGCAAGGAAATCCTGGAGTCTTAGAACGTCTTGAGAGTAAAATGTAACTGACAGATGTATTCCCTCAGTATAAAATGAAAAAATAAGAATCAAAGTCAGTTAGTAAGTGGTTGTCACCAGCACTGGAGATGGAAAGACCAACCTGAATATGACATGCTAGTGCTGGTGGCATTAGGGTGGCTGGGCAATGCCATCTCATCCCAGTACCATTTTGCAAAGCAATTTTGTGTGCCTTCTCCCATTCAGTCTTCACCACAGTTATAAATCTGGGGTTCTTATCCCCATTTCACCTAGACTAAGAGAAGTTGTGTGGCTTCCTAAGGTTATCCAGCTCGCAATAAGCAGGTCAAAAGGACAAATCAGAGGGACTGAGATCAGCAGAGCTCAGGAATTAAGTAAATAACTGGGTTGGCCTTTTGGCAGCTGGAGATCAAGATAGACCAGCTCAAAAAGAATGGGATAGACTCATAAAGGAGAATGTAAAGACTTGTCTGGGAACTGAAACCTACCAAGACTTTAGACTCTGACTTTCAAACCAGATGCTACTTTAAAGTTCATCCAGACAAACTTTAGAATCTGGTCACTTCTCCAAATCTCTGAAGTTAATGAATAGTCCAACTAGGTAAGAAGTTCCAGTGTCTTGACTCCTAGGCCAATGCTCAACTTCACCCCATTATTTGCTGGCTAGAAAGGTTAGTGGAAGTTCAACTTTTAGTAAAAACTTGAAGGAGCCTGGACTTATCTTTGACAGTGGTTGTTCTCAATGAACCATACTCCCAGTGTTCATATACCCCTGCATTTTTCCTTTCCCTTTGAATCGAAACTGATTCTGTAATCTTCTTTAACCCATTGAACATAGAGAAAGTGACAGGGTACAAGTTTTCATGCTACAGCTTTTTTTTTTTTTTTTTTTTTCACACTGGAAGGAGACAGTCACCGTGGAAGAAGTTTGACTATTTGGAGACTGCCCCCCCGAGAGATATCAAATCTAGCCATATGGAGAGACCACACAGAGAGGAACTGAGGCCCCTGGCTAACAGCCTCAGCTGAGCTTCGAGCCAACAGTTAACACCACCTTCCCAGCCATGAGAGTGGGGCCATCTTGCAAGTGCACCTTTGAGTCCAGGTCAAAACTATCAGCCATGTAGAGCAGAGTTGAACTGTCTCAGCCAAGCCTTACCCAAAGTACAGGATTGTGAACAGATAAACATAAAGGTTATTGGAGTGAGCCACCAAGTTTGGAGATGATTTTTTACATACCAGGAAGTAGCTACAACAGTGAAGGTATGTGCTGGTGTCTTCAAGAATCTGGAACACCAAATTTGGAAGACTTATCTCCTTAGTTGGACAGAGCTACACACTGCATCCATTGGCTTATGTCTAACATCCTTCTGGTTCTAAAGTTCTTTGAGCTTGTGACTCCTTGGGGCTCTTCCCTATGACTCTAAACAAGCCTGGTGTCTGCATGATAAAGAGATTGTTGCCCCCCAGAAGGTGACTGGCCTGAGAGGGATTGCTTTTCTTACCAAGGATTAGATATGTAGGTGACAAGAAGGGAGGGGGACTGGTCTTCTAGAGGTAGAGGGATACAGAAGAAGAAGCTCCAAGAATTTGGGTGCTGGCAACAAGGAGATAAAGCTCAGAGTCTGTCTCCATAAAGGACATTTGGGAACATTTACAGATTAATTAACCAAACATCCATAGGAAAAGCACCGTGAAAGCCTGAGATAGGCAGGTCAACAGAAATTGACTTGAGAAAGTAACTTTTGATTCATTCAGTATTAGCAGAAGCACTTTAAAAACTACTGGACCTGTAACTAGTTCCTGGCAGCTGGTGAGCAGGCAGAAACATAGATAGAGTCTCCAGGAGAGTTTGGAAGAGCACATATCAATTATATCTACCACTAAAATGTTGCGTGGCAATCAACCACATAACTGTAGTGGCATACACCAATTAACATTTATTCAGCTCATGAGTCTGTAGGGTTCATCCGATCTGGGTCAGTGTTGGCTGCTCTTCACTGAGATCACTTAACTTGGAGTTCACAGCTGTTGGCTGACCTTTGTTGGGACAATGGTGGTAACTCTGCTCTGGTCCATAGGTTTCTCATTCTTCCCCTGGGACCAGAGGACTTGCCTGGGCAGGTCCTGCTTGGGGCAATACTACAGGGCAGAAGTGAGCAAACCCAACTGTACAAACGGTTTTAAGACTGCTGGACATATTTACTATTATCCTATCGGCCAAAGCAACTCACAAGGCTGAGGCAAGAGCCAGAGTCAGAGAGCAAAAGGAATGGATAAGAGGTTAAGAATGATGAGGATTAATCCGTCTAGCACAGAAATTCTTTTGTAAAGATCAACCTTGATGGAAAGGGTAGCTTTTGGAAGGACTTCTCAGAACCTCTATCTGATTAGGCTGCATGATTAGCCCCTGAGGAACTGAAGCTAAGGAAACCTTCCTCTTCAACAAGCAGTGGCTACTATCCTCAGTCCTTTTGTGACATTGTTGCAAGCACACTGTGAAGGTACACACACACAAGTTGTGTCTTTCCCCAATGTCTGCTTCCTTCAGTCGTAAAGCAAGGTTAACAAATGAAAAAGCATGTGCAAGATTCCAAACTCAATGGCATTTCATCACATATGTTAACTTGGTGTCTTACACATCACACAAAGCAAAGACAAAACAAGTCACACAATAAAGAAGACAGAACAGGGGTGGGAAATCAATGCACCAAACACGAAGTCAGTCTGTGAGTGTGCAGTTGAGGTAAGGCCTTCTCCTGGTCTGGGTCAAATACGGGCACATGCTGCTTATTATGTTCAAGCAGTGGAAGATCTCTGTTATGCTCAGCAATCAATAGGGCAGAGTGTTTGGCAGCAGCTGCCTTTGGGATGTGGTCAGATGTGAAAGGGTCAGTCAGCATCTAGACAGTCAGTTTGCTGCAAAAAAAAAAATTCTCCTTTTTTAAAGAGATGGAATAATTCTTGGGCATTTTTAGATGTCCTCTGGTTCTGCTGGTTATCAGTTCAGGGTGCCACCAGCTGTTGCCAGTTTTGGCGATATGTGGTCTTGGCTGCAATGCCCTCAGTTGCTGGCATCACTGCCTGACAGAAGTGACTGCTTGACACGAGTGACCCCATCTTGCTCTGTAAGCACTTTAAAGGAATTAATATTTCTGCCTGGTTATTTGTATGACTACCTTGTGGTGACCACCCTTCAATATCCCCTGCCTTTTGGAGAGCACATAGAGATCACTGAACTTTGGAGTCTGGGGATGGACGCTGTCCCAAGGGTGGAGAATAAATGTGGTGATGGTGGTGATACTAGTGGTTTTTCCAAGTCTATGTTACAAGACCCAGGTGGGTTATTGGGAAGGAATTGCTGAGGTGAGATCAGTGCAATAGACTTAGTTATATTACACTTTCCCTACTACAAAATAAAGGGAACTTGGCAGCAATGTCCACAAAAGCCAAACTGTGGAGAGTGCCGAGATGCCCTTCAACAGATGAATGGGTAAAAGATGTGATCCATACAGACAATGGTATGTTACTCAGCTATCAGAAAGGATGAATACCAGAAATGATGTTACTGTAGGAGAACATGCTGAGTGAAATAAGTCAAGCAGAGAAAGTCAGTTATCATGTGGTTACACTTTTTTGTGGAACATAAGGATTAACATGGGGGACATTAGGAGAAGCAAAGGAAAAGTGAATTGAGGAGAATCGGAGGGGGAGACAGACCATCAGAGACTATGGAGTCTGAGAAACAAACTGAGGGTTTTAGAGGGGAGGGGAGTAGGGGGATGGGTTGACTAGACGACTAATATTAAGAATGGCAGGTATTTGGGGAGACAAGATGGTGGGGAGCTAGGAGGAGGTGCCATTTCAACCTGTACCCTAAAGTGAGCTGATTACCTACCAAATAAGTCTGATCACCCATGAAATCAGCCTGAGATTAGAATTATACACTTCTGGGGGCACCTGGGTGGCTCCGTGGGTTAAGCCTCTGCCTTCGGCTCAGGTCATGATCCCAGGGTCCTGGGATCGAGCCCCACATCGGGCTTTCTGCTCTGCAGGGAGCCTGCTTCCTCCTCTCTCTCTGCCTGCCTCTCTGCCTACTTGTGATCTCTGTCAGATAAATAAAGAAAAAATCTTAAAAAAAAAAAAGAATTATACACTTCTGGATCTCTACGGGGGCAGAAGACACCAGTGGGCAGATAAAGCAGGGAGTGGGAACATTGGACTGATATTGGAAGATAAACAAAATGGGGAGGGAGCCACCAGAAACAACCCATTGGAAAGTAATACCCCAACATGGAAGTGCCCTGCCACTGGGGACCAGCATTAACTTGGAGTCTGGTTGAAAGCACTCAAAAAGAACAAAGGATCATGGGGAGAAATTGTGGGAATTGGGGAAGTTAGGGACCTAGGACAGCCACCCCAGTGCTGAGCCAGAGAGAGTGCGGCGAAGAAACCAGGTCTTGGTCCCTGAGCTGCAAGCATGCCAGAGAGTGCGTGGGTGGCAGCTCCCATGAGGGGCTGGGAGCTTCGCCAGCCAGCAGAACCATTGCTTTTTGCACTCTCCAGGCACGTGCTGTGTCATGCTATTAGAGTCTGAGTCATGTCCCTCACCTCTCCCTGAGAGAGGTGCCTGTGGTCTCCAGCTGGCAGAAGCACAGCCTTTTGCACTCTCCATGCGTACAGGCCACGTGACCAGAATCTGAGTCATGCCCTACACCCTCTCCTGAGAGAGCCTGGTGCTCTCGGACCTGGAAAGTCTGAGCACTCCTAGCCCAGGCCAGCGGGAAAATCTCAGTGTGCTATCACTGCATGGAACCTCTCTGGTGGTCTGAGGCTATCCAGACAGCTACCACTGTCATGGTTTTGGGTACAAGCAGGAGTCCCTGTGTCCCCAGGGACCGTCACTGGGAACGTGCTCTTCCAGTGGCCAAGGGGGAATTTATGTGTTCTGGAGTACCCAGAGGGGAACAGACTGAGTCTTCTCTCTGAGACGGAGGTATGGGTGCAGTTTGCTTTCCTCTAAACCTCCAAAAAAACCCTCAAAAGCTGTCAAGGCAAGAGAAAACAAATTAACAAACAAACCAAAAAACTCCAGAGAACAAAAGCCTGAATAACCGGTTTCCTCAGAGTCCACCACATCAAAGGGGGGTGGGAGGTCTTAACTCAGTAAATACTGCCTGAAAACCCATGCAACAGGCCCCTCCTGCAGAAATCCAACCCAAAAAAAAAAAAAAAAAAAAAAAAAGACAAGAGAACAACCACCACTACTTTGTAGATACAATTTTTATTTTTGACTCGTTCCACTATTCTGGTTCATTTTTTTATAGATAATATTTTAACCTATTTACCATCACAGTGAGATGTCCAGTACATCAAATTCCATAATAGCCTTTTAACCTGAACTTGTTGATGCATGTACTTGTGTTTTCCTTTTGGTTTTCTATTTTTAATTTTAAAAAAAATTTTATTTTAGTTTAATTCAGTTTATTCTTTTTTGTTTTTATTTTTTAATATTCATATAGAGTAAGGGTAATCCCCTTTCCCCAATCAGTGCTACCCCTATAGGTAAACCAATTTTTAATCCCCCTTTATCTTACGAAATTTGAGTCCTTTAACAAAGATATCAAGATACATCCAGGAAGAATCAAAATAAACTTCCTCACCCATACTGAGAATTTATAACCACTCTCCCATCTTTTTCTTCCCCCAGTGTTTCTGTGTATTTGTGTTTGTCCTGGTAGTGTATAAATCTTATGCTGTGGTTCTTTTTGATGAGGTTCTTTTTTATATATACATATTATTTTTCTCTTGTCATCTACTTTTATCAGTCATTTTGTTTGTTTTTGTTTGTATACTTCATAAATCTTATCTTGGGGCCCATTTGGGCTAGGCCTTCTCTTTTATTCTTTATTTTTTTTTCCTGTCTCTCTCTCTCTCTCCCTCTCTCTTTCTCTCTTTTTTTCTCTCTTTCTTTTTTCTTTCATTTGGGTGGGGACTCTTGATTGCTCAGAAGCGTTCCAGGGTGCACCTTGACTGCACCATGGTCGATCCATCCTGCTACATCTGTTCAGCCATCTCTCACCAAAATGACTGGGAGGAAGAATTCCCAGCAGAAGAAAAATTCAGAGGCTGGGCCTTCTGCAACAGAGCTAATGGCTACCAACATAGACAGTATGTCGGAAAGGGAAATCAGGCTAACAATTATCCATGCAGTAGCTAGGTTGGAGAAAGCCATGGACAACAAAATGGAATTGAATAGGGCAGAACTAGAAGCCACCAGGGATGATGTTCACAATGTTCTCAATGAGTTCCAATATAATCTAAATTCTGTAAAAGCTAGGGTAACTGAGATAGAAGATAGAATTAGTGATCTAGAGGACAAACAGATAGAGAGAAAGGATCAGGAGGAAGCCTGGAACAAACAGCTTAGAAGCCACGAAAACAGAATTAGGGAAATAAATGATGGCATAAAACATTCCAACATCAGAATAATTGGAATCCCTGAGGGGGAAGAGAAAGAAAGAATACTAGAAGATACAGTGGAACAAATCCTCCATGAAAAATTTCCCAATTTCGCGAGTGGAAACAGTGTTCATGTACTAGAGGTAGAACAGCCTCCCCCCAAGATTATAGAATCTAGAAAGACCTCAAGACACCTGATAGTAAGAATGAAGAATCATAATTGTAAACAGGATCCCTTGAAAGCAGCTAGGATAAAGAAGCTCCTTACTTACAGAGGAAAGCCCACAAGAATAACTGTAGGCAACCGCGGACTGGGCTAGAGTCAAGAGACCAAACCAGGCCCTGACTCGTGCCTCCTGGAAGCCCAAGGGTTAATAACCCTGTGAGTGTAAAGTTGAGCAGCGCTTGAGAAAGGGCCTGAGCTATGGATCCTAAGACTTGCTGACGTGCTTGCCTGCATGTGCTTATCTGGAATGGGCAAAACAGGTCTGCTCATTAAACCATTGTGGGATTCTGCTGTCCTTGCATGGGCCATAAACTATGTCTTAAGTTACTCTGAAGATAGTGCATCTGGTGTAGGAGTTATCTGAAGACAGAGACCACTGGCATCAGAGGGACTACTATTATTCCTTGGGAAATAGATAATAGGGAAACTTGAAGGGTTTTCTGTGCATGTTGAAAATTCTTTGGTAATCAGCTAAAAATAGATACTTTCTTATGATTGTTTCTGTTAGCTATATAATACCTCACAGCCTTGAATAAAATTGACACTGCTTGGACATCATCCACTGTGTCGCTCCTGTCCCCATCTCTTTACATCTCATCTTCGTCTCACCATCCTCTTACCCTCTCAACCCTGGTCATGTTGTCGCACCGGCCACGACAAATAAGAGTAGACCTGTCCACAGAAACCTAACAATCCAGAAAGGGCTGGCAAGACATATTAGGGCACTAAATGAGAAGAACATGCAGCCAAAAATACCTTATCCAGCAAGGATGACATTCAAAATGGATGGAGAGATAAAGAGTTTCCAAGACCAGCAAGGCTTAAAAGAGTATGTGACCACCAAGCTGACACTGCAGGAAATATTAAGAGGGGGTATATAAAAGAGGAAAAATCTCAAGAATATTATTGAACAGAAATATATGGAGACAATCTACAGAAAGAAAGACTTCAAAGGTAACACGATGTCAATAAAAACGTATATATCAATAATCACTCTCAAAGTGAGTGGCTTAAATGCGCCCATAAAATGACAAAAGATTGTAGATTGTATAAAATGACAGGGGCCCTTCCATCTGTTGTCTTTGAGACACATTTCGAACCTAAGGATACACCCAGACTGAAAGTGAAGGTATGGAGAAGAATCTTTCATGCCAGTGGGCCTCAAAAGAAGGCCGAGGTAGTGATTCTCATATCAGATAAATTAGATTTTAAACAAAGACTGTAGTCAGAGATAAAGAAGGATACTACATAATTCTTAAAGGAACTATTCACCAAGAAGATCTAACAATTGTAAATATTTATGCCCCCAATATGGGAGCAGCCAATTACATAAGAAAACTGTTAATCAAGATAAAGAGTCATATTGATATGAATACAATAATAGTAGGAGATCTTAACACGCCTCTCTCAGTAATAGACAGATCATCGAGGCAGAAAATCAATAAAGAAAAAAGAGTATTGAATGACACATTGGACCAGATGGACCTCATAGATATATACAGAACATTACACCCTAAAACAACAAAGACTCATTCTTCTCAAGTTCACATGGAACCTTCTCCAGAATAGACCACATACTGGGTCACAAATCAGGACTCGACTGATACCAAAAGACCGAGATTATTCCCTGCATATTCTCAGATCACAATGCTTTGAAACTGGAGCTCAGTCACAAGGAAAAGTTTGGAAAGAACTCAAACACCTGGAAGCTAAAGACCACCTTGCTTTAGAATGCTTGGATCAACCAGGAGATCAAAGAAGAACATAAACAATTCATGGAAACCAATAAGAATTAGGACACTTTGGCCCAAAACTTATGGAATACAGCAAAGGCGGGCCTAAGGAAGAAATACATAGCCATCCAAGCCTCTCTCAAAAAAATTGAAAATTCAGAATACACCAGCTCTCTCTACACCTTCAAGAACTGGAGAATCAACAACAAATTAAGCCAATTCCACACACAAGAAGGGAAATTATCAAGATTAGAGCAGAGATCAATGAGATAGAAACTAGAGATACAGTAGAACATATCAATGAAACTAGAAGCTGGTTTTTTGAAAGAATCAATAAGATTGATAAAGCATTGGCCACACTAATCCAAAAGAAAAGAAAGAAAGCCCAAATTAATAAAATTATGAATGAAAAGGGAGAGATCACAACTAACCCCAAGGAAGTAGAAACAATCATCAGAAGTTATTATCAACAGTTATATGTCAATACATTAAGCAGCCCAGGTGAAATGGATGCATTCCTGGAAACTATAAACTCCCAAAATTGAACCAGGAAAAAATTGACAAACTGGGGTAGACTGATATGAGATTGAAGCAGTGATCAAGAACCTCCCAAAAAACAAGAGCCCAAGACCTGATAGGTTCCCTGGGGAATTCTGCCAGACTTTCAAACACAAAATAACACCTAATATCCTGATGCTGTATCAAAAAATTGAAGCAGAAGGGAAACTTCCAGACTTTTTTTATGAAGCCAGCATTACCCTGATCCCCAAACCAGGCAAAGACCACACCAAAAAGGAGAATTTCAGACCAATATCACTCATGAATATGGATGCTAAGATTCTCAACAAGATCCTAGCAAACAGGAGCCAACAACACATTAAAAAGATTATCCACCATGACCAGGTGCGAATCATCCCTGGGTTACAAGGATGGTTCAGCATTCGCAAATCAATCAATGTAATAGGACAAATCAATAAGAGAAGAGAGAAGAACCACATGGTCCTCTCAATTGAGGCAGAAAAAAACATTTGACAAAACCCAGCATCCATTCTTGATTAAAACGCTTCAAAGTATAGGGATAGAGGGAACATTCCTGAACTTCATAAACTCTATCTATGAAAAACCCACAACAAATATCATCCTCAATGGGAAAAAGCTTGCAGCCTTCCCGTTGAGATCAGGAACATGACAAGGATGCCCATTCTCACCATTCTTATTCAACATAGTATTAGAAGTCCTAACAACAGCCATCAGACAACAAAGAGAAATAAAATGTATCCAAATTGGCAACGAAGAAGTCAAACTCTCTCTCTTCGCAGATGACATGATTCTTTATGTAGAAAACCCAAAACACTCCACCCCCCAAAATACTAAAACTGATACAGCAATTCAGTAATGTGGCAGGATACAAAGTCAATGCGCAGAAATCAGTGGCTTTCTTATACACTAACAATGAAAATACAGAAAGGGAAATTAGAGAATTGATTCCATTTACTATAGCACCAAGAACCATAAGATACCTGGGAATAAACCTTACCAAAGAAGTAAAGGATCTGTACTCGAGGAACTACAGAACACTCATGAAAAAAATCGAAGAAGACACATAAAGATGGAAGACCTTCAATGCTTTGGATTGGAAGAATAAACATTGTTAAAATGTTTATACTGCCTAGAGCAATCTATACCTTTAATGCCATTCTGATCAAAGTTCCACCAGTATTTTTCAAAGAGCTGGAGCAAATAATCCTAAAATTTGTATGGAATCAGAAGAGATCCCGAATCGCTAAGGACATGCTGAAAAACAAAAGCAAAACTGGGGGCATCATGTTACCTGATTTCAAGCTTTTCTACAAAGCTGTGATCACCAAGACAGCATGGTCCTGGCATAAAAACAGACACATAGGCCAGTGGAACAGAGTAGAGAGCCCAGATACAGACCCTCAACTCTATAGTCAAATAGTCTTCGACAAAGCAGGAAAAAATATACAGTGGAAAAAAGTCTCTTCAATAAATTGTGCTGGGAAAATTGGAGAGCTATATGTAGGAGAATGAAACTCAGCTATTCGCTTACATTGTACACAAAGATAAACTCGAAATGGATTAAAGACCTCAACGTGAGACAGGAATCCATCAGAATCCTAGAGGAGAACATAGGCAGTAATCTCTTCGATATCAGCCACAGCAACTTCTTTCAAGATATATCTCCAAAGGCAAGGGAAACAAAAGCGAAAATGAACTTTTGGGACTTCACCAAGATCAAAATATTATGCAGAACAAAGGAAACAGTCAAGAAAACAAAGAGGCAATCCACGGAATGGGAGAAGATATTTGCAAATGACAGTAGAGACATAAGGCTGATATCCAGGATCTATAAAGAAATTCTCAAACTCAACACACACAAAACAGATAATCATGTCATAAAATGGGCAGAAGACATGAACAGACACTTCTCCAATGAAGACATACAAATGACTATCAGACACATGAAAAAATGTTCATCATCACTAGCCATCAGGGAGATTCAAATTAAAACCACATTGAGATACCACCTTACACCCGTTAGAATGGCTAAAATTAGCAAGACAAGAAACAACGTGTGTTGGAGAGGATGTGGAGAGAGGGGAGCCCTCTTCTTCTGTTGGTAGGAATGCAAGTTGGTGCAGCCAACTTTCTTAAGATTCCTTAAGAAATTAAAAATAGAGCCTCCCTATGACCCTGCAATTGTACTACTGGGTATTTAACCCAAAGATACAGATGTAGTGAAATGAGGGGCCATCTGTACCCCAATGTTTATAGCAGCAATGGCCATGGTCGCCAAACTGTGGAAAAAGCCAAGATGCCCTTCAGTGGACAAATGGATAAGGAAGATGAGGTCCATATACACTATGGAGTATTATGCCTCCATCAGAAAGAATGAATACCCAACTTTTGTAGCAACATGGACGGGACTGGAATAGATTATGCTGAGTGAAATCAGTCAAGCAGAGAGAGTCAATTATCATATGGTTTCACTTATTTGTGGAGCATAACAAATAACATGGAGGACATGGGGAGATGGAGAGGAGAAGGGAGTTGAGGAAAATTGAACAGGGAGATGAACCATGCGAGACAATGGGCTCTGAAAAACAATCTGAGGGGTTTTCAGGGGTGGGGGGTGAGTGGGAGGTTGGCGGAGCCAGGTGATGGGTATTATGGAGGGAACGTATTGCATGGAGCACTGGGTGTGGTTCATAAACAATGAATTCTGTTACGCTGAAAAAAATTAAAAAAAAATTAAAAACATAGCTTTAACCATGGTGGGGGGAGAATGGCAGGTGTAAGGTTTTATAGGTGAGATAAACACAACACCAGGGAAGTGGGTGCAAGGCAAGATTTATTAAAGGCACTCTCCGGCGAAGTTTCAGGGCTCAGGAGAAGGGGAGCCAGGAAAGTTGCGCAGCGTATGAAGTGGGCACCCTGGGGCATGGTTCTGCAACTCTGGAAAGCAGAGTGGGGGAAGTCTGCTGGGAGGGAGTTGGTGGGGGTCTTTTATCTGTCTCCTGCATAGGTATCGGGTTACCTATGGAGACATGACCTGGGCATACATTCTTTTGCGGGAGAGTCAAGTGTTAAGGAGGGGGGCGGGTAGACTGGAAGATGGCCTGACCCCAATGGTGGCCATTTCCTGGCACCTTGTAGGCCCTCTTTAGCATATGAAATATCCGTTGAAACCTCCCTTCTCCTCCCCTTCCCCCAAGGGCAAGCTACACAACCTGCCATCTCTCACAACCCTGGGGCAGCAGCTCTTCCTGCCCATGGGCCCTGTCCCCGTGCTTTAATAAACCACAATTTTGCACCAAAGATGTCTCAAGAATTCTTTCTTGGACATCGGCTCCGGACCTCAAGCCCACCGAACCTCACCTTGGTTCTAGAACTTCATCACTGTTGCATTCCCTCCTTTTTCCTCTGTCTTGTGGTCCTCTGCCATCACTCTTCTCCTTTCCCTAGGTGTCCTCCCAAGTCAAGCCATGTGCTCACAAGCCCTCAAGAGTCTCAGGTGAGGTGGGATGGGTCCACATCCTAACCATGACAGAATTATAGTGGAATCTAAAATAACTCCTAAGGAGCACCTGGGTGGCTCAGTGGCTTGAGCCTCTGCCTTCAGCTCTGGTCATGAACTCAAAAGTTTTGGGATTGAACCCGCATTGGGCTCTCTGCTCAGCAGGGACCTTGCTCCCCCCTCTCTCTGACTGTCTCTCTGCCTACTTGTGATAGCTCTCCCTCTCTCTGTCAAATAAGTAAATAATTTTTTTTTTAAATAAAAGAACTCTTATCTAAAATTTCTTTGCCTTTGGAGACATGTCTTGAAAGAAGTTGCTGTGGCCAATGTCGGAGAGGTTACTGCCTATGTTCTCCTCTAGGATTTTGATGGATTCCTGTCTCATATTGAGGTCTTTCATCCATTTTGAGTTTATCTTTGTGTATGCTATGAAAGAATGGTCGAGTTTCATTCTTCTGTATATAGCTGTCCAATTCTCCCAGCACCATTCATTGAAGAGACAGTCTTTTTTCCTTTGGATATTTTTTCCTGCTTTGTCAAAGATTATTTGATCATAGAGTAAAAGCAAAGGAAACAAAAGTGAAAATGACCTTTTGGGACTTTGTCAAGATCAAAAGCTTCTGCACAGCAAAGAAAACAGTCAACTAAATGAAGAGGCAACACAGAGAATGGGAGAAGATATTTGCAAATGACACCACAGACAAAGGGCTGATTCCCAAGATTTATAAAGAACTTCTCAAATTCAACACCCAAAAAACCAAATAATCAAGTCAATAAATGGGCAGAAAACATGAGTAGACACTTCCCCAAAGAAGACATACCAATGGCTAATAGACACATGAAAAATTTTTCATCATTATTAGTCATCAGGGAAATTCAAATCAAAACCACATTGAGGTACATCCTTACACCAGCCAGAATAAAAATTTAATTAGATTTCAATTAAAATTAGAAATTAACAAAATTAAAAATTAACAAGGCAAGAAACAACAAACGTGGGAGAGGATATGGAGAAAGGGAAATCCTCTTACACTGTTGGTGGGAATGCAAGTTGGTGCACCACTTTGGAAAACCATGTAGTGTTTCCTCAAAAAGTTGAAAATAGAGCTACCCTGTGACCCAGCAATTGCATTACTGGGTATTTACCCCAAAGGTACAGATGTAGTGAAAAGAAGGGCCATGTGCATCCGAATGTTCATAGCAGCCATGTTCACAATAGCCAAGCTGAGGAAAGAGCCTAGATGCTCTTCAACAGACAAATGGATAAAGAAGGTGTGGTCCATATACAGAATGGAATATTACTCAGCCATAAGAAATGATGAATACCTAACTTTTGCATCAACATGGATGGGACTGGAAGAGATTATGCTGAGTGAATTAAGTCAAGCAGAGAAAGTCGATTTTCATATAGTTTCACTTACTTGTGGAACTTGAGGAATAGCATGGGAGACATTAGGAGAAGGAAGGGAAAAATGAAGGGGAGGTCATCAGAAGGGGAGACAAACCATGAGAGACTGTGGACTCTGAGAAACAAACTGAGGGTTTTAGAGTGGAGGGAGGTGGGGGATGTGTTGGTTTGGTGATGCGTATTAAGAAGGGCATGTATTTCATGGTTATTGTACATAAACAATCTTGGAACATTACATCAAAAACTAATGATGTACTGTATGGTGACTAACATAACATAATAAAAAATAATAAAAAATAAAATTAAAATTCCATCTGCCCACAGACTGGCTTTACTGAATTCAGTTTCATGAACAAAGCTTGAATCCAATCAAATAGCCATTTTTGTCAGTCTAAATGATATCCAGTCACTGTCCCAATTTTTATGTGCTGGTTTTTGGGATTGTGTATACATGGTCTGAACATGATGCGAGTCAATTTGTTAGTTTCTCCTTGTATTTTTGTCAATTTTTACTTTATTCTTTTGGAGTTGCATTTTTAGGTGTATACAGGTTAAGAATTCCTGAATTTTCCTCATGACCATTTACCATATGTAATTTTATTCTTGATCTCCCATCCTATTTTGAACTATAGTCCATTTTGTCTGGTATTTAATTCATATTTATTTGGTAAATATTTTCCATGCTTTCAGTATCAATATTTCCGTATATTTACACTTTTAGGTTGAGGTATATTGCTTGAAGAAGTATCTAATTGGGATTTTTTTTTTTTATCATGTCAACAATCTTTGTCTTCAACAAGAGAATTTACTCCATTTACTTGGAATATAATTATTGACCGTTTTGAATTTGTTTTCACTAATTCTTTTTTTTAAATTTTTTATTTTTTATAAACATATATTTTTATCCCCAGGGGTACAGGTCTGTGAATCGCCAGGTTTACACACTTCACAGCACTCACCAAAGCACATACCCTCCCCAATGTCCATAATCCCACCCCCTTCTCCCAAACCCCCTCCTCCCAGCAACCCTCAGTTTTTTTTGTGATATTAAGAGTCACTTATGGTTTGTCTCCCTCCCAATCCCATCTTGTTTCATTTATTCTTCACTAATTCTTTTTTATGTGTGTGGGAAAACTTCTCACCTTTCTTCTTTTGTTTCTTTTAAATGTGTTTCTCCTTTCTTTCTATAGCTCAGATTGCTCAGATTCTCTTGTTTTCCTTTCCCTGCTACTAGATTAAAAGTTGTGTTTCTATTTGTGGTTAATCTAGAAATTGTAACCGTCATATTTACTTAAATTTAAAGCTCTCCCAACCACTGGATGGATTATAGGATGCTACTCCCATCACTTCTACAGTCTTGTTGTTCAGGATTTTGTTTCCATCTCTGATTCATTCCACCATGTAGACATTGCTGTTCCAGTTATATAGCAAATGATTGTTTTGATTTACCCCCAAGTGCAACAACTTCCTTGCCTATTGCCCTCTTGAATTTTAGATCTTCATTTGGGGCTAATTTCTTTTTCTCCTGAAGGAATTCATTAGCGAGGGAGTTGTGTGGAGAACTCTATTAGTTTTGTTTTGTACTTTGCACTTGTTCTTGAAAAATGGTTTCACTAAGTACACTATTCACAGTTGGCAATTATTTTCCTATAATAGTTTAAAGATATCCCACCTGTGCCAGATGTCAATCTAATCACCATTCCTGTGTAGGCGATCCATCTTTTCTTTCTGTTTTTATGACCTGCTGCTTGTCTTGTCTTTGCTTTCTGACAATTTTACTATGATGTGTGTAGGTGTTGATTTCATTTTACTTAACCTGCTTTGACTTGTGCACTTCACAGGCTGAGTATGTTTTCACTAATTCTGGAAAATATGCAGCTTTTAAATCAATGAATATTGCCTCTTCTTAGTCTCTCCTTTGGAACTTCAAGTGTGTGTGTGTGTGTGTGTGTGTGCGTGCGCGTGCATGTCTTGCATCCTATTTTTCAAATTTTCTATTATTTTGACTCTATGCAACATATTTAATAGGTAAAATTTGATTAATTATAGCTATTACAGATAAGATGTTTGGACATACATCCCCTGATCTTGTTTTATATTTTCTAACTTACCTTTCTTGCTTTGTCCTTTCCCATGTTACTCAATCCAGCTTGTATTTTTTTGTTTTGTTTTGTTTTTTGTTTTTTGATTGGCCAACTTTTGTTCCATTTTGTCCAACAACGGTTTGTAGTTACATTCTCTATTTTTAGTTTTCTAAGATTATTTCTGATTTCTAAAAGCATACTGTATGTGTGTTTGGGCTATAGTTTCTTCTCCAAATTCCACCATTTGCCTTCCATATGGCAGGGGTTCCTCCTCAGGATTTTTCTTCAACCATGGTGTATGGACCAAATGTTTGTGTACCTCCAAAACTTGTGTGTTGAGATACTAACCCGAATGTGCTCACATTAGGAGGGGAAGCTTTTGGGAGATGCTGAGGTCATGAGGGTGGAGCCCCCAGGTTGGGTTTAGTGCCCTTGTAAATGAGACCCTAGAGTGATTGCTTGTCCCTCCCACCATGTGAGGGCACAGTTTAATGATGGCTGTTTATGAGTCAGGAAGAGGGTTCTCCCACCAGACACTGAATCTGCCAGCACCTCATCGTGGGACTTACCAGACACTGAATCTGCCAGCACCTCATCGTGGGACTTACCATCCTCCAGATCACTGAGAAATTAACTTCTGTGTTGAAGTCATCCAGTTGGTTGTACTTGTAATAGCAGCCCAAATGGACTGAGATATGAAGCTTATCTTTCCCATTTTATCAGAATTTAAAAATAAATTATTTTGATTCATTCATATACCCAGTCCACCACCATGATCTCTTTCTCTCTCTTTCTCCCTACCATATTATATGACAGATGTTTCATGTCCTTAACCAGAGGGTGTGTCCTTTGAGTTCAGGACTGCCACACTGCCTTGGACACAATCAATCTTTGCTCAGGAACTCACTAAAGAGACAAAAACTATTTCAAGGGGTCTCATTATTCAGAAAACCCTCTTGAATTTCCTTTGATGATGACATGATTTCAAAGAATGTATTGTGGTCATCTGGTTGACCTGTCTTGTAGTAAAAATATTAGGTTTCCCAGACAGGATTGGAAGTAACATTAACATTAAATGTAGACTTACCATAAAAAAAAGAATATCTTGCCATTTGCAGCCACATAGATGGATCTAAAGAGTATTATGCTAAGTGAATTACATCAACCAGAAAAAGACAAATACCTTATAATTATACTCATATGTGGACTTTTTTTTTTTTAATGTGTGGAATTAAAGAAACAAAACAAATGAGCAAAGAAGGGGGGGAGCAAAACCAAGAAACCTACTCTTAATTAGAGAGAACAAAAGAACGATTACCAGAAGGGAAGGGGGTGTTTTGGGAAAATGGGTAAAAAGGGGGACTGGGATTAAAGCCTAGACTTAATAATGAAAAAAGTTAAATGAAGAATTCATCGCCAGGTGGCAGTGTTGGTCGGTTTTAAATTTCTCCAAATACCATGTTTGGTGCCACCAGATTTATATTTTCTACCACTAGTTTTCTGAAGCAGTCAATGAGTACACATCCTCCTGTATTCTCAGCTGGTGCTTTCAGGGTTGGGGTCCTGTTTAATCTGTCTTTGGAACCAGCACCCAGAGAAAGCAGTGTCTTCCCCCAGAGAAAGCAGGGTCTCCCCAGGTGGCCAGCATCTTTTTACTGGCTGAGCCCTCTGTTTTCAGGGTGTTTGTCTCAAAGTTGTGCTGTATGTAAAACCTCATATTTGGGTTGTTGATTGAGGTGAGAGGCTGGGGAGCCCATGGAAGCATTCCTGTTGCCACAGGCAAAGATAGCAAGAGTGGTTTCAGCTGCCTTTTGCCTTCTTGGGGCAAGAAAAGGGGCCCGATAGCTCAAACCTGCTCAAAGACTGCTCCCTGGATGTCCTTCCTCCCCCATAGACTCTTGCGATGGAGAACCCAAGCATCCAGGGTGATCGCTGCCAAACAAGTGTCTGAAAAGTAGAAAAACAGCTACCTGAAGTTACCAGTCTCTGAGTCTCCTTAGAGCAAGAATTCTTTCCTTTCCTTCTCTGGAGTTCTAGTGCTTAGTGTCTCATAGATAATCAATATTTTTAAAAATCCATTTAGTATTTAGTTCAACAGACATGTGTTAAGCACCTGGTATATGTCAGGCACATATCTAGGGATGGTAGCTATAACAGTAAACAAGCCAGCTCTGTTTGCTGTTCTCTCAGAGTGCATATTTCAGACCAGAGAGAGACAATAAGGAAGTAGGTACATAAACAAGAATGAATGTGCTCAGTCCTATAAGGAAATAAAAAACAGAATGGCATGATAAAGTATAGTAGGTGGGTATTAGACCCAGTGGCATGGCAATGCCTCTCTAAGGAGGCTGAGTCTTCAGTGATGAGCAAATGAGGGCAATGTGAACAAATCAGCAAAGAGAAGATCTCCCAAAAGGAAAGGGGACAGAGAGTGAACAGGTCCCATGCAGCGAAAGAGTTTGGCAGGTATGAGGAACAGAAAGAGGGCCAGAGGGATTGGGGCCCCTGAAAGGGGGAGAAAACAGGTAGTAGAGCAGAAGGGAGCAGACAGGAACTAAGTAATTGGGGCTTGGTGATGTGATCCTGGAATATGGATTTTATTGTTATTTTTTAAGATTTTATTTTAGAGAGAGAAAGTGAGAGAGTGAACATGAGTGGGGGGAAAGGAAGAGAAGAAGGGAGAGAATCTCAAGCAGACACCACACTGAGATCAGAGCCCATTGTGGGACTCAATTTCATGACCCCGAGATCATGACCTGCCTGAGCTGAACTTGGATGCTTAACCAACTCAGGCACCCGGGCACCCTGGACTTTATTCTAAGGGTAATATGGAGTCAGATAAGCTGGGTAATAACATGATTACTTGAAAGAATGAATGAACGAATGAATTAATGAATGAATGAATTGTTCCAGTTTAGTTCTGCACCTGTTACTTCACTAACTGTAAAACTCTGATGTAACTTTTCATGTTCAATGAGATTTTCAGATCCAAATGATGTCTAAAGTCCTAGAAAAGGCTATACTTTTGACTGTGAGGAAAGATTTCCCTTAAGGAAAACATGCATTTGGAAGACGTGAAACCCCATCTAGGGATCATATATTACATAAAGTTCTTCTTTTTCTTATTCTCCCTGTTTGCCTTCCTCTTACTCTAACCTTTCTCCTTAACCCCTAAGTTCAAGAGAGAGCAAAAATAGCAAACATTTCAAAAAGGATTGGCTAATGTCCTAAGAGGTTTGAGCTTGAGAATCTTTCCTTTGTGGTTAACCCTTTACATATTAGGGGAAGCCACCCACCAGAGACACTACATTTCATCTGACACACACACACACACACACACACACACACACACACACACACACACACAAAGTGTTGGTGCCAGACCTGGAGAGAAGGCTAACTGCAAGAGAATAGCCATCCAGGGGTTGCATCAAATGACAGACCGCAACAGTTCTGTGTTCTTTCTGTAAGCACTGGACCATAAGTCAGGAGATTTGGATTTTGGTCCAGGTTATATGAATTCACTGTCTGGCCTTGGGCAAACACACACTGAATTATTTCCCTTAGGTTTATTCTCACAAGAGCACGGTAACATCTGTCTCCTTCACGTTACAAAATAAGGTTGCTTAGATCATCATGTATCCTATGCTTTCAGACAGTGAGAAACCCACAACAGACATCCCCCTGTTTCAGTTCAGTGTATTTCCGGAGCTCTTGGCTCAAGGGGCAGTATTGTAAGGCATACTCCTCATTGTTTATTCATGGTTGCTGCTTCTCTTCAACTCCAGCAGAAGCGTTTGAAGGAACAAGTGCATCGTGAGGAGAAAGGACAGGTCTCTCACGGTAATGAGGAGCAGAGCAGAGGGATGTCAGAGAAACAATAACATGTGCAGGGGGACTTTGTAGACGTCATGTCAGAAAATAGGGATATGAGTCGTGGGCATTCTCTTTGAGAATTTAAGATTGTGAGTATACAATAGCTTCAAATACATGAGGCTCAATATGAAAATAAAGGCAGATGCGCACTCTGCTCTGAGGTTGTCTCTTCTCGCCATAGTCACTCGCCTGGTCTTATGTAATATCAACAAAGTGGGAGGTTTGGGTTTGTTTTTTTGTTTTTGTTTTTGTTTTTTTGAAGACTCTGTCTTCAAATGGAATGGAGGTAAGGTTCATAAAATTCAATGGATTGAACTTGTTATCTGGGATGAATTTTTTCTCTTGGAAGGCAATATTTACCTTTATTTCCTCTTAAAACCATGGCTAATTGCCCTGACAAGGGCATTCTATTGAGCTATGTAGTCTCTTTGCTAATGGTACTCCAGTTTGGCCACAAAATTTGGTCTTGGTTTTCCTCATTATTGTTGACTGCTAATATGATTTACTGCTGCTATGTAGACTTAGCTCTCACCCTTTAGCCAAGAGGAGACGACACAGCTGTGTGAGTGTTGAATAAAAAGTGATTGCCCAAGTGATCATCCTTTTCTCTGTTTATGGCAAATTTGACAAAGAAATTACATTCTTCAGAGACCAGGACCACATAATTTTGGTTCTGTAGATGATAGGGCACCCATAACCCTTCCCAACTGTTCCTTCCAAACTTCAGTGTCTTTGATTTCTAATGACATTTCTTTATTTTATAGTTCAGTATTTCCTAGAGGAAACACAAAGATCAACACATAAAGGATTCATACAGGATTATAAGACTCATTGATTAATATACTAAACATCCATATGTTTGTCAGTGCAATACAAAAAAAAATTAAGGAACATCCCTAAGAAAAAATTGTTTTTAAAATGAGTGCTTTATAACTTGTTATCTTTGGAAAAGATATAGTACATTTGAAAGATAGACCTTTTTCAATATTCTGGGAGTAGTCAAAGAGAAGCAAATATTATTACTGAGCACAGATCAGGCCATCTTTCAGAGGCTGCCAGAACTACATTGTCTCTCTGTTGAGACTTACAGAGCCAAGTTACTTATGGCTCTGTGCATGGTCAAGTGGCATTCAGTATTGTAAACCAAATCTTAAAAGATGGAGTCAGAAATGTCCTGTCAAGTTTCTGGAAAAAGCCTTTCTGGAAATTCATACACTTTATAAAGAAATGCAAAAAAAGGGGGCAGAGGAGTCAAGATGGCAGAGAAGTAACAGGCTGAGACTACATCAGGTAGCAGGAGATCAGCTAGATAGCTTATCAAACCATTGAGAATACCTACAAATCCAACAGGAGATGAAAGATAGGAGCAGCAACAATTCTAGAAACAGAAAATCGACCACTTTCTGAAAGGTAGGGCCAGCAGAGAAGTGAATCCAAAGCAATGGGAAGATAGACCATGGGGGGAAGGGTCCGGCTCCTGGCAAGTGGAGAAGCAATGGAGCACAAAATCAGGACCTTTAAAAGTCTGCTCCACTGAAGGACATCACTCTAGAGTCTAAACCAGGGTGAAGCCCACGTGGAGTCAGCGTGGCTCCAGGTCCCGCAGGGTCACGGGAGGATTGGGGGTGTCTGAGTGTCACAGAGCTCAAAGGTATTAGAGTGAGGAAGCCAGCTACAGAGACAAAGCTGAGGAGTGAGCTCTCAACTGGTACCTTGTACCTGTCACAGGCTGGATGAGCTCAGAGCACAGCTGGAGGCCAGGGAGACGGGAGAAATTGAGTGCTTTCCTCCAAGCATGGCCAGAGGCCAGGGAGATGGGAGTGTTTGAGCGCTTTTCCCCAAGCACAGCCAGAGGCCGGGGAGACGGGACTGATTGAGCACTTTTCTCTGAGGACGCACTGAGGAGTGGGGCCCGAGCTCTCAGCTCCTCTGGGCCAGAGATTGGTAGGCCGCGACTATCATTCCCATCCTCTGGAAATCTATGGAAAGCCTTCAGGGAACAAAAGCTCCCGAAAGCGAACCCAAGCAGATTACTTAGCCTGGCCCCTGGAAAGGGCAGGGGCAATTATGCCTCGCTCAAAGACACTTGGAATCACTACAACAGGCCCCTCCCCCAGAAAGTCAACAAGACATCTAGCCAAGACCAAGTTCACTTACTAAGGAGAACAGCGGAATTCCAGAGGAGGAGAAAGCAAAGCAAGGAATTCATGGGTTTCTCCCAATGATTTTTTAGTATGGTAGTTAATTAATTTTTTTTCTTCTGCTAATTTAAAAAAATTTTTTTAAACTTTTACCCTTTCCTCTTTTAACTTTTTAAAAACTGGTTTATCTTAACAATATCTTTCAAATAATAATAATAATAATAATAATATATATTTTGAACCTTTATTAATATAGTCATATTTTATCTTTCATTGTATCTCACTATATCTTTTGTATACACATAGGGCTTCTTCTAAAAAATGTGGGGTACAACTTCTCCTAATAGATCAAAATATACCCTAAATCTAGCTCTGGTCTAGTTCTAGATTCAAGCCTGAGCAAATTCTCTACACTTCTTTTTCTTTAGTCTCTCCACCAGCTGACTTTATCAACTCCTTTTTTAGAAATTTAAAAAATATATTTTTTTTCTCATCTTTATAGGCATATACCTCCCTTCAATGGGTCTACCCATATATATGTTTTTCATTCTTTAAAATGTTGGGAGGTAGTTTCTTCTAAGAGACCAAAAAACTCAAAAAATTAAGTGGGTGACTCTGTTACAGTCACCACTCTAATGTATATATATGATATATATATATGTATATATATCATATATATATATACTTCTTCTTTTTAAAATTTTTTTCTTTATTCATTTTCTTTTTTTAACTTTTTTTTCTGAACTTCTTTTATCCCTTTTCCTCTTCCCCCACAATTTGGGGTCTCTTCTGATTTGGTTAAAGCACATTTTCCTGGGGTCTTTGCCACCCTTTTAGTATTTTATTTGCTCCTTCATATATTCTTATCTTGACAGAATGACAAGTTGGAAAAACTCACCAAAAAAAAAAAAAAAAAAAGAACAAGAGGCAGTACTGAAGGCTAGGGACCTAATCAATACAGACATTGGAAATATGTCAGATCTAGAGTTCAGAATGATGATTCTCAAGGTTCTAGCCAGACTCGAATAAGGCATGAAAGATATTAGAGAAACTCTCCCCAGAGAGATAAAAGCTCTTTCTGGAGAAATTAAAGAACTAAAATCTAAGCAAGCTGAACAAAAAAAAAAAAAACAAAAAACAAAAAGCTATTAATGAGGTGTAATAAAAAATGGAGGCTCTTACTGCTAGAATAAATGAGGCAGAAGAAAGATTTAGTGATACAGAAGACCAAATGACAGAGAATAAAGATGCTGGGCAAAAGAGAGACAAACAAATACTGGAACACAAGGAGAGAATTCAAGATATAAGTGACACCATAAGACGAAACAACATTAGAATAATTGGGATTCTAGAAGAAGAAGAAAGAGACAGGGGAGCAGAAGGTATATTGGTGAGAATTTCCCTAATATGGCAAAGGGAACAAGCATCAAAATCCAGGAGGTGCAGAAAACCCCCCTCAAAATCAATAAGGATAAATGCACACTCCGTTACCTAATAGTAAAATTTACAAGTCTTAGTGACAAAGCAGCCCGGGAAAAGAAGTCTGTAACATACAATGGTAAAAATATTAGATTGGCAGCAGACTTCTTCACAGAGACCTGGCAGGCCAGAAAGAGCTGGCATGATATATTCAGAGCACTAAACGAGAAAAACATGCAGCCAAGAATACTATATCCAGCTAGGCTATCATTGAAAATAGAAGGAGAGATTAAAACCTTCCAGGACAAACAAAAACTGAAAGACTTTGCAAACACCAAACCAGCTCTAAAGGAAATATTGAAAGGGATCCTCTAAGCAAAGAGAAACCCTAAAAGTAGTAGATTAGAAAGGAACAGAGACAATATACAGTAACAGTCACATTACAGGCAATACAATTGCACTAAATTCATATCTCTCAATAGTTACCCTGAATGTGAATGGGCTAAATGCCCCAATCAAAAGACACAGGGTATCAGAATGGATAAGAAAACAAAACCCATCAATATACTGCCTACAAGAAACTCATTTTAGACCCAAAGACACCTCCAGATTTAAAGTGGTGGAAAACAATGTACCATGCTAATGGACATCAGAAGAAAGCTGGGGTGGCAAACCTTATATCAGATCAATTAGATTTTCTGTCAAAGAGTATAATAAGAGAGGAGGAAGGACTCTATATCATACTCAAAGGGTCTATCCAACAAGAAGATCTAATAATTTAAAAAATCTATGCCCCTAACATGGGAGCAGCCAACTATATAAACCAATTAATAACAAAATCAAAGAAACACATGACAATAATACAATAATATTAGGGGACTTTAACATTCCCCTCACTGAAAAGGATAGATCATCCAAGCAAAAGATCAGCAAGGAAATAAAGGCCTTAAATGACACACTGGACCAGATGGACATCACGGATATATTCAGGACATTCCATCCCAAAGCAACAGAATACACATTCTTCTCTAGTGTGCATGGAACATTCTCCAGAATAGATCACATCCTGGGTCATAAATCAGGTATCAACTGGTATCAAAAGATTGGGATCATTCCCTGCATATTTTCAGACCACGATGCCCTGAAGCTAGAAGTCAATCACAAGAGGAAATTTGGAAAGAACCTAATACCTGGAGAATAAAAAGTATCCTTCTAAAGAATGAATGGGTCAACCAGGAAATTAAAGAAGAATTGAAAAAAATTCATGGAAACAAATGATAATGAAAACAAAATGGTACAAGATCTGTGGGACACACAGCACAGGCAGCCCTGAGAGGAAAAATATACAGTGAATCATGCCTTTCTCAAGAAAAAAGAAAGGTCTCAACTACAGAACCTAACCCTACACCTAAAGGATCTGGAGAAAGAACAAAAAAGAAAGCCTAAGCCCAGCAAAGAAGAGAAATCATAAAGATCAGAGCACAAATCAATGAAATAGAAACTAAACAAACAAACATGCTATGAGCAACTCTATGCCAACAAATTTGGCAATCTGGAAGAAATGGATGCATTCCTAGAAACATATAAACTACCACAACTGAACCAGGAAGAAATAGAAAGCCTGAACAGACCCATACATAACCAGTAAGGAGATTGAAACAGTCATTAAAAATCTCCAAACAAATAAAAGCCCAGGGCCAGACGGCTTCCCAGGGGAATTCTACCAAACCTTTAAAGAAGAACTAATTCCAATTCTCCTGAAGCTGCTCCAAAAAATAGAAATGGAAGGAAAACTTCCAAACTCATTTTATGAGGCCAACATCACCTTGATCCCCAAACCAGAGAAGGATCCCATCAAAAAAGAGAGCTAGAGACCAATATCTTTGATGAACACAGATGTGAAAATTCTCACCAAAATACTGGCCAATAGGATCCATCAGTACATTAAAAGGATTATTCACCACGACCAAGTGGGATTTATTCCAGGGCTGCAAGGTTGGTTCAACATCCACAAATCAATCAATGTGATACAACACATCAATAAGGAAAGAACAAGAACCATATGATACTCTCAATAGATGCTGAAAAAGCATTTGACAAAGTACAGCATCCCTTCCTGATCAAAACTCTTTAAAGTGTAGGGATAGAGGGCACCTACCTCAATATCATCAAAGCCATCTATGAAAAACCCACTGCAAATACCATTCTCAATGGAGAAAAACTGAAATCTTTTCCACTAAGTTCAGTTGCATTTCTCTACACCAACAACAAGACAGAAGAAAGAGGAATTAAGGAGTCAGTCCCATTTATAATTGCACCGAAAACCATAAGATACCTAGGAATAAACTTAACCAAAGAGGCACAGAATCTATACTCAGAAAACTATAAAGTACTCGTGAAAGATATTGAGGAAGACACAAAGAAATGGAAAAATGTTCCATGCTCCTGGATTGGAAAAATAAATATTGTGAAAATGTCTATGCTACCTAAAGCAATCTACACATTTAATGCAATTCCTATCAAAGTATCATCCATATTTTTCAAAGAAATGGAACAAATAATCCTAAAATTTATATGGACCTAGCAGAGAAGAGAAATCATAAAGATTAGAGCAGAAATCAATGAAATAGAAACTAAAAAAACAAACAAAAACAATAGAACAAATCAATGAAACTAAGAGCTGGTTCTTTGAAGGAATTAATAAGATTGATAAACCCCTGGCCAGACTTATCAAAAAGAAAACAGAAAGGACCCAAATAAATAAAATCATGAATGAAAGAGGAGAGATCACAAGCAACACCAAAGAAATACAAACAATTATAAGAACATACTATGAGCAACTCTATGCCAACAAATTCGACATATGGAAGAAACGGATACATTCCTAGAGACATATAAACTACCACAACTGAACCAGGAAGAAATAGAAAGCCTGAACAGACCCATAACCAGTAAGGAGATTGAAACAGTCATCAAAAATCTCCAAACAAACAAAGCCCAAAGCCAGATGGCTTCCCAGGGGAATTCTACCAAACATTTAAAGAAGAATTAATTCCTATTCTCCTGAAACTGTTCCAAAAAATAGAAATGGAAGGAAAACTTCCAAACTCATTTTATGAGGCCAACATCACCTTGATCCCCAAACCAGAGAAGGATCCCATCAAAAACGAGAATTACAGACCAATATCCTTGATGAACGCAGATGCAAAATTTCTCACCAAAATACTAGCCAGTAGAATCCAACAGTATATTAAAAGGATTATTCACCATGACCAAGTGGGATTTATTCCAGGGCTACAAGGTTGGTTCAACATCTGCAAATCAATGTGATATAATACATTAATAAAAGAACAATAAGAACCATATCATACTCTCATCGATGCTGAAAAAGCATTTGACAAAGTGCATCATCCCTTCTTGATCAAAACTCTTCAAAGTGTAGGGATAGAGGGCACATACCTCAATATTATCAAAGCCATCTATGAAATACCGACTGCAAATATCATTCTCAATGGAGAAAAACTGAAATCTTTTCCGCTAAGTTCAGGAACACAGCAGGGATGTCTGTTATCACCACTGCTATTCAACATAGTACTAGGATGTCCATTATCACCACTGCTATTCAACATAGTACTAGAAGTCTTAGCCTCAGCAATCAGACAACAAAAGGAAATTAAAGGCATCCAAATTGGCAAAGAAGAAGTCAAACTATCACTCTTCACAGATGATATGATATTATATGTGGAAAACCCCAAAGGCTCTACTCCAGAACTGCTAGAACTTGAACAGGAATTCAGTGAAGTAGTCAGGATATAACATCAATGCACAGAAATCAGTTGCATTTCTATACAGCAACAACAGGACAGAAGAAAGAGAAATTAAGGAGTCAATCCCATTTAGAGTTGCACCCCAAACCATAAGATACCTAGGAATAAACCTAACCAAAGAGGCAAAGAATCTATACTCAGAAAACTATAAAGTACTCATGAAAGAAATTGAGGAAGACACAAAGAAATGGAAAAATGTTCCATGCTCATGGATTGTAAGAACAAATATTGTGAAAATGTCTGTGCTACCTATAGCAATCTACACATTTAATGCAATCCCTATCAAAATCCCATCCATTTATTTCAAGGAAATGGAACAAATAACTCTAAAATTTATATGGAACCAGAAAAAACCTCAAATAGCCAAAGGAATATTGAAAAAGAAAGCCAAATTTGGTGGAATCACAATTCCAGACTTCAAGCTGTATTACAAAGCTGTCATCATCAAGACAGTATGGTACTGGCACAAAAACAGACACATAGATCAATGGAACATAATGGAAAGCCCATAAATAGACCCTCAACTCTATGGTCAACTCATCTTTGACAAAGCAGGAAAGAATGTCCAATGAAAAAAAAGACAGTCTCTTCAACAATTGGTATTGGGAATATTGGACAGCCCCATGCAGAAAAATGAAATTGGACCATTTCCTTATACCACACAGAAAATAGACTCAAAATGATTGAAGGACCTCAATGTGAGAAAGGAATCCATCAAAATCCTTGAGGAGAACACAGACAGCAATGTCTTTGACCTCAGCCGCAGCAACTTCTTCCTAGGAGCATCGCCAAAGGCAATTTTTGCAAGGGCAAAAATGAACTATTAGGACTTCATCAAGATCAAAAGCTTTTGCACAGCAAAGGAAACAGTTAACAAAACCAAAAAACAACTGCAGAATAGGAGAAGATATTTGCAAATGACGTATCAGACAAAGGGCTAGTATCCAAAAATCTATAAAGAGCTTAGCAAACTCAATACTCAAAGAACAAATACTCCAATCAAGAAATGGGCAGAGGACATGAACAGACATTTTTGCAAAGAAGACATCCAGATGGCCAACAGACACAAGAAAAAAATGCTCCACATCACTCAGCATCAGGGAAATACAAATCAAAACCCAAATGAGATACCACCTCACACCAGTCAGAATGGCTAAAATTAACAAGTCAGGAAATGATAGATGCTGGCGAGGATGCGGAGAAAGGGGAACCCTTTTACACTGTTGGTGGGAATGCAAGCTCTTGCAGCCACTCTGGAAAACAGCATGGAGGTTCCTCAAAAAGCTGAAAATAGAGCTGTCCTATGAGCCAGCAATTGCACCCCTGGTATATACCCTAAAGATTAAAACATAGTTATCCGACGGGGCACGTGCACCCGAATGTTTATAGCAGCAATGTCCATAATAGCCAAAATATGGAAAGAACCTAGATATCCATGGACAGATGAATGGGTAAAGAAGATGTGATATATATATATATATATATATATATATATATATATAGAGAGAGAGAGAGAGAGAGAGAGAGAGAGCAGCCATCAAAAGTAATGAAATCTTGCCATTTGCGATGATATGGATGGAACTAGAGGGTATCATGCTTAGTGAAGTAAGTCAATCTGAGAAGGACAACTATCATATGATCTCCCTGATATGAGGAAGTGGAGATGCAACGTGGGGGTTTGAGGGGTAGGAAAGAATAAATAAAACAAGATGGGATAGGGAGGGAGACAAAACATAAGAGACCCTTAATCTCACAAAACAAACTGAGGGTTGCTGGGGGAAGGGGGGTCGGGAGAGGATGGTGGGGTTATGGACATTGGGGATGGTATGTGCTATGGTGAGTGCTGTGAAATGTGTAAACCTGACGATTTACAGACCTTTACCCCTGGGGATAAAAATACAGTATATGTTTATAAAAAAATTTAAAAAGAAACTACAAAAAAATTGAAAAGCAAAAAATAGAAAAAAAGAAAAAAAAGAAAGAAAATTTAGTTGAGGTTGTTGTTTGTTCAAAGAAAAGGCAGTGATTGATTGATAAAACTTAAAAACACCCATTGGCCACTACGTTATTATCCCTGAACTTAATGTGAGGAAACCAAATTATTGCCCAGATGGAATGGAAAGGATTTATTAGCTTAGGCAATGACAAAAACAGCAGGTTTCCAAGCATTTACCCTTCAAGTGCAGGTACCCTTCTATAGCGGTAGCTTTTGGCATGAGATCCAGCAGAGGGCTACTCCTTTCATAAATAAAACCAACCATCCCATCAGCGAAGAAAAAAGTCCACAATTGTTCTCTCGGATGCTAGATCCAGAATTAGAGGTCAAATTGCAATTATTTTGATAATAAGCCTCTAAAGAGATGTCCAGGTCAGGCTATAATATTTATTTAAAAGTTGAGTACCTTAGTTGAGTTATTTTAGAACTGCAATGGTGTGTGATGCATGAACAAGGCTTATAATAGATCACTAGTGATTCCAGACCTAGAATTTGAGAAATCACTGCTCTAAACCAGATTTTAGAGGGGGAACATGTCTTTTTTTGACACTAACAATTTGACTGCAGCAGAAACATAGTCTCTTACCAATGAGTTTTTGTCTTACCTGTTAAAGACTATAGATTATATGACAATATCAATTCTTTCTTCCTTTTTGTTGCAGAAATGGGGCAACATTATTTTCTTTGCTTTGCATGAATTATTCAAAATAGTTTATGTTCTTACCCTAAGATATCCTTCCATTTTTATACCTGGCTATACATTAATTAAAACCCCAAATCTCATTCTTTCCTCTGAAGGACACCTGTTTAAGGGAAGAAGGCATTCTGGGAAATATACCCGAAATGCTCAAAATAATACTCAAAACTATCTAAGATAATGCAGGTCCACATAAGATCTTGCAACCACTTATTGTTGAACACATATATGTGGAAAAGAAAATTACTCTTTTATCCCTGGCCAGCAGGAATCATGTCTTCTATAAACATCTTTTAGTAATGTGGGTCCTCTGGACCCACCTTCTCTCCTCCACCCTCCAAAGAACGCTCTCTGAAGGGCACTGCTTTATGCATTATGATGCTGGCCCTTATTGAGTGTTGTCAAATGTGATTAGGAACTGTTAGCACCTTCAAACAAGCCACCTAACTAGAGGTCAAATGACTCACCACAACCGATCTGGGCCCATATCCAGCACCTTTCTGTGGGTCACATCACTGTCACCAAAGTACAACAGACTGCCATAGATTAAATGAAAGTATAAGTGTTATGATGCAATGTCTGGCAACTAATAAGATGTGTGAGTCATATGGTGGGAGGAACAACTGTCCTGTACTTTATAAGCAGAGAAGAGGTCCTAATACATCAATTATACAATTCATCTTAATTTTAAGTCTGAACAAAAAGCTACCATCAGCACATTGCATGTAGCCATTGATCTTAATAAATATTTATGGAGGATTTCTGTCAGTACACATTATTCCAGCTTATAGCCTCCAAGTGCCTCTGAAAATGCCTCCTGGTGCTCTCACATTGTCACAGTAATGCTATGGAGTCAAATGATTGCTCTTAGGAGTCCCCCATGTCATCCAGTCCACATAGAGAAGTCTAGCTTCGTGTCAAACATGGTCATTAAAGGCTGCTGACATGTTGGCACTGGGGTATTTATGCTAGTTCATATACAAAGAAAACAGACCTTGCAAACCAAATTCTATAGCACATCAGGAATCTTGGCATGATGTGAAAGAAAAAATATAAGGTGAATATGAATGTATTTATTTTTATTAAAAAGCAGGAATTAGAAAGAAAGGTCAATGTTAGCATGCTAATGAGAGACTTTTTAAAAAAGATTTTGTATTTATTTCACACACAGAAAGAGATCACAAGTAGGCAGAGAGGCAGGCAGAGAGAGAGAGAGAGGAGGAAGCGGGCTCCACGCTGAGCAGAGAGCCCGACGGGGCTGGATCCCCGGTCACTGGGACCATGACCTGAGCTGAAGGCAGAGGCTTTAACCCACCAAGCCACCCAGGCACCCCACGAGAGGCTTTTTTATTACAATGTACAATGTAGGTCATTCGGTTTTGATTCATTTTCCAGAAAAGCTAACTAGCTGTTGCTCAATTAATACATCTTAAGAAATTTTCCCCAAATGATGCCTTCCACATTTATAAATTCATAGTTTCATTTCTCCCCATAGTTCTCAGTTTGCATTTTCAACAGCATTGTTGAGTGTTACCTGGCCCATGCTTCCCAGTCAGAGGAGCTGGAAAGTCAGGTCAAAAGAGTTGGAGAGTAGAGCATCAAGGAGCCTGGGCAGCTCCCCCTGGACCATACTCACTAGAGCACTCCATGGGCTGTCAGACTTCCTAAGGTCCCTCAGACTGGCTGAGGCCAGTAGAACTTACCACACGACCCTCAGACAGTCCCAGGTGAATGAAGAGAATACCCTAGGAGCAGCAATTCAAATTGTGCAGATGTCTTTCAGTACTATCCCCAAATGTCTGGATGCCAATGTAACAGAAGTCAAAGGAGGGGCAAAATGGATAATTCCAGGTCCCAGATAGACACTGTTCCCTGACCCCAACACACAAGACCTTGAATGCTTTCACTACGATGAAGAAAATCAGTTTGTATTAAAATAGAAATAGCACATTTGACTGCAAATCCTATCTCCAAAGTAAATTTGGGCTGCAAGCATGATCTCTAGGTTTTCTAAAATTTCATAGGAGTAAAAACAAAAACAAAAACAAAACAAACTGTAACAAAAACAAAGTTACAGTTTGGAGAGTGGCATTTTGCTTATATCTTTAAAATATGAATGATCCTTACATCGTTTTAAAAATACAATTACTTCTTAAATTAAATGCAAATGAACCGTTGTGTTCACCTTGTGGAACAGAGGCAGGTTCAATTCAATGATGCATTGCACTTCCCTGTCTGATCTTAGAACCTCTACAGAAAAGCTGCTGTAAGAAATTGAAATGTGGGTCCTTGCAATGAAACCCTTTCTCAGTCATGAGTCAGCCCTGGAGGCTTATGGGCTCAGACAAATACCATTAGTTACTCACTCTTTCCTCTCTGATCTAAATCTGGTTCAAAGATCTCTGGAAGGAAGCTTTAAATGGATTGTGGGAAACCCAGAAGGCAATGTTTCTACTGAGGAGTATATGCACTGGTGGTCTACTCGCTTTTACTTTGAAAATCATGGGTAATTTTACCAATGAGAGATATCTATACATAATGGCTTCACATGATGTTGGCAGTGTAGTTATTTTGACTACCACTAACTAGCTTTGTGATCTTGAGCAAATATCACCTAAGTGTCAAGGCTTCTACCTATAAAATTAGATGCTGACCCACATGACCTCTGGAATTTTGTGCAGCTCTAATATGCCATGGTTTATGACTTGTTTTTATTTTTCTTTCTTTCCTTACTATTCATTTAAATATTTAATTTATTGATTTGAGAGAGAGAGCATGAGCATGAAAGGGGTGAGGGGCAGAGGGAGAAGGAGACTCCCTGCTGAGCAGGGAGCCTGATATGGGACTCAATTCCTGGACTCCGGGATCATGACCTGAGCCGAAGGCAGTCGCTTAACCAACTGAGCCACCCAGGCACCCCTGGATTGTGTTTTAGATCAATAGGAAGAACTACATCCTCCACGGATGTAGTTTCTATCAGCCTATAGCAGCTGGCTCCTAAATGCAGGGCTTTGGGCACTTATATCATTTTTGTAGGACTTGGATCCTCCACAGGCATTTTTAAATTTTGACTCATGAATCCAACTACATGATATGCTGAGATCATTGGCATATAAGGATTTTAATTTTTGTCTTGTCTAAATAGTATCTTTTACAAGGCATTAAGAAAAATCCATTCAAATCCAATTCAGAAGAACACATTGCCATAGAGTCAAATGAACTGGTTTTTTTCAGACACACACATGCAAACATAACTATAGATTGAGTCATATCATACATGTCCATGATGACATGGTCATAGAGTTTTGGAGATTGGAGGACTTCTTCCTTTATTTTATTGAAGTATAATTACATAGAGTAGTAAGTATAGACTTTGAATGCGCAGATGAGTGAATCTTAACCAATGCCTATGTTCATGTTATCAGTGTCCCACGAAAGCTATAAAACAGTGCCTTTGAAATTTTCCTTACCTCTTTTCCCAGTCAATTTCTCTTCTGAAAGGAACAGGTATGCTCTTTATTTTATCCCCATAGATTAGTTTTGCCTATTCCTGAATGTTGTGTGTTGTTTAGCATAATGTTGTTCAGATTGATCTATGTGATTGCCTGTGTTTGCAATTTGTTCGATTTGCTTGCTGCACAGTATTCCATTGTGTGAATTTATCAATTTGTCTATGCTTCTGTTAATAGACAAATTGGCTTGATTCCAATTTTTCACTCTAATAAATAAAGTTACAGTGAATATTCTTTTCTATGGCTTTTGTTATCTTTGGAAGGGGAGGGGTGTGTGTATATTAGTACCTAGGAGGGAATTGCTGGGTCAAATGTTAGATATTTAACTTAATGAGAAATTGCCAAACAGCTTTCCAGTGCTGATAGACTCTTTTCCTATCCCATCAGCAATGTGTGAGTAATTCCACTGCCCTTTATTTCTCCTGACATTTGGTACTTTTACTTTAAGCCATCCTAATGGATGTATAATGATATCTTTTTGTGGTTTTAATTTGCATTTCCTTTATGTGTTTCCCATATTTTCATGTGTGTGTATATATATATATAAAACTACCCACAAAATTCACAAAATTAACTGGAAAAGGATATCTAGTGTATTTAGCATCTTTCATTGGGGAAAATTATTTTTCTATTAAATTTCATTGACATCTTTGTAAAAAAAAATGTTGACCATAAATGTACAATCTATTTCTGCACTCTCTGTATCATTCCATAATCTGTTATCTCTCCTTACATGGAAACCACATTTTCTCAATTATAACTTTATATGAACTCTTGATCATATAGTGAAAATCCTCTAATTTTATTCTTCTTTTGGAATGTTGTTTTAGTTATTGAAGGCCATTTATGTTTTCAATATCAATTTTAGTTTCACCTTATCCAAAAAACCAAACAAACAAAAACCGCCTTGCTGGGTATGTGGTTGGAACTGCATTGAATCTATAGATGGATATGGGAAGAATTGGGATCTTAGCAATATTCAGTCTTTGGACACAGGAATTTGGTTCATCTCTCCTTTTTTTTTTTTATTTTATTTATTTATCGGGTGGGGGGGGGGAGAGCGAGCACAGGCAGACAGAGTGGCAGCAGAGGCAGAGGGAGAAACAGGCTCCCTGCTGAGCAAGGAGCCCGATGTGGGACTCGATCACAGGACGCTGGGATCCTGACCCGAGCCGAAGGCAGCTGCTTAACCAACTGAGCCACCCAGGCATCCCTCCTTTTTTTTTTTTTTTTAATTGGTATTTGTCTTTCTCATTAGTATTTTGTATTTTTCACAGTATGGGTCTTGCAGATATTATATTAAATGTATTCCTAAGTATGTCACATATTTTTGCCATCATTTTGAAATGTTTATTTCTTGCTATTTATCACTAGTATATAGAAACAGAATTGGTTTTTTCTTCTTTTTTTGTATATTGATCTTAAGTCTTGTGACCTTGTTGAATTCACATAATCATTTATTACATTTAATAGATTTTTGGTTTTGGTTTGGGGGGTTGTTTCTGTTTTTTCTTTTTTTCTAAATTCCATAGAATTCTCCTCATATAGAATCCTGTTGTCTGAAATAAGGGCAGTTTAAATTTTTCTTAGAATCAATACAATGTTGGCTAAGATTGGTGAAAGAAAACATCCTTAGCTTGATGTTTGCCTTGGTGGAAGTATTCCATATTTCTCCATTAAGTGTGATGTTAGCTACAGGTTTTCATAAATGTTCTTTATCACATTAAGGAGTTTCCTACTATTTCTGGTTTGCTGAGTTTGTTGGGTTTTGTCAAGTGATTTTTCTATACTTCTTGAAATTATTGGGTGAGTTTCTCATTTAGTTTAATACAGTGATTTCAGCTGTAGATGTTTAAATATTAAACCAATATTGCATTCTTCAGGTGAATGCTATTTGCTAATGATGTATTATCTTTTGAATATATTGCTGAATTTTGTTAAGGTTTTGTGTGGGTATGTGTGTTCATGAGGAATATTAGTCTATAATTTCTTTTCTTATAGTGTCATTTTCAAATTTCACTTAGAAGATTATTCTGGCCTTATAAAACACATTGAGATGCATCCCTTCCCCCTTATTTTCCAAAAAGTTTTGTGTGATACATATTTTTTTGTTTTAAATGTTGGATAGAATTTAACCTGAGCCAGGTGTCTGAGTAAGGAATTTTCTTTGAGAAAATTTTGAATTACAAATTGAATTTCTTTAACCTAGATACTTTTCTTCAGATTAGATATCTTCTTGTACCCACTTTGGAAATAATATTACTCAAAGAATTTTTCCACTTAATCTATGTTATCAAAATTGTTGGCATAGAGCTTTTCATAGCTTATTTTCTTATTTTCTTTCTAAGGATCTGTGGTGATAATCCCGCTTTCATTCTTGATTTTGGCCTTTACAAAAATTATTAGTTTTGATAGAAGTTTATTAATCTTATTAATATTTTAGAAAAACCAACTTTTGATTCTTTCAAAGTTATTAATTTTCTTATTATAAGTGTGTATTCATATTGGTAACATACATTTCAGTCATATTATTATTCATTCTGATAATCTGTTTTTTATTGCCATTTTTAATACAATCATATTTAATATAGGAATTAATATAGTTCAATTGGGTGCATTTCTTGTTGTTTTTTTTTTCCTTTTTCCTTCCATGGTAAGTTTCCTTTTGTTATATATTATCTAAATAGGTTCCTAGGTGTCATCTTATTGCTTAGGCTGCTTCTCTACCTCTCAAGAAAAGTAGATCAATACAACATGTATGTCTTAAATATGATCAAATAAGTAGGTAAATGAAAAATTAGTGTATTAGGAACTTAGCCTAGGGTGGATCACACAACTCATGATCATTTTGCAGAGAGGACTTCTCAGTGGATCCGTGTCAACATTGGTGGTACTACTCTGAGGCCAACACCAGCCCTGACACTGCTAAATATGTTCCTTGGTGATTTGTGAGAATAATAATTATGGCAGTAAATTATTGCTGCCAGGTGGAAAGGTTAGTCAATCCATGGCTGCCCAGATTATAAAAATAAAACAATATGTTGGAGAAATAATATGTAACAAAAAATGAATGTTAATTAGATATGTCTTTAGCTGATACACATAAAAACAAAGTTGAAATAATTTAAAGTTTAAGGCTGAGGGAGATTAGCAGGAAAAGGTCCACATGGATATTAAATAATTCCTTCACTCTTTACATCCAATAATTTTAAAATATTATGAGACCAGGATTCAGAGATAGTAATACAGCATGCCACAGTGATGAACTAATTTCTGTATTCAGCACCAGCATGCTGTGTCCAGTTGCAGCTTCCCTAACTAAGATGGACAAACTAGACAGATTTCAGGGAAACATCAGAAATTTGGTTTTAGAGATGGATGAATAGTTAGAGATAATTGTGTCCAAACTCCACAGTTCACTGATGACAAAGCTCAGAAAGTGGAAGTATATTATCCAAGGGCAGACAGTTAATTTGTGAAGAACTGTGACTACAGCCTTACCTCTCAATTCCTTATCTGTTGTTCCTTCCAATCCTCAGAGTGAACTAAGGGATTCTGAAACAAGAGTAGATGAGGAAAGATGCAGGGAAGTGAGATTGTTAATGGTAGAGAAGAAAATGTTTAGATTATATACAACACCTATCATCAAGCCTATGAAAATTTCTTATTTAAAGGTTGGTGACTCCTCTAATAAGGAACTTCATTTGTTACTGAGGACTAAATGGGAGGAAATGCACAATAAAGTGCAACTGGAAGAATTTTGGAAATGCATAAGGGAACTATTTTATGCAGCAAGAATCATTACTTATTAGTGTGGTAATGGAGAAAATCTGTTACAGTCCAACACAATTCCCAGAGTGAACTGACTCCCTGTTGAGCCTTTATTTTAAGATTTCTGCCTTCATCTTCTACTCTGAACTGCAGGGCTGTGGTGTTAGGTGAGACAATTTACCGAAGTGCTCCCTTGGCTGCTCAAGATCTGTTGGCAAATATGACACTCCCTGTGAGCAGCCAATGGAATTATTGATGGATGCTATAGCAAAATTTTAAATTGCCAAGATTTGAATTGTTCAAAATAATAATTTGTTGCCAGTTTACTGAGGAAATGGAAAAACAAACAAACAGAAAAACCTAGATACTACAAACTACATGAAAAATTACAATTAGAAGTCATTATCTGTAGTGGATTTTGCTTCTGAGACAAAGAGTTTTTAAATGGAAAGCAGGTTCAATTAACATTAAAATCTGTATTATTTAAGTTCAGAATATAAATTTGGAGCAATCATAAGGATCTTAGAAATTCAGAGAATGTTTTTTGTTGTTATTTATTTTCTTCCCCAAAGATCCTATGCTACAAATAAAATAAATTTCCCCTTTTCCCCCTTTCATTTCTTTTTATTGTATTTATAGGAGATGATGGAGGTTAGCTGAACCTATTGCAGTTATCATTTCATGGTACGTGTAAGTCACACCATCATATTGTAGGTCTTAAACTTATACAGTAATGTATGTCAATTATTTCTCAATAAAACTGAAAGAATATAGCATCTTTAATAGTTGAAAGTGAATTGAAATTCTTTTTTAGGCATGTGCTTTCAGTCAAGAAAAATAACTCTGTTTTAGTTCATTTCAAGGTTGCTTCTTTTCCATTTTGGAAGAGTGTTTACAAATGATTTTAACAAAGATCGCACAACCAAATCATTATTTTTCTTTCAAGAATGTACCTCTATAAGAGATAACAAAATAAGAACCAGCCAAGGAAAGTAAATACGTTTGTTGACTTCTCCTGAATATACATGAGGACCATTTGACTGGTCCACCTCCCAGATAATTTATAAAGGAAGGAAAACAGTTACATGCTAATACGCAGCTGTTTGAAATGGCTTCAGTGTTAAAAAAATATCTCATATTTCAGGTTGTTTTCCATTGGGTAACATGCACCCATTATATGATATTACAAAGCATTTTGTTAGGCCATGGAATCTGTGGCACAGATTTTGTATGCTCAGTCATAGACTTCATGTAGGGAGAGGAGTTATGTGTAGTGGATGGGTAAGAGCATGGACGATGGAAGTCAAGAGACTGAGTTTCAGATTTTGACTATTTCTGGGGGTATAGCTCAGTGGCAGAGCATTTGACTGCAGATTTTTATTATTTCCTGTGAATGAGCACTGTGGGCAAGTCACTTAACCTTTAGGTTCTCTGTGCTTGTGGATGATGACTCAATTACATTCTTTTGTTTCTAGTAATCATCTCTGACTTCTGTAAATGTTTTCTGTTTGTCTCTATGCTTACTCGCATGAAAGAAGGCAGAACAACCTCCACGAATCCAGGAAAGTTGGTCCTGACATGTTATACCTGCACAGCTCTCCTACAATGTTCTCAGGCTGGAGGGAGCAGCTCTCTCTATCTTGGGCAAAATGAATCCTAAGTAATCCTCTTCAGTGGTGGTGAATAGACAGACTGGGCCATTGTTTAGTTTAAAATGATGTATTTGGTTTACATTCCTGGAATATTAATCCCACAATGTTTTATGCTAATTAAGCTATACCATGGTTAGAGCTTCCTTCTGACCACCCAATAAAGTGATTTTTTAGAGTTCCATGTCATGATTTACAACAGCCAAGCATTCTAGACTGAACCACATGACAGCTCTTCTGAAGGCTTGGGCTGCCATAACAAAACGCCACAGACTATATGACTTTAAAGAGTAGAAATTTATTTTCCTGTAGCTCTGCAGACTGGAAAGTCTAAGCTCAAGGTCTGACAGGGTTCTGTTTCTGATGAAGCCTTTCTTCCTCATTTTTAGGTGACCATCTTCTTACTGTATCCTCACATGGCCTTTCCTCTGTTTGCAGAGAAAGACAGAGAGAAAGAGGTCTCTTTTTCTTCTTCCAAGACTATCAGTCCCATCTGATTACGGCTCCACCATTATGATGCCAATCTCCAACTACAGTCACATGGGCCATTAGGGCTTTGATATATTACTTTGGGGGGCATAATTCATCCATAGCCAATAATAAATATGGAGATTTATTGGCATTGTCTCAATTTCTTAATGCGTTTTTCTAAAGAAAAGCAATTATTTAAATGCATGGCTAGATATGCTTTGCCTTTTTTTATTTTACTGGATTTTTTTGCATGGATTTTTTTTAATGATAAAATACTTCTGCATCTTTGCTTGACACTGCTAGTCTTATACTTATAAAGTATATTTAGATACATTATAAATCCAAAGGTCAGTTATGTTACATCACCAGCTGTTGAGGTCAAAAGATCACCATAGTTTTATAAAGTGCCATTAAAACAACTGTATGGGGAGCATGAAACAGGAACACCATCTTGTAAGGCCAGACAAATTGAGTTCTGTACCTCCTGAAAACTGTAAAGCTTGTGAACCCGAGGTCCAAGGAAAATCACACACAAATAAGTAACTTCTGCAAACTTGATCAGCTTTCAGACTGTCACTGAACTTTGCCTTCCTCATTAATTCACCCACAATCCTTTCTTGTACCCATGTTCTTTCATGGTCAAGAATTAAATGTAAAACCCTTCCATGGAATGCATCCAAAGCATAACCCGAGCCTCTAGCAGGAGAAATTCTTGTGCTGGGAAGTAGTGGAACAACTTTGACCTTATATATTGATCTAATAAATCTGAACTTTCAGGTGAGTAGAGATTCTTGGGCACAAGATAGATCACAAGATGTCCTTATTTGGAAGAATAAATAATGTAATCATATACAGCCCTGAAGAGAAAGACATCAACTCTGGACTGAATCAAGTTATTTAATACTTGAATTATTGGCAGGTTTAACACTCATCAGATGGACCAGAATAATGAGAAATTATTATAGGGGTTATTTTATAAAGTACATTTCTAGCAATTATCTGATCAATAATTGCTGTTGATGGAGTACCTACTAGGAAACAGTATCAAATAGAAAAAAGCATAGATGCTCTGCTTTCCACATTGAGACAACCTTCCAAGGTCACTTAAAGTATTTTAAACTAATATAAAACATATATGCATTGTCTTATAAACAGAGGATTTCATATGAAGGGCAAAATAATTAAAATGTTACTTATTTTTAAAAATGTTTTACTTACTTGAGAGAAAGGGGGCATGAGAGGGTGAGAGAGCATGAGTGTGTGGGGAGAGGCAGGGGGAGAAGCAGAGGGAGAGAGAGAAACAGACTCCCCACTGAGCAGGGAGCCTGACATGGAACTTCATCCCAGGACCCTGAGGTCATGACCTGAGCCAAAGGCAACTGCCTAGCCAACTGAGCCACCAAGGCACCCCTAAAATTTTAAAATGAAAATCATAGACAGTGATATTTTATTCCATCCCAAATTACTGAGTTCCATTGTAGTGAACGCTGTCAATTCACTATTCAGAATAGGTCAAACATGGGGGTGAAGAGGTACCAAGGGAAAAGAAAGAGCTCTAAATAAATGCTTGTCCTTTCTAAGAGTTAGTCAGGTCTCTCTTTGGGGTGCTGAGATCCACCTGCCCCCACCATACTCTTTCCCTTAACTGCCATTTGACTCTTACTCGGTTTGAGTGCCTTGGTGAGAGAGTGAAGAGAAGTAACTTTGGGGATTAGCTGTGTGTTGTAAAGTACTTTTGCTAATAGTGTAGATAAGCACCTGGTTCAGAGGTGGTTAAATGAAAGCCATGGAGCATTCTTGCTTTGTGTGGCAGAAATCTCCAAGTTGTTACTGAGCTTAAAAGTAATGTAAACTGCTAAAGATCAATAATTAAACTTATGCCTTTAACTGTTAAGTGACTGATCTAAAAGCCCCACCCCTCTCTCTGAAAAAACATAAATTAAATAGCAGAAGTCTGCTGTTGGCAACTGCAGTGAGTATATGGGACATGCAGTCTGGGAGTATTTGGATTAGGAGTAAATTGTATGCATGGAGTGTTCAACCACTGAGAAAGTATTATGAGTCTTCTAGGACATGTTCACTATTAAATGATATGAATATATATCAGATAAAGCCAAAATCTCCCCAGAAAGGAAACAATTCACAATTCACAAGACTACATCCAAAACAGTAAGAAAAAATTAAATGTGCTTTCTTTTGGGTCTTAAAATAATGAAATTCTCTATTATAAAATTTACTTTAATGCCACTTGGAAGGAAAATATTATCATAAAGTCCAAATGGAGGGAAAGTCAAGATTTATATCCAAACTATATTGAACTGTATTCAAACTATACTAAACTATATTAAAAAGTGTTAAGTTTTTCATAATATGAAGGCAACAAACCTCACTAGAACACCTCAAGAAACCAAAGAAACAGAGACCTCATTTAATCCAAGGGAGAGACTGATGGGTAAAAACAGTCAGGTGTTCCATTCAGCACCTTCTGTTGAGGGTACAGAGTTGGTAAAGAAGAATCGATGGCCCTGTGTTTTTCCTTCAAATCCTGGCTAAATCGTACGTGTATGTTTGTGCACAATGAAGAATTTCATTAGGCCTCAGATTCAGCTCCTGCCTCCTTCCTTTATATGGATTTGTCTTTTAATGTAGATTATAAAATTCTCTCTGGCAGACACCCTAGAAGTTTGTCTGCTGTGGTACACACTTTTAGTGAGCACTCAGTACACCAGACCTGGCTATCCATGAGTACCTTCTCTCTGCAAGCAAAAGTGCCCTCTACTACTTGATCTTTCCTAGTGCACTAAAGAGTAATCTTCCTGGGAGAAGTGATTCTGCTCAACTAAGTGAGATGATTTTGCTGGGGAAGAGTTTGCCCTCCATGCTTCTCGGCTGGCATGGCATTAACAGAATTCTTTGAAGGCCATGGCCTCACCAGTGCTCAGTCACCCCACGTTCTTTAAATAATACCACACAGTCATCTAGAGGCATCTCAACTAAGTGAGCATGACTATCCCAAGTAGGCAAGGGTCCTCCCTATTAAATATTATTAGATGTAATTTGGTGCCCTGGGAAAGTCTTGAGGAAACCCATCCCACTAAGGACAGTGTATTGTAAAGGCACAACAACATACTCGGAAAACACCTCGACAGTCATGCTGAATAAGTCGCAAGCAAGATCCTTTGGTGACATGGTCACTAGATATATAGAAACATAAACCATGACAGCCAGAAGGAACTTTGGCAATGTCATCACATCCGACCCAATGCCAGTTTACAGATGAGGAAATAAAAGCCCATGGTAGTGTGGTGGACTAGTTAGGAGAAATGAGGCTCGATCGTAGGCTTCCTGACTCTTCCCACCCTGGGCTTTTTACACAACACCAGCATGCATCCTAAAACACACTAGTGATTGAAAGCACATCTCTAAAGCTGTGATCTCTGAATGTTGTTGTTGGCAGTGGAATTACAGTCCTTGGTTTTGCATTTTTAACCAGTGTTTTAACCTTGAGGAATTCAATCTGACTGCATCTCATTTTTAATTTTAAATTAGAGAGAATTCTGTCTATCTCAAGGAGTTGTGGTAAAAACGTAACACATATTGCATGACAAGGTGCATTCTGTAAATATAATGTTAAAATGGAAATGAAAATTTTTCTTTGGAAGCTTATCTGTGACTTTTGTTTCCAGAAGGTGGGTTGAATACATGTTTTGTTTTATGCAATGGGCAAGCCTGATAGCTCACTACTGTCTTAAGTATTAGTGGAATTTATCTTCTGTTCATGTGCTTATTAACCATTTGTATTTTTATTCATATCTTTCAATTAAAATTATTTTCTTATTTATCTGTTTGTGGTTTTCTTGCTGTTTTGTATTTATTTAATCTCTTAGAAATATTTGTTTTTTTTAATATATGATATAAGTATTTTCACCCAGGCTGTTTGTCTTTTGTGTTTTTAATTTGTAAGTGTCACAAACTGCCTATGGATTATCAGAGAAGAAGTCATAGAGGGAAAAGAGCTGGTTTGTTATTTCTGAGAGCTATTTATTTATTTATTTATTTGTTTGTTTTTAATTTTTAATTTCTATTTCTATATATATATTTTTAGCACATCACGACCAGTGCTTTTTTGTGGGTCAGTCTGAAGTTACAGGAGTGGGCAAGCCCCACAGCCTTTTGCTGGTGCTGAGGCTCACATGACACCCCTGCCACCTCAGATGGGAGCTCCAGGGCTGGAACCCTGTGGCAGAAGCCCCAAGGCAGGAAAGTTCTTAATATTTTATACACATCAGTTTGCTTTGACTATTGAATTTTTACTATATACGAATACTATATGACTCACATCTGCAACTTCTTAGTATATATCACATTAAATTAAAAACAAAATTTAATAAAACTCTTTTCAGATTCAATTTCCCAAGCAAAAATTTTCAGAAGTTTTTAAGGATTTATCTTCCGCAAAATGAGAGATGGGACCAAGAAAAAAGAAAAGCATGAACTCAAGTGTATCCAAAAAAGGAGAACAGTTGAAGGAAGACCCAGAAGGGCAACTGCCCAGCAGGCTCACAGAGCAACCAGTGCAGATGGAAGGAAGAAGGACCTTCTCCTGATGTACGATGTGATTTTTTTTTTAAAGTATACGCATGTATTACATTCACTAGAAATACTTGAGAAAAAAAGTGGTATGTTTAATGTTGCTAACTTTAAGCACACAAAGCCCTACCTCTGCATTTTTATTTTTAGAACATTGTGTTTTTAAAAATTTAATTAGGTGTCGGAGTGCCTGGGTGGCTCAGTCGGTTTAGGGAAATGAATTTGGTATTCACTCAGGTCAAGGCTCTGAGAATTGAGCCTTGCATGGGACTTTATTGTCAGCATGGAGTCTGTTTGAGATTTTCTCTCTCTCTCTCTGTCTATCTCTCCCTCTATGCCTCCCACTCTTCCTCTTTCCCTCTAAATAAATAAATAAAATCCTCAAAAGATTTTAATTGCATGGCAATATCAGTCAATGCAAAAGTAAGTATAGGGAAGTAAAATCAAAGTCTCTGGCCACCTCCTACCTGCTCAGGAGTCAGTAACTATTTCATTATGCATCTTCTCAAACTCTAGAGCACATACTTTTTATTAAGATTATGTTTTACTAAAAAAAAAAATCATACTATCTATATTTTTTTACAACTGTTTGTTTTCCACAAGGCCATGTCACAGATACACTCCTATAGCAATGAACACATGATCAGCTTAGTCTTTTATATAATTGTACATATTTCTGCAGATAGACAGAACACAATTTATTTAACCTGCATCTTACTAATGCATATTTGGATTGCCTCCAATTTTTCACTAATCCAACAAATGCTGCCAGAAACATTCAGACACATGCTTCTTTGTACAAATATTTTCTTAAGATAAATTTCAAGATATAACATTTCTGGTTCAAAGGATAGATGTGTTTTAAATTTTAATAGATTAGAAAGTGAAAATTCCTTCCCCCAAAAAGGGCTGTACTGTTTTACACTCACACTAAAAATAGGTAAGTAGTCATTGCCCCACATTTTACCAATTGCTGATATTACTAATCTTTTAAAGCTCTGTGTCATAAACCACCAAACACGATAAGCTCACTATTCTTTTCAAAATTTTTTTTATTATTAGTGGGGTTTATCTTCTTTTCATATGCTTATTAGCCATTGATATTTTTAAATTCATATCTTCCAATTATTCTTATTTTCCCATTGAGCTGTTTGTGATTTTCTTGTTATTTTATAGTTATTGGTTTCTTAGGTGTACTCCTTTTATTACATACTCTGCAAATATTTTCTTCCAGGCTATTGTCTTTCTTTTAAGTTTTTAAATTATAAGTGTCCTAATATCACCATCCAGGGCTTGAAAAAACTCAATTAAAACATGACTTTTCTCTTTGTCTGCATTAAAAATGAGTCAAAGCAAAACTAAGCTATTGAGCAAATTGTTATTGAAGGCCCAGTATATTCGGTAATCACAGAGGATACTAAGGTAGAAAGATGAGCCCTGATAATAAAGATCACCTATTACAAGGAGGAGATAGACCTGAAAATAGCACAAGTTCACTAAAATAAATTTATAACATAATATACATTGGAGACAGGGGAGAATGAATGCCAGAAACTACCTGTGGGTTATCATTATCACAGAAGAACTCAGAGAGAGGAAAGAACTAGTTTGTGATTTCTATGAGTTCTTAACTTTTTTGGACACATCAGTTTGTCTCAACTGTTGAATTCTTATTATATGCTAATAGTGTATGGATCAAATATATTTTGCAACACCTTAGTATATTTCATTTTTAAAAATTTTTTATTTATTTTATTTTTATTCATTTATTTTTTATTTTTTAATTTTTTATTTTTTATAAACATATATTTTTATCCCCAGGGGTACAGGTCTGTGAATCACCAGGTTTACACACTTCACAGCACTCACCAAAGCACATACCCTCCCCAATGTCCATAATCCCACCCCCTCCTCCCAACCCCCTCCCCCCAGCAACCCTCAGTTTGTTTTGTGAGATTAAGAGTCACTTATGGTTTGTCTCCCTCCCAATTCCATCTTGTTTCATTGATTCTTCTTCTACCCACTTAAGGCCCCATGTTGCATCACCACTTCCTCATATCAGGGAGATCATATGATAGTTGTCTTTCTCTGCTTGACTTATTTCGCTAAGCATGATACGCTCTAGTTCCATCCATGTTGTCGCAAATGGCAAGATTTCATTTCTTTTGATGGCTGCATAGTATTCCATTGTGTATATATACCACATCTTCTTGATCCATTCATCTGTTGATGGACATCTAGGTTCTTTCCATAGTTTGGCTATTGTGGACATTGCTGCTATAAACATTCAGGTGCACGTGCCCCTTTGGATCACTACGTTTGTATCTTTAGGGTAAATACCCAATAGTGCAATTGCTGGGTCATAGGGCAGTTCTATTTTCAACATTTTCAGGAACCTCCATGCTGTTTTCGAGTGGGCTGCACCAGCTTGCATTCCCACCAACAGTGTAGGAAGGTTCCCCTTTCTCCGCATCCTCACCAGCATCTGTCATTTCCTGACTTGTTTATTTTAGCCATTATGACTGGTGTGAGAGTATATTTCATTTTTAAAGATTGTTTATTCTCAAAATTTTAGTAAGCAAATTCTTCCAATTGTATGTATCTTATTGCCATTAAATTATGTAGATTTTTTAAAGAACAATTAAAGAGTGAGTCATATGAATGTGAAACACAAAAACTATTTCACTTTTAAAGCATTCGTTCTAAATCAGAGAGGGAGACAAACCATGAAAGGCTCTGGACTCCAGGAACAAAACTGAAGGTCACAGAAGGGAGGGATGTGGGAGGATGGGGTAAACAGGTGACGGGTATTAAGGAGGCACATGCAAGGTGATGAGGACTAAGTGTTATACACAACTAAGGAATCATTGAACACTACATCAAAAACTAGTAATGTCCCATATGTTAGCTAATTGAACATAATAGAAAATAAAATACTCTAATATTTCAAATTTAATAATTTATAATAATCTGAAATTCTTCATATTTACCGAAATATGACCCATCTAGGGATATTTTCTAGGAACAATTTATAAAATCATGTTATATGAAAAATAACTCTGCCTCCCAACACCCTACACAGTCCCTCCATCTAAACATCCCCACTTTAAAGGAGGAAAGTATGATAAAGTGTTTCTTTTAAATCACTGAAAACTTTCTTTTATTGGATCCTCTTCTCTGACTCTGGCATTTGCCTTGTCTTGCATGAACTATCCCACAACAAACTCATAAAATGATGACTCCAACTGCTCATAGTATCTCAAAACCTCTTCCATTATTCGAGGTGTGAAATACAATTGGAAGGCTAGCCTACCATCAACAATAAACCACAAGGCACTGAAACACTTACCGCATGACAATCCACAGCCCTCTTCTGCTCCTGTGACCTTTATAGCATTTTTCATTCTTCTCTACCCCATCCCCTGTTTGGTTCAGTTCTTTTTCAGTATTCATCTGAAAAAGATTTTCAAGGAAACTTCTGCTGCATGTAGAAGGTAAAGTGCTGACCTTGGCAAGTTTTCTTCTCTAAATATCTCTCTTTTACCCCATCCCTAGAAAGACAGAAAATAACCTTTGAATACCTTGAGTTTTTAAATAATAACAATAAAAAGTCCAAGTAAACTTGCTCTACCTATACTTATAAGCAATGAGAGATTTGTTTCTAAACAGCTCTGGGGGATTTCACCATATGACTCCTATTAATTGGAAATTGCTGAGCTAATCTCTCCATGTAACATTACAAATATTAGCTTCCCATCCAACTTTGTTTGAAATTTTTCTGTATTTCTTTTGCTGTTAGAACAAGAACTGTAAACCTGGAAAGAATTTTTAAGGTCAATCCATTTAGTCTTCTAATATTACATATGAAGGGATAGATGGCTAGAGGTAGTTACTGATTATCAAATGGCTGTATGAGTTTGGGCAATTTGATCTGCTGACTTTAAAGGCCAGCTTGGAATTGAGCAAGCTGTTTGTAGGCACCATCTACATAAAAGATAAGAAGTAAGGAAGCTTGAAGAATCATCTAGATGTTCAGTTCTGTATTGCAAGGGTTTTCTTTTATCCTACAAAGATTATTACTAATGATTGTGTCAATATTTGGAAGAAGTCCATGTAAAAGACTGTATTGGGAGAACATGGTAAGGGCCACCAGGTCAGTCAACTAAAGGGTGATTATTATGAATAGGGAATAACCTTGTGGAATGATCTTTCTAGAATATATTTTGCAATGGCTGCCTGAATTAAAAAAAAAAACTGCACATTGCAGCAACATCATAAAAGCTTAGTTTTAGGGGCACCTGTGTGGCTCAGTAGGCTAAGTGTCTGCCTTCAGCTCAGGTTATGATCTCTAGGTCCAGGCTCCCTGCCCAGTGGAGGGTCTGCTTCTCTCTCTCCCACTGCTTCCCTTCAATCTCTCTCTCTCTCTGTATCTCTCTGTCTCAAATGAATAAATTTTTTAAAAATCTTAAAAAATATTTTTAAGCTAAATTTTAATAAGCTTTGGTTGAGTGGGCTCCTACAGCATGAGTCACTTTGTAAAGCTTTCAAATGCATGATGAACCATTCACTCCATGGTGTAAGATGCTCAGTAGGTATTTTGCCTGCCAATAAATCTTAGTCACATTGCAATCCTCCTTGCAGAAATGGAAATTCTTCCACATTTATAGGTTCAGTCCTTTTATTTAGAGCAAATGAGATGCCTGTTTTTCTTTCATGATATTCTGCTTCTACGTATTTATTTATTGGTTTTTGGTATGGAAGAAATAGGTTATCTTCTGGTGACCTTTTTACAACTGAATATTTTCATACATTAGTCAGATTACACAGGGCATATGGCATACTTTACAAGCTATTGTTGCCTATTCAAATGTCTCCTCAGGTGGAGAGAAAACATTTGGCATTCATTCCTCTATGATTCATGATCTTCTGACCTTGTTTTTGTGGTGGCCATAGTGACCCAGGTGTGAAAAAAGGACAATTCAAATCTGACTCTTATGTTTGTCTCTTTAGCTTATATTCCAATGAAAAGTGAAATATTGTGAAAACCAATAATTCATGCAGTTAGTTTTTCCTCAGGGAGGGGCAAATGTCTGACTAATTAAAAGAAAGCCCATCAGTACTGGTGCTGGATGTTTAAACCTAACAATTTCTAGAAAATATATATTTCTTGTGTAGATATTTGTATCTGGAAAATTGTTCATCAAAATATTTCTTCTGAATAATGAGTGATCCCATACTTAAAGACACAAATATCACAATGTTACATGTGGACGTTTTTTAGTTTTGTGTTTTTAGAGACCTTATTTTCACTCACTGCATACAGAGCTGATGATTTTTATTTTACCATATATGGGGGTTTATCACAATGGAAACATGATTTAGTAACTGAAGCATAACTCTTCACTTATTTCTACTTTGTAGTTCCCTAGAAATGGCTCATGACATGACATCAAATGACATCAAAGCCAAATTCTGCAATTAGAAATGGGTTTGCATCAACTGGACTTTGAAAACAGAAAACAACAACAAAACCACCCCCAGACTCTTGAAATAACAAAAGAAAAAATGCAGCCAAAAAAGGGGAAAAAATTAGTCTTGGCATTTGTTCATCTCTTTTAACCCTTGTTCCTTCATCAATAAAAACACATCAGAAAAATTGTTGTGAACAAAGCGTCTTCATTGCAAACAACCCTTTAGGAATGTTTGCAAAGAAATGGCAGAGTACATTGAGCCTGGATCAAACCCGCTTGTCTTCCATGATTTAGCTTTGATAGACTTAAATTTTTATTGAGAATTGACATTATGGGACTCTTTCACATAGGCTATGTGGAGACTAGCAGTGAACATGCGACACCAACCAACCAAAGAAAGAAAAGCATATTTAGAAGCACAAGCTGTGAGGCACATCTCACACAAAGAGATTTCATCTCTAGGTATGTATGCCCTTGAAGGCAAGAATCAGCACCTGAAAGCCAGAACCCCTGTGCTGTTAGGAATGAGCCTGGCTTCTGGCAGTGCCAGAATTCTGTTTTCCCAAAGTAGTTACTTGGTGTGGAAACCTAGTTTCAAACACATCAGACATGTGGAAAATTGGGGTCTTCTCCTTCTTGAAATTCACAGGGTAAAAATCTCTGTCCTTCCACTGCATTCTGCAGGCATAGCTACAAAGCTGGTCTGAACAACTTAGAAAAGCCTTAGTTTCATCGGCACCTGTCTTAGGAAGACATGGGCATGTGACTTAGCTGGACTTATCAGGATATGAACTTGAGCACATATTACAAATGCAAATCAAGTCACCGCCTTTTTTCAGCGTAAAAGGCATGAACGTAAACTTCTAAGATGATTCCACATTAAACGACGTGGGATAACAGTAGTATGTCCTTCTATGGACCTGTTTCTCCTCCTATACAACTTAAAACTTCTTTACCTCTCTTGAGCTTGTCAGCGCAAGCCCATATGCATTTACCTGTGTATCCTAACTAGATACAATACAATATAATTTGTATATAATAATACATATAATATATAATAAATATAATCCTAATACATATAATAAATAAAATATAATCTTAATCCTTCTGCAAGTAATTATATTGCGTATTATTCAACCCTTCACAAGAAATCCCTTTAAGATCTAAGGGATGACAGCCTCATGAAGTTTTCATTGCCTACCTGGATGCATTTCCATTTTTGGAAGTATTCTCTCACTTTCTGCTTCACATACAGGAACACAAAAAGAAATTCAAAGGAAGGCACCTTGAAAGAAGAACTTCACTAAATAGTTATCAAATGAGAAAATTACATATCCAGATATCCCACACATTCTAATAAAACGAGATATACATGTGTTTGCATGTCTAGATGGGATATACAGTCTCGGCATCTAGAAATATGCATCATTTTCTCCTAGAACATCATTAGAGCCAATTACATATCTAGCCAATTAGTCTCAGAGCAATTTTCTTCATATTTTCTTTCTCATCTGCTAAAATGGCCCTACAAGCACACGGAAACCTCCATGTTCAGCAGTCTGACTCTCCCCCACTCCCCGCTGTCAGCTCTCTTCCACCATGCTTAATATTTTATGCCTTCCTTGCAGGGCCACCTTCCTCCTCCCTCTGCCATTCTGTTCATTCTCCCACCTGTCGCTCTCGCCAGCCAGAACGACCAGGAGACCTCAGTGAAGCAAGTTTTATTTCTCCGTAGCTGTTGGGATCTTCCTCTCCCCGGCCCGTGCATGTCTATATATACCAAGGTTGCACAACCAATCACTCGCAGCCACATAGATACAAAATCCTAAATTCCGCCTACTGGCTCACATCCAGCCACCATCTTAATGGCGTGTTTACTTTTGGGCACCGAAAAAGTTGTGCAGCGCCCCCCCCAGCCCCCCCTCCCCACGCAGGCCCAGCCAGAGCAGCTCCCCACCGTCGTCACCCGGCATCGGCGGCGGAGGCAAGGAGCGGGCACGGCGGGGCCCAGAAGCATCACCGCTTGCGCTACAAGCCACTCGGGCACCGACACCCACCCTCTTCTCGAGTCTCAGATACTGGGCAAGGCTCCAGCTGTTTGTAGGTGGACAAAACATAGTTTTGTTACATAGAAATTCTAATAGAAACAAAGAAGACTCCCTGTCTGATGTCATGGATGGCCCCAGACCTCTGCTGGTTCTCTCCATCTGTTTGTCCCTCAGTTACAAAGAAGAGAATATGTCATCACTCCATGCAGAATTTGGTTACCAAAGTGTTCTTCCATTCCAGCCTGCTTCTCGAATCTCTCCCTACCCCATGAGAAGGGAGGCTTGCTGGTTCTGGAGAGAGAGAGAGCATTCATGGCTAAGCTCAGCATTGCAAATTTGTTCCCAAGTACAGAGCAATATTGGGGAAACCCAGCCCTGTCTTGTAAGCCTGAACTCTAATGCGGGCCCTGGGAAATTCCCACCTTCAAGTTGAATACACATTTGTAAGCTGGCGGAGCCTGCCCCTTCCTCATCTGAGGCTCAGCCAGCTCACTCCAGAGCCTGGGAAGACCCAGGTAGCTCATATCCTGCCCTCAGCTCTCTGAACACCTACCTCAGCCTTATCAGAGCAGACGCTAAGTATCAGGACAGCTCTGCCTTGGCTCAGAGGATAGAATCAATGTGGGCTTACAGATTTCCCTGTGTCCCGCTGTCCATTTCCACAGGGGCAAGTCTGAGGCTCCTATGCTTCTATGATAGTGCTTCTCAATTTTTTTATTCATCCTTTTTCTCCTAAGGTGCTTCGTAAGACATGTTTTTTAAATTTTCCCTAATAAATTAGTAAGTTAATTAAATTTCCCTCATGATACTTTAATACCACAGATACACCATTCTGTTTATACACCGTATGTGTTTCTGTGTTTTATACATACCACAAATATGAGGCTTTTCCTTCCCAAGAACCAATCTTCACCCTTTGGATGTGATATCATCCCCAATAATTTGCACACTCTGTGGATTTGTTTCTCCAAATTACGACTGACTCTGAGTTTGACGTAAGCAAGGGTCTCTAGACTTTAGATTTTCTACTTGAGATATTCTCCTGTGTGCCTCACCCCACAGCCTCCTCAGCCATGGTGCATTTCACTTTATAACCTCTTAGCATTAGGAAGTACCAGGAATGTCCATGAGGTTTCTTGGCAGAGGTAGGACTATGGGGAAACAATGAAATGTGGACAACATTTCTCTGCAGTTAACCACTAGACTAGCCAGAAATCATGTGCTGATACCAGGCTAATTGTCTCCTGGTTCCTTATCTAAATGCCTGGGGATACAGATGTGTGGCCCAGCACATGCACTGTTTATGAAACCTTCCCATTAAAATAGAATCAATGTTGGAGGGACTTATCTGGACAGCCAGCACAGGAAAACTGGCTGGGGGGCCGTTCAGAGTGAGGAAAGAAATGTGGGGCAACATAAAGACTAAGGAGATGACAGTCCAGTCCAGTCCCCACATAGATCCTTCTGAAGATCACCTCCTC